>NC_052017.1:74366928-75759428 GCF_015832195.1 Motacilla alba alba
AATGTGCTTTTCTAGGTGTATCAGAACAAAATTGATTATGACATAATCGAATACTATTTCAAATAAAGTTGAATTAACTGGTTACTCTTTCTGGTGATTAATATTCATTTTGATTGAA
This sequence comes from Motacilla alba alba, assembly GCF_015832195.1. Taxonomy (NCBI): domain Eukaryota; kingdom Metazoa; phylum Chordata; class Aves; order Passeriformes; family Motacillidae; genus Motacilla; species Motacilla alba. Next base: position 74,367,047 of record NC_052017.1, read on the forward strand.
ACATAATAGTCATGCCATTTTAAACAGAATATCTAATGGTTAGCACCAGCATTAACAGCACTGTCACTAGTGAAGCAAAATATAGCACAAGATAAATTAAGATATAAGATAAATTACATTTCCTGTAGGGGATGTAGCAAACATAAACATATATTTCAGAAAAGTTCTGAAGCCTCTTGGACTTAAGAAGACTCCTTATATATTTTAAAAACATGATGATACTTTACTCCAGACCGTATTCAAAGTACATCTTTCGCTTAGAAAAACTGCAAAGAATGCATGCTTTTGAAATACGCTGTCAGGATAAATTTGGCACTAAAAAATCAAATTTAAGTGTAAGCTAGATGTGAGGAATTGTTTGAATAATAGAAGCCCATTGTATTTGCATCCTACTTTCTCCCTTAAAGTGAGATGAACTGAACTTATGTCTCTGCTCTATACGTTTACAAGGGCAAAAAACAGAAATAATTTTCTTTCTCGAGATTACTATGTTATATGCACTCAGTGTTCATGCTCTCACCACCATGAATTCATGTCATGTGCTATTCATATGATTTTCCTTCCAGCAGCTAGGAAGGTGCAGAAAGGCCGTGTTCAGGAGTTAATGCTCATATTGCCAATGTTTGCCTGGTGAATGACTTGTTTATTTGCCCTTCCAAACATATTTCTTAGACATTTGATGTTTTCATAGTATCTTACAAAAAATGTGTTTTCACAGTTATTCTATCTCAAAGACCTTCACCCATTCTTCTCTTAGGAATAATCAAGGTAATGCCTATTGATCCCTTGAGAAACAGTAAAACTAAGTAAAAATACAAGATGAAAGTTTCTCAATATTCAAGCATGTTTTGGCATTTTTTTACTGAACAGAGCTATGTAGGGACAGAGTAGATGGCTTAAGAAAACAAATAAAATGAAATGGTGTGTTTTCTGTCCTGGGCAGGAGGCAGTAAGCAAATCCTATATTGCCCATGTTCTTGATTGAATGAGACAGAAAGACACCATCAGCTTAGCTGTCCCAAGAAGATGTGTCTGAAGGCAACCATTTTCTAATATTTTTCTTATGTAGTTCCCCCTTGGTCTAAGATTCTGCTAGAGTTACTAACTGTGAAAAAAGCTGGCCCATTACTATCCTGAAACAGAATTTTTTAAAAATTTGACCTGACCTAATATCAGCAAAAGGTATCAGGTCACTGATACAGAGGAGGCAGATTATCTGCAGCTTCCCATGCATATAATGCACACACATACAAAATTTACAGTCCTCCTAATTGAACTTCATTGCCTCAGACAAACCTGACCCTTGGCCCACACTCCTGTCAGAAGGATGACAGCCATGAGTTCTAGACTTCAGCTGCTTTTGTCTTGAGTTTCTGCCTTGGGTGCTGGAGTAGGAAGCTGCCTTACAGACCTCTTCCAGTCAGTGGTTCAGCACAACTACCATAGGAGCAGGGTCCAAGGCTAACTTGAGAGAGTGGCAATTTTTCTGCCCTTCTCAGCAGCACTTGGAGCACACCTAGTAGACAAATGTTACTAAGAATAATTCACCTTAGACAGAACTGAAAATGGGCTATGCTACCTGTGTTGTCATCTGTGATTTATCATCACCTACAGCTTGCTATGGCTGTACCAGCAGAGCACTGGTTGCTCCCCTGATTTCATATGCAGATTTCATAGCTGACATCTGTACCCATCCAGAGCCCAGAACGTGACTGTGTATTTGGAAGAGTTATCTCTCATCTGGAAAGGCTGCAGGAGGCATCTAAAGATAGCCAGACATGTATATATCACCCCTGTGATTCTATGTACCTTTCTCTACCCATCCCTACAATGGCCCTTGAATGAAAGCACAAACCAGATTGTTCCCATGCTGTACTTGTGAAAAACAGCTCCAACAAGCAACAGCAGAATCCAAGTCATAGCTGAGATGGTCAAAGATAGGAACTTTCCATGTCCCAGCAGCATTCCTCAATCTGCTGTCAGATTTCTGTCTGGATAACCAAAGCACAACTGGCACATGAGGGAAATTGGAAGTGCATGTAGAAGTGGGCACAAGGACAATGTTTGCAAGACATACAGCGAGGAAAGAGTAAGAATTGGTGCACCTGAGTATTTGCTGCTCTGAATCCTCCCTCCCACGTCTTTTTCCTGAGAAGGTTTATTGCATGTCAGGCAGAAGAGACATAGGGCTCTGGATACCAAAACTGGCAGAACTACAGCAGGCATGGCTACGTGTACACTGGCAATGAACCACCTGGTACAGTAGCAGCAGGAGGGCTGAGCCTTAGTTCACTGTGGCTCCTCCACATCATGTAAATATAGCTGCTGATCTGAAAAATTAAAGATACTTCTGGCAGTTGTTGAGTCTTCCTGGCTCATTAAACCACTGAAATAGCTTCATCCTTCTTCTAATTGACTGTCAGTCCAGCTACAGCTACTGGACCAAACACTGTGGCAATCAGCCCAATGGAGCTGAGACAGGATCACATCCTTGTTGTTTTTATTGGCTGTTGGGATTTTTTTATGGCAAAGAGGCCCAGTAGCCATTCCTCCTATTTTTGCCTTTGTTTCCCCATTTTAAGAGTAGTTTTGCTAATATGATAAATTATGCAGTCTGGTGACACTTTGCCAAGTGTATTTCGTCTTGTCTTCCCTGGGCCCTGCTGTGAGACTGGCGTAGCAAGACCCAGTCTAGGTGTGATAAATCAGAGGATGTCCAAGGCAAAGTAAGGCTTGCACTGGGAGACAGCAGGTGATGGCCAACTCCCTGTTACTTGAAGAAGTCAGTAATGGAGTTGCTGAGAACATTGAAAACTCAGGGGTGTAATAAAAGGAGAGATGAGAAAAGGTCTTGGGGAAGAGGAGCAACTTCATCAAGGGAATTCTTAGTAGTGCAGGTGGAGAGAGTTCCTATGGGAACTGGATGCAGAAAGCAGCACAGGCCAGCAATACTTTGCTACAGCAGGGCTGGGGAAGAGGTAGGTAAATGTTTATGCTACAAACCATTAAATACATTGATCTGATACAGCAGAAAGGAAATTTACAAATCTACAGATGGAATAACTGCATATAAGTCAGCAATATGAGAAGAGTAGAAGCTTAGAGAAAAAAAGCTGAATTTAATGTAGAATATTTACATGAAATCTGTCTACTACAAAAGGCATATATTAAGTCAGAATAAAGGTCTAACTAGGATTCATGCATATAACAGCCTGACAGCAACCTTTGTCCTTGTGAGAAAGGACAAATTTACAAATGTTTTCTTTTGAGATCTAGCAGTTTAGAGATTTCTTCAGCCCTACTATTGAGTCTAAGATGCAATGTTATTGCTGTCATTCTTGAATTTGATTGTGTGGTATCTTTTAGGACAGGATCAAATTTACTTGTCTACTGAGAACCTGCTGTGACAGTAAAAATAATTTTGTTTATGAAAAAAAAAAAGCTTTCTGGTATACACCCATCCTAAGTGTCCAGTAGCTTCAGTAGCTTTGGTAGTTTCAATTTGAATCATAGCATTGATATTCTAGTATTTTTTCTGAAGTTCATCCTAAGATATATATACATATATATATGCATGTGTATTTATGTGTGTACATATGTATATATGTGTGTGTATATACATATATATGTATGTATGTATGTATGTATATGTGTATATATATATATCAGAAACTATTGAGGATGGAATTTCAGGAGTCTTCTACCTCCACTGAAGTTTACATGCAGATATGCAGTTTATTTCTCAGCTGAAGTACATTAAACGCTATATCAGGACACAAAGGCATAGATTGTGTTATATTTCATTAGCACATGCTTTAGTCTATTTAGACACGGTTGAAACCAATTATATCAAAAGTTTTTTCCAATCTAAATGATTCCATGTTTCCATTTCTCTCCTATTCAATTCCAGGTCCAGGAGCTGAATTAAGGGCACACTGACTGTGCACCAAGTCTGCTGCTTCATTACATCATTCTGGAATCCATTTTTTTTGTTGGGCCTCTTGCCCAACCTAGAAATGAAACCCCAAATCATTTTAGTAAGGAGGCAATATAAAAGGGGATCTTTATTTGAAGGCCTTCAGGAGCAGTTATGGAAAGATGTCCAAAAAAGATCACTGCTCCAGGTATGAGTAAATTTTTTAGGTTTTAAGAAATTAGCATAATTAGCATAAATTATAAAAAAACACCAATTAGGAGGACAAGTGGTGATGCAAGTGCAATTACCACCACCACCCCCTCCCCCCAAGGTCAAGCCCATTCTTTGTATAATAACACTTGTTATTTTAACTTTCCCTCTTTAGGACCTAAATATTTTCTCTAGATGTATTGGCAAAAAACCCCCTACATCCCTAAAAGTACCTCCCCTTTTTGTTACATTAGGAAGTGTTAAGAATTGACCAGTAGAATTCTGTAAATCCTGTATGGACTTTTAGCTAGAAGATGAAGCTCTAGAGGTGAAATATTAGTGTTTCAGGATGACTAATTGACATCTGTGAAAATTTAGTTTCACTGAGTAGTGACAGATTGAAATTTTTAAAAATCCAAAAAAGAGGAGAACCTGCCATGATGTCTTGTCCCTCATGCTTCAGTCTAGAGGATTAAATGAAAATATTCAATGTTATAGTGGTGCAGGACCAAGTAAACCCACACTTTATCTATTAGGGACTGCCAAAGAAATGTTTTTTGGTGAAATAAGTCTCTGTATACAGCTTTGGAAGTATTGAGAACAAGTAGACTCCCACTGAATCATGTAGAAACTTGCATCTTGTTTCATGAAGAATTTGTAATAGAGAGAGATTCAGTGGTTCTCCATGAGGCAGAAGGTTATTATAAGAAGATTGCGCTTACACAGAGTATATCTAGGAGAGCAGCATGTATACTCGACACTAGAACTTCAGCAGCTATTCTGGACTATTTAATACAGAGGTGGATGTACAGCAGAAGAGCAATCAGTCTACAGAAAGGGCGCCATAATATAAGCTCAGTTTTCAATCTCTTTGGCAGCTAGCCTTGAGCTGGGATTACTTTTAAGGTTTCCAGTAAAAGTGGGTAAATTAAGTACAGAAAAATGACTCAATCAATGAGAAAGTTATCTAGCCAATGGTGTTACCTACAGACTTTCTTATCACATTCAGTGACTTTTGCACCAATAAGTTCTACATCAAAAATGCTTTTCTATGCTGACCTTCATCAGAAGAAATGTAAGGGCTATTCTTTCACCAAGAAAGTCTACAGCTTTTGAAAAATAATTGTGAATATAATTAATGAAGAAATTTAATCTAAAAATGAGCATTGAAGCACAAGATGGTCAAGGTATGTTGGTGTCTCATGCTGACCAGTTTCAAAAGCAGTTTATTACCTACATAGAAAGTTTGGACTGGTACCTTCCAGCTCAGAGTAAAGGGGAAGTTTATCACATAATGAAACTATTTGGAAAAATTGATACCCAGTTGAGTTTAGGTAGCAAAATCTATCCGTAAAATAGACATATGATATATTTTACCCTTAAAAAACCTGGTATCAAAGTTATATGTAAAGAAATCTGAAGCAGATCTTTTCTGCTTGAGTTATGTTACTGTCAGTGTCCAAACCAGCTTATGTAGACGTTCATCTTGAAATTTACCTTACAATCTGTAATATCAAAACTATAGCATATAGATGTGGTCCCAGTCTTACAACATCATGAACTAAATGCTTACCCTTATTCTGAGACATTATCTTGGAAATTCTCATCTATGAGCAAATTGATTAATCAATAAACGATCTATCTGAAAAGCGAAACAAAAATAACTAAATTACATAGATTTTACTGATAACTACCTCTCTATTCATGCATAAAGCATATATTATGCACTTTAAAATGATGGTAATATGTTTTATATTTGCTTGAAGAACTGATAACATTTGTAGTCCTATAGCAAAATGTTGGTCTTCTATCATTGTATAATGCAAAAATTCAGTGCCATGCCTATGCACATTGAACAGAAAATTTCGTAGGAATAGTAAGTGTTTTGTTACCAACTATAGTCTGTCATACAAGTATCACATATTGAAATGCAATCCTCATTTCTTCTGTATGAAATCACTGTTCCTAAACAAAGCCATGAGATTTAGTCTGTATATCTGTTTTATTGATTCACATGAACACAAACATAAATAGCAATTATTGTATATCTGACTTGTGCCTAAAAGTAGCAGTGTAGTATGACCACAGGGCTTTAATCATGGGTACTATCTCTTCTCATGAAAAACAGCACAATGTGGTGCTGTCTTACCACAGCATGGTAGAAAGCCCAACAATAAAGATGGCAGAAGGAACTTGGTGTTCTTTTATGCTACTGGTATAATAAGCAAGAGCTGTTTTGAAACAAAAGTGTGTTGGATATTAAAAAGACATTTTGTTGCAGGCCAGATTGTGCCATATAAGTAATGATATATGATATGTATTGATAGTGGTGGTATAATATTTGCTGACATAAACAAAGTACACCAGTAAATCAACCCTTGGGAAGTATAGCACAGCAGCCGAACTACTCCCTCAGTTACAGGCTCTTCTACTCCAAAAAAAAAGTTTACTAAAGCATCTGCCTGATACCAGAGTGGAAATGACATTACATATAGTTGAACTAAAAGCTGTTGACTGCCTACGTGGTAAGGAATTTCAATGTCTACACTATCAGTTGTTTGAGCTTTGCAATTACAGCCACTTGAATTGTCATGCTTGATCTCAAAATACATGCCCCATCTTTTAAGTGTTAAGCCTGGGCACTCAGATGTCAGTATTTGCCTTCACACGTGTGTGGAGTTACTCTTCAGCCATCTCACATTCACAGAGCAACATTAATGTGACTTCAAGTAACATGAATCCCTTTGGATACTCTCACTTTCAAAACACATTTTCTTTCTTACTCTAGGGGCCCCTAAGCAGGAGTTATATTAAGGCCACTCCAGATGGAGGTGGAAGAGTTTAGACACGTTCCTATTCTTGGCTCTTCCCACACCTATTAGTTAATAGATTCCTACCTTGTCCTTGATGTCAGATAAGCCTTTGCAGCCTTAACAACAGGGAAAGCTCTGTCTCACCCTCTGTACCAGGATCATCACTAGACTAGTGGAACATCACCTCCTTCCTATTTTAGATTTTATTGCAATGTTTTCTATTTTTATTATTTTTCAATAGCACACTGAGATTTTATTGCATGTCCTGCTTGCAATTTGTATGTTAATTTGTTTTCAAAATGCTTGTTATCAGAGAAATCTGCTGCTTTGCCAGAATTGTTGATTTGAGTTCAGTCTAAGGCCAGTACTTCTCTGTGCTGTGTTTATGGGATCATTTTACATAACCTATTCCCTGCAATTTCCTTGCAAAGGTCTCAGATTTGCAGATGCATTTACTCCTTCAGATATTTTGATAGTTCTAATTAGTGTACATCTTTAACATTATGCAATTGTCTTCAATTATCTGTTTCAGTTTTAGAAATTTTTTAATTGTCCCTATGAAAGTGCATTGTCAACAGAGACTAGCAATAAAGGTAATCCTCAAAATAGCAGACCCCAAAATGCATGGTGATGAGGTTTGTTAATTACTGAAGTGGAATTAGAGTGTATAATTAAGATTAAATTATCCAGTTCACAGACTGAGAATGTCAGAATATGGCCCTTCAAATACATCACTCATCTATTCTGTAACTCTTTTACTCTAATTTTATAGCATATTAGTTGTCTCAGTAAATATCACTTGAAAACACTTTACCTGAAGAAATGGTTTGTAAAAACAAAAGGGGTTTCTGTTAGGGTAGTTAAATTCCCTAGAAATCTGAAAATTGCTTGCTAATGCTGAAAACACTTCAAAGGTTTCAGGATTTCAGAGCCATTAGTGATATTGCCTTATTAACAACCTTACCTCACACAGGTGTGAATGAACTATGTTATACATCAGCTTTGAATTATTGTACATTCTAAAACTTTGATCAGTATTGGAGAGAAAAAAGGTTTTTCAAATTACACAGTATTACAACATTTATCTTGTGATTTTTTTTTTATAGCCCAGATTATGAAAATAGACTGTCATACTCTGTTTAGCATGCAAAAATATTGCTTCCCTCTACCACTGAGAGCCGACTTTGTTAATGTGGTGGGATGACCTTGGCCATCTGCAAGGCCGCACTCAGCTGCTCCTTTAGTCGCCCTCCTCGAGGGAGGACCAGGGAAATGGAAAAGATTATTAATCGAGATGAGAACAGGGACATCGTTGGCCAGATATTTTGATGGGGCAAAGCAGACTCAACTTGAAGAAAAGTAATTCAATATATTGCCCATCAAAAGAGAGTTGGATGTTTCACAAAAAAAATTCAAAACTATCCTTTGCTGAAAAAGGAGAAAGGCTAGGATGTGAAGTATGGAACTACAAGAGTAATTTGAGTCACATGCATGAGGTGTCCTATTCATAATGGATATTAGGTCACTCCAAAACCTTCTCTTTTCCAGGTTGAAAAATCAGTTTTCTCAGACTTTCTTGATAGGACATGAGCTCCATCCATTTAATCAATTTGGTGGGCCCTCATATGGACTTGCTCTGACCAGTTGATGTCATTCCTGGGCTGGGGCCCCCAGAGCTGGATGCTGCACTGCAGGTGGGGTCTCACCAGAGCAGAGCAGAGGGGCAGAATCCCATCTCTCACCCTGCTGCCCACTCTGCTTTTGGTGCAGTCCAGGACATGTTTGCTTTCTTGGCTGTGAGTGCACATTGCTGGGTCATGTGCAACTTTTTCCTCCACCAGCACCCCCGAGTCCTCAGCAGAGCTGCTCTCGGTCTCTTCATCCCCCAGCCCGGGTTGATTCCATCAGGGGAGGGGGTACCATTTAGTCGGCCTTTATTTTCTGACCCATGTGTCTATAGAATCCCTTCTTGTTATTCTTCATATCCATTGCCAAATTCCATTGCGTCCGTGTCTTGGCTTCCCTGATCCCATTCCTACACATCCAAACAGTATTCTTGTACTTCCCACAGGTAACCTGTCCCTGCTTCCACTGACATATTTTTCTTATTTACTTCTCAGTTTGAGCAGCAGATCCTTGCTCAGCCATTTAAGTTTCCTGCCTGCCTTGTTTGGTTACCTATGCATGGGCATGGACAGCTCTTGCACTATAAGCGTCCTTCATTTTAGTTGTGTCGTTATTTGTAATAAAAGTTATGTAACGTGAAATAGTTTTTGCACATTAGTAATTTTCCTTTCTATTGTTTATTTGTACATCCCTTTCCCTTTCGCATATTGGTAGGTAAGACTAAGCTCACTGCGTGCTACATATGAAGATAATTATACATGTGTGAAAAGCCCTACTGATTTCAGTGGAACAGCTAATCTCTGTAAAATATGCTGTATGTATAAACTTTTAAGTCTAAGTATTTATATTTGGATTCCACATAGGAAGAAAATGAACTGAAGGAAAATTAAATATTTCTTTAATATTTTCCAGTTTGATGAAAAATGGTTTTTGCAATGCATAAAATGAAATTATAGTGACATAACCATAATGAGTAGTTCCTTAGACACGTCTCCTTAAATGTGTGCTGTGTAATTGTCATAATATTAAAGTAAACCTGGGCAATGATTCTTGTATATAATCAACAAATTGAACCAGAATACTATGATTTATCAATACCATGAAATCATGGTATGATATGGTATGCTTTAGGAGAGATGTTTGCAAGAGGAAATATGAACACTAGGATACATAAAATATACATAAAACTGATCTGTATGATCAGTTCTCTCATTTTTGTGTCAGATTTTAGTGAAGATTGCAGCTACATTCTTTAGAAGCATAGTCTGTAACTTTTTTTTTTTCTGAAAATGAAAAATTAAAACTTTACAGAGGCCTCAACTGAGTTTTAAAAAAGTCTCACTAAGTGGATGTTATATACTTTGGGATTGCATCTTTCCTGATGGATTGCAATTGCAAACACAATTAATCAACCTAAGAAATGTTTCAAGTATCTGTAGGAATTTTCATCAGTTGAAAGATTCAGAGGTACTTCATGGATAAACTTGTTTCCCTTCTGTATTTTAATCGTGCACTAATAATGTGTTAGTTTATAATCTAGGGATAATTTCCATAATTGATATTTAAGAGTTGCAACCATTTCATATCCAAAACATCAGATGCTTCTAGAAAAAAAAAATCCAATTACAAAAAAATCTTCTGTACCATACTTGACTTTACTTAAACAATCACATTATAATCAGATAATGTTTAAGCTTTATTGAGTGATTTTCCTCCCCAGTAATCTTTCAGTGCTCATCAACAATAAGTCATGGAGAAAAGGCTATTTGGATTGATAGTGGTTTTAATCCTTATTTTGTAATCCAAATTACTTATTTTACCTTTTTGCACTAAGCAATATACTTGAAAATGCACAAATCTGTATAATTTACTAAGTTAATGGCTTTCTCAACTATACTCCACATGATTTTCTGAGGGAAACAGACCTTAAGTATGGCATCTGATGATGCCGGCTTAATTTGCAGATAGCCTGCTTGCAAACCTGAGTTTTTGAAGATCTATTACATCCTCTTTTTGAAATCACCCTGCACAATATGAGTAACCCCATACCCCATATATTTTTGTTTTTCTGTGGAAAACTGTGTAAGAAAAAAAATATCCTGTTTAAGTATCTGCCTGTTTTTGAGCCAGTAGTCAGCTATACAAGCATAGCTGACTTTTAAGGAGTATGACTTCCTGAAAAATTAAAAGGAGCATATAAACATCAGTTGTGACATTCAGCATTTTTCCACAATCCAGTGATCTTCTCCACTTGTCCTGCTCTCTGAGAACTGTGGAACATATGAATTCTGTGACAGTTATAATGAAAGGAAATGGTGCCCTTCTGTACACTAGCTCTGAGGTTTTTATTCACAGAAGATGAAACTGGGAAGTGATGACTGGTTGGCCTAAATGGTAAAGCCTTTTCTACAACACTATCTAGATACTGCAAAAGACACAGGGCCAAAACATGGGCATTCTGGAAGAAAAATATGAGAAGAGATTCTGTGAAGAGAGAGGGAAAACACATAAACAAAACCATAAAAAAGCCCTCACTTTAAATGCAAAGTTTTAAATACAACTGCCCAGAGACTAAGAAAATTGCATGGCAATTACTCGTTTCAGCTTGGCTGGAACACTCCACTCTCAAAGATTACCTAAACAGTTATTTAATTGTAATTTTCAGTCAGATGTAGACATAGAATTGCTTGCAGCAGTATTCCAATGCTACTCCAAATGGAAGTTTTGAGAGGAGGGGGTTTATGTTTGCCCTGGATTTCATCTCATTGTTAAATGTTAGGTTCAAAGGAAAGCAGTTCCAGAACTATAGTTTGTAAGGAATGTTAACCTGTTTATTTTTAGATATGTAACAATGTAGGAATGTGACAACATATGTCTATTTCAATAATATATGTAAGTATAGCAATCTACCCAAATGAATACCTAGCTAACATGCCTCATGAGAATACCATTGACCTTTGTCTTCCTGTGTCTTACTGGAAGAAAAGTAAATATTGACCCCCCCCCCCCCAGTTAATGCCTGTAAACCAGTAAATGCTCCATAGAACATTATATCAATGCCACCAGCCAGCTAAATTAGCAATACAGAATCTTGGACAAATGTTTGTATCACTAGTTTCAAACATCTATTTCATACTGAGTAATGTATTTTTGTGTATATGAAAGTCCATAGTCAATATTTCATCTGCCTGTTTGAGAAGTGCATTTAAGTGGCAAAATTTCTGTCTGCTGTTTTTGATTAAAAAACCCCTTTTTCTTCTGAAAAGTAATGCTTTTTAAAAGGCATATGTGCTACAGAATTAAACATTCTCAATGTCTGAATTCTTTCCAAATGCAGTTTCAACTAAATTCTTCGGTTTAGATATATAAAACTTTTAAAATCACAGGAAAAATCTGTCATCACAACCTTTGTTTGTAACTGTTGAATATAAACAAGGAAGCAAGCAAATATTTCCAGCCTGAAAATGGTGATTGCAACCTGAACTGTAGGGAATTTAAACAAATACAGGTGTCCTTGCATTTGGAAGTATGTTTGGATTTAGAGTAAATTATCTCAAAAGTTCACACCTGCAAAAAGAATCCTAACCCAGAATCCTAACCCATTTTTTTGTGAAGCCTAAGTTAATGAATGACTGCATCCTGAAATTCAATAGGTCAGGCACATTTACAGCTTCACCAAGTCTAAAAGGTTTACATAACAGAATCCTGGTCTGTGGTAGCTGCGCCTCACTGAAGTTCCATGATCTCTAAAAATTATATTTTTGCATCCTAACTGTTCTAACATTTTTACTTCTGAGAAAGACAGTATGTGCACTTTGAAATATGATTTCTTCAACTGGATTTTTGCTACTGCAAATTTGATGAGACACATGTTTCTTCAAATTGCCAGAACACTAAATAACTGATTCTGTACAGCAGTGCCCTGGCTGGATTACTTCAACGTGATTCCTGCTTTTCTTTGACGTATTTTTATGGTAGTTATTTTTGGCTAGTAATCCACTTTTAAACTGCTTTCCAGAAACATTGCTCTAAAAATAAAGTTCAGTTTTTCAAATATCTGTAGTGTATGGCTTTATTTCCTAAAGAAATTCATCCAAAAGATCTTTTTTAAGTTTTGATTTCATAATTACTATGAATTTTTTTTGTAATTTTTTCCTTAATTTTAGAGTGCCCACATTTGATTTCCCTATTAAATCAGCCCTACCCTGCTGTCAGAGCAGTTTTCCTGTCATTATTTAAACCATGCAACTTACTGCTGTCCTCCAGAATCATTTGGCATCTCAGGATAAATGAACAATTTTGTTGTTGGTTGGGAGCTTACAAATTGTACACCTTGACTGTGAAGTGTATTCTTTAAGCATGGCTTCTGAAAGACTACTCAGATTTTGGTATCATTTTATTATAATTGCATAGAAATCTTTGCCAGTGAGCCGAGGGTTGTAGCTAGTTTTATTGATGCAGGGCTATGCATACGACAAATTGCAAGTGACAGCAATTGCTCCTTGCTGCTAAGTGTTGGAAAATAGATATTAGATTTCCTCATGAAATAGAATGGGAGAATGAAGAAGATGCAATGGTTAAAAGTAACAATTCTAAGGATGAATAGTTCCTTTGAGGACAGTCACTTGTCAAACAAACTGTAGTAGTATTGGTATTGCATTATGCAGCTGTGGGGTTTTGGTGGTTCTTTTCTTTTAATGGGACACGGTAGAGTTTTTGGTAATGACTTGGTCTTGATTCTGCCTTCAGAGTCGTACCATAGAAAACTTTATTAGATGGAGTTAATCAGCAGAAAGAAGAAAAAAAGAAATCTACAAGCATTATTTTTCCTTCTGGTTCACTTAGGTGATATTTTTACCAGAAATCAAGCAGATCATATGTTTTCATTCCACATATTCACTTTGAAATTACTGTTACTGACTCACTTGAGAAGAAATGACTGGTCTATATTGAAAACTCCATTCTTTTGGGAAAATCGGGGCTTTTTTTTTGAAGATAAACAATGTAGCTGAAGTTTGGCAAGAAAATATATAAAACAGAAACTTGCCAATGAGTAATATTTATATTTCTCCTTTAGACTTAAAAAACTCCAATGTTTTTTTAAAACCTTATATTAAATGCAAGAGAAGTCTTAATCATAAAAGAGTGTCCTTATCCAGAATGAGTTTTTTATATGACACATTGAAGTTCTGAGTAATTTTTAGGCAAGTTGAAGTCCCTTGAAAATATATTCACAGCTGAAGTGCTGACATAATCTTAACTACAGCAGTGTGATCATACAATAATTATTTTTTTTAAACCACATAATTGATTTCAACAAAACAAAACCAAGAAAAAACATGTCTGTACTTGCATTTTGTGAAGAGATATCCAAGTTTTGGGTGCTGCCAAAGTGCACTATTTTCCTTAAGATTTTCTGTGCATAAAGAAAACTGAAGATTTTTTTTTTTTCCAGTAATGGTGCTCACTTTCTACTAAGAGCATTGTATATTAGCCTGTCAAGAAAAAAAACATCACCTAGCAGTTTCAGGAATCTTTCTTTCTTTTGTGAGTTTCCACCAATGTATATATGCCATTAAGATGTAGTCATGTCTGTCCGTGTGTCTTCCTGTGCACTGCACAATTATGTTGCTTAGTGTATTCCAGACTTTTGATTTCATGAGTAGCACAGAAATTTACATATAAAGTGGCTTCTTTCCTGCTCACCTTGGTGATAGGTGTTACATTTTAACACATAGCAGTTTGTTTAAAATTCAGTTCCAATTCTCAGGATACATTTTCCTGTAAGGCATCTTTTTCTTTAGATGAAGAAGGACAAGACATTATGCATGCTGAGTATTTTAGAAGTACTTCTTCTAAGTCATTGATTTTGTTTACCATTACACTCTTCCCTATTTCTGTTTGGAGCTGAAAGAATTCTCCCTGATATTCTGACATAAGGATGTATCATTTTGAAGTAGGACAACCAGATATCAGGCAAGAACCATGCATTTGCAAACACAGTGGCATCTAACAGCACATGGTTCACACCATGCAGAATTATACTTTACTGTAGGTAAGCACAGGAAGGATTAACCCAAAATCTACTGTTTTCTTGGGATATTTGGGGTGTAATGCATTGTTGTGGTTCAACCGCAGCCAGCAGCCAAGACCCACTCACTCCACATCAGAAGGATTGAGGAGAGATCAGAAAGATAAAGCTGGAGAATTCAAGGGCTGATATAAGGACAGTTTAGGAGGGAAAGTAAAAGTCATGCACACAAGCAAGACAAAACAAGGAATTAATTCACTGATTCCTAAGGGCGGGCAGGTGTTCAACCATATCCAGGAGAGCAGGTTCCCATCATGTGCAATTTGGGGGGACTTGGAAAAACAAACACCATCACTCCAAATGTCCCCCCATTCCTCCTACTCCCCCCACTTTATATACTGAGCATGAGTTCATATGGTCTGGAACATCCCCTTGGTCACTTTGGGTAACCTGCTCTGTCTGTGTCTCCTCCCACCTCCTAAACACCCGAAAGCTCCTCTAACCAGCAGGGCAGTACAGAAATCAGAAAAGGCCTTGGCTCTGTGTAAGCCCTGCCCAGCAATTACAGAAACATCTCTATATTATCAACCCTGTGTTCAGCACAAAACACAGCCCCATACCAGCTGCTGTGAAGATGGTTAGCTATACCGCACCCAAAGCCAGCACATGCATGTGTATGCACGTGCTACCTCTAAAAATTGCTGGTTCTTCATCTTCAGCTGTTTCTCTTTGCACTCTGATGTCTGGCTTCTTTCCCTGTTGATACTTGTGGAGAATGTGGCAGAATAGGTAGTACTGAATAGGTACTTAGTAAATATTCCTGCACAATGAGACAAGAAACAATACCAGGAAAAGAAGAAAAGAAGGAAATACATGGGAAGAGCAATGAATCCATAGGGTATTACCTGCTAATTAGAATGGGAAAGAATTACCACTTCAGTGGAAACCAGCATCAAGAAATGTTTGTATCTTAAGCTTGTGAGCCTGCCTGCTATAAATTAGAGTCTGCTGTAATCCTGAAGACACAGCCTGAGCTGAGTGTTCAAGCTCTTAATTAATCATCACATCTTTGTTCTAATGTCTGAGGTTTGAATCTCAAATAAATAGTACTCTGGGGTTTGAATCTCAAATAAATAGTACTAGAAGCAAAATTTCTATCAAATCAATGATAAAAAATATTTCCTTTATGAAAAAAAAGTTTTCCAGATGAACAATTCAAAATTGCTGAGAAAAGCTAATGGAATAACTGGGTTCTGTGTGATGACATTTGTCCACACACTGAAGGTATTACAAGTGTTTAATGATTTTAGGTGGAAGAGAAGGAAAATAAGGGGACTGGGACATTCAGTGCACTGTGTTCTGAAGCACAACATACACGATTCATTTATTCATTGTACATGTATGCAGGTATTGTTCCTTTTAATGTAGTCTGCTTGGGGAGTGAGCTGTATGTGAAACAATTTAAATTTTCACAACTTAAATATAATCTCCAAAATTTAAATAGGAAAAAGGCTTTCTAGGCTGATAAAAATTTAAGGCTATATTTAAGCAACTGTAGTCTTATATATATAGTAGGAAAATTATGTTAAGATGAATTCCAGAACAGTTTTCTGGAAACAGCAGAAACAATATGCAGAGGAAAGTTTATAGGCCATGCTTTTGGATTCAGTGTCCATCTGCCAATGAAGGTTCTCAGAAAATAATTGTAGAAATGAATATAGAAGTGGTTTCATTTGCTAAAAATGGCATTTTAATTAGAATATAATGATTTCATTTTGTTCACATTCCAAATAGTCAAGTTCCTATCAAGAGGCTTCTTTATGCAGTAAACGTCTAATAACTTAGGCAAACTACTGATAACTTGGTCAATCATGCAACATGAGAAGGCCTGTTCAGGTATATAATTTTGTGAAAATTAAAATTACCATATACTTGGAACAAACATTCTATAAGCTGAAATTTTGAGAAACTACAGTGTGGTTAGTTCAGATCTCAGTGGGAATGATGAAAATGCTGTCATTGATGTGTAACTAATTCAGGTCTCTGAATAGATGAAGGAAGAAACCAGAATTCTTCTCCTGCTCCTCTGGCTTATATTTCACCATGAAGCATCACCAAATGGAATCAACACCATTCAATAAGACCAAGCAAATGGCTGGCATGGTAATTAGCCTTGTGTTACTACTACTGTAAAGTGTCACTCCACATTTAGTATTGATGTATGTCAGAGGATAGTACAGTGGTCTAGTACCTCTCTCAAAAATATATATTCAAAGGAGAAAAATTTGAATATCTGTAACTTCAATCTTAAAATTAATATTTTTTTCCTCTTCAGTGCATTGATTGACAAAATTCTCATTTTCTGAAAAGTAAATTTCACTTTAAATAAAACAGGAATTCAAAAGAGAGCATAGACTTTAGAAATATATCATTGGAGGTAAAAATAGAAAGTAATAGTACCTTTTTGTCACTCTTACACTCACGTAATAAGAATTTAATAGCTGAACTATATTAACACCTTCTTGCCCAGTTGTGTCATGTCCTGCATCTTTCACTAAAAGTACTGATAATTCTCAGAAAGCTTTTTCATTTCTTGAAACAAATATCCTTTCACTTTACAGGGAAGAAAAGGCTTTTGCTGTTCAAGTGGAAAGTATACTACACTGTTCTCTAAAAGTTTAAAACACCTAGCTTTTTAATATAACTGTAACTTCTGGTTAAAAGCTTGAAGAATAGAACTCAAAATTAAGTTTATTTCCAAAGAATTTCAGCCAAAGCCTACCTTGAAGCCTTATGTATATAAAGAACACTAGCAGAGAACTATGCCACTTTTTTCTGCTCAGTTGCCGGGAAAATTGGAGACATGTAAGAAATGCAAAGAAAAAGACCATGACAGACTATGATTTGTAGAACTAACAGCTGATGACTGCCATCCACAAAAATAGCCCTAAAGTAATAAGCAAAGTAATCAAAAAAGAGAAAAAGACATTAATAATAAAGTCTCTACTGCCGGGTTTCATGGTTTGTTTTTTTCCCAAATATTACAGTTCAAAAGCTACCTTCAATTTTGCTTCTTGACATTAAAAACCACAACTTCATCATTATTATTATGGAACATGTCTTAGGCAGAACCCTTGCCATGTTCAATATATGAAAATAATCTGGTTTATTCTCTGATTGACATTTACTTTGTGCGTCACCTAATTTTGAGAGAGAAATGCAACAAAGAGGCAAGATGGAATGTCTAGCCATACATGATGTTTCTGACATACTCTTCAACAGCAGACCTCTGGCAGGACCATAGTCTGTCATTTTCGCACTTATCTACAAAAAAAAAAACAACACAGTAAGACATTTTGGTCACAAATTAGTGAGGAGTAGCTGTTCAACAATAATCATCATCATATTTAGCATCCTCACATGACTTACAAAAGCCAATAGGTTCATTGAAAAGTAGGCCGTGTAAAAATAAAGACACTTTTAAGGAAGAAACTGATGAGAAAAGCTAAGGGGATTAAATCCTTATCTGTTCTGTGGCCATTATTGAAGTACACCTTCCAAAAAGTGCAGAACTAATGATTAAAAAAAGGTGTTTTAGCCAAAAGATAAGAAAAATCTTTAAATATAAGAAAACGTCTCATATCTATAAAAAGCTTAAGAGAGCTTTTTCAGAAGGAAAGTAGAAAATATGAAGAACCTTGGCAAAAATAAATTAAAAGTAAATTAATCTAAAAGAGTTTGAAAAGCGACTGACATAGGAATCAACAGCAATAAACAGCAATACCTTCTTCAGACAGGAAAATAAAAAAAAATATTTAGCAAGTCTGCTCATTTAGTTGCAGATCAGGTTGTTAAAGAGTGCTAAAAGAAGGCAAGACCTGTACAGAAAAGCTAAAATTGTTCAAGAGGTTACACTATGAAAGAATGACAGCAATTCACATGCTAGAACTCATCATAGCAGATTGCTCAGCAGAGGATAAGCCTAAAATTGAGGAGGATATGGAACAAGTTGATAGCATGAACACTCATTAGTCAGCAGGACTGGAATGGTATTTACTTTCTAACAGAACTTAGGTGTAGAGCAGATAAATGACTAATAGTATTTTTAAACAGGAGTTTATCAGTTTCCTGGCTACCAAGCTAGGGTAAAAAAATATAGCACTGACTTAAAAAAAAAAAAATAGAATAGAAAGAGATATAGTAAAGTACACATCTATTAGCCTGACATCAGTATTAAACTAGTTAAATAAAAAACTATATTAATTAAGCAGCATCTGGATCTGCATGGTCTGTTTGAAAATGGATTTTTTTAAGACATCGGAGCCTCCTGCTCTTAAAAGTTTTCTAAAGGAATTAGCAAAACTGAAGATAGGATTGACTCATATAGCTGCCAAGCGGCTTTTCTAACAGTTTTATAAAATGTCTTATATGTCTTAAAATGTCTTGTTTATAAAGCTAGTTTAGCCACTTCTGCTTTATAACACCATTGTTTTTAAAGGAAATCCTAAATAGTGACAGCTAAAGTAAGGATAATTTCAAAATGAGCTCAACAAATGTAGCAAGGATATTTAAATCTAGAGAAAATAAACTAATAGGAATATTCAACTCTTTCATCTTTTCGTAATGCATTACAATGATTTAGGGTTATGACCTCCAAATTTTCAAACATGAAGAATATTAGAACCTAAACCCATTTCTCTTCTGGATTCCATCTTGGGTTTGGTTCTGGTTTTGGATTTTTTTTTTTTTTCCCAATGTAATTTTTGTTTCTGCTTATTTCTTAAATTGAAGTACCAAGTTCTGTTTGGACCCATTGTTATCCAAAAAAAAAAAAGAATATCTGAGAAAAGTCTACTTCCTTCTGACAAGGAAAATCCTTCTGAAAAGGAAATTCTTGTGACAAGCAAAACTCGCCAGTATGTGAACTGTAAGCATACAGACAATTATTCCAGTCTTAATAGGGGATATCATTACAGAATGCATACTCAAAATGAGGAGCTTGGGTATCCTTAAGATGCCTATTGTTTGTGTTGAAAATGGCTTTTCAGAAGCATTTCCTATCTGTTAAGTGTGCAATGGCAATAACTTGTAATGGAAAAATACAAATGTTAAATTTTGTGCTTGGTCTATAGTTAGGGTATTTTTTGAGGGGAGCAGGGGGAGGGGGAGAGCACTGTTTGGTTTGGGTTTTCTTTTATAAAATCCCTACATCTTTAAATAAAATTTGTAAAATAAATGGCATTTTTTTAGCTGCACTCTAAATTAAATTTGCAGTGCAGGAATATTTAGATCACCTCAACAGGTGAAAGTCAGAGGCTGGAGCCAAGAACAGAATTTAATCAGATTGTACACACTGTTGACAGTTTATGTTTAACTGCATTTTTCTGATGAAGAAAAATTTTTGGATAGATTTTTGAAGCATACTTTAGTGAAGATTAAAGTGCCTCATTATATTAAGATAATTAGAGATTCCAGCTGTTAGTAAATCAAGAGTGAATCTCAGCAATTTTCAGTGCAACAGTTGGTATTTCCTTTGTCTTTGCTTCCAGTTAAAGAATGTTCATTATTGCATACAGATCCTCTGCCTTCACAACTTTTTTTTTTTTTCTGATATAATAAGCTTATCAGTTTATTCCACCTCAGCTTAGAGAATACTATTAGTGATAGGTTTTGTCAGAATATTCATCATGGGCATTGTAATACGGAGCCTAGCTTTATTTATTTATTCCTTGTTTTCCTACTGCATGGTGTTGGTTGCATCAACTCATAGTTTCTACAATCTGTCATTATTTATGCTATTAGGATATTAGAAAAACATTTTAATTTGCTCTCCTTCAGACTACCAATCCTTTTGCTCTGTGGGTTATCAAAGTCCACAGCAGTCTTTTAAAGTCATGTCTGCAAAATCACCATGTTATGGGTGTTGTAGATATCAGACACTGGCATCAGAGGCATCTATAGCAATTTCAAGGTGCCCTGCTGTTTCTCAGATATCAATTAAGCCTGGCTGAATGAGGATTCAAAGTGCCATATACAATATGCTTCTGTTATGATCTCTGTGTTTAGAAAGTGTGCTGTAACAAGAGGAATCATGTAAGAGTCATCAACTTCTGTCAGAGCCGCACCAACTTTATAAATTTTAAGTGTCAGAATTGTATAACTGTCTTCTTCTACTGTTTAAAAAAAACAAGCATGAATACAGGTGTATTGGTTTTGCCTGGCCTGGTTTTGGTAGTGGTAGGGGGACCTACAGGGGTGGCCTCTGTGAGAAGCTGCTATAAGCTTCTTCCATGTCCTGCAGATCCAATCCATGATGGCTCCAAAGATGGATGTGTACCTGGCCAATGCTGGGCCAATTAGGAATGATGGCAACGTCTCTGTGGTAGCATATTTAAGAAGAAATCAAAACAAAATGTTGCTTTGCAGTTTTAATTGTGGCCAGAGAACAACTGAGTGAGAACACGTAAGGAGAACAACATGGAGGCACCAAGGTCAGTGAAGAAGGAGGGGCAGGCACCAGATCCGGGATTCCCCTGCAGGCTGTGGTGCAGACCATGGTGAAGCAGCTGTGCCCCTGCAGCCCATGGAGAGCCATGGGGATGCAGAGATCCACCTGCAGCCTGTAGAGGAGCTCCACACCTGAGCAGGTGGATGCGTGAGAAGAGGCTGTGAGACCATGGAAAACCCATGGAGAGAGGGTCCCCGCTCCTAGGCTGGAGCAGCCTGTCCTTGAAGGACTGCGCCCTGTGGAAGAGTGACCCATGCAGTGACAGTTTTAGGAGGACTGTCTGCCCGTGGGAGGGACTCACGTTGCAGCAGTTTGCAGGGAGCTGCTGCTCATGAGATGGAGCCTCATCAGATAAGTTTCTGGAGAATTTTCTCCTGTAGGAGGGACTCCAGGGTGCAGCAGGGGAAGGACTCCTCTCCATGAGCAGCAGGAGAAAACCTTGGGTGACGAACTGACCAAAACCCCCATCCTAAGTCTCCTTGCGCTGCTGCAGTAGAAGATAGGACTGGGAAGGAGGGAGGGGTGGGGATAAGGTGTTGTTGAGGGCTTATTTTACTTATTATCCTGCTCTGATTTTGTTAGTGTAATAAATTCAATGCCTATCTCAAAGTTGAGCCAGTTTCGCCTGTGAGGAAATTTGATGAGCAATTTCTCCAGGTCCTCATTTCAACCCATGAACCCTCCATTAAATTTTCTCTCCTCTGTCCAGCTGCAAAAGAGGAGTGGGTGAGAGGCTTTGGTGTGTGCCTGGTATTGGGCCAGTGTCAACTCACTGCAACATGCTGTTCAGAAATTTAATTAACATTTTGTGTAATTTGCCAGTATGGTGAACATGGATACATCCTTCACTGGAAATGAGCCTATGACTCTTTGATGTAATTTTGTGAGATGTTTGTACAGATGAGATTGCAATAAAAATAGCTTTCATACCAGTCCTGGTTTCAGCTATGCACACACGTGCAGCTATAACTTATGAGGTAGCTTTAAAATGAAAGGCGCACTGGATCAAATGTTCACTTTTGAACTATGCAGCTAAACTTTATAATCTGTGAAAAGAAAGAGATGCTCAAAGTGCACAATTGATCTTAATCTAAACAAAATGTTTGAAAGAGGTTATAAGATTCATAGCCTAAAACTATGAATTTCATTTTATTGATTGAAAAGCTGAAGCAGCTCACTCAGATACAGATTCATACAGAGTAGATACTGAAATACTGAGAAGGAGATGAATTCCCAATACCAGACAATCAGTTTTCTTACATTCCATTTTGAGCACAGTACTTCAACTACAGTTCTTGTGAATTAACTATTTCAAAATGTTGAGCCACAGTTACCCTCCAGCGGTTCTGTATTTGGACATTAAATATACTTCTCAACTAGGAGAAAACAAAGAACTTGCCCCTTGTTATATGATAAAATGTTTCTACAGTAAAACAGCCCAGAGTCAATGAGTTAATGAAACATTTGAGCATTTATATGGACTCACTAATTCCATTTCTTTTTAAGTCTTGTGAATACCAGTAGCTAATAGGGCTTTTTGAAAATGAGAGCTGTTATATAAAGAGTAGTTTGCAAAATGAGATTCTTGCTAACTGTTGCACAGTACATTTACAAGGGTATTAATGAAAGAGAAAGCAATTTATTAAAAAAAGCTAAATATTTAATTTTTTTACACAATACTAATTATTTTCTGGCACTCATTGCTACAAGCTATGACTAACGCAAAGTCTGTAGTATTAAAGGATTAATTCTTTATTTTACTGAGGGTACACCCTTAGATAAGATAAATCCCCTCAGGAAGAGGAGATAAAATCTTCATGTTTCCTAGCATAAGGAAGAGATTTCCTGTGTGGTTGGATTACATTTCCAGGCAGGTTTGCCTGCCACTTAGCTAACATGATGATAAAGACTGCTTCCTACCTTTGCTGACACCTAAATTTTGATTAATATCATATTAGGGAACTTTTAGTATGACTTTAGTCACAACCTAATTTTAGCTTCTTGTTTGCCAAGCACAGGTAAGTTCTTTTTCTTTCTTTGAATCATTTATGAGTACTTGGTGTGGAACAAAATCTTCAACATATGTGCCATCATATCGGGCATGGATATTACCCAATTTTCAGCAAACTAACCCAACTGTGCTGAAAATTGTAAGAGGTGCATTCTTTAGAACAAAACCTGTTTGGGTTCACTTCTGATTGAAGCTTCTCTGTGATCTTTATTAAATTAATTAACTTGAATTTAAGATACTTTGGCCCTTTAAGAAAATCCAAACAGCTTTTTGCAGGCTGGTAGCATACCTGTCTCACAAACAGTATTTAAAGGTCAGGGTGGTAGGGGGTTTTTCTTCTGCTGAAAACTAGGAATTATTGTTTAATCTGAGTTTTATTAGTGTTTTATTAGTATCATGTCATTATTTTTAAAAGTATTAAACAAAAATCAGAGAAGACGTGTCTGTGCCTACCAACATCATCTTCTAACAAGATCAGAATTTATCAGTCAAATCCAATCCTGAGCTCAGAATGCTCTAGCCAGGCATTTGGCTACACTGAAAGTTCCCCACAGTATTATTTCTCACCTTATGGCTTTTTATATGTCACATGTAGTTGATGACATTAAGCTTCTGCTCATTTTGTGAGCCTTCATGTTCTTCCTTTGGAAACAAAGAGTACACCTGACAGCAAACATCGCATAGGTGAGTGATCAAAGATGATGGTTGTTGATAAGCAAAACCAAAGAGGATTAAAGAAAGCTGAAAACATGCTACAGTGTAATTTTATTTTTAAATTTATACAAATATATGCAAAATGAACATTGCAATGGCTTTTAAACCTGAAAAAAGCTTGACACAGCCTGATCTAAAATTTGTACACTTAAATCTAAGTGTATGATATGTAAAAATTGCTGTCTTCATTCAGAATTAAAGTTTTGGGACTTTTTTTACTTGTATCTCTTTATTGCTTAATTTACTTTGCAAGTATGACATACATGAATCCCATTATCTTGAATAGATGCATAAATGCATGGTCTTTCAATATCATATTATAGTGAGAGAATGACTGCAACTTTTGTGGCAACTAATTCTGGCAATTCCAAAGGAGTGTAGAAACAATTAGGAATATAATAATTGAAGACATGAGCTTCTCTGAAATGAATGTCATTTCAGAGAATTTGTTGTATTTGTTGCTCCTATAGATACAAGCATAAGATGAAAGGATAGCCAAAAGTCAGAAATGCTGTAAGGCAAAGATTTATTTTAATTTAAACCATGATAACAGACTTTTTTTGGAGAATAATATCTGCAATCAGTTTTCTTCCTTAGATGTCAACATGAAAATTAGCATCACTATGTGATATTCAAGTACCTGTCATTCATCAGCTTGGAGAATTTTGATTTGGCTTACTAGAAAAACCCTGACAGATTCAGCATGTCTACAGTACATTTCTCTAAGTAGGTCTGATTTACCCTGAATTTCACAGTGAATATTTTGGGTTTGGGTTGGGTTTTGTTCTGGGTTTTCTGTTGGTTTGGGGTTTTTTTTTTTGCTTCATATTATAGTTCCTATTTGCTGACTTGATTTATCAGAGCACTGGAGAGACCTGGATACACTGACAATGCTTGATGTACTTGCTCAATGGTTGAGAGATTGGTCAATCTGTTTTAGCACAGTAAAAATTCTTTCATTAAACTATAAAAAGACTTTCCCCTACTGTTACGTAAATTACTCTGGATTACTATAAAACTTGCAGAGTCTGGAAGAATGAAGTAATGTTCAGTGCCTTGTTTTTTTTTAAGCTGTTGTTTGGTTAAGTCTTACTAAGATGCATTTACTTCTTAATATATATCTATATTTTCACATATGAGGTTTGATAAAGTCAGTTATCTTTTAACTGGTTCCAGTAAAAACTGTTCACCTCTGCATATATATGAAACAGATTTTTTTATACAAGATTAAAGCATTATTATTATATGACTCTTCTCCCATGAAGTATTCAAATGACATTCAAAATGCAATATATTTTTAAAAAAGTCTGCCATAATTTGAAAAAAAACCCCTGGAGGTTAGGAACAAGATGGGTTGCATTTCCAAATTCTGTCATGCACAAAAACATTACACTATGACTTAAATAGTAGCTTATACCACGATAGCAGCTTAACAAAGTTTTGATTTTTATTTAGTCCATTAATCAGGGACATGGGATAAACAGTGAGAGAACAAAGTTTGCAGGTGATAGTAAAGATGGTTATTAAGCCAGAAGGAAAATATAAGGCAGCTGAGGGAATAAATTAAGCCAATGTGTACCATGATACTGAAAGAAATTAAGCGTTTATGAAGGCAAAGCAGTTGTAGGAGGGGATGACACCCTGTAACTGCAGAACTGCTACAGATTTCAAAATTAAATGCACCCACTCCATAAAGTGATCTGGTTTCTAAAGCGGAAAACTCACTGTAGGATGATCAGTGAGCAATTTCAATTCAAAAGTAAAAACAAAATGCCTAATAAGGACATTAAGTCTGTAACTGTGTTATTTATATGAGAAGCAATATAAGGTATCTCATCTCAGAGGTCTCTCAAACTGCTCTGGAAGACTCACTGTGAATATGATGAGCAGTGGGTGAGGTAGTGTTTATATTTTTTATTCCTGGGAAGGAGACATATAAAAAGCAGCATGATAAGAATGTAAAATCAGAAACAGCTTAGACAAATTGGGAGGACAGAAGAGCAATGGGGTGGGAATCCACCATTCAGTTTTGCAGGCTACTTCCTTTATTTATCTAAAATTACATCTTTAAATCTGGGGTGGTTGTGCATTCATAGAGATTTTAAATTTTGTAGGTGTTACAATGTAAACTTAATTGAGCTGTAAAGCGGCATAGGGACAGAACTGGAGAGAGTTATGGAGGTATTTAAGGTGTGAACTGTGCAGGCATGAATTAAAACTCAAACTGCTGGAAGTAAAAGGAAGAAGTAGATTTTGGTTGGATCAGGGTGTCAGTACTTCTATTAGCATACATACAGGTTTGGCCACCAGGGCTCTCAAGTTACAGATGTCATGCCGGTCTAAGCTCTTAACCAGGCACCATTTTCAGACATTTTACTTCATGGTATGCATTTGAGCAAACAATCACATTCCAGGCAAGCAGGCTGTTGCAGAATTCAGCTCAAAAACTGAGCAGACTGACTGAGAGATAAACATACTCCAAACAAGAGTTCTTCGGAGGTATCTGTCCAGTAAAAAAGGAAACCACTTTAAATCTGCATGAACAGAGTACTTTGTCTTAAATAACCTAATCACTTGCCTGTATCTTGTTTACCATGTCACTCTATAGATTGGCGGACTGTAAAAAAAACTTTTTCTGGAAGAAAATTCAATATGCCTTAGAATGAGATTTGAATTTAATTTGTGAAAATCAGCTGATTAGTAATCTGGAGAAAACAGTACATCTATGTTCCATTAATTCCACAAGCTCTTCATCTGCTTTCCAGAAAAACCTGCTTTTTCATTTCAGAACTAAAATTTTGTGCTGTAAGTGAATACGAGTAATCAAAATCCATGTCTGAATTTAAAAGTTATATTTCCCTTAACCCCTCTCCAGTCATAAAAAAATTCAACAGAATACTCTTCCTCCTTTATAAACATGTTTTAAAATTTAATTTATCACAGATCATTGATACTGTTCGCCAACCATGAACATTGGGACATTATTTTCTTCTTGCTATGCACCATTGGCTTATATGCTTTCTAAAATGCAAAGCCAAATTAAGAACTGTTGAAACGTCACATGAAAAAGAAAAAAAGATTTTATTAATAATGGAATAAAGGAAGTGATCACGCATCCTAGAATTTTAACATTCTATTTCTATCTTGTAGCTCAATAAATCAAGCTGCAATAAAAAAAAAAAATCTTTAATGCCTAGAAACAATTGTAAGAGTGTCTGTTGTTCATGTATTAGTAACAAAATGAAATTTTGCTTTAGAACATAAGATCTAGACCTGCTTGAAATGTGGAAAGAAACCAGCCTCAGTTAAAGCAAAGCTGTTCTGTGGGCTGTATATTTCCCACCACATAAAAAGAGTTTAAAAGTAGTAGAAATAAGAAAAATATTTTTCTTCATGCTTGACAGGATAATCAGTTTGTTTGCTTGTGTTGTTTTAAGACACTTTCAGACAGGTAAATAATTTCACTTTTCAAAACAGTATTTTACCATTTGGTGTTATGTGGCAATTGTTACTCACAGCTGGGTGGCTTTTTTCAGCTGAATCTTCAGTGTGGCTTTCAAGGAGTACAGCAAAAAACATATATACCTACCATTTTTGTCTTAGCTTGCTCTCTTCTCACTGGGTTCTGTAGTTTATATGCATTTGGTTTTATTCTACATAGAAACTTCAATTCTGTTCTCTTTATGACATGAAAGATAACATATGATCTGAGTCAAATTTTGACATACAATCCATTTTACATCTCATTATGGCTTCAAAGTTATAAAAAATCAAAAAAAGCTTCAGATGAACCAAACTTTTGTAGTTAAAAGGTTAAGTATGTTCTTATTTAAAGAGCAAAATGTGAGTCATCTTACTGGAACTGAGAATTTCATTTTACGGATCTTATAAATTAGTACTGTGCCAACACCTTTGCCATTACTTCTTTACTATCAACTTCATTTCTCCTCTTTTTACATTTAAATTTCAGTGAAAACATATAATGGAAATACAGGGACTAGTTAAAAGAGCAATGAAGTTGTTATCAGTCTTGTCTTTTGAACAGCTGACACACCAAAGTTTCATGTATCGTACATCACTCCTCTGAAACTTGTCTTCAATACCTAGAAAAAGCTGCTGAAGATTACCTACTATTGCACACTCAGAAAATTTGCTTCCATTATTATTTTTTGCTGAAACAGATATTTTCATATAGTGCACATTCACTAATATCTTCTGAATTTTAATAAAGATTTGATCTCTTTATTTTCCATGATGCAGGGATTATTGTGTCCTAGGGGGTATTAACTTATTCATATACTATTAAGAAGAGACTTCATTTTCTTCATCGGGGTGTCAAAATAAAGTTAGATGGTATCATTCTACAAGGTGATGCAGAGCATTAACCAGTTTGTAGAGAAAGCTTTCCTGTGAACAGTCTGGCCAATATATTTTGGTTATAAGCTAGCCTTGAGCATGAAAGTGCAAAAATAACAGTAAAAAAAGCCTTATTTTTCCTTTCAGATCTACTGAACTAAGACATTTTTTGGATTAGAAAGAATCTTTAAAAATCAAAAGCAACTATCCATAAGAGGCAAAAAAATTATTTTTGAATCTTTCAGAGCAGCAAGCTTGGTGGTGTAGATTTGTCAAATAATTTTGAATTTATTCAAGCTATAGCTGAAGAGGTAACAGCATAAAATTTTCCCTTCTTGAAATAGCAGAAAAGAAGTGAGGGGCAAAAAAACCTGTTAACATATTTCTTCAACCCAGATACTAATTTATACAGTCTTCTGATAAAATTTAGTGAAGAGAATTATGGTTTTGTCCATTATGTGAAATAATTTTGTTAGGGTTTTTTTTTTTTCAGTTTAGGAAAAATCTTTAGAGAACTAACTACATCTTACCAATTGCATGCTTCTTCCTTCCATATGGCATAAAGTCTAACAAACAATTTTTAGATTGCTTCTAAATTATTCCTCCATTTCTATGAACAGTGGGAAAATCTCTTTGATAATAAACCATGAAAAAGATGGTTGTTTTCTGGGTTTGGGCTGGTTTTGTTAGTTGTTGACAGATGTAAGGGGAGACTATATATGTAGTGTACCACTGAACTCTACAAAGTATTTTCAGGAATTGCAACTCTTAGCAGTTTACCCAGCCTTAAATTTACAGTAAAATGCTTCTGAAATACCTAAGATTGAAAACTCCATTGCCAGGAAAAAAGTGAGTAAGCTACTTTCAGAAATCAGTGATTCCTTAGCTTTCAGCTGCCTTTGGCATTCAGACAAGGTGCATAAACACATGGAAATTTAAAGCACTATGGAACTTCTTGTGTTTAAGAAAAATGTCATCATACATGTTGCTTCAGATTATATTAATATTAAAAAGCTTGTACTAATTTAGCCCAGTATTTTGAACTTGAACTTTGAATTAATACTCAAGTGTGTGATTGGAGATTTATAACTGTGCTGTATCCACTAAGATATGCATAGAAATACTTGAGAAATGGCCTAATATTAGTTTTCTTTTTATCTCTCAAAGAGATGCAAGGTCAGATGTCAATTCTAAGAGAGCTACAGGCCAGACGGTACCACCACTTCACATGGTTGGTGATTGCCCAGCCCTCTGTCTTGTCCACATGTTCCTGCAGGGCCTCCCTGCTCTCAAGAGAGTTAACAGCTCCTGTGTCCAAGTCATTTATGAAGATGTTGAAGAGCTCAGAGCTGAGAATGGAGCCCAGCAGAACCCCATTACTGACAGATCTGATGTCACCCCACTTACTATAACCCTTTGTGCCCAACCCATGAGCTGGTTGCTCACCCATAGCATGATGTGTTTATCCAGCTGTGTGCGGGGCACTTGGTCCAGAAAGATCCTCTGAGAGACAACATGGAAAGCTTTAATGAAATACAGAAAGAATACATAAGCTTAGACTTTGTTGTCTCTAAACAGGAGAGACAAGGATTTGATGGCTGGAACACTCAGTGGATAAGGAATTGGATGGATGATTATACCTAAAAAGTTGCAGTTAGCTGCTCGATGCCCAGGTGGAGACCAGTGGCAATTGGTGTTCCCTCAGGAACATGGACAGGGCTGTTGAGGAAGAAATTCTTTACCTTGAGGGTGGTGAGTCACTGGAAGGGGTTACCCAGAGAAGTTGTGGATGTCTCATCTCTAGAAGTGTTCAAGGACAGGTTGAGTGAGAAATCTGATCTATTGAAATGTTCCTTGTCTGTGGCAGCTGGGATGGAAGTGGATGATTTGTAAGGTCCCTTCCAAACCCAACCACTTCATAATTCTATGATTATTGGTTCATGAATGTATTACTTGCAGAAACAGGATGACTAGTGCATAGGAGTCAGAGGTAGCATATAATCAGCTTTAGCTGAGAGATTTAGGGGGATGGATAGTTGATAATTATGTCACTGTATTCAATTATTATAGTTACCTTCTTTATGTATCAACTCAGTGCTTCCTAGGAAAAAAAACTTTTTCTTTATTATTTCAGTCTGTTTTGGAGAGTGATTGAGTAAGAACTGGACAGACATAGTCTTGTGCTTAGATTTCCAACAGATTTTCTGATGAACTTGAATAGTAATATTTTTCAAAAATGGAAGCCACACAGTTGACCTAGGTGGGATAAAAAATCACATCTAAAGGAAATTGTTATGATCCACAAAAAGTGACAGAAAAATTCAGCATATTTAGCTCCCATTATAGGGAAGGACAATTTCGTCATCATCTTCATAGCCTATGAAGGCTCTTTTAGCCTTGCACAGTTCAGCACTACTTCACTACACAGATGTTTGTTTTATGCTACAAGTTTTGCGGCAGTCAGTCAGAATTAGCAATAAACAAGATGCATCAGCACAGAAAATGTTTTTTTTTCACTGAGAACTCACTTGGAAACATCCAACTACTCTATACCTGAATGCTTGCAAATAGTGTGTTTGTGTGCAGGCAGGGCAGAAGCACACAAGGACAGATTTGCCAAATTAGTGATACAATCTTCACATCCAGTGGTTTTACTGTGTTTAATTTGCAAACTCTTTTGATATATATTTGATTATCATTCCCAGCAGTATTACAAATATAACAAGCAAGCTCTCCTGAGTCCTGTTATAAGTAAGAAAGCTCTTACTTAAAGATCTTTCAAAGAATAAGACTTGCTGGGGGGCTTCAGGCCCTTGTATAATTCTCTGAGGACATTCTGCTGAGCATCCACTAACTGGATCTGACTCCTTTTTCCATCTTAGTCCTGGGAAAAATCAGTATGTGCTCAGAATTGCAAGTAAGGATGGGGGGTTGACCTTGGATGCTCATATTCCAACCCAGATCATCTTGCAAGCAAATATTTTAATGAAGTATTCATACTAACCAAAGTTGTACAAAATTGTGCAGGGTAGGCTGTGGCCAGATGCCAGACCCCCTTCCAGCCACTCTCTCACCCAATCTTACACAGTATGGGGAGGAATAAGATGGGAGTTTGTGGGTTGAGGTAAAGACAACTCCTATCATGGACAAAGGAGACTCAACTTTGAGAAAATTGATTTCATTTGTTTCTTGTTAAAAACAGAGTAGGACAGTGAGAAAAGTGACAAATCTTCCCTCCATTCCCCCTTCTTCCTAGGTTTTCCTTCACTATTCCATTCCCTACCACCCGGACTGTGCAAGGGGGTGAGGAATTGGAGAATGGGGGGGCTGCGCTCAGCCTACCCATCCTTCCTCCTCTCACATTTCCCTGCTCCAGCCGGGACAACTCTCACGAACCGCAGGGAAAGCGCAGCCCCGCCGGGCTCTCTGCCAGGCCGCAGGGCCATCCCTGCCGGGTCTCTGCTGCCCCCGGCCCTGCTCCCGCTGTCCCCTCGGGGCTCGCAGGGCTGTTTCTCGCTCGCTTCCCCTGGCTCA
Organism: Motacilla alba alba; assembly: GCF_015832195.1. Lineage (NCBI taxonomy): Eukaryota > Metazoa > Chordata > Aves > Passeriformes > Motacillidae > Motacilla > Motacilla alba. Next base: position 74,398,766 of record NC_052017.1, read on the forward strand.
GCCCTGGCTGCCGGGCAGCGTTTTGCCCTCCCTTGCCCAGGCTTTCCCCGGGGCTGAGGGGCTCAGCCGTGCCCTGCGCTGGGGCCGCTGCAGCCGCTGGCACCGCCTGGGGCCGGCCCGGGCAGCCCCGGCACAGCCCCGGCACTGCCGCCGCCACCGGGACACCTCGGCCCGTAAAGTACGCAGCAAATTGTCTTTGTTTGCTGTCTTAAAAATAAATATTTTAAAGTGTATAACTATTTTGCTTCATTGTGTTGCGTATGTGTACCTTTCACTGTGGAATATTTGTCTAAAAGGAGCGAGTACTCAGCATCACTGTGCTGCCCCAAAGCACAGAGCACAGAGCTAACGTTCTGCAGTATTCATACTTGCTGATACAGTATAGATGAAACAAATGGTGAAGATTAAAGCACTGCATCTGACCTCCATCTGTGGGAAATTCTCCCTAGAGCTCATGATCCATCCTGTTGGTTCAGTCCACTGGGTTCTGCATGGTGCTGTGCTAACTATTAGAAAACTGCCATGAAATGAGCCATAGTCTCTTGATAATACTTATCAGAAATAATTCAGATCACGAGCATTCATTGATTTCTTTCTGTGTACCTCGAAACATATTATGAATTTTGATGTAGTTATTTAGAAACTAGATATAGTTATTAACATACAGGGATGGTAGATTTGGTGGGCTCAATAAAGCGTAAATGTTTTCCAAAAGCTGTTTGTAAGTCCTCTCAAACTACACTCTTGTCTTAGAGAAACTGAGACAAAACTGAGAAGAATTATTGACAAATTCAATTAAAAAATAAAAAAGGAATTTCCTTTGTGGAATACCAAATGTACTGGCTGTGTAGAATAAGCATTACTTTCAATAAATGTTTGTTTAAGCAGCATAAAATTTCATGCTTTCATTGCAAAAAGCCTATGTTTGGCAAACTTTTGAAAATATTTTAACTTTATTAGAAACAAGTGTGCTAATGAAGTTTTAATAAGCAAAGAGATGTTGGAGGTTAAGATAAGAGTCTGTTTTCCATTATGATCAGTGCCTCAGTTTTTCAGTTAAAACAAAAAGCCATAAAAGTTTAATGTATTCTATTATTGTATCAGTTTTTTGGTCTTGTCTCATGTATTTTAAAGGTCACTGAGTCTAATATAAAACCTTGACCTTACATTGTGGTTGAGGTTGAATGTTATGGTTACATACAGTTCAAAAAAAATTAGCTTTATTATACACAGGTAGTGAATATTTGTTCTTTTTCTGGGATTCTCTTGGGAATGACTCCATAACAAAAGGCATGGTCTCCAACTTGAGGTCTTTGTGACTGTCACAGCCCTCTGGATTAAAGCTGCGTGGGGCAGTGTATGCCTATGTTAACTCTAAAAAAACTTGGTGTGACAGCTGTGTTTGTCTACAGCAGATTTTTGTCCAAAGGAATAATCTATATGAAAAGCTTCAGTTTATACCATCAGAAGTCCATCAAGACACATGTCAGTTTTCCTTCATAAAGAATTTTTAGATCCTTTGTATTTAAGGGCTAACAGGAAGAGTGTGTAGCTGGATGAGTTCTCCTGCAATACCAGATGAGTCTTTTGTGGATCCATTCCATGTCTTCCGGTCCCTTTGGCTCCATGTACCTACTGACTGCTTAATGTCTGCTAAATGTTAAATGTAGAAGAGAGTGCCAGGGTCTGCTGGCATTTCAGAAAATTGTGAGATATGTGTGGGAGGGAGGACAAATATTTGATTTTCCCAGATGGGAAACAGTTGGGGGATGGGTAGTGCTTAGGAATTAGCTGGACATTGGTCAGTTGGTGGTAAGACATTTCATTTCCATAATTTTTGGGGTTCTATTTTCTTCTCTTCAATATTTTTTCCTGTTTTCCATTTGTTTTGATAATGTTGATTTTTAATTATTAAGCTGTTTGTAGGTTAGATTTTTCACTTTCAGCCTTCTAATTCTTCCCCCCATCCCACTTGGGGGTGAAGAGGACAGTGAGTGAGGGGCTTTGCAGTGCTTAGTTGCTATCTTTAGCAAAACCATGACAGGTGATTTAAAAAATATATGAAACTTCAGCTTTCTAGTTACCAGATGCATTTTCAGGGATGATTTAGTCTTCCTGGATTCAGAAGTCTTTTGAGATTAAAATGCAATTTCAAAAATACACTGCAGCCATGATCAAATTCTTTGCAATCAGATTGTTTGGGGTTTTAAGTTGGTACTGCTCATATCAACTCTGGTAAGTCAGTTTTAGTTTGCCACAAGAAAAAAACAAGACTGAGCACCATATGTACTTTGATTGCTGGTCTAGTTCCAAACAGGCAAAAGAGCTAACCCAATTGAGGACATTTTTCTCTTTCATATGTGGATATTTAACTTCTGTTAATTCAAGGTATTGCTCAGATTTGTTGAGCTGCTAAGTTTATTGCCTGGACAGTGTCAGGCTTATTCATAATTAAAATGTATACAGCACTGTGCTGTTGAAAGTAAAATACTTTACTATAAGAAGTGAAAATTAATAAAGAGTTGGAGGATTTTGCTGGGGTTTTCACGAGACATGAAACACTCCCTGTATACTGAAAAAAAAAGCCCCAAAACAAACCAACCCCCCCGAAAAATGTACTTTGGGGAAATTTTCTTACATTTTAAAACACAGATATATATATAACCTCTGGAATTTTGAAAAGATTCCTGTCTGCCTCAGGAAGATGTAAAAATACATTTGACTGTATAAAGAAGACCAGATTTTATTAATGGCTGTATTTGAAACAAAATATGTGATTACATACAATTTTCTCTTTTATTATATGTCTCTCACATCATTAATTTAACATCTACCTCATTAAAATAATAGCTACAATTCCTTGGTGAGAAGGTTATTAGCAAAATTTAGAGAGAAGCTGAGCCTGATCAGAGTTTTGGAAATTTTAATTTCCAGTGGCTTTGACCATCATTCTGAGTTTTTTGAAACTAGAGCAATTTCAGGTGCTTCCATTTACTGTGTTAGATACATAAGTTATCAACATGAAAAACAAATATTCCAGCTCATCTAACTAGAGCATGAGGTACTTCAGTATAGATGATCTGCTAACTTTTCATTTCCTCTTGTAGCTTGATGAATTCAAACAGGTTCACTGCTGCCCTCTAAGCCTTGCAAGAGATGGGCCTTTTGTGTCTGCAATGTATTTTTCACTTACACTGAAATTTGTAGGTCACTACAAATATCAAATATCTTATCAACTCCATGATAATGACAATAATCAAAAAAGAGAAAGCAGGCAATAATAAAGAAGAGTTAAAGGTTACAAGTGTCATTCTTTAAATGCTATCTTTAAATTCTCCAGTTTTGTTTTCACTGTAATATCTGTGATCAAATATTTAATCTGATTTAGAATTTTTTTATTCTGTGTTGAATGTTAGACATTTCAGTGAAGTCTTTGTGTTTTCTGTCACCTAAATGGTCTGAAATTCGACTTATTAATACAAATTAGTTGCATGATATTGAAAGTGAATCCACATACACAATATAAAAACTTAATAACTTTGAAAATATCTCTTAAGACTACTGTCTCAGGCAAAGGCTGGCCTTCATGATACCAGAAACAGAACTGACTTCATACATTTAAACTACTGCCCACCATATGCCTTATCCATAACTGAAATACTTGGTAGGACTTCTTCTGCCATGCTGGTAACAAAATGCCTACTTTGCCAATGCTAGAAAGGTAAATGGAAAACATATACAAGACAGTCAGACTTGGGCTGAAGTGGAATTCTGCTACAGAGAGTTGGTAGCACCAGTTACAGCAAATAGATTTCTGCCAATAAAATTCCAGCATTAAATGGGTTGTGCAAAGCCTGGAAATTGAACTATCCAAGATTTTCTTTGATTTTCATCATATATGTGGACCTGGGAGCAACAAAACTTACCTTATTATATGAATGGGCCTGCAAATTTCGTAACAAAATTAAATGTATTTATAGTTGGGGTAATGTCAATTTAAAATATGGGGCATTCCAGTCATTTTGTAAATAAGTATTAATCAGATGCTACTTCAGTTGATAAAGTGACAGAATTCAGCAATTGCAAAACTTGTAAGACTGCGCCTATACCTTGAAAAAGAATTCATTTTTATTTTGTGTATTTACCTTTTCTGTTTGCTTTATATGAGCAACAAATGTTTTGCTTGCATAAATGTTCTCAGAAAAAGCATTTTACCCAAATTCTCTGAGTGCCCAGTACATATCAACACAATCCATCAATACAATTGTGATTAAAAATGAAATGTTAGTAAGTAATTGAGTTTGAGTTATCCTTGGTTATTTTGCTGTATGTTGTTTCTTGCAGAACATTTAAAGTATTTGGAGTATTTTGCAAAGCACTCTGCTGCTTGAAGAATGACAAGTAATCAAACTTTCTATTGGAATAGGTCAAAGGACGTTCTCTGATTGTAAGTACATTTTTCATTTTTAAGGCTTAGAATAATTGAATAAATGGCATATTTGTTAATTTATCTGTAATAAGCTGTGAAAATTAAAAAAGAAATATTTCTGAGAAGGACTGTGTATTCCTAAGCATGATCTGGTAAAAGTAATAGCTCTCTTAATAAACTGCTAAACTCCTGGAAGAATGCAGAGCAGCAAACCCAAAAATATGGAAGGATTGGATGCTCATACTCAGAAGCAGATCAATATTTAATGCAACTTTCAGAACATTCACAGTTTTCTGAAGAAAAAAACACTTGTTAGACTCAACACACGTATTATATTTTAGTACAGAATGTCCTAGACCTGCTACAATTACTGTATGTTTTAAATCAGATTCTGCCATTATTCTGTATAATATCTGCTTGAAAAATAGTCCCGTTGTCAGAACGGGTGAAATCCTGACTGTCCAATTTAACATATCTCTCTATGAGTCTGAATTAGAAGCCTCATTAGAGTGTACTTGGAATACAGGCTTGTCCCTTTGTCACACAGGCTGTGTGCCTAAGGTTAGGCTGCAATGTGAGTATTTGTAGAGTACAATTGGAAAGTCTATTGAAATACCATTATGGACTCTGATCTGCAAAAAATTGGAAATAGGGATTTTGATAGGTTGAAATAAAATCACTGTCACTAGAAACAGTATTTTTACAGTTGTAATAAAAGTTATGCATCTGGAAATTTTTGATCCAGCTGTGGGTTAGGATAATCAAACACCTCTGAAGTCCATTTGTACTTAGATCTAGAAATACTTACCTGTCTCTTGCTCTTAAAAGTTTCACTGTAGGTGTTTTACATCTTTAAATCTGATACATAGTTTAACTGTCCATTTGCAGGATTTTCACTAATAGCTTTTTGCTGTTATAATAAAAATGATTATGTTAAATCTTACATTCTACCCTAAGTAAAACATTTAATAATTCCTCAGAAGGAATCTGATTACCTGTGATACCTGAACTAATATACAATGTTGAAAAAATTCTTTGTCCTTTTTTCTAGTTTGATAGCTGAATTTGATCTTGTTTTAAAGAATTTGGCTGGAGATGGGTCAGTACTGGAAAAAAAATAAAAGGTAAGATATGAGAAAAATCATTTGAGATCTGGGAGATCATACAGTTTACACATTCAAGGAAGCTGTTTCTTTGGGAAGTGAGATGTTTGCCAAGGAAGCAAATATGTAGAAAACAAAAGCATGTCAGGGGCAAATCTCAGTCTTAGCATTTGGAAGTTATTTAGACCCTAAAGAAAAATCATATTTATGATTGATGAAGGAATAAAACAGAAAGCAGAAGAGAACTGAGAAATAAAATAGAAGGAAAGATTTCTTTATTTGGGAAACAAATTATTTGCATGCCTGAAATACAGTTACTGTAGCATTTTGTCATGGTGTTGGTACTCTTGGCAAGATTGGTGTTGTGGTTTTGTTGGTTTGGTTTTAACTAAAGGGTTTACTTTAAAAAGGCCCTTCCAGATTGTTTGGGATTGACTTTATTAGGGCACACGTGCCAGCCTCTACATTGTGTGATGAAGAATGATAGAATGCTTTCAAGTGGAACTGAGTGTATCAGGCTTTGAGACACAGCTTCTACATAAAAGTGAGTTATTTGATTAGAGAGTCACTAAATCAAACCTGAAACCACAGTCTATGGAGACATATGTCTTGAGCTACCTAGTTTCTATAAAATCAGACACAGACATTTTAAATGCTGTTTCAGTTTAGGAAATAAATCCATTTATGCTAATAACTTCCAGATGACTTACATAGTTCTTAATGGTGTATAAACAGCACTGTTGAACATGCACTTGATAAATGTGAGGAGGTTTTAGATTCCAGAAATTTGTATTTCAGATAATCACAGCTTACAGTGATCCATTCACAAAGTCTGCTCAGGCCAGTTCCACTGACTTTTGGTAAATTTTTTTCACTATTTGAATTCCAAAACTACTAGTTATTTCATATTGAAGTGAAGAAAAAAAAAAGGCCTACAATTCAGCAGATGCAGTCTTTTTACTTCAAGTGAAATAAGGGTGTTCCCAGAAGTATTCAGAAAAGTTGTCTTTATTTGTAATATTCTTTGTCCTTTCTTCAATGCCTATTCTGTCAGTGATCCAGTTCAGAGAGACTTTTTATTTGATAGGTTCAATGAACATATCTTTTAACATGAATGTACCTATAGATGTGTCAACATTTATTGTCTTCCATGAACTAAGTATTAATCTTAGCTAATCCATCAAAATTGAACACTTAGTATTCTCTCCTGATTTACAATTTTTTTCTGATAATACCAGTAAATCTTTTATCATCTACTGGACTTTAAAGATAACATTAAAAATCAGAAGATCAATATTTTTGGGGTAGATTCATCATTCCTGGTGATTATCTTAGCCTGAGATGGATGAAAATATGTTGATTTTAAAAGAATATATCTCTGAAAGAATGAAAAAATTACCCCATGCAGTGACTGGAACAAACCCAAACCTTCTTCATTTATATTTTTTCAAGTGAATATGTAACTCCTCTCATTTACTTTGCAAAAATAGCTGCCTTGAAACATCTGACTATTTTATTCAATCTTCCATATTGTTCTATTTGTTTCAGTCAGACAAATAGAGCATATAGTTATGATTTAATTTCCTTATTCACTGAATCTATATGTGTGTAATACTTCTACTGAATACCCGTGTAAGCTAATGTGAAGTGAGAGTCCGGCTTTCACTCAGGTGTGCACCAGAATGCACAGGAACACTTACTGAATGTTGCAAATAGCACTGGTTAAATAAAAAGAGTTGACATATATTACTTGATTGGAATATTTCACTGACAATATATTCAATTTTCTCAAAGGATTCAATCTGAAAGACTAGTTTGACTAGAGGCAAAACAGGTACATTTGATTAGAGAAAATATTTTGGTATGTGTCAACTGAGCAGTTAGTGACTTTTATTTCTTTCAAATTATACGTAATCTGTCACCTACCTCAAAAGCCCTTAATTATTTCTTGTTCTGACTCTTGATTTTGCCAATTTTTCTGTATTTTGTTATGTACACTTCATAATCTAAAGTGCTGAAAGAGCAGATAGAAGAAATTATGGCCAGATTCTCAGACTTAGCACTTTATCCAAGGTGCGGTTTCATCAGTTTCTGTGAAATTACTCATGGAATAAAGCACTGATATAATCTGAGTAAGAATGTGAACCTCCTGTAATAAATCTGATGGTGATTTGCCAACAGCGATCTGTGTCATTGTTGTGCCTTACACAATAACAAATTACCATCTGTTACTGAGGAAAAGGAGTATGTAACATACAAGTCTGCTACTAGAATAGGGTATGTCCCTCCTAACCCTGCTTCTTGATATCAGTAAGCAGTAGTGGGTGGAGTGTGCAGAACAGATAAAATACTATGTATCTGTTGATTATGGTAGAATATATTCAGAAAATATGTAATAAGGTATTTTTTGTTCCAATTTTATATGGTAAAAACTGAAAGGTTACCAAATAGAGTCTTTTTTTCCTTAATAACATGACTTGCTCCAAGTGAAATTGCAATATAATTTTCATGCTTTCTGAAGCATGGAAAACTCATCTTTAAAATGTTGAGGCAAACATGAATTAGCAGATGGACCTAATACGATCTCCTGTGATCAGGCCCCTGGTACTCCATCTGACTAAGCTTTATCAGAGCCATTGTGGACTCTCATTCCACAGGCATCCCATTTCTTCTGCTGCTTCTCTAAAGTTGGTCCCAGGCAAACCAGTTAGGCTTTAACCCATAGGCTTATTAGGGCATTCAGCATTAGGAAAATAATCATTGTAGTATCAATTAATGAAATAAGAATGAAGCCAGTTTTCATTTAGTCAGGTCAGAAAACATGATATGTTGATCAAACACAATTACTTAAAGGTGCTTCAGAGAAGAAAACTGGGTTTATGCCCTCTTTCTTCATTATGAAATAGAAACAAGATCACAAAGTTTGTTATTTTTCTTTAAATAAAAATTGCTTATATTCACATTGAATATTAAAAATCCAAATTAATCTCTGCCTTGGAACATTTTGTAGGCAAACTAATTAAAAAGTTTGAGTAGCAAGGCACCATTTTTTAATGTCAAACAGCATGTAAAGAGAGTAAGATATGTTCTCCTGTCACTGACATGAGTCACACATAGGCACAAGTACAGGACAGTCTCTTCGTGATACTTTTGCAGACAAACTCAACGTTTCTCTAACATTGGTTGTGGAATACTTTTAAGCAGAACCTGGCCATCATATTGATCATGGCAACAAGACTGATAGTGAATAAGCTTTACAAAAACAATACATAAAAGGTTTGAAGTTCTCCAAAAATTGAAATGAGACTTCAAACTTCTCGTTTGGTCATACTGCTGAAGACACTACTAAGCTAGCAAGGACAAGTTAAAAGCCCGGGAGTATGAATGAGTTACCTTCTAGTGTTTGCAGCCAGCCTGCAAACTGGTCCATAACTGGGGTAATAATTTACATGCTTGCTTCTCAGTTAACCTGAAAGCATTTCCAATTGATTTTAGTGTGCTGAAATCAATGTCCTCATTATTCTCTGTGCTATCAACATCTACAGCATATCTGGAGTAGGAGCAATAATGTTACCATAGCCAAATTTTATGAGGCAATAATAATGACCCTAGTGAAGTTAAAATGAAGAAATGTATTAACAGGAAGGATATATGCCCAGGAGTGTAATCATGGCCATTTTTTTCCTTATCTTGACTAAAGGAATATCTATCTGTGACCAGACAGATTTAGAAACAGTTCCTATGAAAGAGGAAGGTAAAGAAAAGGGCAGTATGTGATAACAACTACTCTCTAGCTCTAAAGGGAACATTCTCAGCTGGATGGAAAAGGTGAAGATTACCATGTCATAAATTCTTAAAGACTCTCATTTTCTCCAGTGTTGTCACAAAACTCTCTCTGTTTGTTGAATAAGGAAATTACAACTTTAAGTCGCTGGAAGCTGTCACTGCCAGCAAGGATGCCAGTTACATTTTTGGAACAGTCTCTTACTACACCATCTGGATGCCTTTAGTACAAAGTCCAAAGATGAAATCACATGGGACCACATTTGTAACAGTCATACTTATTCAAGAATAGGAAACATTTTACAATATTTATGTGCTGGTTTGTTTTTTTTTTCCCTCCATACAGAAATACTCGACTAAATCCTCAATAATATACAAGTAAACTGGATTTCTCAACTTTTTATAATTCAGCTCTTTTTCTGATATTTCTTAGAGATTTTTAATAGTACATGGGATATAGAGAACAGGATGTCACATCATGGTTTTAACACTGTGAGGCATTCAGAGAATAATCAGAGATCCCTTCCTTGATTTTTCTAGTGTGACAGCTGTACTGCAGTCTTACATTCATATTTATGTAAATGCTAAGTATTTTACTGTCTGGTAGTAAATTTTTGGCTTACATTTTTACAACACATCCTTTTCTCCTTCTATAGGTGTACAATGAAAATACATGTTCAAACCAAGTAGTAATTTAATTGAAAACTTTTTGCTCAGATCTTACCAATTCTTTTCGAAGTGTTGACTGCTGCTAATGAAAAGTCAGAATCTCTGGCTTTGAAGTATTGAAGACTTCAGTCTTCAAAGTAGCTGAATACTTGACAACTGAGGCTCATATCTGTTACCATCACATGTCACAACAGCAGTTTTTGCAATAACTTATAGCTTGTGCAACTTCCATGCTCAGCATCTGTTCTGAGGCTAGGCCAAATAGGTGTGCATGGTAATTCACTATGATGGGGTATTACTGCTAATGGTTCAGTTATGCAAGCAGGGTCATGGTTTTTCTCAGTTCTGACTCTTAACTGTAGTCTTTCCATATGCAAAACCAGAAAGAATAAAACACTGTAAACTTACTTACACTGTTTAACTTTATCTTCATTATAAATTCCAAATTGACTCTCACTTAGGTAAATAGTTCTATTATCAAGTCAGCAGAAAACTTTGGAGAGACTTCTGATATTTCTGTAGGTTTGTATGTCACATAACGTATTTGGTGGTTAATACAAATTGCAAGGATTAGGCCTTTAAGCAGAAATCACTTCTACCTCCTGCATATTTTCATGGCTGCAACTGTAATCAAAATATTGTTTATGTTTGTGGTTTTTTCTTGGGGAAATTTAATCTTAAAAATATAGGAGGCTTTCTGGTGAGATATAGTTCACTAATAAGTCCTGGATATAAAATCACATACAGGCTATCTTAAAGCAGAAAACATTAAGCTTTCTGGAAGACATATTAGCTCCGGGTGGTTTTCAGATTATTTCAGTTTTCCTTTTTTTCAGGTAATCGAAAGTCAATGCATAACATGATGTGTACATGGTGTGTAGTTTTTTGTACAAACTTAAATGTTACCCTCAAATGTGATCCAAACCTGTGTATAGAAGAACAGTATGTTCTTTTGATAAGTTCAGTTCACAAAAAATATTACTTCAATCTGTGCATTACCATAGCTGCAGTTCCTTTGAAATTGATGTATTTGTATCCATGTAGACAATAAGACAAAAGGAGAAATTGCATAGCAACTTGCAATGTGACAGGATGCTTTATGAAGCAATAGGATACAGCAATATGTTACTCAAATAAAGCTATTTCTGTGGCTAATTCTGACAAAACCATAAGAAATGAGATTTGCAGATTTATGCTTTAACAGAAGTGTAATTTTGTTTCAGAATCAAAATCTTGAATTGCCAGTGCATCCTACTATGCCAGTAGAATTTTCAGTTTTACTGAAATTGCACTTTAGGAAAAAAAAATAGAAACCCAGAAAATTATCTTTGCATGCAGTCAACATTACTTGTCTCTAGAAAAAAAGGGTCAGAATATTTTTGATACATTTGCTACATGGGTATTGAACTTAGAACTGAATGTTTTGTGTAAGGAATGAAAAATAAATTCTTGGCTTTCATCTCCTCCAGCTCCTCCCTTATTTCTTCTTTTGCATTAGATTACATTAACATCTCAGCTCATGAGAAACAATGAAAAAGTGGATCTCTGCCTAATTTATTAACTTTGTTATGATGACTTAACACTACTGGAATATCTGGAAGTATCAGTTATGTAATAAGAATAAGATTGTGTAATAAAGGTGTTTAAAAGGAATGCAGTGCATTTTGAAAATAAGGTTCATTTCAATGGCATAACATTTCTTCCTGAGCAGACAAGAAAATGTGTGTTTCCAAATAAGTAAAGGAAAAAAAAAAAAAGAAGAAGAAAGAGAAAGGCTTAATTATGCTATTAGGCTTTTATGTCTTATTTCCTGTTTCTGACTGCGTCAGCAGCTATCAGCTACAAGCTGGATGTCAACAGATAAGTTCTCTGCTACTCTCAATGCTTTCCAACCCCATATTTTGGCAAAATAAGCTTTAAAAATGTGTAAAAACATGTATCTCAAGTCAGGAAGTTTCTTCAAAATGGCATTTTCAAAGTCCTTAAATTATGAACCAACAAAGAAACAAAAGATCTACGGTTCGAAATGCCAAGAAAAATGCATGGGTAGGACAAGCAGATGCTAAGCACCTCTGAAAAATCAGTCTATCAACCTCAGTGTCCATTGTCATCCAAAAATGTAAAACAAGAATAACAGAAATGCTCCACAAGTTGGTGGACTTATGCATAATTCACTGAAATTTCTAAGATGCTCAGATACTATGATGATGAATGCTTACAGCTGCAGTGGTAAATAATAGAAGTAAGCAGAATTAATTATTAATTTATGTGATGTTATTCCTCTTTTCACTTGTCTCTGCTGAACAGGACTAAAAATTAAATGAGTTTGAACAGCAAAATAACTGGTATTTTTCTTCTTGAAAAATGCAGTATGTGGAATTTAAAAGCTCAATCTAAAATGATTGTGACAATGTAAAAAAAAAGTGTGTCTTCTTTAATGTGTAGACAAGTTCAGTTGATAGTAGTGATAGCTGTGAACTTCAGCCATTAGATATACATTAAAAAATAAACATGCATCATTATTTTTTAATTTTAGTTTTAGTCTCCTACTTTTTGTTGAATAAAAGGCAGAAACTGAAGAGATTTACTTCTGGTTTAGTCTCTGCTTAGATGTTATATGCTGTATCAAATAAAAATCTTCTTGTGTTTTCTTTTGCAGGAGAAATCCATAATGATATTTGGAAGACATTCTCCCAGTGGTTTCACTTTTTATGCCACCATTTCATATTTGCTTCTTCAGTGAAAATGGCTTTAGAAGAATTGTTGTGTGAAAGAGTAGAGTTCCCATCCGCACCAGAAAAAGGCTTTGAAATACTCTGCCATCGCTGAATAGCACCAGGGTGGACTTGGAAATAAGTCATGGCACTTTATGAGAGATGTGGACCATATACACACAGAAAGCTTATGTCATTTTTCACCTCTTCTACATCAAATGCCACTTTCACATTTTTGCACTAGTCACAAAAACAGGGTCCTCACTTCCAGCACTTCTTTTTCTTCCTCTCATTAGTGTCTGTCATCTTCCCCCTCAAACACTATGCAGATACTCTGTCTCACAGCCTCGGACAAATGAAGTCATCTTACCTGTAACAACATAGACTATTTCCACTAGTTGAAATGGATTAATCAGATTGCTAGGGTAGTACTAGTTGATTTTCACACCTTTCAGTTTCTTCTCTCCTCTGATGCCTTAAGTTTTAGCTTTCATATTTTTCATATTCTGTTCTGCGTTGGTGTGTGGCTCTGAACTTCATATGGAGTCTTGGCAGGTTTTTTCACAGTTTGGTTAGACAAAACAATTCTTTTCCAGCCCCAGAAGCAAGGACACCATTGCAGCTTCAGGCCTCAAAAAGTACAAAGAAAAGCAAATTTGGGGGAGAAGAATTGGGAGAATGTGACTTCATAACCTGAAGCTGAAATTGGACAATTAACCCCAATACACAGATGGACTAAACTCATAAAATTGTGAAAACTCATGACCCGGTGTCCATCTTGGGTGTCACCTCAGCCAGGCTCTTGTACTGCCCAAGGTGCCTTTGAAGGCCTTTTTAATAAATACCTGCTTTGTTTCTTTACTCTTTCTAGCCTCTGTTCTATGTAGCTTCTCAAGGCATCACTTTCATGGTATGACTGGCCATTAATCACCTTTCCTCTGGGTTGATAAATTTCTCTTGAATGAAAAGTACAGAATTTTCTGGCTGAATAGTCTGGCAACAGCTTCAGTATCTTAGTGCGAAAGGTCAGATACTCTTGATTTTGGAGTGTGGTGTATTTTTGTTTATCTTTGGCTTCAGCTATAAATGGCTTCCTTTATTAGTTGTGGCAGATTATATCAAATTTGTGGCACTAATTTTCTGTAAGTATATTATCACTAATCATGTAAATTATGTGAAAATATTTTGTCTGTTCACAATGAAGGAACAAAGATCTCAACAAGTATGCTCTTTAGAATAGTAACCATCATTCTGTAAGGATTGTTTGTAAGCTTGCAACATTTTAGAGCAGCCATAATATTTTAAAAGACATTAGATTTTACTTGTGGGAAAGCATGCAAATATCTCTACTCATTCTGAACCAGTAGTCTTCAGTTTTGGCTGTTTCTATGTGAATAACATTTCCCTTGAGAGTCTGCTTCTATCCATATTTAAGTAACACAGATGGACCACTCAGCATTTGGTGTGGTGGGTTGACCTCATCTAATGGAACTGACTCCTTTCTGCTGCATGTCACAGAGAAAAAAAAGCAGATGATAAGAATTGAGGAAAGAAAACCAAAACAGTCTAATAGGTGAAACAAAAGGTGCATGTGAAAGGAGAGAAAAAAAGGAATCATTTCCTTCCCATGAGGAGACAGAGGTCTCTAACAATTTCATGGAAAGCGCGACTTCAGAATGCACAACAGTTACTTGGAAAAAAAATGCTTTAACCATCAACTTTCCGGGGTCTGTTTTTGTTTCTTGGTTTTGGTTGTGGTTTTTTGTGGTGTTTTTTTTTTTTTTTTGTTGTTGTTCCTTAAGCTTTTATTGTTGTACTCAACATCATATGGTACAGAATACTTCCTGATCACATGTTGTAGTTGTGTCCTCCCAGCCTCTTGCTCACCTCCAGCATACTCACTGGGGCAGCAGAGTGGGAGACAGATGAAGTCTTGACTCTGTGCAAGTACTGTTGAACCACAGCCAAAACACTGTGTTATCAACACTGTTTAGTCACAAGTCAAAGCACAGCACCATACTGGCAGCTAAGAGGAAAGTTAATTCCATCCCAGCCAGGCCTGGAATAGTTGGGGACCAGAAGAAAACTAGAAGGCTCAATGCTTATTTCTCTTTCCCTATGACAATTCTGGGTTGATGCTTGCTGTATTAAAAGGCATGAATAGGACATGAATTTTCAGAAAAATGTTCTTTTTCAGGCCCTGCTCTTAAAATAATTTTATTTCACCATGGAGACTGCAGTATTTGGAATGGCAGGGGAGATATTTGAAAGATAGTATCTTCGGTAAGTACTCTGTGCTCTCTGGAATAGTTTTCGAGGACTGTAGAATAGTGCTACAGAAAGTAAGCAACTACCGTATATGTAGCATTTCATTTAACATTTTCAGTTCTCTGTCTATCTTTAAATGTAGGTACAAACTAGTTACATTCATTAAAGAACAGTGGCACTTCCCTTTCCCAGCACAGAGCCGGGGCTCCATTCCAGAATCATATCAGTGGTGGATGAGGCAGATCGCCAGCTGGGCTGGAGACTCAAACCACGAAGGAGTCAGAAGAGGTATTTTATCACAGCAAGGTGTTCCACTTGTCTGTTATCTAGAGAGTGTGAACTAACTACAGCATGAAATAAAATATCAGAGATTTTAAACACACAATAGCTACTGCAAATTTAAATTATGTTAAAAATAAAAAAGTGAAAGACCACATACCTAGGTGAAAACTGAAACTATAATTATTGTAAACCTTTTGGCTGGATCTTCGTTGGGTGCTGTATTGTGTTTGTATGGTTGGGTTTTGATAGTGGGGGGTCTACAGGGATGACATCAGTGAGACACGGCCAGAAGTTTCTGCCATGTCTGACAGCGCAAGCTCCAGGAAAGACCGGCTTCTGGCCAAGGCCAAGCCAAGCAGAGGTGGTGATAGCACCTCTGGGGTTACATATCTAAGAAGTAAAAAAGAAAATTTATTCAGCAGTTTTAATTGTGGCCAGAGAAGAGTGGCATAAGAACATGTGAGAGGAACAACTCTCCTCACACCAAGGTCAGTGCAGAAGGAAGGGACGAGGTGCTACAGGCACTGGAGCACAGATTCCCCTGCAGCCCTTGGAAATCCATGGGGATGGAGAGACTCACCTACAGTCTAGAGAGAAGACCCACACTGGAGCAGGTGGATTCCTGAGGGGAGGCTGTGACCCTGTGGGGGACCTCCAGACCTATGGAGAAATGATCCAATGCTGGAGACATTTTCCTGGTAGGATTTGTGATTTTGTGGGGTACCCACACAGGAGCTGGCTGTGCCTGAAGGATTGCATCCTTCAGAAGAATGACCCATGTTGCAGAAGTCTGTGAAGAATTGTTGCCCGTGGGATGGAGTCATGTTGGAGAAGCTCATGGAGAACTGTCTCCTGTGGAAGGGACCCCATGCTGGAGCAAGAGCAGGACTCCTCTTTCTGAGCAGTGGCAGAAACAATGTGTGATGAACTGACCATAACTCCTATTCCCTGCCTCCCTGCACTACTGGTGGGGAGGAGGTGGATCAGCAAAGGAGAGAGGAGTCAGGGGGAAGATTTTAAGATGTATTTTCTTCTCTTTATCCTGCTGTGATTTTCTTGGTAATAAATTCAATTAATACCCCCAAGTTCAGCCTGTTCTGTGACTGCACTCAATGAGTGATCTCTTCCTGTCCTTATTTCCACTTGTGACCCTTTATTGTATTTTCTGTCTCCTGTCCAGTTGCAGAAGAAGATGATAGGGTGGCTTTCGTGGGTACCTGGAATCAAGCCAGGGTCAACACACCATCTTTTTGATGCTGAAAACTGGGAATGAAACAGGGACCTTTAGGGACCTCAGAATTTTTAGTCTGTCTAGATATTCTAATGACAAATAAAATATTCATCATTTATATGTTGTGTTAACCACAAGACAAATTTCATTGACATAATTTGTAAAATTTAAGGTTAGATTGGTCTCTAAACATACTATTGTTCAGCATTTTCTTTTTGTGTCTGTCTTCTTCTGTTTGTCTGTCTCCCAAATCCATACCTTCTTTTACTCCTTCCAAAAAAATTACCTGCTAACAAGAGCTCTTAGGTTTGTCAGCTAAACTTCACAGACAGTTTAACAAGCTACTTATTACAAATCTTCTTAGAGAAAATCTTGTTTAAAATTACATCATTTGCATTTGAATTTATAATGCTGAAGTAATGTTAGTTTACAGGTCTATAGGAATAAGAATAATAACAAAATAAAAAGTAAGCTGTGCAATGAACATCCCCTCATTTTCATGAAGAAGAAGCTGCAGTTTAAAGATCAACTGTTGACAGAAACATCGTTTCTGATTAAACAGCTGGAGGAAATCCCCAGTTAAAAGATGTCTTTTGTTAAGCATCTTACAAGAATTAGCCATACACTTGCATAGCTAATCCAAGTTACTGATCTTCAAAAAGACATGACAACATAACACATGGGCTGTAACTTGTTAAAATGCCCATAAATCATTATGACATGAATAATAAACTTAGCTAAATGCATGGCTGTCAGTTCTATAGGCTTAGAAAGTGCATTTGAAGGGTTTAATTTAAAGGGTTCATATAAAAATCCCTAAGGCCTCACATTAATGCACAACTTGTTTTGCAAATTTGCTTTTTAAATTGCCAGTGACAGCAAAAAGAGAATTTATTTTTTTCCTTTGTATAAAGCCTTTACACCACTGCTAAAAAGCCTTCATGACATGGTGACTAAGACTACATGTAATGAAGAAATTAAGCAGCTACAACTTAGGTCCTACAATGTTTTAATGGTTAGCCCCTCCTCATTAACAGAAGTTCAGAAAGAGGTACTGAGTTTGTTTCAAGTAAATAGGGCACTCAGATTCCACACCATTAGTTTGAAAATCTAGATTTTCATTTCGGTTGGTTTTCATTTGTTCTGAAACCACAGAATGATAGGATGCTAGAAAAATTGCTCAAAGTTGTTCAGGGCTTTATCCTGAAAATCTTGAACCTTGAAAATCTTCAAGGATGGAGACAGCACAGCCTCTCTGGACTGCTTCTGCCACTGCTTGGCTGTCTTCAGGGTGAAAAAAAAGTTTCTTTACTGGTTTTCTCTGTGCTTACTGTCTCTCATTTCCCCACTGTGCACCACAGCAAAGGTGACTCTATCTTGTTGATAAACTATACAGAGGTACCAGCAGGCTGCATTTATTTTCACCCAAAGCCATTTCTCTCCAGGCTGAACAAGCCTGGTCCCTCAGACTCTCCTCACAGGAAAAGTGTCATAGACCTCAGCCAACTTGAGGGCCCTCCCTCCTTCCTGGAGGTATCCCATAGCTTGGAGTATAGAGATGGGAGCTTAGGAGTGCTGAGCAGAGGGGGATAGTCCTTCCCTTCAGTGTGCTGGCTATGTCCCTGTGAATAATTCCTAGTGTGCTGCTGGCCATCTCTACATCTGGGCACACTGCTGGCTCATGCTCAGCTGGTGTTTTCCAAGGCCTCCAGATTCTTTCCATCCACCTGTGCCCATGCTCCCTTGCCAAGGGAAGTACTGACTTTGTTGGAAGGTTCAATACTATGAACTGACTGAAATAATACACCTAATATTACTTCTCAAAAGACTGAGAATGAAAATAAGATCATTAAATCCCCATATGAACCAGCAATCGATCACTGCAAGATGTTCTAGCTAGCAGAGTACTGAACTGCAATCACATAGTTTCTGCATTTTTGATGTGGTGCCTTAATTCTTTCTAAACTCCATTTTAGATTAATAAATCTTTTACTAAATTATTATTGATAGCTTCTAAACATATGGTCTTATAGAAGAACATTTGCCAGACCCTGTCATGTTCAAACCTATTCTGGCACTACACTGTTCTTAAGGTCAAGTCTTGTAGGATGTTTCCTTTGTTGTTGCTTTATGGTCGTGTTTGTCTAACAGTGTTGGTTTTCCTCAGAGAGTTTCCTGGCAAGGCATATCACTCTGGTCCACCTCAGCTATCAATAAACAAGGATGAAGCATTTCTGCATCCACTCTAAAAGCAAAGTACACAGCTGGGATTTAGCCTTCCACAGGAAATTTATTTCTGGACTTACCAAGAAATGAACAGATAAATATACTGCCACTGTTCAAAGAAATGAAAAAGGCAGAAAAATGTATTAGTTTTCATATCCATTTTAAAGCAAATATGAGGAAAAAATTGCCTTTCAGAAGGAATCTAAAATTATTCTCTGCTTAAATTAAAATCATCTGGCTGTCATTGTGTTCAAATAGTGTACAATGTGAATTAAAATAAAATTCTCTAAATCCATAGAAATTTGGCAGTAAAATTATGTATCTCTCTTCTAGCGACTAATAGAACATTGAACTGTGGCCTTAGTATGAATTTTACTAATGTCCCCTAGGTTGTCTTTAGAGTCTGAGTATTTTTTTTTTATTCGCAAACTAATTTGGGAACTGTAACAACATTCAAGTAAATTTGAGGGATTTGTAGGTTTGTTGGTTTGTTTTGTTGGATTTTTAAGGTGAAGGTAAATGTTCAAGGGTGTGTTCTGAGAGGACTTTACAAAGAAAAGAAAGATGGAATGGAATGAAATGCTGGGATCAGCAAATTTCACAAAGGAGTCTTCTTTGTTCATTATTTTTAGCAATTTTTCCTTCTCTTCCTGCCATCTACTGAAAAATCCTGGATTTTTTTTTGTTGTATCTTGTATTGAAAATGAAAAATGGTAGTCCGGTCCAGTAATTTTCAAGCAAAACAGATATTTCAGTACCCGCTCTTTTTGTGTCAAATATTTTTTTTTTTTATTGATGGCATCTGACAATTCCTGAGCTCATGATACCAAATGAAAGCAATTGAAACTTTATCAAAGTCTTTGCAGGATTCGTTGAAGAGTTATAAAGAATGGCCAGGTTTTTGTCACTACTCTTTCCAAAATAAGATTTTGGTTACAGATGTGGAGTATTAAAAATCAATATAATCTGGAATATTCAAACAGGCCAGTGTCAAATGAAGAAAAAAATTATGAACAAAGAAAATGGAATTTAAATCTTCAAATAAAAAGAAGCTAGTAAGTCATCAAGTGAATGACATATGCAGATTAAAAAGGAAATGAAAAAATCCTTCAAAAGAGAAAAAAAACCTCAAAATTTCAGTGGTCTAAAGGTTTTTTAGAAGTAGACCTAGAGAGTATTTTTATAAAAGTATTTGATACCATTGTAAACTAATATAAAAACAACGAAAGACATATTCTGTTTTTTATTCCAAGTCCACCAAGAACACCTATGAATATTGTACATGATTTTAAAAATTTCTTTATTTAACCAGGAAATTCAGTGCCTAAATGTTTTACTTTTTTCCAGTGGGTTTCTCAGCTGATAAAGCAGCACTTCTTGTTCACCTATGCTTTGGATTTGACACAGGCTGTTGATTTGAAACTTGCTCTTTTTTTTTTTTTTTTAAGCCAGTGTATATACAGGAAAAAATACATATTTTTCTTACAGAAGTTTAAGCTGTCCATTTGTTACTTTTTTATTTGCTTATCTGTGTTCATTTAAGCAAAGCTGGCCCGTGGGTTTGGAATTTTTCTTCACCTAGTTTGAGCTCTAGTCAAATTATGATTTTGTAATTGCATTAAAATATGCTAATAAGATATTCTTCTCCCTACTCTCCTACTGTCCTACCAAATCTAGCACTGAAATTTTATGCTGAAAAGTGAAACTGCTTGTATCAGTTTGGTTTGTGATATACAAACTAGTTTTTTGTATTGGGGGGCCACAGAGGTGGCTCCTGTGAGAAGCTGCTGGAAGCTTCCACCATGTGTGGCAAAGCCAATCCCTGATGGCCCTGAAGATGGACATGCTGCTCATCAGGGCTGGGCCAATTAGAGATGGTCGTAACACATGGTGGTGACACCTCTGTGATAACAAATTTAGGGAGAAAATCAAAACAAAGTGTAGCACGCAGTTTTAATTCCAGACAGAGAAGAGGTGAGAACATGTGAGGGAAACCACATAGAGACGCCAAGGTCAGTGCAGAAGGAGGAGCAGGAGGGGCTCCAGGTGCCGGAGCTGAGATTGCTCTGCAGGCCATGGTGAGACCATGGCAAAGCAACTGTGCCCCTGCAGCCCAGGGGGATCCACGGGGGATGCAGAGATCCACCCACAGCCTGTGGGGATCCATGGGGGATGCAAAGATCCACCCGCAGCCTGTGGGGATCCATGGGGGATGCAAAGAACCACCTGCAGCCCATGGGGGAGGTACCCATGCTGGAATGGGTGGATGCCTGGAGGACACTGTGACCCAGTGGGAGACCCAGTGGAGAGAGGAGCCCTGCTTCCGGGCTGGAGCAGCCTGTCCTTGGAGGACTTCACACTGTGGAAGAGTGACCTATGCCACAGCAATTTTAGGAGGAGTGTTTGCGCTTGGGAGGGACTCACATTTGCAGCCAGTGTGGTACGGCTGCTGCTCGTGAGAGTGGAATCATGTGGGAGAAGTTCATGGAGAACTGCCTCCCATGGGAGGGGCCCCATGGCCTCACAGGGGAAGGACACTTCTCCCTGAGCAGTGGAAGAAAATCTTGGTGATGAACTGACCAAAACCCCCATTCCCTGTCTCCTTGTGCTGTCCATGGGATGGAAAGAGAGTCTGGGGGAGAAGGTGTTTTAAGGGCTTATTTGATTCCTCATTATCCTCTTTGGATCCTGTTAGTAATAAATTCACTTTGCAACTAAAGTCAAGCCTGTTTTGCCCTTAAAGTAGTTTCTTCTTATCCTTATCTCACTCATGAACCCTTTGTTAATTATTTTCTTTTTTTTTTTCCTCTCCTCAACCCAGCTGTGGCAGGGGAGGGTGAGTGAGTGACTCTCATGGGTGCTGGGAGTTGGGCCAGCATCAAACCATGACACTGGTTTACTAAATTCTTTGACAAACATTCTGATTAGAAATGCATTATTTTCTAAGTAGAATTATTTATCATGAGAACCTGAAAGAATTATTTCAAACTGAAAAAAATCAACAATACAACGGCAACAACAAAAATTTAAAACTGGAGGTCATTTAATAAGAAGTAAAAGCAACATCATGACTCTTATATAACAAGTTATAAAATGGTACAGGCAAATGTCCAATCTATTCAACACCAACTCTGGTATCACAACCCAACTTTTAGAAATATTTAAAAGTTGGTTTTGCTCTGTTGTGTTAAAGCAATCTTTCAGTGCTGTAGCAATTATTAGACAAAAAAGAAAAGTAATTTTAATTCAGTCTTTAACTGCTTATGCAGCTTAGAATCCTCCACAAATACAAAAAGTACTTTGATGCATCTGATGTTACTACATTTCTGCCAAGAAAGAAGAAGTGCTGCCAAGAAAAATGATTCCTGTTGAAGATTGTTGGGCTGTTTTTTGATGTGGCATTCTGCCCTGTTTTTTTTTTTTTTTTTTTTTTTTACCTTGAAAACAGTGGTGTTGGATTGAATATATGGTGGCTGAATATATGAACAGAGAGTCAATGGATTAGCAACAGGAAATCAACCACAATACATATTACTCTTTTTGCAGTCGCATTGAAGCTAAAAAAATTATTCTTTTCAGTAATTTCATTGGATGCACATATCACCAGCTGTTACTTTTCATTGACTCAACAATTCTGTGGATAGTTGTTTGTTGCTTCTACTTAAAGTCATGAACTTGAAATTTGCTGCTATATATGAAATGAGTTGTATTTGTTCTTAAATTTTATAATCACACTTTCTTTACCATGGGAACCTGTCATGACACCTTTAAAAGGCATTTAATTCTTTCTTTCATCCAGTACAGTCTCTGAGATATCTCTTTATCTTCATTTGATTTAAACAAGTATTGAAATTTAGTTTCAAATTAGCTAAAGCCTATATTTTTGCATAGACACTGCAAGCTCTTTGAATCGTATTTTTTGGTTTAAACGGCTCTTAATTATATTTTTTAATACAGAATGATTGTCAAAGAACATGATGTAATTTTTTTGCTTGTTATTCTGAGGTATCATGTTCTTACCTTTTCAGTACAGTAAGGATGATCAGACAATTAATAAATTCTTCATACTGGTAGTGTAATACTTTCATGTCCTACCATGTAAGTAACCTGCAGTGATGTCACACAGAACAAAAACACACTGAATGAATCAATCATTGTTGAAAGTCAACAATGTTTTGTTCCTAAAAAGAAATTATTTTCTTCAATAAGTGTTCAAAATAGAAAATTTAATTCATTTTATAACTAAAGGATTTTATAAAAGCAAACAACTCCTGCATGCAATCCCACTAATTTAGTTTGCTCTGTGAGGTTTGCAAAAAACCTGTAAGGTCAAACTTGGTCAATTAGATGTTGGCCTGAATGCTTAAATCATGAACCCTGTGGGCTTAATGAGATTTAATGACTTGGCATCTGGTGGTTATTTACTGTTGTTTTTTCTCCTGTTGCTCTTTTGCTTATTTGTAAACTGTTATTTTTTAACTTATACTAGTTGTGTTCTTTCCTTATTGGTGGAAAGGGATTGGTTAAAACTAAGGGGAGATAATTCAATTTAGAGTGCCCACTTCCTAAATTGTCTTAAACCAAGACAAGCATAGGGTTATTTCTGAATAATTTAATTTTTTCACCGGGAAAATTATTATAAAAATGAAGTTTATCTTTACAGCTTTTTTAGCTTCACTCTTGTGCTAAGTCCTCTTCAAAAGCTTCATTTAAGTTTTTTTCTGCAGTATCAGATACTTTTACAGGACTGCTATAAACTTTTGTCTCCATTCCTATTTACACATTATGGGAGTTCTAGACAGGTCTCTTTGTATGACAAAGAAGGAAGTAATTCTCCAGTGAGTTTCACATGAGAGGTCTGATATCCCCTGAGAAGGAATCCATTTTTGTAATTCTATTTCCTGCTCTGGGCAGCTAATGAGGGAAGACAAGATCTTATTTTAGATGAAACAGATCATACAAGTTGACAGTATAATTTACTCTAACAAATAGATCTTGTCCTGAAACCCACCTCAGAAATACTAGCTTTTTTTTTTTTTTTTTTTTTTTTAATCCAAACAGGTCACTAGGTTTTTACATGACATTCAGGTAAAATGAGTATAAATATCATCTTAAAGAGACATATAGACTGACAGCACTAGGATGAGTAGTGATTAGTGCCTGTATTTCCTTACATGGCACACTCTTAGGGTTTCAAAGATTTCTTGTTTGTACAGTTTTTCTGTCATCAATCACCTTTCTTACTGCCATATTCTCTGTCTTCCAAGCTATACATGTTGTTCTCATTACAGCTGGCCTTTATACTTCCTTCATACAGTGCTTGGTTTTATTTGTCTAATATTAAATTAAGCCTTATGTATCTGTCATGCTCAATCAGCTTCATAATTTCTGAAAAGATTTCTCTGTATGAATGTCTGCCTGAAGTGAATATGAGAAATGGGTAGAATTTTAGAAGACATGTAATGTCTCCCACATTTGAAAAATGTGCTTATTTACTCTGATATTTTATGCCACAGAGAGAAATACTAATTTTTTTCTTTCTACATGCTGTGATCTGTGCAGGCCATCTATATTCAAGGCGCTCATTTTATATGTTTTGTTGTCATTGCTGAGTCTGTAAAATACGAATTTAGGGAGGAAGATGATTTTTTTTAATATAAATTGTTGGAATGCCTATTGTCACTGCTTCCAGAAATGTTTGCAAAAATAATTGTAAACAGAAGCAAACAAAAAACAAAACCAAAGGGAAAAAAAAACCCAAACAACAAACCCCAAACCAAACCAACAAAAAAACATACAAAGGCAAAGAAACAAAAAACCAAACTTGTATTTCTGCCACTCTCCTTCTTTTTCATTCATGGTATGGTGAACAGCTAAGTCCTGATTCCCTTTGGTATCATCAGAGACTGGACTACAAATTAAACCAAGTAGGTATTGCAAAGAATACTTCCATCGCAAGCACCCTAAAATACATCACCCAGATATATCTAAGTATCATGTTAAGGAAATGTCATGGTAAAGAGGATGTAATTGTTTGACAACTATCTCTACATCATTCCTGTTCATTATTTTCCAAATAAATTGAAGTGTAATTTATGAAAGAGACCATAAGATTTTTGATACCTACTAGGTTACATAATGCTAAGTGTGTCAGAAAACTGCTTATGTCTCTGGTATTTGAAATACCCATTTTTTCAGTGCTGATAATGGCTTTCAGCTTACTGTTTTGCCAGCCAGGTTTCTATTCTCCTGTCCCCCATCACTGTCATTAGCAGTAGGATTAGTGCTTCCTACTGTCTTTTAGTCAACTGCATCTGCAGAGTGGATTTGCAAATGTCCAAATCACTTTAATTAGCTGTGTTACCTCTTTGGGACATATTGAACTGCAGAGACCTGAGAATCACCAATATATTGCAGGCACATCTCCATGTCCCTTTGGGCTTACCTAGAATGTAGTGGTAAAAAAGATTGTCTTAAAAAGTCTCACTTAAGAAATTATTTAAAATGCAATAGCCAAGCTCATTCAATTGAACTTCTCTGCTTCACTCTGAGTACAGTGTTTGCAGAAAAACCTGAGATTTGATAGATACTGTTCTGTCAAATGATGTGCACTGTAGAAGAGGAACATAAAAGTTATCTGCAGCTGCAGGCTGACAGACTGCATAGGAAGCCCTAGCTATCCCGGTGTTTTAGTACAGTGCTGTGTGCTGACATGGTGGAAAAGAGAACAACTGATAAAACCCTCATAATATAAATATATTTGCTATTTTAAATAGAGTAATTTAATTCTATATAGTATAAACACATTTGCTATTTTAAATGTAGCAATTTAAATCTGTATACATTTCAGTACACTTGGTTTTATAGAAATTTGCTGTGTGAACATTTATTACATCCTGAGACTCCACAGCAACAAAAGCATTGAGCTAGAACTTTATATTTTTGTTATTTTTGTTAAAGTAAGGATACTGAGAGATATCAGAAAGCTTTTCATATTTAATGTTGTTATATTGCAGCATTTTTTATATTGAAATTAATTTTGAATGTAAAAAAAGGTGGTTTTGCCAGCAGAGACATGTTCTGAAAGTCATTTCTTCCCTTCATCTCAGTCTTACACATTGTAATTGGGAAAGTTATCACCTCAAGCTTGCTCTCATTTATCAAGTGTCAAGGGGATCTAAGACTGGTAAAGGCTTCACACAGTCATCACCGATTCTTTAGGAGAATATGTTGGTTTTTTTTCTTATCACACCAAAGTTTGGCTCACAGCTGCCTTTCTGCCACCTTAGAAAATTCCTGTCTCTCATTGGCAATGATCTCTCTGCCTGTCTGGGGTTTGCTGTGGTCATCTGGTCTCCAAGAAAGATTCAGCCTCATTCCACCTTCTTATAGTTGTGCCTTACCCAGTGTGCAGCAGCAAGAATATGGTCAAGTCAGTTGTTCTACCTGCCTTTAGTCAAATATAACATGAATTTACCAAGTCAACCACATAATCATCTTGATCATAGGAAGCAAGCCCTTTGATCCTCTAGGTGTACAGTTATCACCTGCCAGCTAATAGAAGTGGTGCCAGAAAAAAAGAAAAAGATAATTGTAATGTTAATACCCCTGTTTGAGCAACAGTCACTCCTCAGCCATGTCTTAGTCATCCAATATTATAAGGAAATCTAAAGAATTTCCTTTCAGGAAGCTCCTGAACTTCATTTGGGAGTTTGACCTTAATGTTGCATGAGGTAGCACAAGGAGCAGTGACTCCTAACTGAAGTGCATTCCTAAAATTTACAATAAATTGAAATAATTTTAAAGTCTCTGTACATACACTATCATATCTTTGCTTTACATACCCCACAAAAAAAAAATCAGTCTTTATACAGAATATACTCAGAATATTCATTTTTATCTTGGGCATCAAGCAACAGCTTCCTTATTATGCCCAGCAATCTGAATCCATGTCAGAGTACATCTTTTGGAAGCTTTGGATCATCCCCATCAAGAGACAAAGCTCAGATGTTCAATTTTTGCAAACCACATTTCTGTTATTGGAGCCCACAATGACAAAATACTTAGATATAAGAAATTATTTTGAGTTTTCTGCAATGCTAATTCACTGAAAAGCCATGCAATCTGTGTAATAGTTATCAAAGTTACATCCTTGCATACCAAAACTTTCTAGTGACAGTTCATTCAGCTCCTATTAAAAAAATAATTGTGAAATGAGGTGTGGCTCTCACCAGAGAATACCCAGGGGAAACCAATCCTGAGGGCCTTAGGGAAGTAGTCTGTATTAGCAATGAATTTTTGTGAGCTATTCAGGTATTCTAAGCTACACTTTAGGCTAGAATGAAATAACAGAAGGTCTTTTCTTTATTCCTTTTCCCTTCTTTTGTTGAGTTATCAAAGATTAAATGTGACACTTTCAAACAGAAAATGGGCTTACAAACTGCATTCATTTCCAACTCTGATTTTTGCCTTCAAAATGTTGGTCTCTTGTGCTGGGTCTAGCTGTGTTTCACCACATCCCTTTACTCTGGATGTTTACTTCAGTTTTCTATTTCCTGGCGATAGTATCAGCCAGGCAGAAAAATGTTGAAATTTACAATTTGCATATGTTGGAAAACTCTATTTTGTATTCCATAATGGAAACTATTAATGTGTCCTAAATATCCTGCAAACATTTTAAACATGCAGCCACTGTTATCTATTTTCTGTAAAACGTTATCCACAAAGGTTCAGAAAGTTTCATTAGGATTACTATAAAAGTCACTCTTCTCTTAAGCTGAAGTGTCTTGTACCTAATAGAAAGTACTTTGTAGACCACTTGCTAAGTAATTGTGTGGCAGACAAACAGTGCAGGTGATTCATTTTTATATCGAGCGATAATAGTAGAAGAGTTAGAAGCTAATACAATATTAGAAAAGTTAGAAGCTAATACATCTTTAGCTAATGACTTTTCTTCTGTTTTCAGTATATGAGACAGTAGTTCATGCCAATTTTTCTATTTCCATGCCCTAGTTTTGGGTGAAATAGAGTTAATTTTCTTCTTAGTAGCTGGTGCACTGCTGTCTGTTGGACTTCATAAGAGAATAAAGTTGATAACACACTGGTATTTTAGTGGTTGTTAAGTAGTGCTTACTCTGATTCAAAGGATTTTCAGATTTCCATGCTCCTACAGTGAAGAGTTGCACAAGAAGCTGGGAGGGAGCACAGCTGGGACAGCTGATCCAAACTGGTCATGGGGTTAGTCCATACCATAGAATATCATGTCCAGTACCTAAGATCATCCATGAGGGAAAGGTTGCCATTTGGGGATGGGCTGGGCATTGGCCAGTGGGTGGTGAGCAATTGTATTGTGCATCACTTGTTTTTCCTGGCTTCTCATTCTCTCTAACCCCTTGCAATGCAATTAAAAGTAGTAGTTGTAGTAGAAGTAGCTGAAGTAGTAGTGTATTTTACTTTATTTCAATTATTAAACTGTTCTTATATCAACCCAGGAGTTTTACCCTTTCTCTATTCCTCTCATTCTGTGGGGTCAGGGTGGGGAGGGTAGTGAGGAAGCCTATGTGAGTTATTTGCTGCTTGGGGTTAAGCCACAGCTATCTTTCTTGGTGCCTAGTATGGGATGGTTGATACAGAAACAGAAATTTTTGAGAAAAGGAAGAATAGCCCAAATCTTTCTGAAATCTGATTTTGCCATAAACCAAAGGTCAAGGGACCTGCACAGGAGATACAGTTTTTAGGAATAAACTGGCAAGATGTATGTTGTAAGATGCCAATTGTGGGAATCCATAAAATCAGAGGGTTTTGGGAAAGCTGCAAAAGGCAGGCCTCAGAGACAGCAGAACTGTGATTAGAGCTAAGCAGTAGCCATGCTTAATTAGCAGAAAAATTATGTAAGAAGTAGAAAAGTAAGGACATTAGAACAATGGTCTGTGTATTAACGCTTGTCTAGAATAACTCTGTAAGCTGCAGAAGAGTATATCTAGAGAGATATTAGGGAGTTCTAAGCTTAATAATGGAGCTCTGTGAATTATATCTTAAGGCTTACAAGCATGTATTGTATTCAAAATAAGCAAGCATTGTTTTAACTGAAGGTACGTGTGCTTATAGTGCTTAAGAACTACTGTCAATATGCTTTTGTTTTGTGTGATTGGTCAAAAAATTTACAACGTAAGTTGCAACATTAAATTCTTTGTCTGCTGCCCAAAATGTAAGCTATTAACATCTTCCCATTGTCATAACCATGTAATGAGACTGATGCTGAAAAATAAAACAGCTCAAAGCACGTTCCTAGCAGTCCCGTCCTATTTGTAATTTGTACATAGCCCCCCAGCCAGCGATACCAGTGGATGCGAAGAACAAGGTAACAGCAATGTCTCCACCAACTAAAGTGAAAGAAACACAAGCTTTTTTATCCATTGCGGGCTTTTGGAGAATGCACATTTCAAACTGCAGTCTGATTGTAAGCTGGCTCTATCAAATGACCTAGAAGAAAAATTGTTTCAAATGGATCCCTCAGCAATGACAAGCCTTTGAACAAATCAGGCATTAATTAGTTCATTCAGTAGCCCTTGAGCTAGTCAGGACAGAGCAAGATGCAAGAAATGCTCCCCACACTGCACCTGGAAAGAATGGCCCTATCTGAAGCCTCTGGCAGAAGACACCAGGGAACACCTGAGGTTTACCACTAGGCTTTTGGAGTTAGGGATACAGAAGATCTGAAGCCACTGTAATCAAACTGAGGAGATACTGGCAGCTTACAAAAGGGTTTAAGCTGCTTCAGAAGTGATAGGTACTGAAGCACAGCTCTTCCTGACACCTCAGCTGCCTGTGCTGTGCTGGTTGTTCAAAGGTAGATCATGCAGCTGATGCTGCATGAATTGAGTAGCACTGATTAAACACTAAGCTCACATAATAATCCCCAGTCATTCAGAAATTCTAGAAGTAGTCTGTCTGGCTACGAGGCAAAGACTTGGGAATGCCACCAGAGGACAGTGACCTGTGCTGAAGAAGCCCCACCGTGTAATAAATTACCGGGAAGTGAGAAGCAGTGTGCCTTGATGGGTCCTGCTCTACTGTAGGAAATCATCGGAGGTTGAAGGCGGTTGTATAGAGCCCCCATAACATGGCACAGAAACTACTGGAGGAGAAGGTGAATCAGTCTGAAGTCAGTTTGCAGAGGTGAAAGCCATTGATCTAGCTTTAGATGTTGCTGACCAAGAAAAATTGCTAATATTCTATCTTTGTTCTAGCTCATGGGTGTCAGCAAATGCCCTGTGAGAGTGGTTACAGAAGCAGAGGTAGAGAAACTGGCAGCAAGAACAAGAACTAAACCCCTCTGAGCTGTGGCAAAATACTGCTGCTTGGGTGAAGGACCTGGATGTGAACGTACATCATGTGGATACTCATGCACACAAGAGTTGGGCCACCGAAGAGCATCAAGACAACCAGCAGGTGGGTTAGTTTGGTAAGACTGAAGTGGCTTAGGTCGTTCTGGACTAGAAACATGAGTGACTTATTTCCAGCTCAGGGGGCCCATGAGACCCCAGGCCATCAAGAAAGAGATGCAATATATACATGGACTTGTGATCAAGGGGCATATTTTCACAGAATCGCAGAATATTCTGAGTTGAAAGGGATCCACAAGGATCATCAAGTCCAGCTGTTAAGCAAATGGCCCATACAGGAGCCAAACCCATGACCTTGGTGTTGTTAGGACCATGCTCTCACCATGCTCTAACCAATTGAGCTAATTAGACTTGACCATGGACACAGGTTATGAATGTGAAATGTTCTGCTACAAAGCCTCCCTAGTATAAAGGACAATGGCTGAAAGATGAATATGGGGAGGCCTGGCAGATTCACTCTATCACACTCCTCCAAACCTGTGACCTCAAGTGCCATGTGCTTACAAAGGTGGAAGCCACAACAGATGGCTGGAAGGATATCCTGTGCCACATGCCACTGCCTAGAACCATCCTGGACTTTAAAAAGCAAGCCTTATAGTGACACGTACCCAGAAAGAATCGAGTCCAACAACAAGGCCCATTTTTGAAACAACCTCATAAACACTTGACCCAAAGAGCATGGCATTTGAGTGAGTCTTTGTCATCCCCTATCAAGCACCAGCCTCTGGAAAGATTGAGCAACACAGTGCACTATTAAATACTACTTTGAGAGTAAAGGGTAGTGAGACCTTCAAGCATCAAGATACACATTTAGCAAAAGCCACATGGCTAGTCAGCAGCAGAGGATCTAGTGGGCCCTGCACAGTCAAAATTTCTATGTACTGTATGTAGAAAGGGATAAAGTTTCTGTAGTGCATATTAAAAATATGCTAAGAAAAACAGATTAAGTTATTCCTGCCTCAGACAAAGAAAAAAATATGCTTGGAGTTGCTTCCTCTCAAGGATGTGAGTGCACTTTGTGGGCAATACAGGAGGATGGGGAGGTTCAGTGTGTATCTTGAGGGATTTGATTTTGGGTGAGAATAGCCAATGAATTAAGTTGTACATTGTTACTTGCTATATAACACTGGGTATCATCACCTCTATGTTGGGTGTGTGCCCATCACTGTGGGGGCATCTCACAGTGCCCATCTCTGCCACTCCAGATTTGAGAATCTGAACATGACTCCATTTTAATCGTCACATTAATGAAGAATGGACCCTGATTAAATAAGGCAAGTCCAGCAGTGATGGAATCAGAACTGGCTTCAGTTTTCAAAAATCCAACACCATTTTTTCCTGTCCTGAAACACTTGTTAAACTTGCATCTAATAGAAAAAACTTTATAGACTACTTGGTAATGAGTGTAGAAGAGAAGCAGTATAGATTCAGTATAGAAAGCAGTATGTGTGTGTGTATATATATATATATATAAATACACTTACATATATATATAAATTCAGTATAGAAGAAGTATAGATTCATTTTTATATGGAATTGTGAGAAGATTTAGAAGTGAATATATCCCCAGCTAATGACTTTTCTTTTGTTTTCAACACATGAAACATTATTTCATGGATATATTTCTGTCTGTGCAAAGCATCTAAATCTGCATTTGGGCTAAGTGTATTTTTATTATATAAGTGAAATGTATTCTTCCATGTGCAAGTTTTTGTGAGCAACAGTGGAGATGGATTGAAAAATAAAAATTACTTAGCTCACTTATTTTTCCCCATATATCATGCAAAAACCCTTACAGGTAGGTAATGGCTTGCAGAGTAGAAAACTGGGACTGGACAATAGAGACTGGTCACTACAATTCCATGAGGAGTATAGCAACACATTTTTCTTTTCTGGGGTAGATATTTTGAGTCAACAGAAGTAAGAGGAGTCCGGCTCACTAAATTGCAATACAAAGGACCTATGAAGTGCCTATGAAGATTTTTCATCACAGGAAATGTGATTTTGATTCTGCTATAATTTCTGCTTTTCTGAGTGCTGAAACCACTTAAACTTTCTCATGCCCTTCTCTGAGTGATACTTCAGTATTATCATACTTACAGTATGGTAAATGAAGTACAGCTGTTTTGGTGATAAATTATAAAGTCATAGGTTTTTGAATAATTTTTCTTTTCTTTTTTTTTTTTAAGCACTAATCAAAGATTTCATATGTGACAGGAAGGTGGAAGAGGAGAAAGAGGAAATGGCACACAAGAAAGAGTTGAAAATCTTAGGATTAAAAGTAAGACTAGACAGATAGCTTGAAGCTACACAAGTTCATGCAAGGATATTGACTCCTGTGGAGTACATCCCTCCCTTTGCCACTCTCCTTTTCTATTTCTTTGACTGTTATGGTTTAATGCCAGCCAGCAGCCAAGCCCCATGCAGATACTCACTCACCCACACACCTGCAGGGTTGGAGAGAGAATAGCAAGGGTAAAAGGTAGAAAACTCATGGCTTGAGTTAAAGACAGTTTAAGAGGGAAAGCAAAAGTCACGCACACAAGTAAAGCAGAATAAGGAATTATTTGCAGCTTCCCATGGGCAGGCAGGTTTTCAGTGTCCTCCAGGAGAGCAGGGCCCCCTCATGTGTAACAGGAACTTGGGAAGACCAACACCATCACTCCAAATGTCCCCCCATTCCTCCTACTTCCCCCCAGTTCATATGCTGAGCATGATGCTGTACGGTGTGGAATATCCCTTTGGTCAGTTTGGGTCACCTCTCCTGGCTGTGTCTCCTCCCATCCCCATGAACTCCCAAATTCCTCACCAGCAGGGCAGTAGGGAAAGCAGAAAAGGCCTTGGCTCTGTGTGAGCCCTGCTGATCAATAACAAAAACATCTCTGTATTATCAACGCTGTGTTCAGCACAAATCCAAAACACAGGCCCATACCAGCCACTCTGAAGAATACTAACTCTACCCCAGCCAAAACCAGCACATTCTGCTCCTTGTGTCCCGTCAGGCTAATCTCAGCCGCCAATACAGTCAGTTGTTTGGATCCCCCTGTCACTACAGGAAAGTCACTGATCAGTACAGAACCGTACCGTATTCATTGATAACTGTTGAAAATCCTGTCCTCCTAGGAAAATAAATTTTTATTTATTAGGGTTCAGGACCAATAGATAAATAAATACACTTTTATTTGGTAGGAATATAGAGCTGAATTTTTTGATTCCCATAAAATAATAACTTCCATTTCACTCAGAAATACAAATTTGTCTTCATAGGATGGAAATGTGAAAGTATATGGAAGGGAAGAAAGAATGTCCTACAATAGAAATTTATTCTCTTGGCTGTTGAAGAAAAAGGAAATAAGGTTTTAATAATAATCTGCCAGTTTTGGCCCAGATAGAATTTTTAAACAAACATTATATCCATTTTCAAAATCAGCAATCTCAGGACCTGCATTTTTCTTTAATTTATGTTTTTAAGTTAAAAAAATGCTCAACTCTGATTTTATTGGAGAAGTATTTTGTTAGCACAAATTTTTCCAGTGGATCAGTTTAATCCTTTAAATCCTCAATTTAGACAGGGCCTATTTCAGTAAAACATAGACTGCTGTGTTAGCACTGTTGCAGTGAAGGCTTCTTTAGGTAGAGCAAATAACCTCTCTAAAGTAGCAAAGAAAACCTGAGTTATAAAATAATTTTCCAAATATTCATGAATAGAGTTTTGGGAACCCCTTCAAAGAGCTTTTCATCCCTCTCCTGACACTCTGTGTAAAAAAACTTTAATCTTGCTTAGGAGTAATAGGTAATATGGCACCAAATGACCTTATCAAATTTTATCAAAAGGAAAAGCAATACAACCAGATTCCCTCAAGTAATTACTTGGAAGCACTTTTAATATAACGTTCAACCAGGGAATATTTTTTATCACTTTCTTTTAGCACAACTTTATCTGGGACCATGTTAAACTGATGCTAGAACACTTTCATCTACTATAACTCAAGCATTAACTTTTTCACTTAAACATGTCAACGACGCCATGTTCTATTTTCAAAAAACCCTTAGAAATATATATAGAACATTTCTATTCTTTGTAGACCTTCTTTGATTTGTATATAGAGGCAGCTGCAAGTTGATGAATACATGAGGGAAATTGTGTTTAACTAACCTGATTGCCTTCTATGATGGGACAATGGCTAGGTAGAAGAGGGAAGAGCTGTGGATATTGTCTGCCTTGATTTCAGTGAGGCTTTTGACACTGTCTCCCATAGACAAGCTCAGAGTGGGCAGTGAAATTGATTGAGAACCAGCTGCATGGCTGATCTCAGAAGGCTGTGACCAGTGGCACAGAGTCGGGTTGGAGGTGTGTCACTAGTGGAGTCCCCCAGTGTCCAATGCTGGGCCCAGTTATTGCTTTACTTTTGCACCTGTGAAAGGAAAGATGTCATAGAGAATATCAAAGCTCAAATATTTCAACAGCTTTAGAATATTAGGAAGTTTTCCACATGAGAAAAGATTGTAATGAAAGGATGTGCCCAATGTGCTTGTGCAAGATATATTAGTAGGTTTGTTCATTAAAAAACAGATTAATTTGTTTGGTTTATTTTTGTAGTCCTTTGCATAGACCTCTTGGTGATTAGACTGTAATGTTAACATGTGCTTGGGTTAACCTTTTCATCATTTCAGTCAACTGAACTGATTGCATCCCTGTTGTTTCTTTGTTTTGTTTTTTTTTCTTTTTTCTTCTGTTTTTGTTATTGTTTTTGTTTTTTTTCAGGTAGAGTTAGGGTAGAAAACAGAGTGTACTTGAGTAAACTTGAAGTTTTGTGGAAAAAACCTAGATATGTAACAGTGGGGATCTGAGTATGTGCTTAACTAAATCTTTTCAAATGTTTAAGGCATTATGAATTAGGTAAAGATAGAATTGCAAAAAAAACCCAAAAAACAAACAAAACAAAAAACCAAAAAACTTTGGATAGCTGTGGACCAAGTTTAATAACTTCTAATAAATGCTTGTGGTAAGGATAGCCGAGGATCTTTTCTTCTGAATATTTATTCATGTTCCTTGGTTTTAAATGTTTAGTTCAAAAATGGAATGTTAAACAGAAATATTTTCATAAACCATTAAAACACTAGACACTAACATGAATTATGCATCATTTAAAGAATGCAACCCATTTTTATAATTGTAAATGGAGACTACTACATATTTTTTATTCTACTGTCTTCTGTAAATTGTTTAAACTTCAGGGATGTTTACCAAATTACAAAGCAAAAACTGATCAGTGTTTTGGATCAATGGAGCTAGTTGAAATATTTATTTATTTAAATAGCTTAATGTATTTCATATGACCAGATCTAACATTTCATTCTGTACTGAGATCAGAAGCCAAGTATCAAAACAAATACAGGACAAGCTATTACTGTATAAATTTTCCCATGTTTAGGTAGCCACATCCTAAGAGTGATACACATTTTTCAATCAACTATCTAGAAAAAAATCCTTTTCACTAGATTGCAGAAATTAAACTGAATTTCTCATGATGTCTTTGATAATAGGCCCTCTTTCATAAGAGTAATGTACAACAGAAGACCAACTCAAATGGACAGCTGAGAAGAAGTTAAAATGCAAATAAAAATGAGTAGCTGATGAGCACAACATTTCTGAGATATTTTGAGGAAAAAATATACATGACAACCTAATTTTTACTCAGAGTGTTTTGGTCTTGAGCTCTTGGAAGTAAAGAAATAAGGAGAGTAGGACAATTGAATTGACAATTGAATTGTTTTATTCAGAACTAAACTGAGTAGATGCTTGCATGATGAATTCTTGTGAATGAGTAGAACACTGACTTTAATAGTAAAGTGTAAACTTTGCACCTATAAATGTAGGAATCCCAAGTAACAGCTGATGTTCCACTTTATCAACTGTTGCATACAGAATTTCTGGGATATTTATTTGGAAGATGCTCAAAATCCTGGACTGTTTTCAGAAGCAATATGTCGTAATTATCAGTGTTATAAGAAAGTTTAAAGAATGATTGAAACAGATTAAGCAAAGTTAAAAGCCTTTAGTGATTTTTCTTTTGGCCTGTTGAATCTGTAAATTCCAATTTTATTTTGTAAATTTATTCACATGTAAATGGTTGTTAAATACATTTATTCATGCTTAAACTGATCATAGATCCATGTTGCTCTCTAAAATTTACTGGCAAAAAATAATCATACTGTTATTGCAAAGAACACACAAAAACACAGACTGTGACTCTATTACCCACTAGAGTATGCTTTCAGAAAAAAATACTCAAGATCATGGTTTCATTAAGATTTTTAAATCTGATCCATATAGAAACTGAGATTGCATTCATGAATTCAAGTTATATGTATGTTAATATTTGGATAAAAGCCCACCACATTCAATATAGAACAAATGAAAAAATCTGACAACAGATGGCTATGTCTTTTGCACACAGTTTACACACTAATACATATATAAGTATATATTCACTTGTATTAACATATATCTGCATGTATGGGTATGTAAATAGATATAGGTGTATAGACACATATAAGCCTACATAAGGAGTATTAACGACAGAAATAAAAATAGGGCAGAGAAAGAAGAAAATAAATCTTATTTTTTAATCAATCAATATATTGTTGTTTTTATTATGTGGCAAACTTGTTAGGTAAAGTCATAACTTGATTAGAATTAAAGCAAAGCTCCCTCCTTCCCTAACAGAATCAAAATTCCACCCCTTATGCTTACATTCCTTGTACAATATCATTCAGACCAGTCATTACAGAACTGTACTTGGACCAGTTCTATTTAATATTTTTATAGATGACATGGACGAGGGCATTGAGTCCTTCATTAGTAAATTTGCAGATGACACTAAGCTGGGAGCTTGTGCTGATCTACTGGAAGAAAGGAGGGCTCTGCAGAGAGACTTAGATCAGTTGGATAAATGGGCAGAGTCCAGCAGCATGAAGTTTAATAAGTCTAAGTGCCGAGTTCTACATTTTGGCCACAAAAATCCCCTACAATGTTACAAACTGGGGACAGTGTGGCTGGACAGTGTTCAGGCGGAAAGGGACCTGGGGGTGCTGGTCGACAGCTGGTTGAATATGAGTCAGCAATGTGCCCTGGTGGCCAAGAAGGACAATGGCATCCTGGCCTGCATTAGGAATTGTGTGACCAGCAGGAGCAGGGAGGTCATTCTTCCCCTGTACTTGGCACTGGTGAGACCGCATCTTGAGTGCTGTGTCCAGCTCTGGGACCCTCAATTTAGGAAGGATGTTGAGATGCTTGAGCGTGTCCAGAGGCCGGCAACAAGGCTGGTGAGGGGCTTGGAACACAAGCCCTATGAAGAATGTTTGAAGGAGCTGGGGTTGTTTAGCCTGGAGAAGAGGAGGCTTAGAGGTGACCTTATTGCTCTCTACAACTTCCTGAAGGGAGGTTGTAGACACTGGGGGTCGGTCTCTTCCACTGGGCAGCAACTGACAGAACAGGAGGACACAGTCTCAAGCTACATCAGGGAAGGTACAGATTGGATAAAAGGAAAAAAAATTTCCCCAAAAGAATAATAAAATACTGGAA
Organism: Motacilla alba alba; assembly: GCF_015832195.1. Lineage (NCBI taxonomy): Eukaryota > Metazoa > Chordata > Aves > Passeriformes > Motacillidae > Motacilla > Motacilla alba. Next base: position 74,436,464 of record NC_052017.1, read on the forward strand.
TGGTCTTCCCAGAGAGGTGGTAGAATCACCATCTCTGGATGTGTTTAAAAAAAGACTGGACATGGCACTTGGTGCTATAGTCTAGTTGAGGTGTTAGGGCATAGGTTGGACTTGATGATCTTAGAGGTCCCTTCCAACATCATTATTCTGTAATTCTGTGATTCTGTGATTCTGTGATTACAAAATTAACCCTTTATATAATTCAATTGAAGAAAAGGAATTATGTATGGGATGCATTTTCTTCTGATCTTTACTAGTTCCTTACAGCATGGATATAACTCAAGATCACAAAGATGTCTTAAGATTGATCTCTTATTCATTGGTGAAATAGCTAATGAAAGAAAGCTAAAACACTTTCACAGGTTTTCCTTCCTTGAATGACTAACTTGGTCATAAGCCGGACTTATATGAGGAGTAGTATTAAATCAAGAAAACATTAGCATTCATGTAGTCTAATTTGCAAGGAAAATGCCTCACTTAATAATTATTTAGATTGTAAACTGAATACCCTTTGAGATCAATACCCAGATGAAACTGATCATGTTACTGAAAATAAGGATTGAGAATAAGTGGGAGCAGAAGTGTGATATATAAGAGAAAGGAGTAAAACTGACTTTAATGAGAGGGACATTATTAGCTCATTATAGAAACAAGGCAGAGGGACGGTTGTATGAGTCAAATGAGGTGAATAAATCTGAGCTGTCAGTAGGTGACTATAGCAGATAATACTAAATAAAATATAAATTCAAATCCATGTAGGAATTGTCCATCATAGAAAAACATTATAGAAGGCAGTATTCATACTCTTCAAAAGTACTGCTATTATGATCAAATAGAAGCATAACATTCTGCAATTTTGAACATGTGGTCATTATAAGGAGAAGTTCCTAAGCAAAAGGATTCCATTTTTTACTGTGCCCTAACATGCAGTTGTGGAAACTAATATTCTGGAACTATCACTTTGGTATTCTAATAACGAGCTTAACCCCATGGCACACTCAAGTTTTAAATTAGAAAATCTGACTGAGATTTTTCAAATTTTTTTTGTTGTTGTATTTTCATTCATGAAAGCTACAGAACTCCACAAGAATTATTAAAACAACTCATATCTTGACTCCTATTATTTACTGAGAGATTGAGAGTGGTGGGGAACCAGAAAAGGTTTCCCAGATATGTACATGCCCCATCCCTGGAAGTGTTCAAGGTCAGGTTGGATTGGACTTCGAGCAACCTGGTCTAGTGGAAGATATCTAGAAGATCTTCAAGGTCCCTTCCAATGCAAACCTCTCTTTGATTCTATGGCTTACATGGGTTTGGATATATTACAGTGATTTACTTCTCAAATATTTTCTGTCTCCTCAATTGCCAGTTGTACAGTGGATTCCTACCTCCTTCTCTTTTTGCACATCTTTTAAATGCGCAAATAAATTCAGTAGTATTAGAATACTTCATGTGGAAAAAGAGTTCTTTTTACCTGAAATTGTATTATTATAAGAGACAAATGTCAGGATCCATCACATCTGTGTCACTTCTTTTTCCAAACTGAATAGATAGCACTTTGGAATACCATGCAAAATAACTTGCTTCTAAAAATACTACAAAAAATATCATAATGAAAATTATTAATAAGGTATAAACCTTCATTTTTCTAACAAAAGTAGGGGAGGGAATGAAAAAATAGATCATTGTGGAATTTTTAATCAAATGTAATGTATTTACGTCTGCCAGTCTGTCAAAGTACTTGTATTTTACTATCAATTTATTCTGAGGAAAATGGTTTCACTCAGCATCTTAATATATACAAACTCAACATGATACAGATGAGGCAAGAAGTCTTAGCTGCTGTAGAGCTATTTTATTACCTTCCTCATTGTTTTGGGTTCCAACATATGCTGTCCTTCATAAAAAGAAACTTGCCTGTAGACATGAAATCCTTTATTATTCTCAGAATTTATAGGAATTTTTCTTAGTTCCTTTGTTTTCAAAAAAAATCAGAAGCTTTTGAACATTTTCAAAACCACATCCTCTAACTAATGGCCATACAAATATAAATAGAAAGCAAGGTTACATATGGGCTAACGGAATATATGTGGAACTGGACCCTCTGAACCTATGAGTTGATTAATGGGAAGAAATGACAGCATAAAACCCCTCTGATTGAGGTAATGCTAGTGATATAAAAAGTAAAGAGCTAGTTTACCATTAGTGTTACTCCCGTTTTTCATTGGCACATCCCAGTGAAGTCAGTTGACTAAAGTTGATAAATGATTTTTTTGGGATCTGAGAATCTGGTTAAGTGAAAGGTGTTCCTGCCCACAGCAGGGGGTTGGAACCAGATGATCTTCAAATGTCCTTTCCAATCAAAACCATTCTATGATTCTATGAAGGATATCACATCTTTCTCTTTTGTCCTTTATTCCATCCAGGTTGATTTCTGACATTTGTTCACCACCTGCCCAAGCTTTCCTTTAGGAGTGGTGTTTTTCAGTTCAGAGCTAACTAAAATTTTCTGTTACATAAAACTAGTGTTCTCGTTTTGAAGGTATGGCATTTCACATCCATCTATGTTGAAATGATTTACCATTTTATTACGCAATTTTCCATACTATGAGATCCTCTTGCGAATTGGTCATGTTTGGGTAACATCTTTTTTCCCCTGAATTCAGTAGCCAGCAAATATTATTATCTCAGTAATTCTAATGTTTCCAGCCTATTCTTGTAATTCTTCCAGACTACTTCCAGACTATCATCACACCAATGTGCTTAGTACAGACATTTGACTTGATGGCTTGGCATCTCATAAAGTGGCCTAGAATATTTCCTAATAATTGACAAGCCATCATCTGTCTTAGGGCAGGACACCATTTGGCAGTTTGTAGAGGAATTTCATATGAAGTCAGTATTTCAGGTGTTTCATCCTTTGGGAATTTTTGCCAATCATATACTCATTCTTGTGATTTATTACAGTTCTCACTAGCTTTTACTGAGTGTCCTTTATCAGCAAGTTTTTTATTCAAGAGAGAACTTCCCAAGGGCCACCCATGTTCTGACATCAGTATTTCCTTTTCTGTTCCTCTTTTACTGTAAAAAAAAAAAAACCTCATTATTTTTTCAACATTTAGAAGCTGGTTTTCCTTTTCTTCTTCATGTTTTTATTTTCTGTCTTCTATATATGAACACAACTTCATCTTAAGACCAAGTGCTTAAAACAACATAGAAACAAGAATGCAGTATTTATCAAATGTACTTAGCTAATTCCCTTTTTTCTCCTCCCAAAATTCTTCTGTAGTCAACTGGCTTTACTTACCCTTACCATTTTTCACAAGTCTGCTCAGACTCCCAGGTGTAACCTCCTTCTAAGCAGCTAGTATTTCTTCAGAAAGGTTCAGACCCTGTATCATAACTTTTGGTATACCAAATGTCATTAGAAAATTTGTCTGCTGATCTCTTACCTGATCTTCATCATCTGTATATTCAAATATTTCTCTTACACTGATAAAAAAAATCATTTCATTGTATATTTGGGGACCAACAATTTGAAGGTGAAGCCAAATTGGTTATATAAGATTTTTTTTTTGCTTGACAAGAGGCATAAATAGATTAAATAGCAAAATATCTTATTGATTCATATGAAAATATGTTAAATCCATTATATAAGCACACTAAAACATTCTTCTTGGTTTTCTTAATTGTGAAATGAAGCTTTAAATGAAAGAGACTGTGTTTCTCCCAACTTAATAGCCATCATGGATGGGATAAAAAATTAGAGAGAAGAAAAAACACAGAAATGTTTATGTTAGTTGAAAACTTTATAGCAGTTTTCTGGATTGCTTGCAAATTTTATGTTTAATGATCATATTGTGAAGTATGAGTGACTTAGATTAGAAATCTGATCATAATAGGCATTTCTTTTATTACTAGCTAAATGTAAATCCAGGGATTATCTTCCTGGCAGGGATGTCTGTTTTGACTTTGAAATTTGTCTTACAAAAACATTTCATGATATTCCTCCCAGTAAACTTCCTTCATTAGAATTATTCTAGAAAGTAATCAAAATGGGGATCACACAGAGTTAAAATTAGATAATTTAAAAGATATTGGTGTTTACCTAGATGCAAGTATATTCTGTTTATGCTTGTTTCTTCATCCTTTGATCCATACACAGCTACAAATGAATAAACACATCCCAGGATCAAAACTTGGACGCCTCATTACAGTGCTGTACCAGCAGACCTCAACACTTCTGAGTAATAAAATGCAAATTAAGAGACAGTTAAGGACAAATTAATATCTAAAGTTAATTATAGCTTCTGGATTTCGGAATACACAGGAGTTTTGAGCTATACTCTCATGCATACACATTCATGCTATTATTTTTATTTAAATTGCATGCACGGGATATAAGCAAATATATTAATTTCTTTCTTTTCTTTATCTGTTGATAACATGTTTGTCAAACTTTCATCCTTTGCAAGAAGGGATCATAAATTAGAGAAACCATAAATTAGAGAAATTAGAAGGGACCACATTGGATCTTCTGGTTCAACCTCCCTGCTCAAGCGGGGTCATCCTAGAACAAATTGCACATGATTGTGTCCAGATGGTTCTTGAATATCTCCAGTGAGGGAGGCTCCACAACCTCTCAGGGCAACCTTTTCCAGTACTTGGTCCCCTGCACAGTAAAGAAGTTCTTCCTGATATTCAGGTGAAACTTCCTATACATCAGTTCCTGTCCCTTACCTCATATCCTAGAAGCTGGCCCCACCAAGAAGAGCCTGGGTCCATTCTCTTAGCACCCTCAACTTTAGACATTAGTACACATTGATGAGGTCCCTTCTCAGATCTCTTCTCGAAGATGAGCAGGCACAACTCCCTCAGGTTGTGAGGGGAGTTTTTCTTATAAGAGAAATGCTCCAGTCACTTCATCATCCTTGTTGCCCTCCACAGGACCTGCTCCAGGAGCTCCACATCTCTCATGCTGAGGAGCTCAGGAGAGGACTCAGGACTCCAGATGACGCCTTGCTAGGGCAGAGTAGAGGGAATTTCTTAATATATTGTATCTCTGGGATTTCTTCATTCTTTTTTATTACAGTTTCACTTCTGAGTTATTGCTGTATCAGTTCTCAAAGCCACAGACTTTTTTTGATGATTCATAATGACCTCCTAGCAGACTCTGCCTATGTATCAAAAACAAGCATTTTCCTTTATCAACTACTTTTTATGAACAGTTTCTTTGTGTACCTGTATTACACATAAAGCTGAAATTAATATGGAAAAACCTTTGGGGTATGGTGCCTAACACCATTTGTAGGAGAAACAGAAATGAAGAAGGGATAAAGAGTTGCTTAAAGAACAGTGCTAATTTTTTTGGTTTTGATGCATTTCTCATGATGCATTTGATTTGGCCAAGGAACAGATTGTTTAAACTGTCATTTCAGTACTTAGTCTCTGTTCTTCATAAATGATGTGAACATTATGTGAACTTAAGAATTAAGCTGACACAAGGAGTTATATTCCTGAATTGGGCCAGTGAGTGAGAGGTGAGGACAAAGCTGAAAAAGTAGAAGAGGCCTCCCCATGCTCAATCTACCACCACTGATGGATCATGCTATCTGTTTTGGTAAGAGTACACAGTTATTTTAAAATTGCTTTGTGTATTTTTTTCTGTTTTTAAATAAATATGTACAATAAAAACTGGAAATAAATATAAATCTGGAAAACATATAACTGTTTTTTGAATTATGATGCAGTCACATTAATACAGCTGGATAGTGAAAATACAGTGGAACACATGGGTTCTGGTCACAAACCAACTTTTTATAGTGCCATTACTCCTTCTTTCACATGTGTAGACAAACACTGAAAAACAGCCTTTGGTTTCCCTCTGTTCTTGTCAGTATAATTGGGATGGACGTCACCTACTCCTTCCTCCCTAAACACAGCAAAAACAATGCTACTCGTTCTGGGTTACATCGTTTGGTAGCAATAATGACTGATTTTCTTGGGGGAAACTGTCAAGTCTCTGTGTAAATTATTAACAAACATATTTCTGTATTATTTATAAGACATTGAAAATATGGCTTAATGATGATTTAAAATGATGGCTTTAGAAAACAATTGTTTCTTTATAGTTCTTATTGACACAAACAGTTCTTCACATTATGTAGGGAATATTTCACAGATTAGCAAAGAAAAGCACAATTTCAATTGCATGATTTTTGCATTTACCTCAACATTTTTTATCCCTTTTATAAAGTAAACTTTTATTGAAACAGACACAAAAAGTCTGAGGAGAGAGTAGAGATACACTTAGTGTGAAATTTACTTTACTGTGAACATAGCTGTAACACTTATTTTTTAAATATTTGCAAGTAAATAATGATGAATTGTTCCTTCTTGATGAAAACCCTGAAGAAGACACACATATGTGATAACTATTCCTTAAGTTCAAAAAAGCCCTGGGGAATATTGTGCTAATGTTCAGGTGCTGAACAACAGAAGCTATATAAAACATACTCTGCTCTTCTGCTGGACATCAGAGAGAGAGCATGGTCTCATAGTCAAGAACAATCTCTTCCACAGATACCTACCCTGGGCTTGGATGAATACATAACCCTCTGTGTGACTTCATGTTTCAAATTTTAATTAATTTTGGTAGTAACTTCTCTGCACACGTAAGGTGATGCCAGTGTGTATTTACACACTGTATGTCATTGTGCCCATATTAATGGGATCTCTGATGCAATATTTTCACTGGAGCACAGCCTGACTCTCATCTGGGACAAGGATATTTCCATGAACATTTCTGAGAAAACTTGCCATAAAACTTTGGTAAAGAGAATCAAAAACTACTCACCTTAAAAAACTTTTTAAATCAAACTTCTTAATTTTACTCTGAGTTTGTTTAAAACTTTAATGACTTCTTCTTCCTGAGTGTGTGCCACATGCTTTCATGGATACTTCCTCAATTTGAGAACTACAATTAAACTTGTAGCTTTGATTCTTGATAGCAATAAGGTGAGATGTCTTATTTGTAAAGAATGAAAACAAGGCCTATTGTTGTTTAATGGTTTGTTGGACATTATTTAGGGTGTAATCATTTAGAGGAAACATTTTATGTTAATTATTTCTTTAGATATAGTTTTACTTATGAATTATGTAAAAATTCTAGGGTATAAATAATGAAAAGCAATCATCAGTGTCATGCATTTTTCAAAATTTGTCTCTCTGGCATTTTTTCTTCATTACTGCACATTAGAAAGTAAAGAGAAAAACTCTTTCACAGACAATAAAAATATGAAGTTCTGTTTTGCTAATCATCAAACTGTTTTGAAATATGGGAAGGTTAATTTTTTTTTTCAAGCAAAATTTTGATTTTGGAAAGGAAATTTTCTGCTCACATGGAGCAATATCAGCTCTTTCCTCCAAACTATTTGGTCTTAATTAACACTCAAGTAACTACTGTGAAGCCAACATAGGAAATGCTTCTTTATTCAATCCAGCTGCCTCAAGAAAAAGTGTCCAGACTCTTTCTATTAATTTCCTTCTTTTGCTTCTATCACTGCAGAATTTCTAATGGATTGTGTTAAATAATGGGCCATCACAGACTGCATTGACAGCAATATAAGGAGATAACATCCTTTCATCAGGTCATGTCTATTGATTATCTGGGTTGTGTAGACAAAGGGTTTATAGTACCCTTATTTCCACCCATCTGTACATGTTTTTTCAGGGCTGACTTTGTGCATGAAAGGATGTGGCCAGAGTCCAGAATGTTGCAGCAATTTTCTGGCAGGCAATTTTGAGTAGCAGAGCATGTTATGATATTCTTTGGGCTGTACATCTTACACTTGGATCAAAGGTATAAAAATAATCTGAATATAAAGAGCAATTTAACAGCATTCTGTTTCATTGCCTTATGTCATACTTCATTCTTCTTTTAAATGCAAGGACACAATACGTGAAAGCCAGACTGATGGGCAGAACCATTAACCAAATATTTGCAAGCATTTTTGCTGGATTTCCCTTCTCGCCATTAGAAAAGTTATTCAAAAGAGAGTTTGAGAAGAAAAAGTCAACTTCTTCACTAAAGTAAAATTTCATACATTTTCACCTAGGACTGAATATGAAGGTTCACAGGCTACTGAAAAAGATATACATAAATGATGGCACTGACTTTTTTAATACTAATGAGGTAAATTCAGCTATGAGAGAAGCTAATAAAAATATTTTTAATCCATTTGCTTGAAAGGCAATAAAAATTCTTGTTCCTTAGTGGAACAAAAGTGTAATACAGCTATTAAAGAAATTGCAGGGAGAGAGAGATCTAAATAAAGCTGATACATCACATTTAGTATAAGGCTTAATGGCATATAGGAGTCTCAAAATGTTATGAGGCTGAGAGAAAGTATATATTGGCATAAGTTTTATTCAAGTGTTGGATGAAATACAGTGTCATCAAAACTGAGATGAAGAGAAGATCTACAATGCTAGGATAAGTAGAAGACATAATTACAAAAATTAATTACTTTGTGAAATTTTAACTGTGATCATATATAATGGAAGGCTTCATTGAAATGCATCTGTGGCACCTTTTGATGCATTAGGACAGGATAAGCATAGGGATGCTTTGAGTGGCCAGAGAAGACACCCTGCAAAGAAGCAGATATATCCCAATGTCAAAAATATGTGCTACATTAATTTGTTAAAACTCACCACTTTGGAGAGGAGTGATACATAGAGCATATCACTTACAGATATCACTTACAGGCATCTTTGATTCTGGCTTTATGACAGTGAGAAGATTTTCCTTTAAAGGTGATCCTTCCAATAAGTAAATATATCCCTCAGAAAAAAAAAAAAAAAAAAAAAAAAAAAAAGAAGTGGAAAACACTCTTACTCACTTAGCTCTTTTCTAAAAGACATACTGCTTTTATTCCTTCTACTCTGAGTGCAGCTGCATTAGCATTCTAGTTTGGATCAGATGATATCTTTTGCTGTGGGTCTCCTGATTCACTCTCAAATTATTTTGATTTTAAAATTGAGTGATCTTGGAATTCATGAGATGTAATTATCTTGAATGATGCTAAACCAGAGACACACATCAGGAGCACACCTGGTACACACCTGGCATCCACAAATGAACATTCAGGCCATAGGGACTCACAAGGGTCAGTTTTACACACCCTCTTCCCTCCATATAGTGTGGGTATTCGTCCTCAATGCAAACAATTTTTCTTCATAAATTTGTGCTTATTTGCACATGGTAGTTGCTGAGGTAGATGTAGCCTTGGTGTTGAGTACTCCTCATTATTTCAGGATGTGACAAAAAAAGTAAAAGGTCTTAAATCACTGGCCTTTAGTAAGCAATAAGGCATAGCTAATGGAAAGAGCTGCAAAATATTTTTTGTTGCTTTATGAAAATAATCTTTTTCAAAGTTTTTCTAAGTATGAATCTGCACGAAAAATGTTGACATTGATTATGTCCTTGAAACTTTTGACAAGAGAAGTCTTGTTTCATTAGTAAATCCCATCTTTTTCCTCCCTCTATTTTTAATAAATGAGCAAGCCTAGCAGAAGGAAGGCTTGTGCAATTTATGCTAGGGTTTTAGTAGTGATTTTATTTGCTAAACCTATTCTATCATTTGTTCTAAGTCTGTTTAGAACATGCTATATTGAGCTAATACTGAATGGATGTCATTTGCATTAGTTTAGCACATTGAACTAAACAGGATATGAAGACTCCAGAGAAATCACTTTGTTTATATATCATAACTGATTAACCTGTAGTAGATGGTAAGAGCTTATTTTGGCTCAGCAGACAGTTCCAAAAGACAGCTGAAGTTCAAAAGTGATGTTTTAATGCCTTGTTAATTTGACCTTTATATGTACTTTGTCTTGTTTGAGAAAAAAATGAAGAAGTGAGCAAAGACATCTCATAAAATCACAAGAAAATTTTTATAATCACTTTATTATTGTTTTCTGAAGTAAATGTTTTCTATTTATCCAGTAGAAGGAAATTAAAGGGCTGTGAAATTTCAAGTTAGATTAAATCCTGTAAGACATATGGGAAGCAAAAATCTCCCTTGTTAAAGAAAAGCAAACAGTCTGAGAAAAGAGTAATTAAACTGCAACTAAAGTACTTTCATGAAACACAGATTAGTGAGTCCCTCAAAGTAGAAAATATGTAATTTTACATAACATTATGACTAGGTCTGATGATAAAAAGGTAATGTAAACTCCTAATGCAATCTTATGACTCATAAAAATCCCCAAACATTTTTCAGAAGACTTCAGACTGTCTCAAATTTCTAGATTTATGGATGTTTCTTTGAAATTCTGACTCATGCTTAAAAGCAAAAGACAACAAATACTTTAGCAAATGCATCTATGTAGTATTTGTACTAACTGTGGTACTTAATTAATGTCTTTTTTATACTGTGGCATCCAAAACTGCACACAGGACTTGAGGTGAGGCTGCCCCAGTGCAGAGCAGAGCAGGACAATCCCCTTCCTTTCCTGGCTGGTGATGCTGTGCCTGATTCCCCCCAGGACACAGTTGTCCCTCCTGGCTACCCGGGCACTGATGACTCAATTTGCCATTGACCAGGAACCCCAGGTCCCTTTCTGCAGTGCTGTTTTTAGCATTTCTCTTCCCAGTCTGTTTGTACATCCAGGGCTGTCCCATCTCAGTTGCAGAATCCAGCCTTTTCTCCCAAATTTCAAATGGTTGGTGATTGCCCAGCACACTGATTTGTTGAAGTCTCTGCAGGGCCTCCCTGTTTTGGAGAGAGTCAACAGCACCTCCCAGTTTTGTATCATCTGCGAACTTCCTTAGTCCCTTCTAGACTTATTTCCAAATAATTTATGAGGATGTTGAAGAGCATGAAGCTCTTCAACAAGAGAGGTTGAAGAGAGGTTGAAGCCCTGCAGAACCCCACTAGTGACAGGTCACCAGTCTGATGCTGCCCCATTCACTCTTACCCTTTGTGCTCGACACAATCTGAACACGGGTCTGCATTGGGAAGTCACCAAGCCTATGTGCTGTGTGCATTGGTATTACACGGAAAAATTCTCCAGTTCTTTCCATACTAAATAGTAAAATACTATTATATTCAAAGATATTCACCATCGAAAATTGGTGTATAAATATTTATGTAGGTGAATGCTTACACGTTTGTGGTAATAAGCTCGCACAGCAAGACTTCCACCTTAATGTTAAAGTTCTGTCTTGGAGATGACCCAGTTATTGTATCCATTTCCATTCACATATGCCAACATTAATTTTTTTCCATGTAAGTGACCATTGCTAGGCATCAAAATATCAGGAGAACAAGTCTGTATTTTTTTAGTATCAGTTTTTACTGGGTATATAGTGTTCTTAGCTCTTTATAAGTGTGTTGGAAGAAAACTTCTCTGCCACTTACCACTAAAGAAGCTATAGTTGACCTAACTTTCGATGAAAACTTTTACAAGATACTATTGGATCTTATTTGCTACTAAAGCAGCTATAGAAACTTTTATCTATGAGCAAAATGCACACTGTTCCTATTTGAGAAACTCAAACTTTCATTATCTCTGTGCTTTTAGGTTCTCTTTCTCACCACCCTTACTTAATTTTAAGAAATCAGATTTAGCAGGCTATTACAACCCTTAGGTGTTGCGGTTTACTTCTTCACTCATTTTTGCCTTCTGTATTTCATTATGGAAGTATTTCTTTTTTGCTGCCCTGAAGGATTTCTTTTTCATTACATTGACCAGAATTTGCTTATGTGTCCTCATTTTGTTTGCATTAAAAATTTATGTAAAAGTATTTGTAAATAGGAACAAACCATACAGCTCATATCTGGAATCAGCACAGTGATGCTCTGCACATGCACTGCAACACAAGAGACATAAAAAGGAGAATTGAATGTAGTCCCTGCTACATGGGAAAGCATGGAATTAATTGGCAAAACATCTGGGAAGTGATTTAATAGGATGATTTTTAATATAGGAAGGAAAAAGCCCTAATATCACAGCTTGTCCCAGACAACCTGCAGGATACAGCAATCTGTCACAACAGTAATGGAGTATGCTAAATGTCAAACCAAATGGTCAACCCATCCCAACCCACACATGACTTTTAAAAACCTTTTCATCCAGAGACAATCCAGGGACTTTCAGAAGATATCTTCACACAAAGAAGACAAAAAAATATGATGGTTTGGCTTGTGCTCACTTTTTTTTTTTTTTTTTTTTTTTAATATATTAAGTTTATTTAAGATTTTGCATCTCAGTTAAATTCCTTGCCTGGAGATTAGACAAGGAAATATAAAATCATGTTCTTTCTCTTTTATATCTTGCATATTTATCATTCCATCTTTTCTTGTCATCCATACTGACAGAATTTCCTTTTGTTTCTTTTCTTGTAAGAAACAAAAGAGTTTCCTTCTCTTCTCAACAGATTTTTTCCAGAGGTTTCCTTATTGATTTCTTCAAATATACAATGCTTAACATTCCATGAGTTTTTGAAAACAGTGATACTCAGGAGCCAGAGAAGGTCAGGCAAAGGTGCTCTTCTCATTTGGTCTTTGATTACAAGGCACAGCGCACAGAGTGGTAGCAGGCTGGCAATCCCACAGCTGACTTCTAAATCCTGATTATAAGGCAGCCACTTTGCTCAAAGAGCTCCAAGATAGTCAGCAAGGGTGGCTTCCTTGATTCATTTCAAAGCCGTCCCTGTTGGAGCCCCACTTAAAAAGTTTCCCCTGGAAGATAATGCTGCTGGTGACTGCACCAGTTGCATCAGACCCAGCTCCATATTACTGGGTCCTACTTTAAAAGAGCTCCCTACTTCCCAGCAGATGTTATTTCCAGGCACATTGCTCTGAGTGGCCAAAAGGATGGGGTGAGACCTTGTGGGCAGAAAATATATCCATGGAGAGGCAAGGGGCAGACTATTAATGGGGATCAGGCAGCAGATTGCCAATGGTGTCAGGAGGACAGGCTACTTTGGAAAAGGAGGGGGCTTGAGCAACAGCAAATGCTTTTCTGCCACTAAGCCTGAGTGAAAAAAATGCCTGCATCCCTTTCGCTTCTTGTTGCCCTTCCATGACCTGGATCCTACTGACAGTACCTCTGATAATTTATTTACTTCGACTTTGGGTTAAAAGCAAAACAGAAGCTCTGCATGGATTTTAGTAAAACTGCTATAAATCCCAACCCAAATGTGAACAATGCCAGCAGGTGTCTAAGACTCTTCGGAACCGGCCACTGGAAACACATTTGTGTCAGCTCAGTGCTGTGCAGGGAAGCAATGAGCTTCCTGATGTGTGAATACTCCTACATAATTTAGACTGTAAAATATCCTTTCTCAGTTTATTCACTGTGTTAGTTCAAGGTCCAGGGAAGCCAGTGTCATGCCACTTACAGTGAAGCCTTTTTCTGCACTGAATTTCGCTAAATCTATGCTCATTTTGTCAGTTTTGTCCCATGCTACTTTGCATACTGTCATTTAATATTAGCAATATTTTAGAAGATGACAACGGGCTCACTGTGGTATTGTACCAAAAGGAAAAAAAGAAACCCTGAAGCTTGGAGAATATTTTTTCTTCTTCTTACTTGATGATTTATCTTTGTTTATTATGTATTTGAAATTACTGGGTCTGTGACTCACAGAAAAAAGGAAAAAAAAGGTGACAGGGGAGGGAGGAAGTGTACAGATGGCAACTTGAATACTTTTTCTGACAAAGCTAGAAGAATGCCAGAGATTATTTCCAGACTGTTTATTATACTGGGTCCATCCTACTGTGTGGTAATTATATTATTGAGAGCTTGAGACTCATGTACAATATGGAATCAAGTTACAAACAAATACCATTAATCTCAAGTCCTGTTCCTTGTCACTGTGAATTTCCCTTTCTTACTTTGTAGGAAAGAATGATAACTGAAAACAGGAGGCCTTTCAATGGAGGCTTATAGCATATACTGGACAGAGAAAAAAGGGTCATGCAGGGAAAATCATGTCTGTGTACACAGCCGCCTGACTTGACACAGGATTACTCCTCTTTCCAGTCAGATCCAAAGTTTGTCATCTGAAAGCAGCCTTTGGACTGTAGCAACTGTGGTTCTGGATCAGCAGGACAGGTAAAAGTGGCAAGATCATTACCATAATCCATGGTCATCCAAACCCTATATAGTGACCTAAGAAGTTGCTGTAGAGGGAGCTAAAGCATGGCGTATGTGATTATGTAATTGTTAACAAAGGCTTTGAGTTTCTACAATGAGGTTGCCTTGGGAGAACAATGTGTCCCTGGTTGGGGAAAATTCCTGTGATTGATATCCAGCTCTCTCTCTGTCTTCCCTGGACATAAACACTTAGTTATCCACTTGGTGCCCAGATTCTAGAGGAGTAGCTTGCTTCTCTTTTTAACCAGTATCATCATAACGTACTGATACAGTCAGCATTTCCTGCAGAGCAGACTGCACATGGCAGCCAGCAACTCCTGGGGAAAGTGGGGCTCCCTCACTTATAATGGTGGTTTTGGAAGGCAAATGCCCCTGCTTCCTTCTTCTTGCCCCTCCTCATATGCTGAGCATGATGCCAGGAGATATGGAAGTTTGGTCAGCTGGGATCAGCTTTCCTGGATGCATCCCCTCCCAGATTCTTGTGTACCAGCAGCCTGTTTGTTACTGGGGCAGCGTGAAAAGCAGAAAAGACTTTGATGCTGTGCAAGTACTTCTCAGCAGTAACAAAAACATCCCTGTGTTATCAACACAGTTTTCAGCACAAATCTAAAACATACTCCTATGCTGGCTACTATGATGAAAATCGACTATTCCAGCCAGACCAGGTACATGAGTGCACATGCAGATGACCCAAATGCTAGCAGTCTGCACAGATTGCAAAACTTCTGGGCAATAGCTGGCCTGGGGTACAGATCTGCTATATAAGAGCTAAAACCCATCAAATTTCTGGTATAGATGAAACAAATTATCAAATAGGTAAATAAAAAAAGAAAAGAAAAGAAAAGCCCTCCATCTAAATTAGTTGTGCATCAAAAAATCTTATTATGTAAAATTAGAATGGTTTACAAGGCATCATCCTTAAAATCATGAGCATTTGAAGAATTTTGGCAATATGTATATATTTGAAAATATGTGATTCTTCTGTTCAGCAACACTCACACTCTCTTTTCAAACAGTCCTTCATTGCAATGTTATGTGACTTAGAATATGTACAAGATTAAGGCCAACCTTGCCATAAAAAATCATGCCTCACACTCAACATGAGCTTCTGAATTGATCTTTTATGGAGCCAAAAAAATCAGTGAAAAGTTAACAGCTAACTGCTGGCTTCAGTAGATCTGAAGTAGCAAAGAGGAATATGCATATTTCAAGATCACATAAAATTACCTTCAGAAAGCAGGATTAAAAATATATGAAATATGCTATTATAGAACAACTACTTTAACATAGCATAAGCAGAAAGCATAATGACTGTCATCTTTTTTTTACAGTTTTACTGACTTTTTTCTCATTTGGGCAAAGTCAATTTCCTGTGTGGTTTGAGAAGCAAGTAGTAGCATGAATGTATATGAGTTTGATATGTATAATGTCTGAAATGTTATTGAGTAGAGATCACAAATCTTCACTGCCTAATTTCACAAATTCCTATTGGACTACTATAATAGCAATGAGAAAGATACACTTTGCCACTGCAAGCTTTTAATGGTGGCCTATTTGTCTTGCAAGGATTGCATTTGACCAGGTTTTAATGAAACATAAGAAATTGCTAAAGCTCTCACAGCCTTCACACTTGTCAATGTCCTTTCCATTCTGCATGAGTAAGACCAAAAGATGAATGAGCTGTAAGTCACTTAAGTCCACACAGGAGGTAAAATGAAACTACCACTTTGAAAAACCAACCTACAGATAGCTTTCACACTAACTAAATTGCACCACATAGCAATGTCAGATTTTCTGTCTTATAAAATCCAATAAAAAACCCCGCACAGAAGACAACCTATATTTTTCAACAACTCACAAGTCAATACAACTGTCTCAGACCTTATCTCAAAATCAGTAATTACAAAAAAAAAATTTCAATTTTGCACTGGCATCTGAATTTAAGAATCAGCAGAAATTCTACTTAACTTTCATATTATATATGAGAATCTGCAAATGTAAACAATGCATGGTAAACAGTCACTTAGGTCAATGCCAGCTAGAAAACACCAACACCAGAGATGCACTCTTGCAGTGACTGTATGGTGAGAATGTGTCAACTTGGCAGTGAAAGGTGGGCCTTTCAAGGTGAGGAGTAGGAGGATGCTTTATTCCCTCATTTCCCATGTGCCTTCTTCAAATATGCAACAGATGGCTTTATTACTTTGGGTGCAAAAAAGCTTTGTGGAGCCTTGAGTGGGTGCCTTTGCAAACAGAAATGTATTCAGACATGCCTTTGAAACTACAGAGGTTCGAATCTTCAAAGCCCAACATCAAAGAGGTTATGAAAAAAGTAACAAAGACTAAGTTTCAGAAATTAAACCAAGGACCTATTCCCTGCTCTACATACCAAAATATCAATGCTTAAATAGTGAGGAAGGATCTGTAGTCCATTTACAAGAGACATCTGTTCTAAGAAGGCTGTGGGAAGGCCCGGGCCCTAGGCAGGTGTGGCTGGGGAGAGGGCGGATGAAGTCCTGGAAGAAGAGGCCAGTTTCATACACAGAGAACCTTTTGAGCAAGGCTGGCAAAAGCATGCCAAGCCCAAGACACGAAAGGAAAAAATACTGGGAGAGTTAGCATCACCATGAACGTTCCTGCTCTTTTCGCATTCCTCTTTGTGGTAAGCTCTAACAGAGATTGTGCTACTTATTTTATCATCTGGCTTGGAAGTGACCCCAAACTTAGTATGGCAAATCAGGTAGTGAATCCTACACTGATCTATGAAACAAATTCTAATTTCTGTCCTCTGAATAAATACAGGTAATTCTCATTTTTTTTCATAAAAACCATAGGAACAGTTGAAAAAAAAGAGGAAACACCAACTTAAAATCAACAACTTAAAAATGCCCCAAATATGCAAACATTAAAACCAGGTAAGCTTTAAAAGAATTGTTCTGAGACAGGCCCATTGAATCATAAAAATTCTTCTATGTGTGAATTGAAGCCTTCTATTCACTTTCTACACCAAAGGCCAACTCATGAATTCAGTAATGCACTATTGAAACAATTTCCTGGTTTAAAACTGCTAACCTCTTCAATGCAAAATGCAATTCCTAACGCACTAAAATAATAGTAACAAGCTTCACCATACTACTAATAGTTGTTTGTTACCTGTTCACAATAAATAGCTGGTGACAGTGAAATTTGTACTAAAAGATTATTTCCCCTGATACCTATCAACTTCATTCCACATGACAGTGTTTATCACAGGTCTTTTGCCTCTATGAGTTAAGTTTAAAACAGGAACAAAAAAGAATCTGAGGGAAAGAGTGAGTGACCTAAGCTGTTTAGGAATGTTTTGTAATTTGTTCTTCCATAAACTGCTGAGAAAAAAAATAGTATGCATTCTCAGTGTGCTATTTCCTATTACAAGTGAATGGACAGCTTACTTCCATCAAAAGATCTCATCCCCAAATTCTGGACTGCAGATTTTTTTTTCTAGTCTATGTCATAAACCAAGTCTGAAGCTTATTTGAACATAAAGTAGTTAAATAAATTTTCTAAATTGTCAAAGTAACTAGCACTCCTTAATAGATGAAAGCCCTTTTTTTGGGTTAGTTTTCTGCAATTTTACTGACTTATTCAGGTAAGCTTCAAGTCAGGATAAAATTAGAAAAATAATAGAATAAGAGGACAAATTACTTCTGTCTTTCAGAAACAAGCTGTTAATTTGTTTCCACTTGTAAGAAGGAACCTCCACTCCTTTTCAATACTTCAGATATCAATATGTGGTCCTGTTAGCGATTATGCAGTATATACCTATTAGCTGCTATTTTCAGTACCAATTTCTTAAATTTTCCTGATATTTTGGTTTTACATTTAGTAAAAGATTTCTTTCTGAAAGAATTCTTTTTTCTTAACAGGAGTTTGAACTCCTTTCAAATTTCAGAAAGATTTCCTTTATAAATCATGTAAAAAAAACTATGGGAATTGATTTTTTGTTTTACCTAACTTAATTTCTAAGAAGTTAAATGAAAGAAATAAAATGTTTCCTTTCGAAAAACTTTTTAACTTGACATTTATTATCTATGTGCTAGTTGTGGAAAGTCATTAAGCATGGATGCCTAAATGATTTCTTTAATTAGTAGTGGCAATTTTCCATGGTGAGATGTGTCTTATAACTACTAATCATATACATACATCATATTACATTAAATAGAAACTATTTCATTTTCTAAAATCTTTTTAACCTTGGTAATTATTGTTAGAAATAATAATCACATACTTTAAAAGGTATTTGTCATCTTTTTTGACCAAAAATCATGTATGCTTTTAGACCTGTAGGTGATAGGATATGTTCCAAAATTTCTCCAGTTGTAAAGGTTTTGATTATAATTTGAAAGCTCTTTGTAAGTGTTTGTAGAAAAACAAACAAATCCTTCATATTAGAAAAACCTTGACCCTATTACACAACTTTCCTTGAAAGGGAAGAAGAAAAAAGTAAGGGGAAAAAAAAGTCCTTTTAGAGATAATGGCTTATAATTCATACAATGCATATGTCCTGAACAAAATTACCCATTCAGGATGCTTAAAGTCTCTTTTAAAGCATTCTTTTAAAACCCTATTTGTCTTAAAATTACTAATTGTAGAGATAAAGATTACATCTGTGCTAAACTGCATTGAGTTTAATTTATTTTATTCTTCTGCAAAACCCCCATGTTTATAAAGAGGTGCACATACTGATTGCTATTGTGCTGACAAAATGACTTTCGTCTTTAAAATCTTGTGGGTTTTGTACATTCATGTAGTAGATAGGTAATTTAATAAAAAAAAAACAAAAACGTTGTTAGATGTTTTACCCAAACAACTGAAGCACAATTAAAAAAAAAATAAACTATGACAGTAGATATTAAAACTTCACTGTAGAGTGTTTATAACACATTTGCTGTTTTATAGGCATGACTGCTGTTTCTGTTATTATCTGAGACTCGTCCAAATGTTGCAGAAAAGAAGTCTCACAGAATTCCTGAATAACTGTAACACATATCTTGATCAGATGACCAGTCAAAACATTAATATATGGCTTTCTTCAAACGTTTTGAGTACGAACATAAAGTGTCCCAAAATAAATGAAAGATGTGTTTACATTTATGTTTAACATTATTACAGTATAATAGCTTTATCTGTTACTCTATCTTCATTTGCAGCAAAGTTTTGCCTGGCACCAGGTAATTTTCAATTTTCTGTCTCTTACCCAAAGTCTGACTTTCAGAGATGCTGAGAAGGAAAAAATCTTGTGTTTGTAGGATGAGAAATGCTCAACTGTTCCTCCAACACAGTAATCCAACTAAATTCACCAGTACTGAGAAATCCAGAAAGAATGATCCTGTGGAAATGAGGTATTGAATTCCTTTGTGTCCTCTTTTATAATGAGCAGCACAAGTATTTTCTAGGGAATTTACAAGGTTCTAATAATTGATGCCTATTAATTTACTTAAAATCCCTGAAGAAAAGACATTATGTAATTACAAAATATCATTATTCCTCCTTCAAAGTATGAGCTTTATTCCTCATTTTACAAGTGGAGCATTTTGTCTGCTTTTCTGCTGGCTAAGTTCCAAAGTGGGAAGACTTTTAATTACCTGCTGGAATGACAAGGGCCATTAGGCAGCTTTGGGTGCAGCTTCTCATTGAGAAACCAGTGCTTCCAGCCTACAGAGGATTGTATGTGCCATCTACTGCACAGGCGTCAATTAAAAATCTGAAATGTCAGCTGAAAAAGAGAAGGACGAGCTGTGATGGCATTATGCTAATTGCTTCCTGTAGTTGTACTGAAGTGAGTCATAGAACAATATTATAGGATTAGTCATTCAGATAGATTGGAATCATGGAATCATTCAGGTTGGAAAAGACCTTTTAAGATCACTGAGTCCAACCATTAACCCACACTGCCAAGTCCACCACTGAACCATGTCCCTAAGTGCCACATCTAGGAGTCTTTTCATAATATGAATGCTGTTTCCAGTAAAGCTCATTTTGTTTATCTAACCTTTGATTAATGTTTTTTGAAGTGTTACCATTTCCTGCCATGTATTGATTACTTTAATTGAACAGTGCTGTAGTATCTCAGCAAGAGTACAAAAATCAGACATTCATCTGAGCATGTTTCTTGAACAGAAAAATTAATTATCATGGTACTCATATTGACAATTATTTCTGTTAACATTCTAGAGCATATGTTTTCTGTCTTACCATTTCCTGCTATACCAAAACACTCCATGTGCATTTGAATTGCCTTTTACTTGGTATTCTTGGCATTGAGTATCAATACTCAAGAAAGAACAGAAGTATGGGAGAAAACATTTCTTACCTTGATTTTTGGATAACTTCACTGTATTTTTTTTTTCCACAGTGATTAATATTTAAACATACAGTATTTGCAAACAAAACATCTGAAAATGTGATCTGGTAAAGGATGAATAATATTTGCTGTCTGGCCTCCATGATATTCTGTAGTAAGAGCTGGGTGTATTACTGCACCTCATGAAATCTTCTTGTACCTATTTTACAGAATGGAGAGAATTTCTGGTTAAACAGCAACTCCCTCGAGTCCATGCAATTTTCCAGTCAGATGGAAATATTCATTAGGAATTAAGTAAAATTGGGCATGTTAGACAATGATAATAATGAGCCATTTAAATCACATAGATTTATATGTACCTTTCCAAATATTACTCACAGCTATGAAGAAGGATGAATGGGATGCAACTAGAATAATCAATCAATTTTTCTTGAGTAAACAGTCAAGTATAGAAAGGATAGCATTAGACAGAGGTTATCACAACTGTATTTATCAAATGCAGATGCTGAGATGGGATGAAGATGGGAACTCCACAAACATAAACTTCAGTATAATCATGCTAGAAAATATTTAGGTACATAACGGCTATTTACTAGCCAGTTAAAGTTTATAGAATCCTTCTTAAGTGAAATAGTACGTACATTGTATTTTGACAATAGATGAAGCAGTGGATGTTCTTTAAAAGTTTGAGAATGATACTTAACCACACAACAGAACTGCACCATGCAGAGGTAACTTCAATGAGAATGTAAGCTGTAGAAAAGGGTGAGCTCATGACTGCCAGAAACCACTATCCTTATTCCTAGCTATATTTACTGTGGTACTCCCCTTCTGGAGCCTGCACCAAAAGGCAGGACCTTCCACTACCAGAGAGAGATTCTGCAAAGTGAGCATTGCTCCTTTCTCCTTTGCCCTAGTACAGCCCCCTTCATCCACTGGTCCTGCCTCCCATGGCCTCTTTTTGTGTGGGTGTCCTTTAAACTGATTGTTCATATTCCCACTTTCTTTCAACCATCTCTCTTGCCTGAATCTCCACTAAAAGAGCTTTCTGTAAGGAGAAAGGGGCTTTTCATAGTGTTACAAGGTGGAGGCTAGAGAAAAGAAAACTCTGGCCTATTTTTCTGACCTAGGTACTTGAGAATGAATTCTGCTGGCCAACACAGCAGGATGTTAGTCTTTGATTGGAGCTTGTACCTATTAATAGGTCACGAAACAAAGTTTGTCACAGCTCAAGGTGTGTGACACAGTCATTCTCTTAAGAGAGGAAGAAATAAAGGAAAGGATGCTTTTTCTTTAATTCTTTTTGTTTGATTGGTTTGGTTTGTTGGTTTGTTAAGGATATTTTTCTTAGTTTTGTTACACTGTTCCTTGGACCACTACAAGCTATTCTGATATTTTATTTCTGGTGTAGCTGGAGGTGTCTATTTGTATTTGAAGGGCAGAACACTGCAGCTATATATTGACATAATACAGACCACTTGCACATTCATTTCAACAGGACCTGGTAGGATATCCAGCAGGAACGTCCTTGTGATTTTTGGAAAATAACCGGTCATCCTGATCGCACAAAATATCCACACATAAGAATTATTAAAAGGATTGCACACTGAGTTGTTGTGGTGCGTTTTACGGTTTCATGTATTATTTGAGTTTGTATTGGTATGTTCTGTAAACCCCCTGTTATATGGTTCTGCCCTGGTTTTCTCCTCCCACCTGTTATATGTCAGTCTCCCTGTCTCCTCCCCTGTTGCTATAATGTTTTGCTGAGTCATTCCCCTGATCCCTCCCTGGCCCTCTGTCCATCATTCGGCGACCCTTCCCCTTCTTATGTAAACTTCTACCCTGGGCATCGTGTGGTTGGTTCAGAGGCCAGGGTCCCTCCTCCAAGTTAAACCCATTGGCCCCTTCAGTGTCAATCCCTTCTTTTCTCCACGCCCCCTTCCCCCCTCCCCCCCCCACTACCCTATTGACTGAGGGAGGGACTGCTCCCCAGTTTCCTCCCAGTTTATAATCCCCTGCGCACCCTTGTTTGTGGTCATTGACTGGTTGGCTCCCCAGCATTACAATAAATCTGGATCTGCCCCCAGTCGGAGTCCACTCTCTTTTCTTCTGCCATCGCTGCCACTGCAAGTCCCAGCTGCAGAGGCGAGAGCCTTAGGTGCCCTCCAAAGCAAACAGGAAAACAGGATTCTGGAGAGTCCCCCCCTGGTGCTAGCAGCCCGAGCTAGCCGCCGCAAGCCTGCTCCTTGAGCAAAGAGCAGAGAGACACCGCAGCACTGAGTGATTGTTATTTCTTAAAATCTGGACATAAATTATCTCCTCTTGAGAGATTGAAGAACTATTTGAATTTAACATCCCAGATAACACCTGGGAATGTTCATGTCACAACTCAACTGCTTGGGGTTGGATTGTGCTCCATAGTCAGATCACAAGTTGTAGTCATTTTCACTTAAAAAAAAAGTGCAAATAGACTCTAAAAACTTTATACCTAGCAGAGAAAGGGAACACTCATTGCTAGGAAGGAATAAGGAGCCTGACTACGCTTGCCTGTGCAGTCTGCGTGCCATTAATCCTGCACTCCAAGATTTAAATTGTAAAATAAATTCAGATTTCATGAAATAACACTTCTCTTTGGTTTAATTTAGCAATCTTGATTATTGACTTAGTGGTGGATTATAAATTATTAAATGGGAACAAACTTGTCTGGTTCAGGTATATTCAGTCTGTAACTAGGGGTCTTTCTTTTCTGGACATGCTGTCATCTGTATTTTCTAGATGGAAAGCAGAGTGTTAGCATCCCATTGGTCACTACACATGTCCTTAATCCAGCCAATAGCAGGTAAAGGGCAAAAGCAGGAGGATGGTCCAAAGGGAAGCTTTGTCTAATTTGTGTTGAGTTGAATTCAGTATATTTGGGGGGGGAGGAAGCTTCTCTTTGGTTTTATGCCTGGGAGTTTTTGTTGTTGTTTTTAACCTCAGAAAGCTGTTTACCTTTGAAAGCACATTAGCCTGTCAATTTTGTCTAGCAAGCTTCACTTGTCACCAATCTCCACAGTTAGTGAGTCCTACCCGGATCTTGGTAGCAGATCTAAGTGTTTCACTGTACATTGTTTTCAATATGTATAGTTTTATATTTGATTTTTTTACATTGTTTTCTTGAATCACAAATGGTGTTACTTCTGGGGTGACTCAGCATTTGTGTCACTGCCCTTTCCTGCCTCCCGTGTCCTTTATGAAATGTTTTAAATTCAGCTTTGCCTTTTACTATTATGCCAGTTTTGCTGCTCACATAAGAATAGTGAGAAATTCTGCAAAAAGTTGGCAAAGGGTATCTAAATCAAGGCAGGAATGTGATTTCAGTGGGTAGATGGATTTTTGTGATAGAAGAGAAATAAGAATGAGGGAATTTTTTTTTTTTTGTTCATTCCCATCTGTTTTGAAATAAAAGCCATGCAGCCTTTGTAAGTGTACAAGAGAAATGACTGTAAAGGACAGACAGTATTTTTGACCAAAAAAAAAAAATCAATTTATTTCCCTGCACAGGAGCTGTTAATGGCAATTGTTAGCATCTACATGGAATTCTATTTTTCTTCTTTCCAGGCATACTGAGCCGCATTTCGACAGGAAATAAATAGCTTATTACTTTCTGGGTTAGGAAATAGCTGCTATAGAGATTGTTGACTGGGTAGATGAGACTTCTCTCTATGTGAAAAGAAATGACTTGTGTGTCATTATTCATTTCATTCTATCTGTATTAAATTATTTTAGATGTGTTTAATTAAGAGAGAGGCTGCTTTTCTCCAGCTATTTTTATATGATGAACAGCCTTTCTTTTATAATGTAAATAGCTTTGTGGTCTTCTAAAGGAATCTTACTTCTCAAAAGTTAGCTAGTACAAAATCTGCTTCTTGCTCCCAAGTTGATTGTATATTAGTTAGGTATGGAAAGTTGAACACAATCCTTTTTGTAAAAAGAGCAAATAGATGAAGCAAGGGATCCTGTATTGGTATTTTCTGACATTTTTAACAAACATGTCGTAGTAAAAGCAAGAAAAAAAGAGGGGAAAAAAGAATATTTGGATATATTTTTGCAGAGTCAAAATAGCATCATTTTTTGTTTAGCCAGTTATGGAAATGTGTTAACAATCTTCCCTGAAAAGGAATATCATCTTTGCTATTGACAAAGATTGTTCACTACATTATAAAACATAATTCTTGATAGTTTGCTGCCTGTAATTTGCATGGAATTTATATTCTTTAGGATTCTTTTGATATGATGCCGTTGTTATGTTTGGGATTGGTGTAACTGGAACATTCGAGACCCCATTTGAAACTGGCATTTTGACACTCTGGCTCATCATGGCAGCAAACACTGAAGTGCTCAATATGGACATCATGTAGCAATAAATTTCGGTTTAGAAATACTGTATTTTGTTAGCCAAGGGTCTTTTGCTGCCATTAGTATGTTTAAATGTTTTGCTGATCCACCTGGCCCATACTCACTCATGCATGTAAAAGCCACTTTTAAAGATTTTTTTGCCCCATATTGCTTTCTGCCCTTGGCAAACACCTGTTTATCCATATGGCAAAATAGGCCCTATCATGACTAATGTTTCTTAGCAATCACTATTTGATTCATTTAATGTCCTCCTTCCCAAACAAACAAACAAACAAACAAAAAACCCAAAAAACCAAAATAACAAAAAACACAAACCAACCAACCAACCAAACACAATAACAAACAGACAAACCCCAAACCAGCCAAACAAAAACAAACAAAAAAGTTCCAAACATACAGACAAGTTACTTCATTTGGGGTTAAAGTAATTTGGAGGCTTTTTTGTCTGATCTTTTTTATTTTTCCTAGAATCTCTTTTAATATTTCATTTCTTTGCAGTAATCGATAAATCCATTTGTCTTTACAAGAAGGGAGGTTTGAGAACCCTATCCAGAAAGACATGATTTTTTGCAGTGCTCCAGTGTAACTCTTACAATGTTCTCTTAGCTACCTATATGCCTCATGAATTTTTAATTTCACCCTACAGGTTATCTGTTTCTTAATTTTTGACTTCTTTAATGTTGAAGAGCATTTACATGACAAATAAACATTTAAATGAGGCTGGAAAAGAGCTTGCTTGACTTGCAGCACTGATTGTTCTTCACTTTGCAGATCTTAGCTTATCTATGACACAGCACAACTTGCACCACAGCTACAACTAATCACTTGGTGCCACACATGCAGTGAACTGATTGCTTTCTGGCATTTCTGGATTTACACAGCAAGGTCCATGGGCAGGCTGCAGTATGGCTGAGTCTGTGGAGTCCTTGGGAAAGACAGCAGCTTAATAGGAGCTGCTGTTACCTGAGCACCTCAAGAAGTCTGCTGTAGCCAGAGTGAAATGAGCAGTTCAGATAGGTGCTCAGGTCATGGCAGTTTCTCCTTGAGGCTGACGTGAACCGCCCTCTGCATCTAGAAGTTGTGTTTGGAGCATCTGGGAAATGGAGGAAAGCTCAAACTAAATGGGTACTTTGTGCAAACATCTTTAGGTTAAATTAACTATCTCTGGTAATGATAACAACTTTTAGTGTACAGGCTATTTCCACCACAGACCATAGAGAGGAGGTAATAGCTCGTGTGCAAATGTAAATAGCACTTGAGAGAGTGATAAAGGTTAGAAGGTAAGGTGACAAAAACAGGCCCTAAAATTACCTTTGCTCAGTATCTAAAGCTTCCTTATGCCTAATCTTACTGACGGTCTCCTGCTCCCTCCAGTACAGGAAGTCTACTGGGGTTTAATCTGACATAGTGCTCTGGGGAAGAGGTGGAAGAAAAGTTGAGAGACCTTCACCAGAGGCCTTTGCCTAGGAAGCCATTCCCAGCAGACCAGGTAAACTGGGACATGCTCAGGCAGTCCTAAGGGTGATGCAGAGCAAAGAAGGAGTATGTAAGAGCATCAGATTCTGTTCCATTGTGACTATTACACTTTATTGAGAAGGGACAGAAAAAAAGCTAGTAAGTTATAAATAACTTGTGTGAGACTGCTTTTAGGTAATACTGTATTGATTGCACAAAAAAAAAAAAAGATTCTAGTTGTAAAGCAGCAGACTATAATGAAGGTTCCATCTTAAATCACAGTATACTATGAAATCACTTCATATACACTGCTAAGAAATTTTTGATGAGTAGTTCCCAAGCTTATAGCTATGGGATATATCACTTGGTACTATCCATAAATTACCTAGAACCAAATGCTTAAAGAGGTAATCATATCATTGAAATTATATCATTGAACTACTGCAGGCATTATTAACAGTAACCAGGGTAATAGGCACACTATCTGTGTCCCTGATTAACACCCTAGGTTAACTGAGTCCCAGGCATTTCTGGCAAAGCTCATCTGTCACATGAGTTCACAATGATAATGGTCCTGTTGCCATGGATAACTAAAACACTGCCAGTGCACAGCCCTGCCCTGACTGTATCATTTATGAGCCTGAACATTTATTTACAGTTATGATGATGTACCAGGGTCTCAGATTGCTGCAATCTTTGGAAGACTTGACTACTAGAGCTGTTCAGTGAAGAAGGATCTGATACCCAGTTCTGAGAAAGCAGAGGTACAACAAATAGGAAGGTTAAAGAATGAAAGAGTGCATTTTCTTTATCTGTGGACCAGCTGAACACCAATGGTCTTCCCTTTATCCTTTCAACCTTGAAGAAGAAATTAAAAGGAAAATGAGCCAGTTTTTCACTGATAAATCTCCTGACTGCACAAGATCAGAGGGTCTGGTGCCTGAGGGGCCTGCTTGGTCCTGCTGGCACTTATTGCCATGGCTATGAGTGTCTCTCACTTACTTGGGCCTATGTGAGACCATCTGCCCCAAAGGCAGGAGCAGCCAAGGAGTGACAAACACCAGCTCTGGGTGTCCCTAGAGCAGGGGTCAGCCAGTTCATGTTGGCCACACTGCCTGGCTGCCTGGGGAGGGCAGTGGCATGTACTAAGGGAACATATGGAAAACAATTACAAGCATACCCCAGTATTATAAGGGAAGATGCTTCTACCATGAACACCACATTCTGCTTGACAAAGACATCAGGATGCTGATGGTTGTTGAAAAAAGCCAATGACAGTCAGTAAGGGCTCACAACTAAGAAGTTGCACAGAAATGCAGGTATAAGAGTATGTATTTATAATAGTGTAAATAAAAATTTCCTCTCTGCTATTAATTTCCATAAGTTGCTGAAAACTAGAGGCTGTTGTAATTTTAGTGAAAGTTTAGTGAAAATTGTAGTGAAAAGTCTGTATTAAGTCTCTGCTCATCAGCACACTCCTAACTCATGCTTTTTGTTCAATTGATTAACTATAACTCGTTCCCATATAAACAGAACTCCTCATTAAAGCACTTTGCAAAAGAGGTCAGTGTCATTTGACACTTTGCCATCAATGAAACTGAAGCATAGAAGCTGATGGCTGTTACTCTAGTCTGCTGAGGTCACAACTAATCCACTCTGCTTAATTTTTGGATACATATTGTGATTGAAATATTAAAAAATTCTTGCTGCAAAAAGAAATAGCTTCTTTTTTTAATCAAAATAATTTACAAGTTTGCTAAGAACTATGTCGTTTTTGCTCCCTAAATTGTTAGTAAATCAACTCTGAAACTAGAAAGACATAATAAAATCCAGAAACAATACATTCAATTGGTGTTCAGCCTCAAAACTTGCATTTGGCAAACAATAAATCTTTGGGCTGAAAGTAACAATTTGATAATTTGCTGTCAAACCTAACCCTATTGCTGTCAGCCCTAATGCCAGCTAGGTAGCTAGGTACATAAACCAAAGTATTCAAGGTTGACTCAGCCTACAAAAACAAAATACAAGTAATTTTGAATTAGAATTGCATACTCAAGAGCAGGTTTCTTCATAATATTATAGATTAAATAACTGCATAGTTTTGCTTGCTGCTAAAGCCAACCTTGCCCATCATATTTTCTTCAAGAAGAATTTTATTCTAGACTTAATGAGGGATTTTTTTTTTCTTATTGATTATTCCAAACTTATTTGAGTTGATGAAAATGGGAGAGAGGGTATGACTGTGGATCTTACTGAAAATCCATAATCTTCAGATTTTTTTGAGGTAATTCCTTTACATGAAATAAAAAGAAAAATATTTTTCCATCTCTGCAGAAGTTTCCCTGAGAAGATTTTTGGTTTGGTTTTGTTTTGCTGAAGTAAAATTGTTGTGTCTTTGTCAGCTGGAGATATTTTATTCCATTCCTCAGTGTCAGAGACAGCTGATGAACTAAAGTTATCTAAATAGAAGGAGGAAACAAAACAAAAAAAAAAAAATGATATGTTTAGTTATATCTGTAGGTAAATAAAGAGGAAAAGAGTTCAGTATTTAGGACTTAAGCTCTTTGCATTTCTCACTTTTGGAAGCCTCACTTTCTCCTTAAGCATAGCATTTAATCCCTTCTCCTTCAGTTTGTATTTAAAGTAGAGATACTCACATTCATCTACATCAGATACCACTAGAAAAATAAATAATTTAGACATTTATATACTAATATTTAACCATGTTTATACCACTATTTAATTACATTTATATATCCCTATTAGGCCTCATAGAAGCATCAAAAGACATATAGGCCTATAGATATGTGTGGAAAAAACACTCTACATTGAGTATCTTCATTCTTGACAAAAGTGGTATGTACATATTTGTAGAATTAATGGGAAGAATGTTGATTTAAAAAGTCCTGTGCTTTTCACTCCCACATCCTTTTTTTTGCTTTCCTTCCTTCCACAGATGCAAAGGTGATATACAAAGGCAATCACATCAGTGTTTAGAATATAAGGTAAGTGTATGTAGAAAAGTTCTTTAAATGGTATTCTGAACAAAATGTCTAGACATTATCACAGAAGAAAAAATTGAATCATAGAATCATGGAAAAAGAGAGTACTAAGCACTGAAATAGGTCTTAAAGATCATTTGTCACATCCCCCTGCCATGTGCAGGGGCACTTCCCACTAGACCAGGCTGCTTAATGCCTTATCCAACCTGGCTTTGAACACTACCAAAGTTGGGGCAATGTATAGCTATATATTTTTCCACACATAGTTTAAATTAAGAAAAATAAAATAATTCTGTGTTGAAATGTAGTTTAAATTGTATGCTAAAATTATATCGTTCTGGTTTTGTCTCTGACATGTCCCTGCAAATCCATGGGAAGTGTCATTGAACTCAGTGCAAAACTCTTTATATGTGTAACTAAATACTGGTTACAAAATTATGTTTCTCTTATTTTCTTTTTTTTTCTGGTCTCTTTTCATAACTTCAAATGTAATCCTAGAAAGACAGCACTTTTATTTTGCTCTCATATTTGCTTTTTGGTTTTTTAATTATGCTAGTAATGTGTAGGTTGTGGGGTTTTTCTTCTTTCAGACTAGGGTAAGAGCAAAAGGGCAGTGTATAAACTGACATTGATTTTTCACAGCGTGACCAATGAGAACTATGGCAGAGACCCTTAGAAAGCAGTGTCCTGCACTGAGATGCCTTTCTGAAAGATCAAGGTAATCTGTATCTTTTCAGAGTAACCTGCAGGGAGTAACATCATAAACCAGTGAAGTGCATCACATGGCAGTTATTTGTGCTGTAGACCAACAGATTAATCCCAGATAACAGGCTCTAGATGCATGTCATATTACTAAGCCACCTGTAGAGAAAAATCAGACAAGGTCACAGAGATTTCAATACAGTGGAAAGAGTGAAAAAAGTTAACAAGAGTATGATATTAAGTTAATTCCCAGCACCTTTGTTCCTTTGTACTACAGCACCATTTCTGTCTCCATTTATCTGGTGTTGGAAAAAAAAGCTTGAAACACCATGATGTTAATCCTAGCCTAAACTAGAGTCATGCAGACATGATGTCAAGAGCAAATCGGTTGCAACTTTGCACTTTAGTTAATATATTTTAAAACATCTATGAAATAGAAGGTAAGTGGAATCTTTCTCGCCAGTTTCTCTGTGGCCATTGCTTTAATGGCACAGATGTGTGTGGAGAGGTAGTCCATGCCCAAAATGATGTAAACAAAATTTAAACACTAATAAGCTCCCATATTTTAATTTAACTTCCAGTCATTAGACTAAAATTTGAACTGCAGTTATTAGGCTTACCCTTGTGACTGAGATCCCAAACAGATATTTTCGCAGACTTTATGCAATAGCATGAGATTGAGTTTAAAAAGGAAGTTGGAAAATGGATGTAAAAGGAGTTCAAATAGTAAAAGCTGCTTCTGGCAGCAAGTCAAATCTTGTTTAATCAGGACTTTGGCACAGGCAGAGTCAGGAGTGAGCAAGCACATGGCAGGTTTGTTTTGCCTGACAGGAAATCACAGCATGATATACTCAAGTGCTTATTTTTCCTAAGGCAAGGAATTGCCTTGTCAAGCCTTGATTCATGCGTGGTCTTCATCCAAAACATAATAATATTAAGAACATTTATTCTAAAGTTTCGTTCTCATTTTAGAATATATTTGCTGAGCTGATAGAATTTTCTAATGTAACCCCTTTTGTCATAGTTCTCTTTCTTCTTTTTTCTTTTTTTTTTTTTTTTTTTTTAATGGAGAACTGGTAAAACTAAACCCCAAACATTTCTGCATTTCCTGAAATGCATTTTGATTTTTTTTAAGGTGTGCATTTATGCGGATTTTTTTCCACTAAATAGTTTAATTTGTATTCACGGAACTAATAAATACAAGCAATGTTGAAAAATACCTAAATATAATTTTCATGTCTGAATAGATAAGGAGAAAATAAATACTTTTTTTAGATCATATCTCTATATTGAAAATCTCTAACCATGAATATCAGGGAAAAGCTAATGTTGTGGAGGTTTTTCTATTTTTCCCTTTACCTGCAGTGTTCATCCTTTTTATTTGTGTTTTGCTAACCTAATTTCCTTAAATTACTTTCATCCTTCAAGTCCACTCTGCTGAACCTCACAGTGAAAACTTCAATCCATCTTGAAGGAAGTTACAATTTCCTAGTAGGTAATCTGATCTCAACACTTACTAAAAAAATCCCCCAGAGCTTGCTGGACTAAGTGTATAAGACTTTCTGCAGGTAGTCTATGAGAACTTCCCAGAAACACTGTTCTGTGACTTGAATAATTTCCCTCCTGCCTGATGAAGTTTTTAAAGATGATCGTAAATTTGAAGAAAGAAAAGAAATATGATAGTGCCAAAATGGCCTGCAGCCATCTGTGATCTCATGACAAAAATGAATTTAAGTATGATCAGGGACTTGAAGGAAAGCCTCATTCAATAATCCTTTTCCTATACTGGGAAAGTAATCTATTTATCTGCTTTAAATAGATGACTTTCTTGAAAGTTTTGACCTGAAAGGGAGTGTGACAGAAGCAGTTAGATGCCTTCCTCCATCCCATTCCCTGTATTAGTTTATGTGCTCCAGCTGTCATATCTACTACTTAAGAATGGGTTCAAAACTTATACTGAAAAGAAGAAAAAATGAAAATTAGAAAGTAATTTTTCCTGCACTCAACGTTTTATGTGCTTGTTCAACTGTCAGTCACTGTTCCTTCAATCTTACATCATGTTTTAGTTCTTCTTGTTACCTCAAAAGTCTTCTAGATAAAATAGGTGGAGAGTGTTTTAAGCACACCTGATATCATCTGTTTTGGTTTTGCTACCTGCCAGCCTGCTGCTTGATCACATGATGTTGTAAGATGCGGTTTTCATGATTGTTGCTAAGAACCAGTCTTTTGCCCTTGAAAGTATGAAAGGCCAGGCTGGGGCCCTGGGAACCATGATCTAGTGGAAGGTGTCCCTGCCCATGGCAGGAGGGTTGGAACTGGATTATCCTTCAGGTCCCTTCCAACCCAAACCATTCTATGATTACCTTGTTGCTATAGCACAAATTATATGTTTTGTGAGAGGCTGGGCCAATAAATTAAAAGCTAGCATGGAAGGAAGACACAGGAAAGAGTGGTCTCATCAAAAAGCTCATAATGATTTGTTTATCAATTAGTAAAGTCAAAAAAAGGAAACAGTTACCCCTTGGAAAGGTCCAAATCAGGGAGCAGGAAACTTGATGCATTAACAAGCTTGGAATCAGGACTCAAAACTCATTGATTAGTATTCATTAGCATCAGTGATTAGCATCAGTGAGATAGTCTTTCGCACAAAATTTCATGTGCAGAATTAGCAAATGCAAGATACTGTGTTGCATCCATGCATGCCCTGATTTTTCATAATTTGTTGATAATCAGCTACCATTATTCAGTGTCAGAGCCAGTTTACTCTAGGCTGACCCATTTACGTATTTGTGTAAATATATATATATATATATATATATATATATAAAAACCTGTTAACTCTCATTTTTTCTTAAAGAAAATTTCTAAATAACAGCAAAAATAGACCCAGGTTTGTCTTCTGCATTAGGTGATATAGGGGACAAGGGTGCTAATGGGACATCAGTACATGTACAAAATAATTTGCAGGGTTGCAAGCTATTAGGATTTTTCTATAACAATGGTTTTTGAAAGGAAATCTACAATAGAAGGAAATACTCCATTTGAAAGAATGATTATAGACAATTTTATCTTGACTTTCATAGACAGTGCACTTGTCAGACAGTAAAAGGAGAGGCTAAGGCATATAATTAGGCAGGTTAGTGGTGTGGCAGAGAGTCACCCAGCAGAAGCTCTTTTAGGGGGCAGCTGTGCAGTCATTTATAAGAAGATTTCCTATCTGAAGTCAATAGGAGGTCTGAGTCCATCAGGGATTCAGAACAAGCTCATATAGGAAAGAGTAGAGACGGGAAGTCAAGTGTCTGTTGTTTGCTCACCAAGAAAGACCTAAGGGCAGGGAAGATCAATACAACTGAAGAACTGGAGTTAAGAGGAAGATTTATGAATTATTTCTCAGACTCTTCATCTTTAAAAGAAGAGAGAGAAAGAAAGTGTCCAATTTTCTTGTGTGAAGGGTTTGGTTTTTTTTTTTCTTCTAGCAAATTTCAAACATGTAGGTAGCATTTTATTGACATTAAAGTTAAGAACTGGAGGAATTTTCAGAAGTATAGTTTTTACTTAGCTCTTTAATCTCTCATCTTTTCTCTCTCTCTCTCTCTCTCTCTTTTTTTTTTTTTTTTTAGCCCCAAACTAGCTCAAGGTCAAAAACTAAATCACATCTTCTTTTACCCAGTCAAACTTAAACCTAAGGATTCTTCCAAGGATCATTAAATATAAATTTCTCTCCTCCCCCATTTTAAGTATATATACAATTATACAGACTTTCTCAGTATATTAAAAATAAACTTTGGTGAACTTTTCTAAACACATCTTCAATATGCAAAGTGTAATGTGCCAGTGTCTTGTATGCATATATATATTTATTATTTACATTCTGTCTTGTGTGTGTGTGTGCACTTGTGTGCCTTTAAAGTCATAAGCATTTCTGATATCCTTTGCTTATTTGAGCTTCCCTAGAGCTATAAGGTAATTGTAAATTTAGCATATTTTGAAAACATGTCAAGAACTTTAATTGAAAAAAAAAGCAGTTTTCAGTGAGTTTTAGACTTTCACGCTAAAATTATTTTACTCTTATTTGGCATCTTAATAATCAGTGGAAATAGGAAGCTACATACTCTGTAAATGACTAGTTTTGTTCATAGGGGGAGCTAAGATGAACAGCCTAGACAAAACATTTAAGTTTTATCGGTGATATTAGTACTTTTGCAATTGCATTCATCTTTAAAATGGAAATGCAAATTTTTAAAGTATTACATTAGTAGTGATATGAGCAATAAAACATGCTCTATTATGAGTTACAAAATAATAGGTCTCCTTCACACATTTTTTTTTGGTTTTGCATTAGCTCTATGATTGTAAACTCACATTTTGTGTTATGCACCCATTCTAGGTTAAAAACACTTGCCATTTATCATTTAAGGAAAGAAGAGAAGGGAAGGGAGAGGAGAGGAGAGGAGAGGAGAGGAGAGGAGAGGAGAGGAGAGGAGAGGAGAGGATGAAAAATGAATCTTAGACAAAAGGAAAAATGCTCAGGAAAGGAGTGATAAAAAAAGTCTTTTAAAGATACCTTCATTTAGTAAATATTGGAGGCTGGCAAAGAGTTAAAGAAAAGATTATTTAACTGCAATGATTTCAATACTTTTCTATACTTCAGCAATAAAAGAAAGAACAATAGAAATTAACATTGACTGTAACTTTGTTATTTTCTAAACATACATGGTAGTGGAGTAAAAAAAAAAATTAAAAAATGTAATTACTTTGTTAGGGGCAAGTAACTCCCTCCACCCTATTAGTAGAGGGGTTCCTTACAGGTATTTCTGTGCAGTTCAATGAAACTGCTGTCATTTTAAAGGGCATGAACAACACTGTTTTTAGGGAAAATAATAACTGAAGTATTTTATTCTTGAATTACACTGGTTTTATGTAAAACAGTATTTCCCACTATTCAAATGTGCATACTATTCTACTTTTAAAAAAAAATTCAAATATTATTCTCATACTATTTATGTGTTGTAAACTTGCATTTTTAATCTTGTGCTTTTATTCCCTTTATGAAAATTCAGAATATTAGAAAATACTCTGATAGCTATATCCAAAACCAAATGTGAATCCAGATTCTGCTCCCCTTGAAAGTCAAGATTTCATCCCTTTTTCTTTTCATGACATTTTTGTCCACATTCTAAAGGATTATCTGAAGCAACATCTCTAGGGAAGCACCTGTTGAAACTGGTATGTCTCAGATGACCTGAAGGCACAATTCCTGTCTTTTGAATCTAGTTTCTTCACTTAATGGTGCTGATTTGATGTTGCCTTATAAATGTGTCTTACCCATGCTCCTGAAGTTGTTACGCCTCAGCTCACACACGGGATGCAGCAGGAAGATAAGATGACAAAACAATTCAGATGATATGAAGTATCTTGTAAACAGGAACTAGGATATTTGGAAACTGCGTTTGGTTGTTGCCTCTGTCTAATTTTGTTTGTTTGTTTGTTGGTATAGAGTGGAGTTACTGTGGGGGTGTTGTGGGACCAGCTAGTGAAAGAGAAAAGGAAAAAAAAATGTACATGTTTGCAGAAGAGCCTGTGAAATGGCAGGAAAGCCAGGTGCATCAGCAGTTTTCTCCAGTTAAAGTAGCAGAAGTAGCAATAGACATCCACAAATGTAGGAATTGAATTGTAGCCTCCTAATTCCCTGTCTTGTTTATGCTAACTTTCTTTATGAAAAATTGTTTGTAAGTAGGGAGAATTAGTTCTATATGTGCACTAAAGTCCATTAAGCTCACCATGATGTGGCAGATCTAAACTATGGGGTTTTTTTGGCTCCTCTAATTTGACCATGACCTATATTGCTGCAAAACAGCTCTTGCTAGAAGCCTATATTTACAAATGGATGTGATAGTATAGACTCCTTCCAGATTTTCTTGCAGAAAAATATGTTAGCTGGTCATAAAGTATAAGAAAAGGAAAATAACTTTCCAATTTTGTGTGATATTGAACACAGCAAAGCTATTCTTGCATCACCAAATTATCTGTTACATTCTGGATGCAAATGCATGCATGTAGCTCTTTTCAATTTCACTAGAGCCTGACTCATTTAAGAAATGAGTATTATCCTGTGTACCAAATTTAGAGGCACTGGTGCAATGAACTGAATACTAAACAAGCATTGAATCCTGGCAATTTCTACATGCAGAGTGCCTGTAAAAATACTTTTCTTATGTCTGAATAATAAAAGTAATTTTTTAAGGGACTTACCTCCAATTTAAAAGCCTTAGTCTAATAAAGGGATTTGTAGAATATCTCAAATGATACAGCAAATTAGATATTAATCTTGATAATTATACCAGGAAATCATTTCTTTGTTATTTAACCTGGATAGTTTGACTGCTTTCATTTTGCTGTTTTCCTGCACTGTCACTAATTCACTCTCTCAAAGTCAAGACTTCTGGCCCACATCCATTATCCTATTCATAATCCCCTTTATAATGCATTACTTTCAGTGGCATCTCTATGTGCCAGCATTGCTCACGTTCAGTCTGAAAAACACTTTGGCTCACCATCAGCTGCAGAACAGATCCTGTGTGGCTGTTCATCATTCTAGCAAAACGTACTTGCTTACCATTGAGTTACTGATAGCAAAAGTCTGACTTTACTGAAGATTTGTACATTTTCTGTGTAGCTTTTGTGGGTTTGGCTCTTTTTTTTTTTTGTTTTTTTTTTTTGGGGGGGTGGGAGGAATTTTCCACAGAGATATTGCTCAAAGTCAACTGGAGTTTTGGTATATTTTTATGAGCTCACAAAATCCCAGTTTTGTTCTTCTGAGTTAGTACTTGGATTTTCATAATTTCCTTCCAACCTGAATTGATGTACCTCTAAACAGTTCTCAGTTCTGAACACAGAAAGGTTTCTAGTGATATTTTTGCAGAAATAAGAATTATTTCCATCAACATTTTGCAGAACATCATTACCTGAAAGACAGTGAAGTTTCTTTGTGAAAAGCAGATCGTATTAATATGTTCAGCAATGACCCATCCCCAAGTATCTGACATCAGAAGTGACTGACCAACTCAAAGCGGAGGGAAAAGCAGAGAATTTGAAAAAAGGGAAGGAAATTAGTTCTATTAATTGTTCACTTCTAAAAGGCCTGAGATTGTACCACAAAAATATAGCCACTGAAGAATCCAGAAGGGTCCAGATATAGTCCTCCAAATCTCTCTTCTGATGCAAAATTATAAAAAACGTCCTAGCACTAAGGGTTGTTCAACTGTCAGTACCACATAAATATAGCTCATGTTATACAAATAATATGGTTATCAAAATCATTTTTATACTTACTTCTCATCTGTTGCAGTGTGAAATATATTAAATAGATGCAGCACTACATTTTTAGCACCACATATGTCTATATTTATTTAGCTAGTTAGTTTTTAAACACAGCTGAAGTTTTGATGCTTGTCTTCCACCCAGATTCTATGGAAGGCAGAACAACTGCAAGGTGTAAGATGACTGAAAAAATTATAGACAAGTGCAATTCTCTACATCTATGATACCCAATTTAATATCAAATTGTTTGAATAGCAGGCCAATTGGTGCACATTTCAAATGCATAGTCTCTTCTGTTCCTAGATTTAGGATTAAGTAGATGACTTGTTGCATTCTTTTGTCCAATCCTGCTGTAGAATTACAATGAAACTAATAAGCAGTATTAACAAGAGCTAATCATACAATTTGAGCTCTGCTATGCCAAGTTTAGCAGCTTAGTAATCATATATTTTCCATCCTATTTTTTAGCTCCTGCAATTGAATCACAGCTAGAGAAAATCAATCCATGGGTTTAGGAAAAAAAAATGTTAGGGAAACAAAACACAATGGGGAAATGGAAGAGTAGGGTTTACATAATAAAACAATACAATTTAATAGGCTTTAATTATTATATAGGTTGCATTCTGCAGTGTAAATAGAAAACAGAATCTCTATGTGATTGTCTTGAAACACACAGTGAAAATGGATTCCTTTAATTCTTTGTTCTATCTTTAATTCCTTTATTCTGACTGCAAAGACCAGAATATCAAAGGTCAGGCTCTTTCTGAAATATCTTGACTAGCATGATGAACTGCAATTTTGGACCCCTCTATGTGAGAACAGGAAGTGTGCTTTAATAGTACATAATTATATTTTTCCAAGGTGAATTGTACATTTATTATTCATTTCCTTGCTCCTTGTATTTCTAAAATAACAACTACAGCACATTTGAAAATCTTCCTATAGCTTTTTGCTTCAGATTGCCAAATTTCAAAATACCTGACAATACAATTTTAATACACAAAAATATAGATCCCATTACAAAATAAAAAGGATACTAAGGCTCTTTGCAATTTTCTAGCCCTCTTCCCACTGCCTCAATAAAAAAGCAGAGGCCCTTCAGAATGAGGGAAAGGTTTCTTGTTTGATCTATTGTTGTATTTATGAATATGGGAAAATGCATTTTTATCAAACATTCTTGTTTGAAAATCATGGAACATCACAAAACCAAACTTTACCTCACATTCTTCTCCAGTTCAAAATAGAAAAAAAAAAAAAAAGCCCTCAAACCCTCTGCAATAATTAATGTCTTAATGTCCTAAACGTCATTGAAGTGATCCTTGTGGTACAGCCAGCTTCACCAGTCTTGGTAGAATAGATGTATTCACACCAGTTTAAACTGCAACTGCATCTCACTATGTTCACTGCTCATAAAACTTCCACTTTTATGAAGATAAAACTATCCTGTGTATAACTATATGAAACAGTACTGAACTGCATTTTCAATTTTAGCTTAACTTAAAATATACATCCATTTTATATCAAGATTTGATTGGTTTAAAATGGTACACAATACTAGGTAATGAAAGAATGGCTGTGGTTCATTAAAGAAAAGCTTTTTTGGTAACTACTGCGGTCTTTCTAGCAATACGTGATAACATTAATATACCCTAATGAAAATTGATTTTGTTTATGTACATTTATAATGGATATGGCCCCATAATTACTATGTGTTGACTGCTACTTATTAATTAATTATTACATTTTCTTCTATAATTTATTTACCAGGGAAAAATTCAAGTATGAAGCAGCATCTGTTTTCCAGTGAAGTTCTGCTTTGACTTAATTTCACAGCTGAGCAGGAAGGCAAACATGGAGCTTGAGTAACTTGCCCAAGGTCACCAAGACAGCAATCTGCCTTGATTTGAGCCAAGTGCAAATTATTTTTCATTCTTGTGTTCTAGACACTCAAGCTGATGTCACTTTAGCTTTCAACAGCTGTTCCTGAAGTTACCAAGAGAGGCCACAATCTTAGATTATTACATCAACCACTTTCTGTGTATGGCAGCCAGACAGGCAGAAATTCTTCATCTTTGTGTAAAATAAGAGCAGTTTGAATGTAAAGAGGAAAAAACCACCACATTTTCATGGGCTCCTTCCCTTTCCCTTTCCCTTTCCCTTTCCCTTTCCCTTTCCCTTTCCCTTTCATTTCCCTTTCCCTCCAGAAAGAGGCTTGGGGTAACAGTAATAACTGTAGCAGGGTTGAAGCAGTAAATTAAAATCCATCAGGTGGCTGCAGCCTTACAATTGGTACCATCCATTCTGCTTCTGAGATGCATGTCCTTGCTATTAAGACAGGCATAGCTCCTACTGCATCAGTTCCTGGAGCAGCACAGTTTTCATCCTGATATATTAAGAGAGAGAAAATGAATTTATTTTGTCTTGATGTGTCAGACTGCAGATCACTAGTTTTAGCAACCTATCTGTGAGACAGTCAAATGTCTTAGGTAAGCACCTTAATTCGGAAGATTGTTAGTGTGGTTTTGGTGGATCCTGCAAAAAGATGCCTCCTGACTCATCTTTTGATTCAGTTTTTTTTTCCAAATTCATCCTGGACAAAATACCCTCCAAGTGCCACTTGCACTTGCCTATGGAAGTTGGAGTACACGTCGTTCTGTTCTTCTACCCTGTATCTGTACAGGTGCACTTTGCTGGCTCCACTGGCTCCAACAGGACAGGCTTAGAGTCCTTAGGGTGTATCATTTAAATCCAGCAGTCATGCTTTAAATAAGGATGCTGTTCTACAGGACTTACAGATTCTATTCCAGATTTATTTTTTGTTTGCTCCTCTCATCCCTCCTTCTGAAAACTGTCATAACACAAACAAAAGAACAGAGAATTCTTGGCATTAGAGAATAATCATGAAATAATCTGACTCTCTAGACCTGGGAGACACTAATATCACTACAAAAGGAAGATGCTGGCTTCTTCAAATGCTATTCAATCTAAAATGCGTGTACAATCCTCAACTAATTTATGAGACTACAGAGTTGCATGATTTAGTGAATGACTGGACCTCTTCTCAGTGACTTAAGTTTTATATGTCTGCCTAAGCAGGAATTTCTATTGTGGCTTAACTTAAAGGCACAGTATATTTATGTAATAAAGTATACCACTACATGATATGTGTTCTATCTCTTCCCACTTGTCTGCTGAATAGAAATTTCTAGTTTTCTCCTACTGCTAAAGGAAAACATATTGTAGCACATGTTTTCTGGCTACAGAAAGAAGAGTCTGTCTCTCCTTTTCCTTTCTTTGGAGGACTGGAAAGCTATAGTTGATGTCACTTTTGTTGTTTGTTTTTCCAGTCTTTTCACAGCCTCAGGCAATCATGTATATAAGGATTTGTATATGATATGAAAGTTCTTATTTTCAGGGTACTTTATTGATGGCAACAAAAAAAAAAAAAAAAAAAAGAAAAACATGGCAACACAAATGGGTTCTTAAATAACTTCAAGATACCATAGTGACCCACTGAAAAAAACCCACAACCAGAAATTGATCTAAGAACCATTTGCAGTTACAGAAATTTACTGTAGTTTAGGGATGATATGCATACCTTGAAGAGATAACTGCAAAGATTTTTGTTTCAGAAAACTAAGTCTAATAAAGTATATGATTACAGCAGTACGCAGGTAATAGATTCTAGGAGTGTGTTTTAAAATGTAGTGAAAGACACAAATAAAATTGGGCAGTAGAGTAAACAGGAATTTTATGTGGGTTCATGAAGCTCAAAATTCCCCCAAAATAAACTAGGAATAATTATAAAACCTATTTTCCTCTATAAGAGGGATGCGACCATAGAAGCAGGGTCTACCATGCCAGTGCCTGGGAGTATGATGGCATAAACAAAACAAAGCATTCTATTTTGGGGGATGATGACTCCAGATTTCAGCTAAAGCTGCCACAGGGTAATAAGTGAACTGTTACTTAAGTGAAAAGTTCAGGCACTGCTATGCCTAAGACTGCTATCATGGGAGGAAAACTAGAAGATATTTGTAAGCAAGAAAAAGCATTATGCTTTTGCACTATCAGGGTTCAGTTTTACTTAAAGTATTTCTTAAGTGTTTTTATGAAAAAATACATGACACAAAATTAAGTTTCATAATACTGCAACAGGGGAATCTCACAAAATGGCTTTGGTGAAAAACATAATACAAAGACAAAAAATAAAAATTATATATTCATGGAATCACAATGGCTGGAATGACAAGGCTTGGAATCACAAGCTGAGGACTAAAAAGATGTTCTTATGAACTACCTGAGATGAAATTTGGCAGACCATTGTATTAAATGGAGAGGTAAAGACATATGTCTTTCATTTTGTTTCTTTTAAGTACATTTTCAAAGCATCCACAAACTGTTATGCAAGAGGCCTCAAATATATTTAATACAGATAGCCCCTGGAAAATAATAGTTCCAGTAATAGCCCAAAAAAGTCCCAGTTGGAGGAGTATGTGTAAAAATCAAAATATTAATTTTTGTTATGGTACAGAAAAAAAGAGGTAATCTAGTATTCATAGCTATCATATATTCTATAGAAGTTTTTAAATATCCATTGTCTTGATTCTGTCATGCTTATATGTGCAGTTAAGTTTCTTTGTCTCTATTTGATCTTCCTGAAAGCAATCATATATGAAAGAGTACCTAAACTTTGTACAAGCCGGAACAGCTAAATGAGTAATAAACCAATAGGCACCATGTTTGCCTAAATCTGTTGGAAGATGCAAGCCACGAGAATCAAAAAATAAGAAAATCCTGAAAATACTGTAAGAGAGATGGGTGACTAACTTGTGAGGGGACATTTTGCAAGAAGTGTTTGTGCATGTAATGGCTGAAAGAAAACACCACATATTGTCTTTACAAAAGTGTTAACTCCAGGGATTAAGAAACAGTACTTAGTGTAAGACTTGAAGAAAGAGGTAGGCATGGTAAAGTGAAATCAGGTAGTGATTGCTGTGAGAAAAATTATCACAGCAGCAGGATTTTTGGAGTAGTCTCCAAAGGCATGGATTGTGGGTTTCAAATAAAATATCTTAAAAACACTTAAAAAACCCATACTTTCAGGAACCATACCTACTTTTGCAACAAATAATCTAAAATATATTCCAATTGTAACACATCATTCCAGCACATAGAGGAATACAGATACACTGGCACAAGTCAGGAACAACAGAAAAAGAATACCAGTAAATCCTTTTTGACAACTATAGTATTCCATCATGTCAATCTGCCACTTAAATAAATCCATGAGGATCAGACTGTTGTCATTTTCTGGTGAATGGCAAGGAAAAGATGCTGAGAAAAACTAAATGAAGCTTTTATAGACAGAGATTTTATATGTCTCCTCCTCTGCAATCTAGTCCTTCAGTTGCTGGCTTCCATTCCAAGAATGTAGGAGGATGAACTTAAAGTTCAACCTTAAATCACTAAATCACTAAATTAACCTCCCAAGTTTAAGAGTAGTTTTGAGGTCCATCATTTTTGAACTCCATGGAACTTATCCAGATGTTGAATTGTGGATTTTAGTCAACGTATTTTTCCCAAATTTTGTGTTTTAAGTTATTCTCCTAAATATGTATTTAAATTTCAAGCGTAAGTTGCCCTTTTTTCTCACCAAAACTTGAGGAAAAAAATTGGATGCTTTGATCTAAAGGCAGATGCTGTACTTCTGATAACCTTGCTGTTACTTATTTAGTAGCTTGAAGTCAAGAATGTGCAGCCCTAACCACACCTGACACCTGTGGTGCAAAATTGCTGTAGTTACAAGACCTGAATCAGTTTACTCTAACTAGGGATTATGTCCCCTATTACTGAAATTATTTCTTGGCAGCCCTGCATTGGTATAAAATTTGGGAAGTTTCTTTTTTTTTCCCCCTTTTTTTTTTCTTTTTTTGGGGGGGGAGTAGCAAAATTGTCACTGAATGAATGCTGAAGAAAGCAAGACTCAGAACAATTTA
Source organism: Motacilla alba alba (assembly GCF_015832195.1). Classification (NCBI taxonomy): domain Eukaryota; kingdom Metazoa; phylum Chordata; class Aves; order Passeriformes; family Motacillidae; genus Motacilla; species Motacilla alba. The sequence continues at coordinate 74,479,852 of NC_052017.1, forward strand.
TTTTTCTTTTGTCTAAACAGCTTGGTTACAGAGTTCAGTATCCAAGGGTCAGATTAGATCATGTAACCTGTTGGGTAGGTTTACACAAGAGACAGCGCAGTCCAGTATCTGCATTGTTTTTAAACTGCGACTGACAAGCAGATTGCCATTTAAATTCAGGCAGCCAGCTGCTGCTACTGACTACTGTCATTAATACCATGGCTTTGAGCACTGTTTCTCTGTTGCAAATGTTTCTTAAATTAGCCTTTCTCCCTTCTGCTGTGTTCCTTTAAAAACAGCACCAGTGGGTCTTATTGGGAGCTTCGAGAGCAACCGGCCTCCATGGCATTTATTAGTGGCAGGAAGCAGCAGAGTTTTGTGGGCTCCGGCAGAGAAGTTAAATAGCTTCAAACATTTTCTATCAGCTTAACACAGTGTGCTCAATGGTGCAAACACACACTTTGCTTCCTTTGCCTTAGAATCTCCCTGGGACATCCACTCTGAAAGCAGATTTGAATGAGCTTGAAAATTCAAGATGGGCTTCATTGCCAATCTGTCAACAGACCCTAAAAATAATAAAAAAATAAAGTGACAGCTCATAAAAGGAGACTGCTTGGCACACTCCATGCCTTGCTTTGTCTCTTCTGACTGTCAACTATCAATATTTATATTCAGTGGGGTAAACCTGGCTAAATTAGAGACATAAGAGGGCACTGCTGAAATCAAAATTCTGTCAAAACTCACAGTTGGTCTTGACTTTTGTTTCATTAAAAATTTAATTGGAACCAAACTGTGCAGTCACAAAGCTCATCAGTGCTTCCTGTTCACAACACTAAAGAATCAGATGCTCAAATATAGCAAATTAGTGAAGAGCATGTTTACACTCTGCTCCCTTATTACTGAAAATGATTATTTGATAAACAAAGAGGCACAGCCAGGAAGAAGCCAGCATGTGTTGACAGAATTAGCAGGCCTTGGTGACTGCACCTACTACTTCTGTGTGGATCAAGAATGGTACTTCAATGAGTAGAATTGAAGAGCTGATAAATAAAAGAGAGCATCCAGCTGCCTCTGAGCTCTATATTCACCTCAGGGCAGAAATGGTAGGGGACTCTGACTGACTCCATACTGCAGTACTGGCAGTGCTGCTGTAAAACAGCAAGCTTTCTTAGGAGCGTGAAAGGGGAAGCCTGTTTGCAACACACAGAAGGAGCTCAGGGGACAACACACCATCGCAGACAGGATCTTTACCGTGTTTTCATGGTGTGCTTCTCACACTGAGAGAATCACTCACAGGTAGAGCAGATGTTCCTGTGTAGGAAGCCACATGATGCCACCATAACCTTCCCATTTGAAAGCTTACCCAGTCCAGTCATTCTATGTGGCTGTCCAGTGAAAATTAAACTGAGAACAATGTTTTTTTTTTTTTTTAATTTCTGAGGCTTTAAAATATCAGGCTGTGCCTTGGGAATAAAGGTATTGCTGAGAGTCCAACAAGTTTTTATATTGTTTAATTTCAAACAGCTTGCAGCTGGAAGACAGATTAATAAAAATCTCTTAGGGAGGTAACAAATACCAAGAGTTCAAGAACAATAGGATAAATCTACATTTCTTTAAATGGATTCGTAGCTAAGATCAGGACCTGTATGAGAATTGGAAACTCAGGCAGGCAAAACTTAAACATACATGGTTAAATAAAGTAAGGGAAGGGTAACAGTAATGTTACAGTCATCTGTGGAATTACTAATGAGGAATTCATTACAACACATATTTTAATAAGAAGATGTTAATTTATAGGGATTAAAATTGATTACAACCCTGTTAGTTTTATTGCCAGTGGGATTGCCGTGAAATTGTACACTAAAAAATATACTTAAGGTACTTGGAAAGTCTTTTGTATTTGATTAAATCTGCTTAATTGGGTCTGCTGAATCACACAGGGAATAGATTTAAACTCGGAGATAGTGGGAAACAACTACGATTCATGTGGTTTCTATTTCCTCTTAAATAGGATTCAAATTATTTTAGTAATCCCTGTCTGCAGTTTGCACTTCGATTACCCCTGTATCAGAGCAACCACAGACTGCCTGCTGGGAAGCCAAGTGAGAGTCACAAGTGTCTCCTTCTGGCTGTTTGGCATAGATGTGTCCATATTGATGTGTACCCAGGCTCCAGCTCTGTCTCCTTGCCCTTATTGCTGGGTATGAGCAGGTGCTAGTCTTCCACTCTCCTTTGGGAGAGTAAGTCTTTGGGAAAGCTGTATTTTTGGGATTAAAAAAAAATTAAATTAATTCATGTTAATTCTATTAAAATGGTTTCATTAAGTCGCTTCACACCCACCCACCCACCCAACTTTTAACAATTTTATAGCTTTTGTGTTTTTCTGGTTTAGGAATCAGTGGTTTTATTGTCATTTAATTATTGATTACTTCAATAACACCTGCATTGGCATGAGTGTTCTGTTACTCAATGCACTGGCTACAACATTTACTATTACTTTTCTTTAGAGATTCCAGAACTATTATAAGAGAAGTGATCTGAGACTGGCCATACAGGATACTTCTCTAATAAAATAAATCAATGGGACTGGAAATGCTTTTATCCCGATGAAAACAAGAGGTAACTATATGGGAGAAATATCATGTCTGTCTTCCTACCATGAAGCAGCTTCAGCTTTACCCTCTTCATATGTTTCACAACTTATCATTGGGGTGTGTGGGGGGGTGTGGGAAATATATTCTAAAAGATGGTCTAGAAGTATATCTATATTTTATTGCACAATATGCAGTAATTTAAATCTAACCTTTGAATCCACAAAAAATTCTTGCACTTGCATAACAAAACTGAAGGTCTGTCTTCCAATTGTACTGTACAACTAGAACCTTATGCAGCCAGGTTGTTTCCCAAAGTGCTGATGACATGTTTCACACTCAGCTCATCTGTACGTATCTGTGATGTTATTGCTGCTCGAGGTAAAGTGAACAAAACTAAGTTATGGAGTACGTAGTTGAAAAGCAAATATGGTCGTGTAACACCTTAATCTTCTCCTACTTCATAAACAGATGAAAGTTGTGTGCATTGGGCCAAGGTGCCCCGGTGGCGGCGGCAGTGCCGGGGCTGTGCCGGGGCTGCCCGGGCCGGCCCCAGGCGGTGCCAGCGGCTGCAGCGGCCCCAGCGCAGGGCACGGCTGAGCCCCTCAGCCCCGGGGAAAGCCTGGGCAAGGGAGGGCGAAACGCTGCCCGGCAGCCAGGGCTGAGCCAGGGGAAGCGAGCGAGAAACAGCCCTGCGAGCCCCGAGGGGACAGCGGGAGCAGGGCCGGGGGCGGGAGAGACCCGGCAGGGATGGCCCTGCGGCCTGGCAGAGAGCCCGGCGGGGCAGCTTTCAACACCATCTCTCACAGGATCCTTCTGGACACGATGTCCAGCACACAGCTGGATAAACACGTCATGTGATGGGTGAACAACTGACTTACGGGTTGGGCACAAAGGGTTATAAGGAATGGGGTGACATCACTGGCGACCTGACAATAGTGGGATTCAACTAGTGAGGCTCCATCCTTGGCCCTGTGCTCACCAACATATTCATAAATAATTTGGATGCAGAACTCAAGGGATTCTGGGCAAGTTCACAGATGATACAAAATTGGGAAGAGCTGTTGGCTCCCTGCAGAGAGACCTTGACAAATCAGAAGGCTGTGAAGTTTATGAAGACAAACTTCAGATAAACTTCAGATATGAAGTTTAACAAGGACAAGTGGAGGATTCTGCACCTGATATGGGACAACCCTGGATGTACAGACAGACTGGGAAATGAGTGGCTGGAAAGTAGTGCCATGGAAAGGGACCTGGGAGTCCTGGTCCATGGCAAGTCGAATCTGAGCCAGCAGTGCCCTGGCAGCCAGGAGGACCAGGTATGTCCTGGGGGGCATCAGGCACAGCATGGCCAGCCAGGCAAGCAAGATTGTCTTGCTCTGCTCTGTACTGGGGCAGCCTTACTTCCAGTGCTGGGGCAGTTTTGGGTGCCACAATATAAGAAAGGCATTAAGCTCTTGAGAGCATCCAAAGGAGGGCGATGAGGATGTTAAAGGGCCTTGAAGAGAAGCTGTATGAGGGATGGTCACTTGACCTGTTCAGCCTGGAGAAGAGGAATCTGTGACTTCCTCATGAGTGGAAGAGGAGGGGCAAACATTGCTCTCTTCTCTGTATTGACTAGTGACAGGATGCGAGACAATGGCCTGAGTTTGTGTGAGGGAAGGTTTAACCTGGATTTTAGGAAAAGTTTCTTCACCCAGAGGGTGTTTGGGCAGTGGAACAGGCTCCCCAGGGAAGGTGGTCACAGCAACAACCCTGACAGATTTCAAGAAGCGTTTGAACAGTGCTCTCAGGCACATGGTATGACTCTTGGAGATGGTGCTGTGCAGGGCTAGGAGGTGGACTCAGTGATCCTTGTGGGTCCCTTCCAACTCAGCATACCCCATGATTCTGTGATTCTTTGGTCTCAAACCATGAGAATTTCCATGTTTGTTTTTTTTTTTCCCATGTCCTGTTTGAAGACAATGAGTAAGAGCAGCTGAATGGGCATGTGGCAGCCAGTCAAGGTCCACCCTGACCTTAACTTAAGAAAATTAATTTTAACATTTATTTTACATGCTTCACAAACAAACAAACACCCAAAACCAAAACAAAAACAAAACCCCCCAAACCAACAAAACAAACCAACAAAAAAACAAATACAAAAAAACCCCCCACCATTATTGAGAACTATGCAGCATGCCAAATCTTGCATGTGATGTCAGCTAAATTCAGATTTTTCAAACATGGTGAGATTTAATTTTTTTCCATAGTAAGTGGCATAATATTTTGTTTGAAATCATTCTTCTTTGAATAACTGATTCCTTCCCTGTTTTCAATTCTCTTTAAATAGAAGTAGGATGGAGCTAATCTGCCTCACTCCACCATGGGAATATCCAAGTGTTATAAATTAAGGGATTCCAAAGCCTAGCATATCTAGAATTTGGATGCCTTCAAGGACAGCCTAATCACTATTAATATATGAATGAAAGCTCTAAATTATCTCCTCATGGACTTTATCCAGGTAGGTGAGCTATCACCAGATGAGGACAACATTTTTTGGAAATACTATGGTGCTAAACTCACAAACTTATAATTGTGCAGGTTTTTTGTTTTTTTTTTTAACATTCCACTCGGAAAACTGCATTAAATACAAGTTTACAGGGTTCCCTTATTTCCACAAAGTTTTGTAATGATCATACTCCTTGAATAACGAATGTTTTATTGCCGTGTCAAATGAAAGGGGAATTGTTCCCTGTTTTCATTAATTGCGTTGCTATAGCAGAAGCCTGGTTTACTATTCTTTTATGCCCATCAGCTTAATAAAATATTAAATAGTTATTGACTTTGGAAGAGGTGAACCATCATGATTTATTGAGCTGAGAGGTAAATATTCATCAAGCAACTACAATTAAGCTTCTGCTTGTGCTCTTCATTTACAGAAAATGTAGGTGGTAAAAAAAGGCTTGTGAAATGTGAAAGTAACTACATCATTAAAGCCCAATTACCAACTGATCTAAAGAGGATCTGAAGAACTGTAATTTGTAAGTCAACACAAAAAAAAAGACCTTTAACAAAAGTAATTATAAAAAACCACAAAATATTTTCTTTCCATCTTTGCTATCTCTGATCATGTACTTGTAATTCCTGACAGGCCTAAGGATTATAAGGAAAATGGTGAAAATTCTCTTAAAACATCAAGATACTGTTTAATGTTGTTAAGCTGAAGCAATGAGTTATTCAAAAGTTGACATCTTAGACTTTGCAGTTTTGTTGGTTCGCATTTTTTTTAATCACGCCTAATTCATGAAATGAGAAACTGCCAACATTTGTTTCTGTTTTACAGCTCCATGAAAGTACAGAAATGATATATCACACTGTATTTTCCTCCTCCCTATGTATGTGTTCAGATACAAACAGTGATATTGGAGAGTTGGGATGCAAGAGTGGTAATTGTCTACTAATTTAGATTTAAACTAAAACTGGAACATTATTGCAACCATCACCATTTCTGATTACAGAGAATGATCTGTCAACACATCTACAGAGCTAATGTTAAGAGACTGAAAGAGACTGATTCAAGTCTTGCCATAAATCCTTTACATAATTATGAGCTTAATGAAAGGATGAGTGTACAGGAAACAATATTAGTCACTTACAAGAAATTTGTGACTCATTTTGTTGCTTATCATGCTGTTACAGAAATGCAGAAAGTAATTTGACCTATACAAAAGAAAAACTCAAATAAACAAACAAAAACTGAGAAATGAGGCTTGTAGGAGACTTCCATTGGCCATAGCAGAAGTCAGGTGTGCCCCAATCTATGTCCTGGTCCTGCAAATGTGTGACGTGCTGTAATCATGGGAAAGTAATTTGATTCACTCTGGGTGGTGCATCGGAGAAACGACAAAATTCTCAGAAATTCTCAATAACCAAGATTTACTTTTAAACTTTAGAATATTAAGGTAGAACAAAGTACTTGGCAAATTTTAAAACAACATCCAGACAAACTAAGGGACTTCACAAACTTTAACTAAGCAAGCTTAAACTTAGCCAACTTTAATTTATCCAGACACAACAAAGCACTTACTAAGGCATTGACTGGAATTTTTTGTCTGGCTTACAATATACTTCGGGAAGTTAGGAGAAGAAAGAGAGAAAGAAAGAGAAAGAAAGGATAAGAGTAGAAAGACAGCACCACCTGTGGATCCAAGAACAAGATTAAATTCCTGCAACTTAGATATTCATTGGTGGAAGTTATGGGTGCAGTCTTGATCTATTGTGGGTGGGGGAAGCCCACAAAACACAAAGCTGAGTGTGTTAATATGTGTTTAGGTTAACGTGGGAACATCCAGGGGATGTTGCAACACTGTGGATCATGAGCAGTCCTCAGAGGTGGAAGACCTCAGAAAGGAGTCTAGGGGGGCTTATGACCCCTTCAAAGACATGACACTCTCTCTCAGGTCAGCTCAGTGGAGTTGAGCCAATTACGCCCCATCAGAAAGGATGAGCACTTTCAGGCCTGTGTGTGAATGTTCCAAATATATCCCCTGGGGTAGGGGAGTTTTACAACAGAGCCATTTGGTAAGGGAGGACACTGGCATGATGGAAAGTACTATCTCACCTCCACAGTGTCTGCTTCTTATCATTCCCCTCCTTTGTCTGGCTCAAACCCCAGCTTGTTCCTAAACAAAGGTTGATTTGTCATGGTCATTCTCTGGTGATCACCCTCTCTGCACCTGGTCTGCTCCCTTGCACACTGTCAGCAAAGCACCTGCTGTTTTTGCACATGGCTGATTGAGTTATTAACCAGTGTCACCTCAGTCTCACAGCCCCACAATAGCTTACTTCCTACCTGTGCACAATTTTTCCTCCAAAAGTTGGGACCTGCACTTAGCACAGGTCCAAAATAAAGTTGCAACCCATCCACGTGCTCAGATGTTCTCTTGAGTCCTTTTCTAAAACAGGCAGTTTTTCTCAGCTCAGAGTATTTTTTTTTACCTCATAAGGGAGTGGCAGCTACCGTTCCTTGTATCATGAGACTTATCATGTCCATGCACACACTTTGCCAGTGGACAAAGTGTCACAGGCTGTGAGCTTCAAGTCAGGTAAATCACCTACTGTGTTTTTTGCTGCTGAAATTTCATTGAATCACAACTTTGAATATTTTAAGCAGAAGAAAACACAAGCATGTATTCATTATTATACTTCCTCTGACACTTAGTTTTAATTATCTGATTCTGCATGTTTCATTAAATGTGTAGAAATGTTGTTGATATTCCTGTGGCAGTAATGACTTTATGGGACATTAATGCTAGAGTGTAATGCAATTCCTGGTATGGAAAATGTATATGTCAAGGGCTTATATAATAAAAATGTTTCATTTTCGACATAATAATAATGCATTTTAAATGCACCTGGAATGTTCAGATTCATAATGTAATAATTTTATAGCGTTTGTGCAAATGCTCTTTACCATGCTTAGAGACTCATGCATATTAAATTAAAATTTTTGCTTTAATGAGAAAAAAAAATTTGTGGAAGATTTTTGAGCTAGATAATTACAGAGGTGTACACCCTGTCCAAAGACCAGGTTGTTTGCTTTCCACAAAAGAGCAAGACAGGAATCAGATTTTTATAGCATTTTGTTTGAAGATGTAAGTAAGTGACTAACCCTTTCCTTTTGTACTTCAAGGAATGTTTTTTGCTCATAGTTGCCTACAAAGTTCTAGGCCAGTGGACAGTTTTTGTTTCTAACCTAGAGGGGAAAAATAATTCCAAAAACAGAAAAAAAGAAGGAAAAAAATGAACAACAACAAAGAAAAAACAACCAAACCTCCCTGAATGGGGAATCCTGACACTTTGTTCTACCCTGGCCGCTGTACCCACATCAGCCTTCTGTTGGTGCTCATGGGGGTTACCCACACAGGGAATATGACAAAAAGCTTTCTGAGAAAGACACTGCTGAGACATTATTAGCTACACCTGCTCAAAAACTTCACAGGAGTAATTAAACTTTAGTACCAGCCAGTTCTACTTTCCCTGAACCTGCCATTCTCAGCAACTGCAGAAGAAGTTAATTTATTTACATAAATAAGGGGGATAATAGTTAGCTAAATAAAGGAACAAATAACTCCTGTTGTATTCCTTTGCTGCAGCTCTAATGCTGCTGCAAAATATTAAGATGAGTTATCTGTCCCCTAGTGACATACATATTCTCAGGCTTTATTGAAAGAAATCTGTAAAGGTGTGATTCTTCTGCTGATCCATTGCTGCAGTTTTATGGTATGACAGACTACTCTCCACTGCTAGGTGGTACTATGGGCTGTGAAGGTACATCCAGGTGTTTAATACTTGTGATTTCCACATGATTAAATAAATAGCACCTCTAGGTCAAGTACAAAGCATCATTAAATAGTGGAACTGAGAAGAAGCCTTTCAGTGGAATTCTGCTAAATTTAATACAGTGTAAAAGAAATTGTCCTTACTCCCCCTCAAGTCACAGAGAATAGACCATTTGCATATAAATTTCACTGTTGCAGCTTTTGCATAAAGACAAAAATGCACCTTTTCAAAGCTAGTTCAAAATGTACAGTGTGGATGCCTAAAGAAGCTGGTTTTATATGTAATTATATTGGATAAGGTATTTTATCTTGGGTAGTATGAAACAGAAAATTGCATCTCTCTTAATTTACTATGATTTTTTGTGACCCATGACTCACTTTTTTTGATTTTTTTTTCTCAAATTCCCCTGTTGGCTTTTTTTTATAATCAAAATAGTGCCAGTTGTAGCACTCAGCATGGCAGCCTCTTTTGCATCTCCTCAATGCTACTTGCTCTACTAACCCTCACGTGTTTAATGATCAAAGTTCTTTTTTGATGTGTCTTAATTTAGCATGATTCAAAATACAATGCTTATAAATTATAAGATAAAAAATCAAAGCCACAAAGCAGTGCTAGCTGCTGCAAGAAATGCATTGTAAACTTAGTGAAAAATTTGCAAGACTAGACACTGAACAGGAGAAATGTTGACGATTACATGACACATAAAAAAATACCCCCCCTTTATTTAATCTATTTACCTTTGATCTGATTGTTTTCAAAGTCTGGAGTTTTTTCCAAAAATAAGTGTGCATTGTAAATTGCTGTATTCATATTTTACTAGATATGTTACCTTTTGTTGTGGTTACAAATAACATATGGACGACCTACTTGCAGCCTGTTTTTTTAAATCAATATTATAGTGACTAAGACAAAATCAAGCACCTTAATAGGTGTTAAGGATACATAAGTATTAAATACATGCATCCTAAATAGTAAAATCTAATAGTAAATTTAGTTAGTTTAAAAATTTCATCCCCCACTTCAAAATTGAGTGGACATATTTTTCAGAAGATATCATCACTATACTTTCATGGACAAGACAGATATTTTAAGGACAAGTCTCTAACAAGTTACAAAAATTGATAGGTCTTAGGGTTTCCACATAAAGCTATTTAGACTCATGTTGCTCTTTTCATCGCATCTGTACATGTTACTACACATAGAACAAATATTACTTTTTTTACTTATCATCTTCTCTTTCTGGCCAAAGCTGAGATTAAGTTGGGAAAAAATAAAATTAGTGTTTATTAAAGTTTGTGATGGTGGTACATGTTCTCTTTAATTAGGCTCTGGCTTGGTTGGCATACTTCTCTGCTTTCAGTTTTGTAGTATCTGAAAATTTTTATTACACCAGCTGTGTCAGGATACTGTCTGCTCTATAAGCAGAGGTACAACAAGTTGGAAATTCTGATCTCATTGTCTTTCATATCTTTTATTTTTTATGATTCTAGGTTGGTTCTTCAGTTTTACATTTGTCAAATTCTTCCCTTTTATTGGCTCAATTTGTTGGTTGTTTGGTTGTTTTTTGGCTTTTTTGATTTTTTTTATTGTTGTTGTTGCTATTGCTGAGGAGTCATAGAATCATAGAATGATTTGGATTGGAAGGGACCTAAAGATCATCTAGTTCCAGCCCCTCTTGGGGGGGTGCACCTTCCACCAGTTGCTCAGGGCACACCTTCCTGAGGTTGCTCAGGGCTCCATCCAACCACACCTTGAACACTTCCAGGAATGGGCCATGCACAGCTTCTCTGGACAACCTGCTCCAATGCTTCACCACCCTTAGAGCAAATAATTTCTTCTTAATATCTAATCTAAACCTATCCTCTTACAGACTCATTTCCCTGTGTCCTGTCACTACATTCCTTTATGAAAAGTCCTTCTCCATCTTTCCCATACCAGCACCCTTCAGGTACTGGAAGGCTACTATGAGGTCTCTGCAGAGCCTTTTCTTGTCCAGTCTGTACAACTCCAGTTCTCTTAGCTTGTCTTCATAGAAGAGGTGCTCCAGCCCTCTGATCCTCTTCCTGACTCTGCTTCCTCCTGCGTTTCCTTTTTTGTATAATCTCAAATACTTGCTTGTATTGCTACCATACAGTTTCCCAGTTTAGTTTTCTTCCTAAGACTTAGTGAAGTTGAAGTGGTTGAAAACTTGTGAAAAGTTCTGGAGATTTTCAGGGGTGATGTTGGAAATAAGGCTATCATCTGAAAGTCTTCATTTTTGGCCCACACTTGCTGCTCACAGATACAGATGCACCTGTGAGAACCTGAACAGTTTTCTTACATATTTTCCAAAGGCTTCCTCTGCAGTGATGTTTTCAGCTGTCCAGTTCTTCCCTGCAAGGTTTTCTTTTTTTCCTGGTACAACTGTTCCTTCCACTTGCAGCCAAAAATTCTGCTACGAGTCTGTTTTATTTAGTGTTTAAGTTCCCATGGCATAAGATCAGTCTCCCTTTTACCACTGTTTTCAAACATCTTATGACAAATTCTTTCATGTGTTAGGGAATTGTTGTCACTAATATTCCCCTTTGTAACTTTTGTATTTTCTTTGTTTTCATTTTAAAAAAAATCTAAAGAACAATGCTTCATCTGTCCTTTCATAACTCAACCATTTGCTAGTCCTCTGACTGAAAAAGAACGTTGTTTTCAGTATTCAGTTTTTGTCCTTCAGTTCTCTCTTCTCTCTTTTTTTTTTCTTTTTTTTTCCTTTTCTTTTTTTTTTTTTTTTAATTGCTCGGCCCAGAGAATACTCTGGTTCTAAGAGTCTCACTGCTGCTGTGGAAAGATGAGTAGCTGCATCTCCTTCATGCAGATTGTGCTTCTCATTGCATGTTTTGTATTGAAGAGTTTATTAAATGAGTAGCTCTTAAATAGTCAGACAAATCCTGAGGCAGTGTTTGGTGAGAAAACAGGCTGCTTTTTAGAAGAGGTGGAAAACCTAAGGGATATAGCAACCCTAATTAAAGCTCAGGAGAATTCTGAAGCCAGGAAGACACAGAGCAGCAATAAAAACTACTGAAGTTTGTGGTCATAAAGTCTTACATTAGCTATTTCAATCTGAAGTGAAGCATAAAATGAGAAATGTCAATGCCTGATTTTAACAATGCCTGATTCTCAGGAGAGAACTGAAACAGAAGACATTGAGACACCTTAGAAATCTCTCTTGTATGGCAGCGACTCTCCAGTTTTTTAGTTCTATTAATAAATTACAAAGCTCAAGCTTTGTAACTCTTCAGAGAACTTCAGTTTAACTGCTTAAAAGAGATACTAAATCAATTTGTGAAACAGTTTTTCAAGTAACATAGTGCCAAGAATAAGTACCTAAATCAGTTGTTCAGAAGCCATATTCAGATACCCCAAGGGTCGAGTGAGAGAGCCCAAAATGAGGCATTATTGATAGGTCAGATGTGCAGAATAGTTTTATTATACTACAGCCCAAAGTCGAATTTCTGGCGCACTGCTTTTTAGGAATATAGCTCCAGGGGAGTTTAAGAATGGCTGGTAGGGTGCCATGTGTATAGCAGCTAACAAATACTTGCTCTGCAGCAGTGTATGATCAGCTAATAGGAGGCAAGAACCATGATATTCATCTCTAAACAGCTTTTAGGGAAAGAGCCCCAAACCAGAATTCTCATTACAGAAGAAAATGAAGTAGGGATATCTGAAGTAAGCTGTCATGGACTAGATAATCTCTATTTTTCTGTGATTATTTACTGAAATAGTACTGACTTGTTTACTGTCCAGCAGTGGTAGGTAGACATCACCTGTTTTTTTTTTCCTCATTGTAACATTGTAGGTTGTTTTCTATGTCATTGATACATAAATCACATGAGATTTTTTTCATCTGAATGAAAAGAGATGCTAGCCCTCATGCTATTAAATATTTATTTTATACAATCTTTTGTAAAATTATAAGCATATTTCTCAACATCACCTTTTCCAGTTGATTGTAACATGTTAATGAGACTGTCATTCATTCAAAGTCAGTTTTTTAGATTAAATAGCAGGAGTCATACTGAGATGCTAAAATGAATATATTACAATAATGGAGCTTTCAATTTACAGAGAGCAAACAGCATGAGTGACGAGCAACAACTAGATAATCAGAAACTTTTCTTCCTGCTTTTCACAGCTTTGCCACAATTTTCTCCACCCTGAACTGACTGACTTATTGATCTCCTTTCTCTATGCTCAATCTTTTCACTATAGCTTCATGCCCCCATTTTTCGTGCTCTTTTTCTTTTTCTTCTTTTTACCTGCTTCCTGCCATTGAATTGGTTTAGACCATAGCAAGGTTTATGAAAGCTATGTCATGAAATCCCAAGCAAATAGTTGCTTAAATGTACATCCAGTCTGGTACTGTGTCTTTGACAAGCTTTTTCAAAAGGTGCCAAAGTATTTTGGAAGCTGAAGTTGTGAACTCACTGATATTTTGGTGTTGTAGACTCATATTTGTGACTCTTTTCCCATCTTGTCTTGTTTCTAATCTCCCGCATTGAGATGTCAGGTCATTAAGGGACAGTAGTAATCAAAAAGATAGAGATAAATTTGACTCTAAAGGTTTCCCAGAGTGAAACTTAAACAAAAGGAAAAAAAAAATTAGGCACCTGTTCATGAAAACATTATGTGTAATGATCAATATCTAATTATAATATAATTATGGGTTTCAAATGAATGTTGATAATTTCAGCCTAAAATACAATTAGAAAAGTAGATGTGAAAATCTTTTTAACATGTCCCAGTATGGTCATTGTTTTAGTATTATTTTTTCTGTAAATGGGCCTGCCTTTGTGTCCCATTTACACGGAACAGGTGCATAGTTCTCATATTATAGTAGTAAATGTTAAATTGCAACCGGAGGTAGTATTTTAATCTATTTGCTTTTGCATTTTCAAACTATTGTCTCTTCATCTGTGATTATTACGTGTTTAACCCAATTTGTATTATTATCTACAATTTACGTCCTATTATTTTAAAAGGAGTGAACTCTGGCCCTGGTAACAATATGAACAATCCGTGTTAAACAGAAAAATGTACAATGTAGGCTGCTTTCTCTATTCCCTTAATTAGACTGGAAGTACTGTGTTACTGATAACCTGTGACTAGGGATGCCAGATGATTTTCTACATTATTTGTGCTTCCTGATCCAGCAGATTAATTAGAAGTCCTTAGGGAATTTTGAACACCTTTTCCTTAGGGTTTTTATTTCCATCCTCTAGATTTAGCTTTTAGCATGATTACAAGAGAAGTTAGACATTACAGGGACTGCATAGGTTGGATAGAAACGAGATGAAGCTTCTCCTCTTTACTGCCATAAAAATACACAGAAATAAAAGACAAAGTTCACTGAAAAGTAGAACAATAATTACACATGCAAACATATAGAATGGAATTTTTCTTGACCACATAAATGTTACCATGCTTGCATATTTCATCTCTTGCAGTTTCTTTCTCCCAAAGTGTTTTTTATTTGCTATTAAGAAGTACAGGAAAAAGTCTCTGCATTCTAACTACTTAAATACATTTTAATACAGTTCACATTTGATACCAAAAGCTAATGTAGAATTTTCCAATTGCAACACTTTTTATTGCTCACCATATAACTAGGTGAAAACTGGAAGGGTTTTTCTGGGTTTCTTTTTGGTGGAGGAACTTGTATACCATCATATGAACATGAAGGCAGTTATCCTGTAGTTGTATACACCCCTAGATGTCTGACTTCTGTATTGAGAACAAAATGTTACTTACTGCTTTTCAGGAGGAATAGAATTGCATTGATCTGATTACTCAGTCAGAGTAGGACAGTAACATCATGTATATTAAAACAACCTTTGTGTGGAAAAGCACGAGATGCTTCCTAAGCAGTGGGTTCATTGCAGTGTAGTTGGCCTTTTTGCCCTGATGTAATGGAGCTGTTGGAGCCCAACAGGTACTGTTATCCTTTCAAGCCTTCTTTCTCTGCATTGCCTGATTTACTGCTTGCAGTAAAGTGAGAAGCTCAAGAGAGAATCCATTTAAAACAGACCACAGAAATAAATTAAAAAATAGAGACATGAACTCAGTCTTGTTTACTGCAAAACCCTCTCTGCTTCTCTACATCAACTAGTGATAGACAAAAATGGTATTACCACTCTACTTCCATGAATAAAGTGCTACTATGCCACATGTAGATGACGCTAAAACCTCCGAAGTGAAAAAGGGCTTAAATAAAAAAAAATAATTTTCTAAGCATTGGATAGCTCTCAGCACTATTTTCATAATACTTTTTTTTATAATACTTTGATAAACCTTGCTATTTGGGTCAGCTTATTGTTTTCCAAAAGCAAATATTCAGCTTTTCAGAAGTAGCTTCATAAACCAAGAAGAAAAATCACAGTTGGATGGATGGCTTACAGCGACCAGGGAGGGTACTCTGCACTGCCAGAGGCAAGAAAGTTTCTCTTCTTTCCTTGTGTATTTCAAATATTGCTTCTTAATATAGTAATCATTCCTTTTCTACCCTAAAACTGCTTCATTCTGCAGGGTACTTAGCTCTTGTCCCTCGGAAAGATTAACTTTTTTGTATTTATTTGGGTATCCTTACAGAAGTTAGGTGACTACAGGTTTTGTTTTTTCCTGAATTACTGCCACTGGGCATTTTTTGGGTTTTTTATGAGATCTGGTGAACTAGGACTTGTATAAAACTTTGTTTATTCTGACAGAGCTGAAACAAGATCCCAAAATAAATTCTAGCTGTTGCTTGGCAGTATTGTCAAAATAAACAGAATTTTTCTTAGCACACAAATATTCAATATTGCAAGTATTTACTGCACGTCTGCTTCTATTCCAGGTTTTAAGTAAAGACTGTGGCACTTGAATATGCATCTGTATAACAATCTGGAGTTTAATCTCCTCCACCTTTTTTAATATATGATTCTCTATTCTCGAGACAGAGAGCAAAAGCAGCTACAACGAGGATGGAGTATTGTTCTAGAGCCTGTTAGAGTTGTGAGTATCTATATGGAGAAAGGCAAATTGCACTGGGGAGATGGCTCTACATGCATTCTGCATTCTTGCTCAATGATAAAGTGGCTGCAAGACATCTGCTGATTTTTGCTGTTTGATGGAGGTGTTAAAAAGAGTACAGCGGTATTATGTGACAAAGTGAAATTATTTTTTCTTGTCGGTATTAAGTTTATTTACTGGCTTCTTGTGCTGGACAATGTGCTATTTGAGAGTTCCAGGATTTTGAAAAACTTACAGGACTTACAGGAGAGTTTGCTGTCAGAGTGTTTGTAGACTTCCAGTGTGTAGTGTATTTGTAAACTTCATATGAAAGTAGAGTAATTTGGAAACTCACAGTACTTTCCTCTGTTTTAATAGATTTTTATAAGATTTTGATAAAGCACATGAAAGTGATTGGAATGTTCAGATTATTGGGTTTTTTTTCTTTTTTTTTCCTGTCAAATCTCTTATTGTGCTAACAGTGTATCAATAACCTAGTTTATTAACATAGGCATAAAATTATTGCAGTACTGCCTCAAAAGTTGTTTGTGTGAGGAGAAAATAAGTCAAACCCAAGCAGCATTCATTTTAAGCTGGAAAGTTCAGAAAAAGACAAGATGATTCCATGAAAAGTTCATCTGTAAGCCCCCACACCATCCCACAAAACAGAGCCAATTAAGCTGGTTTTACACAGAGACGTCCTTGCTCCATGCTTTAAGCAGTGCTTGTGACTTAGTTCAAAAACTGCACAAGATTGATTTGTTAATTTGTGCTAACAAAATCCCCTGAAATCCAGAGCAAAGTGTAAATACAGCCAAACTAGGACAAGAAAGGGCAGTTAGCACTCTGCCCAGATTTTTCCATTGTGCATGCAGAAGTCAAATTAGAAATTAGGCTGATTCCAAACTTAAGCAACCAGTTGAACGAAATGAAAAATGTAGAAGTGATCTATTGCACTTCCATTTCTTTGACAGCGACTCTGAGACTCATAGCTCTCTGTTACAGGCTGGTGCCACACTTGGCCTGTAGCATGAAGGAATATAGTCTTAAAGAAAAGGATTAATCTGAGACTAGGACTAGTGGTTTCTTAAGGTAGAGAAGAAAAGGAGAAAGCTACTCGTATTCTAGTGATGGTTTGCTGGGTCATTTCCACTCATAAGAAAGTGGTGATGGGAAAATAAGAAAGTTAAAATCTAGATCTAAATGTGAAGCTTTAGGCATAGATAACTGGTCCAAGACCTTTCACAGTGTGTAGTTCATCATCAATATAGGTCTATTTTACCAGGCCTGCAGTTTAACAGTGACATTATTCTTAACTCTCTGTATAACTTATTTGGCCAAATAAGCATGTTGATTTGGTAAGTTACTGCCTTAATAAAATTTGTTAAAAAGGTCTAATGAAATAAACCTGGAAATCTTTAATTTAACTGACAGTACTTATAAGTAATTGGGACTAAATCAACAGTTAGCTAAAAAGACCCAGTAATAAAAAACAGGCACTGGGATTTATCTTTCAGTTTGCAGAGATGAAGCAGGCAAAGTGACCACCAAAATGATGTTGTTGATTTCATGAAAGCACCAGGAGAGCAGATGATGAAAAATTGCAGGTACATAAAGCTGTTGCTATGGCATTCAATTCTCGCACCACTGTGTCTGGATTTAGTGCCTTAGACTGAAGCCTTAGACTGAATTACAAAATCATATATTCCAAATGCTGCTTATCATTTCAACAGAGTCTAGTAATAAATGACAGCAAATGCATTACCCATCCAAGATGTGTACCGGTGGATGAGCAAAGATTGAATTCAGGAATTCTAAATGTTGGTTTTGTTGATGGTTTTTGTTTGGGTTTTTTGTTTGGTTTTGTTTTTGTTTTTTTTTTTAACTGCTGTTTGTCACTCCTAACATACATTTGTAATTCCAAGGCACGAGATGGTGTTTGAAGACCAGATTCAGAGGCTGTGAGCAGTTAGGGACAGTGACAACATGAGGGAAGGATATGCAATAAATCTGTAGATCTCATCAAAATCTGTGCTTTACAGCAGAGGGGGAAAAAAAACCAATTAGAAATTTAAACTTTAAGTATCTCTGTGATGTTGCAGGTGTAGCACAGCACAGCCATATGTGCAATGCAGTAGCACAGAAGACATTGCTAAGAAAAGAGATTTTTCAAGTGGACTTCTGAAGAGTCTTAATAGCAGCCACTCTAAGCCGGGGAAATGGGACAGGCAGACCTTTCTGAAGGGGAACAAGTGATGACACCAACACCTTTCCTTGACTTTCTTTCACCTTCCCGTCTTCTTTCCAGTTTTATTTTTTAATTTCCTCAGTATTGACGGGTTTTGCGCTTGACATTCCCTACCTTTCCCCTTTCCTGAAATCTTGTATCTTCTGGTTTCTTGACCTTCCTCATTATTACTTTTATCCCTTCCACTTTTGACTTCAGTTACGTCCTTTTCCTGCCCTCTAGTTCATTTCCCTCAGACTCCTCTGGCCTTTTTCTCATCATACAGTCTTTTCTCATTTCGAAACAAAGAAAAATCCAGGGCAAGTTTCAATATCTTATGTTTTAACAGCAGCTTCATCCTCCAGAGTGGCCTTCAAAAGTCATCTTGCCCAATCCAAGTAACTTGAGAATACTTTTGCAGAGCTGATGTTTAAATGCTGTCGTCTCATTTAGGTCACTTTTTCTCTTGATCCCTTCTCAGGGATTCCCCAGTTTTTGTTTCCTCCAGCCTACATGGTATCTCTTCACATCAGCTGTCCCAGACAGTTTAATGCAATAGTGACTCCCTGTTCCAAAACTCATAAGGACATAGAAACTTTCTCTGTGCACATCAAAAAACTGAGGAGATAATCAGGAAAAGTGGAGTTTCTCTCTGTCCACATTTTTTTTTCTATACATGGTTTTCCCATCAAAATATTTAGAAAATGTTTGGATCTATGTAAAATGCAGGTTCATGACTCCAGTCCGGTATTGGACTGTGTGAAAATATTACCTTAATCTTTGAGTAAAACAAGAATAACTTAATTTCTTCTTTTATGCACTTCTAATTGGATTGATCTATCTCTCTCTTTCTCTCTCTTCTCCATAGTGATCATGATCAAGGCAGAAAACTAAAAAAAGTTTCACGCTAGAGAGTATAAATAAAGATTTTGTCTAAAGTATTTTGAAAAGACAAAACTTAAAAAGCTTATCAAAAATAAGAAAAATCTCCTGAGATCTGGACAGATTTACTGTAATTTGAAGATAAACTGATTTAGCAGTGTAGATTGAACATATTAGATTTTATCTGGCAAGTTGTGCTCATAGCTAGGGACTTATAAAGCAAAATAATCTAATATGATATCATAATTTAATCAAGTTTAATCCTATGATAGTCTCCATAAATGGTTGTGTGAAGTTTTTGTAGAACTATGATTTTTGTGTTTAATTGCTAAAAAATGTTAAAACAACTATGCCTTGATTGTCTGTACAGTCCAAAGAAACTCCTTATCATTTCTTCAAAAATCTAAAACTTGAGACATGTATCAATGCCTTTGCCTCAGTGATTGAAACTTACCTATTTTGTGGTGTAGTAAGGGATTGGTAGTGTTATGAAGGAACTACAGGGAAATAAAGAGGAAAGATATTAAGAACTGTGGAAAAAAGCTGAAATGTTCTCATATATCAGGGCACATTCAAAATTTTACTAAGGTAAATTAGAAGGGCCATAGAATTTGGTCTAAATTTACCCAGAAGTATGAATTAAGTGATAAGTCTTTTCATAGAAATTTTGACAATATAGTAAAAACATGTAAAGGCACCTGCATTAAGCAGAATGAGAAGACTTTGAGAATAGGACACAGGAGACTTTCAGAAATACCTGGAGATTGGTTTAATTTGAACAGTATATTGAGGTTCTAATTTGCTAATAGCAAGAATATTGCTTCCCAATTTTACATTTTATTAGGGGTTTTCCAGCTAGAACAGCATGGTATCTCATCAAAAGTGAATTATTTTTTGCTACTTATGTTTATAATCTCAGCAGACTAGATGTGCTGACAGTGTCTCAGGTTATGTGCTGAGAAGGTGGGAGGAATCCCTGGAGAGCAACTTTTATGTGCAAGGCACTGACATTTGCACTTTCTTCCGCAGCTTCAGGTTTCATGAGAGGAACATTTAGTACAGGGCTGTTCCATGTGATTGAAGCAAAATGAGATGCTCAGCACTGGTACTACATTATGGACTTGAGGAAGATCTTTACAACAGTGGACATGAAGCATCAAAACCTCTCATCGGGGAAGGGACTCTGACAATTCAGAAATGAGTTGCAATTCAGATGTGGGAGGCTCCAGCTTCACAGTCCTGTAGGCACCTGTCTAAAAAAATTAAATATTTGCCAGTCAGTGAAAAGAGATTCAGGAATCAATTTTGAGGCAAGTTTTGTTGCTGTTTATTCAAATTACATAGTGCTGTTTTGTATGAAGACAGAAAATGATTGAAAATTATGCAGTGACTCTATTTTTCACTCATGAGCTCATAAGCTTAACCCAAGAAGACAGTCAACTTGTAGTATTTTCCTGATTTTTTTCCAGGCAAATGTTGGTGCAAGACCAGTGCATCTTTGCCCTACGAGTGGCACCACGCAACTGAAGTGATCTGAAGTTTAACAATGACATAAGATATGTTTATATTCTTTCTGAAATTTTACAATCTACTTTTCAGAGCTCTGACTTATGGAAACAAAATGTGAAATTAAAGCACTTCACAGAACAAAATTTAGCTGCAAGGATTTCACTGGCAGGGTAACAGCTTTTGGTACAGTAAGATCAAAGCTACCTACACAACTTCTTAGATGTCATTGAAGACTAATGCCACTCATATTATCACTGCAGATTTTCCCTGCAAAATTTCTGTAGGTGTGGATTTTCCTCAGTAGAAGCCAAAAAAACATTAATCTGCCTTTTGCTTCTGTCAGAATCCAAGGTGGGTTGTCCCCCTGCTATCTCCCTCCTACTGGTATTGGGATGCCTGGGCTCAGGGTGTATTTCGGTTGTCTGCCCATGAGACATCCTGGGCTGCTGAAGAAAGTGTTAAATGGAAGAGAATTGCACATTAAACAAAAGCTTCCACTATGTGGAGGGTAGCTGAGAAACAAGTATTCAGAGAAGCTTGATGAAGCAAGAGGATTATCAAAATTTTTGATCTACACAAATAAGCTTTGAAATATCCTCACTACAAAGTAATCTGCCTTTAAAGAACAAAAACTTTCAAACAAGAACAAAACACCTGAATTCTGTTAGTGTGAATATGTTGTTTCAAAGCATGGAAATATAAGACTTAAGATTTCTTTTTCAAATATTTTGTAAACCTGGGCTAAGAGCCAGGTAAAACTGAAGGTAAATTTGTAATGGTAACATGCTCTAAGTGACATAGGGCCCTACATCTTATTTTCAGGACCAACTTTGGCATATTCTATCTAATGTGTCAAATTACAGTGAATAAGATTTAGACTTTTTCCTCATTAAAACCCATAGAAGACTGCCAGGAACTCATTAAGCAATCTACTTGGTTAGCACTCTAGCCATGTCTGTGTGTAGAACAGTTTATTTCAACTTGTTAGTTCCTGCTGTCAGTGGTTGTACATCTCAACCATTCTGTGAACAGATAAAGATGATAGGTCAATGTGGCCACTAAATGAAAATAAAAGCCAAAGATTTATGCAAAATATAAAGCATCATCCTTGCAAATGCTGAAAAGAGGTGTGCATTCTAGAGATAATTCCAAATGCTCTTCATTCACTTTGGGAGATGCATCTGCCTTCATGAAGCAGGTCTTGAAGCAAAGCCAAACTATTTGTCTTGAGGTGACTTAGGATCTGACTTTTTCTTCAACATACAAACATATTAATTATACCATTTGTTTTTGGCAAACCAGGATTAGAATGCATAAACTTCTGTGGCTAGTTACACTGTTAGCCCTGAAAAGTTGCTTTTAGTTACAACTCATCTATCTCAATTCATGTTTCAGTGGCTGTACCCTGGAGGGGACATGGGACTGTACAAATAAAAAGGTTGAACCACATGGCCTGGAGAGTTTTTTTTTCCCCAACCATGTTTTAATTCTGTGAAATTTTAACAAATGGTTTATGGACTCATATCTTCTTCTGTGTACTAATTGCCATTGTAATTAATCGTGTTGTTCAAAAATTAGATGTTATTAGCTGTGTGGGTAGGAAGTCACATTTGTTCTTGTAATTTCACAGGACAGACCTGAGGCTTCTGCTAATGTGTATTTACATTTCCTACTTATTTGGGTTTTTTCTTATTTGGTCTATAGTCTAAGCTGAGAGATTGTAGCTGTTCAATCAGCTTTTTTTAATATGTGGTAGATTGTTTTTTGAGAGGTGAGTCAGACACCACTTTTCTCCTATAGCTATGACTGGTGCTGATAAAATGCATGTGTTCACTAGGAAACTGAGAAACTCATAAGGAATATGGAATTTTCTGTAAATGTGGAAGACATTATATTTTTAGGACCTTAGTGTCCGTTGGGCAAAACTTACTTTCAATCCATATTTGAATCAGTGCCCATTACTTGAATTTTGTTTTGTAGAGAGCTTTAGCCATGTCAAAGCTCTCAAAATCTGGATTGCAGCCAGCTTACTACTAATTAGATCTTCAGAGGTGTCTTGATATTCAGCAGGCTTGCTGTTTATAGAGGCCTGTATATGTAAATCTCTCAGTGGGAGAGTCATAGAATCATGGAATATTCTGACTTGGAAGGAGCACACAAGGATCATGGAAGTCCAACTCCTGGCCCTGCACAGAACAGCCCCAAGACTCACACCATGTGCCTGATAGTATCATCCAAAACCTTCTTGAACTCTTTCAGGCTTGCTGCTGTGACCACTTCCCTGGGGAGCCTGTTCCAGTGCACAATAACCCTCTGGGTAAAAAATCTTTTCCTAATATCCAACCTAAATCTGCCCTGGAACAGCATCAGGCCACTCCCTTGGGTCTTGCCACCACTCCTTTTCCACTCACGAGAAAATTGTAGACTACCATAAGGTCTCCCCTCAGTCTCCCTCCAGGCTGAACAGACCAAGTGACCAAGCCACTCCTCATATGGCTTTCCCTCAAGGCTCTTCACCATCTTTGTAACCTACCTTTGGACTACCTCTAATAGCTTTATATCTTTCTTGCATTGTGGTGCCCAAAACTGCAGACAGGACTCAAGGTGAGGTCACACCAGCACCACAGTGGGGCCAGACAATCACAAGTGAGGATCTACAAAGTCTCCTCTTCAAAGCTATTGTCTATTATCTTGCTCTAAGTAATGTGAACCTTTTTGTTATGCACGGGTAGCTTGCATTCCTATTTAGCTATGCTATTGTGCATCTTTTCTAGTTTGTTTTTTAATTTCCCCTGCAGGTATCTTCTTTTGCCTCAAGGTGGTCCCTGGATGAGTCCATTTTACCACACTGGTGGCATATCTGGTCTTTCGCATCCTCAAGCACTTGATGTTTGTGTTTGGAAGTGTCAATCATTTTGTACATTTTTTTGGGTGTATTCAGGATCTGAGAGTCCTCTGCTTCTCCACTTCTACCTTCCTATACACACACTAAAAAGGTGTAGAAAATAGAACCTTTTCCACTCATTTGATAGTACACAGGGATCTTCACATTAAACATACATGACTTTTGCAGTGGTGAGTGAGACTTTTTAGGGCAAGTTTAAGTTATGAACACACCTTCCTTCTAAGATTATATAAGAGTCATGTAGAAGTTGGGCACAAGGGAAGGGACTGCTCACAGATTTTCATTAAAACTAGTGAATGACAATTTTTTTTAAGTTTTGCTTTTCTGAGGACACATTTTTCTCATTAAAAGCCAAAATTATTCTGTCCTTCCAAAACAAATAGAAAAACTTTAGAGTAATAAAGTCTGTCTTTTCATTCACTTTACTCATGGGAGCCATCCTATAATTCTCAGTTTAGCCTACTACAGTGAGTTATTTGCTCTAACCATAGAGCAGAAATACAGGTCATTTGAAGCAAGATTGTTAAGCAAAATGTTATTGTAAAAAATATTTGTACTAAAAATGGTCCTTAGCAAAAATTAAACAAAAAAATTTCAGATATAACGTAAGTAATCCTATGCTCATCCACTCTAATAATGCATCAACATGTTCCTTAACACAAGTATAGTTCTACATGTAAAATTTACCTAAACTCAAACTGTTTCAACTGGTGTTTATCAGCAGATTGTGAAAAGTACATCTGTGGTATTCTGTCCTAGCCTCCAGCAATATAAATCTCAAAGTCAAGTTGAACCAGAGGCAGTACTGAATTTAAAAGTCTTTGTCAGATTATTTCTTTAACAGCTTTCCTAATCATTCTTATTTTGCAAAATAGTTGCCTGTTCTTGTATCTTTCTATGTTCTTTTTCTGTTTAGATATTTAAAAATTAATTATTAAAAAACAAAGCAACCCCTCTGAGACGCAATTTTAAGAACATATAACTGTGGTGTCAATTTTTTTTAAAATGTAACTACTATATTCCTTTTACCCTTTCTCCCTGTTCTGTCCCCGATAAAATTATAAGTAGCAGAATGGCTGTTATGTTTGCTGAGACAGCAACAATATATTCATGTAGAGGAAACTTAACAGCAATCAAACTACATAGCTGAATATTTAATTTCATGTGCTCAAATGACGTTTGTCCTGAAAAACAAAAGTCAAGTCAATCTACCTTAAAATGCAATACATGCAATACATGTACTCATTATGGATTCAGCTAATCCATCACACTCTCAGTTTCTGTCTCTATCCTTTTTTTTTTCCTTGGTCTCAAGACATTTGCATGCTTTGGTTTTACTTTATATTGTAGTTCAGAAGGTCAGCTTTTACTGCAGGTTAAACTGGTTTACTTTTCACCTAGAGATTATCAAACATAGGTGCCCTTATGTATTAGGCGCAGGTCACAGAGAGAACCAAGGCATGCAGCAGTCTGTGCAGCCGTTCACACAGTCAGGTGCACATGTTTTTCTGTGTTGCACTAATTGTGTCAAACAGAGAATGACTTTGTGAGGTTAGGTTAAAAGATCACAATGACAACTAACTTCTCCATATCAATCTGAATGTATTTATGTGTATATCTTTTTTTTTTTTAATATGCCAGACAATTATTTCATACCTCATCTGACAGCACTACAAGGACAAAGACCTATGTCGTAGGCCTGGCAAAATTCAGTTTCGTCTATGCTTTTAAAAAGTGCTAAGCCAGCTCTGTACTTTCAGTTATGTTTTAGGACCATTAATTAAATGTGACAGATATCTGATTGCAGCTTTTTTTTTTGCTCACATTGACCTCCAGATAAGTCTACATCACTTAATTTTTTTATCCTGTATTTTTTATATATGTACAGCATTTTTCTTGATTCCCTCAACTTCCTATCAACCTACACAAACTATGATCAGATGTGCTGGTTACAGAGAATGGGTATGACATATAGAAATGTCGAACTACTGTGACACTGGCCTCTTAACATCTTAATTAGCATTTCAATTCCAAATTTGAAAATTTTATGAAAAAAACTCTTAATTTTTATGTTAACCTTTAATGGAGTATTGCTCTATGTTTTAATGACAATTGCAGCTGTTTACTTACATTTTATCCACAAAGCAGTAATCCTTTCCACAGCAGCTTCACTTTAGAGTCTTTAGTTTTCTGCATTTTAATCACATTTACTGAGTTTTAGTGGTGACTATGAGGTGAATAATTTATCATCCTCTAAACAGAGGCAAAGAAGCAGAGTAAATGATCCTTCACAATTAGATTTAGAAGGTGACTTTAAAATCTTAGGGGATTGCCCAATATATTAAAAGTAGTCAATTTAAAAATTTAATTAGAAAGGTAGAGCCTGGTTTTGTGTGTTATATGTGTACTTTAGGTTCACCCTGAAGAAGATTTCATTAACATTTGCTCATTTTTATGCATTTGTGTTTTTAAGATTCTCTTCTTTATAATGAATCTGCTGCTTCAGTTTTTAGATAGACACAAGACTAAATACACTCAGGCAAAACAGATACAAAGCCATTAGTGAAAGGGCACATTTTTGAGCAGTCAATTAGGATAGTCTGGTCTAGTTAAATTCTAGCCAATTTATTTTCCTTACACATTTAATTCATTAAAACAAGTTAGAGAAGTTGAGGACTCTATATAATGATCTTCTGAGTATTTTTCCTTGCAGAGATAATCTTATAGAGATGATCTTAATTGTTGCACTGTGGTATACAAACATATTTCTATTTTAGTTAAAAGAAAAAGACTGTAAGGTTATTTCACTCAAGGCTTGGATGTTTTGTATTGTTTTAAGGGTATCATGTCTCTCTTTAATATATATTAAAAAAGTCTAATGGCAAGTATTCCCTCGCTGCATTTTTTTTCTTACAGGAGGTTGAAAGCATGATGGTAGTTCAGTTCTGGTTTTTTGTTGGTAAATATTAGGTGGTTTAATAAGTTGTTTATATGGCAAATCTGTACCTATGTTGATAGAATCATAGAATCTTGAAACTAAACGCCATGTCCCTCAGCTTCTCCTCATAAGGCTTGTGCTGCAGACTCTTCACCAGCTCTGCTGCCCTTCATTGAACACACTCTAGCACCTCAATCAATGTCCTTCTTGTAGTGAGGGACCCAGAACTGAACACAGGATTTAAGAGGTGGCCTCACCAATGCAGAGGGACGAAAACTGCCCTAGTCCAGCCGGAACACTATTGTTGACCACATAAGCACATGCTGGCTCATGTTTAGCTGGCTCTTGACCAGCACTCACAGGTCTTTTCCTACCAAGCAGCTTTCCAGTCACTCTTCCCCAAGCCTGTAACATGGGCTGCTTGTGGCCCTAGTGCAAAATCTGGCAATTCACCTTATTGAACCTCATACAATTGGCCTCAGTCCATGGATCCAGCCTATCCAGATCCCTCTGCAGAACCTTCCTATCCTCCAAAAGATCAACGCTTCCAATCTACATGGTGTTGTCTGCAAATTGACTGAGGGTGTGCTTGATCCCCTGGTCCAGGTCATTGATGAAGATATTAAACAGGGTTGTCCACAAAACTGAGCCTTAGGGAATACCAACAGTAACCAGCTTCCAGCTGGATGTAGCACCATTCACCACCACTCTTTGGCCTCAGCCATCTGGACAGACAGTTTTCTATCTGGCCAAGAGTACTCTCAGGCTGGCTGCAAGCAGTGCCACCAGGACAATCCTGTGGGAAATGGTGTCAAATGCTATATTGCAGTTTAGATAGACAACATCCACAGCCTTTCCCTCATCCACTAAGGATGACACCTTGTCATAAAAGGAGATCTGGTCATTCAAGCAGTACCTACCTTTCATGCTGGGCATGATCTTGTGTACTGTGCTGCATGAAGGTGCTCAAGGTGATTAGTTCCATGACCTTCCTGAGCACTGAGGTCAGACTGACAGGCCTGTAGTCCCCTGGATCCTTCTTCTGTCCCTGCTTGTATATGGGTGCCACATTTGCTTACCTCCACTCAACTGGGACCTCCCCTATTAGGATTCTTGATAATTGATTGAAAGTGGCTCGGTGAGCTCTTGCACCAGCTACCTCAGTGCCCTTGGATGGATGCTATGTGGCCCTATAGACTTGTGAGTGTCTAAGTGGTATAGCAGTTTGCTGACCTTTTTTTCCCATGGATTACTGGGGCATATTCTCTTTCCCATCCTTCTGGGCTTCCATCTTTCAGCTCAGGGCCCAGGTATCCTGATAACACTTGGTTGTACTTTTAAAGACTGAGACAAAAGAGATACTAGTTATCATAGCCTTTTCCTCATCCTTTGTTATTATGTTTCTGCTAAAGGACATCCAGTGAAGGACAGAGATTCTCCTTAGCCCTCCTTGTACTGCAGATAGAAACCTTTTTTATCACCTTTTACAGCAGTAACCATATTAAGTTCCAGCTGAGTTTTGGCTCTTCTGATTTTTTCCCTGCACAACCCCATGACATCCATGTAGCCCCCCAGAGTTCCCTGCTCCTTCTTCCAGTTTAAGTTTCTGGTGTCATTTCTGTGGAGAAATATTCTATGGCCTACCTGGAAGATTGTTATTGTTTAATCTGTTTTCAAACTGAATTTAAATACTTTGATCTTGAATAATACAGAAAGGGTTGGTAGTTTGGGTTGGTTTGTTGTTGGTTTTTTTTTCTTGTTCCACTGCTGTAAATAGCCTTTGAACTTCACCTTTTGAAGATGACATCAGACTTACCAATTTTTTCTTAACTATCTTTAGAACTAGGAGAAGATTGATTCCTTCAGTGTCAGGCGTTATACTGACACTGACACTTCTGGAGAGCTGTGATGTTAAATAGCATTTCTTTAGTACTATTCTTAGAAATAATATACACGCAGCATTCACAGTGTTTCTAAAATTACATTTTTGCTAATTTAGACTGGATCAGTGAGACCATGTAAGCATTCTTTTCAGTATAGCTGTCAATAAAGCTGACCTTTGTTTTGGAGGAAACCTTATTTTTAGAAGCTAAACACCATCAAATTTGTTTTATAAGCCATTTTACCCTAGAATTCAATCAAAATTTAAATAAATAAGAACAATAATAATTGCTTTTACCAGGAACCTTTATGATTTTATTTCAGGAAGAAGAGCAAAATACCTGTTCTGTGAAAGAAATAATTAATTGCAGCTCCATAGGATATTATTTTCATGCATTTTAACTCAAGGCTGAAAGTATCTCTTTGGGGAAGGGTAAGCTTCATTACCAATTATAAATCATGTTTAAAACATCTTATTTGAATGAAATATGTAGGACTGAGTGTGAGATATTGAAGCCTTTTAAAAATTATATAAAAATATTCCTTGACTTCTGCTAGATCTAAAACTTCAGACAAAGTCTAACCTAACATTTATCCCCAATTGAATAAGTTCTATTGAACCTGGTAACAGAAACTTTTCTACAGGAATCTGTGGGAAGAAGTCCACTTCTGTGGGACCCTAATTAAATTACATAAGCATCCACAGATTCATGTGTTTGTGTATTTTAAGATATGTTTGTGATCCAAGAAAATAATACTGATTCTTTTTTTGCCTTTAGATGATTTTGAGGCAAAACCCCCATGTAGTGCTAAATTGCTTTTAAAAACTCAAAATAGTTTCTCAAAATGGCCTAATATATTTTCTTACATGACAAAACAGGAGAAAATAAATGGAGTTACACCAGTATATGTCAAGTGTTTTATATGCTATATTCATGTGATTTTAAGAGTATGAAAGACTATACAAACACAAAATCAATCATAAGCTCTGAGCAACTGAGATAAAAAAGAAGTACATTTTTTAGAAGTTCAGCTGATAAAAACAATTCAAGGCATGTTATAGGACCTGAAAATCATTACCTGCCAAGTGGATGTCTAATGATTACTTTGCCTTCTAAAACTGCAGCTAAACTAAAATCACTAAGTGTGATAACTGTGTGAGCTTGTTAAAGCATCCAAGAACCTTCTCAGAGTTTCAGTATTCTCTTTGTGGGAGAATAGTGGATATAGTGCAATGGTTTCTTTCCCTTACTTGCTGTGGTTTGGTATTTTGGGTTTTTGTTTTTGATTTTTCTGAGTGAAGGAGCTGGGATGCATGACAGAAAAAAATGCAGACTGAAAGAAACTATCGTTGCAACAGCTGGAATGAATTATCATCAGTCAAGATGGCTTGGAGGGTGGGTGGGGTATGGGAAGATCTATTCTGAGGCTGTGATAGATTTTTAAGGACACAGCAGTTAGAGACTTTCCCATTGTGGAAACTATTTGAATTTTTTTTTAAATTAAGTTTTAAATTTTCTTTATTTGGTGGAGTAAACAGATTAATTAACCTTTCTTATCAGTGAAATTAAAACTTTCATAAGCTCAGAGGAAAAGAGAGACAGTATCTGTACGTTACACAGGTCCAACAAGTAGTCCTGACTTACCTAAGACACAGAATTATTGCAGCAGAAGAGACTGGTTATAATATGCCAGCTGTACTGTTCAACTACAACTAGTGGGCAAACTAGCAGCAACAAGTAACCAATTATATCTCTCTGAGTGCTTCAGAGACTATCTAGGTAAAACAAAGCCTAATTAAGAGTGAAGCTAAGCTTAGTAAAAAGCTGAATTTGTTTATTTAGTTTGACTTGCTATCTTACTTTAGTTAATCATTGGCTAGCTTTAGTATATCAAGTGCATTAAGTACACTTGTTAACAATAATTAAAAATCTGAATTTTTGTTACGTAATAAACTGGGCTATTTGTGAATCTGTGATTGTGAAAGTTTTTGTTCACTGCAGCTGGATTTATATAGTGCTGGATTGGCTATAATCACAAACTAAGCCAGCCTCACCCAGTTCTCTGAGGATCAGTTGGAAGGCAGAGGAGGTTATTTTCTGCCAAATTTCTTTACTCTTAATGCACCGATATTTGGGGAAGTGTGTGTCTGGAAACCTCTGTAACTCATAAAAACATGCTAAAGTCATCAACTGAAAGTATGCTTCAGGAATGGCACTGAAAATTTTAAATTTTAATTTTTGCAAAACAGGGACACTAAGAAACAGAAAGATTGTTTTCAAAGGCTAAAGTTATATTGGCATTTGCAGTTCAGGTAAATAATATTTTATCAGTTCATGAGTAAATGCTGCATTTTTTAATCTTTTTTTTCCAGTAAAGTAACTACTGAATTTAATATGAAGCTACCATTGTGACAAGGTAAAGATGCTTACAGCAAAGTTAGATTGTAACATAGGCTGTGATTCAAACCCAGATCTGTGATTACTTTGGTGAAATTCAGTGATGCTAGAAGTCTGTATGGGGTCTGAAGTTGTAAGCCCAGATATTGATATTGGCCTTGAGTGTTTTATAATACAAACCATGCCTCTAGCACCATGTAAAGGTGCAAATAACTTCTATAGATATCCTATATTTCTTTATACCTGCTTGCTTAGAATATAATCTTAGGGGACAAGTATTTTATTTATTACTTTGGAGTTTTTCTTTTTGTTTTGGTTTTTTTTTTTTTTTCCTGCTCATAAATAAAACATACTTCAAAGCATAGAGGAAATTGAAGTGACTAAGAAGTTACTTCTAATCCTTAACTTCAACTTTTTCTCATAATTATATTTGAACTATGACTTTCATCTATAGAGAAGATTTAATATACTCTCCCTTGATAATTTTATTTCTAATACAATAAAGACTTGCTTTAGGAATAAAGCTTTGCAGTCTATTGAATAGTAGGAAAATATGGCTATTTCACATAGAAGGAAAACATGAGTACATTTTCTGCTAAACATGGCTAGAACCAGTATAGGAGTTCTAATCTGAGTATGATTCTGTGTCTCAATAAAAGTCTTGAGATTAATTGGGGAGGAGGGTACTAATTCTGAGAAATAAAGCGCATTTTAAGTAAAGTATATAATGAGATTATTCTCTTGATTTCCTTTGTCATGTTTTTGCAATTGATGACGTACTTGATGAAATAATGATGACTATAGTAATTTAATATGGTGCATAAATGCCAAAATTCAACAGTGTGAATCTTGCTCCTTGGGGCAGTGAGACCCTAATTGCATAACTGGATGTGTTACTCAAGGAGTTTACCTCAAACCATGCTAAGCAAGGGAAATGTGCTATTACAGATAAATCTAGGTTACTTAATCTGTTCACATATTTTCTAAAAGCCAGTGATCTACATTACTGCAATTGTAGTAATGGCACATACTGCCTGATGTCTGTATTAAGAAGACAGCAGAACAACAGACTAAAAGGATTGAGTTGTAATTAATCTCAATGAAACCCTCTCAAAAGCATGACTTCCTAAACCATGAGCAACACCCAGCCTTTCTTTTGTGCCTGTACATTTGTCTTGTTTGTGGAAATGGAACTATCTTTTCCTTGAATGGGTTTATGTGAAAATGTTCCCATATAGCATAGAGTAAACCTTAGCAAAGAACAAGGTACAAATTAACTTCATTTTCTTTTTCACTTGACAGCATCTCACTTATTTATTACCTATTCTTTTGCTGTCTCTCACTAATTATAAAAGTGCTTGTAATAGGAACTTGAAATCCGTCATTTCAGGAAACAGGCTCTAAACAAATTTACTTTTTAATGCAGCAGCATAATTGATCTGCTCAAATGACAGTTGCTTTAAGATATGAAAACAATTGCAAATTATCTTGAAGGCAAGTGATTCTCTACTTGATAATCATGGTATGTTCAATTTTTAAGTGAGGTTTTGTTTCACAGTGAGATGGCCAACTTCATAATCTCTTCATCCTAATATGCTGAGAGTGAGCAGAGATTTCCTGCTGTCACAAAACAGAAAAATTAATTTGAGAGGTTGTTGAACGTGGACTTTAGCAGAATATTCAGTATTGCCTTTGTACTTCCTTAAGACAGTCCCAACTGCATAACACTGGTTAGAACAAAAAACACAAGGGCAGAAGTTCTCTAGGTAAATATTCTTTAGCAACTTGGTCATTCTGGCAAAGCTTTTTATCAATCCTAAATTTAGTCTTGTTTCAGTAGCTGACATTCAGAAACCCTAGGCATGATGACTTCCTGCCTCCATAACTCCACACAAAAATTTGCTTTTATCAAGTTCTTCACTCATATCCTTACCCAGAGGTACTCAATAAAGGGAGATATGGGAAATCACAAGGCTCTTTTCCATCTCACAGACATTAAAGGTGAACCAAACCGTGAGAACTATGCCTGCCTTTTCCTCCACTAGGAATTCAAATATTTCAGTAGAAATTATGATTTAAAATACAAAAGCCTTGGATGTACTATTCCTGTGCCAATGGGCATAGTGTTAAAAAAAATTAGCAACATAAATATTAATACTTAGTTCTTTACAAATATAAAAGTGAAAATACATTACTCTAAAAAATTGTCTGCTGTGTCTTCTCTACACAAGCTTGGATTAAACAAAGTCTAGAATATTTCCCCTGCTCACATTAAAACAAAAATTAATCCATGAAAATGGACTGATAATAAAGAGGAAGTCTGGTGTATTTGCTTGCATCAGACATATAAAATATGTGTATTTTAAATTATCTTACTTCTCCAGTTAAGATATTGTGACTGTGTCAAGATTGTATGCACTTTCATCTTATTTTAGTTTTAAGAAATCCTCCAGCCCATATCAAACAGTAGGAATTAGGAACAAACAGCGTGGGCTTCCTAAGTAAATAGTAGGTATGGCTATTCTGGTTTTAGTGTTTCAAACTGAATAGGAATATATAAATTTATACTGAATATACTGCTGAATGCCACAATCAGTCTGTAAATACCTATGACATACCATTGTATCAAAAACCAGATTAAGTTCTCTATATTTTTTGCAAAACTTGAGTAATAAAGCAAAGCCCATAGTGAGTCAGGAAGACAAATTTTTAAGTGATATGTGACTAAAGACATATTAGACCTTTATTTTGTATCTGATTTGTGATGAAAGATCGAGTATTCAAGAAGAGGTCACTGACTTAAAAATATTAGCTTACTAAATCTTGTGACAGATGGTTCTCTGCGTTATGTTCACTGTCATAACCTTTTATCTTCCTAAGGGTTTAACCACTTTCTTTTTCTTTTTTTTCTTTTTCTTTTTTGTTTTTTTTGGAGGTGGGGGTGATGAAGTATTCCTAGTTTAATTGCAGTTTCTACTTCTTTGAGACAGTCAAAGTTTCTCTTTGATTTCTGTTGCATGAGTCAGTTATCAATCTAGACTTAAATGAAATACGATTGTTTATTGAGGTGTGATCTGAAATCTTGAATTTAGAAGATAGATGAGTAAGAAATCCTAGAAGTAATACAGTATCTTATCTACCTGTGGTTGTGATATTTTGTGAAAATCCCTTTGCTAGGATTTTCTTCTCCTGAGAAGCTGAGAAGGCCTCAGCTTCAAGTGTAAACAATTTGTTATCTGCTACTGGGGAATGCAGCAGGTGCTTTCTCGATTGGTCAATGTGGGATGTTTCTACTTGGCGACCAATCAAGGAGGCAGCAACTCTCGGACTCTCTAGGAGTCACAGAACTTTATTATTCATTCTTTTCTATTCCTGTCTTGCCTTCTGATGATTCTTTTCTCTCTGTTCTTTGTAGTATAGTTATAGTGTAGTCTTTTTTAATTTAATATATATCATAATGTAATAAACCAGCCTTCTGAAATGGAGTCAAGATCTCTCCTTCCCTTCACCAAGTCCTAACTGCCCAAAAGACCCACAGTAATATCTACCATAACTAGTTTTCAATTGTGGATTTATAGGACAAGGCATTATTGCAACAACAGGGTTTTCAGGGCGATGGCAGATTGGTTACAAGAGCCAGAGATGCTTGAAATCTAAATGTGCCAGTTGAGAAATACAAGTGTGAAATTTAGGTGAGACACTTTAATTGCTCAGAAACTATGAAACATTAATAAGTCAGGATCTATGTGTTTGATGTAATTTATCATTAAAATAAGCATAAGTCATAGTTTTGTCTAATTTATACTAAAGTAACACAAAAATATTCTCTATTCTAAGAGAACTTCTGCCAACATACTTATGGACTGATTAGACAGAGGGCTATCTTACCAAACAAAACATTTCACATAGAGCTACTGTATTTTTAGATACAAAATTTCAAGTAATATTGCTCTTTCGACTCCCATGGAAAAATGTGTATGTAAATAGAAGACAGAAAAAAATACTGATATAGTAATAGTGGAAATGAATAAAGAGCAGAAAGAGGAAATTATAGAACATCTCATTTTACTAGGAGAAGAAACAAGAATGTCAAGCCTTTCAGCATTGTTCATAGTTGCAATAACAGTTTCTTCTATTTTTGTCAATCGTACTTTACAACATTCGGAAATTTGAGAGTTAAAAACAATGAAAATGTTACATTAGTGATTGTACACTATTAATTTTTCCATTTGCTTCCATACAAATACAGTAAGTAACAATTCCAGTTTCTCTTCAGTTTTATTTAAAATGTCTACTGCCTGTTTTCACAATTCTGACAATTCTGAAATAAGTTCTAAATATCATGCTGCACAATGATGTGAGCCTTCATTTCAAAGATGGGAGAAAGGTTGGGGTTTAGCTTTTGGTCTGACAAGGTCAGTTACTAAGCTGCCATACTGCTCTTTGTATTGTGGTCAAATACTTTGTCAGGGAGTACAGAAGACATATATGTGGGATCCACACATGCAATAATCGGTTTATGACAATTATTTGGGGAACTCTAACTTCTGAAAGCAGTAGTAAAATGAGAGGAATTACTGCAAATGGTCTGGACTTATTTCCTACCATTTTTTATTTTGAAATCTCAGTTTTCATTTGGAATCCAATCAATATTTGTGTGGTTTTGACTACAAGAACAACTGTTCTTCATTGGGCACATGCCCAATGTCAGTGTTCACAGTGAAGCTTTAGGGATTATTAATAGAGAATTACCAACTGCTGGACTCTTAAAAAGACTGGAATAAGTTCAAACTAAGTGTTTACAGAATGCAATGTAAGCTCTCACAGCACCAAGGTCAGGGAAGATAAACTGAAACCTTTAACATAAAGCAGATGTCAAGGATGCCCAAGAGTAGGATCTGTTACAAATATCCATAATCCAATTCACTGCAGCAGACCCCAAATTTTAACCACCAAAGTTAAGTAAAGTATATTTTCTTGTATGCAGTGGCAAAAGACCTCCTAAGGGGGCCATGTGGATTGTGAACTTTTCCAGTTATTCTGTTTGTCAGTGAATTGGTCATAATGTAAAAGAAGGTAACACACCCATGGTATGAAGCTACAAGCAAAAATCTGCTAATCAACATCAGTTTTACTAAAAAAGGAGAGGAGAAAGAGAAATCCTAATGACAGGGTTTGTAATTTCCATGCTAGGCACAATGTGAGAGAGATATCCAAAGCTCCCTTGGCTTGGATTAGAATAAATAAATTTTAAAAACCCAAACAAACAAAAACCACCACGCCCACCAAAAATAATTGACAACACCAATAACAGTTAAGAAAAAGCCCAGTAAAGCTACCCTACTGTATATTAACTCAGCCTAATAGAGAAGGTTTGCAAGTGTCATGAAAGAAATAGTCTTTAGGAAAGAAAATAACAAAAATGTTAGGTGGCAACTTCTTATGAAGATTCTTCTGTGATCCTTCATTAATGTGAGCATTATCATTAAATCTAGACATGTAATATCAGCTTCTCATTCATGAGACAGTGGATGGCAAGGGCAATCATGTTAGGCTGTGTCTCTATTAAATGTACTGTTCCCTTAGCTAAAAATGCACATTCAAGGTGAGAAAACAAAGTCATGTCTATTTTTAATTCTGGTGTAAATTATAGTCTATGGTTTCAGCAGGCACAGAAATAGGAGGTTATATTCTGAAATAGGAGGTTATAAGCCAAAACACTTTCCTTATCTGGAGACAAAGTGTCTTCTATGTATGCACATGTATATATATATACATACATACATACATATATATATATATATATATATATATATATATATACACACATATATATATATACATATATGCATGTATCTTCAGACTCCATACATTATTAAAGTAGCAATATGTTTCCATGTCATAACTAGTAAATATAAATTAAATGTTGCTTTTAATATTCTAAATGAGTGAAAATAGGAAAATGCAAAGTAACTGACTGGAGGAGGATGGATTTGTGTTGGTTTTGCTCAGGACTACAATCACAAATAATCAGGTAATTTCTCTTTTAAAAGAAAGAGCAGAAGGTAAAAGAGCAGTGCACATTGTTTGCAGACAGTTTTTGAGGTACAGAGAATTTTTCATAGTCAGTAGCTATTTCAAAGCTCTCCAGGACACAAATTAAGGTTTCCTGTGCCACTGACTATTGTCCTGATCTTTTATGTACTTGTCAGTACCTCAAAATTACAAAGCTCATAAATTGGACATGGCACGGGCAAAGATAATAAGTGATATTTATAATGATTTCAAACAAGTAGTATTAGTTTTTTATTTGACTTTTGGCCTCAGGAGCTTTAGAACACATTTGAGTTACATTTGTCCTTCTTTTCTCCAAAGCTGTGAGGGCTAGGAACTTCTAAAATGAAGCACAGATTTTCTTCTAATTACTTAACTGCAGGAACTGGAGCTTAAAGGTCATACAACATGGGGATTTCAATAAAATTAGCAGTTGGTAAGTGTGTCATAGAAGAAATCTTAATCCAAAATTAGAATCTTGACATAAGAAAACCTGATAATTATTTGAAATGATTGATCCATAGGCATGCAAGTAGTAAAGATAGAATGGTAGCACCCCTGCAGGACCAGACCTATAGAGAAATGCACTGCAAATGTTAAAAATTCTCTCTTTTTTTCACATATTTATATCTCATATGAATATAAAACTCGATTCTTGCCTTCTCATACTCCCTTTTATTTAACTTTCTATTATTTACTTCATGGAAATTTTCATCTTTTCTACTGCAAGAATAAGGCACATTTTTCCTACTCCTAATTCAAGGATTTCTATCTAGAGGCAGTTCTGCATTTATGTCATCATACTGCAGAATATCATCATACACAAAGGCTGGAAGTGACTGTATTTGGTGATCAAGTGTGAGGCATGTTTGAAGGCATACAGAGAATTGCAGATTGCATCAGCTGTTCTGATGTGGGTGGAGACTTCCATGTCCACTCAAATGTCATGTGGATTGAGAAGTGCCATATACAATGTGAAGAAGTCATTTAATGGTGGTACACCCACCCTGTATGGTACCTGATCAGCCTACACTGATCTAGTTAAAAAGATCTGGAGGTAATAAGCATTCATATGGAGATGGCCACGTGTTTCTTTATGAAGAGTGCAATTGTCACCTATCTATGCTGAAATAGTATGAAGTAGTTCTGAGGTAAATTCTGTCAGACATTCAGGAGAGAAAATATTAATCTGAAATTCCAAGGTCACTTCCCAGGCCTGCAGCAGTCTCAGTCTCCCTTCACTCACAGTTTTTTAGCTCACAAAACACAATTATGAATAGATGTGATCAGAGGAAAAAAAACTTCCAAATGGAATGGGAAGTTATCTCTGACTACTGTACATTGTGACCTTTTTGGTACATAAAAGGAATTTATACAAAAGATGGAGAGGGACTTTTCACATGGGCAGATAATGATAGGACATGGGGAAAATTTTTAACCTTATAGAGGGGAGACTTAGATTAGATATTAGGAGGAAAATCTCTACCTAGAGGGTGTTGAGACACTGGAACAAGTTGCCCAGAAAAGTTGTGGATACCCTGTTTATGGAAGTATTCAAGGCCAGGTTGGATGGGGTCCAAGGGGCAGGGGCATCACTGCCCATGGTGGCTGGAGGAGGCTTCGAACTGGATGATCTTTAAGGTCCCTTCCAACCCAAACCATTTTATTGTTCTGTAATACTGTTCTTGCCAAAACAGCAGCAGGTGTCATTGTCTGTCACTTAATGGCAACTTGCCGAAAGCCTTTTGTGTGTTAGCATGCTCTGCATCATTGGTTGAGTTAAAGTAGTTGGATAATCACTTGAAAATGGCACACATCAGCTGCAGAAAACATGGCTTGCTGTACAGAAATAAAATGTATGTCAGGGTCTTGCATTAGCCTCAGCTTCCTGAACTGTAGTTGTCTCAGATCTAGTCCCTGTTGCTGAGGACTTCTATGGTATATATAAAGTAAGCCATGTCTTTAAAAAATATGAAGAAATTTGGATTAAAAATTTGCCCAGATAAACCTCCTCTTTTGACACCTGAGCTGTTATTTCACTGTGAAGCTGCTTTACTCAGCTTCTACAAATGGGCTTTTTAATTTCTTTATGTACTGAGAAAAATCTCTTAAGGCCACCATGATGAAAAATACACGCTGCTTCACTTACTGGAGAATTTTAGTTCTGAATGTCTTTGTATCAGTAGCAAGCACATTCAGAGAAGTTTTTACAGCAGGTAATATTGCCTGTATTTATTTCAGGTTGATGCTGGCCTTGATTGTCAGTAGGATTAAAGCTATATCATCAGTTGTTGGTATCATATAATGTAGTGATAAATTGTGACAACTTGACCTTGCAACCTAACTTGTTCCTAATATTACCTATGAGGCCACTCTAAATTATCTAATAATGTATTTCCTTTTTTGACCATTCTGCCAGGATTCCCAAAAGTACACATTTACGAGCCTTACCACCATGTCTTGATGTCAAAAGCAGACTGAAAATTTTTTGTAAAGAACTTACTCATCCTTCTAAATGAATATACATTTGAAATGTACACTTAAACTCTTTCAAAATTACTGGGTACCCTCCCTCATTCTATGCACTCTAGCACATTTATAGTCTAATTACCCTAGTGAAAATTTTAGTTCAAGGTTATGTAAATTACATCTAACCTCCTTAAATGGAATTGGGAAAAAGATGTAAAAAAAAACCCTGCTGGTGTTAAGATATAATGCTAGTTACAAGAATAAACTAAAATTATTAAATATAAATGAATATAAAAGAATTTACAGGAAAGGAAGCCTCTGTTTCAGCTAGGTTAATGTAAATTAGTCCCTAAAACAAAGTATTTAAATAGTCCTATTTTTGAGAAAGAATATTCTGTTGCTACTTTTTAAACATGAAATCCTGTTAAAAGCAAAAAAGCACTACACCATATGCATGAAAACAAGCTTTTATTGTTAGATAAAAATGTAACAAAGTTACTAATTGTCCAGTTAACGGATAAGATGTTAATTATTATTACAGTTAAGATTTATATGAATATACTTCCTTGTATCTCTGCCTTTTCTTTAGCACTATGCTCCCTCTCCCAATATCCTTTTAGTTCCTGAGGTCCAATTTACTAGTCTTTCTCAAGCAGAAATGGCAAGAGGCTATGATAAGACCCTACCATCACCAGTCTCAAATTGTTCGTCATGTAACATTTAATGCTAGCAAGGGAAGAAGGAGAGATGGTTATCTTCCTTGTTTCTTGTAGCCAATTAAGACAATTTTTTTTTCCTCAGGTTTTGTTACCAGTCTACTTTTTTTTTTTTTTTTTTTTTTTTTTTTTTTTTTTTTTTTTTACACAGTAGCCTCCTTAAATCCCAATTAAGGCAAAATGTGTAAGCGTTCTGAGGTTCTGAGTTTCTTAATTATCCTGATTAGCCTCATCTGGAACACATCCTCACCATATACTTTCCCTGTAGTGCCATGACATTTGTTTTAATTAGACTTGGATGCCTATGTGTTTTTTAAGGTGAATTATTAAAGTGATCTGTTTTCAGTCCTGCCTTTAGTGTCAGCTTGGGTATTCACCTATGGCAAGAGGTATGAAAACCAACAGTACTGAATTATTTAAACACTTCTGGTTTTGCATCCATATGTATCTTCATCAATGTATCTTCAATTAATGGTATATAAAATTTGACAATGTTAAACTTTACCAAGTAATAATAAGTGAGAGGAAATGTATTTAATTAGGAGATGATGTAAAATAACTGAGCATCACTACTACAACATTTTTCCAAAATCAGAACTTATGTGAAGTAAAGAGGCTGATAACAATCAACTTTTTAAAGCAGAGTATTCACCAGTTTGTGCAAAGTGAATTTAAATGTAAATTGTTAATTTTCCATCCCAAATTTTCAATTGATCCTTGTGCTCGTTTAGTCTAGGGGAGAGTTAGTTTTGTTCACAATAGCTAACATGAGGTTGTGTTTTGGATTTGTGCAGAAAACAGTGTTGAGAATACAGAGATTACTGTATTACTGCTGAGCAGTACTTACACATATCAAGGCCTTTTCCATTTCTCCTACTACCCTGAGAGTGAAGGGGCTGGAGGAGCACAAGAAATTGGGAAGGGACACAGTTGGGACCCCTGACCCCAGATGACCAAAGGGATAGTCTAAATAACATGGCATCATGCTCAAGATATTAGATGGGGCACAGAACAAGGAAGTGGAAGAAGCTTTGAGTGATGGTATTTGCCATTCCAAGCCACTTTTGTGTGTGATGGACCCTTGCTTTCCTGGAGATGGCTTATCATCTGCCTGATGATGGGAAGCAGTAAAGTAATTCCTTGTTTTTCTTTGTTTGTATATGCAACTTTTGCTTCACACATTAAACTGCCTTTATCTCAACCCACGAGTTTTCTTACTTTCACATTTCAATCCTCTACCCCATCCCACTGAGGGGAGTGAGCTGTGCTGCTCCTTAGCTGCTAGCTGGGGTTAAACCATGATAAGCATGAAACTGTTTCGTACAGTTGATAGTGGGGTTTAACATTTTGAAATAACTTCCATTTGTAAAACTAAAGGGGAAGGTGTCTGGTCTCTCATCATACACTTTCAAATTCTTTAATGATCCAGTAACATGGAGATATTGGCTCTGAAGAGAGCTATAAATAATTTGAGCATTTCACTTTGCATGAGGAACAATTTTACATATTGCTTTTTAAAATTCTGTTTCCTGTTATACTTCAGAAGCACAGGTGAAAAAAAATAAATCTGAAGTGCAAGCAGCCACTATACTCATGTTAAGGATGCTGACTATCAAGTGTGCAAACCCAAGGGAGCTGTGCTCTTCTGTACTCTTGCAGAGTCTTTGATCAACTGCATAACTACTCAGCCTCAGGATTACAATAAGTATCTTGTGTGCATTCGTTTTGGAATGCATTTAAAATTTATTTAATGATGAAGGGCAACTAGACTCTCAGTCTAACTGCTAGTGTGATGATCATCAATTGGTATTCATCTTGAACTAGAATTTGATGTCATTCAAAAGGGACTGTTTAGGTTTTCCTAATATTTTTTCTTGCCATACTTGCCAGTATGCAAGGTCAAGGTCTTCATTCCCCCACCTGTGCACCACCACCTGAAAATTTCACAATATGACAGTCTCCAATGCTTATAAACCTCACTGGATTCTCCGCTCTTTTAATTTTTCTGGACTTCAAAGGGTTTAGGACCAGTGGTGATTAGGTGCCCAAAGCATATAAACTAAATGGATTAATAATACGTCTTCTTGAAATGACC
This sequence comes from Motacilla alba alba, assembly GCF_015832195.1. NCBI lineage: Eukaryota > Metazoa > Chordata > Aves > Passeriformes > Motacillidae > Motacilla > Motacilla alba. The sequence goes on from NC_052017.1 coordinate 74,521,841, forward strand.
CTTAGTAACTTGCTTTGCAAGTTACCTAAAAGTCAACTTTATGCATCTGTATAGCAATATCACACTATTGCTGAGAGATGTGAGGAAGTATGGCAGACCTGCTGTAGATAAATACACCACTCAATCTAAAAGATTAATACGATTACTTAGAATCATGGAATATCCTGAACTGGAAGGAACTCACAAGGATCACCAAATGCCAGTTCCTGGGCTCTGCACAGAACAGCCCCAAGAATCACACCACTTCTGTAACTCTCTCAGGCTTGTTGCCATGTCCACTTACCTGGGGGAGCCTGGTCTGGTGTTAAAATCCTTTGGGTTAAAATCCTTTCGCTAATATCCAACCTAAAACTCCCCTGACACAAATTCAGGCCGTTCCCTCAAGTCCTGTCACTGGACACCACAAAGAAGAGATCAGTGTCTGCCCCTCCTCTACATCTTACAAGGAACTTGGAAACTGCCATGTGGTCTCCCCTTAGTCTCCTTTTCTTCAGGCTGAACAGACCACATGGCATCAGCTGCTCCTCATACGGTGTTCCCCACAAAGGTGTTCACAAATCTTGTGACCCTTCTTGGGACAATCACTAATAAACTAATGCCTTTCTTATATTGTGGCACCCAAAACTGCTGCCAGCACTTGAGGTGAGGCTGTCCCAGTGCAGAGCAGAGCAGGACAATCCCCTCCCTTGCCTGGCTGGTGATGCCGTGCTTGATGCACTCCAGGGCAGGGTTGGCACCAGGACCCCCAGGTCCCTTTCCATGCCACTACTTTTCATCCTCTCATTGCCCTGTCTGTCAGTACATCCAGGGCTGTCCCATCTCGGGTGCAGAATCCTGCATTTGTCTTTGTTAAAGCTCATATGGTTCGTGATTGCCCCGCCCTACAGTTTGTCCAGGTCCCTCTGCAAGGCCTCCCTGCCTTGGAGGGAGTCAACAGCTCCTCCCAATTTTGTATCATCTGCAAACCTGCGCAGTATTCCTTCAGGTCCTGCATTCAAATCATGTATGAAGGTGTAAAAAGGGCACAGACCTGAGGATGGAACTCCACTAGGGACAAGTTCCCACTAGTGGAACTCCATTAGGGACAAGTCACAAGTCTGATGTGACCTCATCCGCTATAACCCTTTGTGCCTGACCTGTAAGCCCATCACAATGTGGTGCTCTCCCATCACAAAGTGTTTATCCAGCTCTTTATTGGACATTGTGTTCAGAAGGATCCTGTGAGAGATGGTTGAAAGCTTTACTGAAATCCAAAGAGATTACCTCATCTGGCTTCCCTTTCTACTTGCATTACCCTATTAAAGGCCTTCTGCTATGCAAGTCCATAGTTTTCTTTTTTCTAATATCTTGCTTCTCTTGGATCATGTTCATTATTTGCCCTGCTCTTCCAGGAACACATCCAGGTATCTCAAAAACTTCAAGATACAGCATAGACATGCCAAACCTCCCACCCCTAAATGGTAGCTGTGAGTTCTATTTTAACTGCAAGTTCATTGGCAATAACTAGAGATGGTCTTGCTCTCTGTCCACTAGAGTCTCAGCCTTTGGGCTTAAATTTTCAAGCTTTCTTTTTTTCTTGTTTTTACCTAGTTTTTGTTTTTACCTAGTTACAGTGTGCTTTTCAGCATTCTGTCCAGACAGGCTTTTTAAATTAAAATTTCTCCTTAGTATTTTTAAAAGGAGTTAAGGGAGCACTGAAGTGGTGATATAGTAATTTTAATCTTGTGTGTGTCCTAAGTGCCAGAAGCAGTGAAAGTGAGATCTAGCATGAGAGTAAAACTATATTAGATAGCTGACAAATATTACAGCCAGAGAATCTACTCTTCACACAGATAATACAAGTACCTTTATGTCAGTAGGAATAGTAAGACAATTAGTAGTGGAAGATTGCCAGAAGCTAGAATTTTGAGAGATTGTGGTAGCTTTCTAACAGCACAAAACAACACTAAACAGAGCCTGTGCTTCTGTTCAAAGCAAGAACAAACAACTAGTTAAATTCATTCCAGAAAACCTTTAAGCCTTATCTCCAAATGTCAGGAATGACTATTCAGTGCAATGGCAGGAATCAATCCCACAATAAATGATTATGGAACAACTTTCACTAGAGAAGTTTCTCTTCTGAACCTTAATATTTTTTTCACCTACCATCTTTACATTTTTCTGTACTATTCTATTTTCGGTAGACATATTTTTTTTTTCATAAATACAGAAGTCTAAGTCATAGCATACCATGACCATGACAGAAGCAGGAGTGAAATATCTACATGTAGAAGCAATTGTCAATCATCTCCCCTTTAAAGTATTAAAATGATTAATGTATTGCTCTTTACAAATAATATTTACTGATTTAAGACTTCTGCTCCCCCCAGAACTTTTGAACAAATGAACAGTGTTTTAATTATGTCTAGAGATAGAATTGCATGCCCTGAAGTGTTGCTACTGTGACTGTGTATTTTGTTTGGGAGTGGATGAGGAACACTGTGGCAAAAAGCACAGAAAGGAAAGCATTGTTCACAAGAGTGTTACAGTGCATGTGACCAGAGATGGTTAGGCGATGGATTGAAGTAAGTGATGCGGAAGCATTGCAACATTTTAATAGTACCCAATGAATATAGCTGACTGTTTGATAACACAAGAAAATAACTAAAAAGAGTAATATCCAAGAATCATTTGAGGTGAAAACTTGAATCCAGACAGACTTGTAAAGAAAGAAAAGACCCTATGGAAATAAAAGCATTTATTTCCTTGGTTTCTGTTTCTTTCCTACAGGTATCAGAATATAGGTTGCCTGTCTCACTGTGTGTGCTTTGCTGAAGATTTAATAGGTGGGATCCCATCTTTTTCAGAAAATGAGTAGTTTGTCTTCTTATAAAAATATTGTTTTATTGGTTATAAATAACTTTCTCCTCCAGTTTACAAGCCTAGGGAGCTAGGTCATCTGTTGCACAGAACAACACCATGTTTTGAATGACTTGAGAGGCTTAGTGGCTTTTCTCTGCCAGAACCTAGGCAGAAGATCCTGCTCTGGTTTAGAATCAAACAATAGACTTGCCATTGTACTTAGCTGGCTAAAGAATAATGTGCCTTTATAAATGCTTTGGTGAAGACTCAAGGTGTTGATAATTTCTTTCAGGAACACACAAAAATAAGCTTGAGCTCTGTTTGTGCTTTCCGTCAAAAACTGAGAATTTAATATGTAATCATTAGGATTTTCTTCCTCTAAAATACTCAAATAGAAAATACTGAAGGCCAATTTAAATGTTAATGTAACACATACTGTGATGATCAGTGCAGAAGCTGTGTGGGAATATAGATCCTTTACAGGTGTCAACTAAAAGTACAATAGAAATGTAGTTTCTTGAATGATAAATAATTCAGATACTAAATCTGTGACCATGATATCAGTGTCTATGAATTTGGGTGTGACAGCTGTGGACAGTTGCTAACTACCTGAAAAAACTGCCAAAGAAAATTTTATCTATTCATTTTGGTATAATTTCTTGGCGAATTCTGGTGAGCTCACATTTTCTCTTACATTTTTGTTCCCAGAATGGGAACAGGTATGAACCTGAGTATGATGTCTTGTAATCACTTCTATCTATTATGATAATTACTGTACATCCACCAATGTAACGATTCTACTCATATTGCCACAAATAATATTCAATACATACTGTTCATTTAAAATAGACATCTCTGTTAGGTGTATACAATTACATAAGTAATGAATGTAACTTTGAAAACACTTAAATTATAAAGAATTAGCTTGACATTTTACCAATTGAATACCAGGAAAGTCTAAAATCAAGCAGCTTAACTGTACAGATTTTTCCAAGAGCATGTTAATGGTGATAAAAGGCAGTCTGAGGTGATAGACTGATTTAAGGCTATAAGCTAATTAGTGAGATCCTGGTTAGAAACTCAGGGCCTAATGATTTGATAAAGCTGTCTTGCAAAGCATCGATCTCTAACTTTTTTCTTGAAACTCTATAAATAGTTCTCATTAAGTGCTAGTAATATGCCTGAAATTAAATATCTGGATCCCGGACTGCAGTCAGACTACCCACTACAAAACCCAAAACTTTTGCTCATCACTAAAGTTAGTGATGAAACAAGGGGGAACAACAGTGCTTAGTTACAGCCCCACTCAACAAAAGCATGCATAGTAATTTTTGGGAGAACAGAATTGTCAGAACACTAGTTAAAAGATAATTATGGATGGTTCACCACTGTTACTCTGCTATTGATTTATCATTGATCCTTTTTTGTGGTTTGAATTAGGGTTCCTATTTTTTGTTTGCTCTTTTTACCTGTTTCTGAGATGAATGTAGGACGTGTAGATCAGAACTCTCTAGTGCTTTCTACTGTGCATTTAGTTTTCTCTAGTTCCAGGAGCAATATATAATGATAAACATCTGCCAAAAGTGTAAACTCAGAATTATTGTGGGATGGAGTAAACACGTGCAGATATGAAAAAGGAACACAACTTTCTTTAAAGGCTCATTTATTTATTTTTATGGTATGTTTCAGCTTTCTATCTATATATTTGTGAAAAACTGAACTACCAAGGTAAGGAAAGTGTTGCTATCAGTACTTCTCTTCCTACAGTACAGTCAAATGGGTGGAAAAAATAAGAATAGTAGTTCAAAATTCCTTTTTTTTAATGCTGAAGACATGAAATTGAATTTACTTCTCTCTCCAGTGAAGTTCCCTACCTTTCCTTTTTACCAATGAGACATCACTGGATTATCTATGGAGAGTGGCCCAACCGATAAGCGGAAAGAATTCTATTTCTGGCTCATAAATAATGAAACAACTGTACAAAGCACAAAAACCTTAAAGTTCCTGCTCTGCCATCTCCCCAACTACTGAGTGAGCCAAAACCGTGGATAATTGTGTTGGATGATAAGCCCCATGTGACATACTTAAGGTGAGCAGAAATGAGACTATAACCTTTCTCTTTCAGAACTGGATTTTTTTTACAGAATTGCATGTCTAGAGGTTGATGGCTTTATGTGGATTGTCTCTGACAGTTCAATTTTCTTAAAAAAAACCAAAAAAATCATTCCCCCTGCTTTTGTTATTAACAAGTTTATTATGGTTCTTTTAGCAGGATTAAAATACTCTGCTCACATTTTTTTAAAGAGTTATGAAACAATCTCAAAATTTTGTAGTGTTTTGGTGGGGTTTTTTTTCATTGTTGGATTTTTTTTCTTTTCCAGTCTATAATCTTAAAAAAAAAAAAAAGAGTAAATTTTTAATGTAAAGGTGTTAGTATAACACCTCTTTAAATCATCTTCTGACAAAGGTAGGTTTGTACCTTAAGACATTATAAATAAGTTTTCAAATGTAAGATAAATCCATACTGTACAATCTCACGTATTCATTGTGTAAAGTAATGTTAACAGTGCAATCCTGAACTAAAATGTATGTGTCCATTGTTCTATATCTTGCCCAAATCTCAGTCCTCTCACCAATGCTTGGCTTCCGGGAAGTTCTGTTACCCTAAAGATGCTTCCCTCCTACTGCGGTTTCTTTGTTTTGCTTGTCTGGTCTCATTGGTGCTTGCCAAGCAATAAGGATGGCTTAATTGGGAAGAAGGTAGATAGGAGGCAAGAACCCTCCTGCTGGCATTGCCTGAAGTGATAAACAGCTCATGTGTTACTTGAAGTGCTTCTATTAAGCAGCTGCATTGCTTCCTCCTTATCCAGCACTGACTGTACAGCTAAAACATAACAGCACTGGCAAGCACAACAACCTCTCTGAGAGCAGACATGGCAGACTGATCCGTCACCTCGTGCTGTGACACCTGTGGCAAGAGGTATTTTCTATCCTCAGAATGAATTGATGGCATTTCCAGCTGGAAATCTCCTTTGTTTTACACTGGGGCTGTGGTGTGTGAGCATACAATTGTTCTGTGATGCTGTCACGGCACAGTGCAAACCAGAGAGCCACTGGCAGCATGTGCAAGAGTGTCTGTCTGCCTGTCGAGATACTTCAGGTAACTGCAACTAAACCAATACATCTCTGTGGCTTTATGCTGTGTAATGAAGGAAAACTGAGACATGAAAGGGGTATCAAAACAAAGCATATGAAGAACTATAAAAAAACCCCAAAAAACCATTGTTCCATGCCTCGGATATTTTCATCTGGGTTTTAGCCTCATAAAAATGTTACACAGATGAAGGTTTATACTGAAATTTGAGATAATTTTGAAACCCTTTGAAAAATCCCTATAAATTGCACAATTCATATTGCTTAGGTAATGTGCGTATATCATGAAATTGTTATGAAGATGTGATATCTAGAGTATTTGTCCTTTCAGCCAAGAAAAATCCATTAAAAATCTAAGCAATCTTGTTTAGAATCACATCCCACATCAAAGCAGTCATAATTTCTTTGTCTGTTTTGATCACAGTTAATGATGTATTAATTTGTCTTAAGTATGTTCTTATAACAAAATGCCCACAACTGCTAACTTTATTCACTGAATAAAGGAAAGCAAATATAATTCTGGGCTTTTTGAATGCTTTGGTTTTGTTTTTTCAAGTGAAGTGTAAATGAAGTCTTTGGGAATAGTTTTAAGAAAGTGTCAACATGCAGGAGGAAATACTAAGGATCTTGAAATACTCGTTTGAAGTTCTAGGTCTGAATGTGTAATTTGTCTTTAAATTTGTGCATGTAAATCAAAGCAAAGATAAAATAAAAAGCATCAGAAACCCCAGGAAGCTGTGTGCAAAATATAAATTAAGGCAAATCCCAAATTGTCTAAGGAATAATTTCTTTTAAACATAAAATGCAGTCGTAAATCTTTTTCAAAAACCTCAGAATGAAAAGAGTTAGCAAAGAGTGTGTAAATCTAATTGAAGATGAAGGCATAAAAAGAGGACTTTAAGGCTGAAACCACAGCAGAGAAATTATGTGAAGAGGGTTTTTTTCATTGCTTGCTTTGGTTTTATGCATTACTGCTCATCACTGAAAACACTGGGGATTTCTTGCATAGAAATCCTGGATTTAGTCTGTTAGGGAATCTGTTAAATTGTTTGGTAGGAAAGGTATGGAATGTGAACAAATGAGAAAATGAACAAATAGAGATTGTGATGATCAGATGATATTCGCCACAGAGTTCTAACTTAAGTTGAAACTTCTTGACACAATTAATAGTTCAGCTATCTCCAACATAAAACTGCTGTGCTATTACAGGCCAGAAAGTGGCAGAAGTGGCACCAGTGGAGTTTTTCTAATGTTTTAAAGGTGATCTAGGTGGCTACAGATTAGTGAGTCTTCTGTCTCTCCAGAGCTAATTATTGGAAACTCTTCCAAAAAGTATATTAGTAAATGTAGATTAATAGAATATCCTAGAGGTAATATGATTTTATAGAGAGACACTTCCTGCATCAGGGGCTCAAAAATTATTAAGAAAACAAAGAACAAGTGCTAGTAGATATCCCTTTGTTCCTTGAAGTCTGAGCCACAAACTACTGGTATATATAGAATATTCTGGGGAATCATTAAGTGTGTGTGTCCCCATTGCTTCTTATTCATTCTGTCTTCGACATGGTAGGAGAGAAATGGTTGAACGATAGTCACATTTCACCAGACTTGTTATGATCATGTTCTTCATGGTGAAATCTGATGGTGGGAAAGGGTAGTGGGTTGAGCTGGACTTTCTAATTTAGTCAGAGCAGATTTCTGCTGGTGGTTAGCATTCTGGCTTCTTGTGTGTGTGCTAGAGCCCATACAAAAAACAAATATTCTCCTGAAGGAAAAAGAAGTTACAGATGTACAGATGGTATACACAGCAAATGTATGACATTTTGCCATTGCATTAATCTGATTTTCATATCCCAAAGAAGTTGACTTCTGTGACAGATGCAAGAATTTATCACTTCTCTATGGGCCTTAAGGAACCTATTTGTCTGTGATTTAGACTCTGTACTTCAAAGTAAACTGACTGCATATTAATAGCAAATAATGGCCTGTCATCAATAAAGCTGAGGATTTAGACAAACATTGCTATGGAAATGGATTGCAGAAACTGGCATATATTTTGATACTGACTGTTAGAAATAAGCTACTGTGCAAGGTAGGCTGTATGAGAATCTGACCAGCAATGACAGCTACACTGCTGCTGGTTTTACACAGATAGGTCTGTAAAGAGATGTATACAGATAACATTCACCATTATTTGAACAATGCAAATTGTAGTTCCTGAAGTGCATTTGAATTAGTGTATTGTGAGTTGTTTGGAAAGTTTCATTCAATATAGGCACATACCTCTCTCTTTCAAATTTTATCTGGTGAATTCAATGCAAATTTCCCAAAAGATTACTTTTTTGTCCTGGGAATGGGAATATTCTGATTATAATGTTTCTATTTATTCCAGCTCTAGCCAGTCTTGTTTCCAGCTGTCTTTACACTGTGTGTGTGTGTGTGTGTGTGTGTGTGTGTGTGTGTGTGGAGTGTAAAATCAGCATTTGAGATTTGAGGCTGTTGATATGAGAAATTGCCACAGCCAGTTTGGACTTGTAGAAAAGTAATAATACAAAGATGGAACACCTGACATGAGTATTGGTAAGGTATTTTGGATTTGTATTTTAAATTGTTTGTATTGCTTGGTTTCTGACACTTCATATTTCAAACTGATATAATTTGCTAGATTATCCAGAGTGATATTGAACAGACGCTGTGATTTTGTTATTCTTGGTATTTGATAAGAAGAGATTTTTTACACCAACATAAATCTTTCATCAAGGCAGAATCAACCATCTTGTAGTTATGAACAACTACAAAATTCTATGTAATTCTGCTGGCAAGACACCCTCTTTGATTATTAGTCCCTGCTACGAGAAGCTTAAGAAAGTATTTATCAGCTTTTTAATCTACTTATTTTTCAGATTGCTTTTTTCTTTCCCACAGCTTTTTCAAATTAAAATATTATGCCACAATGAATTGGTGGGCAAGGTTTTAAATAAATAACAGGAAATAGATCATGTTGAATTTGCCAGGTATATCTTTATCAAAAGTATTATTAAGAATTTTTCCTCTCATTGATCATGTTTTAATCCTTTAATTCTTTAGTACTTGAATTAATTTTTTATTAATAGTCTTGTGTCAGCCATTTAATATTTCACCCAGGTTCAATATCAGGCTGACAAGCTGTTACCACACAGATCCCCTCATTTACCTTTTGATATGTATGCAAAACTTTAGCTGTCTTCCACTTGAAACTTGGTTACTGTGCCAAGTTCTGTTGAGCCTTGGTATTTCTGCTCCAAGCTCCCTCTGGAAGGAGGCTGTATGGGACCAAGGAATCTGGAAGCAATTTCCCAACATCTGAGTTGCAGTTGTATATCCATCCTCTGATATAACATCACCTTTCTTTACAAGTTGCAAAAAAAAAAAAAAATCAGCCACAAAAGCTCACTAAAAATAAATCTACCATTTCCTTGAAATGCATCTACCATTTCTATCTAGAGAGTCACTTTAAGTATGTTGATTAATTTTATTTCTGACTCCTTAAATAAACACAAGACTCTATGATCCCCCCCATCGTATTCATTAGTAATTTATTTCTGTAGTTTATTTTGCTTCCTTTACTGATTTCAACCCTTCATGACCTGATTTTTAACTTCATTCATGTCCACTGCACTCAACCATTGCATACGTAAAATGGATTTTATGAGAGCTTTTTTTCTCCATAAGAAACATACTGATTTTCTTAAATTCCTGAAACTTTATTCAGTCATAGGATTCTGATGTCTAGAGAATCTAGCCAAGTAATACTACATAACTTCCAATTATTATTCAGTTTTATTAATATTTTATCAAATTGCTTTTATCAAATAGTTTGAATGTCTTTTAATTTGAAAATAAAGAATGTGGCACTTACAAAACATAAATGCATAGTTTTTAAAAAAGTGAAAGGACCTAGCTACAAAAATGTTAATTTATTTTTCATTATTTCTCCTCCTTAAATAGAAACTGTAATGATGCCAGCTACTTCTCATAAATTCTCCGCAATTTAGGCCTTTTGGGTTTAAGATCATGCAAACCTCCAAACTATAGATAAAATTACAGAGTCATTCAGAGAAGAAAATCTATTTGGTTTCTAAATATTAGAGGAAGAGTATATACAAAATTTTGGCTCCCAGTAGCAAAATGGTTAAGTGTACACAAGACAGACACATATGCTATGATACTGGTCCTGTACTCCGTACTGTAGCTGTGGGGAAACAGATGCTAAGAAGATTTGTGGGGTTGAATGTGGAATAATATGGTAGATGTTGACCTGGTATTTTGTTGGAATCTGCTCCACTGCATATGTGTTGGCTCTTGAGTGAAAGGTGTCAGCATAAAGTGTGTGAATGTAATCTTGTTCAGAAGTTTCAATAGAATATTCCTGGGAAGTAATTTTGTCTCCCGTGTCATCAGTTTAGCAGGCTGAGGTAAAGTAAAAGTTCTCAAGTTCAAGACAGGACTTGTCTCAACTGGTATGCACAGCAATTGTGGCAGAAAACTGCATGGCACAGCATTTTCTTCAGAATTAAAAATGTGCCTATATTCCAAAAGAACCTGCAAGGCAATATGTAACAGCATCATACACAATGTAATGAATTAGTCATGTGAAACTATTAATCATACCCCTTTCACCACTTGCTCCTCTATTAATCCATTCCTGTCAGAAATTTAACATTACAAATTCTTCAGATGTCTCATACACCTACCACTGTTTAAATTAATGTTCAGCTTCCTCAAGTTTCATTTCCCTTCGAAATACCTGTTTTTCCCAAGGAATGAGATGGTACAATTCCCATAGGAAGTTAGTTGTTATAAATACTGTGAGAGTCAGTTCTGAAATTAAAAACCTAGAATTATTTCATGCTTAGCAATGCATGACTACAATAGTTAAACTTTGTAAAATTTTTTGCTAACTGCAAAATAAAAAAAAAAGAAAAACGAAAGAACACAAAGTTTCTTTATTATATCGATGAGTGAGTGCAGCACAAAACTGTGACATATTCAGTACTTTGCAAGAATCTGAATATGAATCAGCAGTAGCAAATAGTTACCTGTGTAAGAATAACACCAGGTGATATCTAAAATACTTTGCTGACCTTTGAAGAAATGGAATATAAACCTGGAGGAGGTTGCTGGTGATATACTCTGTCTCTTTTGGGAATTGATGAGAAGTTATTTTAGGAAAGCATTTACATCTCAAGAGGATGGTATTGAAACAGTAACAGAGCAGAAATCATTCTTGAGAGTCTGATACCTCTGGAAGGTGACTTGCGTTTTGGTGGTGTGACTGATGTTTTCAAGGTTATGTTTTTTTTGGCAATGCTTCATATGGGACAATGGAAGCACTTTTAGAAATTGAATAAGGCAATAGAGTGACAAGATCATAGGACAGGGTCATATAAGATCCTTCAGGCTGGAAAGGATCTCAGGAGGTCTCTAATATAACCTGCTGCTTAAAGCAGGGTCAGCTTGTAATAAGATGTTTTGCCTTGGAATGTGGTCAAGCAAGTCACAAATGCCCTATTTTACAAGTTATCAGCACTGGGTTGAGAGGGGGTTCATGTGCTACTTTTGGTGTTGAATTATGCTAAAACCAGTCTTGCTTATCAGCCCCAAATTAATATTTTGATAGGGAAGCAAAATTTGGCAGATAAGATGCTAGGGTGACGTGGAGACCTATGACTGGCAGTCAATCTTATTAAAGTCCAGTCCGCTTCCATAAAGTGGGTTCCTCTAACATATTCCTTCTTGGAGTATGTCTTTGAAGTTTCCTCTCTTGAAGTGGGGATGCCTCTTCAAGGATACTCCTCAGGCTGAGTGAAAGAGATGCGCCCATGGTGAGTTACACTCATCTCTGCTCAATAATTAGGGCTTTTTTCTGGATTTTATTTATTAACTTTGATAGAGGGCACTATACCACTACCCTCTGAAATCAGTAATTGACACTTTTTTGACTATAACATCTGAATTTGTTTCCAAGGATATTGTGAGGGACTGTTCATGTGAGAGTAACTCAGTTGTTCAGAACATGGTGCTAATAATACCAAGGTTTTGAATTAAATCCCTCTATAAGCCATTCACTTCGGAGTTGGACCTGCTGATCCTTGTGGGTCCCTTCCAACTCAGAATATTCTGTGATTTCTGTGATCTGTAACTACAGACACTGTTCTCCCCCTGACCACAAAAACACTCATTTTATCACTCTTTATATCTAATGAATTACAGGGTAAAAGTGAAAACTTAGGCTTTCCTGTTTGGGGGGAAATTTCTGGGAATAAATACAAAAATTATCAGATAAATATTTGCAACTCTCTGCAAATACTGATGAAGAGAGCAAGCGGAACTGATGGATGGAACACAAAGGAAAAAAATACAAAAAAAACCCACCACTGATGCTATGCCTCTGTCCTCCTTGGACAAATAAGAAAGGCGAAAAAGGAGTCTACGAATTAGAAAAGTAGTTTACAGTGGGTTTCTTACAATAAATGCTTTAAGTGAAGGGATTGGGATCAAATTTGTTGCAAAAACAAGCAGGCAACTGAGTCTGTGTTTCTCAAGATAAAACTTACTGTTACTATATAATGTGTGGTGGTTTGAGAAGGAAGTGAGTTTTTGAGAGGCAGTGGTCAAACCAATAGGTGCTCAGATGTGAATATTGGCACCTGGTGTGGCCACTCAGGATATAGATACCCCTCTGAGAACACAGGGGTAAAAAGCAGAGGACTCCCAGGGGAACTCTCTCTTGGTTCTGGTCGGTGGAGAGGGCAGACCTCCACTGCCCAGCTGCGGGCTGGGTGGGGGAGGAAAAGCCACGAGGCTTGAGGGAGGTAGGCCGGAGCCTTGGACTGAGAAAAGGGGTGCAGGCCCTTGCAGGATGGAAGGGTGGAAGAACCAGGCCCCCTTTCCTAGGAGAGAGAGAGGGAGAGAGACTGTGCCTGTGCTTTGGCCACCTTGAAATGTGATATGCTGTGCCGGCAGCACAGCCGAAGGAGAAGTGGGGAGGGGATGTGGTGAGAAGATGTAGCCAGCGGCCGTGGGAGTTCTGGGCAGACAAAGCCCAAGCTTTTAACCCTTTTCTTGGATGATGAAAACCTTACAAATACTGATCCTCCTAGATCTGAAGGGGAAGAGAGGAGGAAATGAAATTGAGGGAAATGGGCAAGTGTGTCGGAGGTTTGAGCAAGTGAAGTATGTTGGAAGACCCTGAGAAGAATCCTAGGTGGGAGGAGATGATGGAGTGGCCTATGGCTGGACTCTTTTCTTGTATAGCCATGGACAGACCCATTCTTTTTCCTGTGACGCAGAGACTGCATTTAGGGGGAGGCGATGGCTTGGAGCCAAGAGGGGGCAGTGAAGGAGTGGTGTGAACAGAGATGGAGAGGAAGATCTCTGTTCTCCAAGACCCTTCGGCCCCAGGGGGTGAAACTGGGGGGGACTGGTGTCCTGAAACTGGAGAGACTGTCACTTTTTGGAACTGACCAAAGCATCCTTAAGAAGAGGAACCCTAAAAGCAGTTCTGGTCCATGCACAGTGGTGAGAGCACTGGACATGGAAGGAAGAGGTCATGATATGGTACAAGAGGGGCTCCTCTCTCCTTGATGAAATGAGAGTTGATTACCGGAAGGGGGGTGATGGACTGAGAATTGAATATCTGAGGGGTAGTAATCTGATTGGAAGTCCAAGGCTATATCATTGTACTAGTTTAGGAATTTGAGTGGAGGGAGGAGAAATGGTTTGGAAGGTTTTCATTTTGAATTCTGTGTGTTCATTTTGTTATAGTTGTAAGTTAATAAAGTTTTTTCTCCTTTGTTCCCAAGTTGAGGCCTGATTTGCTCTGTTTCTGATCACATCTCAGAGCAGATACCAGGGAGAGTATGTTTTCATGGGGGCACTGGCCTTGCGCCAGCGCTGAATCATGACAACCTCAAATGGAAGCACCTATAGCCACTAATTTTTCTGACCTCCATTTTTAGCTGTTATGCACAAGGCAGCATTAAAAATTCCTGTCCTGCTTTATGCACCTGATTTATGATGAAATTATGACTCAGATATATTAGGCTATATTGATCTCTGATGTCTATCGAAGGAGATTAGCTTAAGAATACTTGTCTACATCATGGTCAGATGGGAGGATTTTTTTTTTTTTTTGCTTTGAATCATCACTTGGTTCTGCAGCTGATATTAAGGCTGTCCACCAGAGGAAGATTTAAGTATAGGTGACTGCTATAATTTTATCACAGTTGCTCAGATTTTGGGTTGACTCACAATGCAACTTTAAAAGCTTTGGTTTCATACATTCTGTTTTGCCAGCAGTCTGACTAGCAGCAAAAGCTTTTAGTGCCACATGCTCTGAGGGGAGACCATGAGAGACAGCTACCACAAACTGACAGACAACATGACAGCAGTAAAAATAGATTGCCATGCTCAGGCAAACTCAGTGACAAAATACTGCTAACATTGGAAAATACAGGGTTTTAATGTCCTCTCGTTCAACATTTGTCTGAGTCATGGCTTTGAAATATGTCTGGTACAGAAACATCCCATGGTCTGCTTTATACTACTAGGAAAAGTCAACTGCCACAGTCAGGGCTAGGAGCTGTAGTTTTGTATGAACACTAATTACCAATAGTGTGACATTAAGCTAATAAGATGTAATTGTGCTTCCACCCACCCCTTCCCAGTTGATTTCTACAAAGAATCATAATTTGTTATAGCATTGCCTTATCAGTTGAATGGGTAAATTCTAATTGTCTGAAAAGCCTCAAAGAAACAGTGTAGCTGATCATTGTTTGCTTAATTCACTAAGTAAATCATAAGTTGAATTGAGTTCACAGTGCATAGTTGATTTATCTAAATAGCCAACTGAACACGGAAAAAGTATGATAAATTAATGTAATGTTCCACAGTAATAATGGCAGGCTCATTCACCTCCAAAATTCTTCATTTTTACTACCTATTCCCTAAATTCTTTATTTTTCTCCTTATAAACATCCCTATATTTAAAGCACATGCTGCAATTTTCCTTACCACCACAAAATTATAATCTGTACAATGGCTAAAATAAAGGTAAGGAGATAGTGTACATATTCATTACTGTGAAAATTTTCATATATATGGGTAACCCATTATTTTGTTTCAAAATTGTTTGTTCTATGGAAATATGCAGCACAAAACCTTAAAAATATTAGTTTCAGGATAATAAGTAAGTTTGCAGATGATACAAAATTGGAAGGAGTTGTTGACTCCCTCCAAGGCAGGGAGGCCTTGCAGAGGGATCTTGACAAATCAGAGAGTTGGGCAATCACCAACCACATGTGTTTTAACAAAGACAAGAGCAGGATTCTGCACCTGAGATGGGACAACCCTGGATGTACAGACTGGGCAATGAGAGGCTGGAAAGCAGCGCCATGGAAAGGGACCTGGGTGTACTGGTCGATGTCAAACTAAACATGAGTCAGCAGTGCTCTGGCAGCCAGGAGAGCCAAGCATGTCCTCGGGGGGCATCAGACACAGCATGGCTAGCCAGGCAAAGGAGGGGATTGTCCTGCTCTGCTCTGCTCTGCTCTGCACTGGGGTGGCCTTACTTCGAGTGCTGGCAGCAGTTTTGGGTGCCACAATATAAAAAAGGCATTAAGCTGTTAGAGATGGTCCAAAGGGGGCAGAAAAGGTGAAGTGCCTTGAAGAGCAGCTGAGGTCACTTGGTCCGTTCAGCCTGGAGAAGAGGAGACTGACAGGAGACTTTTGTGCAATCTACAATTCCTCTCAACAGTGAGAGGACAGGGAGGGACAGACACTGGCCTCTGTGGTGTCCAGTGACAGGACCTGAGGTAATGGCCTGAAGTTGTGTCAGGGGAGGTTTAGGTTGATACTACAAAAAGGTTTTTCACCTGGGGACGGTTGAGCACTGGAACAGACTCCCCAGAGGAAGTGGTCACAGCACCAGCCCAATAGAGCACCAGCCCAATAGACTTCAAGAAGCATTTGGACAATCCTCTTGGGCCTATGGTGTGACTTTAGATGTGTCCTGTGCCAGGCCAGGAGTTGGACTTGATGACTTTTGTGGGTCTCTTCCATTCCAGAATAATCTGTGATTCTTTGATTCTTTTTGGTTTATGGTTTGTCTTTTAAATTTTTATTCAAGTGTACAAGTAACTCTACAGTTATTTAATATTAAAAACAGACATTTTACAGCTAAGAGCAATCAAGTTTAAAGTCAGAAGTTTCCGCTTCTGCAGTGAGCTAGTCCCAAAAATTGAATTTCCACTATTTATGAGGTTTTTTCATTGCATATTCACATGCGTTTTCACAATAGCTAGAACTACTTGTTATCTTGTAGTCCTTTGACTGTACCAGAAAAATATTTTATGAGCAATCCTCAGATATTGAAATCACTATGCCTTTTAAGTGGTAGGATATTTTATTTGCAAAAGCATCTAGGAATACAGCAAAATCCATTCCATAAGCAACATGAGTTTAAGTACACAACAGCTTCCTGTTTTGTTCTGGAATCAGATGGTTTCAGTAACACCATTTCAAGAGCTTTATGGTGAAACTTAAGAGCTGTGACCTTATCTTAAGGTCTCCTGGTTCCTTTACTGTGATTAGTCTACACTTATATTGTACTCCTAACCTTACAACTAAAATTTATACCTATAAAATAGAACACTTTGAAGACAATATGGTTGGATAATTATAAGTTTTAAAACAAGTTTTTCTATACAGAATATGTGACCTCACCTCCTGTATAATTATAACTGATTAAGAAAATAATTTGCAAAATGTTGAATAGATTATATTTGGATTTTGTGCCAGGTAAGCATAGGACATATCCAGGTGGAATATCTTGTTTAGCAACACAAATTGTCAGCATGTTGACAATTTGAAATAACAGTTGATAAAGTGTTGTTCTTGTGGGGTTTTTTTTGTCTTCATTAGCCAATCTGTCTAAAAGATCTTTACTGAAGTAATTTTCACTTTTTTTTTTTCTTGCATAACACCTTCTTTTTGATTAAACTTTCACATATTTCTTCTTTGTACATGTTGTCTTATACCAGAAAATGTAGGGGAGATACAACATATGCAACATCTTACTTGGCTTTGAGTCACATATTTTAAAGTTAACTTTTTAAAATTCTTTATGTCTTTTTAGGAATGTCATTCCTTTCCAGTTTCTTGATGTAAGATTTTTTTCAAAATGTGATATTTTGTTGCAGATAAATATTCATTTTCTTCCCCTTTCAATATTCAACTATAACTTTGTTGTCTTCAGAATTCTCTTTGCTAAGATTTTTAATTGAATACATTAATTTTATACTAATCTTACTCAAATATAGTAGAGGTTACATTTTTTCTTTGGGAAAATGTGAAATAAAGGGTGAAATAAAATTAAGGTTATAAAAAAATGGAGATCTATATGACTGGTGAAAGGGGAAGAATAGAGCTAAGAGAAGATATGGAAAAATTATAATTATAACATGGAAAATTTAATAAAGTAAGAGCAAGTTGATGGGTTCACAGTTCACTAATAGGAAAAAAAAAATAAGATAATGCCTAAAAATTTCATTTTTCCACAGGAAAAATATTATATTAAAAAAATACTCAAAGTAATCTGATGGTTGAGAATCTGTTGATCCAAAACCAAGTGCTTTCTACAATAGAATAGCTGTTGTTTCATATAAAAACTAATCTGTCAAAAGTCTTTCAATCCCAAAGGATCATAATGTTTTAAAAAACATTCTCCCACATGGATGATACCATTTGAGCTGTCTCAAGTATCACAGTGTGAATTTTTATCAAAAGGACTGTGATACATTTTACGATTTTAAGATGTGATAGTATATTCGGACAACAAATGCATGCATGACCTGAAAGATATCTGAATAATAGACTAGGAATGCATGGTAGCATTTTATGGCAAAGATTCTCTACAACACACACTTGGCCGACAGCCCAAGAGACCAAATTGTTTTCCTTCCCATTTGTCCACCACCAGCGGTCAGCAATTTTCTTCTTTCCTGCTCAAGGAGACTTCACTTTATACCTCTAGCTCCAGTGATATGGCTTTTTTTTAAATGTATAGTGAGAAGGAAAAAAACCAAATACCACAAATGAAAAGGAGCTCATCTCTAGGGTTTTAAAATCCAACTTGGTACAGAGCTAATAATACCTGTAAACCTTCATTTGTATGGAGTGCAGTCACACTGACCAGATCTATCACCTTCTGCTTACTTTGCTGTCAAAACATCCTACATGCCACCTTGTATCAGCACAGTTTTTATGGGAATGGATATGCTTTTCAAAATTTTAAATATAGTAACTAACAATGGTAATATCATAACCTTGTTGAAATTGCTTGGTTTACCTTTAACATTTGAATTCTTGGACAAGGAAGAAAGAACTATGAGGGATGTGAAATTAATAGTCACATTCAAGTAAGAAAAGGTCAAAACTAATAGTGATGCAAAAGATACATGAATTTAAGTTCATAGCCAAATTCAAGTTTTCTGAAAAAAAATCCTGTAACACCCTGTATTCTAAGCCACTCTTGATACAAGATGCTCTTTGCATTTTCTTTCTCTCTCTGTGAAATTAGTTTCTTCAAGCTTGTGTGTCTGAAGAATTATAGCATATTATTTTACATGTAGTCTTAGAGTTGAAGTCTGTAGCCTTTGTGTTTTACAAACTATTTTCCTCTAAAAAACCTCTTATTTAAGATTTGTTTCAGAGGTCCAAGGTTATATACAGGTTACTAAAATACAGATGCCTACCACGGTCTGCAAATTAAAACTCCAAAGCCTATTTTAAAGCTTTTTGATCTTGTTTAATCAGCAGCATAAGAGTAGACAATTCCCTTGTGTGCTCCAGTTAATTGAATGTTATTGCTTAGATAAACAGTACCTCTATTCTGATTAGGTTCATGTTTATTCATTGAGTCAAAGAAATAAGGGATGGAAACACCTCTGAGGTCATCCTGTCCAATACCCTGTAAGTTTAGTACTGTTCCCCACGGGAATAGAAGTTTTGTACACTCCAGCTTTAACCAATTCAAATAATGTGGTTTCTGTCTCTTCCAGTGAGAATTATTAAGCAATTTAACAGACTTAACAGACGTAAACACTTTTAACATCTTTCAAAAAAATTTGATATTACTCAGCTTGCATTTGATTTGGAGTTTCTGTCAGTTACACAGAATATGGCTCAAGCAAATATCTGTCTTCCATACACAGTGTTTTCAAGTAATACTAGTCCTTTATGAAAGTCTTATTTCCTAGCTGATGAAAAAATACTTTATAAAGCTATCTCCTAGTGGTTTTGATTAATTTTGTTTTTTGCTTTGTTAAACATTCTTATCATTTTGAAATGTCTCTTTCAAGAAAGATTCTTCTTCAGCTGTATTCTTGAAAACTACTTATTGGTAGCCTAGGGGATTTTTGGGAGGGGTTAGGCCAATTTTTCTTTTTTTTTTTTTTTTTTTCCATTGGGGTGGTTAGAAGTGGAGCTGTCTTGATTACTTTGTGATGAAAACATTTACATCATTATCCTTTTTGCTTCTTATCAAGCTTGTTATATGAAGCATTTTTGAACCATCTCAAAATTCATCCCTGGTTGACTCTGCTTTGATTTCGTTGCTATAAAATGTATTTTTAAAAGATGGGAAAGTATTCCCCAAATACAGCAAACAAGTTTATGTACATTTAAATAGGTTCCATTTGAAATATGTGTTTGCAAAACATACTCAAATTAACTTTGATTTTATAGCTGAAAGTTTATGTATCATTATTTAGAAATGGCTACTGGCTTTGTCAAGGGGAAGGAAGGTCCCTCAAGTAGGAACTGCTTAAAAATCATCATCAGCAGCAGCTTTCTGAGGCCTTATTCTAAAGCACTCCAGGTGCTATTCTTTTCTTAGGAACTGTGTGCCTTCCTCTAGGCATGGATCTCTTTGCCCTAACAGTCTTCTACATCAATTATATATCAACCTCACCATGACCTTTACTTGTAAAGCAATCAGGAATTCTACAGAAACCTAAAGCCTCACATAAACTCACAGGAGGGGCAGAAAAATTAAATCAATGGACAACATGCCATACTTCTCAGGTTGTCCATACCCACGGATCTTAATTCTGGTTGTATGCCTGGAATTCCCTTCTACTACCTCATGATCCCAGATCCTGTCAATCCTGTCAAGCTAGTATTGGGAAGCCATCTTTCAGTAAAAGAGAGAATAGCTTGGGCTTCTATCTTGTTAATGGGTAGCACTTTGTGACTAGAACAGTAGAGAGTGCTTTAATACATAACACCTGTGCCACTGGATAGGTGCTGAATGCACAATCATGTTAGTGTTAGAATGTCTTCTCATAAATCAACTTTATAAATATCTGTCAAAACAAATTCCACCTTTTGTTACTTCTACATAAGCTATGAGTTTTTAAAGCATCCCCTTTTTTACTTACTGGGATAGATTTGTATGTTAAATTTCAGCCTGTGTGAATTCAACAGATACATTTATGCGGGGTGAGTTTGGTATAAAAAACTTATCAGCTCCATGTTTTCCTGAGGTGACTGATCTTGAATGTATATTTAGCACTATAAATAAATTAACTTCATAGATATAAATGGGAAATGAAAAAGAAAAATCAAACTGTTTGCCCTTAGAAGAACAGCACAATGCCTGGCTTCTAAAAATCAATTTTTATGGGGTTTTCATTTTGATACAATAAGGTCAGTTAGACATAATAATCTTTAGCTTCCAACTCCCTAGTATCTGCTGCAGTGAAATAAAACCTGCAAACTCTCATTTTATGCAGAAGGTGAAAAGGAATTACCATAATGGTGCCTTGAGGTCTAAATGTTCTGAACCAAGTACAGAGAAGTGCATTGGTGGATCACTGGACAGGATTTCTTGGGAGTCCCTCTGTTTCACAGTGGCAATTTTTGTATTTTCAGATGCAGTGCGGGAGCTGGCTGTTCCGTAGGGTGCAGCCACATTTTCAGCAGTGTCCTCAACCAGAGCTTTTGCACCATGAATGCAATTCAAAGATGTTTGCCAGGGCATAGGGGGAGTAAAGGTGAGAAGAGCAAGGCCCTGTCTGAACAGTCATCAGTGTTACCACTTGGATATTTGCCTAACCAAGAGGTGGTGGTTACTTAAAAGCTATGAACTGCTCTTAAATAGGTCTCCACAGCCAGCTTTCCTATACTCTATCCCCCTGTTTTAGGAGAATCCAAATGTGGCCCCCCTTGTATACCAAAGACAGACAAGTAAGAAATACAGTCATTCCTCCTGACTGTTCAGAGTCAGTACACACAGTACCTGTGCTTCATGGTTGTCAGAGAGACAGAAAGACATCATCACAGAGATGTTTCCATCAAAGCTCTGGCCCTGGCTTTTTATTACCAGAACATGGTGACACATAATGGTCTGGAACATCTTGACCTTGACTACCAATGCTGAGTACCACCTGGACACAAGTCTCAAGCAGTAATGGATGCTTTTAAAAAGCAACTGCACTTAGGTTTATCATCACCTGAGTTCTGATACAATAGAGGAAAGAAAAAAAGCTGCAGTCCATTATTAAAATATAGTTAAAAATAAATGAGGATGAAGAGTAAAGGCTGATTCAAGTACTCTGTAGCTGGGGTTGCATCAGTCATTTTTAGTTCCTTATTGGCAGGCGTTTTGAAAGAATCTAGAAAATAGAATCCATTTAACACTTACTGCTATTCTTAGCTTTCCTATATTGGTTATATCGGTTGTGATCTATGTACTTCAATAATGTGTGATCAAATAGAATGGGATTGTGTGCATTCATATCAAATTTTGGAGAAAATAATTTTTGCCTAATGCAGCCTACAAAGAAACCAAGTGGAATAAAATGCAATAAAATGCCAGAATACAACAAGAAAATAGATCTGAGGGTTGTCTAGTATGCGGAGATCCTTCAATATGGATAAAGACTGCAAAACTAACAATAATACAAAGAAAGAAAACTTAATTAGTCAAATGAAATACAGAGATTTACTTATAGAAAGAAAAACTAATAATGGAATGCATTGACAAAAGCAAATACAATTGTGAACAGGAAAGAGATTATGTACAGTTATAAATAAGCAATGGACAGACGAAATGAGACACTCAGCAGTATATTTTCCTAGAAGATAAGGCAAATTAAGTTGCAATTTATTGGGGGCAATGAATTCCCCCCAAATGTACAGCTTTGTAAGAGAAAAAAATTTCCCTTTAATCGAGCTGAATGCTACCACATTAGAAAAATGGGGAGGCAATAGATTCATTTGGTCCTATCTGACATGAGGCAATGGATTAAATACAACAGTGTGAATGCAGAGAATAAGAAACCTATGGAATTAGAGTGGAACTTACTGCCTTCAGTTTCCAAGGGAAAAATAAAAGCCTCATGCTGTTTCTGCCAGCATTTGAACATTTGGATACAGTGTAAAAGCACTTCCAGCAACAGTAAATTGTCAATGCAAATGACAAAAAAATTAATATGATGCTCTACTATAAAAATTTCCTTTTTATTTTTAAAAATGTGAGGCATCACAAGCTTATACACATCGGCTGATAATGAACTGAAAAGTAGTAGATGAGTTACAAGAGGAAGAAAAAATATCAAAAGCCTTGGACTGACAGTGAAATAAGTGGTTGTTTCAGGGCAGCTGGATGAGAGGCTATTAACACTTGTCCTCCACTCAGTTTTACTGTATTCATATGTAACATACAGCATGAACAGCAGACTAACACTATAACAAACTAATCAAATTACTGCTGGTGAAAGCAGATCCTGGCATATTAAGTAATCTCCTTCTTTCCTATGATACTTGTCACTTCAGGGATTTTCTGATTAGTATAAGGAAACAACTTAAAAAATCCATTCCTATTCATGGTGCTGACGATGTAGTACTTCAAGAATGGGGCAGTAATCTTCTGTAGATTACATTTTTCACTGCAGAAATGCAAAATGCCATTAACATAATGTAAATGACCTTAAAGTTTGTATTGCTGATCCCTTGCAGGGGTCAGCACTAATAATACAACATCCGTATAATTAATCCAAACCATTTTTATTTTCTTTTCTTTGGTGATATTTAGATTTAGTAAGGTACCTACAATTAGTAATCCCTGACACTAAGATCAGAGACCATTGAATTGATTTTCTGGAGCCCCAGTCCTCTTAGTAGACAGCAATAAGGATCCTGCCCAAAAGCAATACTCTTTTAAGATGCTTTGGTACATTGGGAGTCCAATATTCTTATTGTCAAATTTACTGATTAATCACTGAAACTCCAGTGGTATCCTGTAATTTTCTGTACCTAACCAGAAGTGGTAATAGTTCCTAAAGCAGAAATCCAGCTGTGCTGCAGTCGTCCAAAATCGGTATTATTGTGATCACCTCTCTGAATTACATTGTTCTCTTGAATTGTGCAGAGACACTAAACAGCAAATCTGTCCAATGATAATATGGGTCTGACGCCTTTTATTGAATGCAAATCCAAATGCTGATCAACTTCTACACTGGGCCCCTTATACCAATTTCAAAACTGGTATTTTATTGCAGTTGCATTAACTTTTATGTGGCGTAACACTGAAAATATCAAAGGAGCTGCTCTTCCTTTACACCAGTAGGAGGGAAGAGAGCACTACCATCTCATCTTGCTTTTTAGAGTATACCATTTGCTTTTTTAAAACCATGTATTTCGTCTGTATTTCTAGCTATAATGTTTTATCTTTACCAAGCAATTTGAAGTGTTAACATTGAAAATGTGCTTTAAACATAAATGTACATTTAACAAAGCTCAGTATGACTTTCCCCTGGCATGAAGTAAGTTAATTTTTCATCACTTGGGAGTATATCTTCTTGCATAATAAAAGGAGATAATTCATTGATGTTTAAGGGTATTCTTGAAGAGCTAGAGTATTTTGAATTGGCCTCATTGCACTGAAATGCCCGTGGTTTAAATGATTTCCAAGGAATTTCAAAGCAAACAAGTAAGCAAGCTCTACTCTTAAATAATTTCATTTTAATCCAAGCTTCTTTGAGAAATAGGTGTGAAGCAATACTAATCTTATTGGTTTACAGCAGATGACTAGAATGGGCATTATTTACCACAGAACATAGGAGGCCAAACCTGTGAGGTGTGATGGTGCAAGAGCCCCAATCTGCATGTGTGTTTTTTTCATTTATATCAGCTCTAGGGTGCTCCTACCTGTGCCTAGCTTCCTCCCTCCTTGGGGTGCTCCACCCAGTCCTTTTGGTTGCACTGTGGATGGAGAAAGATGTGCAGATCCTATTTAGAGAGTTATCCTGCTCTCCTGGACAGTTCAGAGACGTGCTTACAAACCTAGGGCCACCATGGCAGATGCAGCCAGTACCAGCAGTTCCTGCATCCGGCCCCTGCCTGGGGCATGTGCTCTCTGCTTATCCCAAATGGGCACCATGGCGGTTGCCAGAGTATTGGTGAGCAGGGGGAGCTGGGAGAGGCCCTGCCAGGAGTCTACCCTATGCTCAGGAGGCACCACAACATCCTGGACCACCCTGTCTTGATCTCTCAGCCTATTTCAGTACCTGCCTCCAGCCCTATTCCCATTTCTTCACCAGGAAGGCAGGAAGGGAGGACACATCCCCACCAGCCTGCAGGTATCTGTTGGCCCCATCAGATGTTTTGAAACATGTAGAACAGTCCCACAAGAACTTGAGGGGCTGCCTGGTATATAAGACTGGTTTACAGAACATATGGCTTTCTTCTATGCATAAAGTAGGAAATACTCAGTAATCTTCAATAATGGAAAATTCCTTTCCTGAAAGTGCTTTGACTAAAGTTATTGCTTGTCACCGTCATATTTTCTGAAAAATCTCTTCACCAGGATTTCTTCTCCTGGAAAGCTGAGAAGCCTCAGAGAAAAATGACAACAATAATTATCTGATTGCTTCTCCTGTGTTTTGCTGCTTTGGAATGTGATATGGAGATTGTTTATTAACTGGTCATTGTCTGATTGGTTTCATGTGAATTGTTTTAACTTAATGATCAATCACGGTACAGCTGTGTCAGGACTCTGGAAGAGTCACGAGTTTTCATTATCATTCTTGTTAAGCCTTCTGTCTGTATCCTTTCTCTATTCTTTAGTATAGTTTAGTATAGTATTCTTTAATATAATATAGATCATAAAATAATAAATCAGCCTTCTGAGAACATGGAGTCAGATTCTCAATTCTTCCTTCATCCTGGGGAACCCACAAATGCCACAATTACTGCTATTATCTTTATAGCTTTTCCTTTGTTTGTTGTTTGATCTGTAGAGCTGACTTTAAATGTCTTTAATATTTAGTCCATAATTTACTCAGTTTAAATGACATGTTATGCATCTCAAAATAAGTTGCAATGCAGTCATTCAGTCTGTCTCTTTTCTTAGTTAATTAATAATCTCAGAGTGACCTTTCAAAGGCATCCTGGAATCCCAAAAATCCAGCAATTCCCTGAGAGAAAAAAATAGCTTCTATATCCTGGTAATATGATTTCCTTATAGCAGTTATACAGGCCACTGGGATTACTCACTTTCTTGTAATTAAGCTTTTGCTTAAACACTTTGCTACTGCATGTGCAGAATATAACTTTCAAATTCATCTTGCTTACTTTTCTGTGGTAATTATGATTCCTAATTTTACTAATAGATTCTTTCTTTGACAATTTTTCAGAAAAATAAATATTTTCTGTGGGGAAGCCTTACATTTGGACATGGATCATTTCCTTGATGTCAACAGCTTTTTCTAAGACATTTCTGTCAGGATGTGCCATAACTACTTGTTTACAAATACTCAAGGATGAGAGATAAAGGAAAAATGTAAGGGGAGCAAACACAGGTTTGTGGTTCAGAATATGGAGAAATCCTGCTTTATGAAATAGAAAGTGAATCTGGTAACAATATGAAATCTTCAGGCATAATTTCATCCCAAGGCTCTTCAAAAAACCAAGGAATAGAAAAGTGCTGTGCTGTTTCTCAAGATTGCTTTCTATTAAAATGTAGGGAAAAGAAACGAAATCTTGTGAAACAGAAAAGAAAGACTCACAAACACTCTGGAAAGGAGATACGATCAAATGAAATGCAATTGAAAAAAACAACCAGAAAATTGGGACATTTAGTGACTACAAGTAAACAGACCAGGATTACATGAGGTGCAGTGAAAAGGACCAAAACAAGCCAAAACTGACCTCACAGATGCTGCAAAAGCAGGGGAAAAAATCACAGAGGAAGCACAACTTTGAGGGGAAGATATGAGAGACATGGCATGGATACTGAAAAAGAAAATCTTCACCAAAGTGAAAGGCATTAAAAGGCATGAGGTGCCATGAAGTGCAGGGACATGGACCAAAGCTTGCCCAATTGATCCCCATTGAAATCGCAAGATTTTTTTTTTTTTCCCAAAAGGAAATTCCTGGAGGGTTCAATAGGATTCCACAACAGCTTGCTGAGTAACTCTGTCAGTGTCAGAAGATTGCAGATGAACGGAGTTGAGAGAAACAAAACCACTTAGCTGATACTCTTTTGAATAAAGATGTATTTAGCAACAGCTGAGAGATTTGCAGGAACCTGACAGGATCCTCCAGCCCGAACAGGTAAGGCTGACATGAGGGTGTTACCAGAGCCACCACACCAAATTTAAATGGCTCCAGAGACCAGAAACCACACAGAATGCAGCAAACAGTCCTGGTGGACAACAAGCTCTGCATAAGCCAACAATGCGTCCTTGTGACCAAGAAGGCTAAAGGTATCCTGGGCTGCATTAGGAAGAGCATTGCCAGCAGGCTGAGGTAGGTGATCCTGCCCCTCTGCTCAGCTCTGGTGAGGCCACATCTGGAGTGCTGTGTCCAATTCTGGGCTACTCAGTGCAAGAGAGACATGGAGCTCCAGAAGTGAGTTTAGCAGAGGGTAAAAAAGATGATTAAGGGACAGGAGCATCCCTCTAACAAAGAAAGAGTAAGGATGCTGGGTTTCTTCAGACTTCAGAAGAGACAACTGAAAGGGAACTTCATCACTGATATAAGTATCTGAAAGGGAAAGTGTCAAGAGGATGGAGCCAGGCTTTTCTCAGTGGTGCCAAGCAATAGAACAAAAGACAACAGGCAGAAACTGGTGCACAGGAAGTTCCACCTGAATATGAAGACAAAGTTCTTTACTGTATGGATTCCTGTGCCCTGGAACAGATTGCCCAGAGAGGGGGTAGAGTCTCCCTCACTGAAGATACTGAAGAGCTATCAGGAAACATTCCTGTGCCATGTGAATGTCCAGTGCTCTAGGATGACTCTGCTTGAGCTGGGAGGTTGGACCAGATGACCCACTGGGGTCCCTTCTAACCTCACCCATTCTGTGATTCTGTGTTGCATTTGTGTACTGTTCTCCAAATTCAAACTTAACTGTGAGGCATAACAATTTATCTTACTTGGTCTCTCAGTTTCACAATATGTTTGAATTTCCATTAGGCTCTGGCAACCTGTTCTTAAACGTAGCACATACTTTGCTCAGTGATTATGATGATAAATTCTTTGTAGAGGGAATCTGCAGGATGAGGCATAGTGTGAGACTGCTTATGAATCTCCTGGCAAATAGGCAGGACTCTTCCCTGTTTCTCACAGAGCTGTCAAAGAAACAATTAATGTGTTAGTGTGATCTTACACTGTAAGGCGTCTTATGCTGCTGGCAATAATTATGTGACCCAGTTGAGTAATTTTTTTCCTAAAGAGAATGAGATACCAGATAGATTGCAGCCAGTGAAATCAATAGCTTTTTATGCAAGGTCTGAAAGGCCATTTTCTTATGTTTTCCTTCTTCTGTGGAGAACAGTCATCAAAGTAGCTGAAATATGTCTACAATAAATGCATTCATTTCTGTAGTTTTGATATGGGCAACAGTATTATGCTTTGCAGGGAAACAGCAGGTCTGCTTTTTCTATTCCTGTTTTACCAGATTTCTTTTACCTTGCATTTGGAAGTATAACCTCTCAGGAAATACAGCTGATATATGGGGACACATGAAACTTGGGAGCCATTATAACATATTCAAGGACAGAATCCCCATACTGATGCTAACTTTTCATGACACTGTGTTTTCCTGTGCTCTGCATGCTAACAAGACAGCACTAGAAAATGTTTGAAGTCAACCCACACTATTGCTTCATGCCTAGATGGAGAAAGAAAGCATGATTTTCCTCAGAAATTTACTGATTGGATCATGTAATAAGTTTCCCTGTGCTATTTAAACTGTGTAAGTAGTTAAAAATATTTCTCAATTTTTGAATTAAAATTAAAAATCAAATGTAGCAGTGCGGGGTTTAGATGGTGGATGCTGCTACATATTTCCCAGTTAGCATCTCCTGGGGAAAAGCCACTTGGGTAAGCACTCAGGCAAAGCAGTCAAGTTCACACACATCACACTCACCATGGCTAGCTCAGCGAAGAGAGCCAGAAGGGCTTTCCTTCTGTGTGATAAATTCCAGCGAAGGATTATTCCAGCATGCCAAAGGGAGATCAGGGACAAAAGATGAAACCATGCGGTGTGCACAAATATGGGGTCAGGGGCCAATGGTCTGAGGGTGTGGGGGGAGCACAAAGGGCAGGGCAAAGGGCATTGCCCTACAGGGAAGATGGGGCTGGCCACCAGGGATACAACCAATGAGGAAACAGAATTAGGGACATAAGAATTAGGGACATATGGGGAAAAGAACTGGGGTGGTTCTAGTGTTGTGCAAGGCTCCATGGGGGAAGTTTTCTCTTTCAGCCTAGGTGGAGACTCTATGGTATATTCTTCTAAGGCAAGGCCCTGGGGATTTCCCTGGAGGGTTCAAAGGATTCCACAACTCCTGTTTTTTCTTACTATGAAGACTTCCCCAGTGGACTTCTGCAGAAACTTAACTAAACAGGGAAACGCAAGCAAAACAATAAAAACAACTATTTCAACAAAAAAAAATTCCTTTAACAAAAGATGAAACCCATCCTGTCAACCCCAAAAAAATTCCTTTAACAAAAGATGAAACCCATCCTGTCAACCCCCATTGTCCGAAAAGTTCAGTGAATCAAATGCATGTGATATGGCATGTGTTGGTAGACTTAATGGTGTAATGAGTAGTTTCAAAGATGTGATGCTTGATGTGAAATTTGGATAAGTAGTTCTGTGGCCTCTGTCTCCAGTGAGCTCTGTCAGATGACTGAGGATGTGTTAGTGTAACTTAAGATATTGTGGTGCTTTTTCTCGCAAATATGACAGTGGTAGTAATGGAGTTACAAAGCCTGAGAAACCATGATGACTGGAGATAGCTTGGAGTTCATCTTGTAGTTATTTAGCATTGCTAGAACCAGAATTTTACTGATGTGTTTGCTAATAACTAGGATTAATATGTCTTTTTTATATTACTCTGACATCAGAATACCAATACATTTATAGAAGAAACTGAATATCTAAAAGAGTGATGTTACAAGGCAGGACAAGAAAGGCACCAGGGGTCTTTGGATTAATCCCCTAGTGTTGCAAATTAATCATGGTCTGTGTCTAAATCCTTTCTAAATTAATTTTTATATCTATATTCTTCTAGTGCTTCTCAGAGTTCCTTAGTTTTGAACAGCAAGAGATTGCAAATTCCTTCTTCTAAATACAATTCCATTCCCAGAAGCCTGTTTTTCAAAGCCTACAACAATGCAGTTCTAGCCCTCTTCTACTTGAGTGTAATGAGACCTATGCAGTTTTACTAACTGCCTCTGTCAGTCATATTTCCCTACAGTAATTTAAGAACACACCGGTAAATGTTGGACATGGTTTCAAACCGGTAAAGTTTTCAAAGTTTTATTTTCAAAGATTCCTACATATTCTCTGAGAAGAATAGCTGAGTAAAGCAGAGATGAAAACCAGTGACCTCTGCTGAGAGGAAAAAACAAACAGAAATTAGTTCCTGATATACCTGGAGAGGCTCATCAGTGTGTGTATATATCTTTGGGTTACCCATAGTGGTCCTCTCTTTTCGCCTGATGGAGTTGTCTTGGAGAATTGACTTGATTCATTTGAGATATAGAAGGAAGATGCAGTATCAAACAGGCCAACTAAGGACAGAAATGTTTTTGTCTTACACTTCATCATACAAAAAAATAAAAATAAAAATAAATAGTTTCTATAAAAGCCATCTTTCTACCATTACTGTTGTCTTTCCTATGAAACCTTACCTAAATGGTCAGATAAAAAGATAATGCACCAGTGGCAACATTCAGTTTTGTTGTTTTCTTTTTT
Source organism: Motacilla alba alba (assembly GCF_015832195.1). NCBI lineage: Eukaryota > Metazoa > Chordata > Aves > Passeriformes > Motacillidae > Motacilla > Motacilla alba. The sequence goes on from NC_052017.1 coordinate 74,552,148, forward strand.
TGTAATAAAGATGAGTTAGAATGAGCAGTCTTCTGCTGTTTGTGAACCACACTTAGGGTAATTTGTCTTCTGAGGCTTGTGACTAATGGCTTAAACATGACAACATTCACAAGTGTTTATTTCCATTTTGCAGATTTATAAGGGAACTAAATCTGTTCTATGTAAACAAAGCAAGATGAAATCCATGTTTATGATCGATCTATGTACAAAAAATGTAAGGAGAAGAAAAAAAGGAAAGAAAGCTAATAAAATTGTCTTAGGGCCATATCACTTTCACTTTGAAAACAGGCATAAAGTCTGGAAGTTAAAAGCTTGCCTCAGGCATAGTGCAGAATATCATGAAGCAAATTCAGAAGATAGAAGCCTCAGTCCTGGATCTTTTATATATGTGGAGTGAGTCTAACATGGCAGCAGTGTCCTCTTCCACAATAAAGTAAGTTGTATTGAACACAGGTTATCTAAGAACAGCGTTTATTTTCATGCATCTTGAACTTCTCCAAGCTAGCAATGAAAGCCTAAATAAGGGAGTTCAGAGTAATAGCAATAGCAGAACATTAGCAGAATAAGAACTGAGGAACACCAGTCACCACTCATCACTGTTTCAGCTGCATTAGCCATTAAGTCTAAAGAAAGTATTAAATTATAAAAAAGAATATTTTTGGAACAATAATGGGGACACAATTGTTCTCAAATAATTTTGGAATAAGGATGAATGAGTATTTTATACTCTAAGAAAGTCATCCAAACTTTAAAAATCACAGAAGTAATGATGTTTATGACTTAGGTTTAGCTTAATACAAACTAATTGCACAGTATAAAACATATTATATCAACACCTCCTTTTCAGGTTTCCACCACTCTGTGAAGCTTTTTTTGGTGTCCTTTTCCTAAACTGTATCACAAATTAATAAAAGTACCTTTTACCTTGAATTTAAATTAATTTTGGTTATTTCTTAGTAAACAAGAGAATAGAAAATATGCCTTATCTCTTCAAAATATAAACCAGCTAGCTGTTTTATATAGATTGAGTGTCTCCCACTCTCTGCTCCAAATACAAATTTTGGGCTGTATTCTATTAATGCATTGACAGTACAATTTGAAATGACTGTGTACTTTGGAAAGTAAGAGAATTTTTGCTCTGAATGCTAGGAGAAAAAAGTGCACTGTCCTTGAAACATCAAGTGCTAGTCATGGAGCATGTGACATCCCAGATGGGAATACTATAGGGTCTCTTTTGTTTTGCCTCTGAACAGTCACTACATTGAAATCAAATGCTTTAATTGATCATGTTGATTACAAGTAAACATTTGATCAATCTAAACTGACTGATCTGCTGAAGTATGAAAATAGCTCAAAGCAGAATGCAGTTGAAGTTTCCTTTCACAAAGCTAACACACTGAGTAGTCATTTCTTAACACATCCTGGGGACTTAACAAAATATTTGATCAATTTTCTCAGTATTGCATCACAAAATTAATTCCAACAGTTCTTCAGCAGAAAAATGCTAGCAGTGATTTAACCATATGTGAATTGTGAAGCTGAATGAGAAGGTAGTGTGTCTTCTGTTCTCCACAGAGAAAACTTCTGTGTGTTAACTCTAGTTGTGATTTTTCTCTGAGCATAATATAATTAATTTCACATTTATTTTCTTAGCTTACTAATAACAGTGCAGATAATTGGTGGTTGTTCTTATTTATAAAGTTCAAAAATTCATATACTATCCTTATGAGGGAAAGGTAGTGTTAAACTGATTTCGACTGAGAGCTGTAACAGCATCAGAAAATGATGCTTTTTTTTTTTTTTTTAAGGTAGTGGGAGGAAATAATGACTTTTGTTACTGTTCTTGGCTAAAGGCCTGGTGGTTAAAAGCATTTTGTGTTTGTTTGCTAGAGAATTCATTATCAGAGCTTTGCAATCTTAAATTAATCTCCATAAGCCTGATGATAATTCCTGTGGCAGGTTTGTGGGTGTAGAGAGAAGGAGGCAGAGCACTTGATCCAGCTTCCATGGTTGCTAGGGCAAGAATCTCATTGTCTCTAGAATGAGATTCTGTGAAAGTAAAACCATCCATAATTGCATTTTAATGACAGTGCAAACAAGCATTTCACCTGAAGGTACTGGAAGGGTTGTTGCTGCCCATTCTCTGTTTCACATAGTCCTCCCAATGGAGGTCAGCCAGCTCCAGCAATTATTGCTGCACAGCCTCTAGAGCTCTTTGGTGGCTGTTCTTACTAATGCTTAAAAAACCCAAGCAAACAAAACCACAAGACCCCCAAAAAAGCAGAAAAAAAAAGCCTCTATACCTGCTGACCACTGCTTGGGGAAAATCCCTATACCTCTTACCTGATGAAAACTGCTTGTCTGAAAGAAGATTTTGATGGATACACCAATGTATCACAGCTACTCCCAATGGATACTGCAGCAGGAGTAGTTATTCGTAGTTACTGTCTTTGAGTGAATAAATATCAATTTGCATGCCCATTATGAGGCTTTGCAAGCATAATGTGTGCACAAGCATTTATGTCAGGCACAGTGGGTTTGCCTATAAATCTTGAAAGCAAATGTTAAGAACAAAGACATGTTTGAAGTTCTGAGTACATAGGGAAACAGGTTGCTTAATGAGCAGCGCAGGGCTTGAATGCTTGCAACACTATTTCCTTTAGGTTTTCGTTCTGATGTTGTCTCAGTGTTTGAACTTGTCAGATGGTATCCTAGGTGTAATAACTGCCATTTCTAACAGATCTGTTTTCCCTTTCTTTCATCTCCCTCTTAGAAGGAAGAAGTGGGATTAGCTGTGCATCGTAAATTTTTTTATCTGTTACTGAACATGAGCAAAACAGTTCCTCCATGAGACAGAGTTTGTGGATATTCAATTAATCTTCCTTCCCAGGTGATAATTTCTGTTCCCAAGGTGGAACTGTTTGTGGGGCTGTAATATGATCTGAAGGAGAGAACAAGTGTGGGTTAAAAAAGAAAAAATACTGTTTAAACATAGATTAGTTTCCATATTGCATAATGGTGACTTCTTCTACTATACAGATACTTGAATGTAACTGAAGGATAAGAAACTATGTGACAAAGTACATGTTTCTGTCAGAGGTGGTTTCACTCTTAAATGTTTGTTTCATTGTAAAACTGTCATCTTGCAGGAGTCCCTGGGGTTCTGCATATCCATGCTCTGTGACTACTATGAGTGACAAGGGGATACCCAATTGCCACTTTTTCAATAAACAGATTTCTGATAAAAAGCATGAATGCAGACAAAAATAATCTTATATTTACCTTAATGTTTAATAAGAATTTGCAGCCACTGAACCTATATGAAAAAAATGTATGAATGTCACAACATATAAATACTATAGATTGTGTTAAAAAAATAATTCTGGCAGCGAAATTTGCTGCTGTCATTTTTATCAAGCTGAATTTGGCAGGCGATCTGAGAGGAAATTACAGTCAACAATAAGTATTATAATGAAAGCATGGGTAAGGGCTATTGTAATAGTCTAATTAAAACTATGTGATGCATTGCAACATTTCTAGAATAAAAGACTACTGTAAAATGGAAAACATGGCAAAATTCTTTGGACTAAACATAGTTGAGTCTTTTTTTTTTTTTTTTTTTTTTTTAACGGACTTGCCCAGAGCATAATAGCTGGTTTAATGAAATTAAATTATGTAGCACAATAACCACAATAATGCCAAGCCAAGAAACAAAACTTGTGGAAGGAGAGAATGTAAGAAAATAAAGGTAGTGCAGAAGGTAATCTCACCCCTGAGGAGTTGCAGCTGTACCAATTATCAAAGATTAGGAACAGGCCTGACTTTAACAAGCCACAGCTGTAACCAATGAGAAGAAGAGTTCTATAAGAGTGCGTTAGCTGATTAAGAAGAGACCTGGACTCAGTTGGCTGTGCTGTGAAGAAGAGGGAGTCAGTGCTGTGAGGGTCTACCCGTGAGAAAGCACTACGAAGGTATGGGACTTTTGCGATAAGGTGACAACAAAAACTTAACTGTCATAAATCATTTAATCAACTAGGTAGGTTTGAAATGTGAAACTACAGCATACTCATAAAAAACCAGAAATCACATAGTAGTAGTTTTAGGTGATTAGATATACTACTAATTGTGAAGAAGCTCTTGAGACTTAAACCATAATTTTTAGCACTAGGAAAGAAATTAGAGTACTAAACATGTAGAAATTTCTAAGCTAAGATCATGTAAGTGTGCAAGGATTCCAAATTAACTGTGATGTGTCTCACAAACAAGCAATGGTATTCAGAATTCTGTACATTAAACCTCCTACAAATATATTAATTGATGAAAAAGATGGTCATAACTAAATTTTCTTACATTGGCTAAGAATTTCCAGGTTAAAGCGTATCAAGATGTGCAATAAGATGCCAGAGTATCATGGAAGGTCCTGGAATTGTTTCACATAGAGCAACAGTGGAAACTTCTGAGAAATCTGGTATAGTTATTGGGCTGTTCTTCCTTGTCTGGTGGAATACTACTGAGAAAACTGAGATGAGATGTTAACTTGTCACTGTTATATTTTCTGAAAAATCCTCTTTGCCCAGGATTCTTCTCCTGGGAAGCTGAGAACCCTCAGAGTGTGTTTTGCTGCTTTGGAATGTGATTTGGCGATTGTTTATCCAGCATGTGAATTGTTTTAACTTAATGATGGAGCAGAGTCCAGCTGTGTCTGGATCCTGGAAGCAGTTAAGAGTTCTTATTCATTCTTGTTAAGCCTTCTGTCTGTATCCTTTCTTCTGTTCTTTAGTATAGTTATAGTATAGCATTCTTTAATATAATACAGATTCTAATATAATAAATTAACCTCCTGAGAACATGGAGTAAGATTCTCAATTCCTTCTCTGTCTGGGGCACCTGCAAATGTGACTGAATTAACTGTTTCAGCTTACTTTCTCACATTTTGTTGAAGAATTCATTGATTTAATCTTCTTTTTTCCTATATATTTTCAGTCTTCAAAAAACAAGACAGACTAAATTCACCAGGTTATCTTTCTTACATGGCCAAAGAGGTTAGCATTTCATATTAAATACCATAGTCTACACCACAATCATTTATTTTTTTTGTCAGGCCCTAGATAACAGCTTTAAACTGATCTTGGGTATTTTAAAGTTTTCATCCTAAGGTTTCCTATCCCTCAAGACAGGAAGAGCTCTTGTTTTGTACATGATAAACTGTAAAATACTGCAGAAGGCTACAAGAAAGCACAAGTGAGTAAATGACATTTGACCCGAAGTCCTGCCACTATTGTTAAAAAGTCAGTGCTGTGATGTGGCTGGTCTGTTGTGTTTTCCACAGTTCTTTTGGCCTCATGACATGTTCAAATTGAGCAAACCTTCCTGAAGTGCTACTCTCACTCCCTTGAAATCTCTGGCAGCAGTGTTCACAGTAGTTAGTATCTCCATTCACATTTGGGAAATAGATAGCAGGGGATATTTTAAGAGATAAGGAGCTTCTGGAAATAAGCTCCATATCATCCCATCAGGCCTCAGCTGGTCAGGCAACTCAGGCTATGCTATAGCAGGGAGTAGATGTGTTTCCTTGATGTGAAACAGAATGAAGGGAGATGGGTTCTCTCTCTTTCAAAACTTTTGAAGGCACTGTAGATGTCACCCAATGCTTCCAGTGCTCTCCTGTCTCCTTCAAACCGCCTTTCCAAAGGTCTGTGAATCTCATGAACTCCCTATTTTCAAGATCTGAAAGGTGTTTTTTTTTTCCTGTTGGAGCTTATTTTAATACTTTCTTAGAAAGCAATACTTTTACTGTTGGTTTCAGTGTTCTGTTTACTTCAAGTAAATGATAAACAGGCCAATCTCAGAGGTATCTGAGATGGAGCTGGGGAACTCTATATCTTTGGGTAAAATAAAGGAGACTTGGAGATTTGGTGGTGGCAAAAGCATACAGAACTCATCCAGCCCCTTGTGGAATAAGCCACAGCACTGACTACATTACAGAAGCCCTGTAGCTTCTTTCTAGATTCAGTAAATTGCTTGGTATCTGGGAGGATGAAGTGATGAGGCCAGTCCTCATTGCTGAGCTAAGAAAAGTATTCAAGCTTCCTTTTGTTCATTTTTTCCTTCTCGGTATCATTGATCAGATGATCAATGCAAGAAGGACTGTGACATGAGAAAATCCATTTCTAATATCCAGAGCTGCATGTGAGCTATTACTGAATTCATAATAGCTGTCTGTTGCACTGCCCACGCAGTCCCAGTCCTTATCAAGTCAACAGTTTTCAAAGCATCCTGTGACTCAAAACACAAGCATAAAAAAGTTAAAAGCAATTTAACAAGATGCCTTAACATAATGTATCAGAAACAAGACATGTGATTTTAGTTAGATTCATAAGCCTAAATACCTGTAAAATTGTGCTTGATGGGTTTTTTGTTTGTTCACAGGAGGGATAGTAGTATCTCATATAAAAGACAGTATTGCTTTTAAGCAAAGATGACACCCTTAGCACTTGGAATTGTTTAAGATCTCCAGTTACTTAATGCTGGATTAAAAAAATGGTTATAGATATAGAATTTGAATAGATCCTATAGAGACTACTAAAAGTCTGAATTGATACCATTGCAGCACTCAGCTGCACTCTTTGCATATTCACAAAGATTTCTTCACAAAAAAATCACATATGCTTGGGAAGCTATCATGTTAAAGGGCCCCAAGGAGTTTAAAGTGACATATGTGTTTTAAATGTGATCTAAATAATGCAGGTGGTTGACAACTGAAAAAAAACCAAAAATATCCCTCCAAACACAATTTTGAACATATTTAAGCTTACAAATCTAACTAAAATAATGTTTCTTGTTTCTGATCTGTTATGCTAACATATCTTGCTAAATGGCTTTTAAAATTTCTATGTTTATGTTTTCAGCTTGAGTATATATTACAAAATCACGGTTTCTACACAATTATTTGTAGATTTCCTCTTTATTTCTCTCGTTTTAAGCATCAATATTTGTGTTTCTTAGAGTATATGTGGCTATAAAGGAAACTATACTGCTTAGGGTAATAATAAGTTCCTGTTTTCAAAATTGCTTTTCCCATGACAAAACCATTACTGTAGGATTTGTATTGCTGCTTTCTGTATAGCTACAAATTGTACTTGTGTCAGGAGTATTTATAAGTGCTTTTTTTCTCTCTTTGTATACAAAATGAGTAGTTTTTTCATTTTCTATTTATAATCCCTAAAAGGAAAACCACTTTCATGTTAGTGCCTTGATGCAACACAATAACTAGTAATGAACCAAGCATATTAGGGTTTTCCAAGTACCCACCTGACTCAGGGCATTTAGATATGCAGTACATTCTCCAAGGAGAGATGAATGTTACCATGTGGTTTCTACTGTCCTTACTGCCAAAGTTTAATATTTTTGTTCAATCTCTACCCTGAGAAAATGGAATGAATGTTAAGTATTAATATCATGTTGAAATTCAACAAAAGATCTACGTCTGAGTTGTACTTGTGCCTTTCAAAAATTGCAATCCAGTATTACAAAGCACAAAAGCTCCTCCTGAGTGAGCCATGCTCCTGGAATTCCACAGGAACTTAACCTAAACTGTGATTTGATATCACATTCAAGTAATTCATGTTTTCAGGTACTTTGATGTGGAATTAAATGTAACCTCAACACTTCAGAAAGTTAAAATGTTTTGAATCATTACAATCATACCTCTGTAAGCCCTCTAAAAAAAAAAAAGTAAATAAATTTTCTGAGCACAGATCTCAAAAATGGCTTAAACCATTGATGGCAGTTGTTGACTGATTTGAATTTTGAGAGGTAACATATCCTGTTTCTGTGAAACTCAGGTTTATGACAGCTGCTTAGTATCTTCCCAGTGTAATAGTTTGGAAGATCTTGGTGGCAATCAGTTTGCGAAGATCAGTGGTGCTTGGGTTGGGGCAGCTCTTGGTGGATATTTGACTTTCTCCAGTTCCTCACAGACTCCAAGGAAATTTGTTGGGTTTGGAACATGTTCACTGAGGGGTTCAGCATAGGCAAGAGGAGAGAATTCCCTCTCCTTTGCAGGATCTAAGAAACAATACAAAGCAGGTCAGTAGTAGGATGCAGAAATTTGGATTGGGATTACACACACTGATGAACCACACCACAAAGATGAGCTAGAAAGGGAGGGTGAGGAGAAGGTTGGGTTAAGGAAGAAGAGGAGAAGAAGCTGAGACATGACATCATAAGAATTGGCTGAATGGTGCAACCAGAGGGCAGTAATCAATGCCTTAATGACCTGATGATTAGTGACAAGAGTTCTCTGCAGGAGTCCATACTAGAACCAGGGCTGATTAATATCAAGTGGCATAGACAGTATGGTTGAGTGCACCTTCAGTAAGTTTTCAAATGGCCCCAGGCTGAGTGGTGCAGTTGACAAACCCGAAGGATGGGATGCCATCCACAGGGACTTGGAGATGTTCAAGAAGTGAGCACACGTGAACCTCATGATCAACAAGGCCAAGTATAAGGGGCTACACCTGGGTCAAGGGAACCTCCAGTATCAATACAGGCTGGGGGATGAAGAGATTGAGAGCAGCTCTGCTAAGAAGGACTTGGGGGTGCTGGTGGACCTGATCTGTCAGTTTGCACTCACAGTCCTGAAATCCAGCTACATTCTGGGCTCTATCCAAAGCAGTGAGGCCAGCAGAGTGAGGGAGAAGATTCTGCCCCTCTACATCACTCTGGTGAGAGCCCACCTGGAGTGCTGCATCCAGCTCTGAGGTCCCCATTAGAGGAAGGTCATAGAACTGTGGTCCAGAGGAGGATGGAACATTTGCTCTACAAAGACAGGCTGAGATAGCTGGGATTGTTCAGCCTGGAAAAGAAGAGGCTCAAGGGAGACTTTCCACTACCTAAAAGGAACATACAATAAAGCTGGGGAGAGACTTTTCAGAAGTCTCTGTTCTGATAGGGCAAGGGGTAATTGTTTTAAATCAAAAGAGTGTGCATTCAGACTACATAGAAGTAAGCCCTTTTTTTACAATAAGGGTGGTGAACTATTGCCCAGGAAGGTGATGGATGTCCTTGAAAATATTCAAGGTCAGGTTGGATGGGGCTTTGAGTAACCTGATTTGCTTGAAGATATTGCTGCTCTTTGCAGGGGAGTTGTACTAGATGACTTTTAAGGATCATTTTCAACCCAAACCCATCTTTGACTGGTCTTTGAGGGCCTATGAGAGGGGGAAATCCACTGAACAACACTATTCCTTGCTTATACTGAACACCAGCTCTGATCATGCCCTTATAACAGGGTGGTATTTTCAGTATTACTGAAATTTATGTCTGAAGCCAGAAACAAATTTTGTCTGAAACTCCACTGTCATTAGACTCAGTGAAAAGTTGCACCAGTATGTTAATATTTAAAAAAATGAGGTGGGGGAAATCAGTATATCCAGACAAGGGGAGTATATCTTCAGCCATGCTTTCTGTGAAATTTTGCTGTGATAAAAGGCAAATTTATTTTCTAGCTGCTTTGCATACCCTACACTTTTTTTTTTTCCTCTCTAAGACAATATGGAATTTACTGTTACTCTGAAAGGCTGATTACATAGTCATGAAGTAGTGTCAGAAAGTTGTGAGGGAAATGCATGACTGTTGTGCTTAATTGGAAAAAATTACTTTTTTTAAAAAAAGAAAAGCTACTGTAAATAATGAGCCCAAAAAGCAATAATACTTCTGAAATACTGTGTTTTGTGAATGAAGAAAAAAGACAGACTGTTAGCAGCTGAATGAAAAAAATACAGTAGAAGCAGTATTTCTTCTTGTTATGATATAAAGATCTATGTAGTTTCATGAAAAATGTCATCTAATTGAGACCTCAAGGTCAAGTTCAATAAGGCTTACCTTCCAAGGACTGGCCAAGCAGTCAGTCATCTTAGACCACTGTACAACAATGGTCTTTGATCCTCAGATATTTCTGCTGTCTAAAATCATTATGTATCTGGCTCATTTAGCGCTATTATGTATGGAGACCTATTTTGCAGTATATTATGACATTTTTAAAATATATGGGCCTATTTGCATGTGATCCCCTGTCACAATTTTAAAAGAACATTTTTGACAGAAAAAAAATCCCAATGAATGTTTGTTCACGAAGAGTTTGTTCTTTCTGTAAGAAAAGATTACTTCTGGGAAAAAAAAATCTCAGCCTGAAAACATTTTTTTTTTTCTCATTGGCATCCACTGATCCATAAACATCTGTGGCAGACAAACTTTGCAGCTTAATAATGCCAACATGTGATGCTATTTCATTGATGTTCCATAGGCCAACTTTCCCAATATCTCTAAAACATACCTCTCCCTGCCTTGCACCATTAAATAATTGTCAGAGCAGTGTTGAAATATCTGTCTACGTGCACATACATATAAAATCCAGTCTATTATTATCTCGTAAATGATACTGAAAAGGTAAAGAAAAAAGCCTGTCCACAAATCCATGTTAAAAAATTCTATTGTATTGGGGGTTTTAGCCCTACGCATGTGGAGAATGAGAGTGTAAATGGAAAAAGGTAGTTTGTATTTATACAAAACATGCAATGAATGTGAAACCTCTAGAAATTTAAGTAAATGGTTTGGTTTATTTTCCTGGTGAATGATATGTTTTTGCTTCAGGAATTACTCGCATCTCATTGGTAAACCTGGGAGCAGATGAGTTTGACTTCGTCTCCTGTCAGTTCAATGACTTTAGTAATACTTTAAAGGCTTTAATGTGACTGCACTGAACTGCACAGACTTTAATAGCAGCTTTCAAAAGCGGTGATGGGTTTGGTCTCAAGCCTGACAGGACTGGAGTTCTTGTAAACAAGTTTAGCAGATGTCTGTGCAATCACTTCATTCATATAATTCACTCTGGAGAAGTACTTGTTTCTCCTCAGGAAGGCTGAAAACAGATTATTTGTGTCTATGTGGGTATGCAGTCATTTCACAATCTCCCATGGAAGAGCACTACATTTGACACAGCATTTGAAACACAAATTGTATTATATCGATGATAATACAATTACAGAAAGTTAAAGATATAAATTATGTTTGTAAAATTTATTATATACTTCTTGTCTGCTGTGAAGTTCAGTAGAGACCTCTAGCAATTGAGGTGTTAGTACTCATTCAATTACTTCTAAGTCCAGTAGCCATGTCTTACTCAGCAGAGATCAAAGGGCAGTAAAAGTATAACATGTGTCTTCTGATTAGCTTTTTATTTAAACCAAAAGTATTTTTAAGTGTGGCAAAGTCAGAAGTCTGGAAAAAAGAAGAGAAATAAAGAAATTAGATAAGAGCAATTCAGTGTTGCAGTGATTTTAAGATCTTAACGTGCTACGCATTCACCTTCCTTTGTACTACAGTAGTATTACTTCCCTCTCAAGAAGTATTAAAGTAAGGTAGCAAATCAGAGTATTAGAGAGCTTAGCTCTTCTATATGGCTGTGATAGACTTTTTTTTTTTTTAATTTTTTTTTAGCTCCTATATGCCTGCTTTTGAATTGCATAAAAATAGCTTGAGTCTTTGTAAAATTGTGGTGGACTCATTGTCTTTGTGCCATCCTGCAGTGCTGTGAAGGACAGCTTAAGATATTCTCCCTTTCTGTTTTCTAAGTGCATTATTTGTCTTCAGCTTCTACATGCACTGGCCTGTTCACCAGCACTTGGGCAGAAGTTAACACAGCAGGAGACAGTTACTCCAAGGTGCACAGGAGAATGAAAAGAATTGTCCCTGGAGTTGTCTTAATTGTACAGTACTCAGGGAATAATGTGCCCTTGCAAGCAGTAGGCAGTTAGCGAATACCTCAAAAAATGGTGCCTCTGCTTCCTTGACTGCAGGAGGTAGATATTTCACCTTCAGGAGCATCCTCATCTCACTTGGGAGCCATCATAAACAGGGTAGTGCTACTGAAGATGGCCTTTCAGGAATCAAATTGTGCCTTTGCTGAAGAGGCAAGAGAAGAGCTAAGAGTGGGATCAACATATTGTCTGTATGATGGCAGCATTCTGTAACTCAGGCAGGTCACCTCCAAATGCAAATCATAATTTAACTGTTTCACTAGAGCAGAAAGAGGATAGCTGATGAAGGTTTTTAATGTGCCTGTAGTCCAGGTTATATAAGATCTTAGCCACTCAGTTATGGCTGTTATGCATGGGACAGTAACAGTGTAATTGTCAGGGGGTGAGCTGAAAAGGCAGCAACTTAGTATGGTAAAAGGTGAGACAAGATTCCTCTTTTGAAAAGACTTTCCATCTGAAGAACTATTTCTAGAAGATCTGGAACAAAACATATACTGCAAAGGATATGCTGGATGTATAATTGGAAGAGGCTTGTACTGGTTGACCCTATTTCATCCTGAGGGACTGACACTATTTACATCTCCTTTAGAAGCTCTTCTTCCCGTTTCACAAGAGCTTTTCATTTAATAGTGGGTTAAGAGGAACTCAAAAACAAGTAATGGCTTGGAAATTCTAAGGTGGAGGGTTGCGTTTTTTGAGGGAGAGCAGGAGGAATTATGTGACAACAAAATCTGCTTGAAATCCTTGAAGTTTTTTGGGGATTTCAAAGGCTGTTTTAGCAGCCTGATAGCTGTGTAACACAGATTCTGGAGGCCATTGCCAGCACATCTTGGGTGGAAAGGTGCAGTACTGCAAATAGCAGGCCCCTAGCATAGCTAAGGCTGAGGTGCCCACCACAGCCATCTCATGTCTCTTCTGACATACAGACATGACAGGGTTATAGAAAACTTGGGGCAGGACAGGATATGGCCATGGCACTCTGTGACCTCTCCTGCCACACAGTGCCAGCAGCCTTAATCAAATTGAATATATGTGGAGATTATTCAACAGAAGAGCTTTAGGATAGAAGAGACTTCATTCTTTCTGTTTTCTTCAGTATTTTCTGAGGGTCATAATTTATTTGTTTCTGAGTTAGCATTGCTGTCTTGACAAAACCTACTTAAAATGGAAAACTTTTATTTGTGAAAATTTCCTTTAAGAGGAAAATGGTAATTGTTTGGATAAATCAATCTGCTTCCCTCTTTGAATTTGGATTGTATCCTATATATTCCAAAACGTACAGGACTCAGATGCCTCTGCAATACTTTCTTGTTTATCCTATTCTAATTTGAATCTAACCTGTGTTCCACATAAGTACTTCATGACAGTGCTCTGGGAAAGAGGAGCTCCTTTGAAGTACAGAACAAGAAAAATAAACTTATCTTAACATTTCAGGGATGAGGCTTTATTATTACCATAGCCTCTTCTGGAAGGTGGAAAACAAATTTTTCTCTGAGGGTGGCTGTATGGTGCAGGTAGGGTCAGAGCATGTGTGTGTGTATATATATATATATATATATATATATATACACACACACATATATACACATACATACATATATAAATGTAGACAACAAATTTGTATCTTTAACATTTGGAAGAGCCACCCCTGGGATTTTTCCATGTTTATAGATAACATTTTTCACTCTCATACATTCTTCTAAGACATAATGAAACAAATCATGTTCACACACCAAAATCACACAGAATGTACTGCTGCTTTTGTAATCTAGGTTGGTTTTGTTTGCTTCTTTTTTTTTTCTGGACTAGTGTGGGTTTTGTTAGTGGTAGTTGTTGGTTTGGGGGTTTCGGGGGGGGGGAAGGGGGATTTTTTTTTTTTTTTTGGTCAAGTAATCTTGTTCCCAGAACAGCCAGCTCACTAAAAATGAAAGAAAAGTTTCTGCAAGAAAAGCAAGCACTTGAAAATAGGTGGTGTTAGTGGGTTTTTTTTTGTTGTTGTTGTCAGAATATGGTCTCACACCATCATTTTTCTAATCTGCATCCTAATGCATAAAAGAATAAAAATGAGATAAAAATGAGTTTGACTGTGCTCTTTTGGAGTTTAACTTTTCTCTCACTTCCTATCAGCTGTTCTGATGCTCAACTTTTGAATCACTCTTTAAAGTAAAGCAGAAAATCTCAGTATAGAAAATATAAAAGGGAGGCAGTCATCTGGGTATGATGGTTTCAACAGTTTGCACTTTTCCAGTGGTGTTTTTATTATTTTTTTTAACTCAGTTAAGACTACTGCCTTGTGCCAAAATTTGCAAGATGGATTACAAATTATGTGAGGCTGGTGCTGAGGTTTTTCTTCATTTAAGAACGAAAGGATCTTCACGCATTCCCTGTGAAGAGCACAGACCCTTCAGCTCTTGAAAACTCAGCTTTTTCACCTCACAAGAACAGCATGACAAGGGCAGAAAAGTCACTGCATCCATGTTTCACTCTCTAACCAGGGCAGGGTACACTGCAGCATGCAGAAGCCTGGGCACGTCCTCATCTCCTCAGTCCTGCTCTCTGAAGCAGCCATTTGTCACTACTCCTGTAACAGCCCTTGGGCTAAAGGACCTCCTAAAGCACCTCCTAAAGGACTGAATACTTTTAATTGCCTCTGAATTCACCCAGCAGCTCTTGAGGGCATATCCCTGGTTTGCTATTTCCTTTTCATCATCACTGGCTCTTTTTCCATGAACCACAAAGATTACAGGTGATACCAGGTTTTACTCATTGAATCTAGTCCCCATACATGCAGTCAATAAAAAGGAGAAAGCTCTGTATCCTACAATCAATGGTCTTGAGTCTTTGAGTCCCCTCAGTTTCTCTATGTTTAGATTATTATGGAAAGAATATAATAATTAAAATTGTGTGAATAAGCTATGATGAATAATTTATCATACAAATGCCTCTATTTTGTCTCTTAGGAATATCTCAAAGTAAATTGACTTCTGTTTGTTTGTTGAATGATTCATTGTCCAAGGAAGCATTTCTCTTTTGTGACTAATAGTTAAAGCTACCTTTCATCTGGTTCTGACTGTTCCCTAGTTTTGATTGGTCTAACAGGTCATACTGGGATTTACCTTTATTCTAGAATACAGAAAAAATACTACCATAAATATTTTACAAAGCCATTGCAAATTCTCTGAGCAAAATAATTAATGCTTTTCACTTCTTCTGAGTGACTGAGGTATCTTTTTACATAAAAACTTCCAAACTACTAAGCCACTGAAGACACATGTAGCTGGTGTCATGGCTGAGTTTACTAGAATATGGTTGCAGTATCTAGACAATGACCTCAGCTATCCATCCAGGTTGGCTAAAATGTGTCACACATGGATACAAAAATGGACATGAAAAATTTTAATTCATCCCTAATGTGAAAGAATATTGTCTAAAAATACTGTAGCACTAATTGGGAGATTTTTGGTGAAGCCTTAAGGAAAATTTCAGTTTAATTTATTTGTTACCTGGTAAGTCTGTTATGCTGCCAGTAATTTTACCCTGCTTCTTACTTTGAAATCAGGCTCTTAGTAGTTGCATGCTTATTTTTTAATCTATCTGCAATGGAAGTGTCTGGTACAGTGACAGGGGTTTCTAATTTGTATGCTCAACCTTCATGAGTAAGAGAATTAGTACTTTGAGAGAATATATTCTGAACAAGTGTACTAATACTGGGGGCATTCACCTTAAAAGATATCACCAAATCAGTTATATAAAGGAATACTATAACACACCCAGCACTATGACTGTCGCTTGTCATGCCTGCAATAGGGTAGCTGCCTAAAGTTCCTAATCCACCATTGTATATCAGGGTGTAATTAGATCCACAACTTTAAGAACAGTTGTATAAAATAGCACAGTTGAGTTCAAATCAAATCAATCATTTTCTGAGTTACCTATTTTGCTTATAGCACTCCTTCTACCTGTACAATTTCTAATTGTAATTCTAATTGTTTTTTTTGTCTATCATATTTTCTGCTTTGGATTATACAGTGTTCTTGTGTAAAAGAAGATCTAGTATCTTCACAGAAGAATCCAATCATTTACCTTACAGAAAAAAATATTGCAGAATATCTATTAATTTCCTATAAAGAAATAATCCCAAAATGAGCCCACAAATATCTTTCAAATACCTTTTAAAAATATCTTCTTCCCTCCCTTAATCAGAGCCACAGTCCAATATGTTATTACAAAAATTTAATACCTTTTGTCACAGAAAAGTACTTTGAAACACAATGGTAACATCTGAAGGTGTGCTTTTTTATTAATTTTTTGTTCCTGTTGCTGTGATTTAAGTCTAACTTATATGTGAGTTCTCAGCAGTATCATAAGAAATGTTTTTAGATGGAGTGGAAGGACTGAAATTATTTGAATTGAGAGCAGAGACAATACAAAAAATTGCTCAAGTGATAAACATTGCTGTCTATAGCATGTTTTTATTTCTGTGCATGGGCATGGAGATATGTACATGGCTCTTCCTGCTTCCTATTGCCCTGAAAACTCAGACAACTTCTGTTTTTACATTGTTTTGAGTAATATGTGATAGGATGAAAGGAAACTATGAGAACTCAGGAGAATTATAAGTGCAGACTGGAACAGATGTTTCAAATATGGCAAATGTTATTTTAGAATCATTCTATCTTCTTTTTGTGCATTTTGAGATAATAAGACCTGAAATGTCAAAAATCCAGGGGATTTTTTTGGGTCTTTATGTAGGACTTATATTACTACAATTAAATTGATGGATTTGATACTGTCTCCCTTGTTTCTCATATATTTGCACATATATAAAGATGCTTGAAATCATACTACAGAAAATGTTTTACAGCATGTATTTTTTGTACTTTTTAAAAGGCATATTGCTTGTGACTATTTGCTATTCCTCATACATGAATTCATTCCCCACATATGAATAATTTAACAAGGTTTTCATGGGAGCCCTGTGCTACTACATGGATAAGTCATTCATTGAAAGCTGATTCTGGTGTGTCCAAAGACAGCAGTTAAGGATATTTGCTTGGAGTACCTTGAAGCATAAAGGCCAAATTTAAGCTGGTCCTGGAGGTTACTCCAAAGGGGACCCTGAGGAATTTCTTATAGACAGGATAAGTGACATGGCTTGCCCACATGCTCATGTAGAGAGGTAATGCAGTTTTGTGGTTTATAAGTTCTCAGGAAAGTTTTTATGTGTTGAAGAGTCCACGCCTTGTGTGGGTGTAAAACTTTGTAGTAATTATGGCTGTCAGCAGATAGACTTTACAGTGAGTTGACCTTGCTATAATGCACAACAATCTATATGGTTCAGATGGGTAATATCAGTTGAGTCTATTGCTAAAAAAAAAAAAATAGTAGCTACACAAAGAAAAAGATGTGCCTAATCTTTCATCACTGGTCTCTTACTAAGTACAGATTCAAACTTCCAGTCAAAATGGGAGAGAAAACAGGCTGCTTTGGGGCTGGTATGTGTGCCCAGTTCTTGGACATCTAGTCTCCTATAGGGACTTGAAGCCATTCTAAAGCAGGAAATGGATGCTGTAATTTAAGTAATGTTTATCAAATCACTAAATGAGATTCAGCCAAGCATTTTGGCTCTGACCACATTGCAAAGCAGACAAATTCTCCTGTCCAGCATCTGTGACCCAGCCTACTCTGAGCTGTGCTGATGTGTACTAACCAGTTGAAATGAACATCCGGGTACCCTGGGCTGTGGCTGCAGGCTGCAAACCTGCAGTGTTTGCGGTGCAGGGTGTGAGTGGGACACAGACACAAATACAGTCACCACTGTGGGATGTGACCTGTGCTTGCAAGGGGTTCTGCTTGTTTGTAGCAGCTGCAATACAGCCTGGTATGTGCACATACAAAATGGCCAGAGAACTGAGAAAAACCTAAGGCCCTGACTCCTGTGTTTTTTAAAGCATGGCCAGCTGCATTTTCTCTGGTTTTGTGGAAGCAAATTAATTGCTGTTCCCTTGCAATGAGAACCATGCAAGAAGG
This sequence comes from Motacilla alba alba, assembly GCF_015832195.1. Taxonomy (NCBI): domain Eukaryota; kingdom Metazoa; phylum Chordata; class Aves; order Passeriformes; family Motacillidae; genus Motacilla; species Motacilla alba. Next base: position 74,569,997 of record NC_052017.1, read on the forward strand.
CTGTGCCTGCAGAAAGCAGTGCTGCCATTGCAGTACCGCTGGAGAAACAAAATGCAACTCATTTCAAAAATGCTTCATGTGCCTTCTAATAAGAAAGGGCTTCTGTGCAGTAAAACGATGCCATGATTTCTTTTTCAATAGTGAGTCAACTGTCCCTGGAACCTGCCATGATTTATTTTTCAATAGTGAGTCAACTGTCCCTGGAACCTATGATATAAATTAAACCAACTCGTAGTGAAACCGCATCAGTGTGGGTGTCATTCCTTGAAGCATTAGACCTTCCCATATGCCAGAAGAAAACTCATAATTTAGCTGCAGAATGCTTCAGCTAATCTGGTTGGTTCTATCACAGCATCGTGCTAGAATAGCTCTCTTGCTGCTTGTCAGCAGAAAGCACAGGCAGTACACACTCAATTTCCAAATGGAATTTACCATTTAAACAAGTGCTATACCAGCATCTCAATTTTTATGCCAGTGTGATTTGCATCACCTGAACTGTGTACTGTCTGAACTGCTGATTATATGTACTCATGTTGGATTGGATAATGCTGTAGAAGCAGTATCTTGTTGATTCATTGTATTATTATGGTCTTTATCTGAAGTTCAGCTTTTACTAACTGCAGTCTTTCATCAGTTTGAAGTAGCCTCAGATTCCTCACTTCTAACAGAACAAGTTGTTTATTTTAATAGCCTTTTTTTATTGTGGAATATTTTTCTTTTAGCTTATTATTAGTATGACTGTTTTGGTGAAGGAAGGCAGATTTCTCCTTTAACGTTCACAGAATGCAGAGAAAGTTATGGACCTGTCTAAATTTGCTTCATGTTGATGCTTCACCTGTGCAGTCAACTTATGTGGGTGCCTGTATGATACAGGCTCAGTGTAATGGTGAATTAACAACTCTAGCTATGCTGCACAGCTCCTTCATCCTTGTAAGTATTGTGTTGTTTCATAAGCTGGTATCGTCCAATATGAAATAGCATTCATACACAGAAAGGTGAAGGGAGACTGGCAGATTTATTAAGAAATACAGACTAACCCACAAGAATCTAAGAGAGGTCTTGGCAACATTTACTCTACATCTCCACTAATATACTGAGTGGTCCATTGCATTTATGCCTTTAAAACCTTCACTGATATTTTATTTTCAGAAATAAACAACTTTCCAGAAGCAGACTGGTAGAAGAGTTGGTAAAACATTTGAGACATGACAGATGTCTGAATACAAAAAAAAAAAAAAAAAAAGACAAACTTTAGTTTTGCTCTGGTCTATCAGTTAGAGAAAAATATAACTGAATCTTTCCAGCTTTCTGATGTTGAAGAACATCAGTAAAGTAAAAATGAATTTTTTACCTTTCTTGACACAGGCCAGCAGCTAGCTTGCTTTCAATATTCCTGAAAGTAACCTGAAGACTTCTAAATTATATCTGACTTCCCCTTAAAGGCCTAGAGCTGGAGATTTTAGAAGAGTTATGGCAGCATGGCTCCTTTCTTTACTCCCAGCTGTCTGTTCTAAAAGGAATACAATATAGACCCAAAGGCTTTATATGTGCTAGTATCCCCTGATACTGGAGAAATAGCTAGGTAGTTTGAAAAAGTTACTATCTTTATATTTTTTCATCACAGGAAAATCTCAGCATTTCCTGAAATAGTTTCTGAGGTAGCTAAATAACAATAGTATGATACGCACTTCTACTTTGAAATTGTTTTTACAGTATTCAGCTCTTTAACAGTTTCTTCTGCACATAGAGTATGCTGATGAAAATACGAGAGATAGCTAGAGATTAAAACTTTGCTGATACCAAATTCTTAACCCTCCTCCTCCAGAAAATGTTTTAAATCTTTTGTGGTTGGTTTTGCTCTTTTTTCCTTTGACATTATGGCAGAAATTGTGTACACAAGTGTTTTCAGAATATATGAGTTTTGTATTGCTCCAGCAATTATACCATATTGCAGAGTAGTTATGCTAATGCTGCACTACTTTTGCATGCAAATAGTTGGAATGAGAGCACTGAAATGCAGCTACTTACAACTAGATCTCTGCTACTAGTTTTCCACTTCACAATGGCCTTCATCTTTCGATGTAACAGATTCTGCTTCTCTTGTCTTTGCCTACCTCTATTTCACTGTGTGCCTATGATTATGGTGTGAAAATGTACATGCCTTTTTGTGGGCTTCCATCTAAGAATGGAGGGGATTATATGAGTTTGTAAGGACTTACAAAAGCAGAAGCAAGCAATATGTGATATAAATGTAGTTGCACTACTCTTTTGGTACAAATTCCACACACTATCTGAAAAATCCATCATTTATGTGCAAAATATGAAGCAAAGAGGATCACCAGATATGTGCTTCATACAGAAAAGTAACCAAATTTGCAGTACCTTGAAGAAATATTTTGAGGATAGTAGAAAAATTACAAAAAGCTAACTTCCAAAAAGAATTAGTCTTAGTAGCAACAAAGTCCTAATATGCAAAACACTTGATGTAAGGATTCTGTTGTAAATATTAGATAATATATTGACAACACCTTATTAAATGCTGTCCATTATATTAATAATGTATATCATAGTATTGTCTACATTATAGAATTAGGTAATGTTACATATATGACACTGGTGCTACAAACCAAAAAACTGTTTCCAGAGTCCCCATCTTCTCTTTGAATTTCAGCCTACCACTACTGGTTGTGATTAATTTCCTCCAGTGAAGTAAAAGCACTTCTTTTATTTATCTGTAAAGTTTTATTTACAACACTGGACAAGGTTAAACAAGGCTTGAAGATAGATATATAATATAAAAAAATACAGAACAAAAAAAATCTCTTTAGTTATCAGTTAGGCTTTACATAAGGTAGTCTGAGCTGTGGAAGTCAAACACCTTGTTTTACTCTAATAATTGATTTTCAGATGAGTGTCTGTGGCTGGGTATAAGGGTACTTAATTTAGGGAAACATTTTATATTTTGTATTTGATTAGTTTCAGGGGTCTCTAAGGAAAGGAAATGTATCATCACCTCGGCTTGACAAAAACTTCAGGTTTTGATTCTTTGTGGTTTATTTTGGGGTTTTTTTTTCAGTTCCAGGTGGTGGGCTTGCAAGCCCTTGTAATGGAAAAAAAAAATAAAAAGAGCAGGGGGTGGGGCATATTAACCTCTAATACTTGAAAAGTCTCACGTATCCTAATAGTGAACGCCTAATAATCCACAATTTGTCAATAAGGCAAAAAAACAGGACTGCAGAGTTTTTTCTTGATCAGATTTTTTGATACCCTTTTTATTATTTTCTCTCAATGATCAAAAATAATTATTTTATATAGCTCCTTAATAATATAATAGGTAACCTAATAGTATAACTGAATGTGTACCTGCATTGGAGTAGTCCTTTATTTAAGACAATTAGATTTGAGAAGAGGCTCTTAGTGTCCCACCACCCCATTTGTACCCTAGTCTGGTTACAGCATTTAGCAAAATAAACACATCCATTACAGAGTTATCTATTAATTATATAACCAGTAAATTGCAATTTTCTATTAAGAACTTGTAGTATCATAGTCTAAAGTGTAGGACTCAGTCTCCCAGGAAAGTGGTCTAGCTACCAGAAGACACTGTCAACAGTCTTCTATTTGTCCCAAATGATACTTAATCATCTGGAAAAAAAAAAAAAAAGCAGCAATGAAGTAATGAACCCTCTCCCACTGGTGGCCAAGATATTACTGTACGGTAGGCAAAAGAGTGTTTCAAATATTCTCTGGCAAAGGAAAGAAATTAATTGAATTCAGGGTGACTACCCGTGCTCTCTGAGATGAAATTGTGCCGGCATCTGCTCCTCCTCCTTTGGCTGTCCTTTCTTAGGAAAGAATAATTCTTTAATATTTTTAAAAGGTACTGAACTCTGGGTGATTACTGAGAGTTGTGACTCCCAAGTGAAGAGCAACCAGTGTAAAGGATCCAATTGCTCCTGAAGGGCAGAAGGTTTAAAAGCCCTGTCAAGGATGCTTTGTGTTACCTTGGGTGGTTCTCTCTCTACCCATCAGCTTTTGAAACTTGCATTCCTTCTTCTCTGCCTAGTTCCTAGTTCCTTTTATATAAGGAACTAGGAAAGAAGCTGTTACTTACATTGTGTCTGAAATCCTATCAATTGGGGGTCACTGACTCAGATTACAGACTGAGAGATGAAATTAACTTAGTCATGTAAATATACTGTGGCTCATAGATGTGGGTAATACCAATAACTTTTGAAGGAATAGATTAAAAGCCAAGGACTAAAATCCTTAATGTACTGAAACCATGGAAATTTAGTAAATTTTACATTTCCCTCTGCCTTTTATGGTTCTTTCTGTACAGGCAGTGGAAACAAGGATATTTATCCTGTGAGGAATACTGAGACAGTGCCTGAATGGGGATGGGATTAGGAAATCTAAGGCATGGTTGGAGTTGAATTTGGCAATGGATGCTAAGAATAATGAGGTGCACAGTAGAAGAAAAACATGGACCTGTTAGAATGGTTCCAGAGAAGGTCCATAAAAGCCATTAGATGTCTGGAACCCCTCTCCTATGAAGACAGTCTGGAAGACTTAGGCTTGTACAGCCTGAAGAGAAGGCTCCATGAAGATCTTTTAATACTTAGAGGGAGTTATAAGAAAGACAGACACTCTTTACCAACATCTTTTCTGTCAGGAGAAGGGGCAACAATTTCTAACTGAAAGAAAAGGCAGATTTAGACTGGAAGTAAGGAATACATTTCTTTTCTGGTGAATATAGTGGCTGAGAGACATTGTCAACAGAAATTGTGGATATCCCATCACAGGAAGCATTCAAAGCCAGGTTATACAGGCCTTTGAGCAACCTGAGCTACAGAATTATGTCCCTACCAATGGAAGGGGCTTTGAGAGGCTGATCTTCAAATATTCCTTCCAACTCAAACCATTCTATAATTCTATGATTTTGATTGAAGGATCCTAAACAGCAATCAACAAAAGTTTTCAACAATATTATAATTCCTACAAACACCTCAAAGATGACTGTATTGTCATTTACATTCCAACTTATTCTCAGCAACAACTACCGTTCATGCATTTCCACTGCATTGCTGAAGTTGTACGTAATTTTTCTGATATGTATAGTTCCATGGGTATCAAAGGGAAGAAAATAATAAGAAATTACTATTCCCATAGAAAAGGCATGATATTAGTCCAATGCTTTCCCAGCTATGGGCCATCTTCAAGATAATTCAATATTTGGATTATAGGCTCTCATCCTGCAATCTGTTCTGTCCTGCACGGATGCAGGTGTTCTCAGCAAACGGTTATGGCAATGCCCTCTGAAGAAGGGGGCAATCACAGCTCCTTCCCTGGCCTTGGTCCTGAAATGCAAGGACAGGAAGAACAAGGACTGCTGCTGTTTAATATCTAAAATGAGTTCCTACTGCAGAAGATTCCCAGCTGTTTGGCTTCAAGAGTAGTGATTGCAACAGACATGTCACATCTGTGTCACTCAGGGATTAAACTAATGTGAAAAGGATTTTCAGCTGCCTACCCTGTGCCTTTTGTGCTGTTGGATTTTGCAAAGATTACTTATATCGTCAGGAAACAAAATGTCAGATTTGCACAATAGGGAAATGATAGCAGTGTTTCAAAGAGTAGAAAATCTTGCCTACAAAATAAATGGAAATTGTAGTCATTTTTGAGGCATTGAAATTTGACTAGTTCACAGTGATCTCAGGTCTCTTGATCTTGTTTGCATTTCTGTATATGTACCATAAGTAATAAATTCACATTTCAAAATACACCCACAGCACTAATGTGGAGGGGTTCTATAATATTCAGCATGTGAATTTCTGTCTGTTTCTTTTATCTTTCATGAGTTAAGATTAAAATGTGTTGTAATGGGGCAATAGTAGCAATAAACACCATTCAAAATGCTGTATAGAGATGTGATCAAAGTACAGAACAAGGTACTGGAAAATCCAAACTTTTATTCCTCACCTCTCTTTTTAGATGAGCAACTTCTCTGTGTTTCTCCCATGTTACCACCTGGGGAGGATAACTCTTACAAGCCTCACCAGGTTGTTGTCAGCATTAATTATAATGTTTGCAAAGTGCTTTGAAGATAAAAAGTGCTAGGTAAGTGCTAAGTAGTATTTTTATTCTGCTGGAGTCAGAGTAATGTCAAAGAGAATGTCAGCTTCAAAGATTTTGCTGTCAGATCTAGAGTACTCACAGGATAGATGAAGGTTATTTAATTTTACCTACACATACTGAAATAATAATGGTCAATATAATCCTTTCTTTAATCCAAGCAATACTGAGATGCTTGTATTTTATTAAGCTATTTAATAAAATATAATATTAATTTTTTGTTTTGTGGCTATTACAAAATGGGTGGGTTTCCAAAATCTGCCAATTAGAGCCAGAATTATACAAAATACAAGACATACGCTGTAGAGAGTAAATGCTGCTTAAGTTTTAAGGACATTGTTAAAGAATCTTCTCAGTCTGACCATTCATGAGCAGTCAGACTCCCAAGGCCAGAGACTTCCAGTGCTCAGACAGAAGCCTCTTTACAGGGGGTAGCTCCAGTGATCCAGTGGGTGCCCTGCTTTACTCCCTGCACACCCCACTCCCACACAGTCAGACCAGGTTTCCTAATTGGTTTGACGTCAGGTTTCCCTTGGCAGAGTCTCAGATGTCTGGTTCCATAAAGCCATTTATTAATGGTGCAGTAATACAGGAAGAGCCAAATCCAGTGCCTCTGAGGAGCATACCCAACAAAGGAAGCCCTGGGCTTTAAGTCTTGACTTTCCTCCACAGTCTTTGGGTCCTGCTCCCTCTCTGTGTCTGTCCACATGGTTGGTCACAGGTCTTCATCTCCTTTATTATTCAAAAAATCTGCAATTCCTAGCTCCTGCTATGTCTCAGTGTCCATTTACCTGGAAAATGTTGCCCATCTTCATGCACTCTGTTATCCCAAAGGTTGGCAGTCCACAGCCCCTTGTCTGGGGCTCATATCCAGAGCTCAACCTGCATTTCAATCTGCATCTCAATCAGCAGCTTGCAGCTAAGCTACCTGGACCAGATGTTTTTCTCTATACCATGATGCTTTCTTTTGAGATGGGGGCAGGTCTGTGGGGGTGGGGGGGGGAGGATGCAAGAATATCTCAAAGGAGAAGCTGTTCTACATTTTAAAGAAAAGCTAAGTACAGGTGAAGAAAGAAGTCAAAACCAGCAGAGAAAGTTTTAAATGGAGTTTAAACTTGTTCAAGGTCCATGCTTCGTACAATCTCTTAAATAAGAAGCTGGACATTGTTAGTGGTTATGCTTTACATTAAAGCACTGTAGTAGTATGATCTAATACACTCCCCCAACAAATTTTAAAAATATGGTTTTCAACTGGACTTGATTCAGATTTGGTTTTCATTTTAGTTTCATTAGAGATTTTTGTTTTAATTTGATTACTTTTTAAAATTCATGCAAGTTTGTTAAAGGTAAGACTTCTCTTAGTGTAGTTATGGCTGCTGGACCCTACGTTTTGACATTTCTACAAGCTTGAGCTTTCACATCTTGCTTCATGATCCCTGGCAGGTTGAGAAGCATTTCTAAAACCTTAGCCCCCAAAACCATGACCCTCCAGCTTTCAAAATCATCTCAACCTTTAAAGGAACTTGAGTTCAGAATTGAGTCAAGTAATTAGGTATTTTAAGAACTGGAGACACTTATTTTTCAAATAAATTGCTTCATTGAGAAATACATCTTCACTGCTACTATATGACTATATTCCTTATCTTTTTCTTTCTCTTTCTTTTTCATTTTCTTTTTAATATTTTCTTTCATATGACTGTTATTCAGAATTTAAGCAGTACAAATACTGGATTTAACATTTAAGCCTGAGTGGTACAGGAACCTTGTTTTCTTCATTGACTTGTCCTAGGGGTGTAAGATCTCATCATTTCATGGGATTCAAGAATAAATTTATGTAATTAGTAGCATTTGGGACAAGGCTGACCTTGCTCGGAGATCCAGATGCACAACCAACCTCAAATCCTCTGTTTCCAAGTTCTACCTGTACCTGGTGTTCAAGGATGTGTGGCAGAAAAAAAACAACTGTGTGGGCTCTCCAGTATGAAGATCTTGCTGCAGGGCTCATTTTCTTGGCTGGGGAAGAATTCTCAAGAATTATCTCTCAGAAGTCAGGTTCAGAAAAGCACCAGCTCCTCACCTCACCTCTTTTCATCCTGTCAGGAAGAAATCCTTATTCTTACCTACCTTACACCAGAAGCAACTAGTTCAGAGCTAGCTCTGTTCCACACCTTCCCCATATGCTCTTGCCTCTCTCTACCTCACACTGTCTCCTTTGGTTAGAGCTGGTCTTAAGCTGCAGCAACTCATCTTTGAGGGTTACAAACTGATTGCACTTAGTAAATACATGTATTGCCTGAACAAGCGGTTGTCTTTTCTGTACTTTGGCTTAAGCACACTGCATTGTTTACAGCTTGCTTTTGATATTTGATCTACATAAAGGGCTGCTTTATTTACATTTTGCATCCTTACATGTAATAGCATTTTTATTTTGAAGAAGCTTCTTTTAAAAACTATTTTCACATCCCACCCTTAATAACTTTATTTTGCATTCAAATGACTATTAATTGACTGCCCTGAGTTGGAAGGGACCTATGATGATCATTGAGTCCAACTCCTAACTTCACATAGGGCAGCCTAAAAGTTAAACCATGTGTCTAAGAGTGTTTTCCAAATGCTTCTCAAAAAGCCTTGCACCACCACTGCTTCCTTGGGAAGCTTACTTCTGATTTTCAGATAACTTTTCAGTAAAAAAAAAAAAATTCTAACTCCCTCCTAAACTTCTGTAGTAAGAGGAATACAAACCATTTAGCTCGTGTCATTAGAGCACTGTGCTAACAGCATCAAGGTTGCAGGTTCAATATAGGCCATTCATAATTGATAATCCTTGTGGGTCCTTTCCATCTCAGAATATTCTGTGATAATCTGTGATTACCTACAGTTTCTGAGTTAACATCCTTATGTATGTACTGTTAAGGTTATAAAGTGATTCTGCATTAGACTTTCCTTTTTTCTCAAATGGAGTGTTTAAGTTGGTAGACAGGGTTCATGCACTTCCCTGTTTTAAATTCCAGGCTTCCTGCAACCCACAGGCTAGGCTTTGAGATATAATTTGAATGTTTTGTGTACTCGGAGCATGATGATACAAGCAAATTTGAGGATTTTTGGTTTTGTCTGAATGTAGTTGCACAGAGATGTGGCCTTCTTTCTGTGCACTGTCTGTGTCAAGCTGAAGAATATTTGGGCTGTTTTCTTCTATGATCATGGGGCAGCTACATTTGCAGTGTCATAGAAGGGCAGCATAATTTATTTAGTCATTGAAGACTGACAGAAGAAATACATTTTAAAAAATGTGTCTTGGATAAAAATCTCTCTTTGCTTATATCTTCAACTCGCCTTATGAGTCTTTTCATTATCTCTTGGATTTCCAGCTATCAGAAGTGGAAGGTGCTGCTCTCAGCACAGTTTCTGCTGTGTGAATTTTCTGCAGGCAGTAGCAGTCACTAGTAAATCTTGTCCATGCTCAGAGAAAATACCAGCTGTCCTTGTCTGCACCACTCTGAACCAGCTGGATGCACGCCAGGTTTAAACTGGAAGGCGTGTAGCTGTGTTAGCACGGCGCTGAGCCGGAGTGTCACACATGCCTGAAATCCGTGTCTCCCAGCAAGGCTTATTAGCTCAAACTCAGTGCCACGTTAATTGCACCTCAGCATCTTCTGGTCTTCTGCTGGCTTACATTTAGCCAGCCTGGAGTGCAGACAAATCCAGTCACGACTGCCTATAAACGCCAGGTAGTTGCAACCCAAGTTTCTTCACCCAGCAGTCAGCCTTCCTTTACCTAAACCCTCTTTAAAATAAGACTGCAAGTATGTGGTAGAAGCCTTGTGCTTAGAGGCTTATCCTTCTAAAGAAGTGGCTCTTAAAATGTCTGGAGCCAAGTAGGGAGTATGCTTTGATAAATATAATGTTGATAAATAAGCCCAGCTGTTCCTTCAAGAACACTTACCTCTCATTGTCTTTCTTGTTCAGTAACTGTTTTTCTCCAGTCATTTGGATTCAGGGGAAAAAACGTACTCTTGATATATATCACTTGAAAAATTAATATTAAAACTGCAAAATATATTTAAGCTTCTGTGCATTCCAGAGATATAATTTAAACTATTTAAGTGCTGTGGAACATACTATGTCATACTGAATTTAATGGTATAATATTTCTTAATTAACTTCTGAATGGCAGATCTCACAACAGCAATTGTCCGGTATTGTGTAGTTTATTGTTGCTATAAAATTTATTATTGGCATATTAAAAGAAGGCAGGAAGCCTAACTAATAGCTGCTTTAAGGGGATTTTTCGCTATAGTATTACAAAAAATTATTGAAGTAAAAAAGTCTGTTCAGAACTTGAACTGTAATTTGCTTTGAAAACTTTCCTGCACGCTGAGTGAACTCATAATTCTAAATGTTTGTTTCTGCATTTCAAACAGCATAGTTTACTAAACTGATGAAGTAGCCACAAGGTAATTTTCACATTTCAGCAATGGAGATCATATAATAATATCCGAAAGGCACATACTGTGCTGCCATCTGCTTATTTTTTTTTATTAAACTGAATGTGAGATCAAACTTTTTAAAAAATATGTTGTTTAAAATATTTATCACTACCGAGCGTCTGTACAGGGTAAATATGGATTTATTTTTAGCTTACAAAAATGTTTTTCTCAAAAAATCTTTTGATAATTATGTTTTATAATCACTTTCTTAATCCTTAAACACAATGTGCTTTGCTCTTTTTTGTTTCACAAAAACTGGTTTTGGTTTTAATTTGTTTTTTTTGCTAGAAAACAGCTCATATTGTAAAGTGAGGGGAAAACACACACACACAGACACAGACACACACACAAAACCCACAAAAATCTACAAAATGTCAAGGAAAGAAAAAATGAAGGCTTATGTGAAAGGGGAGAAAAACTTGTAGAAATTATGAGTAACACCTTCATTCATTATGGGACTTCTGCTAGCAGAATGGGATGGATTGAATATTTATAAAAATGATGACAGACAAAAAGACCAACAAACCTGACTTGTTTCAAATCATGTCTGTGGAAATCAGTCCATCAGAACTTCTCCAGTAAACAAACATTTTAGTTTCCAATCCTTCTAGCCACACCTAGGATTTTCTCAGGGACATGTTATTTTTATCTGGTGCTTAACAAATACCTCAAAACCTGTGTTTTCTCCATCACTCTAAAAGGATAGTTTCTACTTCACCTCCTTTTTTCTTAGTACAAAAAGTTATTTTAAACCTTAGGAGAAGATAAACTTACAATTTACTGTCGTGTCAACTCCTTGAACAAAGAATAGTTTTCCTTTGTCAGATACTTAGTGACTCAGTGAAAGCTACAGAAAAATATCTGTTCCCAAGAGTTGATTTTCTAACTTACTGATTAAAAATATACTTTGATTTCATTACACAGCTTTGTGGTTTGTTCTGCCTCTTGTATAAAGGTCCCACAATAAAAAGAAAAATAATCCCAACATTGATAAGGTAGGTACTTGTCTACACTGCAAAGTGAGGCCAGGACTATAAATTTCTAGAAGAGGCTTGGTTTTCATGCACAGCCAAAAATGGAAATTTGCAAATGAAATGTGCAAGCATGCATGTGTCTTATCATTGCTAAGACATAAAACATTCATAGATTTACTTCAGATTGTCTGTTGTGTCTATGTAAGACAACAGAATACAATCCCTAACCGTTTACTAGAGACACATACAGAACAGTATTAAAAATTACTTCCAGAATGATAGCAGGTTATTCTTACAGATAGCATAATTTTTTTTACATTTCTGTTCCAGGCAGATATTTTCATGCTATTTGCATCTCTTGCTGTATAGGATGTTCTAGAACTTCTGCTTAGATCAAACAAGTGAGACTTAGGACTTAAAGGAAAATGTATGGAAGAGCAAGTGGAGACAGAGCTATACTCTGGGGCTGCCTGAATGGTTGTAAATGCTAATCGTGTTGGCACCTGAATTGCACCCCGATGACCAAATGCATGATAAGTTCTTAGCTGTTAATAGGAATGGTCAAAGTTGATTGTGAACACCAATTTTTAAGAATTTATATAATAACTCTTCTTGCTCCCTCTGCCCTTTTTATCTCTGTTTTCTCTGTGGTAAGAACTTCACCTTTCCCTGACACAAAAAATATTTTTTTTTTCTTCACCTTTATCAAAAGAAAAATGGGACTATAGATATAAAACCTAATGAGAACTACTAGACTATATGCAGCTAATTTAAGAGTCCAGTTTCTGTAACTCTGGACAAGTTACAAGTTGTATCAACATACACCTTAATTCCACATAAGTTTTCAAAAGCTTGCATTTTGGTGAAGTTGATCCTCTGTAAGGGCGCAAGATATCTGGCAACAGCACAGAAAAAAACTCCTCAGAGGCTTAACAGTACATTTACATGTCATAAATTATTTTGATTTTTGAAAGGACAGTTTTTAATTTTGAGGTCTCTGGTAACATCAGGCATGGAGCAGAGGGTGTTGGAATAGACAATGTCTAGATATAATTATCACTAAAGTCATCTAGTGATAATTACTGAAAACAGTGGTCATAAAGCAGAAAAGACCATGACAGTGGCATTCCACTTTCCCTTTCTCTTTACCTTTAACATCTTGTCCTTGTGGCACTATTTTCTTCAGTTTTCTCTCCTATTTTGTGCTTTCATAAAGCTTTGCATCTTCTCCAAAGTTCATGAAACTATATAATACAGCACCATTTGATATAGCAAGAACTACACAGCACAGCAAACTCTGTCATCCCTTTCAGCTCTGTTCTGTCATTAGAAACGAAACCATATTGAAATTTACTCACAATGTTGTACTTTCAATTATTATAAATATAAAATACCTTCACACTGTATGACAGCATGAGGAAGTCAGCTTTACTTATAAACTAAAAATAATTTTTAACTCTCAGATGCAAAAAACCCTGAAGATCTTTAGCAGTATCACAAAATATTGCTCATTTGAGATTTTATTTTAACAAAAGGCAATAAATAAATTTAAAAAAAAGTGATGCATTTTCATACAGAAACTACTTCCATGCACTAGATTATTCTAAATTATCACAAACACCTTCTCAGTCTTTCAGTTGACATTTCTTCTAAAAGCTTATAAAAGTGGGATCTGGAAAAAAATAATACAAGGGTTGAAAAGTCATGTTTTCTTTGCCTTTAATGTAAAGATGACCATAAAAATATTTTATAATCTTGAACAGTTTATTCAGATACCTCCTTCCCCAATGCTGAAATGCTTCCTAAAAAAATTGAGACTATTGCTTCTACAGAATAAAAGACTATATAACACTTGAGAATCCAAGCAATACTTGCTGAAAGCAAAAAAAAAAAAAACAACTCATAAAAGGAATAAAACAAAACAAAATATTTTGTGAGCTTTCATTATGAATGCTTCATTACTTGCTGCCTGCTTCATGACTGATGTGGAGACAGAGCTGTTGAGTCAATTTGAGATTTTAGAGGAAGAACTGATTAGAAACAATGAGGATGAAATGACTGTTAATGACTGTTAATTGGTGAAGAAATTATTAAGGTTGACACACCCAAGGCTACTTAATAAAACAGACTTCCTGCCTTTTTAGATAGTTCTGAAAGTATTAGGTCCCTAAAAGATTTGACCCTCACTATAAGTGCTACAGAACTAGGATATTATTTCCTCTGGATAACAGTATCCAAGGGAAGACAGTTTTGGAAAACTCATGAGATCCTTGAAGACTGAAGAACTCTAGAGCAAACTATCCCTCCAGGTTTCTTGACTGAAGAACCTTAGTAATTCTTCCAAGCACCCTCTATAATTGATCATTGCTTAAAATGAACTGACAAAATGAAGAAAGAAGTGCTAAAATTTTTGAAAGGGAAAGGTGTCAATTAGCAGCAGCTGGGATACTTGCTGCTGCTAATTGAAGCCATAATTCCATGGATGTAGAATCCATGTACAGGGCTCCACTACAATTCAGGAATTTCCTGAATCAGATGTTTAGAACGGTGGAGGCTATAACTGGAAGTTATTCCTATTGACTAATACATTGAAATACTTTTTCCTGAATGCTTTTGTCCACTGTTACAGATAGAATGCTGGGCTAAATGGGTCTTCTTCTGATCCAGTACAACAGGTCTTACTAAGCAGGTGGATTTTTTTAGGAATAAGATCCTTAAACAGTAAGGACTTTTCAACCCTAATTTTAACAAAACAGGCACTTTGTCATAGCATTGTTTGCATTTTGCTAAAATCCACAGAAAGAAATTGCTTTACTGTTGTCCCCCACTTGGTATGCTAATAAATAAGTAATACATTTGGCAGTGAGTGCTCTCTCAGTCTCAGTGACTGCTGGTAAAATAAGAAGTGGCCTGCAATCAGGAAGGTATTTCTAGTTGAAGGAACTGCAGCATGAAGTGTGATGTTTTAGCTCTAAGATGTCAGAAGCAATTGCTTATTAATTCTGACCTCTCTACATTATGCATCTTTCTGATCAAGTCTCTGGTAGTGCTGCTCTGTCAGACAATGGAGCTTGGGATTCAGAGGAAAAAGATCTGCCAGAGCAGGTTTCCACTGTGATTGGATCAGAGCCTGGATGTCATTCCACAGTTTCTTCACTATAAAATTCTTCTCAGTGTCTCCTCAGCCTTGCAAAAGGAAGTTAAACATATCCTGCTATGCAGCAATATTACAGTTTTAGTTGTCGTTTAATGTTTTCACTGATGCTTTCTTCATCATCCTCTGGGCACAAACACTTTAGTATTTTAAACCATCTGTTAAATTAACATACTTTTTAAAAAAAGTATGCTTTCATAGCTCCTGTTCAACTTCCTTTACAAAGCGCACATTTGCAAGTTGTGTAATGTCTATGGTGTCTGTTCTGAAAGCATCACCAATTAAGATTTGTGAATATTGAACAATTTTGTTCTTAAAATTCTGTAGATATGAAATTACGATCACATTCTTAAAACAGAAATGCTGCCACTTTTTCTTTCAGCTTCAGAGAAATTTCATATTCAAGCTTAAGGACCATTTTGCATTTAAAAGAGATGTATGTGGAGGTTATTCATAATGCCATTCTTCTCAAAAAAAAACCAGTCAGAATTAATTCATTTGGTCTCCAAGACAACAGCCATGGCTTTCTTATGCCAAACAAAGGTTCTAATTAATGTCATCTAGGTATCTGCAGACATCATTGCTGATCTATGGTCTTTTGTGTCTGATCTATCTGAAAAATGTCTGTGTTCCATAAGCAAAGGGAAGATATGTCTGTGTTGTGAAAGTAAGTGGAGGGATTAAAGTGAGAATAATTAAAACACATTTTTTCAAAGGGCAAGAGTGACTTCTTTTTGTCCTCTTCATACTTCTGTTGATAACGTGAAAATGGGTCCTTTACACTCCTGACTAACAGTTGCTGTTCTTTTGTACAATGATGAAGGACCATTATATAAGATTACCTTTGAGTTTTCCTTAGGGTTTTGAGGGCACCTTGCTTAGCTTCTTCTGAAGGAGATCCAGTGTCAAGATCTGGATTGCATACCCAGAATATTTCCACTGTTTGCTTCGTTGTGTGTGGCAGGAAATTAATATTGTGGTTTTTATTTTTTTTTTTTTATTTTCATTGCTTTGTGGAACTTTGTAGAGAATGCCTACAGGGTTTGGTGATGTTTTTGTGGAGCTAGCACTGGGGGTTTTTTTTCAGGGGAAAAAGGTATTTCTTTGGTTGGTTGGTTAGTTGGTTTTGTTGGAGTTTTTTCATTGATTTAGATTTTTGGTTTGGTTTGGTTTGTTTTGTTGGAGTTTTGTTTTGTTTGAGTTTTTTCATTGTTTGTTTTCTTTTGTTGGAGTTTTTTCATTGATTTTGATTTTGGGTTTGGTTTGGTTTTCTTTTGTTTTTTTAGCATGCTTTGAGTGCATGACAACATTATTTGAATTTATTGCTTTCACATCTTACGTGGATTGGCAAAGTAGTGTGATGGTTACTTTTACATGGCTTTTTGGGGTCTTTTTTGCTCTCACTTATCCTGTTATACTATGGTTAAGTCCACTGTAGAGAGAGACAGTTTCTCTGCTGTGACATTATGATATTTTGTTTGGACTACGTAGGCACTCGAGAAGCTAATTCAGTAGAGTGGTGCTGGGGTGGCAATGTAGATTGCTGTTGTTGACAATCGTAAGTGTTCTCACTCATTCGTGGTGACAGCAGTCCTGAATGGAGAGTATCAGTTTTATCTTCTTTGAGTAATTTCTGTGATGTGACTGAGCTTAGGACCCGTGTGTTAAGAGTATAGACATTTGGGAGAAAATAAACCCTTTTGCTCCAGTGAGTCCTAAGGAATCAGAGGGACTGGGTGCAGCTGGGCTTAATTTCTGATTAGAATCAGTTTGGAAATATAAGTCTGGTTGTGTTCAGTAAGACCCCAGATGCATAAATGATGTGGGCTACACTCTAATCTGGTCTGATTCACAGTGAGAGAGTCACAGATAATGAGTTTTAACCAATTAAACACTAAAAGTCTGGATGAATTAAAAAGGAACTTTCAGGAACACAGGTTCACCAATAGTGCAGCTTACTGGAGCAACAGGTTATAGATTCTTTCAGACTGAAGGTGATAAATTTTTCTGCACATGCAAAATGTAAGTGTATAGAATGGTGAACAAGAGTTCCTGGGTATACTCCAGTGCAGCTGGATGTGCAAATCTTATCACAGAGGTGTCCTTACTTTGGGGAGGAAAGAGGAGCAAGCCTTGTCCACTTGCATGGAAGTTCATCATATCCTCATCCTCTGTTGCTGAGGATTTCAAATGCCAATTTATACTTCTGGAATAAGAGGAGGTGAGAGTGCTGTCGAATATTCTGCCACTGCCATCATAAATGGAGGGGGGAGACAATTTATGTGTAAATGAAGGATATCAAGAGTTACAAAGAAAGATTGCAAAGACTGTGGGTCTTGCACAAGGACATAATGAAACTGGGACACATTAGACTCCCATACTTCCACCTGGGCAACTGCAGAAAAAAGGGCTGTCTGGCTTCTGCCTGGCAACCTGTCACCACCTCAGCAGGCCATCATGTCCCAGAAATCCCATCACCACATATCTCATGAAAATCCCTTTACTGTGTAACTCATGATATATATCATGGCTATAGGCCTCATTCCCACACAGTGTCACAAAACACATTTGGAGACCTCTGGAAGATAGATATTTATCAGTCCCAAAATGTACAGCTTATTTCGACAAATGATCTTTGAAAAGAAAAAAAGAGGGAGAAAGTACAAATGCCATCAGCCCAACTCTTGGAGTAGAAGAAGGAAGATGAGAAAATTCCAAATAAATTGATTAATTCTCCTTTTCACACAAATACAACATTTGAAGTCCCCTTCACGCAGTAATGATTATCATGATTCTGCATGCCATAAAATCATTTCAGACTGGGGAGACGAAGGATGCAGCACAGTTCAGGATGTGGTAATTTGGCACAGCTGATAGTTTCCTGGGGAATAGGGAGAGTTGTGAGCTTTCACTTTTATTCACATATCTAGAAGAGTGCAATGAACAGGCAGGTCAAAATAATTTCGTGTATCAGCCATACAGAAAAACTCACTGTTTACTCCTGTGAATGTGTCTAAGCGTGAAACTCCATTAAAATTGGACAAGAAAAAAACTGAAAAATAAAATCATTTATATAAAATAATTTATATTTCTGAAGGGTCCCTTTTCTTTTTGTGCTTGCTTACTTGTTTCTTTTTTGAGGCAAAATAGTTTTAGATACTATTAGTTGATGCTTTTAACTGCTCTCCACTCACCCCCCTCCAGTGAGGCCATGCATTTCCGTCCAGGAGGGCTTTGCTTCTTTATTACTTGCTCTGATATGAGCAGCAGCCCATGGAAAGGACTACAGTGAACCATATAATATCATTACTATTAATGGGCTCAGAAAGCACAGTCCATGAAAATACACTAGTTCAAGCCTAAAAAAAAAAAAAAAAAAAAAGTAGAGGTTTTACCTCATCTCATTCAAATGATGAATGAAAATGCTGAAGCATTTCTACAAGAGAGATGAACACTCTGAACTGAGGAAGGATGTTCAGGCAGACTGCATGTGTGAAACCTATGGTTATGAAAGATGACTGCAGTATCTTTCTGTATCAGTATTAATGACGCTTATAATGCATTCCTGAATATACACATTTGCTTACAGATATAGATAGATTTGAAGGCATGTCATGCCTTGTGGCTTTTTTCTTTAACTAATGGATTAGTGAAAAGGCTGCCATAGTTCAGCTTCCTAACTTCACTAATGCAAGTTGAAAAAGTTTGGTTATCATTTGACAAATGTTCCTGTCTACATCAAATCCACTGAACCATGTAAATTTTTATCTAGAGATGTGCCAAAGTACTTGAGAATAATTTGGGCAGCTGCTGAACTGTTACCCACTAGTTCACAGACAGAACTTTCACCTCTTCCTTTCTTTCTACTTTGGTAAATTTGGCTGGAAAAATTGTTAGCATAGTGGGGGAGGTTTGGCTTCACTAAAATACTTTATTTATCTTTTAACATGCTTTTTTCACTATAGTCACAAGTGCACTGACATACTTATATGGTAAGCCATGGAACTGCTGAGGTGGTAACATAATACCACAGAATATCCAATATTACTTTTAACTGATTGAACTGTTGATGAACCGATCTATGTGAGCCACACTTCAGTGTTCTTCTGGTAAACCAGTCCAGGGTGACCTTTTGGATTGTAGACCTTCTTGACTAGCAGAAATACTATGAAAATCTGGCAGCTTGGGAAGCAAACACAAGAGATGAAAAAAAAAAAAAATCCCATTCTGTGTCCTACTGGCATTCCCTGATCTTGACCCAAAAGAAGTATTGCAGTTACCAGTGCCCAGGAAGCTGAGAGTAAGTTCAGTAGTTTCTCACTGGGAAAAGAAGGGCTTCAGGCAGTGAAATTTACACAGTGAACGTTAAATTCACACTGATCTCAACTATAAAATCAAGCTGACAGTGCTGCAACTTCTTGTACAGCAGGTACTAGAGTGCTGTTTCTTATGCATATGGTTTTATTATATTTATCTTTTAAAATACTGTTCTTTCATTGGCTACTGTCTGATGAAGATTTTATGAATGCAAGTATTTATATTGAATAGACCAATAAAAATTGTCTTTTCTCCAATTAGTTCTTATCAGTCTACAATAGTTACATCCTGATTAGGATTTCCATGAGAAAATTGAGGAAAAAAATTATAATGAGGGGAAAAAAAAAAAGCAAGAACATATGTTCAAATTTTCATTAGTGATTCAGGAATTGAAATCATTTGAGATAAATTCTGACAGACATATCTTGTGGAAGGAAGTTTTGCACCATCATATCAGGTTCAAATAATTTGCATTAAATTGAAGAATTTTTATTAAATTAAGTTTATGATTTCAAAATAACCTATGAATTCAGAAGGGAGTTGCATGAAAAAAAACTCTAGAGTAAATGATGCTGGTACTGTCCACCTCTTCAGCAAAATATGTCAGGCTCAAACAAACACATAAAATGATCCAGGCTTAGAACAGATTGAGAGTGATTCTTCATGGATGGCAAACAGAGGCAGCAGAGATTCTTCCAAAAATAAAATTAAATTGTGTCTGCATAGGTGGAGATGCTGCCTATGATGGGATTCTTTACAAGGGCACTACTTTCAAAATTTTATATATCACAAAATACCACTTCGCTTAAAAAAATGCCAAGTGTAGGCAATAGAGACTATCTATATAGCAAGAGAAGCTTGAAATATTTTATGATGTCCAGGCATGAATAGTAGAAACAAATGTTAGGTCTCTAAGCATCTGATAAGAATCTGATGCACCCAGAAGGTAAAATACAGACCAAGCAAAGTCCAATAATTTCCCCACCAAACAGGGGCCAAATCTCTCACAAAACTAATTCATTTAGCAGAAAATGTTACCCATTGAGATAATACAAATAGCTCAAAACTGTAAAAATAAATACGTGAAAATTAATAGTCATAATTAAAAAGTTGCAATACAAAGCATAGAGTAGAGAAAAAAAATACCATGAAATGTCAATTGAAATGGATAACAGCAAAGAGCTCACTGTTTAAGAAAAATTCATTCCAATAAATCTCTTAGCTATGTCATTCAAATATTTCCTGTTGACTTCTTACAATATATATAGACAAAAAATTAAGAAAATATTAAATATACATGAAAATAACTTAAAATTTGGTGAATTAAATAAGAATATTTTAATCAACTTTATCAAATTTACCACACTTTATTGCAATCTTGTATGAATGCTAGGCCAAGAACAAACAAATGCCCGTCTAGTCTAAATAATATAATTGGAAATTCTTTTATCACATTCCGTCATTTGTGGTCATGCAAGTTTATAGATTTATCTGGATTTAACTTAGAAACATGAAATGATGGCAAAGTCACAATATTCCATAGTAATTTTTTTCTTTAGTTAACTATAAAAACGGGTTTCTGATTCACTTTTGCTATTATATTCTGGCTAAACAGGTGGAAGGTCGCTCTAAAACTTTTTGTCTGTTTCTTGTATCAGTTTTTACAGACCTTGATCAGTACTTAAGAGGAAGCCACCAAGATGAGAACCGTGAAAGAGTAGATTTATATTAGATATTAGAAAAAAAAATTCTAAGGTAGTAGAGCACTGGAACTGTTTGTCCAAAGCAGTCATGGATGCCCCATCCCAGGAAGTGTTCAAGGCCTGGCTGGATGGGGCTCTGAACAATTTGGTCCAGTGAAAATTGTCTCTGTCCATAGCAGGGGAATTGGAACTAGGTGACCTTTAACGTCCCTTCCAACCCAAATGAAATGAATATATACAAACAGTTTTTGGGGTTTTTCAGTAAAATACTTATTCTACTTTCGTAATTGTCCAAACAAACAGAAGATACTTAGCCACTTCAGAATCTTATTCATGTCTCCATCCACTTGTCCTCATGTCCAGAAAAAGACAAAAGAAATAGCTAAAAATTCCTATCTATTGTATACAAATAATCTCATCATAGAGTTTTCTTCCTGTTTATTTTTCAGCTCTATCAAAAGGTCAAACCATTTTTTGCTTCAGAACAGTGGCTTGCAGCTGCCATTGGGTAGCATCAACATGAAATCTGTGGGTGGAACAGCTAGGATCCAGGTCACAGCCTGGATTTTATCTTAGTTTTTCATCCCAGTTCTCTTATGTACCAAATGCTCATGTTATTTCTCTGCTTGTCATGTTATAGACCCCTATTACCATTTTACAGATTTACAAAGGATCAAATCTCTTTTTAGGTTGTCCTCTAAGTTTACTGGACTGCAAAGTATGATGAAATGTTTTTTTTTTTTCTTTAGTAGTATGAGGATGCAGTGGGTTGACATTGACTGTCGGCTAGCAACTCTCTCAATTCTTCTTGTCGACAGGACATATGGGGAAATAAGATGGAAATTCTCAAGGATTGAGATAAGGACAGTGAGATTGCTGACAGTGATTACACTGACAAAATGGACCCAACTTAGGGAAAATTAGTTTCATTTCTTGCAAGTTAAAAAAAAGAGCTGGATGGTGAGGGGAAAAAAAAAAAAAACAAACAAAAAAACCAAAGTAAGCCATCTTCCCTCCATTCCCCCTTGTTTCCAGGGTCACCGCCAGTCCTTCATTCCCAACAATCTTCTCCTTCACTGAGGGACGCCACAGGAATGGGAACGAGAGGGCAGTCAGCGCACAGCAACTCCTCTTTGCCGATCCTGTCTCCATAGGATTCCTCCTCCAGCCCGGACCATTCCCAGGGGCCTCAGGGAAAGCGCAGCCCCGCCGGGCTCTCTGCCAGGCCGCAGGGCCATCCCTGCCGGGTCTCTGCTGCCCCCGGCCCTGCTCCCGCTGTCCCCTCGGGGCTCGCAGGGCTGTTTCTCGCTCGCTTCCCCTGGCTCAGCCCTGGCTGCCGGGCAGCGTTTCGCCCTCCCTTGCCCAGGCTTTCCCCGGGGCTGAGGGGCTCAGCCGTGCCCTGCGCTGGGGCCGCTGCAGCCGCTGGCACCGCCTGGGGCCGGCCCGGGCAGCGCCGGCACAGCCCCGGCACTGCCGGCACCACCGGGACAGGGAAAACCCAGCTGAGAGGCACGAAATTATGAAGATTCCATCAGCTATTGCTTTCTTCCTCAGCTCTGTGCTGTGTTACTTCCCCATTGTGCGGCACACATGTAGGGAATGGAAGGCAAAATGAGGTGTGTTTTAGAGAATTTTTTTTTGGTCAGAAAGCGAGGATTTGTTGATACATTTAACAGGTTGCTCTGGATGAGTCTAATTCAAAGTAGAATAAAAATAAACTTAATGTTCAGTGAGTTGTGTTAACTGGTAATGTTTATAGACTAATAGTAGTTTTTGGTCAAGGTGTCTCTGTCTTACCTTGATTGTACACTTTTAATCTCCTGGGTCTCTGTGTTACGGAGTTGACAACTCAGGATATAGAATCCTACAGCTTGACGTTGTTGTTGTTTATACTGATAAAATATTCAAATTGCCTGAAGACAAACAAACAAACAAAAAAAAAGAATCTAAGGCAGGAAGCAAAGACGCAATATCAGGCCATGGAAGCCTTGAGTCTGAGTTTGCTTCATGGAGACTCAGGGTATTGCTCCCAGGAGGTGTTGAGGTGTTATCATACAGCTACCTACTGCCAAGGCTCCTGAGAGTCGCAGAGAGTGCTGGTAAACTCAAGGTTGAATTATCCTTGATACTTTGGCTAGTTAATTTTCCAAAGAAAATTTTGTAAAGTATGAAAATTAAGGGCTGGACATTCTGCATTGGTAAAAGCACATACTTAGAGGAAGCTTTTATAAGGAGTCTGAAGATTGAATGAGGATTAAAGGTATATGATTTTGTGATGAATGTTTTTTGGATAGGTGTATGTAACACTTAAAATAAGAAGTACCAAACAGAGCTACATGCATAAATGTCTGTGAGATAATTCTGCTGTCTTATAAAAAAGAAACCATCCTGGAAAACACTTTTGGCACAACTAAGACTGATCAAGTTAACTAGATCCACAGTCTTATTTCTACATACCATACTTTTGCAAGTATGTGATGATACTTGCTAAAAAGCTGTTAAAGTGGGTTGTCATTTGTGGCTGAAACTCTTTGGCTTATCCTAGAAATGTCTCCTTTTATTTTTAATAAGTACACTTACTGCTTTTTGTAATTCTTGTTATTGTGGATGTTAGGTAATTTTTAATTGAGACAAACCTATGAAACCATTGGCTTTGTCTACAGAGGACAGGTGTGCTGCATTTTGCAGCACAATATGAACACGCAGTACATGAATTAAAAGCTTAACATTTCATAGGTAAATTTTATGCTGGGCTATCTCACCTATACAGTAAATCCCTGCAGAAGAATTCTCAGAAAACAGTTAGAATATATGGAAAACATTCTATTTTTAACAAAAATTGTAAATCATTGTGGATAGTTAACTTAGGAAGGCTACCACACAGAATGTTCATATTTACAGCATATAGGATTTCCATACTTTTATTGCCATTGTTATTGTTGCATTGCATATTGATTGCCACACATGCATTATTCTTAAATGATGTGTTGTGAGAAGTGTTTGACAAATTTTGTGAATGAATCCTTACTAGAATAAAAACTATTCTTAAAATGTTAGATTAAAAAAGTGGAAGAGTAAAGAGAGAAAAGTTGCATATTTCTCAGTAATTTCTTTGAATATAGCATTTCCTCAACTCCCATCACTCAGTCATCCCTGATTCACTGACCTTACTTGACTCTTTAAAGTAAACCAAAACATTCTAGAGACACTATGTTTCATTTCAAGACATGAAAATAATTATTCTTGCTTATTTTACTTTCAGGTGGAAAAATATACCAGTTTACAGTGCCAGTCTGTCTGTACCTTGATAAACAAGAAAGGACAAGTAATTTGTCCCTGATTCTAGAACTGGGTAGCCCAGACTGGATCACAGCTAGGGAGCAAGCTATTAATTAAGGAACAGTCAGGAGCCCTATACTTGGATTCATTCTTTGGTCTTGTAGAAGTGTGCATAGGTACAGGCAATCTCTAAACTGGCTTCCTTGACCTTGTAAATCTCTGAAAACTTGTATATTAAGTTCAATATTGTTTTGCATGGCTTTTTTTTTTTTTTTTTTTTTTTTTTTTTTGTCAGCTCAGCCTTTTTGAGTTTCTGGAATTTAAAGTTAGAGTCTATTTTTATTATTTTCCTATAGAATAAGAGGAAGGCTGAAGTGTTGCTCTTTAATTATCATTTGTAAAATGAACCTTGCAAGAAATATCTATTATGGCTGCCTGTTCCCTGATTATCCCTGTGGACACTGTCATATGGTTATAAATGCTTTTCATCTTTTGATTGTCATGGGGTTCTTCGGAGGTTTTATTTGTGTTTGTTTGGGGGTTTGAATCCTTTTTTTTTACAGAAGGCACTTAAACAAGCCTTTTTTTTTTAATCCTGTGGTTATTTAGTCAAATGCAGGATTGACAGCAGTGTGTTTAAAATCATAAATTTTGCAAAACATTTTGCTTCTTACTAATTACAAACCACTGCTTCTCAGTACTGCAGCTCCTATGCTCCAGCAGTGCCATTTTTGGACAGTAGCTGTAACTATTAAGAATTAATATTTTCCAATAACTATGTGATCCAATAATCTGGAACTGTGACTACCACTGCAGGCGGTTTATATCAGAAATTTCTTGTCTGATCTTCCCTGATCTCTCTTCTATAAACTATCAGCTACAGTGAATAGAATGTAGTTCTTGGTATAAGTTCTCTAATGCATCTGCTTCCACAACCCTTGCTTCAAAGTTTTAGAAAGGGTCAATGAACCCACCTTGACTAAAGTGGTATGTATATAAAAGAGCTTTAAAAGAGCTTTCTTCCATATTTTTTAGTGCATTGGGAAGTCTATCAGTAATTCCACTTTTGAAATTAAAAGGGATGTTGATAAGTCCCGTATTTCTTCCCTCTTTCTTTTTTTATCCTTTTTAATCAATCAAATTTGTCATTAAAATTTTTATTGCCAGCATTTTTTCGATGCCTCTGTGACAGTACAATTGAATTCTGTCAACTGAATTTTATATTCTCTTGTCAGCTTCCTTGTGCTGGTAAAGACATCCTGGAATCAATCTTTAGCATTTCATTGCCTTTCTACATGAGTTCTCCCAGAATTAGATTTAGTATTTGACATGTTTTTGATGCACTGTAACCAATCCATCTCCTGCAAAAGCTACATATGTCAACATTTTAGGTTTTAGCTTCACCTTTGCATGCCTCACATACCCTGCAGTACAAAGAGTACCCATCATGTTAGCCAAACATTTTCTGTGTATTTTGAGAAAAATACTGCTGTGGAGCTTCAGGTATCACATTGACCTGCAGTGAATGGTTTACAATTACCTAGAGCTCAGTTCTGTTGAATATTTTAAGAATGTACCTCTCTCTTGAAGATTTCTCACAAACATTTTTCTGATTGTACACTTTGTGGTGTCTGCATGGTAAACTTCATTTTTAAGTCTTTCAGTGCTTTTCCATGTGCTTTTACAAAATAGTTTTAACCTTTGCAAAGCATGGCCTTATTTCCATGGCAAAATACTGCTCAAATCTCTTAAATTCTATATTAAAAGTATTTTTGTCCTTGAAGACCTGGTTTGTTAGCATCATGAAGACTCTGTGGAAATACAAATGAAATTTTTTTGTCTCTCTGTATAACTATGTATCTTTGTTATTTTTTTTCTGATTACAATTGGGTTTTTTTTTCGTCTTCCTACCAAACTTATAATATGGCACAACACTACTCTGCAGCTTGTAAAATTTTAATTTCTGTATATAAAATCTTCTTGCTGTTGTTTTCTCAGTCTGATGATTCCAGCCAGGACCTGAATATAAATTAGGATTTCAGAAGCCATCTATGTACATCTATGATTAGTTGATCCAAATGCTGCCATAAATAAATGTGAAGTTTTTCCCCATTTCAAAATTACATGCAAAATGGTATATATCAAGCTCATTTTGTTCTTTACATCTCCATAGGAGAGCCTGAAAAATGTGTCAAAATTTTTAACTTGACTTTCACTACTTTGTTCAGGAAGAGGGAGGAGAGAATAAGGCACTGTTTCTAAACAAGGCAGACTCACAGAGTTTTCTTAGAAAATCTGGGAAAAAAAAGTTCAAAAAGTTGAAATTAAAAAAAAAAAAGGAAAGTGGGTTTTGCTTGAGACATTTAATTGTAGACTGTTGAATTTATGCCAGAAAACCAACATTTCCCCTGGTGATGGTTTCGTGCTCTGTTTGCTTTTTAAGGGATCCAGATGTCTACATGAACAGATTTCATAGGTTCCTTGAGAACTCCAGTTGTAACTGAGTGTTCCTCTTTGATTTTATTACCTATATTTTTCGCCTCTTTCCTGAAGAAAGCACTACTCTTTTCCTACACGAGCTTCTGGTGTCTTGCAGGTACAAATACATTACTAGATAGTTTTTACTAAAGAGTTAATATTTGAGCTCATAAGGATGATAAGCCTTCATCTCTCAAACCCAGGAAGCTTTAAAGAAAAAGAAGGAACAGAAAAGGAGCAATAGCAATGTATAGCTCATAACTTAATGGCAAAATAACCAATTACCACCTTAATAATCAAAATTACCGTATCAAAAGTTTTCCATGACTTGCCTTTTACCCTCTTGCATACAGTATACCTATGGCAGCTTTAGCTGGCTCGAAGGAAACTGCTGTTATGATTCAGTGTAGACAAAATGAAATTTAAGAACCTGCAATTGCAGCCTCTAGATGTGGGTGTTTCAGTGAATGGTAATATAAAGCTCTCGCTGTGAACTAACATGGTCCCGCAAGAAACCAGTAACTGCAAGAAGTGTTCTCATGAATCAGCCATTTTGTTAAAAGGGTGTTTTAGCAGAGTGGTGCTGACAAGATCCATTTCAGCTGAGTGAGAATACCAGCTTTAACTGATTGATCAGCAACCTATCATGATAGAATAAATCTGTGAGCAACAGGATGGCAATGACTGACCCTGCAGTCTGTATATGAAAATACATAACTTACAGTCTCCATTATTAGTAGCATACGGCATGACACCAGGTGAGTCAGGAGTAATTTTTTAGCATTTATCTGGAAATATAGCTGGATGGAACATCTTGTGATAGGAGAGAGCAGGGAAAAATGATGTATGAATTTCACAAACAGGATCATAAGCTGTCAGGCAATGATAGCAGTGTGCAATATTAATATATGCATCTCTCATGGGGAAGTGATAAATGAGACAGCCCTGAGACAAATTGCATAGGCATGTAATAAATAAGTTTACCACATAACTCTGCAATTTATCAGATGCCTTTTGCCATTACCTGCCCAATAATCCATCTCTCAGGGATTTATTTTCACAATCCAGATTTCCTCAGCATCTTGAAACACCCTACTTCTTTTAAAGTTCAACCTGTCAAAAAAAAACTTTTCCCCTGTTCTCCCTACACTGAGCTAGCTTGGGCTGTTGAACATTAAAAGCTTTGATATACATGACAATATCCTCACAATTCTTACATACATTAATTCTGAAAAATCATATTTCCTGCACTTCATAATGGGCCATGTAACTCTTTATTCTATTAAAATCTGTTGCATATGTTCTTTGAAACTATTTTACTTTTCTATCTGTCTTGCCTAACTATTGCAGTTATCTGTGTACTGCTTCAGCTGTATTTTTGTGGATTTAAAATAAATACTATATTCCACTTCTTAAGGAATATGGCCAATTAGTTTTGCCTGCTAAATTAATCTCCCCAAATTTATTAACACACCTTCATAATCCCAATTAGTCTGAAACACCAGCTATTTTTAATAATAAATATACTTCCATCTTTCACCCTTGCTTTCTTTCTACTGAGGAATTGCTTTTTAGAAAAACTCAAAGCCATGAGCCTGTGTGGATTACTGACTTCAAATGTGTTACCTCATAATTATTACAAGTGAATATCATTTAACATGACATAGTTGAATAGGAGGTGATTTAAAAATGCTTAGGCAAATTATAATTTTCATTTATAAGTTATGTGGTTTTGTGGGCATGGTTTCTTTGTAAGAAAAGTGTAGGTCTTTTTCAAGGTGGCATTTTGGGGGGGCGGTTATAAGCATTTATGAAATTTCTCAAAGCGTGGTGTATTTGGTTTTTTTCCATTTTGAATATCCCCATTTTACCCACTTTCTTTGAAGATTCCTAGGAAGTCTGTCATAGTGCCCTTACTGGATGCACAAATGTTCTCTACTGTTTATTTGTTGTTTGTTTGGGTTTATTCATAACTAATATTTTGAAAATTTACTTAATTTTAGAAAGTTCTGATAAATGCTTCAGTGTCATATTTTAAGAACTAATAGCTCCAATTTATTATCTGATCAACTCCATTGCCTCAAACAAAATTTATTTTCTTCAGATTTGATGCTATGAAAATATTTTAAACCTTACATCATTATCCTCATTTGGGATGAAATGAAGCTCTAAAAATTGATAGAAGCTCTTGTGTCTATGAAAGAGATAAAAATGAAATTGTCATTATTAACTTATTTCCCCAAAAATGGTTAAGAAATCCCATGGCACTTCAAGGTTCCTGTGGTTTTGGACATTATTTTCTTAATTTTGTAAGACAGAGATATACGGATAAATTTATTTGAAGTCACTTGTAAGTGTTTTTTGTCTACTTTTCTACCCTGTATGGTTGGATTAGTGGAATTCTACTATTTTGATTTTATGCAAAAAATTTCTTAAAGTAGGGATTGAATAAAAGCACATGGACAAAAATAAGTTTGGATAAGACTGCCTGTATTAGTTTCTCTCCCTGTTTTAGACTTTTGAAATCTATTGAAATTTGTACTGATTTCCTCTACCTAAATAATAAATAATTAATTTTTAGATTTTTTTCATATTTTTCTGTCTGTACCAATGTAGTAATGGTAAGGTCTCTTTTAAGGGAACTTGCCATCTCCTGACAACATGATTGACAAATTATAATAGTTTTTAATTTACTGAATTTGCTGTATTAGTAACCATTTCTACTTGACTTTATGGGCAGCCATGATTCCTCCTTCAGGATAACCAACAGTAACTACCCAGAAATAGTGTGTGTCTATGTGTTTTACGTTCATAAGCATCAGAAACTGCAGTAATGTGCATAAGGTAAATACTTTTAAGTTACTTATCTGAAAGATTTCAGTCAAGCAGTCTTTAAATCTTGAAGCTCAGGATATGCTTGGTGTTTGCTCTAAGTATTGTGTGTTACTTCTTGATGAAGGATGTGCTGTGTCCAAATGATGGAGTGATGGCCCATCACTGTGATGTGGAGATCACTCTAACTCCTCTTTGGAATGGTTTGAAATATGTAGGCATTCAGCCAGCATAATGTTAAAAAGTCATAAAATAGGAATTAATTAGGTTTATCCAAGAATGGGCTGTTCCAAATGTCAAGCTAAAGCTTAGCAAGATTCTCGACATACTATTCTTCTTGTCTCTCATTTGGCTTGGCCACCATGCTGTAGGCATATTTTACTCATAGCAGTACCAAAATACCTCCTTCTGGCCAGATAGAAACTAAAAAAACAGGCTGTTTGAACTAAATCATTCAAAGGGATTTAACTTCTTTTGTGGTTGCTTACACAGTTTTGGTGCTTTCAATATGTAATGTCTAGGATCAGTATTCCAAACACAGCTACCTTCAGTGAGAGGTGGGCTCAACAAGCGTTTTGAATTCTCTTTGTAGAGATTTGAAGTCTGCAGTGTTCATAATTCATGAGATGTAGCTCTTGCAATAATATTCTCTTTTTAAAGGCTAGTGAACATTCATAGAGGTGTGTGCTGCATACGGTCTGCAGATCTGGCCCCTTTGTGAACTCTGGGACTGCTGTTTCCTCTCCTACCTCACACATGGATTTTCTACTTTGAAATCTCAAGAGGAGAGATGGATTTTGTTGAAATATACTGCAGAAACCATCGGAGTTCTCTACTCAGAAAGGGAACAGAGCTACACTTCTGAGCCTCTGGTTTAGCTTAGCCAAACACCACGTGAGCTGACTGCCTTTTAGAAAAAGTTTTAGTGTAGAGAGAGTCAGAAAACCAAACCTAATTCTCTTGTGTCCTAGGCTATAGTAACTGTTATATCATCCTCATCCTTTGTCTTGTCAGTTGTAGATAATGAAAGCTTTCTATGTCCCAGAGCACAGCTTGGGTTTCTGTCTGTTTCTTAAGATTTTGGTTTATATGTTGGGAGAGAATTTAAATAATATGAAGCATGATCTTGAAAATAACTTACTATAGATTTCCGTTAGTGCTACCACTGTGAGGGAGGAAAGTAATGTCTTTTTCTTAGTGTGCCATTTATCAGTGAGCGCAGTGGCTCAAAGCAATTTTGTGCTCTTCTCCTGTCCCAGGCGTCCTCATATGGATTTTTGCTTCTGCTAGCAGGATGGAACTCCTAAACGCAACCTTGATGCTTTGTCTTGGTGAGTGCTATTTATTGACTGCATGGGTATTTGTTCTTACAGCACAGGGGCAAAGTCAAAATTATGTCCTACAAAGCAATCCTCACACTTGTTAGTTTCTTTCAATATCCCATGAACAGAAGTTTAAATTTTTTGATTGAGAACATTTCATTATTGATCGAGAATCTAGCTAAAAAGGCTGAGCCTTCACCATAGAGTTGGCTGAAAACTTGTGATTTCTGAGGACGCTGGACAGTTGTAAGAAGTTTCTTGCAAACCCAGAGATCTTTCTAACTAGCAAAGTTAGAAAGAGCTTCACAGCAGATTGTGTAATAAATATAATAATTTGTGCAGAGAAGAAAACATGAAAGGTATTTTTATTCAGACCAATTAGATTTAATATCTGTATCGATCAATAAAATATTATTTTCAAAATAGTATTTTGTAAGCCTTTCAAAATATGTCAGAGGTATCAGAGCCTGTTGCTTTGTGTTTATGTCATGAAAGATGGCACCGGGTTCTTCTGGAGTTTTCAGGAGATTTCAGAAATCAATATTTTTTCATGTGCTTTTATTAGTTTTTGTGTCATTTACAGATACTAGAAGGGGCCTGACTTTGGGAATGAAATATATTACATTGTTTAGCTGCTGTAAATATGAAGCACATTGAGAGAAAAACAAAGCAATTCCTTCTTGTTTTATACTCTTTTCTTTAAACTACCATTGCTTAAAGTGTCACACAAAGAGCACCCTTCTTATTTTCTTGTTATTTCTATTGAGTTGGCCAAGTTTCACCAATTACAGCAGACTACTGATGTGGGGGAAAAAGCAGCAAAATTACTTTAACAAAGATAATTTCCATTTCTATACTTCACAGCCATAAAATCCCAAGCAAAATATCTTTGAGCACTTTGATTAAAATTTTGTATATCTATGTTTATAACAGATTTTATTCTTGCAGTTTCATCTAAAACAGTAATGCACCTGATTCACTTAATATGTGAACATCTGTAGTCTATAACTCATGTATTTTTTTCTGATTTGGGCTTTGGAGTATTTGCATATGCAAATTTGCATATCTTATTTATTTCTAAGCTTCTGAACTGATTTATATCCATTGAAGATCTGGAGTTTTATGCAGAAATATTTGAACCATATTATTTTTTCTTTGTTTCTTTTTAATTTGTTCTGCTATATGCCTTTAATTAAAAAGTGATCAATGCCATTAACTTGAAAGAAAAATAAAATATACTTTTTCATATACTGAAATGTGTCAGCATATGAAGGTATCTTTTTTCATGTTGATCCATAGAGTTTTTAATATCCCCTTGGCTTTATATATCATTTGGTCTGTATATTTTCAATCAAATAGAAGAAGATGTTAATACCATATTTTATGTGTTCTTACTTGTTTTGTTAGTAGTATTATAAGAGATAGAAAGGGAATAATTTGAATGCATTCTGAAAGTAAAGGTAACAAGGAGTTCTGGAAAATACAAATCAGTGCCTGAGTGCTTACCCTTTTAAATTCTATTTGTATGCAGTACTCCTTGTTAAAGTTGTGTTTATAATAACTTAAAGAAATCTTGTTTTTCTGCCAGGGAGCATGGAATCAGATTTAGCATCTATTTAAGCTACACTTCACTTTTATGAGGAGGAAAATAATGCACATGTACATTAATACTTAATGTTTTTTGGGAGCAGGGGGAGTAGAGAAATAGTTTGTTCAGTTCCAAAAATGAATCAACTATTTAGGTCTATAAACCAGTATTTTTTCCTATCCAGTCACCTGTGTAGAAGTATCATTTGTAGTGGAAAATGGAAAAATATGATTGCTTGTGAAGGAACATATTGATACCTCCTTTCTTCCGTTAGTAAAGTGGCTCTTTGTAGGTGAGATTAGTGTGGTATTGAGTGATATCTTTGGGTTATATAAGGAGATATAGCCCCTGTAACATCCTTTTTTATCTGCTCATAGGGAAATGGCTCGGTCACTGTCACTCCAAATAATACACTAGAAAAATTATTTTCAGAAAAGAAAAAACTGGTGGTTTCTGGAAGGTGTGAAGATGACATTAACTGTGAGGTAAAATGATCAAGAGACTTTGAAAGTGAAACTGATCTTTGTTGGATATTAGCATATCCATTTGAATCTGTCGAACCAGAACAAGGAGTAATCATAAGGTTCCCTGTGAAAGAGCTGATTATTTACCTCATTCTCCCATAACAAAGTAATAAAATAACCAAAAAAGCACTATGGTAGTTCTGTACAATGAAATGATATTCAGAATAGTTTAGATGAGGAGGTAAATGAATTTAAGTAGAATATTTGTGTTGTGAAAATATAAGGTAGTTAGGAGAAAATAATGCATGACAAGTTTTGCTGATTTTTTTCCCTCGCTGGCTGGTGATGGAGAAAATACTTCCTTAAGAACTGTAGCAATCCTTTGATTTGTTTTTCCAGACAAAAAAATACCATCTCTTCTCTCATAAGAGAGAAGTACACTCATTACTTTTGACTGAA
Source organism: Motacilla alba alba (assembly GCF_015832195.1). NCBI lineage: Eukaryota > Metazoa > Chordata > Aves > Passeriformes > Motacillidae > Motacilla > Motacilla alba. The sequence goes on from NC_052017.1 coordinate 74,603,189, forward strand.
AAATGTCATTTAAAGTTGTAACTGTAATTAATTACAGTTGTAATTAACATGGAAATTGACATAGAATCTCTTAAGTAGCTTTAGGGGATGTACCAGTTCTGTTCTGAACAAAATTAATTTGGAAATATCCTCTGTGTGTAAGTGGGTCAACAGAAGTACAGAGTCACTGTTACTTTCCATACCCACCCGATTTCTTTATAGAAGATCTGATCTCTCAGGCTCATCTTGTATTAACCTCTACTCAAAGTGAAATCTTAGTGTGTGGCCATCAAAGTTCAGTGTTTAAGGTTTGAGATACCATCATACTGAACAACCAGTTTGAAGACAGTGATGAGATCCTCCCTTATTATCTTGACTGAGGAAGGCCAGCTCTCACCACCTTACCTCATGTGTCAAGTCCCCCTTTACCACATTACTAGTCCTCTGTTGTAGTCACTCCCTTTTTCCAATTTTTTAAAATACATTGGAGTCCAAAACAACATAATATTCCAGATGTGGTCCAGTGGTGCCAAAAAAAGAGAAAGTGGTGGCAACTCTTTTGCTGATACAGCCCAGTATGGTGTTGTTTCATCAAAGTGGTACATTGTGCTTGTCTTTCTGTAGGCAAATGAGCCATACTTAAGGAAAGAACAGCTTTTCCTTCTTCAGAGTTATCTGGCCCATAAAGGTGATGCCTTTTGACCAATTGCTGTCAAATTGTCAAATTGTTCTACCCAGAGTAAGAAGTACAACAAGGCTTCCTATTGTGCCTGCAAAATCTATGTATTGAAAATTGGAAGCTTTCATATTTGCATGAAAAGAAGCAATGAAAGACCTGCTCTGTCTGAGGATGGCTGATGTCTGAGGACACAAAGAAGCAGTGAGTTTTATGTTTGCATGGGCTGGTAGGAGAGAAGTAGAAAATAACCTCCACTAAGAAATTGCTGAAAGTCCTTGAATGAATGTAAGCCTATATATAAAGTAGGACCTACTTATGGACAACTGCTGTCACTTCTAAAGAAAAGCAAATACATTTTTTTCAGTGAGAATGTTTGGGGATGTAGCTGATAATACTCTTCAGGTACTAATGAGCTCACATTTTATTTTCTTTTGGCAACATTTTCGTAACACCAAAATATTTTTTACAAGTTATATAACATCTTATGACAGTTAATTTTTGACGTTTTGACAAGCTAAACACATTAGTCCTTGACTGTAGAGGAGATCATAATGTGAAAAAAAAAGTAAGAAGTGTGATACTTCTAATAGTGGGTGGATTACAGTGTTAATTCTGAGACAAAGTTTTAGTACATGCTGTAAGAGAACACACAAGGATCCTCCTAATTAGTACAGAGAGAGCTCGTTCCAAACCTGTCAGAAGAAGCTGGTATACTTTTGGTTATTCTGGTTTTTAAGGATGCTTTGCTGATGGGAGGAGGGAGGAGAAAGCATAGAAATAATGTAAAAATCTCTACACAAGGAATAAATGCTACAGAATATTAATGCATCGGTTTCAATGAAATATTGTTTCTTTTCTTCTTTTCCACCCAAAATATGCAAAAGAAATTGCTAGTTTCCTTTCAAGATTCCAATAATCTTCCACTTGCGGAGACACAATTGTATTCTCCCTCAGACCTCTTCAGGAAATACGCTGATGTCAGACAAGCATTCACTCACTGTTTGCATTATTTATGTAAGACATGCAAATACTTTGCAGTAATATAGCCTCTAGAATTAAGTATGTTGATTTTAAATACAGCTAGTTCCTTTAAGCCGTATTATAATAATAACTTTCTGTAGCAGGCGAGATACTGATTAATATCTTTGTTGATCTTTTATATTGAGCCATTGTTCAAGCGATCTTCATAGTATGAAATTCATGGTATAATTAGTGACTTAGTAAACAGTCAGTAAATTAATTTTGCTAAATTTAATTTAGTGAATAATTAGTGAATTAAAAAAACCTGTTAATCTGACAATTAGCAGACAGAACAAACAGCTGAGTTTGTGAGACTTTTGCTTAGTATTTTTATGATTGTCAGCAAGTAAAAAAAATTAAAAGTTGCATCTGCTTTGTTTTGCAGTTTTGATGGATTTTGTAAACACTATTGGCAGAAATCTATTCGGTTTTATGATACTGAGAAGTAGAAGTGGAGAAAAGCAGCTATTCCTTGAAGTCAAGAGAGGTGAAAAGGTGGAATTTAAATGAATTTCTGGGTATTCTGTGTGGGTTGTAGTTAATATTCTGCATCCTGAAGCCAAGGCTGGGAGGAAACAATGGCATGATATGAAGTCCTGGGTAATTAGTAAGAAGCTCTAATAGTGCAGCTTGCTTTGGACAGAAGAGAGTGTATTTTATTAGGTAATAATGATGCCTTAAGTTTTAGCTTTCATATTTTTCAGATTCTGTACTGCCTTAGTGTGCAACTCTGAACTTCAAGTTCTCTTCACAGCTTAGTTAGACAAAACAATCCTTTTCCAGGCTGAGGGACAGAGGACACTGTTGCAGCTTTGAGTCCAAAAAGTATACACGACAGCAAATTGAGGAGAGCAATCTGGGAGGATGGAACTTCATAACCTGAAGCTGTAATTGGACAATTAACCCCAATATCTAAATGGGCCAAAATATATAAAAGTGTGAAAACGTGTGTGAAAATCCATTGCCCATTTTGGGTGGAGATGTGGCCGGGCTCTTGTACTGCCCAAGGTGTATCCTTTGAAGACCTTTTAATAACTACCTACTTTATTCCTGTAATTCTGTCTAGCCTCTCTTCCAGACAGCCTCTTAGGCATCAATAACAGAAGATCAGTGAATTTTTGTGATTAAATTTATACTTGTTTAGACAGTACTTGGTAAAAAACAGAATAATTTGGAATTTCTTTTGGTTTGGGGTGGTTCCCCTTCTTTCAGCTATTGCAGAAAGAAGAGTTTATATTCTCCAACAGTGTTGTGGCATTTTGTCCTGCTTTTCTATTGCCAGTAATGTTATTCATTTTTCTGCTTGTAGTATGCTTAGTCAAATCTTGTCATCAAGTTGTTTGATTTTAGTTTTTTTTTTTTTTTAAATTAACACTTTTTTTTGTAAAGATGCCAGCAGACAATTGAGTTTTCAGCAATGCCAACAAGCTCAAAAAGATAGGCTGCTTTTGAAAACACAACTGAAAATATGTATTTTACTTTCGGTAAAGATATTTGAATGATGCTTTGACATGAGGGCTTTGGATTATTATGAACAGAAGCTCTAGCCAGTCTTAGGAACAGTGCTTTGAGGAGACAGCTTCTTGTATTGTTAATGTGAGTGATGTTTTATTGCAGTACTATTAGGCAAGTTGTAATAGAGCTACACACCTAGTAAGGCATGTAAAGGAAACCTGTAATTTTGTCACATTCCCACTCTGCTTTGGGTATAGTGACCCTTTATTTGACTATCATTTTCCATTGCTTCAGAATAGTGTGTTGTTCCACAAAGGCTGTAAATTTGGCACTGAATGACCATAGTTTAGGATGAGACTTTTACCTCCCTACCCTAAAGTCCATGATTGCATCCTTATTGTCTCCTGCCTTGATGAATGAAATTTAGTCCTCCCTAGATTGTGTGGTATGCAAGTCACAGCCCTCCAGCTTCCCACACAATTGGCTATTACAATTGTTCTATGCACAGATTATTTTGTCTGTTTTCTGTTAGCTTTTTATTGGCCTTCAATAGAAAAAAAAAATCATGTCTTAGAAGTTTGAAACATTAATTAGATTTCTGCAGTAATTCTTCATGCATGTATTCTTTTAGCATTGAAAACAATCTAACCATGAAAACTATCTGTAAATGCAATATCTGTCCCAAAAAGAACCAAATTTTAACTGTTAGATAAGTAATCTAATACACTTGTCTACACAAAAATTTGAACAGCTGTACATAAACTATTTGACAGGTGTTTGTTTTACCTATTTAAAAAATTCCTTATAATTTATTTACATTATGTGTGGGTCTCTCTGGAATAGTTTTCATTTCTGACAGTACATCTGGAAGGGCTTTCTTCCTTTTTCACTTAATTGTTTCTTTTTCTATCATTACCACAAATTTGCATGTCCTTTAATGAAGAACAGGCTAATGGAGGAAGTGTTAATTGTTTGATTTCTTTAGAAGAGATCCACTGAGAAAAATCACAGTTAAAATGTTCTGAAAAAGAATAAATTGTATATAAATATGAGGAAATCTCCCTTCAAAAGAGCAGCAGTTTATTTCAAAATTATTTTTACAATTCTTGGCTTTAAACTTGGGCCATTCAGTCAATTATACTCTTCTTTCAAAAGTCTTTTCAGACATGTTCTCCCTCTTTTTTGTCTGTTTAAACCAAGAAAACTCATGTCTTTTATTCTTTTTATGTTTTACCCAATTGGCAAAACCAGTTTTAATCTTTCCTCCTTTTAGTGCATCCTTTTGCCTTAGTCTCTTCATTTCCAATGTAGGGAAAAGTGGAAACAGTCCTTTATGCTTTGCCATCTCTCAGCTTTGAAGCGCTGCCAAACTTCTACTTCAAAGCTGTTTCAAGGCTTCAGCTTTGTCACAAAACCATCATGTGCAAAGCTTTTACCAACCCACACAACAGTTTAGCTTTTAAAGTGTGTCTTTATTACTGGAGAAAGGTTAACTCTGGTGATCCCATAAATTATCTCTGCAAGTAATAACTTTTCTCCAGTATATGGGATATACCTCTAGACAATACTGTTGAATGGGAAATGATTCATCAGTAAATTAAATTACAAAAAACTTATGGTGTTTTATCCTGAGATTTATTTTTAATGTGTAATTTTCCATTTGACTAATAGTGATTTTGAAAAAAAGTTCTCAATAGATACCCTAAAAGTTTTTTGATATTGAGCTAAAATACTGAGCAATTTTAGATTTTTAAAGTCATAACAGTTCTTTTGTGTTTAGATTATTCTGTAGATATGAAGGTCCCATATATCAGGTTTAAAATACTCAAATTAGGTTTTATAAACATATTAATAATAATTATAAGGTTAATATGGAGGAAAAAATATATTATTTCTGGTGCAGGTGCACCTAGGAAGGTATATGGGCTGTAATCAGTTCATCCTTGCTGAAGCCCAAATCCTCTATCAAGGAGACTTTTATGTTCACATAACTAGACTCTACAGAGAGCAAGAAACTGAGCAGAGTCTGACTTAGAGGTCTGAATGCCTTACACTGCATACCCAGATGAGCTAAACTAAAGCTTGGCTTTGGAAGGTTTTTCCTAATAAAAAAGCCCACCTAGGTTTTGACCACGAACATACTCTCAAGACTCAAAAAAAAAACCTCAAATAGGATAGTCTGTGATCTGACTGGGTCAGAAAAAGAGTTGAAAATTAAGAAAGAATATTATTCTTGATTGGGAATTTTATGATTCTTCAGCGGGTTGCTTGATTATCTTTTTGGAAGTTGAATCAATTTTTAAATTTCTATTATTAAGGTGATCGTTTTGTGACTTTTTGGCAATGTAATGAAAAACAGAAAGTAAAGAAATGGGGAAAACTCTGTCTTCTAGGATAATATGGTATTAACTGCAAAAATCTTACCCCTCCTATTTATAGTACTTGAAATAAACTCTATTGGTCAGGTCCATAAAACTCTTTTCTCTACCACTGAGTTAATTCATTCCGGGTTACTACAGTGGGTCTACTAAGATAAAATGAATGAATGCTACAGAAGATTTACATGAAGTCTAGCCCTATCTGTCTAATGCTGAGTGACCTTCTGGAGCTGATTAATTGGGCAGATTATTGGGAAAGTAAATGGATAATTTTCACTTGGCAATTACATTTAAGTGAGTTATGCACAGGTTAAATCACACACTAAATAGTTGTTGTCCTTACCTGCCTTAACCCAAATTTAAAGATCATGTCAAGCCTCTCATAAAATGGAAAAAAATGTGCAGCCCAAGTGCTGCTTAGTTTCTTTTTTCCCAAGTGCATTGAGGTATAAAATATTACTGGTTTTATCATTATAATTTTTAAAGTTCATTACAAACTTTTTAACTAAATCCTGAATTTTAATTTGTGAACACGTGTGTCAAGGCAAAGAATATAGGAAGCTTTGTGACCAGATGAGCTTAGTACAACCTCTGCCAAAGACATTAAACAGAATTGCAAATTCAGTGAAGCTACATAACTGTCTGAATTGGGTGGTAAAGGAAATAATGAGGACTGCTTCCAGATCTATTAGCAGCTAATGGAAAAATCAAAAAACAACTCCATGTGCCTGATGTGGCAGGAAACAGTAAAATATGTTGACTACTGGATCACTGCAAAATATCAAGGGCTGATTAGTGGAAAGCTGTAAAATTGGAGATTTTAAGTGTTCCAAATAAATCAGTTGCCAACTGTATCCTTGCAACAGGGTTAACTGGATGCTCAGGACAGAGATTAGCCAAGCCATGATCAGGAGGAATACTGCTGTCCACAGATCAGTCACTATTTCCAAAAGTGGAGAACTTCTACTTGATTTAGACTCTCAGGGATGTTATCTAGGTCTAATGTCCATTTTTCCAGAGTGTAGTCAAACAAAAAACATTCAAAAATGCCACTTTTGAATGAAAGAGGATTAGCAATTCTGATCCTTTGAGATAATGGAAATAATGCTCAATGGTTATAGTAAATCATGAAAAGTAGGTTGCAAATAATTTCTGCCTTTTTAATTTTTAACATTAGTTTTCTGCAGTTACATTTAATACAATATTTGTATTTAAAAAAAAGTTGCTTTGAGCAACTTTTAAAAAAAAAAAAGTTGCTTTGAGCAAAAACCCACAAAAGTGCCTTAAATTTATTTCTGTATAAATGTATGAAAAAAATAGGTCTTGTGTATGAACAAAAATATTCACATTAAATGTGTCATACTTTTTAACTAAAAAGGTCAAAAGCAATCTTCTCCATTCATAGTGTATTCCTATGAAAATCTTAATTCAAAGTACAGTTCAGAATGTAAACACAACCATAGACCTGTGAGGCTACTTTGACTTTTCACCCTTATTAGAGAACAAGAAATTCTGAAATGCAGTAAATTCCTTCAGGATATAAATATTTGTTCAACTGTAATAAAATTCAGGTTAGAATATATGTCTCCCTCACTTGTTTGATGGGGAGGCTGTTTGGAAGGGCTGCTCATAATTCAGCGCTATGTTGTTTGCTTAATGAGTTGGAAAGGTCTTTGAATAATTGTGTTTGGGTAATGAACAAGACATACATTTATTCACCTCAGTTCTCTCACTTTTGTGGACCCAGATATCTTCCTTTCTCTTCCTATTTTTTACTGAATGTGAAACTCTGCGTGAAGTATAACACTTCATACAGGATGCATGACAACTTTAAACTTAATGCTGACAATTTAAGTCCTTGTTGCCCAAGAGCTACTAATTTAATTAGAGACTGCTATGCTGGAATTAACAGGGAAGTAAAATATCCCTTCAGAGAAATTTCATTGAAGAAGATTAAGAGTACAAGTGGAAAAAAGAAAATTACATACACAAGCCTGTCATTTTCCATTGACTTCAAAAGGAGTTTAGGATGACTAGGAGAGTTGGATATGCCTACTGGTAGACATGTGATGTTACCTGAGGTGATCTCCCTTTTGTCATTCAAAAATTAATATTTTGTCTCCCTAGTAGATAGCCATTGATTTTCCATGTAGATGCTTCCAAGTTTTTGTTGGGAGGGTTTTTTGGGGAGGGGATTTTTGGGGCTTTATTTTGTTTTGTTTTCTGTTTGTTTTGCTGTGGGGACTTTTTTTCTTTAAGAAAAATACTTTAAATTGTTGGGACACCTAATTTATTTTTTTCCCCTACTCTTTTCCATCAGCACTGAGATCTACGTATGTGATATCTAATTGAAAATAACCCTCAAAGTCATATTTGTGGCAGTTAGAAGTCTGTCTTTTCCCTTGCATGCCAGAAATTTTGCCCAAGAAACTGTTTTGCATTCATTGAATAACAGATCTAAATAACATATTCTGTAGTTCACCATTATTTTTCCGGTTCTGAATACTCTGTAAAAACAACTTTTATTTAAGTTACGCTGTTAAAAATAATATTGGTGACTAATACTGCTTGATTACGTGTACAAGTATAATTACTATATTTCTTAATCAGTAAGAAGATTACTAACTGAAAATAAAAAAACAATCTCTGGTATATCTGATGAATTGATTTTGATCTCATGTTTAATTTATTTAAATTACTCTGAATTTGCATTAACCCCACTGAAGTACTTTACTAGGGCAAAAGGATGAGACTCCATATCCTGGGTTTCATGTTCCAGGAGAACTGTTTTGGATGTGGTGGGATTTAGGTCACTTCTCTTGAAAACTATCTGAACTCTGAAATATTTCTGTATTTCATGTATATAGAGAAGAAAAGAAACCTTGTTAATTTGGTAACCAGATGCTGATTTAGATTAATTTATTTTTTCATAAAAAGTGTCTGTGATAACTTTGTCAAAGTTATCAACAAACAAAACCAATTTAAGTAGCTCAAACTACTTGAATTAAGAAGCTGAAGCTACTTAAACTCTTCAAATGGTCTCACCAGATCTTTTATAATTGTGCAGATGAAATTAGGTTATCCTAATAAAACCCATTATATGTATAAAAAATTATGCTTTTAGTCATGTGTATGCAGTAGCTAAGTAAATTGTTATATAGTTAACATTTTAATAACTAGCCTTTTATTTCTCGAAATAGGCAAATAAGATAGCTGAACTGTCACAATCTCAATTCTCCAGCTACAGATGGTCTTAGTGTTGTCAAATCAGCAGGTTAGGAACTTCTCCCTCACCCCACCAGTGACCTACAACTGACCTGCAGTAAATTGCTAAATCAATGTGTATGTTATTGCAGGTTCACTGGAGAGCCCTATCCTTAGGCAAAACCTTTACACACCATGAATAGATTCCGAGTACCTATTTCTTCTTGTCTTTGAACCGACTGCATCTGTAGGAGATAATGCACAGGCTGAAGAGGAGCTGTATTTGAGCCCCTCTCCAACTGCAGACAGCTTGGGCGTGGCAGCACAAAGCTCCTGGTGGTGTTGCTGCTGAATTGTCGCAGGCTGTGCTGTTGCTGCAGCTGCACTGACAGCAGCCTCGTACCTGCTTTAAATGTAGCTGAGACACAGGGACCTGAGGTGCATACATAACATTATCTGCACTATGTGTCTCTTTAAGGCAAGACTGACAAACCAATGGCAGCCCACCCGCAGGATGATTTTATATATCCTCTGCCAGTGCTCTAGAAGAGCTGCTGCTGTCAACATTTAAGTGATGTTTAAGAGGGAAAGGGCAGGCAGAGTACCACTGTGTCCAGTCAGGCTCAGTGCCAAAAGGCAGGAGTTAGACTAGCACAGAGCCCGTGGCCCATTATTAACAATTATCATGTTGTGTTTGCTGGTTTGCAGGATTCTTATGGCAGTATGTCTGAGCTGATGACCCAAGGAAAGGGCAGCTACATGGCTTCTCCAGTGGAGTTCATTCTCCCTTGGTCAATCTCAAGTGCTAACAGCATGAAAGCCTGGTCATGCATATGTTTGTTTTGCTATGCATCATCCTGACTGCAGCATTGACTAATAATTATTAGAGTTCATAGAATCGTAGAGGAGTCTGGATTGGAAGGGACCTTAAAAGATCACCCATTTCCAACCCCCCTCCCATGGACAGGGATGCCTTCCACCAGACCAGGTTGCTCAGAGCTCCGTGCAACCTAGCCTTGAACACTTCCAGGGATAGATAGGGTGTTCATGGGCACATAGGGTGTTCATGGGCACCTAGCCTTGAACACTTCCAGGGATAGATAGGGTGTTCATGAACTTCCATGGGCAACCTGTTCCAGTGCCCCACCACCCTTGCGGTAAAAAATTTTATCCATCTAATTTAAACCTACTCTTTCTATCTGAAGCCATTCCCCCTTGTGCTGTGACTACATGTCCTTGTAAACAGTGCCTCTACATGTTGCAGGTTCCCTTCCAGTACTGAAAGGCCAGAAGTAGGTCTCCCCTAAGCCTTCTCTTCTCTCTGAACAAACCCAATCCTTTAAGCTTTTCCTCTTAGAGGGATGCTCTATGCCTTTAATCAAAAGTTAGCAAAACTTTAATCACTGAAAGAACTTGTTTATGATAATGTACCCTGCATGCATAAAAGTAAAAAGATGGCGTAGGAAAATGTAATCAGAGATATGTAAAGTGCCTGATTTTCCCGTCTTCCCTAAGCTCAAAGGCTCTGACTTTTTTGTAGAAATCAACGTTTTTCTGCACAGAATCATTTGCTGTTTTAGAGCTTGCATTTGGATAGCACTTTAAAAATCAATTTAAAAAATATATTTTGTCAGTGTCAAGAATTGACAATAGTAGTGTTTTCAGTAGTTTCATAGAGCACCTGTCCAGTTATGAGTAGTTATACGGTGCTGGCATGGAACTATAATAGCAATTTACAGATTTTTTTTTCAAGAGACATTACATATATCAAACATAGTGGAGTTGACACAAAAAGTAACTGTGACTGATCAGTTTACAGGCCCAGTGCAAAGTGCATCTAAGGTACAGGTTTAGTGATTTATATATTTTTTAGGAGAGTCTGCTTTCCAGAGGATTGAAGAAGGATCAGCCTTGCATTCTTTAAAGCTTTTGGATAGATTCATAGGCTGGGAGAGAGTGTAAGCTGCTATAACTTCTTATATTGCTGTGCTCCATGTATGGACTGGTTCCAACAGGAACAAAGCACAAAAATGCCTTTGAACATGTGGTACTGTTATCTAAATGGGCTGCACAAAGAAATGCCATGTGCCTTTTCTGAAGAAATTCAGTGTCACTCTGCATAAATAATTGCAGAAGGGAAACACTTGGCACCAGAAGCTCACAGTTACCTATGCATTAAGTGTAATCCAAGCATTAGCTATTTATTCATAAGAAATTAACAAATTTGTCCTGTCAGCAAAGAGTCTGAAGGATGTATACAGAGATTAATGTTTTACTCCTGTATGAAACCATGCAATATATAGTGAGAGACTGAAAGGGAATAAAGTAGAACAAGGTGCAATAGAGGAATGGTTTTATTTCTACTAAAGATGCAGAGAAATGAAAGGACAGAGAAAAGCAATTTACTAAGGAATAAGAAGACCAGAGAATGTTCAATGGTAAAACAGAATTCACAAAGGTTTAGGACTGTATTGTTCTTTCACATCCCCATGCTGAATTTTCATAATTCTGAGGCTGAATTATCACAAGGAACTTGAATGAAAAACTGTGTTTTTCCCTTATATATTTCTGAGACCAGGTTCATACTTGACTGTCATACCCTTATCTGTAAATTTGACATGGACTGAGCTGGCAACTATGAAATCTCTAGGGAACATGAACAGAAAATCTCCTTGGAGAACTTCAGTTCAATTTATGCAAAATAGATTGTTTGGCACAGGCTACTGAAAACTGAGTTTAAGCACTTTGCGAGAGACAGATTGTTTTCCAAAATTTTGTCTTTTGAAGCAGGGCCAGCACTTATAATTGGAACTGCTATAATTCATGAGATGATCTGAAGCAGTTTCTTCTATATGGGGGAGATTTGAGAAAGACATTTGAGAATTCATGCTCTATCCAAATCACTGGTGAGAACTACAGAATGCCATCCAAAGACCATTGCTGTCAATGGGACTGTATTATCTTCACTGGACACCACAAGGAGCTCTCAGTCTCACATAATCTTTTGCAAAGAAATTAAAAATGGGTTGGTAAATTAGTGATTCTTTGTAGTCATGGCAGTTTTTTGGGGTATATTAAAATACAGAATTATATATTCAATAAAATAATGTTCCTTTGTCTTATGCATGTGAAAATAGATGAACTAAGTCCTGTGTAAACCACTACCAAGACTTTCAAAATGAAAAAAATCTAACTGCAGGAATGAAAATATATAGAATGTACAAACGTTTTTAAAAGAAAGGAGGATGCTTCTGTCTTTTAAAATTATTTTGTTTTAAATTACCATTTTTCAATATTTTGACATTTTATTCCAATTGAGGATGAAAACAAAACCATAAAAATTTTACTTTTCAAAGGAATATCAGTATTAAAATTCTTGTGCTTTCCTAATTCTACTTTTCTTAGTGACTATGAAAGTTATAAGAAAACCAACTTTAATAAAAAAATTACATACAGGCAAAAAAACTCCCACAAACATACCTCAGCTTCATTTTTAAATTGTTGAAAATTAGTACAACCTAAGTACAATAGCAATAACTGACATGTTATGTATTTTGCATTCTAATCAACAGCAATTTTTTTCCATGTATTGAAGAATTGTATAGAATTTATGTGGAGTTTCTTGTAAATCTGCTCTGGATTTTTGTTGGTGGTGTTTTTCTTTCTTTGCTTCTTAGAGGTCTGGTTCAAGTTCATTGATACAAATTGAAAGCTCCGTTTGTTTCAAAAGGCTATTTGAATTGAGCACTCTCTCCTTTAAATTACTTACTGTATCTAAAATGAATTGTGAAAGGTAGGCAGTAAAATGTTCAAGATGCAGTGCATCCTAAAGTATGTTTCTTACTGAAATCTCTGCTGATAATTTAATGTGATACTCATGCCCTTATGTTCTATCCTGAATCACATAAATACCTTCAGCTGCCAGACATTTTTTCACTGCAGAGTTAAACTGGGCTTTTAAATGAGTCCTACTCACTTATGAAAAATCTCATCTAAACGTATTATTGCCTTCATGCTGGCTTATCTTGGACCAAGGGCAAACATATGAGTTCAACTTTTGCAAACATATGAGTTCAACTTTCGCTCTTGTCTGATAACACCATGCTTTGCAGGGAGATTGGAGTTTAAGCCACTGTGGTGCAGATGGCAGTCCTTTAGTACGCCTCTGAAAGGATCTTCAAACCTATCCTCCAAAAATCCAATAGAAGGGAATTGAGGAGTAACTCAGCTTTTTACAGCCCAGTTAATCATAGGGTGATCTCCCTTAAGGCCTGAAAAGAAGCACAAGTGAATGTAGTGCGAGAAGAGGTGAAGAGCGGGAAATGGCCTTTTTTAACATTTTGTTTAGGAATATGTCTTGCTGACATAGATTATAGGATCATTTTATTTATGCAACTTAGTGCCATGTAAGTAATTGTTCCAAGTGTTATCTGTCAGTCACAGTGTGATCTGTTACTGTTTAATCTGTAAGTATCTTACCATGAAAATGGAATGGACATTGAAAGATCATGCAATATGTGATTTTCCCCCACCCCCTTGATATTGTTTATCAATAGTGTAAGTGCATTGTTGAGTAGATGTATTCATCCCAGAGAAAGAGGGAAATCTAGTAAGTACTGCTTTCATGTCTAGTGATAGGGAACAGAAATAGCAGTAACATGCCTAGAACCTTTCCTTGTACATCCACACAGTTCAGACTGTCTAATCTATATGGAAGTCCACTGTGAAAAAGTACAAAACAAGACTGGGACTCATTCTTAGTAAAGAATGCGACTTTCTGATCAGATGTGGCTCTGATAAAATGTAGTCCTAGAAGGTACTGGGCTAATGTAAAATTCATAGTTATTCTGTCTGACTTTCCAGTCTGATGGGAAATCTTGTGAACGGTGACAGTAAGGAACTGATGTGGAAATAGTCTTCAGTAAAAATGAAAGTCTATATTGTTGTGCTGAATTTTCTGTGTTTGTTTGTAGGTCAGTTTTTTTTTCTCTCAGGGAAGAAAAAAAAAAAAAGGAGAGATGAAATAATCTTCTTCTATATCTAAACCAGTTCTTGAATATTGCTTTTTATGCTCCTCCTTTATTCTCAGGACATGCCCCTTAGATGCCCTCTGTATAGAACTGAGTAGAGATATTGAAGATAGTTGTTTAAATATTTTTTAAGATGGATACAAGATACACCAAACCAATTAGTTTTCTAGGAAAGGGCATAGTTTTATATCCTTGTCTTACAGTGCTGTTTGAAGAGACATGCACTGAGTAAAATTAACTATTTTAATACAATCAGAAGCAGGTGTGGGTTTAAAAGGTCTAATACCTCATCTGATGGATAGGTTGTGCTTACTGATCGCTGTAATCCATAATCAGTTTTGGGTGTGCATTGACTCAAATGCTGCTTATTTGGGCTATTGTTTCTTTGAGGAGGTTTTAGCCTGCATAGCTAATTATTCAGAAATCTATTGCACATTTTCAGACTGTGAAAGAGCTGCTAGACGTGTGCAAATTCTATATTCAAGGAAAGATTTAAAGGGTCATCAAAGCAGAATGCAAACAATATGCTGAATTTCTCAGACAATAAGCAAATCAGAAAACATGGGAAAAAAGACTGTTTAAGTGTTCCCAGGATGTGGTGATGATTCCTTCTTTACAAGAATTGCAAAATTTGTATTAAATCTGGGGAGAAGGAGAAGACTTGGAAGGGAGAAGCAGGGAGCACACAAAAAGAATCCTAAAGGAGACCCCTAAAAGGAGAGGGTTTTGTTTTAGACACTTTGGTTGGTTCATCTCTGTGTTATCCTCATAACTGCTACAGGCATCTTTTAAGTATTTATTTTTTGTTTAGTTCACACAGGATTGCATTGTAAATATCATGAAACACTGACACTTTTAACTGACAGTTAATTTGAGTTTGGAGATGTCTTTCTTTTGTATATTGATGGAAAGAAATATTTTAGAAAAAAAGTCTGTGTGAGTTTAGATTGAAGACTTCTTGCATGCAGATTAGTTGAACAGAAGTGTAATATGTGAAGGTACAAAGTTGGGGAAAATATTCTCAGGTCTGTTAGGTTGTTGCTTCAGCTGCTCCCATTGCTTCAACAAAACAGAAATTGAAGCTGGAACGAGTTGTGGGAAGAAGAGGAAAGCCAAGATATGTTCACAGGTAGGACGGGAAGCTAGGAGGCCAAGGCAGTGTGTGCTGGTTTTTGGTCTGCCTTTTAGTGCCACCTACAAGCTGGCAATGTCTTCATTCTTTTCTTTGTATGTCTGATTCATCAGAACTCACTGTGCTTTTTATCCCTTTTTGGGTGTGTTTTGTCCCCTACTCTGTTCAGGAACTTCATTTTGGCATCTCTTACAGTTTAATCTTTTGTTTAATCTGAGTGTCTGCTTTCCCTGGTTGGCTTTTCCTTTAATCTGTCTTAAATTTCCTAACCTTGTTGTCCCAAGGTGTTCTGGGACATTTGTTCATCTAGGTGCAACCAATGCAAGTTATACTCATGGATTGTCCTCTCCAGTTTGTTCTTTCTGTTTTTTCCACATGTGGACAGTCCCATTCATTTTCCATATATACCAGTTTTCGCATTTCTATTGCACTTCTTTACAGCAGCTCTCCAGCAGATTTTCTGTCATTGGGATCTTGCACTGCATAGTCAAAATTACAGTATGACCCCCAGGGAGTGGAATTTAAAATCAAGAGGATCAGCTTTAGGGATTACAGTAATCCTACATGCGAATACATCCACGCTTGCACAAACCACTTACTATGCTGGCAGAAATCTGGAGAACTAGAAATTTGGAAAATTTGAAATTTTACATCCTGCTGCAGTTTAACACAAGCTGGCAAGAAAGTACCACTCATTTTCTATGTTCTATGGTATGGACTATCCCTTTGCACACTGTCCTGGCCATGTCCCCTCCCAGATTCTTGTGCAGCTCCTCACTGGCAGAATATGATACTGAAAAGTTCTTGATTCAGAGTAAGCACTACTTAACAACAACCAACACTTCAGCATTATCAACATTATTCACATACTGAATCTAAAGCTGAACTCTGTTTCAGCTAGTAAAAGGAAAATTAATTCTTTCCCAGCCAAAATAAAGACATCTGATTACACAACACATCTAACTCTCAAAAACATAAACTACCACAAATTCTTTCTCTGTTAGTCTCCCATCTTAAATGAGACATAACATTTCAGGAATGAAGTTTACATTCAGCATGACTAAAAATATCAGAATCTATGCCTCACTGAAAAAGCGAAATTAAAAAGCTGAAGTAATATCTTTGACTCTGAAATAAAATAAGAGTGATACCTGAGAACTAAATAAAAGAAGATATAATTTTGGGGCTGAAAAAGACAGCAGTGATCACGACAACATTTGAAATACAGTGTGCAGTTCTTAGGAGCTCATTATGATAGGAGTATCAAGGAAATGAGGCAATAAAGAAAAGGGCAGGAAAGAGCATTTAGAATTGAGACTCAAGGATTTCAGTTATTCAGAAAATTAGATAATCAAGATTCAAATAATAGAAAAAACAGATTAAACAGGGAAGACACTGTAAAGGACGATTGATAGAAGATAATTCAAGCTGGTGTCAAGTTAAAGAATCAGATGGCAAAAGCTCAAGATCACCTCATTTTATTCTAGAGTAATTCATAAATGAAACAGCAATAGAAGCCGTATTTTGTAAAGTACCACAATGTGTGCTGCTTTAATAGTTACTCTGCTTAATGGATTGACAGCACTTTCCTAAAACAAATAGAATGCAAATAAACAAAATCCTTCCTTTTTGCAGAGAAAGAATAGTAATTTTTAGGAATCAAATAAAGAAAGATAATATAAAAGATACTGTTGCTTCATAAGGTTCCACATAGGCTCTACACATAGAAAAAAAGCTTCATTGCGTTCTGTGAGTTCACTCTGACCGTTGTCCTGCTCTTATTCACCTGCAAAATATAATGATTATATCTTTCAGTTTTATCATGTCATGTTATGTTTAATTTTATGTTATAGAATCTAGCAGTTAGTATCTTTTAAGAACATAGTAAACCCTGTGTTATAGATTTTGGAAACTTACTTGATTGTTTGGGGTTTGTTTTTTTTAGTTACTATTATGACTCTTGGGAGATTATACTCAGAATCTCTATGCACTGAGGATTTCCAAGAATGCAAAAATTTTGTTAATTTTTGTCACATCCCACCCAGTGGGAAAAAGGTAGGCTGCTTTAATTCTTTTTGTGCAGTAACAGGAGGGATAATGATGTTTATCCAGGGGTCTTTGCAAATATAACAATATTTATTGTCAACAGCTGAACAGATTTGAATTTGAGACTGAGCAAAACTTGCAATCAACAAGTATCAAACAACATACATTTGCTGTCACAGAAGGGAAGAGGAAAAGAGAAAGAAAAAAAGCTGATAGGCATAGTGGTAGTGACACAGAAATAGATATCACTGGCCTTGGATCCAACAAAGCTGGTCAGTCTATCGTGGTGGAAATACACTGGTGATTAATTTTATGGCACTGAAGCACCACAGAATCTATTGTGGAAAAACAAATAACAACCCAAAGCTTCTACCAGATTTCCTTCTAATGTAATGGCACAGAGAAAAATACTTTAAATAATGAAAAAAATTGTCTTAATTTTGGAGGAGCGCTATCTGCATATAGCTTGGATAGCATCCTAGATGATGTTTTACACATATGATTTACAATTTTACTAGTGCCAAATGAATCCAAGAAACATGGCTATTTCTTTCTGTATTTAAATACTAAAATAATTTATGCCATAAAACTATCTTACCAAGTTTGAAGCATTAAAGTGCTAACTGATCCTTTCTTTATATAATCAGGGTTACAAAATATCCTATTTTCTACAAGCAACATTTCTCTGTCCTACAGTTCTGTCCTGAGAGGAAGAAAAAAAAAAAGAAGTAGGATATTAGATATTTTCCTGAAGTACATGGTGACAGAAAGTTTGGCAGCAAACTGTTTCTGTGATTAGGCCGAAGGACATATGGAACTCCCACACACATCCATTACAAGTGAAGTACATCTATGAAGACTTCCAAAGTGTTCCAGATGCCTCAGACTGAATGCCCTTGTAGTTCACAAGAAGTTCCTGACAGAAATCTTGAACAATATGTAGGAAGAATTTGATGTGCATATCTAAAGTCATTTTAGGGTGCTTTTTCAAACACCCTAGTCAAGGAGAGCCTATGTAGATAGCAGACAAGGGAAAGGAACCATCTTCAAATACAGCTGGTTAAAAGGAAACACCTGAACGTGGAAATAAATACTTGTGACTGATAGCTCTGTGCAAGATCTTCAGGTTCAGAGGTTTATCTTGCTCAGGGTGTCAGTAAGAAAGCAGAACTGAAAGAAGCCACCTTCCACCAGATTCTTTGGTGCTGAATGACCTCTGAACAATTCAGGGAGACAGAGATAATAGAAGCTCGTCTGAGTGAAAGAATAAAGAACTAAAAACCTCACTGAACATAAAGGGAGTTAGGGAGCTGGTAAGGATCTAACAGTTCTCCACTATGTGCTTCACTAGTCTTTCAAACAACACAGCTGGTTTCACATGCACACATCATTGTAAATTAAGTACTTCAGTTGTACTTCCTAATCAGAAATTGTGAGAGAAGGAAAAGTTAGAAAGGTTAATGCCCCAACAACCAGCAGCTTGCAAAAGCAGGGTGGTGCATTTCTGAGGCCAGGTCTGAACCTCTAACTGAGGAAAAAACTGGAGACCAAAAAGACTGAGTCTCAGGAGGAGGAATGCATGCCCAGTGATGTTTCTTTAGTACAGTAATTAATGTTAAAAAGACATCTCCTACACAGTTCTGACTTCCTTCTTTTTAGAAATTAATATGTGTAAATATAGACTATGATACTAAATGTTCATGTGAGCTTACATGGAAAGTCAGAATGTTCAGACTGCAAAGATCTTCTGGAAGTCATGTATTGCCATCTTCTGCCTAGAACAAAATATTATCTGATTGGTCAGGGCCTTTCTATATGTAATGTTTTTCCTCTCTATGTGTAAATAAGCAAGTTGCCAAATAATTCAAATTTATTATGATTCTTGTATTTATTAATTTGCTTGAGCACCTCTGGGCTTCATAGTATTTTTGTAGTTGGACAACTGCTTGAACTTCTTTTAAAGCTCTGATAATTCTTAAATAGTTACCAAATTCTTTATCTGCCATCAGATAAAGAATAGACTAATTTTGGTAACTACAAATGACCAAATTGCAAATACAAACACTGAGCAGTAAATAAGTCAGAGATGTATTCGGAGGCTCCATTGATTCAAAGTCTTATAGTGGTTCTGAAAATTGTTTTAATCTTTTTGGTACCATATTTCTGAATGTTAGTCACCTATTCAGATCAGATTTTATTGCTGTTCGTGTTAGAGCATCATATATGGTGGTTTTTGCATTTGCGGTATTTTTATTGTATTTTAAATAATTAATATTTAAATTCAATGACAGTAATCAGCCAGATTTAAAAGACAATATGAACTCTGTACAGCATGCACAAAATTAGCTATTTTAAGGACTAAAGTATTGTTGTTATGATTGTGAATTTTGTAAGAGAGAGTCGGTCAAATCTTTTTTAAAACAGCTCTGGTGCCAATAGGGATATTTCAAAATATTATATCTTCACTTCTACCATTTTTTAAAAACAATTGTTAAAAAGTCAAATTAATCCATTTATGCATATGACAACCTTGCTGGTGGTATTTTTGGTTTGGCATTGTCATGTATCTAGCACACTCTGAGAAGTTAACAGCACTTGGCTTTTTTAGCTTTTTTTCTGAATTGTTGGCTATTCTTGATCAAATTGTTCAAATCCTTACACAACAAAATGAAAAAAAAAAAAAATTAACCCCTGTCCATTCATAATTGTTGAAACAACTCCAGCCAGATAGAAAAGCTTTCTAATCCATTTTCCCAAGGTGCAGAGTTTTAGAACAGATGTTCTCCTTCTGTTTCTTTTGATACTAGGAGACTTTAAACAATGTATTTGGTCTTATCACTGAGATATCATAGTAAATATAGTAGCTACGCACTCACTACAATTCTTTTCACTTGACTGAGATGGCAGGAGAAAGAACAGCCTGGTAATATCCAGGTATGTTTCTAACTTGTTGAAAGGAAAAGAAATTCAGCGACATGGTAGTGGAGATTTGACAGAAATAATGATCAGTGGTTCCTGAGGAAAATTATTTTGCCATTTCAAAAGTATGAAAATATTAAAATTAAAAAAATATATAAATTAGGTAATCAAATCTGATTATGAAAACCATCATAGGTGTTATAGTAGCTGGGACATTGGAGTGCTTAGACAAAAATGTGTATTCCCAGACTGCAGATAATCTGAAGGAGACCATTTTAGAATGTTGAATTCAGATCAAGCACTGCTTTATAGTTTTATCTGCCCAATTCAGGAGTTTGAAAAGGCTGACAAAACTCTCACAACAAACTTACAATGAACTACACATTGACTAGAAGTATATGCATGTTTCTCTGAGTGGCGTTTCTTCTATTTTTTCCTCTCTTGGAAGTGGAATTACAGGTTAATTGACACTAACACAAGTGCTGGCTGCAGAACACAAAATACTGCTGAGTTCACAAAGGCATTTGCAATTGCTTTTTGGAAACATAATGCATTCCTGTAGAAAATGCTGTTTTAATGTAGCATAAAAATACAATTTAATCTCTAAGCAGGTGTGACTGTAAATGGGGAGAAAGTGTAGTTACTGTTCTTTCTTGTCATCAATTCCTCTAATTATTTTGCCTCATCATAAGAATTATAGTTTTTATAGCATCAGAGCTAATTCATGCACCAAAAATTGATGATTATATTTATCTTTTTATGCAGAAATAATAGTTACACATTCTACATTAACAAGAAACACTACTGGTTAGAAATTTCATTTCCGAAGTTAAATAGCTAATATGTTAGATGTAGGATAGGACAGATGGTTAAGTGGGTAGAGCATCAAGTTACTGGGCCATGACAGTGATGCAATACTTAAACAGGAAATGTTCCTCAATCTGGTCACCTATGAGCATATGTATTCCTTCTTTTGCCTTTTTTTTTGGAAAGCAAACACTAGTATTTGCAATGACATGCTTCTAAACAATTTAACTTTTTTCTTTATCTGTATTGCTTCAAAATTTGAGAAATAAGAGAATTAAAATGTACTTACTAACGTTTATTTATCTTAATGTGAATTAATTGCAGCAATGCATGATGGTTTTATTCTTTCAGAGAATTTATTGACTTCATAAATTTAATAAGCTAAACTCTTTTTTAATACATTTTATTATTATCATTATGTATAGGCTTAATTTAATTGCTCTTATCTGTATCTACAGCAATAGTAACTTATTTTTGCAGTGAATATACTACTTGGACTACCTACAGGGATTTCTCTCCTTTGCACCTCGTAATTTGTGAACTTTCATGGATACCTGAAAGATCAATTGTTATTACTAGTAATGTAGAAAACTCTTGGAGAACCAAGAAACAAATATTATGATAAAAAATTGTCAGAAATACTTGTTGAGATTGAGATAACAATTTCAGTACATTGGTATCTAGTTTCCCAAAACTCTCTTTATGCATTTAAAACAATTAGATGTTATATCAACTTGAGGAGTCTTTATATAGGCCACAGCTGTCATTAAAAGTATATATATTATCTAGGATGGGCAAATTGATGAGGAACATGTAATTACTGATTTCCTGAAAATGTCTGGTTTACGGCTTTCCGCTGTTTAGAGGTTTAAACCTTATCAATGAGAAATCAGTAAGAATTAGACTAGAACTCAGGCTTTTAATTTTGAGAATCTAGTATAATTATTAAATATGTATTACTCTGGGCTTTGTGATGGGAGAGAGGGAAAATCTGCTTATTCATGATCATACTCAACTCCTTGACTATGCTTTTTTCCTGAAATGTTTTGTCTCATTCATCATACGCTCCACACCATTTACAACCCATGAAGTACAGATCTAACTGGAAACAGACTTTCTATGCTTTTTTTTTTAAATGGAAACTAGTTTAATGAAGAAGCAGATAGCACTTAGAAATAGAATGAAACCTGTAACTATATGATGATTTAGTCACAAAGTGATGGAAATAAATTTCATTTAATTTTGATGAACATTACTTCATTCTCTTAATGCTTTTGTAACATCATTGTTCACTGTAATGTATGTATTAATCCATTTTGATTGAAAGAATTATTATTTGAGATATCATAGTACATTGAAATATAAAGCATGAGATCTGCAGTGGTTAAGACTTCTGAAGAGATGACCTGGACAAGGCTTAATATAAAAAAACCTAATTTTGACTGTCTGCTCTTTGCAGAGAATGAGTTAAATTTTATTTTTCTGGCCCAGTTTTTAAGGAGTGCCATACTCCTTTCCTTGTGTTTAATGTCCACTTACACAGTAATTTCTCTGAAGAGATGAAAATTGAAAGAGATAAAAACAGTCAACAGGATGGAAATATTATTCTGGTTGTGAAAAATTGGAATTTGTGACATGAAGAGACAAAAGACTGGTTTAGGTTTTTAGAAGGAATGTGTTATAAAGCCAGAAGTAGTAAACTGGATTCATTAAGTTTCAAAATGCAAGAATTTAATTTACAGTACAGCTATCATCATCAAGCTTTCCATGACATCAGTTCTTAATTTTCTACAGAAACAATAGAATCATTTTCTCATTTATGATGTCTTTATTAACACGTAGGAGATGTTCTATAAGTGTGAGGCTGTTCATCTTCTTGGTGACAGGATTAGATGTGGAATCTTCTGTGATATTGGCTCTAGCCCTATTACAACTCCAGTAAATTCACAGCAGCTAAGGTAGAGCTAAGGTAGAAAATTATAATGATGAGTCTTTTATAATCACTGCTAGGATATTTTTTTCCAAAGAATTATTAAAAAACCAAAAACAAAACCCCCTAAAAATCCACACCCCAAATCCTGAAATCCTACCTGCATGTTTCAAGTCTCTGTGCAGATTTGGAACTCAAAATCTTTTCACCTCATTCTCCAACTGGAACAAAACTAGTGGCAGCAGCAGCAGCAGCAGATTGTTATTCTCAGAGTGAGCAAAAGGCATGGAGAGATGTGATGCCCCTCTGAGCAAACAATCTCAGAATCATGAGACAAGCAAGGTACTCTAGGAAGCATGATTTTTACTTTGTTATTCCCTGTGCTGGAGAGGGCAAAACTGCTTATAACCAGTACAACAGCTGTTAGTGCATTCAACTTTGCTCAATTGTTTGTAAGTAGCAGAGAGATGTGCATCACTTGGTGCACACAGCCTCAAAGTCAGTGGAGGTTTCTTCATATCTATGCTATCTATACATTCTAAAAGAGGAAAATATGGTATTTACCATCTTCCTAGCACAGCTCTCTGAAACGTTGTTGTTTAATACAGATGGTAAAGGGAATGACACTGGAAACCTTTCTCTGCTTCTCAGCCCTAGGCATTATTATTTCTATCAATTTATTTCTGAGAATAGAAGAATATATTGCATGCTGTTTTGTAATCAAATTCCCATTTGCATCAGCTGAAACTAGTGATTTTCCCCCAGAGATTTCACCAAAACAGTTAGGTTGGAAAACACCTTTGAGATCATCAAATCCAACCTGTGACCTAACACTGCCATGTCAGTAGACCATGGCACTATGTGCCATGGCAAATCTTTCCTTAAACACTTCCAGGGATGGTAACTCCAGCACCACCCCGGGAAGCCCATTCCAAAATCTAGTCACCTTTTCTGTGAGGAATTTCTTCCTAATGTTCTACCTAATCCTCCCATGGTACAACTTAAGCCTGTGTCCTCTTGTCCTGTCACTGGTTGCCTGGGAGAAGAGACCAACCTCCACCTGGCTACAACCACCTTTCAGGTAGCTCCAGAGAGTGATAAGGTTACTCCTGAGCCTCCTGTTCTCCAAGCTAAACAACCCCAGGTACCTCAGCTGCTGTTTGTAACACTTGTGCTCCATACACTTTATTATCTCTGTTGACTTTTCTGCACACTTTCTGGAATTTCAATGTCCTTCCTGAATTGAGAGCCCCAGAGGTAAATACAGCACTTGAGATGCAGTCTCACCAGTGCCAAGTACAGAGGGACAGTCACTGCCCTGGTCCTGCTGGCCACACTACTGCAGATCCTGGCCAGGATGCCTTCTTGGCCAGCTGGGCACAGCTGGCTCGTGTTCAGCTGCTGTGGACCAGTGATGGTCTTTTTCCACTGGACAGCTTTCCAGCCACTTTACACCTAGCCTGTAGCCCTGCATGGGGTTGTTGTAGTCAAAATGTAGGACCTGGCACTTAGTTTTGTTGAACCTTATGGTGTTGGTATTGGCACATCAATCCAGCCTGTCCAGTCCCTCTTGCAGGGCCTACCTACACTCCAGATGATTGATACTGTGACTCAGCTTGGTGTTATCTGCAAATTTGATAATTCTAGACTCAATCCCTTCATCCAGATCATCAAAAAATGCATTAAACAGGACTGGGCCCAACACTGATCCCTGGGGTTCACTACTACTGACTGGTCACCAACTGGATGGAGGACCATTCATCACAACTCTCTGGGCCTGGCCATCCAGCCAGTTCTCAACCCAGCCACAGTGCAGCTGTTCAAGCCATGGGCTGCCCAGAGAATGCCATGGGAAATGACGCATGCTAGTGTCAAGGTTTGCTTAAGTCCAGATAGACTACATCAATTTGTAGGTAAATGTATTAATTGTATTTCTTCTCCTCAAGGAACTCTGCTGTCTACAGAATCATTACTGGTCTTATCTGTTCATCCTATATTTGGAAATTTAATATTCTATATTCTATTTCTATTTTGTTCAATTTCTAAGCAACATTTTTATAGAGGACACAGCAGCCTTATCCATTATTTCCAAATTGTACTAGGAGGGGAATAGGTAGAGAAAATACTTACAGGTCATGAAAGGAAAGATAGAGCATTACTTTTTTAAAACTGATGTAGGTATTGGATGGATTTTCATATCAGTCTTTCATACAGATTAATTCCATGCTAAACCAAAGAGAATTGTGACATATATTAAGTTTCACTGAAAATTGGTAGTTCCAAATAAAAATGTTTCTGTGCTTAACCTAATTTCTGAGAATGGGAACAAGTATGTAAATTTCTTAACGATTTTTGATAGCCTTATACCTTTAGCAGTATTCAATTTATACAAGACCAACGATATTCAAATTTGCAAAGTTTCTATCCAAAGCTCTACTAGCATGGTAAGGTATTCACAGAATTTTTTGTTCATCATGGAATGAATCACACAACAGAAGCAAGAGCAACTGACTCACTGTGGTTATGATTTGGAGTATATTTAAGTATTTGTTCACTTGATCATGTTAACAATCCAGTTAATTTCAATTATACTACTAATTAGGATGTGTGTGTTTAAGTATTTGTATGATTTTATTCCACAATAAGAGAAAATCTCATATAAAAAAGTGGAGAATAGTGTTGAAATGGTTGAAGTTATTTATGGATGTTTATGAAAAATACAACAAAAAATGGGATCAGGAGAACTTTTTCACATACAGCCCTTTATGTGTAGCCATGACATAAATCACTTGTAACACCTGTGGAGTTGTCTCACTGAAGTGAATGAATTTGCACTGCTGTGAAATTACTAAAGACATAGAGAGAATAAAGCCCTATTCCTGTCATTGAAATATCTGGTAAGTGTGAAGCATACTCGTTATTCGATTTGCCCAGCCCTAATAACAAGTCCCATCTGTTTTGTGAGGCCTATGAGTCATAGTGCCTCCTGCATAAGTCATCTCTCTGTGTATGTCTCATTTTTATTTTTAACATAAAAAGAAGCCAAAGCAATAAAATGTAATAAATATACTTTGTAATTCTTGTTTATTAGAATTGCCTGGGAATAATTTTATATCAAAACAAGGCAGTAATTTCTCATAATAGTTTATTATATTGAAAGAGTAATCAGATAAAGTGCACAAATTGCCATCAGACCTTCAGAGTTCCGTGTCACTTTTTTTTTTCTCAATAAAATAGACCAGATTAATGTCTGCTTACCCTTTTCCATCATTCAGTTGTGAATATAGTTAAGAAAATCTCTTCTTGTTGCAGGAATGATGCTTCTCTGCAGTGACTGGATGTTTATTTTATTAGTATCCTTATCTCTGGGCAGATTGTTATTTGTCAGATGTTTGTCGTTCTGTAGTAACAAAACCTGGTGACTCATCCGACAAAGAAACTTTCAAGTTGATCCCAAACTCTTCTGCTGAAACTGAAAAGCCAGTAATTTAATGTATTTAAAACATTAAAGTCCAGCAAGGGATCCAGGTACTTCTTTGCATATGCCATTGCCCTTGAAATGAGAGCAGCAAACCTAACTAAAGGCCACCTACATAGCCATATAAGCAGGAGAGACAGAAGGAGGCAGATTCTGTACATTAAATCCACTTTGAGTAAATACAATTTCCACCTGTAATGTTAATGGAGCAGAAAGACCAAAGATTTTTTTCAGAGATAGCAAAACAGCTTGCCAGAGTCCCAAAACAGGCTGTATGATGGGGGAGGGGAGCAAGTGCTGGCAGTACACAAGCAGAAAGGAAAAGGCTCCTTTATGTTGTCCTCCTTTTTCTCTCAAGCAAAATATTTTCTCATACACCAGTGGCAAGAAGACTAGACAGTGTGCAACTAATATTTTTAGTGTGATAATTTAAAAACTGCAAGAACACAGTCTTGTGTTTTCAAAAAACCTATTTTAACTGACTTTTTTCATGTAATGTTTTTGGTGGGTTCTGGGTTTTTTTTAAGAATGCAAGCATTTCTGTAGCTTAGGGCAGATATTACATGTTTGCAGTGTTAATGTATGCTTGTATATATGTTTCCTGTCTTTTCTACCACACACTTCTGTAATATAAAGAATAAATATAAAAACCCTGTCCTATTTATCTAATTAATAGGATGTCTTCTCATTTGTTGCCAAGATTTTCTATTTGAGGCAAAATTTGTTTCTATCTTCCATTTGTCATCTTTAGGAGAAAGCAGATTGTAGCATTCTATGGGTAGGGGTTTCAGAGTGTTTTCTTACAACCTCTAAAGCTTTCATCTCAAGGTAAAATTCCTTGGGTTTGAATTCTGACAAAATTCAGAACCTATTTTGCTTTTTTCTTTTGAAGAAACAAAAATCAGTATTTTTGCTATCTTTTGTGAGCTGTGATGGATCCTCAGTGAGCTTAGCTTATATGTGGTCAAAAGCACAGGGAACATAATGATAAACAGGAAATACTTTCTCTGGGAAGAAGTAGGCAATGACTGCTGAAGTAGCACCTGCCTTTGCATGCCTGTCAGAGAGCCCAAAGCTGCTGTTTCTGCCAGAGAATTCAAATTCAAGAAAGAACGAAGGTAAGAAATACACTTCTTGCCTCTATGCAATGATCTGTCATTGGAGTAGCTGATGTTGGAGCTGATGGATAAGGGAGGAAAGAGTGCTCTGACTAAAGTATGCATGCATCTTTGAGCTAAATCTGCACAAGTGTGCAGATAAATTGGTTAATGAGGGAAGGAAAAAGGTTTACATTCATACATAGTATGATATAGTATAGTAGAGATGAAACAGATGCTGCTGCTACTTAGATTTACCAGTAGGAGATTTCCTGTATAAATCTTTAATACCATTTATGATATTAAAAACATGTGGCTATTACATTTTCCTGTGTTGCTGCACAGTTCTAACACTGTTTTTCATATAATCATGAAATGGTTTGGGTTAGGAGGGGCCATAAAGTTCTTCTAGTTCCAACCCCCCTGCAGAGGGTGGAGACACCTTTTGCAAGACCAGGTGTCCCACCCAGCATTAGAAGGTTCAATACAGACAACCCACTGACATAATTTTATTATTTTTCAAAGTCTGTAACCAAATGGCAACAATTTTAAACTGAAAGAGGTAGATTTAGATTGGACATAAGGACAAAGGGTTTTTATGATGGTGGTAGTGAGAGTCTGGGACAGGTTGTCTGGAGCTGTGGATACCCCAACACTGGAAGTGTTCAAGGTCAGGTTGTTTAGGACTTTGAGCAACCTGATAGGTATTGGTAGATGTCCCTATTCCTGGCAGGCAGGTAGACTACATGATCTTTAGAAGTCCCTTCTAACCCAAATCATTCAATAAATCTAAATTTTTATGGCTTCTACTTTACACAGAATAAAGATACTGTGAAAAGAGGGGAAGAGGTGTGGAGAGCTTTAAAAGTTTTGAAACCAAACTGTTTACATAGTCCACAAATTTCTAAATTTCTAAAGCATGGACCCCATCCCTGTAACTCTCTTGACAAACCTGCATAGAGTATTTGTGAACTAGAGGCAAAACTAAGCATCAATAAGATAAATGCATGTTTCATCAAATAAGCTTCCCAGAGAAAGTGCATTGAATGAAATTACCTGTGCCTTCCTGAAAATAAGTTTATGTGTATTTGCCTATCTTTTCGTCACTCTATAAATATTTTAATTTGGAAAAATCTAACTAAGGCAGTTTCAGTGGACTGAAAACCACAAATCTTTGCTTCTGAGCAAAAAGAAAGTTGTTTGCTTCAGCTGAATGTTTGTAATGCAATGACTATGGCCAGAAATAAGAAGCAAAATACAAAAGAACTTTTTTGGATGCTTTGTCTCCACATTTACTCTTTTCTAAAAGCAGGCTGATAGTGGTCCTATATTATAGGCATTGCATCTCTTATGACTTTAAACCATAGGAGGAATAAACTATTCTACTTTAGCATATGAGCTGGTTTATTGATGAGTAATATTTTATTGTCTCTTTAATTTTGAATTTGCTCATATTTTTTGAGATTGGGATAATCCAATGCAATTTTTGAGTGAAACATACAAACCTGTTTTTCATTAACTGATGACTTATAATGTTTGCTCAGATTCCTAAAGTAATTACTGTAATGAAACTCATATAGAGGCAAGTAAAAGGCATAGTATCTAATTAAAATCTTATTAAATATATTTGGACAATCTATTGAATTGAATACAACAAATGACAAAAAATCATTAGAGACAAAACTAACATCTGTTTAAGCTTAATTGCATTTTTGCTCTCATTGTTTGCTAATGCCCTCTCTACTTGAGACTTGTTTTACACTAACATTTTACACATTTTAAGTAAATATAACCTGAGACAGTTTTCATCATTGCTTATGGCAAAACAGAGAAACTATTTAAGCCAAAAGATTTGCATTCTAGATTTGCCTTTCAAATATTCCTGTAGTCTAAATGCAATCGAATGTGGAACCATCATTTTGGTTTCATTCCTGCTTTCATTCAATGCTAAAATACAGGCTCTGTTCTCAGTAGTAAGTAAAATAACTACAATACTTGAAGTGTATATGACTCCCATTTTTGCATCTCCCTGCCTGCCCAGTCGACAAATTTTCTGAAAAAATGGGCCCTCATCCTCTCCCTACTTGTATCTTCTGCTGTCAGTCTTCAAGGCTGTACTAGAAAGGTTGGTATTTATGCAGTTCTTGACTTTGATGGAAAAGTCAAGAGGCACCTTAAGAAACTCCTGCTTCTCTTCTGGCTCTTTGTCATTGCCACAACAGTTGTGTTAATGTTACTCTGTATAGGCTGTGTTACACACCATATTTCAGTGTTACACTGAAAAGGTCCATCTCAAATAGAATTTCAAAGGTGGGTTATTTTAATTGCTAAAAATTCCCCCTTTTTTTTTCTTTTATTTTTTTTTCTCATAGTATGTTCTCAATAACAGCTGTACTAGCACAGAGGAGGATGCAGATGAGCTCTAAATATTGTACCAGAAAAAGATGTTGCTGTAAGTGACAGGATTTTGTCTTTTCTTTATGGATTTTCTGTTTGTTTTTTACTTTTGTTTTTCTCCTTTGTTTATTTATATAGTTATTGCCCAGAAGTCCCATTTAAGCCTTCAGCTCTAGAAGTCTATATCAAAGCAAGTCTTTCTGACAGCATGTGTTAGAGCTGTTAGAGCATCATGTTAGGCTAGGTTAGGTTATGCTCACCAGAAAGCATAAAATGTCCAGGTGGCATTGGACGACTAGAGATAGTAGGGGACTGCCTTTTTTAGCTCTGAGTCACTGATGCAAACCCAAATAAGGTATCAAATAAAGTCAATTTTGTCCAGTTTTGAACTCAAAAAAAATTTTTGCAAAGGTTTACATTGAAAATTATGTTGAAGATAGCGTATGCGGTAGTTTAATTCTGGACCAAAATTAAACTCCAAATAAGCCACCCCTGTTCCCCCACTCCCTCCAACAAGAGAGGGACAAAAGCAGAGGTTATGGGTTAAGAAAACAATTTACTGAAAGCAAAAAGCAATTGAATAAGAAAAGCACAGTAATAGCAACAATATTAATAAAAAAGTGCACAAAAAGAGAAGGTGGTTTACAAACAGAAAGGTGTTCACCAGCTCAACTTAGTTCCATGTGGCTGCTGGGACAAAAGCAACATGGCAGCTGTTCCTGCGAGCAGCACCACATGGTTTCCCATACAAAGACAAGATGGAGGGTGCTCTTTGCAGAAGGCACTCCCATCCCTGAGCCTGAAACAATGACAAACCATGATGGACAAATCCCAAAAAATCTGGATTGTCTGCACTGTATGGCCCATTTTTTTTTTCCAGACCGCTGTACTCTGCTGATTCAAATCCATGTGGCACTGACACTTTGGACTGCTCCACCCTGCTCCACGTGGCACGACTCAGCTCCTTTTGGCTCAGCTCAGCTGGAATTGGGCTCACCTCTGTGGCTCCATTCCCTAGAGGTTAGGGTCCATTCCCTAGGGGTTAGGGTTGGGGTCAGGGTTAGGGTTAAGCAGCTGGCGCTGCTTTTCAGCACTGTGTGTTGGAGCTGTGTCTCAGTGGAACGCAAAGAGGGTGGGGAATCTCAGAGGATGTAGTTCACAGGGTTGATCCTGGCAATCCCCCCCAGTGAAGAGAGGGAGACAAAATGATGCACTTCCAGGAGTACTTTTCTTTTTCTTACTCCCAAACCATCCTCCCCCAGTGATGATGTACTTGGTATAGAACAGCAGCCTGGCCATGCCTGCACTGCTCTTAAGGTTCTCCCCCTCTCTGCAACCAGGATGACACAGCACACAGAGAATTATTAATTGAGAAAAATACAATTTAAACAGTAATCCTTCAGGAGGAGAATGCTGTGACATTTCAGGCTATCTAAGTATTTTCTTAGGAGCTGCTATTTAAAACTAAACCAGTTTCCTATGAAGAATTCTCTTTTTGTCGCCAACTACTCATTCAGTGGGTAGCACTTTTGATCTACCTCTTGAATGACCAGCAGTATGTTACAGCAAAGGTTTTTCAAGCAGGGTAAAAATCACTAACCACTGAATTGTAACAGAGAAACTGACTTCTAGGGAAAAGAAAAAAGCAAGCATTAAAACCTGTCACAAGTATGGTTCCAGAGATGTTAAAAGTCTAAGGGACAGGAAAATTGCCTAATAAAATCCAGAAATATGAGCAGTTATTTATATAGACAAAAAGAATGACAGTAAGTATAGTAAATATTAATTATTCCTATGAATATATTATAATTCACTTTATAAAATAAGTCCAGCCATCTATTTTTAGTTTTATCTTTGTAGCTGCAAAAATGCACTTTTTGACACTTTTTAGATAATAATAGTGCTCCTTGAGAATACATTCACATATTATATAACTTTGCATACTAAAAAAAATAAATTTTCAAAGAAGCTAAAAAAACCCCATGAAAACAAAAAAAAGCAATTTAGAGGAGCCAAAGAGTTTTATAAAAATCCAAGCAAATATAAACTATACCTGTTGGGAAAAAATAAACAAAGCTATCTCTGGGGAAAACAAAGATAAAATTTAAACAATTAACCAGTATGCAGTTTTAAATCATGTGAACAAAAGTAGTCATAAGTATCCTTTCAATGCATACATGGAAAAATTCATATCTTGTATAAGCACTTGCATTTTTCCTTTGAAGAATGACTTATGAAGTAAGGAATTTAAAGACAGGGAGACATCCCCAAAATAATAATTTTATTTCAATGAGAAAATTTATTGAAATAACAGAAAAAAATTGCAAATTATCCTTATGCCTTTTTAGATGTTGAAAACTATGATCTTATGTCACTCATTCACTGTCATTTAAGATAGCTTCTTTAGTATTACCTAATGCCAGTAAAGGATTACAATCTCAATCCATTTCGCCAACTTGATGATCCATTAATATGCAGGTTAGCTTCAGAATGAGGCAGTAAATTCAAACCTATACTGTTTTGATATTGTACACAACAATATCAGTTTTTTTGTTGGTTTGGTTTTTTTTTTTCTTATTTATTTAACTGTATCTAGTAGATAGCATCAGTGGACCACTGAACTGTTTTACTAGGCCACTTTCCCAAACAATAGAAGTTGCCATTTTCCCTTAGACTGTTGTCATATGTTCTGTTCCTATAAAACCTATGAACATGACAATCTATAACCTGAATACCCTTTTTACAAGTGTAGGGGTGTTTTCCCAGCTGCTTCAACTCGTCTGCATCAGTCTGTGAACAGCACTTCTGAACACTTTTTAATATTCATCATATACAATGTGTTTAGATAGGAGAGAGGATGGGATTAGGCCCTTAATGTGCTTTCCATTCCTTTTCTTTCTTTGAAAAACAAACAATAAACCCTGCAATTTGGGCTCAAATCATCCTCAAATATCTAGTCTGGTTTAATAGTGGATGGGTGTAAAGAAGGTGGCACAGCTAAGTCATTGATGTCTAGAGTGTGAGGTTTTGCTTATATTATGTATTTATTCATGTCAGAAGAGCTTTTTGAGAAGTGCTGTCTAGTGCTTTGCTGTCAACATGCTCAGGAGTAGCAAGCACTAGGATTTTTGTATTTCATTACCTCAAAAACCAGCAGAGATAATATTCCAATGCCTTTTTTGATTTTGTCACTCAGAAAAATCTCTCTACTATTTAGTGTAACTACTGTGACAGAATAGAATCAGTTGATAAGAGCTGTCTCTTTAAGTAGTCAGGCTGGTATTTTTAATTTTTATTCTAAGCCTTGCAAATTGCAGAGCAACAAGTGAAGAAACAGTGGAGTAAAAAGTACCCCGTGGTTATTGAGAATATTGTTATTGTTAACTTCATCTGTCCTAGGGCTTGATCTTCATAAAAACAGTTAGAAACAGAAAAGGAGAAGCATTCTTAATCTGATGTAGTTGTAATAACTATGTTTACTGGAAACAATGTATTGATTAAATATACACTGTGAATTAAATAACTTCAGTTCTGACCTTTCTTCTGCTCCCAAAGTATGATGCAATAACATGATCTTTATTGCAAACCACCTCATTCCGTGATCCAGTTCAACAACTATTTTAATTACATAGATCATTATTCAGTCAGGGTCACATACCTCATTTGTTGAATGCTATGCACATCCATCATTTTTAGACTCAGTGAAGTTTCTGGACATGTACTTATTTAGTTAATAAAGAATCAGTAATTCTGTAATTTTCTGTTTGCTGGGACTTAACAAACTACCTGCAACTGCAGGTCATCAATGATGTTTTGTCACTGTAAACCCTGAAGATGTTTTATCTCAGTCACAGTATTGGGGAAATGGCAAAAATTTTGCTGCTGTTCAGTTCAAAGGTAAAGATGTCATCAAAAATGCCTTGGTATTTCCTTCAGTCCATCCCTAGAAAATCCTACCTTGGAAAGTGTCACCATAATATCTCTGCTACAGAGGAGATTTAAAAATATTCTTTATGGAAAAGACTGTGTTAAGATTGAACAAATCTTATGTTATGAACAAGTTTTATTGAACAAATATTGTTTTATGAATATTAGATTCTCTGAAAATTTTGTGATAATGGCTCAGTTATAATTGTATTCATTATAGAATGAATAGAGTAAGAGCTGCTGGTTAAAAAGCTAACTAGTGTCTAAGAAACGCTAATTTTGTTTTCTGCTAGTACATAGATTCTCTGCATGGCTGAGAAAGTACTTATAAGAGCCTTGTGAAAATATTCAAGGCAGTTAGTGGAAGCTTCATGAATGCAAAGTTGACCATATTTTGATAATTTAGAAAGTACACTTTAAATCTCACTGTTTTATTAGCACAGAGTAGCAGTAAAAGTACTTCTTATAATTTGGGTTTTTTTGCATTCTTTTATTGTGCATAAGTATTCTTACACTTGCACTTTGTATATTAGCTATCTGAAGGATCCAAGGAATTCTTCTGTATACTTACACAATCTGGAAAAATAGTTGGCTGTTCCCCTCTTCAAATCTTTTCTACTCAACCTTTATTTAGTGGTTCTCAGTTTCTCTGGCTGGAAGATCTCTGAAGTCAACAGGTGTCCATTTTGGGCTCTTCACATGTATATTAAGGCTGAAAAAGTCATAAAAATTCACTTGAAAGGGTGATTGAAAATCCCACTGTCATCCATTAAAGGCTATCAGATACAGATACTCTCTTTGTAGGAATGCCTCTCCTCCACATAAATTGTGGCAGCATAATAATAATAACTAAGTAATGACAATTACTAAACATATACATATTCCATTATTTGCTTTTCAAGACATTCAGCCTGTCTTAAGAAGAGCTCTAGCTGACCCAGTTGCAGCCAAGTGCAAATGCTGAAAGTTCTGAAATGAAACAATGAAACTTCCCCTTCTCCTGAATTGCTGCTTCCTTCTTTAGCATCACACAGCTTTTCCAAACATTATATTTACAGATTTAAGCAAGAGGAGAGGGAAAAAAGAAAAAATTTCAAATTGTCTATATATCCATTAGGTTTGATTATGATTTTATGTTCTTAAATCAGCTTCAGCCTGTCTTCTTTCAGGATGATATTTAAATCCTGGCAGTCACTTAAGAGTGAAGATTGCTTGAGATGTGGAAATCCTGTGGTTGTCCATAGTACTGGGTTGCCTTCTCTTTATTTTTCTTTCTGTTACAGGATAAGATCATCATCCATAATCTTGGCTGTCTCAGATTCTTGTGTTTTCTTAGAGAAACTTGGCTGTGTGTTCATGTTTTGTGATACCTATGGAGAAGGCATGAGGAAAATTGACACAGCATGTGTAAAATCCCAGAGCCCATTTAGTGTCACAAGCAACAGGAATGACATTGCCATGGATAAATCAGGAAGTATGTCTAAATGTAGATTCTGTGTTTACTTAACGTTTGTCTTGCTCTTACAAGTCCACTGACAAGTGTTGCATTAGTCTCAAGAGAAGAAATTTGCTTCTTCCTCACTGGCTTACTAACTTCACTGTTTTGTCTGCACACTTTTGCAAATGTACACAATGCAGCTTGCTCTACCTATGAATTTACTGAGAGGATGTATTCACCCCACATTCTATTAGAAAGCTGAACAGAAACTACAGTGATGTCCTCCCTCTTCCAGCACCTTGGTGTGCCAGCTGTTATAAACTCAGTGCAGCCATTATGAACTCAATGCAGAAAGGTGTCTTGTTCTGTGAGTTTTTTACTGACAGCCTGAATGTATCCACCCAGCAGAGAAAGGTTTCATTGTAGGTCTCCTAAGCTTTAGTTGCAATTGTCCAGGCTGTTAGAGCTTCATACTATTGGAATCACATTTCTGCTGGCTTTACAATGCAGCTGAAATGGGTCATTGATCCAATAGTGTGATTGTAAATATGGCAGCTGGATGGTTGGCAGCTTCTTTATTGCACAGTGTGCATATTGGAAACGTCTGTGTATGAGTCTCAATGTAGATGCTTTCCTCTGTTGCAGGTATATGTTTACTGTTTGTGTAGCTTTTTTTTTTTTTTTTTTACTTTTCTGTCCTGTTCAATTGTTGAACATTCTTTGTTTATGATTTTATTTCTATGTTCTGGAGTGAGTGTTCCATCCTGCTTACTATACTTTATATCAGTAGCTACAAAAACTTGCACTTACACAATAGTGCAGTGCAGATATTGTTGAACTATCGTTAAACTTGAAACCACTGAAACTGAATAGGATTGAGGTCATACAGGCCTGAGAAGTTACCCAGATTTTCATGGCATTTTTCAAGAATATATCAAGCTTTATGTTGCAATATCTTTACTGATATGTCTCTCAATTAAAAGTAACTTTACTGTTTTGGGGGGGGTGGGGGGGGGGGGGGGTTTATGATGATGGTAATTCAGTTTCCATTGGGTTTTTTTTGGAAGAAGTTTCCTTATTGCTGTTCTGTTTGATTACTTTCTCAAAGAGATTGCTCATGTTAGATGATGAATCTGTCTCTAATTAAGAAAGCTGTACCATTCCAGAATATTTATATGAAGGTCAGCTTTAATCTAGTCTATTTTGGTTTTGATTCTTGGTTTCAAATGAAAAATTGCTTCTCATTATCTTGAGAGTTATATTACTCATTATACAACTTTACCGGGTGTAAACATGTTTTCATTTCTAGCATTCTTTTTATTAACTTCTCATTGCTTCTTCAGTAAAATAGAAAAAAAAACACTTATCTTCAATGCAGACTCATTTTTTGGTACCATTTACAGTGTTTTCTTTCTTTTCCTTTCTTTCTTCATCTGGAAATCTAGCTTACCATCTATGTTATTTTTTTCTATTCTCTAGTCTGAGTTTTTAAATGCTGTGTAGTTTGACTGTTTTTTTTTTTCTTTTAGTAGACCACATTGGTTATAGCTCTCAATACCACGTTTCATTCATTGTGTGCTGGTTAATAACTACATAAAACTAGAGATTTTATTTTATTTTATTTTTAGAGCTTTTCTTACCAAAATGTGACTATTACAAGCAGAACAGTATATTCACTCAGTTTCACACTCTAGCAACTCTGCTCTTCCAAGCAAGTTCCATTGCATTAGCCAATGCTGACAAGAAAGAGAGAAAATTACTCTAAAGAGTGAGGATCTATGGATTTTACTTACTACTTTGGACTCCTAATACCAAAGCGTCACAAAATGAGAATCAGGCTTAGCATTAAAAAGACCAGTGAAGTAGGTGGTTACATATAATAGAATTTCATATAACAGCCCTGTTACGTGGGGTTGTGGGCTGGAGACAGACAGACACACAACACAACACACCGAGTCATCAGCAAACAGCCACAAGTTTATTATGGCTGCCTTTTTTGTAGGGGCTTTGAATTTCGCAGGTTAGATAGCTGATTGGATGGGATCTCTCTCCACCCAGTTCTCTGGCCAGTGGTGTGTCTGCATCTAAGCTTGAACAGGGTTGGCTGAGGTCTCTGTTACCTCTTGTCTAGAATGTGCCAGGTGAGCTGAATTGGATTTGTTATGGCCAGATTTATCTTGTTCAGCTGCAGACTAGCTGTACTGTGACAAGCCCAAATCTGGAAAACCCTAAGAATCTATTTCATTTTAATGCTTAGTTTGAAGATTAAAGGTAAGGTCAGAAACATAATATTTTCATGATAATTTTCTAGTTCACAGTGTCTCTGTTTCATGCTAATAGAAGCAACTACTGTATATACTGTTTGTCTTAAGATAAAATCAGAAACAGAAACATTAAGTGGAAAACTTAGGGGTAGAGAATGAGAAACACAAATAAAATGAATGTCTCACTGTTGTACTTCTTTAGGCCTTAATTCAGAGCTAAGTGTCAGCTTCATTCCACTTTATTCCCTCTTATCTTTCCATTAATAGGGGAATTACTCTATTGCAGAGATAAGGTGTATCTAGCACTTCACTTACACAATATTTAATTACAGGGAGAGAGAACAAAAATAATTTATACTGAAAACACATATTGAAACTGGAACACAGCCAGCATGTCTGGTCCTGCCATTTCCTGAATGAAAAGTGTTTGAAGTGCATTTGTCTCTCATTCTTTTTATCATTTTCTGGTAATTGCTTTTGATTCTTTCAGGATCAGTGCAGAAATAGGTTCTTTAAATCCATCCAAAGACTTGGTTTTAACCAGTGTTAAAAGAAGTAAATAAATAGATAGGTGAGGTTTTTTTCTCTCTTAACAGGAATTCAATGCAATATGTCTAACATTCATACTGAGTCTTCTTTGTACTGAATTCTCATGAAATTGAATTTATATAGAACTGATTCCTTTTGGTCTCAAAGGTATCTGCATGGCATTAACTTTGAGAGAAAAGTGTTATTTCCATCTGCAGTGGCCCTGTTGTGCAAGGTATTGAAGTTCATGCTTCTTTTCACCTGGTTTTTCTGGTACCACCTGCAGTATTTAGGACAACAGACTACAAAGGGGAAAAAAAACCAAAATATGCATTTTTATTGTCTTTCTTTTTGTTTCTATAAACACAGTCTTTAAACAACATTTATAAGCACCTATTTTGTTTTCATTTCATAAGAATTTTTGTTTAATCATTTCACAAAGAATGGAAGAAAAGACGTTTAAAATTGTGTTCATGTTTAGAATCCAACTTTATGTTAAGCTCTTTTTAGGCTTTGACATTATTTATTTTCTTCCTGTTTTCCAACTTGAGTTGGAAATGCTGAAATACCATAAAACAGGCTTGGAAAAATTTGATGGATTCATATCCAGACCTAGAGTTTCAGTGCACTCTTGACTGTAAACATGCCTCTCACTCGCCCAAATTACTACCCTTCTGCTTATGTACTGAAAGGGAAGAGACTTTCTATTCTATATCTCATCAAAGACTTCATGCTCTGGCTTTCCACTTTTCCCTGTTCCCATTATTCTGCATTGTCATATTGTTTGACATCTGTCTTTTGTTACATTCTGCTATGCCAGCATTGATTGTTTCCACACAATCTTACTATGTGTCCCGTGTACAAAGGGCTTTGCACACAGAATGTTCTAGTCATTATACCTTATAAGGAAAGCTTCCTCGATGCTGTATTTACTCTTACATGAAAGGGATTGGAGAGTTCTGTTTTATATGTTGTATACATTACTAACTATTACAATATGGAATGCTGCTAGGAATTTCAGAGATACCAAGATTTTAAATTGAAATAAAATTAACAGTGTTAAATGTAGAGTAAAAATCTAATGCCATTGTGTTGGTAATTTATGTTTTACAGCATATTATAAGACAGAAAACCAAATATATTTCCCTATTCTGAATTCTTTAGAAAATCATCTGTTCAGGCTTTGTTGGAGTTAATGTTTCCATGTGTATTGTGTTTGCACGATAGTTTTTGGTAGGGTAGAGGCCTACAGAGGTGGCTTCTATAAGAAGCTTTCATAAGCTTCCTCCATGTCTGGCAGAGCCAATGCCTACAGCTCCAAAGACAGACATGCTGCTGGTCAAGGTTGGGCCAAATAGAAATGGTGATAACACCTCTATGATAACAGATTTAAGACGAAGAAAAACAAAAGCAGATGTAACTGTGGCCAGAGAAGAGTAGGGTGAAAACGTGTGAGAGGAATAACTCTGTACACACCAACATCAGCTCAGAAGGAGGTGCAGGAGATGCTCCAGTCACTGGAGAGTTGCCTGCAGCCTGTAGTGCAGACCATGGTGAAGCAGCTGTGCCCTTGCAGCCCATGAAGAACCTCTGGGATGCAGAGATCCAGCTGCAGCCCGTGGAGGAGACCCATGCCAGAGAAGTTGGATGCCTGAGAGGAGGCTGAGAACCCATGGGAGGCCTGTGCTGGACCAGACTCCTGTCAGGGACCTGCAGACTCATGGAGAGAGGAGCCCATGCTGCAGCAGAAGTGGGATGATAACATGAGGAAGCTAGCAGAAGTGCTTACTGAGCAGCTTTCTATCATTTCCCAGAAATCCTAGCTAACTGGGGAGGAACCTCCTAGTTGCCTGGAGGTTACCAAATGTCCCTTCCATCTACTAGAAAGGTCGGAAAAAGGATCCAGGAAAACTACAGGTCTGCCAGTCTAACATCAGTGCCTGGGAAAGTCATGGACCTGATCATCTTGAGTGCTGTCACATGGCATGTGCAGGACAACCATGGTACCAGGCCCAGCCAGCATGGGTTTATGAGAGGCAAGTGTTGCTTGACTGACCTGATCCCCTCCAATGACAAGGTGTCCCACTAAATGCATGAGGGAAAGACTGTGGATGTTTTTTATGTGCTCTATAATAAAGCTTTTGACACCATTTCCCTCATAATTCTCCTGGAGAATGTCTTCTCATGTCTTGGACAGGTCCACTGTTTTCTGGGTAAAAAAGCTGACTAGATGGTTGATCCCAGAAGTGCTGGTGAATGAAGTTACATCCAGTTAGCAGCCAGTTACAAGCAGGGTTCCACAAGGCTCAGTTTTGTGTTTAGTCCTGTTTAGTATCTTTGTCAATGATCTGGATGAGGGGATTAATGCACCCTCAGTGACTTTGCAGGTGACACCAAGTGTGAGTGTTGACCTGCTGGAAGGTGAAGGCTCTGCAGAAGGATCTGGACAGGCTGGATCAATGGGCCAAAGCCAATGGTGTGAAGTTCAATAAGGCCAAGTGCCTGTTATTGCACATGGGTTGCAACCCATGTGAGGGTATAGGCAGGGGGCAGGGTGTCTAGAAAGCTGTCCAGTGGAAAAGAGCCTGGAGGTGCTGGTCAACAGTGGCTGAACATGAGCCAGAGTGTGCCCTGGAGGCCGAGACCAATAGCATCATGGCCTGTATTAGCAATAGTGTGGCCAACAGGACAGAGGAAGTGATTTTCCTCCTGTACTCAGCACTGGTGGGGCTGAGCCTCAAATCCTCTGTCCAGCTTCACATCAAGAAGACATCCCTACAAGAAAGACATTGAGGTGCTGGAGCATGTCCAGAAAAGGGCAACAGAGCTGGTGAAGGGTCTGGAGCACAAGTCATGTGTGGAGTGTTTCAAGGAACTGGGATTGCTTAGCCTGTAGAAAAGGAGTCTCAGGGGAGACCTTATTGCTCTCTGGAACTACCTGAAAGGAGGTAATAGCCAGGTAGGTGTTGATCTCTTTTTCCAGGTAACAAGTGACAGAATGAGAGGAAATGGTCTCACAATGTGTTGAAGGAGGTTTAGAGTGGATATTAGGAACAATTTCTTCATGGACATTTTCTTCAGGACTGTTAAACATTGGAAAAGGCTGTCCAGTCACTGTCTTTGGAGGTATTTAAAAGACCCATAGATGTGGTACTTAGGACTATGGTGTAGTTGTGGGCTTGTCAGTGTTAGGTTTATGGTTGGACTTGATGATCTTAAAGGTCTTTTTCAATGTAAAACACTCCTGGATTCTATGAAAAGGTGTTTTAAAAACAGATAGTGTTCCAGTGTAAACAATTCATTGCAAGAATGCACTACACCATGTTGCACAACAGGACCTGCAGTGAAAGACCAAAACTCCTAAATTGGTAGTTTTGGTCTTTTGCTGCAGCTCAGAGTAAAGAAAAAACATTGTCTCAGCAACACTGTGTATCTTTCATGATTCCCCCTTATTTTTTATTTTTATGATTTTTTGGGGCCAGGTTTTGTTTTTTTCTTTTTATTATTTTGTTTGATTGGTTTTCATTCAGAATGTTTATTTTGTACATATTTCATAAAAGAGTGTTTGCAAAAGTACAAACACATCACAGACTTAGACGAAGTAATATTCTTGTTCCCTCAATTATATATCATGAACTCCTCATAACACCTTTTCATGCTGTGAAATGGTATTCAGCATGTTGATCTTCACTTCCCTCTGGTCTTTCCAATAAAAAAAGAATTAATACAATAATAAATCAAACCAGCATGTCATCTGCTGTGACAAAGTCTTGTTTTTTTTTTTTTTTTTTCTCTTGCTTGAAATTTCTGAGAATATCAAATGCCCAGGTTTTCAGGGAGTTTTACTCTAAAAACTGCTCAACATCTGGTGTAACATAGGTTATATAGG
Organism: Motacilla alba alba; assembly: GCF_015832195.1. Taxonomy (NCBI): domain Eukaryota; kingdom Metazoa; phylum Chordata; class Aves; order Passeriformes; family Motacillidae; genus Motacilla; species Motacilla alba. The sequence continues at coordinate 74,644,786 of NC_052017.1, forward strand.
GTGCTGGAATAAGAGGAGGTGGAATATCTTTAATAGGAAAAGGGCTCAGACCTTAATACTAGAAGAGGAGAAGCAGTATGAAAGGATGGGGAGACCATCATGGTACCACAGAAAAGGAATGGAAAAAAAAAAGGTGTTGCAATGACTGAGCAGGATGCAATTCATGGATATAAGAACAGATAGATTTTATTGTTCAGTCATAGGTTTCAAAGCTGACACTACTTTTTACCTCTCATACATTCTAAAACCCTTCTACAAATACAGTATCCACAAAGTTTTGACAACCTCAGCTCTCCTGATACTTAACAAATGCCTTTTAAGGATCAGATAATTATTGTATGAGTATCTGTTTGAGACTCAGTATGAATAGGACCTCCTGTGGCAGTACAGCTCCTTTGAACGCAAACAGGGCATTGCTATTACATCCTAAATCATAAGAGAAAAAAATTGTTCAATGCAGCTCTGTTCTGCTCCCTCTAAATTCTGAAGCTGAATTGGAATAATAGCTCTGAGTTAGTTAAGAAAGTATTTTTCTTTACTGATATATTACACAAGTGTTAAATGTAGAAAATACTTTAATTTATCTAGAACTGAATTTACTGAAGAGCTAAATTAGAAAACTATTAAGTCCATTTAGGGACATCAATAGGAAAAGAATATGCATATCCTGACAAATTGAATTTGAAACTTGACCTACAAATAGAAAAGTATGCATTCATCCTTATTTTTGATTTTAATTTCTTTTGAGTTTTTCTTTTCATTTGGTTTTGGCTACCAGACTCCAGAGACTTTCAGTGTCCAGCATGTCTTTGTGTAGGCAGTTGTACACTGCAAACTAATTACTTCTCAATTACTATCTATTTTCATTTTGTAATAAGCCACATGTACTGAGTTTTACTACACTGCATTTCCCTTTACAAAATATTTCTTGCCAACCCACAAAAGCTTTTAAGCTTTTTGTTTTAAGTTTTTATTTGTTGCCTTCTTAGTTTTCTGACATTTTAGTCAGGAACATAAGCAATAAAATCATAGTTAGAATTACCTTTATTGACATCAGAGACATAAAAATACCTCCTTACTTATTCTCTTTACTGGGACGTCAGTATAGTGTTCAGTGCTGTTTCCCATAACCTCTCCTCAACACACTGGAAAGATACAGATTGAATGGGTTGTATATGAGAAGTGTAGAAATTGCAAACAATTCACACCCAGAAGATGGTAACCAATGGCTTTTGCTCAGGTTGGCAACCTGTCACAAGTGAGGTCCCTGAGGGATTGATACTGGACCTGATCTGTCCCACATGCTTATAAGTTACACAAGTGATGGGATTGAAAGTGCCCTCACCAAGTTTCCTGGTGGTGCCAAACACGGTGCTGAGGTGAACATATCAGAAGGGTGAGCCATCCCACAGAGACCTGGCAGGATGGAAGGTGAGCTAGCGAGAACAGTATGGAATTTATAAAAGACTAGTGATAGTTCCTGCACATGGGATGAAATAACCAAAAAGCCCATGACAGGTCAGCATGCGCGTGGCTGGTGAGGAGCCTTGCTGAAAGGTGCCTGCGGTCCTGGTGGGCAACAAGCTGAACATGAGTCAGCAGCAACAATGGCAGGTCTAATTCCTGGTAGGAATTAGGAACTACATTTCTTTAAAATTATTCCATGTGGTCTATTTTTCTCTGGCTTGATTTGTTGGGTTTTGAGTGATTTTTTTCCCAGCAATTTCCTTGCATACACACACACACACACACACACACATATACATATACATATATATATAAGGCATTTTTAGAAAAACCTAAAATTAATATTCTTCATCTATGCTATAATAATGCTATTTAGAGAAGGAACGGAGGGAACAGAGATGACTATTGTGGTAAATCAAATATAGATGATCAAAATTTAAGGTCAAAATATTAGTTTAAAATAACATATTGGATCTGATACTCTGCTCAGTGCTTATGTGTACAAACTAGAGAAGGATCTTTTAATAATATACAACTGCCAAAGCTAAAAGGAATCTGGAAAAAAAAAAGAGCAATATTTACTTATTCTTTAAGTATTATCTAATTCCTTAAATTTCTCCCTATAAACATGTGGATGAAAAGGACACAGAACTTTTTTCAGCTCTTTGAAGCTTAGACAATCTACCAAATATTTTCCCAGACACAGAAAAGATAGAGATATACTTGAATACACTTCATGGAAGTGGCCCCCTGAGAGTCCTACTGATGTTACAGAGACATTTACAAGTGCAAGGATCTGTCAGAATTACTTCCAGATCTGGAGTTTGGCTTGTAAGTTTTATGGATAACGACTTGGTAGAATATATCTTAGTTATTTTATTGTGATTTCTTTTAAGGAAATGGTAAAAATGTGAGTTATAAAAAGAGGATGAAACATTTGTATTGAAGTTAATGTTGAAGGTCACAAGCAGTAAGTACTTGAAAACCTCACCAGTTATAATTAGCCATTACTTTTGTGCATTAGTGCAGCACAGGATGTATTATGCATACCTGCTGGGCAGAGGGACTTTTTCTTCATATGATGTTGGGTGTCAAAAACAGAATGAAGAAGTTCAAATTTTACCAGAGTGTTTCATCGGGTAAATAAAAAAAATTGAAATGTTTTACCCTTTTTTTTCCCCTGCCAAGGCTCACAGGCATTTCCAAAGTGCAACATGATTTCAAGGTTAACTGTCATTCCCACCCATCAGTTCCTTACATGTAAAATGAGCAAATATAGACTATCCATCAGCATGAGACTGTGTGAGACAAGGAAGTATGATGGCAGGATGTAAATTTTTCCATTAAACATCTCAGCACAATGACTCTGATGGATGGGGTTTTTTTTTTCATGTTTAGTACTACTGCTGTGATTCAGCTGTTAGGAATTCTGGGAACTGCAGAGATTTCACAGTGGAATTAAACAAGTGCTCTGCCCCACTGTGAATCCAAGGGAACTGTACAAACCTTCTCACAGGGAAGCTGTACTATTTTTGATAATACAGCATTCCAAAAACCTATAAGATGCAATGCATCTTGCACCATGTATAAACTGTGAATTGCATCTGAAAATATTTCTTTTTCTGTGAAGTTCAGCATTTTGAACATTATCTCTGTGGCTACTGCTATATTCTTTTGTTGAACTGAGATTTTGACAGCCTTCCTGTGAATGACCATCTAAACAGTGGCACATGCAGATGAGGACATGACAGAGGTCAAAATCTACTGCCTGAAAGAGTCTAAGAGGCATCTTGTTATGTACAGTGACCAGCAGTTACACCAGTGGAGACTTGGACATCCACCATTCTTATTACCTTTCCATAAGTTACTCACACTCTGTTTTTAGCAGCTCTCTCCTCCCTCTTGCTGACCAGTTCAAGGATCTGGAATGCTCTAGATGGTCTTATCTCTCTCTCCTCCCCTTATCTTGAATCCTGTTTGAAGTCTAGGAAGCCTTCCTTCCCAAATGATGTCTTGTACAGCTAAGGACTGTGGATAAATTGGAAAAAAGATTGGACAGAAATAGCTATGGACTAAGAGTTTTGTGGGACTGAGCAGTTTATTTTAGTGATTGCATAATCAGGTCTGAGAATTGGTAGGGAAGATCTTAGGAGAGAAATAACTTATATGATAGGGACAATGTCAAGGACACTCAAGGTATATATTCAGAGTTGAGAGGGGATCCAGGAATGCTTTGCTGTAAGGAATATCTAGGATGGTATTCAAGGGAGGGATGAGTATCCAAACCATTGACCATGAATTAAAACAGAGATTAATTACAGACCTATGGTAAGATCTAGAGATTGTGCAAAATTTCAGGTAAATACCATTCATCAGTGAAAAAAAGAATGGTCAGCAGTCAGAAAGACTGCAATAAGGAATTCCTGGTATGATGAAAATTCCCGTGTCCTCTTATCTTGATTTTTTTTTTTTTAAATTTAGGATTTACAGTGTATTTATTGATAATACAAAGTAAGGAAGAACACATTTCAAAGTACATTTATATATGTTTGGGAAAAAAGAGAGAGGGAAGCTGAATAAGTGGAAGAAATAACAATGGTCTTCAGAACACATAAGTCCTTAAATGGCATGGAAAAATTGAGCAGGCAGTACCAGCTCTTGACAGAGTTTGAGGCGCTGGTAAGGTGCTCTGCCTTCAGGGACCTCATTTAGCAGCAGCAATCCTCTGTGATACGTCGTCTGGATACAGAAACAAATGGCCGGATAGGATATGTGCCAAGCTCCACAGTGAACTTCCTTACAGTCCTTCTATAGGCTTGCTTGATGGTGCTCAACAGAATGATAGTCATAGATAATCTTCTGGGATATGTTGGGATAATGATACATAAAATTGTGTCCATGTCTGCTTTAATGATTTTCGAGAAACCAAGCAGAAGTTGTGGCTAAAGTAGTAGTCTCAGGTAGGTACTGACTAAAATTTTGCAGAATAATTGTTGAAAGAATAACAGAGGATCTCATGTTGGTGAGATAGCCTTTCTTACCCAAATAATGATTCTGAGCAGGAAGGGTTATGTACTCCAACTCCATATTCTTAACGCTGTAACCTTAAACCATACAATTTTAATCTTGCTGGAATTCATTCCATACTACATTTTTTTATGTGCCATTTTTACTTCTTTGGCTTAGTTTAAGGCTTGGTTTAAGGTATTGCTATTGAAGTAATTATCTCCTAATTTTATTTTAATCCACTGTTTCCTTTGTATGTTACAGAGCTTAGCATCATGTATTTCTATTAAAGTAATATCTCTCTCCTTCAAAATACACATCTCTCTCAGAGTTTAGGCTCTCACATGCTAACTTCTGCTTTTAAGAATGGTTGATTTTTGCCTACAGCTTTTGTGAGACAGATTTCTTCATAGCTCAGAAGGACTTAGTTACACCACAGTTTGTAAAATGCCATACGTACCAGTGACTGATAGATCTCTAAACCTTACGGCAAAGTTCTCCATGTATAGTACATTGGTGTCCATGGAAAGAAAAAAGCAAATACTTCACCATCATTGAACTTTTCTTATATTTTAATTCAAACATTTTCATGTGAGCTTTTCCCCCATTAAAAAAAAGGAGAAAAAACCAAAACAAGTTCAATAAAGAAAAATAACAGATAAGGGTCTTGCAGAATACTCTAAGGCCATCATAGATGCACTTAAAATGCATTTAAATTTCTTCTGTTTGGAATAAACTTCCTGATCACTGCTTATAGAGCATTGCCCCTCATTCCCTTAATAAAAGGTTTTTCGAGAAAGCTTTTTTTAGCTCTAGCTTTTCTAGAACCATTCATTTTATTATAAGGGTTAAGCAATGGCCAATACTTTACTTAATTTGTTGTTTCTATCAAGTATTTTATAAGTGCGCGTACAGGAAGAGTAAAATTCCCTTCTTTCTTTAAGTTTTGCTTGCTCACTGCATATTTTGAGTCATTTAACTCTAGATTATCCCATAATTGTCACTAATTTGGAATTTGTTTCACATATTTATACATTTTCTGATTCTTATGATTTGCCTTTGTGAAAGGTTTCTTAAATTGATTTTTTGTAAATTCTTCTAGCTTGATAAATGGTTCTTAAGGGCTCTAGGTGCTGTGGAAACACAAGCAACATTTCAATTGAGTTAGTAACTGTCCCCAAGGACTCCTCAAAGAGGACAATTAAAGATCTCCATAATATATTGGTTATATTGTCAGTGTCTACAAACCATCTCTGTCTAATGAAAATATTAATTGTTGCAAGTCATAACTCTTTCATAATTAACCCCTAAAAATTAACACCTAATGAGATTTTTTTTTGGAGGCATTCATTGCTTCAAATTTTTCATTGCTGTGTGTTGTCTGTAATGTAACTTCTTCTCATCTGTGATGACACCACAGATTTTAATATCTATGTTATTGACAGTGGTGTACATGTAAGCATAGTCATATCTACTATGTAATGTAGCTCTTGACACCAAGAGTGACACCAGTGAGAACAATGTTCTGATTTGTCAAGGTACCTGGTACTTTACATAAACATAAAATGCTATAAAATCTGAAAGACAATGATTTAGACAAAAAAATTGATAACCCCAAATAATAATAATAATAAAAAAGTCTAATTTTTTCTTCACTAATCATGCAAACAGAATTGAAGAAAGAATGTATTAGTATAGCATTCAAATGTGCATTATTAAAAAAAACTCTTTTTAATGTGTGCAAATATATATAATCTTATTAATTTTATTTAGTCCACCACTTCTTTTTCATATTAAAAAGCTTAGCATGCTGCCACATGCTAAGATTTAAGATTTGTGTCATCAGCTATACCAGAGGTCAGAAATTATGCATCTATTAATTATGTCCATATTTTCCAGTAAAGGATTTCCAAGTAGTATCCCTGTCTCCAAAGATACAGTGTTTTAAATTGAGCTTTAATTGTAACAGCTTCAGCATAAAGATTCTTCTGAACTATTTGGCTTCTATATGCAAATTTTAAAACACTAAAAATTCTAGTCATATTAAGGAAAGGAAGGTTTCTGAAGTGGGGTCTGTGCTGCTGTGGTCAAATATTTTTTAGCTGGGATAAAACATGTTGTCAAACATTCTTTTTCTCTCAGAAGTTCTTCTTTCACTCTTATTGGAATAATTACAGGAAAAAAAAAAAAAAAAAAAACACCCACCAAAACAAACAACCTTGAGTTGAATTTAACTCCAAAGCCAACATTATTATTTTTTTTAAAAATCATAATACCAAGTTTGGAAGAACTATATTATGGATTATAAATTGAAGAAAAATATTCTGGTAGAAATTGGGTCATTTTTTTGGTATAATATTTAATTCCAGAACATAGGCATCATTATAGGAAGAATTAAAAACTTCTAACTGACATATATGCACACACACAAAAGGAAAGCTGAAATACCAGACAAGGGTAAATTGATTTTTACTTTGTTAAATTGGAATTATTAGCTCATTGAAGAATTAAAAGGCTGTGCTAATTTGAAGAAGTGAGAAATCAGCTAAGGTAGTTGATTTAGTACTTGTCAGTAAAATTGTTCTTCTTTTGTCAGAACAGTTTCTATTCATTTCATATTTTTCCTGTAATAAGGTCATGATACCTTACTTGGCTGGCATATGCATAAAAGACTTTTGGAAAGCATCATTCAGTTTTTGTTTCATTTATTTCTCTTGGATATCATGCTTTCAAAGTCTTTTGCCCCTGAGTATAATTAGCATGATTTTTTTCTAATTCTCAAATCCCTCTTCTCACTGTGTTTGATGTGTGACAAACTTTTGAATACTTTTATCATTTCAAACTCTGTGGTTTTTTTTTTTTTGTTTTCCTACATACATTAATGTAGGGAAGTTTTATTAAGTGAAGACCTCTATGAAAAATGGCTTACAAGAACTTATTTCTTCATAGTATGTGGAGTGCTATGATAAAAACATACCTGCCAAATCTAGAAACTCCTGGGCTTTGTGTAGGGACAATTCACTGTTAAAATGACTAATTTTCTCCTCAGCTTAGCTCTTCATTTCAAGCAATAGGAAAGGAAAAGTACTGGGAAATGCAGTAAATATAATTTCAGATTAGAATCAGACCTAGCTCACAGTATAAGTATGTCGAAAAGGTGTCTGCCGTGCTAAGTAATTTTAATGTTCAAAATACTATATATGCAACATTCCCTGAAATGCATTTATTTTCTGTAGATTAACTCCTCATTGTAACAACAGAGCGTGCTTGCAGGTCCTCAGATGTAGTTCTGCCTGCATTGGGAATGCCTTGTGGTAGACTAAAATGCCTTTAGTCATGTTTATGACTAAAATAGGAAAAGCATTGATGCAAATGAATTCCACTTCCTCTCCCTTAGTTAATACATATTTCTGTATTTTTTAGGGAGCATCAGAGTGTATGAATCAGTGAAATAAATGGGCCAGGTTCTACCAGCTTTATTCATATCTTACTCTCCATTTGTAGAGGCATTTCTCCACCAAGTTTCTTCAGAACCATAAGCAATTTGAAATAATCTAGTTTAAAGAAAAAAAAAAAAAAGACCACAAACAAAAACACCAAAACAAACCCCAAACCTCAAACTCTCAAACAAATCAAAAACTAAACTCTTTCCTTAAGAGCAGGTTACCAGTCCCTGGAAGATGCAGAAAGATTGTATTGCTAAGTGCTAGTTGAAGTTTGAGATCATGTTTATGTCAGGAGGTTGGTGTGTCAAGAGGTCGAAGAAGATGATTCTGCCTCAGCTCACATGAGACCCCACATGGAGTGCTGCATCCAGCTTTAGGGTGCTCAGCACAAGAAAGACATTGACCTTTTGGAGTGAGTCCAGAGGAGGGCAAGGAAGAGAGGGAAGAGCACCTCTCCTACAATAAAATGCTGATACTTTTTTTCTACCTCTTCCTTACTCTTTCTTTCTTACATGCCTAAGGTTCATCTGGATTTGCTCCTATCTGTTTTCTAACATGCATTGTATACTTTCATTTTTTTGGTTATTCTGCAGCTCCATGCTACATTTCAATAGATACCTTGCCTTTTCTGGGTGTTAGATGCTGTTGGGTATGAGTTCCCTTTGTTCCTTCTAAAACCAAGCCAATTTTGTCTAGCTCCAGTCTACATGTCTTTAACTGGCATGTGGAAAGTGGCTTATAGAGAAGAAATCTCCCCTCTAGCCTGTGTCCCAGCTCTTCTCATCCCCTGCCTGTATTCTCCTGTGCTGCATCCTGGATCTCCTGATATGGGGACACTTCCTGGTATGAGCTCTCTGCTCTCACACCAGGCTTATTATTCTCTATACTGCAGCATTATATTTGAGTCATAAATATCTCATTGTAGCATAGTTGCCTGCAACTGTCATCTCTAGTCATTTCAACTATGAAAACATCAACAAAACAAATTAGCCATAGCTACCCATGTCAATTAGAAAGAGGATTATTGCAGCTAAACCAAGCAAAACAAAGGTGCAGGCAGATGAAAATTTCAGACAGAGGTAGCCTGACAAGTCCTGAGACTTCCAAAGTCAGTAAAATCTTGTGGCCTGTTGATATCAATGACAATACTCTGTATTACAGGGCTGCAGGGTAACAAAACTGAGGCTGAAGACACCATAAAAGTCTGTTTTGATATGCAACTGGAAATACTGTACTGTGTTATCATCTATAAGAGCAGACTATAAAGTATATTTTCATTCTTTTTTATATATTGATGCATTTATTATATAATTAGGCTCTAAAATATATATGTATATATATACACATATACATATATATACATATATTTATATATGTATATATATATGTCTTATCTCATTTTGAAGATATTCATGACTTGCTTTTATTTTGAATCTTCAGTCTAATTAATTCCATGCTGAAGAGATAGTAATATCTCTTTTGTTTTGTTGTTTGTTTTTTTTTTTTAATTCGTGACATCAGTAATTGCGCTAGTGAGTTTTCCATCATAGCATGTTCTATGGAAATAAAGTAGCATGTTTGTGGAAATTTATACTACTTTTATATAATGGTTTTCCATGTGCTAACCATACCCATTTGGAATATTTCTTCTTCTTTGTCTGTCTTTTGACAAGAATGGCTGTTTCTATAAGTGAATACTGGTGAAATGGAGTCTCAGAGGAGAAAGATGTTCATGCTGTGCAAGAGGAGGCATGCAAGGGGTTAAGGCTGGCAAGAGAGCATGGGGCAGTGGCTTTGGTGAGATAGTACAGTCCCACATAACAGGTGTCAGAGAATGGAAAGATTGATTTTTCGAGACACTTTGTAATGCTTGTGTGTGTGTGGTAGGGGGTGGTGAGACAGTGCCCTGCCCCCATGCCCCCCAGCCCCATGGTGTCTGTCAGCCATGACACACTGGAGGCAGCCCCTTGACGCCTTTTCACTGGTCCTAAAATCATGAGCCAGACACACATAGGTAATAAAAAGTGGTTACCTTTTTAAGGATCCATATGGTGCACAGCTTGCTTGATGGAAAGCACCGAAGATGCATGCATACCATAAAATGGATACAACTTTTATATGTTTAGAAAATTAGCATAAATGACAAGAATGCCCAGTTAGAGACATGAGTGATGAGGTAATTTGTCCCTGGTTCTACCCTTTTCTAAATTCTTCCCGCACTTCCTTCTTAGATAGGAACTAAACTTTGCTTATGAAAATATGTCTCAGAGAGCTGGTTTCAACCTTGGCTCCCAGAGAGCCTTACCTTGGACCCCCAGGGCTTGGAGCTGCCTTATTTTGTCTTTCTGTCTGTTAATAGAATAGGTAAAATGCTAGTTATGACTACAATAATAGGGTACAGAGTTACAAATATATATGTAAGGAATATAGAGAATTTATAAAAGCAAAAAGGCAAGAAATCAATTCAGCATCACCCTCAGTGTTTCTAACCAAGCCCCTGAGTGTCCAAGAGCCTGGAAGTTCCATCTGGGGTAAAGGTTTATGAGACGCTGAGGGTTTAAGAGGGATCACCGGTAGGCAAGCACATTGTTCTTTAACATTTTCTTCATCTTGGAGTTTTCTATCTATTACATCGCTGAAACCCAGAAGCTGATAGCTATATGTTTGTCTTTCTATATCTTTCCTGTCTTTTTGTCTTTCTCTCTTTCTTCTTCTTCCTCTAACACTCTTTTCATGGAGTGTAACATCAAATGGGCGCAAACAAAAATTAGTTTGCTAAGCTGAATGGCCTAAGTCCATGCAGTGATAAATGTTTTATGTTGCACAAAGTCTTTTGCCAAAGTCCCTTGATTTTTTTGTATTTTGCCAGGAAAAAAAAAACCAACCAACTTTTGTGTAGTTTTCACCTCTTGAGAATATCTGGTTGGAATCTCTCCCTAGTGCCTACCCAGAGCAGAGTAACCTCAGTTTGCCCCCTACATTTAAGTGTCCGGGGTGTTACAACATGTCTAGTGATAGTAACCATGGTGGTTGTGTGACCAAAACATTGCTCAGCAGATGCAGGGTGCTGTGGTAGGGAAAAGGATCCCCCAAAAGACCCTGGCCTTTGTCTTCAGGGTCTGAGTATGCCTTCCTGCAGCAAGTCATCAATCCCCAGCCCAGGCTGATCTTGGGAGAGTCCTGTGGTGGCCTTGGGGCTCTGGCTGTTAGCTGAGAGAGGAAAAACCAATGATTGGTCTTAAGGGGAAGAAATGTATAAAAAAATTCACATGACAAAAGTGTTTGTAGACATCCTGATTTTGATGTAAGATGTTTACCTTCGTGGCAAGCAATTTGGAGCATTAAGCTGTGTAAACTTTTTATCTTCCAACAATAATTAACTTCTTCAGCTTTTTCATAGCACTTAATCATAGATTCCTCCTTTCCCATGTTCATTTCAAACCTGAAAAATGTGTTTACTTTTGTAACAAGTAAGTTGCATTAATGTTTATAATATATGAATGATACAGCAGTAGAGTGCTCCACATCCCAGGATTAGTCTTATTTTTTCTAAAAAAAAACAGAAGCAATTTTTTCAACAACCAGAAATTTTTGACTGATAGATGGTTAAAGCGATTGCTGTAATTGCACAAAGAAATGCAAAAAAAGAACGTCTTATGTCTTCAATTGAACACTTTCAAATCATAAGCAAAATATAACCACTATTTAGCTTTCTTTTCAATGTGAAAATGATTGTGTGCTAATTCTTCTCTTTTTTCTCTTTTATTCTCTTTATCTTATTTTTATTTCTGGCTTTTCACATTTTATTTCATATTGAGTGACATTTGAATCCAAGACAACATGCTATGTTAAAAGAGATTCTGATTTGGGAAAATTAAGTCATAGGCCAAATTTATTCTAACTTTGGCATTTAACTTTTTGAAATGTTTTAGAACCATCCCACCACATTAGGTAACTTACAGTCTTCACTTTTTATGTCCTTGATCAAACTATTTCAGAATTTGTTTAACATTTAGATCCTGTTCATTTTCTTATCTTTTTTATTAAGTACTTAAGAATAGTATCTAACACATGCTGAATTATTGCAATAAAGTGAAATTTAGGATTCTTTTAGGATCTATTTATACTTGAAAACTAATGCTGTGAAGTCAGTTATTTTTAATCACTTTCTGAAGTTTTCATGTAAAGGATAGAACATTTGTTATTTCAACTATGTTTGGGGTTTTTTTGTTTGTTTTGTTTTGTTTTAATTTATTGTGCTATTAGTAGAGGATGAATTGCACCTAAATATTACTTAATGAAAGGGAGAACTATCTCAGTTTTTGTCTTGCTGTTTATATTTCTTTCTACCTGGGATTCTAATACTGCAGATATCATATATTCTTAATAGGTTCTTAACTAGATTGCTGAACATTGAAAGTACCCATTTCCTAGTTTCAATGCAGTTTTATCATTAGAATCAAAGCAGTAACATGCAACAGGATTTGTGTGAGACACAGCTCTACATCTAGTGTCCTGCATTGATGAATGGGGTCCTGTGTTTTATCAAAAGAAGCATGTATGTCCTATGAAGTCATACATACCACCTCACAATCTTACTATTACTGATATAACTAATTCAGATTACTCAATTATCTAAGTTTGTTCACCAGAAAAATTCCTATGTGAGGTGCTAGGAGAGATCGAATGGTTTAAAGGGTTGTCAGCATTAACTGTGGCCTTAACAGGAAAATGCATTTTATTTCATCCTCCTTGCTACATGGAATGCAAGCTAATTTGCATTCATCTCCTTGACCTTCCCTTGTACAGAAGAAATCATGAGAAAATATCACCAATACAACTAGTTTTTACAAGAGTTTTTCTGTCTGCTATTTGGACTCCATAACAGAGGAAGTTTTTTTTTCCCCTTTTTGCATATTCATTCATGTTCTTGGTGAAATGGCATTGCACCTAATTTGCATTGGCTAATCAGAGGATTTTCACAGTTTTGACTACCGTGTATAATACAACAGGCAAGATACTTACCATATCTCTACTAAAAAGCCTGTAGCACGAGTTTAATCATGCTATTTAATTGCTAGGCTTAATTTGAAAATAATTGTTCACAGCAATTAAGTAAATGCCCCAATTTCATTAACAGACTTTCTAATTAGAAAGTACAACATAAAAGTGCTAATGTTGCTTCATTAGGCTTGAATTACGGGTTCTAATACTACTTTTTTACTGTCTATACAATTTCTCTCTGTGGTAGAATATCAGCCTAATAACTGGTACTAGATTAGTAACAAATTTCCTGTGGTAGCACAGTCATGTCCTAGCCAAATGTGCAATGTTTTATTACAAAGGAGACACAAGTCTGTATTTTAAATTTTAAGTATAGTCAGAAATATAAAGAACTCTGAGATATAGCAATATCAGATAAAAATTTGTAGGAATTAATTACTTTGAAGAAGAATATAAGTTTTTTTCAAAATGTAATGTCCCAATAGGTGCTTGCTACTTGCTACATAAGAAAATGTATATGAAAAATAAATGAGAAATAAAAAGATAGTAAATGTGGCTGCTGATAATATAGAGTGATGACCAAAATAATTATGGCAATGTCACAAGATGTCATTATAGATGCCACATGACATGTCATCTTTAACTGTCAAAGCTATTGTTTCTTTAAAACATTGAGGAATAATAATTTTTTACTGTATTACTGTAAATTTGTGTAAGAAGGAAGAAGGGTATTTCTATTTCAATCAGAAAGATTCCCTTTTTTGCATATAAAAAGTATCAGTATTCAGTAGTTTTATCATGCCATTGAGTGGAGAAAAGAAAATGTAAAAGAAAAAGTTGCACATAAAAGCAATAAGAAGAAATCTAAAAGATTGTAAAAATACATAAAAGCACAAAATAGAATAGCCCTTGCTTCTTTCTAAGTTACCTTCAAGCTTTCACTCAATTTCCTTTATTATTTCCCATACCGTCTCTTGCTTAAAAAATGAGGATGATTAAAAATAGGTTACTAAGAACGATATACTGATAAATTTCTTGTGAAATCCTGCCAGCTGTCTTGTGTGCTGATCATTAGTAGACGAATGTAGAATTGACAACATTTACGTAGCTATGGATTTTAATATCTGTAAAAATATACATGCAGCTAAAGTTTGTGATTTTTTTTAAGTTTTGGATTGCAACATCTTGTCTTGTTCATGCATGCATATGTATGTACAAATTGTAATGTTCATAAACAGGAAAAAAATAATTTTGACGTACTAGTCTCCATCTAAAAATATTATATCCTGATTATGTGTATGGAATGTGGCTATGGAGAAGAAATTATAAATATGTAGAAATGTTGCAAATAGACCATAGTGTTCATCTGGTGGTTCAAGAGGGTATCGAGAGAATTTTCCCTATTGAAAGATGGAATTAAACTCTTCTTGTTACTGAAAGACAGTGCAGAAAAGAATAAATGTCTTGGTCTGGATTGTCTCTCCGCAATATCCAGCCTGTGGTTTTTCCTAGGACCAGTGTAAGCCTGCACACGTACCATAGTTGTGAGAGCAGTGAAATCAGTACTCACTTTTTGAAAATGCTAACACAATTAGTGATGTGTGTGTGTGTACATTTACACATATACTTGCTGAAATAAGTTCACCCGGATTCAATAAAGCAGCAAAGCATATCTTCATTTCTTTCCTAATTGTCAAAACCTAGCAAAGTACTGCAGAATTTACTCTTACATTTTCTCTGTCAGTCCACTGTATTTAGCAAGATATTTTTTTTAAATCATCAAATGCAATGAGGACCACACTAAGTAGTGTCCTGCCTAGACAGGAGCTGATTTTATACAAGGACTATTTGTAACCGTAGTTTAGTCAGATGTGATTCCAGCTTCCAGAAGTGCCAAAATAACCTGGATTTTAATTAATTACTAGAGTGATATGCAACTTATTCTTCCCTCTTTCAGGCTAAAGCAAGGAAAAAAAAAAAAAAAAAAAAACAACAAAAACCAAAAGCTCAGCACATACTGAAACAAGTTCTCAGTGCTGCAGTCCATCTTCTGTAACATACAAGAGTGAAAACAGAAAACTGCACAATTTTTTTTCTTATGTTGTGGAGTTTTAACAGCCTTTGACCTTTCTGGAGGTCTTAGAGTGCTGCTTTTATTTTCTCTCTGTTTGCTGCTACCCATATCATGCAAGGAATTTCTTTTACGAGTTCATCAGCCAGAGTTTTGTTTTATTCATGTATTTAATGAAATTTTTATATCATGACCGAAAAGTTATGACAATTAGCATAGCTGGAATTGTCTGTCCCTCAGCCCCCATATTTGTGCATTTTCTTTTACTTACTCATTATTTCCTCATTTTGAATCTGAGAGAATATGGGTCTTACTGTGTCTCTGTAGTTGGTTTGTGATTGCAGATAAGATTCTGCATAAACAGACACCTCTACAAGTAACCCTTTCAGTGACTCCTACGGAACTAAAATTACAGCTCTGATCTTTCTTTTAGACAGTTTGCAAAGTTGTTTTTTCCCTTCTTCTCTTACCCCTGAGCCAATACATTCTTTCTAACATGACTAAAATTGGTTGTATAAGGGGGAAGTTCCAGAATCAGGCCTTGTATCTGTGTACATCCGCTCACATGTTGAGCTTAAATTGCTTTTTCTCCATATTTGTTGATTTTTTTTTCCTCCATGTTCGGTCAACATGACAAGATAAAATAAGCCAGCTAGTACTTCAATTTCAAATGGAAATGTAGAGTTTAATGTTTTTTTCTGGTTATGAATAAAAAAAAAGACAGGAAAGAACATCTTTCTTGAAAAATGGTTCTAATAGGATATTGCATAGTATTTAAACATGTAGTCATAGGAAATGAATCAGAATGTAATTGGCTTTTGCTACTTTACTTATTATTAGATTTAAATTTGGATGTCAGAAAGATATTTTATGATAACCATATTTTGGAGGGAAAGAGACCATAATAAAATTTTGGAATGTTGCAAAGTTGATCATTTTAAAGGGTCTGTTTGAATAGGAATGAAAATGAAATTAAAGCAATGTAAGTTCTTCCAGGGAAATCTTATGTATGTTTTCCCAGTGAAAAACTATTGAATACCAATATGTATAAAGGGGGGACTTTAACATGTGCTTATATGTTAAATTGAAAGTCAGTCAGCTCTCTTGGCTCTCACTGGTCGCTCATAATTATATCCCATGAAGTTCCTCCAAGTAGGTCTCCAGACAGTCCGAAGTCTGCTCTCATGAAATCTAGGATTGTGATCCTAGTTCTGTCTTGTTCCCTTCTCTTGGGATCTTAAACTCCAGCATATCACTGCTGTCAAGACTGTCCCTGACCTTCACATCCTCAGCCAGTTCTTTCTTTTTTTTTGTCAGTGGCGTTTTAATTTCTCTATTATCTATGTCAGAATGTCATCACCAGTGTGTGCGTCATGTAGGATGAGTGCCCATGGATTGTGCCCTTCTGTGTTGCCCCTTCAACTGATCCTGGAGCAACAAAGCTGATTTGATTTCAGAATTATATGAGATATTTTGGCAATCTGACAAAATTTGAGATTTTTTAATTTTCATTCTTGTGATACACAATGGGAGGCATGATGTGAGCCAGACAGATATGTGACTTTCCAGTCACTTCATCAACAGCTCAGCAGGCAGAAGGTGCTACTTGCAAATTATGACTATTAGACCTAAAGTAAAAATACTCAGTGCCATTAAATGGTCATGATATGAAGCAGTTCATGAGAACACACTTGTGATGTCTTTGGTTGCCTTCACACTGGAAATTACCATTGTACTATCAAACAGTTTTTACAGCAGCTTCAGTAGACATTCTAGTAACTGACCTGGCAGTATCAATAGTAGCAGTATGTGAAAGACTTGCTCTTCATGAGTCAAATGTCTCTAGATTAAGGGCTACTGGTGTGAGAAAACTGCTGCAGACTTTGGTTATCCAGCAATTGCTCTGGAGAATCAGGATGACAGAGAGCTTACCTGAGATTTTTTCTCATGCATCAACAGCAAACCAGTATTGAAATTTCTATTCCACTGTTTATTAGCCTGCAGAAACATGATTTGACTTTACTATACAGATTAATGTGCCTGAAATGATGAGAAAATCATTACATTAAAAAAAATGCTGAGGGACAGATTACATCATTTGCCATGTTTGAGCTGTGCAGTGCTTTACTCACATAGGTTTCCCACCTATACACAAAGGTGGAAAACAGGTTCCTGTTTATCCTCTCCTTCGGCAATGTTAATAAGCACTTGTTTTCTCTGATCATGTCTGTACTGTGGAACTCATGTCTTTACATATATTTGATTTTTGTTTAGCCTTGTAAGTTTTAATGGTGTTGGTACTGTGGAAATTTGGCTGATGAAGTCTTACCCTGAGCACTAAGCTTTGCTCCAAATAATTACTTAACTGGTTGAAAAAAAAATTCAAAAGCATGTATTTAGAAGAAGACATGGTGGCATTTCCATGTACCACACCAGATTGTTCTGTGTAGTCTGTACCCTGAAGTAAATTTGAATATTATATTTTCCTCCTTACCCTCAAGATGGAAGGGTTAATGAGAAATCTGAGATCTTGCTGAAGTTTTTTCTATGTGCAGAACTTCAGGATAGGCAGCTGGATGTCACCCTCAAGATCCGACTTGCTCAATTTATGGGTGCCAACATTCTTACCTTGCAGCATAAACAAAACAAGTTTTGAAACCTGTCTTGCCTCTAAAGTTATGTCTTTTTGATTGATTGTGTAAATATGTATGTGTGGCTTTCTGCATGGTTACTCTTCTAATGAGTAGATTGAGAAGCTGGTTTAGAAAGACTCCAGAAGGTGGATTATGAACTTCTAGAACTCCTTGCTCTTACAGGTCACTGGATTGACCTGGGAGGGGGGTCAATACAGTAGATGGGGGACAAGGTGTTCATTTAGCATTATCACTTTACACCACTTTCAGTGTTTGTTTATGGAATGGTGATTTGAACAAGCTGGTTTCAATGGATTTTTTTTTTTTTTTGTGCTCTAAAATCTTTCCAACTTGGGTTTTTGAGAGTTTTTCCTACCAAGTCATATTAAGAGTGCTCAGTCATAAGCTTCAGATCATTTAGATATTCTGCCCTACTCCTTTTTCAGACCAAAGAAACCCCTTCCAACCTTCTAAGCCTCACTTTAAATTCTCCAAATATCACCTCTTTGCCTTCCTTATTTCCTTTCTATATTTGGCAAGTGTTGAAAATCTACTAATGATGATTCTATGATGATTCTGTACTTCATGGTTACCCTAGCAGATATGGCAGGCCTGTAAGAAGTACAGAAAAAACCCCAGAAGTTATTGGGGGGTTTTTGTTCAGTTTCCATGGAAACAAATACAGAAATAAATCATCAGTTTTGTGCTTCCTTTCTTCTGACTTCTTCCCACTAGCAGGGAAACCATATGAATTTTACCCCTCTTACTTCTGTATTTTGGTACCCTACTTTGTCTAATGCCTGAGCTAATTTTGTGGACTTTGCCTGGGGAGCTTGGCGCAGAGCATCTTTGAGTGATGCAGAAGTGCACTCACTGCAGGGATCTTGGATGAGTAGGGACAGGGACTGCAGTTCTGCAGGAGCATCTTATGTCAGAGGACTTGGAACTGATTTGTGAGGAGAAAAAGCAGAAAATATATCAGAAAAAAAAGTGAGTATACGTTAGCAGGATATACAGAAAAATTGTGTTACAAGTACTATTGGACTGGTAATACACCTGGGAGAGAGCAGCTCTGTCATGTAAGAAGCAAAACAGAAAAATTCTCTGTTTGAATCATTGTGCAGTACATTGCCTTGTACAAAAAGATACACTGTTCAGTTTTGCAATTATTTTCTTCAGAAAAATGAGAGTTAACATTGTTCTTCACATTGTCTATCACTGTTTCTGTGTTTATGTATTTGTAGGCAACTGTGTGCTATGACGTATGCCCTAAATGTTTGCGGTTAAAATGCTATTTATGCTATCTGATAAAGTGGCTACATAAAATGCTATCAAGTATATCTTATAAAACACCTCCATAAAAAGCTGTGGAATATACCTCATACAGTGATGATACAATGCTACAATATTTATTTAATAATGTCCTAGGAAACGGACAGCTAGGGCACTGACCAAACTGTAAAAAAAATTAATTTGTATGGAATCTAGTTTTGCAGTACTCAAATATATTTTACTTAGAAACTAGTGTAATTCTGATCTCCCAGTTGGAAAGGAAAGAGGAAGGACAGCTCAAAGTCACTGTTTTGAGCACATTAAAAAAAGAAAAGGCATGACAGGCTGCTTGTCTAGGAGAGAGCTGGACCAGGAACTATAAATAAATAGGCAAAGTCAGACAACACTATAAAACACGTTGTTCTTGTGACAATATAAATCAGTTCCTCAGATTGATGTAAATGCATTTTATCCTGTCCAGGCAGGAGGAGAATAACCTTAAAAATACCAGTGTGTATCAGCACATCATGGATGTTTCATTTGGTGAAAAAACACAGGTTAGCCTTTTATACTTTATTATTCTTATTACA
The DNA here is from genome assembly GCF_015832195.1 of Motacilla alba alba. NCBI lineage: Eukaryota > Metazoa > Chordata > Aves > Passeriformes > Motacillidae > Motacilla > Motacilla alba. The sequence goes on from NC_052017.1 coordinate 74,664,275, forward strand.
CACAAACAGTAAAAATAGGAATAACTTAACAGAAACTACACTATCCAGTGTCTGTGTTTTATAGCTTCATTAGAGTCTGTTTTCAGAATCTGAAGTCAAAAAAAAAATTAGGATTTCTAAGAGATCTCATTGTCAGAATGATAATGGTCTTCTTGTCTGTTGGTTTTATTATTCCTCTGTGTACTGCTCACAGTTAAGTACAGCTTGCTGATTGCATTCCCAGTCAAAATTTATCCTTGCTTCTTTTTCTATAGATATAAGCATCTTCCTGAGGTCCAAACTGATTGCTGTCTTCCAAGGAATTTTCTCTCCCTTGCTCTTGTTCCAGAACTGCCAGGTATCCTAGGTGTCACTCCTGTATACTCTTCCATTCTTAGTGCCTTCATTATTCCAGCAGTGACTTACAGAGGTTTTCTAAATATTTTTCTCTCTGTGGAAATAAAGGTGACCCAGGATCTCTGCTGATCTCCAAGGAGTTGCATGATGTATGGCATAAAACTCAATATTGCCACTCATACAGAGAAAAACTTCTCCATTCACTTGATTTGAGCTAAATCAGGGTTGAAGAATTTATGAGCAACAAGTAGTTAATCAGTAATGAGAGAACTAAATCTTCAGGATTAGTGTCAGCAATACAACAGATAGACCACAGCAATACGTATTTAGGAGGTGTTTGCAAAAGACCTACAGAATTGTAAATCCACCATAATACCTAATTTCCCCCAAACTGTAACATGCAGAGAGCACTGCAGACGTGACCCCTGCAGTGGATATTAAGCATAAACTGGCCTTGATGTTAGTTCATGTGATGGGTCTGTGTATGACCACTGGAATGCTGAACACCTGTTGGAGAACCACAGGCCTGTAGAAAGAGCCTCCCACGCTAGTGGTTTGTTATATGCTTATTATAATCACATAGGAATATGTAAATTGTAGTATTATTTAAACCTGTTAGTCAAAGTAAGCAAATTTTTTAACTGTCTGCATTAACCATTTAATTAACTTAGAGCCAAAAAGCCTTTTAATTTAAAAGCCTAATCTAGTCAGATTCCTCAAGCTTTGAAGATGCAGGAGGAAGTATGGCTTTGCAGTATTTTATACCAGAGGCAAAAAGACCTGTAGAGAACTAGGAAGCTTAAAGGAAATATCCTGAAATACAAGTCCAATACCAAGAATGCATTTACATAATACTTAGATTTAATTTGATGATTGCCTGGGTTATCTTAGGAAGGCTTATACATTTTGTTTTCTGTTCATTGAATTTACTGTTTCAAAAGGAACAGCTTTGGGAAAGCTGGAGAATTAAATCCCTTTATCTGTCCACTGAATTAGTTCAACTGTGGGGACAGTTGTACTTATCTGTTGGACTGAAACCAAGAGCTATTCAACAGAGAAGGTGCGTCTGTCTGCTGAGACCACTGACAAGAATGCCAACAGGGATACAACTTTCTGAGCCAGTAACTTCAAAGAGAATGCTTTCATTTCAGCACAAGTTAAGGATGTATAGCCAGCAATTTTGAAAAAATCTGTGCCTTGGCATTACTTTAAACTATCTTCTGCCAAATGTTGTCAACAGCAAAAAGGTTATAATGTGTAAGGGGTTCTTTAAGCAATAAAGCAATGTTTCTGGCACGATTTCCTACCCATAAATCTGAAAAAACCCTGCTTGCTTCCCTTGAGGGTCCTTATAAGGCTAGGCTTCTAAACCCAAAAATGCTGAATTTATGTACAACACCAAAAATCAACTGTCTGTCAGAAAAAAAAAAATACAGAGTAGACTTATGCAAGCTCATAAGCTACATCAAACTGTCATCTGAAAATGAGGGAACATTTGATAACAAAGAAATGTGTGCATTATTTGTGGCAATATGGTGTGGAATTGCAGGCCTGCTAAAAGAATAGATGACATAGATTTAAGGCTGTCCACTTTGAATGAAAGATCAGATGATACCAGGCTCTGAAATACGTCTGTGCAGTTAATTTCCTTAGCGGAGGAAGTTCTTTCAAATGCTACTGCCCCCATACTCCTGTTTCTTATTTGTTGTTTCTCTGATGATGGACTGTAGAAAGGCTTTTGTGCTTGAAATCTTACGCTTTTTGTCCCAAACTCTATCAGTGTGTCTGTGTAAGAGATTCTTATCTCCCAGACAACCTTTTGTATCACCATAATACTTAAATAATCTATCAGCAACTTTTTGCCTGACACCATTGTGCCAGGCAAAAAATGGAAGAAAAGCTATACCGTGAAGGGCAATTCTCTGGATACAGCAGTGATCTTATTCTGTGTGAGGATGTAAAATTCATTATTAGTTATTGTAAATGTTATTGACATCAGTCACTGAAAAACCTGCTTTCTCCATGGTCAAACTTTTTACCTTAGTGTCTTCTCTCCTCAAATGACATAAAATTTAGATCAAACCATCCATACAGGCTCTTTGCTTGCAATCTCAGGAGATGATCTATGCATGTGAAAAAAGTCAAGAGATGAGATGCATAAGCAAGAGAGCAGCAGTTTTTCTATATGCATACATGAGATCCTTTACTAGTGCCAAATGAATATGTATAAAATACGATAAATTTTTATGCATTAAAATGTATTTTAAGCTATGAAACTATGCTCCAAGTGAATACTGTACCTGAAAAAAGAATTAATAGTGCATTGAAAGAGATAGTCATGCTGTTAGTTTTCTTGTGTTTCTACATGACAAAAAGTCATAAATATTAATGTATAACAAAATTATGTTCTGTTGAGAAGTAACAGAATATGTTTGACACATTGAAGAATGAGAACAAAAAGGAAATGGTAACAATTCACATTGCTTAATGTATGACTAATCATCATCTATCCATCCTTTTATTTTTGATAACTATACCTTCACAAATTCAGTATCAAACAACTTTTCTTTAATTTAATGAACATTTTTTGAAAATATAGATTTTTAGATTGATGTGTCAGTTCTTATATGAATAGGAAATGGCAAAGTACAATTTCTTGGCCTACTATCTTATTTTCAGAAATTGCCTGGAGTCTAAATGACCTTCTCCTTGACTGCCATGTCAGCAGTGCATATATGATTCTGAAGCTCTAACACAAATTTGTAAGTGTAATGAAAGCAAATTTAACAGAATATAGCCCAAAAGCCTCTGCTCCAGTAGACCAAATGTACAAGCATAAGCACACTGTCAGTGGTTTCTGAAACGGCAGGAACTGAAATTTAAGTATGTGATAAAAGCCAGTTTGTCACCATCAAAAACATCATTCAGGTTTCTGGATAAGTTTGCTGGATATTACTTAGATAAATTCATTTTTATAAAATCTAGTATCAAATTGGATCATAGTTTGTCTTATCTGAGAGTGAAGCCTATGTTTGACCAGTGATTTAACTTTATTCCCAAGAAGATTTAAGTTAAACTGTACACTCTTAGCATTGACTCACATCTATCAAAACTCACTGCAACACTTCAGTATAACAAGAAAAGTTAATGGCTTTTCAAGTTGCTGTGGGACTCAGACAGTAGTAAGTAATAAAAGAATGCACATAAAAATAATTATGTTGATTTTGGGCAAAATATTTCAATATCATCTGTGAAATGTGGATCTTGTCAAAGGAACAATGCAAATCAGTTTTACTCAAATAGGGTATCAGAATGTAAACAATAAAACTAAGAAAGATACCATGAATGCTACACTGCTTAAATAACATGAAAACCATTATATTTTTTGAGAACAAATTTTATTTCACTTCTACACCTGCTATGGTAAATAGGATTCCTGTGTTGTTTTTACAGGTGTTGGATATGTGGGAGTGCTGATTCCATAAGAACTCTCCTCAAGTTGCCCATGCTGTGGCACCTCACACACACCCACCCAAGCTGAGTGAGAAGTGCCACATGACATTGGGCATTAGGTGCCTGCATGGCTTCTCTGTTGCACATCTCAAGCTTCAGCATCACGGAAGACTAATGCTTTTGTGTCCTTCTGTACTCCTGCTCTCACTCCTGGAGTGAAATGAAAGGGTGGAATTTGAGTCATCATGCAGGGAAAGCTGTTGGCTAGACAAAATCAGAACCAAGGCTTTAGTAAACCCTAGCAGATTATGAAATAGTAAAAGCTGAAATAATTATGAATCATGGCTGATACTGTGAGAAGCAATTAAGAAAATCAAAGCTGTCCTTAATCCATTAAATTTAGTCACCCTGATATCAAATATACAGCAATAAACAAAAAGCCATGGTCTGTGCATCCTAGTTTGGAATGGTAGAGGCTAAAAGAAAATACACAACATTAGATTTGTCCAAGTACTTGTGACCTGACTGATCCCCAAATACCTAAAAACATTTGATCCTGGTCTGAATGAAAGGTGGATCATGTTACATCACAGCCAGTCCGTGCTGTGGGGGATCCATCCTATTTTTCTGCACCCACACCCCAAACATTCTAATCACCCAAAATTTCATCACTGTTGTTCTTTTAAAACCCATTACAAGACTGTCAGAATTAGATGGAAATAGTGAGTTTCTCCTTCCAGAAGACAGAGAGATATTTGGAAAGACAAAGCATATGCACAAGATATTGTTAAACAGGAATATGTCAGTGATGTGCAAAGAAAAGCACTTAAGACAAAACAAAATCATCTGCCTGACAATACAGGAAGCTGAATGATTCTGAAGCCAGTAAGTTTTGCTAATTTTGAGGGAAACGTCACTTTTATTTTTATTTTCATTTCAAGGAAATAAATCTAATATGTTCATCTGATATTTGAGTAAGGAATCCTGTTCAAATAATTACGAACTTCCTTAGAAGTCACTATGAATGTAAAATTGAAGATCCAAGTCAAAGAAACACAGAATAAACATATTCGGGCACGCAATAGCTATAATAAATTTAATTTTATATATATATATATATATATATATATATATATATATATATTTTCATCAAGAAAGAATAGACGGCTAAGTCAAAACATGACAATGCCTCTGGGAAAGCAGAACATGTTAGCACTATTCTTCAAACCTGCAAGCAATAGTCCCTTTATAGAGTCATTAATGGTCTTATAATTACTCTGAACAATTTTTACAATACTTGTGTTCACTCAAATAAATAACAAACTAATGGATGTGGTGACTAATTTTTTGTAAAGCACCGAGCTACTGAGCTGTAACATTAAATTCTAAAATCAAATATTAATCCTGATTTTCATCATGTATCCATTAATAAAACATTAAAGCATTATTAAAATGCTTTGTAGGCATTTTTTCTTTACCTTTTTTTTTGTTTAAATCTGGAACTGTTGCCGTGTTCTTTCACAGTGAGTGTCTGCACAAGTGGTTTAAGTGCCTTTTGTCTTTTTTTATGTCTTTTCTTCAGAAGTGCCACCTGTGTTCTTTGCTCTGTTTCATTCTGTAAGTTTCTCATACATCACCAATTGTCTCCACCTTTTTCTTCTACATTTCTTTGATCCACTATTAACTTCTTTCAGGGCTAAATCCTGATTATGGAGTGAATCGCTGCTTGCATGTGTCAGAAATTGAGGCTGCAGATATCTCCAACCCTTGATTTTCATTACCTACAGTATTTAGGGCACACCTGTTTTTGTAGGCAGTACAAGTGGGAAGCAAAATACACAGACTTACATCCACTAGCCTTAGGCACTCCAGTCTAATAATGGCACACCCTACTGGATATGAACCCACGAAAGACAACCTTTAATATATGCTCAGAGGAGAGGCTGATGAGCTTTCTCATTAGGCTGCTGTGGGAATTTGCACTATGATTTTGACTCTAGTGGTGTACATACTTTATTTTAATGGAAATATGTTGGAAGAATGAGGCTTCAGTTGCTGCATCCTCTGTAAAACATAGCAAATAATATACATCCAATTTGGCGGTGAGATGGAAGGTAAGTAAAAAATGGCCAAAGGAGGGGGTTTGGCTAGTCGAGAGGTATGTAGCAGAGAAATAGCTAGTCCAACTCCATTCTGTTGTGTTTAATAATTAATCTATCCCTGCACATAACCAAAAGAATAACATATTTTGGAATAAAGTAACACTTTAAACACCAGACTATGAGCTGCATTTTAGTAGGAAACATCTTCCTCTAACCTCCCAAATCCTATTTCTATTGCAGCTTGCAGAAACTGACAAATATCAGCAGTCAGGGCACCAATTGTTGCCTCATCTTTCACAGCAGTGCAGGGGAAGGTATTGATGCACAGCTGTGCCTGATCACATCCACTTAGGGAAATCAGGCTACTCCATAAGATGCTTTCTCAGGAAAGGAATAGGAGAATGAAATATTTTTGTTTATGAAGTGAAGAGTCTTTTCTCTAGTAAGCTGGGGTTTTGTTTGTTTTTTCAAGTGTTTGTGTGGTGACATTGTTAGGGTTTCTTGGGTTTTTTTCGATCAGGTGAAATTTATTGTATGTCTCAATGAGGCAACCTATATTTCTGTTTTCAGTTTAAAATTCGGTTTGGTTGCAGAAAGCAGTGAAGGACAATGCATATTTGTAGTAGTCAGTTTTGTTGTTTTTTTTTTTAATTGGTCAGCAAAGGAGGCTAACAATACTACTTGTCTTTAAAGGTCTTAAAATCCGTTTATAGTCTGGTAGGTTAATAACTGAATGCAATTATGTGATCCAAATGGTTCTCTTGGTGAAAAAGGATGTTTCTTGATTAAAAAAAAAATTCTTGCTTTAGGGAGATGTATAAGTTAAGCCTTTTGCTGGAAAAGAAGATTATTTTATATTCAAAGGTATCAAAGATCTTAACTATAAGATCTAGGGAGGTAGAGGAGGAAACTAGGCTTTTGCACAAGGTTGAACTTGTATCCTATGGATGTCCTTGATCTCCTGAAAGACAAGACGATGGATGTCTGAATTTCCTTTTAAGAACTACCAATTTGAACTTGCTGCAAAGCCTAATTTTTCCAGAAATGATTGTGTAAAATAGGAGATTCTTTCTAATATATTTGTTTGTCATGTTGAAAAGTTGATGCCCTTTTGACTGACATTTATCTGTATGACAGTTATGAAAACTTGTTTGATGTTGTTTCTCACAATGTTTAGTTTTACTATAAATTATGAGACTGAAGTACTAAATGTACAAGAAATGTCTTCTGATCTATACAACCAAATTTGTTAAAATTTTAAAGAAGAAAAAGTAGGAGAAATTATTTTCTTTTACTCTTTCTCTGTGCAGTCTTTTTAGATAGCTGATGCTCTCTATATGAAATTCTATGAAGTATATGCTAGGCTTTCTTAGGGAAGGGTAGATAGTCATCACATATTATCACTGACTGATCTATGGATTTTTTTTAAGACCTAGGGGGTTTCTTTTCTTTCTTTTTTTTTTTTTTAATATATCTAGATATCTATAAGGAATTAAACTTTTAGATTATTTTCAGTATCTCCCTAGGTCTTGCTTGTATGTATAGCTGAAAAAAATCTGTGTTTAGTCTCCTTTGTGTGCTGAGGAGATTATCTCCTTTTACCAAGGAGATTAAAGTAGGGGCCTAAGGTGCTGGGAAGGTTGCTTATATACAGTTGTAGCCATTTCCTTTGGTAAACTTGTTTGGAGTTACACCTCAGTTATATAGTGTAACGTGAGGTGCATCCTTTTCCCTTTTTTATTTACTCAATCTTTTTCTGGAGACGTATGAGATGTGTTGGCTTCCCCTGTTGCTGTGGACCCCTTCAGCTGTGGAGTAGAAACTGCCCTAAATATAACTGTTGCCTAGAAACCCCTTTATACTCAGGTAACATAGCAGAAAAACTAAATTCCATCTGACATTGGTGTAATCATGTCTGCCCTGTGCTTACACAAGAAAACTGAAAAAGGGTAGTGCCTAAAGTATGTAATGTCTGTTGTATTTGTGCTTTCAATGGATTCTTCCTCACTGTGTGAGTAAATTGTAATAACTGTACACTTAATCTCCATCCACTTCCAATACCCCAGTTGAAACATCTTATTTCTATCTTTGATTTGTGTTGCCTGTGATAGTTGTTATTTTCCATTATATTTTTTTTAAAGAAGTGGTACTGTTCACTTTCTTCAGACACTCAAGATATTTATGCTTTGCACTTTTTCCCTTGAAGCAGAAAAGGCATGAAGATGTATTTGTAGTTGTTTAAAAGGCAAGGTGGGAAATAATTGAAACAGTGCAAGGATTCTTCCTGCCTCAGCATTTCCCTTATGTGACCTTTAAAAAGGAAGAGTTCTCCTTTGCTATAGAACCCTGCCTAGAAACTGTAATAGAATGACAAGACACACTTATTGCCTAAGACAGTCTGTGATTTCAACATAATCACTAAAAAAAAAAAAAAAAATACTGTCTTACAGGACCATGGTAGAAAATATTTTGCATGTAGTCTTTTGTGTGTTCTCTGGATGAACTGATTAGCATGTTCATTAGAATAAGCTGTCTAAAGTTTTCTTTCTGTTTGTTCATCAGCTCTTACATATTAATTTAGCACTTAGAGGTGCTTAACAAGTCTTTTTGCTTGTTGTATTGTTTTCTGGGGTAAGCAAAGAGTCATTTTAATATCTTGATGTCTTTTGACTCTGCAGTGGCTGATATCTTCAGCAGAGAGGATTTTGCTGGTTGAATTGTAATATTCTAGCTTTATAGGTAGAAAAAACAATAGGTATGAAGGCCAGACACTTAAAAAGTTTGATTGAAAATTCAGCTGAAAGCAAGCATGGATACTCTGTCATAAACACAGCTAGACTAAATGCCTTTCAGAATTTTTTGTGATGCAGTTTTATGGTGTTTTTAGCAACACCAAAACTTTTCCATAAGTCTGGAACATGGTCTGGACTACCCAGGTTGCAATCTCTCTTGCTAGGTAATACATGCCTTATTTTCTGAAGTTGGTAATGTAACTGCATAATGCATTTTTTTATGAGGTGTGTAGTTTTGTTGTGCTTCAGTTTGCTTTTATCCCCAATGTGGTAGACCTTTACAGAGTACAAGCAGCTCTTGGGAAGATTGGCTTATGCAGTAGAGATCTACAAACTATAGTGAAAACTTGAACTTTTTTTGTTAGTTTGCCACTTTTATGTTACTGACACTTGAACAACAGTATTAGGATTAATTATCCTATAAATAAATTTGAATTCCTGTCTTAGTCATAACTGTTTGTTGAAGATCGTTGAAGATTCTCTAGATTTGGGCCTAACTAATACATTGAAGGTGGAAATGGATGAGCTTAATGTCTGAGTTTCTCGAGTAGTTTTTTCAGTACTTGAGAGCTGAGCTTAAATACAGTATTGTGAATACCCTCTAGAGCTTTTGCAAAAGCTCCTAGAAGTCTTTTATTTTTTTGCTGTAATTGCTAGAAAGGCAGAGAGCTTATTTTTGCAAAAGAAATTTAATCCACCTTTTTTTTAAAAAGATTGGTTTTGTATGCAGTTATTCCTTTAAGACTTCAGTTCCTGTTTACTTATTTCAGTAAATACTGGTTTGTGAAAAGTGTTATGAAATTACTGGCTCTGCTACTTTGCAGCCTGTGTAGCAGGCAAGCTGCAAATTTTAGATTTTTTTTTTTCCTTACTGCTGGACCATTCTGAAAATGTGTCCTGATACTAATACTGAACCTTTCAGAAAATACAGCTTTAGTAATTTCCTCTTCATCGCTACTTTAATTTGATTTGGGTCGACACCTTTTTTTTCCCTTTAACATACTGCATTAGGGTTCTTCTTGGGGTTTTTTTATCTGTTTAATGTGGGTCTTGAAACAGGGGTGAAAACATATCTCTTTCAAGGCAGTCATAGCAACACATCGAAAAACAGCAGCAAAGGGAAGCACTCTAATGTTTTTTCTCTATATAACCCATGTGCTGTCAAGAGGCATTTGAAGTATATGCCCTATCCTATGGAAATGAAAATTTTCTCAATACTGACAGAACTTTCCAGCTATGATTAATGCAAAAGCCTGACTATTCTTACACAGTGCTAGCTATGATGGCATGCTGTTTATCTGGGGGGAAATCCCTTATGTACAAATAAATATGATATCTGGCACTGCAGGTCCCTTGGAATAAGTAGGGTTGAAGCTCTTTAGTAAGGCACAATAAAGCTGTTGAGGTAGGGTTTTCCAGGGCCTCTGTAGCCCTGTTTTTCTTTCTTTTCTGTCATGTTGTTAATCTCAGGTTGCTGGTCTTGTGCTCTGTACCTGATAGTGTTATTGTGGCAGGTCCATGAGGCAAGTGACTGCCACTGATATAAAATTAATCTTTCTCCCTCTCTAGTTTGTTTTTTTTTGTGTTTTGTAGATTTGAATTTGTACTATTTAGTGCATATGAGACTGGACTATTAAAGATTGATGACTCATTTGCCCATTTGTGGTGGTGTCAGGGTATTTTGCTGAGGTGAGCAGCTAGAGATGAGTTTTTGGATGTGTAATGGCCAGTCTGCTTAAGACAGAGGGTGAAGCTACAGGCCAGGCTTTGAGGCATTTAAGAGGCAAATTCTGCAAGGTGAGATGATCTCTCTTATCATGTCAATTGCCCTCCCTTCAAGGGCTTTTTGACCTTGCATTTATGCAACTTTTCTTAGGTTTATTTTGAATGTGGATTTTCTTTTCATGGATTACCTGTTCCTTTAACACAGACATGCTCTTGGGGTTTTTTGGGGTTTTTTTGGGGGGGTTTTTTTGATAGTTTACAGCTTTTTTAAAAGGCAATAAACAGGGTACAGTAGGTTTTTGGAGTATAAAAGAATGATCAAGATTTCTAGTCATTAAGGTTAGTTGAGCAAATTAACAAAGGAGTTAAAAGAATTTAGACATAGGGTTTATCCAAGCTCGCCATTATGTCTTCAGGGCAATAATGACTTATTGAGAGAATATCAGAAGAAAATACTAACAGTAAAATGAAGCACAGAAAATTTAATTACAGGTTAATGCTCTCCAATTGAAACAAGAGCTGGAAGATCTACTGATGAGATAGAGTTGCAACTTCAAGGATGGTCTTGAGAAGAAATATGGGAAGTTTGAAAAGGATATGAGAAAAACTGCCTCCATGATCTGTAGGATGTTGCATAACTAAACACTTAGTATGTAAAGCACAGGATACAATTTTCTAAAATATTACACATTTCAGAGAAAAAAATCCTCATTAACCTTTTAGAATTTCTTGGAAACTGTGGTGAATATGTACAGGCATATATGAGGCATCTCGCAACAGACCTCTGGAAGTAGCCCTACAGTACTGGTTAATAATACTGCATACTAATTTGATTGATTGTCCATTGGTATCTTCATTAGCACTTTATTTACAGATAGGGAGACTAAGATATTTTTTCACAGTTAATGAAAAAATAATGGAGCACATACCTGTAACTGGCTGCTATTGAAATATATTAAATGCACAGTGTTTTTCTATGCATCTCAGTTTACTGGATTTTTTTTGCCTCCCCTTACAGTGATTTTTACTCCAAGCTCTTCTTACTAAATATTCACCTGAAACTATGGAGCAAAACATTTCTGCTGAAGGAAGACAGCACGCAGTAGGCTATTGTTACTAGTCAGATTTAGAGGCTGGAGGTAGATGCCTAGAAAGATAAAAATTAATTCTTGTCATGACTGTTTTGTCATCAAGAAATTTTATTGGCTTTACTTCTGAGTCTGCAGGGAGAAAGGAATGCTACTTTGAAAGACTGCTTCTAGCACCTAGGTTAATACACTACGCTGCTTCAATTGGAAGATGATATATATAAAGGTATAAATATTTTTTAAATGGTGCATTAAAAAAATCACTGAATCCAATAAGAAACTGTTTCCTATTTCTGCTTTCAGGTGGCTCCTGTAAGGGGAGTAATAAAGCTTCAAATTACTCCAAAAAGGGAAGAGACTCAGTAATGTAGAACACTATATGTGTGTATATAGGCTGGTTGGCATATATTATTTAAACCGTAATTCATTGTTCTTCTGGAAATCTCAGCATTAAGGAAATAGTCAATATTTGAAGATGCTTTAGGGTCTATGTTTAGGTAGCTATCTCCACTTCTCTAAACAGCTCTTTGTGTTAGGGTGTCCGTAAGCAGTTAAAACGTATTGTTCAGGAAAGTGGATTTCTCTTTGTCTGCTCTATCATCTATCCTAAAATGACTGTGCTGTCATTCTTTAGTATTAATCAATAGGTATCCTATAGAGCTGTAAAGGGGTACCTTTTTGCTACGTGAAATTTTGCTAGAATGATATATGACTCTTGCCAGCGCTTATAGGTCAGGGTTTTCTTCCCCTGTGCTGAAGATGAAAAATAAGAATAAATCTAAAATTGAGATTCTTTTCATATGGTACAGCAGGTTTGCATTTCTGGCCTCTCTCTTTCCTTGCTTAAATTTTTATGAATACCTTTAGAAAATATCTGGATCTTAGGCTATATAAAAGATTTCTTTTAGTCATCTGGGCAATGCCAAACTCTTGTTGACATCTGAATTTTTTTTGTGGTATTTTTGCTTTGAGAAGTGGGTTTTTTGGGATTTTTTGCTTCTGCCTATATTGGTAAATTAAATAAGTCTATGGGTATGTCATGAGTACAACTGTACTGTCTCCGCTAGCCTTAATGCCAGAACACTAGAATCCTAGTCTTTAAAAATATAATTGCTGTTTCTAAATTTGCATTTGGGAGTAGTTTCTGAGCATTGCCAATTCCTGAATTGTGCCCAAGAATAGTTTGGGAGCACTGTTTAATCCTGGCCAAAACCCATGCCAGACAGGACTGCTGTAACAATTAAAAGGACAGATAATTGAATTCAAATGCTGTGGAACACTTCCTAGTACTTCTAATGAAATAGTACGTGTCTAGCCAATGTAATAAGCTAAAAAGTGTTTTGGTTTTGTACATTTCAATGTGTCAGTTAACATCAGGATTGGCACTTATGGAGGCATACACAAACTGCCTTAATAAGGAAATGTGTAACGAGTTTAAGCCGTAGACAAAATAATTGACACAGCCTTGAACAGTTCAGTTCACTCGTGTGGCTAATTAACTCATGGTTTTGTAAAATTGCATGTTTTCTTTGTTTTCATTTGTCTTTTATTTGTTTTTTGTTAATGTTCTGTTTCATTATGTTAGAGTATTTCAAATATCAGAGTGCTAAGAGTTGGAGAAAAGTACCTTTAGACTCAGAATTAACCAATGGTGAATATAGTGCACATATAATCTTCCTACTTATTGGTCTACTCCCACTTTTGTTAAGGCTGTAGGTCTTTTGAACATCTTCAATGGGAGCAGAAACTGAAATCAGAACTTTTGACTTTCAGCTACCAACATATGACAACATACATCTTCTGTAAAATAGTGATCAAGTATGTTTCCCCACTGCTGTACAAATTTCAAGTGTTTATACAGCATGTTCAGCCCTTAAATGTTCACCATTGTTTCTGGAGCACCTAATTGGTGCAATTATAGGAAGCATTTTATAGCAAAGAGTCAACTGCTGTAACTGATACGCTGCTATCATATGGAATTTGTTAAAAGTAGAAAACTTTTTAACCTTGCTGTGGGACTTTTTCTTCAATCGTTTGTGCCACAGAAGCTTGTTATCCCTGCTCTCTGTATTATACAGACATTCAATTTTCTGTTTTTAAGGAGAAAACATGAGATTATTGTTTTGAATTTTTCTGTGTATTTTATATACCTCAGAGTACCAAAATTTCTGTGAAGAGCTGATGAACAAGAATGTCAGCAGTATGGGCTGACAAATGTATGGCTTTCAATTAGCTCTTCAGTGGATCATCAACTAAGAGAGGCAGAATATTTTGAGGGAGAGTAGATTTATGGAGCAGTGAAACATCAGCCACCAATATACTTTTCTATCAAAGGATTTCTGAAGTGATTAAGAACCACTTGGGGAAAAAATATTTAATAAAGGCAAGAGAGAAAGGAAAGATTTAAGTACAGTTTTATGAAAGATTTACATATACTGTTACAAGGTGCAGTCAATCCCATTTCCAGTGTCAGCACCAGCACTCCTTGGTCTGACTGCAAGTTAGCTGTGTAAAATAAACAAAGCTGGAGCTCTTTCTCTTGACCAAAAGCAATTGTATTGTATTACCCCTTGGCAGTACCAGGAACCTCCACTGCACAAGCAAGGAGATCTGAAAAAATAGATCATGAGTGAGCTTCAGGAAAGCTGGGAGCCTCTGTATACAGCAGCAATGCTAATTGGTTTGTTAAACTGCACTTCTTTGGCATTGCTTTGAAAAATGTGGAATCTGCCTGAAACAGGTTGCTGTAGAGCTTTTTTTTTTTGGTTTTTTTTTGTTTGTTTTGTTTTGGGGTTTTTTTGTTGTTTTTGTTGGTTTTTTTTTTTTTTGTTTTTGTTTTAGAAAGCAAACCAAAGGCCCCTCAGACACTTTGAAAAAGTTATTTTGCATGAACAGATCAATCCATATATCTGGAGAGCAAGATCCTTCTATTACAGATTTATGTATGCACTTGCACTTGTTATGTACCAGCACTTCCCTGGTTGTTGTCAAGATGTTTTTAATCTTAAAATTGGTTGGCTTGACCTCAGGATGCTTGTCTTCTGTACTCCAAATGCATAGACATTGCCTATCCACAGATGACTTCCTCTCCAGAGACAGGCAGAAAGGTGAGGGAAGGGAAAGCATTCTTAGAAATCAAGCAGAACTACTCGACACCTAGGATTCACAGCATAATACTACATGAAAACTCTATCAACGACTGCCTGGAAGGAGTATTCAAGAAGATATTTACAGCAAGGATCTGGATCAATATCTTCTAACCTATCCCCTCAAAGGGGTTGTAGTGTTGCATGAACATCCTGTGGAGAAGTATAGAAGCAGTCCAGAGAAATTGCTGCAGGATTTTTGCATTTAAAATAGCTTATATGCAACTACAGGGGGAAAATGTCCAGTTATTTTACAGGGGGTGGGTTTTTCTTTAGCAGAATTGGGCTGTCATTAGGGTGCTCAAAATTCAAAATGCAGAAAGAGATGGCAAAAAAATGGTATCTTTCAGTATTGTTGTTTTAAAACTTTATAATGTGTGTAGTACTGAAAAAGTAAGCTGTTACATATTGGCAAGCAGTACTGCAGTTTATTACTGTATATCCTGTTTAAAACATGTTGGCAGTTTCCTAGTCCAACTTATCAGTAAGATATTCCACACTTCATTTTACCAGAGTAGAAGCTTTCATTTTACCAGAGTAGATCCTAATGATTTAAGGAATTATGGCATTAAACATCACTGATTGTGAGATCACTTTAATAATTCTCTTTATGTTGTGGTAGGAAATGTGCTAACTTTATTAATACCTTATCTTGCATATCCATCCTGATAAGCTGACATTTTGTTCAAAGTAATTCATTAAAATACCCCATTTTCATTTTTTTTTTCCTTTCTGGGTGTATTAGGTATAAAGTTTAAAATCATACCTGTAACAGTGGAGCTTGGCTCAATGAGAACTGCCTTTAAAATTCTGTTCATTTGTGACTTAATAGCATAATGTCTTTTTTCAGATAATGCTATTTCTTCTTCCAGCAGTCAGTAGATGAGGATAAATAGACTGAAACCCCAACAGAATAAATTATCTTCAAATGAAATAATCATGTGTCAGAAGAATGAAGGGTAATGTCTTGATTTATAATGTGAATTCTTTCTGTTGGACAGTGTGAGGTAGCTGAAATATATATTTGATAGACTAAGCTGTCTTTGATTTTTAGTGGTGTCATGGCTAACCCCAGGCAGCAATGAAGCACTATGCAGGTTCTCACCCAGTGGGATGGGCTAGAGAATAGGAAGAGCAAATGAAAACTCATGGTTTGAGATAAAGTCAGTTTAATAGGGAAAGTAACAGTCACATGCCCACAATCAAAGCAAACCAAAGAATTAATTCATCACTTCCAAGATCAGGCAAGTGAAGTGTTCAGACACCTCCAGAAGATGACTAACTCTCTCTCCAGGAGAGCAGGTCTCTATCACATGTAGCAGTGGTGACTTGTGAAGACAAAGGTCCTAACATCAAACATCCCCCTCCCCATTTCCCTCTTCTACTCCCAGCTTTATAAACTGAGGATGATGTCCTACTGTATGGAATATCTCTTTGGTCAGTAGGTGTCATCTGTCCCAGTTGAGTCCCCTTCCAACTCCTTCTGCACCCCCAGACCCCTTGCCAGCAGGGCAGTACCAAAAGAAGTAAAGGCCCTTGACCTTGTGGAAGCCCTGCTCAGCAATAAGAAAACATTCCTGTCTTATCAACACTGTTTCCAGCACTAACCCAAGACACAGCCCTGTACTAGCTATGCTGAAGACAATTAATGCTACCCCAGCTCAAACAAGGACATGTTGCTAGCTTTAGGTTCACTCAGACTTATTCTCTAGTATGAGAGTGTGTTTTTGCCTAGAAATGCATTATCTGACAACCCCATGTGGAACTGGTCATATAAATGATATTGACTATTTTATCATCAATTTGAAATAACTGAGAAGCCATTCATACTTCATTTTTTGAGTAATGAAGTGTATTTAGGGTATTACTTCAATAAGATAAAACTTAGAAGTGCCTATTTCTTTCATTACAATTTTGGGCTCTGTTAAGGAATAAAAAGGAGCACAGAATAGTATTTGATCACATCACACCTGTTAAAATGCATTGACTCTCCTTCAGACATTTGTTCTTTATGGGATATGGACTGGGTGGGGAATGGAAGGGGAGCTGGAGGCACTTTCATGTAGGATAGTGTTTGACTGACATTTAATATAATACTTGATGCCACTTTAAGCTTTCAGATTTATCATGTGTTGTGCTACTACACCTGAAACAGTTTCTTGTTCTATTAAGAGCACAGATCTTGTGCTGTTTCTCTGGGAGCAGCAGGGAAATGGTGAATATATCTTGCTGGTTACAAGAGGAAAAACGTGTCTCATCTTTGAAGCTTATAACAGTAAGATTTTTTTGCATGCCAGTCTTGTCAGTTTTTCCCCCTGCAGAAGGAAATGAGTTTGGAGGAAATCATCCTTGTAGCGGAGACCCAAACAAGTATTTCTAAGAGGTAAAGTAGTGAAGTGAAAAGAAAGCGTGACAGAAGAGTATCTCTTAAGTTGAAACATCTTGGCCTCCTCT
The DNA here is from genome assembly GCF_015832195.1 of Motacilla alba alba. Taxonomy (NCBI): domain Eukaryota; kingdom Metazoa; phylum Chordata; class Aves; order Passeriformes; family Motacillidae; genus Motacilla; species Motacilla alba. The sequence continues at coordinate 74,681,371 of NC_052017.1, forward strand.
CATATTACAATATTGCATTGTAACAGCAAGTGCTACAAGCATGAGAAGTGATGCCATCCAAAATATGGCAGTAAAAACTTGCTCTGCAGTTGAAGGACCTCTAGAGTTGTGTTTTCTTAAAAATGAAATTTCTTCATAGTATGTAAAAATTCACAAAATTGATTCAGTCGTTCTTTCTTTCTGCTTTATTTTTTGAAGACTTCTCTCATGATAAATTAATCTAGGTATTATTTTTCCTTGCAACAGAGTTGCTCTGTTCTATGCTTTACCTGTAACATCTTTTTGCAGTATTAGGACTTACTTTTGAAAAAAGCAATTTGCTTTCCTGTATTCTATATAACCCAGTGGGATTAAAATTCCTACTGGTATTACTGCATGCTTGTAAGGTAGCAGGTGGAGGGGGAATGTGGAGAAAAAGCAAACTGTTTGCTACCAGAGGCCAGAGAGAATGCAGGAAGCCTGTCTTTGAGAAGCCTTTACTAATTCTTACTACATTTACCAGCCCATATGCTTAATTGCGAACTCAACACCAGGAAGAGGGGCCTGCAAAGCCATGAGTAGGCTTTGTGAAGCAGCAGACCTTGCTAGAATGGCTGGTTGCTCTCTCCTTAAATGTGAGTAAAGGACATGGTCTGCAGGCTTAGCAGCCTTCCTTTTTTTTCTATTTAAACAAAAATAAAAAAATCTAAATATATCTAATCTGCAAGTTGTAAGATTTGTCACATGTTTGTCAATTTTCTATTCGAACCACCACTGAAACAAAAAACTTCTGTGTACAAGTGGGTTTACATGTTAAATTGCAAGGCCAGCAGGAATTGAAGTCTCAACAGTACTAACATCATTGCTTAGCACAGAATTGTCCTTAGCCAGATTAATCTCTCTTGTAATGTCTACCAGGGAGTTATCTTGGCCCTTAAAGTGAAAGACACTCTTCCTTAGGACAGAATTTGCATTAAGTATGCACATACAGGAATGTGTTCTGTTCTACTACAGAATCAATTAGGTTGGAAAAGACCTCTGAGATCAAGTCCAACCTATGACCAAACACCACCTTGTCAACTGCATCAATGCTTGAAGTGCCACATCCAGTCTTTCCTTAAACACTTCCAGAGATGATGATTCCACCACCCCTCTGGGCAGCCCATGCCAATGTCCACTCACCATTTCTGTGAGGAATTTCTTCCTAATGTCCAACCTGAACCTTCCCTGGTGCAGCTTAAGACTGTCTCCTCTTGTCCTGTCACTGGTTACCTGGGAGAAGAGACCAACCCTCTCCTCGCTACACCTTCCTTTCAGGCAGTTGCAGAGAGTTATAAAGTCTCCCCAAGCCTCCTTTCCTCCAGGCTAAACAACTCCAGCTCCCTCAGCTTCCCCAAGCCCTTCACCAGCTTTGCTGCCCTTCTCTGGACGTGCCCCAGCTCCTCAATGTTCTTCCTAAATTAAGGGACTCAAAACTGGACACAGAATTCAACATGCAGCCTCACTAGTACAGGGTGATGATCAATGCCTTCATCCTGTTTGCCACACTATTTCTGATGCAGGCCTGGATGCTGTTGGCCTTCTCGGCCACTGCTGGCTCATGAGTCCAGTAAATGTGCTATCTGTCTTCCTGAAATTCTGTAGTTTAAGTAATGACTCAGACCTCTTCCCATTACTTTCACCGAATTATGCTTGGAAGTAAACTAATTTTGTTTCTGATTAGTTTTGTTTGTCTTTCCCATTCTTATCCAGTTAAGTTGATGTATGTCAAAGTGCAAAATTCAATGCCAAATAATGTTGTGGTATCAGTCTGATAAGGTGGTGCAATTAAATTTGAACAAATTACCAGGAAAATTAAAAATTAAGAGGAAAATAAGATATCCTAGCTGGCACTCAAGACCAGTACTGAAGGCTTTGAGAATCAAAGGCAATCATATTCTGACTTTAGGATCATCAACAAAGATGCACTTGGATGTCTCCTGGAATCAAGTTTTTAAAGTTCTGAAATAGTTAACTAACTGGAGAAAGCAGTATTAGCTGAGTAAAATTTATATTATACATTTATAAATTTTATAGATCTTGAGAAACTGCACTGGTGCTTTACTTTGTGGAGTGGGTTTTATCTCTTTAAGCTGAATGTGGATGCTAATTTACAACAACAAAACGGGAAGAGACAAAACTGAAGGCAATATAATATGAAATTCTGTAATTTACTAAAACACCTCAATGATGTCTACTTCTCCTGGTGGGATGTGGCTGTCCTGAGCAACCAAGGACAACCGAGTTGCTTGTCCCTTATAGAAATTCCTCACCTACTCCCATCCGTATCATGGTTGAATTTGAATCTGGATTTGATATTTGTGTGTTTCATCTAGTTTAAATGTTACCTTTGAAGGAAGATACTGTTTCTAACTGGATTTGTCTGATGCTCACCAATCTTCCTTTGGTAGCTTTTTGTCTTTATGGTAATAGGGGCCAGTGGGAGGGGAGTCTTATTTTGACTTAAACCTAAGAACTGAGGAAAGCCTGAAATCTTGAAGAAGAAATCTGCAAATCTGGTGAAAAACTATTATTCACTACTTATAGTGCATCAAACAAAAAAAAAAAATCTGACAATATTTCTTGTGTTACAAAGGGAAGAACAAAGAAAAAAAATAAAGAAAAATGTATTAGGTATAAGAATAGGAACAGGGAGACTTAGGCTGCTACACCTAAACTTTGTGTTTCTTAGTGGGTGATCTCTCTATATTTAGCATATAAAAGTGTTTGGTTCCAGTTAGGGTCATTGTTCTTTATAACAAGGACTTACTTTAAAAAATAAGTCAGAAATTATAGGAAAGCTGCATTTGTGTCATACTTTTGATCTTACCATACATCTGTAGGGAAGCTCTGCATACAGGAGGAAAAGTTGAATGAAAGTGGCTTAATAACTTGAGAATAATCCAGAGAGGATCAGTATGACAGCAGTCAGCATTTTCCTAAACTTATTTCCTTGAGTTGCTGATTGTCATGGGTTCTTTGACTTTATGTAGCTGGTCCAGCCTGGGATCTCATTGTACTTTTCTCATGTGGAAATCCATACAAAAGTTCTTAGTTTTTGCAGCCTTGAACTCTAGAAAAATCTTTCCTGAGTGTCTTGCAGGGATTGCCTTCTCAAAGCCAGATTGCAGGGATTGCCTTCTCAAAGCCAGAAACATCAAAGTCAGATGTTTCTTTATCAGGTAACTAGATATTTGTTGTAACACAGTGACATAGCCACCTCCAGCCGTTGTGAACACAAGCAGCCTCTGAAAAAAAAAAATCTGGAGGATGATTATTACATTTTGAATGCATTTTGAAAATGTTCAGATACTCTTAAGATGATGCCTTTTATATCTCTTGTTATGCCTCTTATTCCAACCACTGAGGGAAACATGCTCTATAGAGTGCACTTGCCTTGTTTTGTTACTGTAGCTTTGAAATACTAAAGCTTGACATTTAGTTTCTGAAATTAAATTGTTATTGATATCCAATCATAAGATTTAGTCTCTGAAATTAAATTTTTATTGCTATCTAGTCATAAAACAATCCTTGAGCCATTCAATTGAAAACTGACTGTGCAGTGCAGCTTTTTGAATGCATCTTGTTCTTGCAGTGAAGTCATAGGTTTATCCACAGAAGCCTTTTGAGGAAATATTTACTATATAATGCATTTCTTTACTATTGCAAGCACATTAGTACAGCAGATTTCTGTCACTTGGTTATGTAATGCTTGAACAGTGCCCTCATTACCAGCTCGAACGGGGAAATAAAGTATTTGACAATTTACTGTTTTTTCTAACACAAGCATGATAAAATATCTTGTGATAGGAATAATGTGACTTTAAAGTATTTCAATTGCAATAGAAGCTTGCAAAAATGAGTTCTAGCTCAGCATTTTGGTTAGAGAGTGACCAAAACTTCCCTTATTCTTAAACATTTAAGTAGCTTTAAGCCTCCTGATTACTCCTGTATGTTATTACTTCATTAAATATAAGAACTTAGATTTTTGTCTACTTTATATTCATAGTTCAATAAATCTGCTTTGTCCTGAGATGAAGGTAAATTTATGAAATACTTAGCATTATAGTGAGAAAAGCTACTCAAGTACACAAACCAGAAATGTTTCTCAAGTAGAGAAGAACCAAGTCATTGCTTTAGATTTTTTTAGTCTAAGAAAAGCTTGTTATAGTCTCAGAGAGGGAACAAGGAGGAGAGGAAAACAATGTTTATTAAACAGTGAAGGAAATATTTCTGTTCTTACTTTGTGGGAGGAAAATCTTAACTTTTGAATTGAGTAATTTACCTTTCCACCTGCTAAGTTCAACTATTTCCAGAGCTGTCATGCTCTGTTTAGTACAGAGAGAGAAAATGGAATTCTGTTGACCAAATAAGAAAGAAAAAGCATTGTATTATAGAAGAGAAAGATAGAAGAAGAAAAATCATTCCTGCACAGTGCTCATCAATTTAATTGGATGCATAGTCATTTCATGTGACTGTTTATTAAACTTGTTTGAAGTAATTTTAGGCAAAGTGAATTAAATAGCACTGAATATGTTGAAAATACAAATTTTCTGCCTGGTTTCAGGTTCAATATCTTTGCCACTAACTTTGACAAAAGATGATCTTTAGTTATATCACAAATAGGTTAGCAGGTACATATCCCACTTACCTTAACAAGTCATGGCTCCATAATAATCAAATAAAGTAAAGACAGTACCTTGAGATTTGAATCTGAAGGGAAAGCTCTAATTTTAGTGCTGGCGTTCCTCAATTATTCAACACTTATGCCCTATTATTTTTGTAAAAAATCATTTCTTAGGAGTTTTTTAATCTCTGATTACCTCATTATTCCCCAAGGATACATGTTTGTCCTTGGACAGGTAGATCATAGAATATTTTTCTTTAGAGAATTGTGTTAATTTGCCAAAAAGTGAAATGGCAAAATGAAAACTGAATGCTTGCACTGCTGCTGAGACTGGAGCCATTGTAATAAGAGCATGTTGTAATAAGATCATGAACACTATCTCTTAACAAAAAAACTACAAAAAATCCCCAAACCAACCAACCAAAACTCCAAAAACCCCCACAAAACCCCAAATACCAGATGTTAGCAGCTGAAAGATGAAATTACTTACGCATAAGATCTTAATATTACCAAAGGAGAAAAAAAAAAGATATTTTGATAACTTATAGGTGTCATTGATCTTATCCAGAACTGAATTTAAGCATTAAGGTTTGAGAAATTACAATAATGCAAATTACTGATGCAAATTACAGTTCTCGATGTTTTTATTTCATAAGAGCTTTGCTAGTGGTTGGGGTGTCTGGATGCAGAATAAAATGTGATGTCACTGAACTGAGAAAGACTACACACTTGATAATTAAAAATGTTGAAATTGAAGTTACTGGGAAAAAATAAGAAGCAGAACTTATGAGGAAATACATTAAAGCAGGAATTTAAAAATTGCATGAGAGTAGGAAGCCAAATAAATGTTCAGGTGACAGCTATTCTAAAAAGCTTAATAATGGACCTCTAGCTGAGCCATAACCCAGGGATATCCCACTGTTCTGGGGAAAAAAAGTAAATACTATATTCTAGTAAAAGTGAATCTACATTCTGTAAGGCTTTTTGAAATAATCCTGCTCTACAGAATACTGTGAGGGTCTTGGCTTCTGTCCAGTTCTGAGCTTTGCACAATTGGAGAAAGCTCAGAGGGGATAATAAGGGTGAGCATAGGTCAACTAAGCATGGCTTACAACAAAAATATGATTCAATTAATGTTATTCTGTTTAAGATGATACTCCTAAATATGTAAAACACTAATTCAAAGAAAACTGAAACAATTATTTTCCATGTCCATGAGAAGACAAAAGATAACTAATTAATGAAATGATAAGAAAGATTAAGGTTTTTTTGGGTTTTTTTTTTTAAATGCATAAGTAGGTAAGCACTGAAATTAATTGCCTGGATGTAGCTTCTAACTGTGGAGAAGTAGATAAGCAGATCACAGAAACTATGTAGATTTTAAAAAAAATAATGTAAGGAAATAGACTTAAATGATAATACAATGTGTCTTTAAACCCTGTAATTTTGTGGTAAATGAGGAATAGGTGTGTCAGTCCTTTGGCCTTAAATAATAGAAAAGCTTTCAATTATCTTCCTCTCACATTTGTGTCAAGGGTATAGAATCCTGCACCTTTTTTTCTGTCCCTCTGTAGCTGCTTGTAACCTTCTCTGGCTGTTCTTGTGCTCTCAATCTCCTATATTTCTTATCTGTAACAAGGTAGCAGTCAGAATACTTCAGTCTTGCTCATGCTTTTCATCTTGGGATTCAGGCATTAGAAAGGCTATCCCTTGCTATCACAGCAGAGAAATTACCCTTGGATGATCCACACTGAAGAAGGTAAGGTTGTTGGGGTTTTTTTAGCTTTTCGTTTGCTTTTTCCCAGTGATCATTTTATTTTCTCCTTGTGTTGTATTGCACTTACTTCCTTGATCATGAAGTTAGGATGAACATTCATATATGGTAGTCATTCTTTTGGTTCACCCAACTCTTTTGTTCACACCCTAGTAAATGTTTCTGTGACACATTTTAAGGACTTTTGTGGTTTTTAACACCAGGCCAACATCTTTCTTGTCCTGAGACAGTTCTCTGCCAGTTATATTGTCCATCCTATTGATTTGATGAATTCAGCTGGAATGTGCAGAAGACAAGGGAGTTTCTAAAGCAGAAGACGGTAATTGTCAAAAGCTATATAGTTCAGATGATCTAATTTACCTCCTGCTTTTCAAGAAATCTGATTGTGTTGACCAGACTAAGGTTAAAGCTTATTTTCAATTGACATAGATATTGCTGCATTTGCTCTTTTAATTCAGTACTGCTTTGGACTGTACCATGGAGCTGTATACCAGAAACACACAAATCTTCGTAAGATCTGTAGACCATTAAAGGTTCAATACATTTGCAATAGGAAACCAATGTTAGAGTTTCTAAGGATCTAAGAGCTCTTATTTAACCAGTTACATAATCTGTTTGCTTTATGTAACAAAGACTCCAATTTTTGTCACTGAAAGATACTGAGTCATGCCTTATGTGCAAATATTTCAGCTGACTTTCTCACAATTCCTTTGGTTTGTAAAATTGACAGAAGCTGAGATTCTCTTATGCCCTCTTGTCTTCCCCTACTTTTACAAAACTTGATTCAGTTTGGCCACTTCAACCCATTAACTACTGCATGAATAATGAGCAAAATACTGTGTTTAATACCTACTTACTGTGAAATGGTGTTTTCAAAAGGATGTTTACTTTCTAGGAGACTTGGGGTACGTCACGGTATTTTTAGTCCTGAAATGAAGATATTCATGAGCGATTATCATGATTACTGAGGATTATGCTCATATATTAAAGTATGTGACTGTTAGGACACTGGATTCCAGACTCTCTCTTAGTTCTCAAAAATATTTTCCTTCTAACTCTAACTTACATGCAGCTAAGTCCAAAAAATGGATTGCAAATTTTAATTTTTATGTTAATTATTTTATCCCAGTAATTTTTTAAAATTAGTTAGAAAGTGGAGTTGCTGGGGTTTTGATTAGCTGTGAAGGCAATGTGGCCTTTGCAGGGCAGCCAGGATGAGGGAAGAGACGAGAATCCTGACTCCATGTTTTAGAAGGCTGATTTATTATGTTATGATATATATTATATTAAAAATGCTAAACTAAAACTATACTAAAAGAATAGAGAGAAAGGAATCATCAGAAGGCTGGGCAGGAATAGAATGGAATGAATAACAAAGTCTTGTGACTGACCGAGACAGTCTGGACCGTGATTGGTTATTAATTAGAAACAACCACATGTGACCAATCACAGATCCACCTGTTGCATTCCACAGCATCAGATAGTCATTGTTTACATTTTGTTCCTGAGGCCTCTCAGCTTCTCAGGAGAAGAAAATCCTGGCAAAAGGATTTTCATAAAGTATGTCTGTGACAGCATTATACTTATATTCCCTGCCTTTTTATTTCTTGGAGAACACTACCACCAATTCTTGATTTTATCTTGCCAGTCATACATCCTTATTTGCAGGAGTAACATTTATATTCCAGGCAATGTGTGGGACGTGCCGCTATTTGTAAACCAGTCTAATTAACTCATTCTGCAGCTTAAGTATCATATTAAGTAAGCAAAAAACTAATTATCATCTGGTTGTAGCAGAATTAATTTCACTCCTTTCGTTGACTCCTCATCACTCCTTTGCTCTGAAGGAAGAGCACTTGGTTTTCTTTCAGAATGCAAATATATTCCAGTAAAGATCAGTCTGAATGTTTTTTTTTAAATATGATTAAACACCTTGGTAAATACATAATTCTATAAAAAAGACAACCTAATAATTTTATGGCTTCTAACTTCAACTTATTTTCTCCCAAGAGATGTGCAGCTTCTTTACATTTAAACAAAACATGTGTCATAAATATTGAGATATAATTTTGAGCTTTAATAGTTAGGTTATCTGTACTCTGATTAATAACAGAGATCTCAATGCTTTTTGGGTGGCCTCTAAGAGATACTTTTCTGTGTAGAAATTACAACATACTTGCACACACCATGCTTCAAAGACAGGTGTACTGGCTTTGCTTTAGAAACTGTATTGCCTGTCTTTCCATTATCATTTTGCAGATGGCCAAAAAGTCAAATCCATTTGTAATTTTGTACTGTAAGAAATAGAGCTTTCTAGAATGTGAGCATAGGAAGAGTATATGGATTGAAATATAGACTAAATAGTGTTAGTGAAAGGGATGCATATTTCTGCCTGAAAAAAATTTTAAAATAGTCTTAGGTTTTCCCTTTATTCCTGGTCTGCAAACTGAGAGACTCAGGCAGTTAAAAGTGACTTTCCATTTAGGAAGGAAGCATTGGTAAGCTGTTTGCTGAATGGCCTTACTAGTAACTTGTACTGTAGACAATGAACTGCAACAGGAAAAATATTTCTGCATCTTGTGGTCTTTGTAGGCCTAACATCTCCAGTTCTGAAGGATGCTCTAGAGAACTAGTGTGGATCTTTCAATTGCCAGTCTTGCACACTGTTGCAAAGCATTGAGAAGTCATAGTTTTCAGAAAGTTATTCTGTTTATGGAATTGTTTTGTTGGGTTTTTGGTTCAGTTTTTTTTTTTTTGGGGGGGGGGAAACATCTCTAAGAGCATCAACTTCAACTGTTAACCCAGAACTAAGTCCACTATTAAACTATGTCCCTAAGTGCCACATCTATGTGCTTTTAAAATACCTCCAGGAATGGTAACTTAACCACTTCTGGGGACAGGCTGTTCCTATTGTGAGCAACATTTTCTGTGAAGACCTTTTTTTGTAATATCTAATCTAAACCTCCCCTAGCACAAATTGAGGCTGTTTCCTCTTGTCCTGTTTCTTGTAACTTGGGAGAAGAGGCCAACATCCACCAGGCCACAACCACCTTGCAGGAAGTTGGAGAGAGAAGATTCCCCCTCAAAAACTGTCAAAATCTTCACTTTATATATGAGATTTGTGAAATGTAATTGTACAATATTGCAGATAATTTTTGGTAGTTTTACTGGAATTCCTACTCTTTAGGGACTAATTGCTCAGCCAAAAAAGAGGCAATAAAAATTACACAATTTATTTACCTGGAACAGCAAAGGAATGAAATAATCCTATTTATGTTCTTACTTCTCTGAAAGTGTTTAAGTCTCCCCTCTCCCTCCCTGAATCCCCTTCTTGAATTATGCAAGTGCTTGAATGCAATAGCATCTGACACCTGGATGTTTTATACAGAGGCACCTATGAAGCATAATCACTGGTCCACTTAAAACTTTACGGGTTTTTATTTGTTGTTATTTTTTTCTTATATGCAGGATATGTGTAGCTGCCTTCTTGTTCAGTATATAACATTCAAATCGTGTCCCTGCAATCTAATTGGCAACTTTTGCATCTCTTTCTTTGACTGTGGTTCAGGTTATCAGAATAATTTACATGTGGGAAAGGTTTTCTTTGTTTTACATTGGTAGGGTTTATCCTTCCCTTCCCTTCCCTTCCCTTCCCTTCCCTTCCCTTCCCTTCCCTTCCCTTCCCTTCCCTTCCCTTCCCTTCCCTTCCCTTCCCTTCCCTTCCCTTCCCTTCCCTTCCCTTCCCTTCCCTTCTTCCCCCTCCACTAGGCTTTAAGTTGTACTGTAAATATGCCTACATGGGTAAAATTCAGTTTGTGAAATTTCAGAAGTGTGTGGTCAGAATAGTCACACTGTGAAAAGACTTGTAATTAAGAAGGAAAAGTTTAGGAGGAAAGAAGACTCATGCTCATTGTGAACTGGATGATTGAAACACAGAAGTATACATATTCATACATAGCAATCTGTGACTGGCAGGGTAGGCATTTAAACCAAGATCTTCAGAGAATTGGAAGTCTCTCTTCTTTTACGATTACAAATCATTAAACTGCACACAAAATTTCAAATGCAAATTATATGATTTTTTTCTAAAGTGACAAATACAAATTCCTTATTACTCATGAGTGATTTGATGGATGGTGAAGAGTTTGTTTTCTAACTATCCAGACATTAAAAGAAAAGAAAAGCTATAATATTAGCACACTTTGTTAAGCAGGTATTTCCTTGCAAATGTTAAAAATGCAAAGTAACAATTGCAGGTGAGTAATTAATTATGGCTTGTTAGCACTGGCTAGGGAAGAAATGCCAAGTATACCTATGCAGAAACCTGAGCTAGGTGTCTGAGATCCTTTATTAAGCACCCGATAAGTTCTATCTCTACAAATAAAACCAGTGGTGACAGTAACCCTTCTTAGACAAAAGCTGCTGCCTTGCTCTACACTTACAAATTTATTTATTGCATATCTGACTTGCAACATGGCCGGAAAAGTAGGAAAGTATGTTTGTTTTTTAGCCTTTTTTATAATCTATTAGTGACATATTTGAGATAAGAGGCTTTATCACATCCTTTTTCAGCAAATGACTTTTCAACTGAAGCTCATTTTGTGATGAAGTACTAAATACCATAGAATTAGATGTAATGTTGAGTATGAAATTTTCATCTCACTGATTATTTTTCCTAAAATGCTAATTAATTCCTTGAATATGCAGTGTTGTAGCTGTATATTTTGTGCTATCTTACAAAGGTTTTTTGGTATGATAAAAGGTAGTCAAAATAATTGAGTCTTATGAAATAAAATTCTACATATTAAGCACTATCAAAGGATGATTACTGACATAAGTTGTCTTTTTATGATACTTCCATGAGACCACATCTTGTTCTGTTGGTTTGAAGAAGGAATTAGCACCTACTATTTACTAGCGATTTAAAAAAATGCTATTTTAGGACTAAGTGGGGTTTTGCAACAGCAGGTACCATTTTCTGCTAAAAATCCTAGGTATTTTTTGAAAAAGATTGTGGACCAATTTTCAATCATGCATTATTTTTATTGGCCTTTTGATGGAACTTCAGAACTTTAGAAAATTACTTCCCAGCAAATAATATTTTCAAATAGGTTTCAAAAACTTGCTCAGGCTGAGCAAGGAATTTTAAGAATGGAAACATATAAGTGTTAGTAATAAAGCTTTTGATGCATGCCGGTGTTATCTTGAAATAAAGCCAATGTATAAACACTATTATATGTAACACAACCGTAACAAATAAATTTACTGGTTTTTAGTTCAACTCTCTACTTGAAATTTACTCCCTGTGGCAAAATTAATGGTCCATGTTGTTTACTAGAAGGAAATGGTGTACTGATATTCTTCATGTAAAACAGAAGCTGAGGATCAGTAATCCCAAATTCAATTGCACACTGCCTAGTTTTTACTGGTAACGATCTAGTGATAATTTCTTAAGATGCTTGTACAGTTTTTAATGCTTCAGTTGGAGGATAGTATACTTTCCAGTGTTACATGCACTCTCTCTAAATCAGTACAAGCAACTATCAAAAGGAACATGGTTTTACCCTTCTTTAAAGTAAGGATTTGCTATTATAATCAAGGAGGGAAATTGCCAGTACTAGAAAACCTTTTTTGTAACTAAAGCACTCTGTCTTTAATTAACAGATGACCAGACTGTTGCAGGAGGAATGAAAAACTGGTTTAGTATGAAGGACTTAAGGAGCCCTTGGTAGAGGAATTCAAGAGAAAGCTCAGCTCTAGAAATAACACCACTGTTAATGCTACCACCATCCAGGAGATCTGAGAAAAGAGCTCCTTTGCAATAACACTGCAAGAATACCTTGAAGGTGTCTGAAAATGGCTTAATGATTGGTTCATTGCCTTCTACAGTTTCCTAAATGAGTATCATCTGTAGCAGATGGAAGTCTAAAGCCCACAATACTAATTCTGATTACACAGAGAGTATAGGGAAGGTAGTGAGGATTTTTATGGCACGTTAGTGTGAGCATGCTATACTTAGGCTCTTATTTGTCTATAATGTTTAAAATTTGGCTTGGTTTCATATTTAAAAAAAGCTTTTATTTGCATTCCTCTTGCTTTAGATTAACCTGAATGTTTTTAAAGTTTTTTTTGAAAAAAAAACCAAGACACTGATAATATAAGGGTGTCCTGAATTTATATCTTCAAACACTTTTCAAAGTGTGGTCTGGCTTAAAAGGCTTTGAGGGGCAAACTTAATTCTGACTTCTAGTAACACAAAAGGCTTTTTGGTGTGCAGTGAAATACTGGGATATATACTTGAACCTCTAAGTGAAAAGAGGAATATTATGCTCATAAAAGATAATTGAATAATAAAATAATAAAAAACCCTAAATTACTATTTACCCATCTAAATATATCTACTTTTTCATGAAGTATATGAATATGATATTCGAAGAGTGGACTGTATCTTCAAGTATAAATCCTAAGTTATTTTTATTTTTCTAAGTGAACCATATTTCTTTTTCCTGAAAATCATCTTTCTTTTGTCCTAGTGAAGTCTAATAGAATCATATTCAAAATGAATTAAAACAGAAGAACTGCATCTCTGAATTGAACCTGGGGTTCATTTGCTGATTACTGCCTTCAGTAGTGCTCAACTAAGAACAAAAAAGCTTGTAACTGCAATTAGATAGGACATGGTGAATGAAGCCTGAATCATCTGATATAGCAGCTCTTCTAATCTGCTTTGAATTATTAAGAGTACTTTGTCCTTTTTCAGTATCTACGCACTTTTTTGAAGTTCTGAGGCAATCATGGCTGCATTCTGCCATCCTGCGACAATGTGCAACAAGGTGGTCAGTCATACATAGTGCAGAAGGAAATAAAAGAATGCAGTCAATTATTCTAAATTTATCAGCCCTTACTCTCAGGGGATACAGAAGTTATTGTTCTACCAGGACTTTTACCATTGCTACACTAGTGTTGCATCCATTCTAGGCATTGGTGGGGTTTAAAAGAAACCAAAAATTTTTTTGAAGAGAGATATAAGTTATAGTTGGGCTTTGGTCCTTCTAATTTACCTTGCACAACCTCATGGCATCCTTACACAACCCACTGGCACCATTATAGTCCTTTCTCCCTGAGGTGAAGTCAGTGTTCAGCCAGAGAAGTGAGGATATGTAATCTTCCATATCATACATCCTAATCTCCCATGAGGCCTGTCCCAGGGAATGGAGATCCAGACAGATGCAGCAGATCTTTCTTGGATTCCTCCACCTTCTCACCAGAGCTCTGTCACTAAGAGAAGCTTCTCTACCTGAAAGACTCTTTGTTCTTCCCTTTAGAAAGAAGAATTGGAGGGTAAGGCTTTTATTTTTTCAGTTGAAACAGCAGCATTTGAAAAATAATAAGTCATAAAGTGGTAAAAGCAGAGCACTTAAACATTGTAATTTAAAGCCAAATTTATTATAGTTCATGTATCTCTGTTTCCTTTGCTTTCAATTGTCCTCTTCTTTACATGAGGATAGCACAGGAGACTAGTCAGCAAAATACATTTCTTGTTTGACTGGCTATGCCTTTACTTAAGAGTGGGTTGTATAAATGTCCCCAATGTTTGTAACCCCTTTGAAGGGGACATGGGAGAGATAATCTCTTGTTCAGGAGATCCATGGATGTTCTGCATTTGAGAACTTTTAGTTTTGGCCCAGCTTAACTAATGATTTCATTTCTCACACAGATGTCATGAGGAGGGAACTCAGGACACCTAGCATATGGGGAGTTCAGTTTTGAGCAGGACTTGCAGGATGTTACAGTATTGCATATAAAAAGAACTTAGTACTTTATCAGTTAGCCACTTTTCATTCCTGGAACTCCCGAAAGTTTTTGTGGATTATTTAATGCAAGCTGTACATTTGTCAGCCATGTAAACTCATATTCCAGGCGTCCCTTGGAGAAGCATATACCTGTGACAGGTTCAGATTTTTTTGTCATATTATTCAGTTATAATTATCCTGTGAAAGGCTGATGGAAGAGACATAAATGAATTCAATCTTTACCCCATTCTTAAAATTCATGGAAATAGAAAATATGTCCTTATAATATGTTACTTCAATAATTATTGTAGTCCCTAGCATAGTCAGTTGTGGTTGGAAGCTATGATATGGGGTTCTAAAGAGTTATACACCCAGATTTCATTGGTATAGTTTTTGAGTGCTTGGATACTGGAGGAATGTTTGTAAGTCTGAGATTCAAAGATTTTGACTGCAGTAGGATTTGGTGGGAGGAGGTAGTTCTCTATCATCAATATTAAGTGTTTACCTACATTAGAAATTCCAGTTTAAATAATCAAACTCTTAGCTACCTGTAAACACTTAAGTAAGCTATGATGATAGAACATAATTTGATCTCATTTTAAGGAAAAAGTTCCCCAATGTCAGCCTTATCTTTGCTTTTTAACTACTGTAATATTATTAATTTCCATTTTTGAGTAATCCAAAATGACTTGGCTGAATAAATGGCTTTCTTAATTGGCTAATTAAAGAGTTCTTAGCGAACAAAGTTTAAATATTGACATGTACAGCTTTTGAGACATAAGAAGCAAATATTTTTATTTTTATTACTATGTTTAGTACTTCATTAAATATGATCATTACTTAAGTTTAATTTTTGAGGTAAACAAGACCTCATCAAGACACAAATGATACTGGAAACCTGGTGCAGTGAAAGAAGTTATTCCCTGTTGAATTATAGAGTCAATGAAGTATGAAAATGATGACATTTAAAATCTTAAATGAAAGCTGCTTTAGGGAATGCTTCAGGACTTTAAACTGGTATCATAATTTGAACTCGCCTGCCTAATTCAATATCACAATACAGCTGCCAACTTTCAAACTCCAAGTTTCTGGTACTGCTATCAGATTTAGAAGGAAAAAGATGATAGAACAATATGCAACAATAAGTGTTATATTTATAGACATTTCTAATCAGGACATTTTTATGAGCTGTAACATTTATGCAGTTTAAAAAGCTATTTGTTTGAGTATATTGTAATATGACAACTACTTCAGTTAGAGAAATTAACCTAGTTGTGTGGCTTTTCTGTTTCCATTTCTCTGATATTGATGAAATATAAAAGAAGGTGAAATCTTCATACTGCTGTATCCAAATAAATTGCCTTTCTATAGGAAATATATGACAGAGACTTTGGGAGAATTGCTAAATCCCCACAAAAAATTTCAACAGATATCAAAATAATGTTATAATTTTGAAACTTAATTCTATAATCTATCTCGACCTCAAAAGGGGCACTATTTTTTCTATGTAAAATGTTCCATTACTTTGGAGAGGAGATGAATCTTATTCTACCAACCCTTAAACCTGACATGTTTTGAAGGAGTCAGTCCTGCCCTTGGATCACAACAACCCCAGGCAGCTCTGCAGGCTGGGGACAGAGTGGTTGGAAAGCTGCCCACTGGAAGAGGACATACAGGTGCTGAATGTGATCCAGCTGTGCCCAGATGGCCAAGAAGGCCAAAGACTTCCTGGCCTGTATCAGCAATAGTGTGGCCAGCAGAATGAGGGCAGTGATTGTCCCTCTGTACTCAGCACTGGTGAAGCTGCATCTTGAATTCTGTTTTGGGCACCTCACTTTGAGAAAGACACTTTGAGGTGCCGGAGCCTGTCCAGAGAAGAGCAACAAAGCTGAGGAGTCTGGAGCACAGTTCCTGTGAGGAGTGGCTGAGGGAGCTGGGAATGTGTAGCCTGGAAAAGAGGAAGCTCGGGGGAGACCTTTTGGCTTCTCCAATTACGTGAAAGGAGATTGTGGAGTCACGGGGGGGGTCAGTCTTTTCTCCAGTGAAGCAAGTGACAGGACCAGAGGAAATGGCTTTAAGTTATGCCAGGAAAGGTTTATATTAAGTATTAAGAAAATATTTTCACTGAGATTGTTGTCAGGCCTTGATACTAGCTGCTCAGAGAAGTGGTGGAATCACTGTCCCTGGAAGTGTTCAAAAAACGTGTGGATATGACATCTGGGGACTTGATTTAGTGGTGAAAATGGAAGTGCTAGCTTGATGGTTCAACTTGAGGATCTTAGAGGCCTTTTCCAGCCCATGATTCTTTATACTTCTTTCGTTCACTACAAGAGTACATTATTTATTGGGGGGCGAAATTCTTTTTAAACCAGGTTTCTTTTGGGTGGTGTTTGTGCACGAAGACAGGGTTATAGATATTTATTAATAAAAGCTAGTTGTTTGCAAGCCTATTTACACTTGCAAACAGAAAAGGCAAGCATATACATTATGGAGATCATGGAGCCTGAGTAGCTTTGCATTTTTGACTAGTATGAATATGTGCTTGGATATGTGAGTGTGGCAGTGTAAATTTTAGCATCAAATTTACTGAAAAAAAAGTAGCATTAGCACTATTTCAAAATTAGGGGAAAACAGTAAATGCATGCATTAAAAATAGCTATCTTTCTCTGTTTCTCTGTACTACAATAAGAAGAAAAGACCTCACACAGGGATGCTAAGAGCTCTAGCATATCTGTGTCAGAATACATAATGGTAATTGTGTCCCACTCTGCAATTTCATAAATGTACTAATTTTGTTGGAACGATTCCTTGACCATACCAAGCTAATGGAACAGGTTTCCAGAGACAAAGAGAAGTATATGTAAGACATATGGAACATAAAAATAAATGAAGTCATGTTTGATTTGCTCATAATATTTATTGTATTCCCTACTTTATTATGTCTTAAATTGCTGAGATTTTACTCTTCTTTGGCTTGTTACTTACAAAGGCTTAATGCTTCTTTTCAATGAAAACAGTAAATATTTAACTACATGAATCAAAGCTTTAGGGAAATATTACAGAAGCAGCACATGTTACAGGAGTTGCAATGTCTAAAATCCAAGGTATTGTCCTAAAAATCCTCAAGTTTAGTACAAAGAAAGGTAACTCTAAAAGGTAATTCTACAAAGGCATGTTTTTTCAACTACATACATTGTTTCTAATTGCAGTCCAATTCAGAACTTCTCACAACTAGCTTTTAAAACTGTTTATTAGAAGTATTTCACGCGTCATATTTTCTAATGCAATTAAGTATAACATGCTTACTTATCTTCCACATGATAAACAAAACCACCATCTGCTCTAATTGGGACAGGTAGAATGTGATGCAGATACTCAGATTGGTTTTGTTCTGAGGGGAAAGACGCCTTTAAAGTTCTGTTTTCTTGCATAGTTATTTCACCCAAAGACGTTGAGGTTAGATTTAGGTAATTATACTGTGCTCTGAATCTAGCTGAAACCAATGCAATTTTCAAAGCCTACTTATATCTAATGCTTATATCTAATTTATGGGCAGAAAAACCAGTTTAGTCTGTTGGGAAGAGGGGAATAAAGGTTTGGGAACACAGTGTGGGGAAGTATTTGTATGTTCAACTAAATATCAGCATAAAGCTGAGGGCTTAGATGTGGGAGATCTACCCAGCAAAGAGTCAAGCTGGAGTAGAGAGGGAGAAAGCAGTAGGTCTAGGGGAATACTAGTTGTGTTGCTGTCCATTAGTATGAATATCAGTGCACCAAGTAATGTTTTTGATCACTACAAAGGCATTTTTTTTTTTAAAAAAAGCCCTTTTAACTCTACATTTTAGTCTAGCAGACCTTTACGATGATCCCCTCATATTAATGAATCATATGTGCTTAGCTCTGAAATTTTTATCATCTTTCCAACTATTAATATTCATCATGCTGGGCTTTATGGTTGTAGACCACATTGTTATTAATAAAACATTAATTGCAGATTGAACAGCAGGCACATTCTGTAGCATATGGAGGAAGGGAGTGGTCCTGACCTAGGGAAAACCCAGGCAGTGCTGAGACCTGCAAGGAAGTGGCAGCTCTCATGTGAGGGGCTGATGAGGTGTGTGTGGGGCTGGGAGGAATGGTGTCACTCCCAATGCCCACAGAGAGCAGCCCTGGGGAGCACAAGGAGTAGAGTGGGCAAACAGGAGCTGGCATGTCAGCCAGAGCATGGTGAGACAGCTTGCACAGGAAGATGTGCCGGGGGCAGGGTGCTTCTTTGAAGGAGAGGCATTCCACAAGAGGAGAGTCTTGCTGCTGTGTCTGTTGGAGGTTCCTGGAATGCATTAACAATAGCTTCCTTCTCCATGTGATAGAGGAGCTGACAAGGAAAAGTGCTTTGCCAAACCCTGTTCTCACCAAGAGGTGCTGTGGGGAATGTGCATCTGGTTACAGCTGCTGTAACCATCAAATTGTGGAGTTCAAGATACTGAAGGCTGTGAGGAGGGTGCACACCGAACTCTGTATACCCTGGAGTTTGGACAAGAAAACTTTGGCCTCTCCAGGAGTCAGCTTGGTAGAGTAGCATGGAATAAAGCCCTGGAGGGAAGAAGCCCAAGCAAGTTGGTTGATATTCAAGGATCAACTCCACCAAGTTCAGGAGTTATACATCCCAACAAAGAGGAAGACAGACAAAATGACCAGGAGGTTAATGGAGGGAAAAAAGGTCTCCTGGACAAATAACAAACACAAAGCAAGCCTGGAGAGCATGGAAGCAGGGACAAGTAGTCTGCAAGGAATTTAAAGAGATTGTCTGGACAGCCAGGGATCAGGTTAGGAAACCTAATGCCCTGACAGAATTAAACCTTGCCACAGGTGTCAATGGCAAGAAGTAAAGCTCCCATGGGTTATGTCTGTAATAAAATTAAGACTAGGGAAAATATGGCCCCAATTCATAAGGAAGAGGGAAATCTGATTTTTAGGGATTTGGAGAAGGTAGAAGTGCTCAACAACTGTTTTGTCTCAGTCTTTTCTGACAAGTGCTTCAGCCACGCTCTTTGAGCCACACACACAGAAGATAAAGCCAGGGACTGAGAGAATGAAGAACCACTTGCTATAGGAGAAGATCAGGTCTGAGACCATCTAAGAAACAAGACAGTGCACAAACCCATGGAATCTGATAAGACAAATCTGTGTGTCTTGAGGAAACTGGCAGAGGAAGTAGCTAAGCTGCTGTCCATATTTGAGAAGCAACGTCAGTTTGGTGGAGTTCCCAGTGCCTGGTAGTTATGCCTTCAAGAATAGGGGTTACCTCTTCAAAAATGAGTGTGGGCAGGCACTGGAACATGTTGCCCAGAGAAGCTGTGGATGCTTCATCCCTGGAGGTGTTCAAAGCCGTGTTGGATGGGATTTCATGCAACCTGGTCTAGTGGAAGGTGTCCCTGGCATACTTGAGCTCTCTTCCAAATCAATTCCATGCTTCAATGATTAAAAGATAGCTAAGACAAGAATCAGGATTTTAATAACTGAATTGCTGTAAGTAAAAGGCAAACTGTCACAAGGAATTTGTTCCTGGATGGTGAAGAAAAGGCTAAAACACATTCCTTTGCTAGTCATGAAGGCAGAAACTAACCATCTATTAGCTCTTCCTCTCCTCAGCTGTTTGTTTGTGTAAATTTTTTTTAACAGGAAAAAAGTGTTTTTTCTTATGCTGTGACTTCAAACTGCAATAAGCTATAGACAAATGTTTTCTGGGTGATTTTACTTTCTTGATGGCAAAGATTTTTCAAGCTTCTATTCATGCATAATTTAAGGATTTCAGCCAAACTATTCAGTGCTTCTTTGGTGAAAAGGTATGATACAGAATAAAGCTAAACACAAAGTTCTTCTAAAGTTGATTTCCAGTATCTCTTAAATACTTACAAATCCATGAAAAATTCTGCAGTTGTCTCTATTTGGTAGTTCCGAGAAATTATGTAGGCTAGCATAAGTGTTAAGTGTGGAGCGTGTGTATGTCCTGCTATAATTATCTTGTTGTTCAAATAGACAACTGTGGGAGGGGAAAGGAATAGTTTTTAACTCACACATGGAAGATATGACCAAGGTCTTAGAACAGGATCTAGATATTGACTTGCATCTAGTTTTGCTTTGGAGTGTTCCCATTCATTTTATTGTTATGGTGACAGTTATTAAAACAATATATAACTTGACATTTCATTTGATCAGGGAAGTATAAGATGAAAGTATTTTGTAACACTTTGTTTGCCTTATCAGCCACATACAGATTTTTAAGTACTTACTGACATAGTAAGTATATTAACAGATTTTTGTTTTAATTAACCTCTAATGGCTCACCCATTAGTACATGTAAAGCACAATCACAATTCAAGAGACACCTGACATCCTGTGACAGGATGGCTAATCATTAGAAAAGCAGCTGAGACAACACAGCTCTGGCACTGTAATAAACTCCATCCTTTAGGTGTACAGGTTTCCTATAAATAGTTGATGGTGAAACTTTCACTTCTAATTCAAAGTTAACAAACCCAATCATATACATCTCGAATATTGATTTCTTTTTTCTAAAAAAAATCTGTTTTGAGGTCTCTTCTGTATGATTCTTCTTGCACAGTTATAAAGATCACAATGGTATTTTGAAAAACTCCACACAAATAATCCATTCTAGTTTTAGGTCTGCATATGCATTTTAATAAAATTTTTGTATTACATATTTCTGTTCTTGCAGTCATAAACTGGAAATATCTGAGTTTCTAGTCTAATACTAAAATGTGAAAAATAACAAACCTGATAAAAATAGAATCAAGAGATTGCTTTTATGAGAAAGTCATTACTTGTTTCTCTTTCAGTCTGTCATCAACTTTTTACAGCTATTATCCTATCTTCATATTTTTTCTTTCTCTGACTTTGGTTTTTGGCTGAAATGAAGGTTTTGGATATCTTATATTTGCTGTGACTTTCAATTATAAACAATTCAAGGTGGTTGTAGGGGGTCTAATTGAGACTTTGATATACTTCCTTCTTGCATTGCAACTTTGCTATGATATCTCTTTTCAGGAATGGTATAAAGGCTTGCTTTTAAAAGAAGTCTCTGAATGTTTATTGTTTCTGCTGTAAATGACTACTCAAATCTAGGTGTGCTGCTATGTCCAACAGGGTTTGGGTGCATCAGAGTAAACCTGACCTGTATATTTACATAGAACCAGAAGTTGGCCCATCAGGTACCTCAATTTCTTTTTAAGCAAATGCTTAAGTGTAAGGAGCAGCATAAACAAGGCTTGATCGATGTGCTGGAATGCTTCCTAAAGTTTAGACAGAATTATGGAGGTTAAACCTAGAGTACCATATATTTACCTTGTAAATACTCAGGAATGGAGATTACAAATAATTTAATAACCTAACTTCCATTTAATTTCAGTAGTGCTTGGACTCCAGTGTGCCATAACGACTGGAGCTTTGCAAAACCAACTGCATTTAAAAATGGATCATGAAGGTGGCTGTAAATTCCTCTAATGCACAGAATTACCTGTTTAGATAAAATTTTGCTGTTTGCAGGATTGAGTAAAAGAATGTCCTCTTTTATAAAAGCAAGATGAAAGAGCGAGAGGAAGGTAAGCCATGGGATTGTTTTCTTCCACTTGAGTATAGCTAATGAAGGTGAACAAAGTTAATAAAGATTAATATCCTTAAGCCTGAGAAATTGATTTTGATATCAGAGACTGTGGATGTGTTCACTCATCAGAGTTTAGCAATCTAAATTCAGGATCTTAAAGCAGGATACCTATGCCCTTTCTAAGATGAATAGCCTTTGAAATGGTTGAATGATCTGAAGAAGAAATCTCACACAGGCAAGACACCTGTGTAATGTTATAAAGGAGCTTAATTTTTTTTTCTCTTATTTCAAGTGGCTAAAACTGACTGTGTATGTATCCTTTCTTTCCAATATGTATTTCATTCTGATCTCCTATTATGTATGTTGGTCATATAACTGGAGTTGTGACTGTAATGAAATGATTCCTCCCCTGAGAAAAACACAAGACCTTCATCTCTTCTGTAGACGTTAATCTTTGCTCTGTTATGCATGGCCACACTTTCTTCAAAGTTCACTCTGTTAGTGTACATCATTCAAAGTGCTGTCAGGAATTAAGGGCCCTCTTAAGCAAAGCACTTAATTCCTCTACTTCACTTACAGCTAGGGTAGTCCAAAAGAACAAATAAGATCATCTACCTCCTTAAACTGAGGGTAATAGGTACCTTGCTTACTTAAAAGTTACTTTAGAATTTTGAAACTTGTTTCTTTCTGTGTTGTTTGATCACTGGAAGATTATTTGTTGTAGATTCTACGTCAGCTGAGTATTAATTATCTATAAAGCATGAAAATTCATATATGCTTATGAGAGAATTAAAAGTCATGAGAAAGTGAATAATTTTAATTTTTATTCTTGCTGTTTAAATATTTCCCAGATCTCATATATTGAATTATAATTATAATACTTAAAGGTTCATATGAAGGTTGCTCTGAATCATTCAGCTCCTCTGGGAAAATAGTATGGGAATAAATATTTGAAAAAGTTATATTAATGTATGAACAGGATTTCATATGGAAATGGGTATGTTTGGGGTTTTCTGCATCTGTAAATTTGACTTTGAAAGCCAAAGTCCTTTAATAACTCATTTTGGACAAAAGACTTCACAATATGCAATAAAATAGGATAACAATATTAAAGTACAAAGAAAGATAGCTTCTCTATAAAACATGGAAGGAGAAATGTTATTCCACTAGGCAGTGTATCGCTTGTTATTTCAAGTAGCAGGTTTAAAAAAAATTAGGTGTTTTGAAAATTGCTGGTTTTATTCTCACACTATAACATCTAAATATATCTTGAATAAATAACTTGACCTCCAAGTGCTGAAGTGTTTAGATGTGTACAGGTAACCTAGAAATATTTTAAGAAATACTGATCTCCAAACATTTGGAAAAATGTGTGTTTGAAAGTAAACAGGGAATGATATTATATAAAAAATTAATGCCTCAAACTCCACTTTATACATTACCGTAATTTTTTTTTCACATGCAAATATAAAAAGCTCTTACAAACCCTGTTTGCATTGCAAAAAATCTAAACAAAGTTTTTTGTTATTAATAACAATTTAGAACCTGTGAGTACTGTTCTATGATAGTTTTTGTAGATAAAATCTTTGGAATATTCTCCAGTAGATATATAAATGGAATGTAGGGATTTTAGTGTTATGGTTTAGTTTAAGTTTGTAGGGGCTTTTTTCCCCCCCTCAGGTGTAATTGTTTAGCAGTAAAAACTCTGTGTAATTCATAAAATGATGATTATAAGACTAAGCCTTTTTTTTTTTTTCTTTTTTTTTTTTTTTTAAAGAGGAAGGAAAAAAGTAGGGCTATATAAAGATTCAGGCCCAAGGATTAGTTTGAGTAGGAGCAACCCACCTTTTACTATCTTACCCTACCTGGCATCTCAGCTAAGAGGATTAGCTCACAGAAAGCTAAATAGCCTAAGCTGATTAGTACACTTTTGTAAACCTTTGTCTCAGCTTTGGGGAGCTCTGATCATGAAAATACAATCTGTAGTCTGTATCAACATAGTATTTCCCTTCTCTAATTCCTTGTTTAGACTTGTCATCTGAATACCAACCACTAGACAACATACCAGTAGGGGACTTGGGGACTATCAGTCCCCAGGATCATGTTCTAGGCAATGCAATTGTCCAAAGTCTCTCAGTGATGTAACTAGGCACTGGTTATTACTGGTATTCCTACTTGGAATAACATGGCACAACTTTAGCACTTACGGATACTAAAATGGTGAAGTATCCTTATGGATAGAGAGTCCAGAACAAGTTGTATGAATTGGGTTTATTTAGTCCCCTGTAATTTTGGCTTTTTCTTTGGCAATAGGGAAAAGATCATTCCTGACTTTTAAATGCCAGTAAAATTAGCTTATGTTCTGGGCTGTAGATATGCTGTGCAGCAACCTGCTAGGTTGTTTTATGGTTTTTTTTTCAGCCTGATAGGATTGCCCTAGTGTTGGCTCAGAGAGCAAACAAAAGAGGCATTACTCTCACTTCATGTTCCAAGACCTCACATGTTCAATCAATTTTTCCTTTCACTTTATAGAAGCTTTTGGAACAGGGCTCTCTGTGTATCCATATTGCCATACATGTTTCATATTCACAGGGTAGACTAGGCAGAAACCAAGTCATTCAGTTATTATTCAAACCAATAGAGAATCACAGAATTGCAGGATGAATCAGGCTGGAAAGGACCTCTGAGTTCATCAAATCCAACCTGCGACCAACCACCTTTTCCACTAGACCATGGCACTAAATGCCATGTCCAGCCATTCGTTGAACACTTTCAGGAACAATGACTCCTCCACCTCCCTGGGTAGACAAGAGATCTAACCAGCCCTTCTGTAAAGAATTTCTTCCTAAAGAAAGATGGTCTTTGAGATCCATGATCTTTTGGAGTAGTTTCTCAAGTAGATGAGCTTCACTCTTTGGATTGCTTGGTAAACATAAGCATGTGTATCATATGTTTGCTCTTGTGCTTATTAAAAGAAATTAAACTTCAAATTTTTTTTTTTTTTTTTTTTTTTTTTTTTTTTTTTTAGTGAGAAACTCTGGTCTGCTTCATTATGATAATTTGTCCTCTGACATCACATTAATTATTGGAACCAATGCTGAGGAAAGTGAGTTATCAACAGGAAGTATTAACAAAACAGTGTACTGAATAATATCAATTTTCAAACACAAAGTAAAAGTGAATTATTAATATATAATCAATTAACTTTGTATTAAAAATAAACAGTCATACAAAGAAAGCATGAAAGGGACTAAACACTGTCTTGATAGCATACCATTACGTTACTTCCATCACCATTGAACACCTGCTTTATTTTTTCCTATATTTTTTTTCCTCCAACAATATGCCTCTATGTTATGATTTTCTGTCTGTTAGTGACATCTCTTCTACTGATGTAAAAAAATGTTGAACACTGGTTGGTAAGTAACCTGGCATTCATAGGAAAGGGCTAAAGTTATTTTTTAAAAGCTCCCTTGGCTCAAGAGCAACTGGAAATAAAAGTTGCTGTTACTATTGAAACCTGATCATGTAAAAAGTGCTATTGTTACGAAATATGCTATATTACTAAACTAACAAGCAATAATCTGCAAGGGTGTTTATTTTATTTTTTCTTATAATTTATGCTAGTGCATAAATTATGGAGAGATCTCATAATGGTATTAAAAGATGTAAGATAATGGTATAAAAGATGTAAGATAATTATTATCTATATTTTCCATGTCAGAATGGGATTCTATTATAAAAATTCCAGTAAACACAAATTATCCCTTTCTATTTTTAAAGCAAATTAGAGTTTGGTATATTTAAGAAATGCAATGCCTTTAAAATATGAAGGAAGCAATCTCATTATCATGCTAGTCATGTTATCATTATTTTTCATGTTTTGGTAAGTACGTTACTGAAAATGCTCAATAAAAAAATGCAAACAAGATTACTAGTACTGCAAGCTGTTATATTTTGCTCTATTGCCATAGAAAGCTGCTGTGCCACTTTAATATGGCTTGGTGGTTGTTAAGGTACAGAATGGTTGTTGAAATGGATAGGTCCTTATATAAATGGCAGTGAAAACCAAATGCCTCTCCTTTACTCAGCTCTGGAGCTATCCTACAGAATTGCTTTAAATATTTGGATGGCTTTGTCAAGACTTAATGAATTCTGGCCATCATAAATCTCAGATGCCCTCCCTGAGTAAAACCCAAAATTATCAGAGTTTCATAGCTTAAGCTGCCCTTGCCATATGGCAAGTGCAAATGTTTCTAAAGCAGCAAATGTTCTGTCAAGAGTTCCCAGTGATGTTTTGATTGGATTGCTCTATTATCTGAACAAGTCTGCCAAAAGAAAGCACCTGCACAATGAAAAGTGTGCAGAAGCTGCCAGTCTGTAGCAAGGGAAGGAAAGTAAAGCATGTAGTGACAAGTTACCTGTCATTAGAAGATGTGCTGCCTAGGTTATAATAGATTCTACAGCACACCTGATCTCACAAAATGTCTCTCACAAAAGAAGAAAGGTGGGGAGCATGTGTGTGTGAAAGAACTAACCTAGCTCCAGTAAACTTCTGCCCCTGAGGGTGCCAAGTCACAGCTTAACGTGCTGTAACAGCTCACAAAACAATGAACTCATCTGGTGCTTCTTAGGCAGACCTTTCCAGAGAGGTTATCAAACAATAACTCCAGAGAGGTTAGATATATTCCTTTTCCATATTCAGTTTTGCTTCAGTTCTAAGATGCCAATACTGTATGCAGATTTTTATCCTCTTGGACAGTCTGGCCTGGAGCATATTATTCACTTGTTATAATTGATAGCTGAATATGCAACTGCAGTAAAGAACTGACAGAAGTAAAATTATTTTTTCTTTTCTGACAAGGAATATTTAATGAGATCCCTTTGCTATAGTCTACTTTTCTGGACTGTGTATCATCTTTAAGTAGATTAAAGTTATATTTTGCACCAAAAAAAGTTTCACATGGACAAGTGACAGCTATTATCTGTGTGTATGTAGGTTTGCAGGTCATTACCATTTCTGTCATTGAGAAGGATATGTAGCTATGCTGCACCTGTTGTTCTTAAGAAACAATAATATTCAATCTTACCTAGTAGCCAGAAGTGTGCAAAGTGTTACCAGGACATGATCTCTGTGCAAATCCCTTGACTCTGCCTTATTACTATGAATTTTGCTGTGTGCCCTGTCGTGGAACTGAGGGAAGAGAAGCAGTGCAGAGAGGAAATTGTAGATCAGAACAAGGGAACAGAAATTGACTCTATCAGAAGAAAAAAAAAAAAAAAAAAAAAGGCAACTGGATGGTGGGAATATGGTGCGGGGTTGGGAGATTTTTCTTTCAGTGAGGTAGATTAGAGTTGAGTGGGAAAACAGTAAAAATATGGGGGAGGCGGGGGGGAGGTGGGAACTGGGGGAAGATAGATGGTGTTAAGAGTTTTATGAGGACCTTTTGGGATAGATTTTTTATTTTATCCCCACTGTAGAGATGAATCAATTCATCTGTTAATGGATTTTACAATTCCAGTTTAAGGTCAATAAAATTTAATTTGCCTTCCAGACATACCTTTGCATATTGTAGTTCTAAATTTTTCCCACAGTAAAATTTCATCAAAAATCAAAGGGAGAACTGGAGTATAATAAAAGTGAGTTGCCTCGGTAAAATATTGTCTGAGTATTGTCTGATCTACCTCTCACAGGGTCAATGTAGCTGTTACACAGACATTGCATCAAATGTCAGTTGCACACTGTCCAGATTCTAACTATGTAGATGTTTTGAAAGAATTATGTTCTAGACCATGCTGTAACAAACCTCATCAAACCTGGCATCAGTCTTGGGACTTGCAATGTTTTAGCCCTCAGTAAAGCATTCTATTAAATAAGCAGTTCAAAATTCCTGGAGGATGTGTCTTACTCTTTAAAATTCCAACTTGGAATAAAAGCAAATGTGAAAAAAATTTACACTGTCTTTGGAGATCTGTTTGATAGTGGCAGAATGATCTCTGCTACCAGTATTTCCATAATTCATTGAGTGTTGAAGTGATATTCTCACTTTCCCTTTCCCTAAGTATGCTTTGGGTATTTAAAGACAATCCATTTTGACTTTTCTTTATTCTACTCTGTGCATCTTTTCTTAATTCACCTGAGTATAGAGTTGACCAGCTAGGAGAAAAAGCATAATGATGTTTTGCAAAACCTTTTTTTACATTCTCTCACCTCACCATCAGTCCACATTTGCCTGGTGGTTTTTTTTCTTTTCTCTTGTAGTGTGCTGCTATGCAAACCAAATCACAATCTAACAAGGCCCTAATGCAAGGTTGTTTATTCTCACATCAATGATGTATTCTGCACACAAAACAATGTACATTATAATTATTTTACATTTTTTCTGCACCTTTAAAATTGTATTTTTTTCCTCCATAGATGCTAAGTATGATTTAGGGTTTTCAGATTGTTTAAGGCAGTAGAAATTAATATCGTGTGGGTCTTAATCCTATTTAATATTGGAATTCATAACTATTTTCTTCCTTCTTTTTCATTATTGCCCTACTTAAAGTAGGACATTTTGTAAAATAAAAAGGCTCAGAAATAGGGGAAAAAGAGTTCCGTGATTACAATGCCTTGAATGCTGCAAATATGCAAGCAGATCTCTGGAGACTATCTCTAAAGGCTACACAGAGTATCTCTTAGTTATCACTGCATAATTCAGTAATTATGATATGAATACAATTGGTAGGAATACTTAAAAAAAAAACTCTACTAAGATTATCCCTTTTTCTGAAAGATCAATTTGAAAAGTTAACACTGATTAAAGGAAGTGCATGATATTATCTTTTAAAATCTGCTGTCCTTTAACTTTCAGGCATTTTCCAGAACTTTTTCTTTAGTTGCCTATGTTTGGGGGCAGTGGAGAGAATGTATGCACCATGGTCTGGTAGCTACCCGTATCATAAGAAGGAAAATATCTCTGACAAGGTAAATGAATTAATTTATAAATATGGAAGTCTTGACATTTTCCATGCAGAAATAGAAGTTAGCCACTGAGTGGATAAAACTGGTTTTGGTTTTGGGGTTTTTTTTGTACGAATGCCCAGAGGTGAAAAATATCTTGTTTTGTTTATACACGGATATTAATTTTAATGACATGGAATTAATACTAAAACCAGTCTTGGTACAGAGGACCGTAACTCTTGTAAGCCACTGCACTACAGGCATTTCTTAATGTAGGTTTTGAAGAGAAAAGCACTTAAAGCAGGTATTTTATAAATCAAAGGAAAAACTTCACTCACAACTGCTACTGGCAGATCCACAAAACTGGTACACCTGCATGACAAGCAATGTATCCTAGTGATGCCAAAATAAGGAAGAAGTCTAGGCATCTGGTGACTGACCGTTTTGTTGCTAGACTTAGACACATTCATCAAACAGCAGGTTTATATTGGATCTATTAAGTGTAAAAAAAATATTTGGGGATGTTTTTTCTAAAAATTGCAAGCAACTCGCTGCACTTGGTTTTTTTGTGAGAACAATATTCAGAACAAGAAAAAGGTTATTTCATTCTCTGATGCTTTAATTCAATTATATCCTAAAACTCATTGTGTGCTTCAAAAATAAATTAACTCAAGATGCTATTCTGCTCTCCATCTGCTGCATTTCTTTAAATGTATTACTTCCACTCCTAGATCAGTTTAAGTGATTTTTTTCCCATCAAACCCATAGGCATATTTTCTTTTTTTTTTTATTGCCTCTGTTCTAGAAATTGCCTCATAAACCATGTGACTCTCTACTTTACTTTTTTTTTCCCTTGCATGAAAAGCAGCCAGTAAAATGCAGCTAATGGCTGTTTTATGTCTATGCTGCTGTAGTCTTTGTAACAGCATGCTTCGTGTTTTCCATCTGTGGTCTGTGTCTCACTCGCAGAAGAGGCTGTGATTGTAGAGCAAATGATCAGAGTACAGTTCATTGTTGCCTCTTGATGCTGAGAGGCAAAAGAGGCTACTTGAGATAACCAGACTTTGGGTCATAGTTCAGCTGATTTCCTCACTCTTGGATGTTCCCTTCCAAAGCATTTCTGCTTTAGTTTGATTGGCTGACACAGATGCTCAAGATTTCCACTTTAGTATTTGCCATGCTAAATAAAAAAATGTAAAATGTCTTTATAGCAGAGCATGTTTCCTGTCTGCTTTTCACAGTGTATGTACAGCTTTAAGATCAGTATGGAGTAGAATAAACTTGTGCAGATTTCTCCCAAGCATTAAATGAACCTTGAATTAGTAGCATAGCTAAATACTTATGGTTAACTAATAAATCACAATTATACCTGGTTAATAGGAGCTTGAGGAAAAACATTAAGTTTCACTGGTTACCAGACAGGGATGGGTCAGAAGAACTGCAGCACTTTTCCTAAACAATGTAAATACTCTAAAATATAATATCACTGTCCAACTTTGAAATCTCTTCATATTTTTATATTCAAATTATTGTACATGGAAGTCAACCATACTTTCATTGGATTAAGGGTAGTCTGTCTGAAACTTTGTCCAGGAGGCCAAAGAGTTTGGTACAATTTCTTTAAATATATGATTTGAGGCTGGGCAAACCACTTATTCTTGCATTTATTTTTCTCTGTGTAAAATACGTGTAGTACTTGTGTACTTTAAAGACTTTTTATTATGTGCAATTTGCATTTTTAAAATTGTTTGGCATCCTTAAATGAAGATTTATTAAAAAACACAGAAATCAACAAATCTTCAAGATAGATATATGTGCAGTTGAACAGATGTCTGTCTTGATACCTTTATGCTGCTCTAATACTGCCTTCATAGAGACAAAATTGAACAGCTGTTGAGTTTTCAAATTAGTATAGTGAACTTGAGCATTCATATCATGCTGATAGGAATCCTAAAAACAAAAAAGACCACTTACATGCCACTGCTCTAGTATTTAGTACAATTAGTCTTAAGGAGTCCTATGTAATTGGTTTGTCTAACTGTGTTAGCTGAGGTTTTGACCTTTGAATAACTGATTCAAGTCCTACCTCCTTCCCAGTAAAGCCCATAACTTTTAGAAATCTGTTTCATGTTTTTCACTGCTTGTTTTACATGGGTGTACTGGTTTTGTCTAAGGTAGAATTCAATCTCATCAGTAGCTGGTAGGGGCTGTATCCTGGATTTGTGTTGAAAACAGGGTTGATAACACAGGCAGGTTTCCACTATAGCTGAGCAGGGTTTGGCCAGAGCTAAGAGCTCTTCTGCCCCTCATCCCACCCCCCCCCCCACCAGCGAGGAGGCTGGGGGTGCACACGAGGACAGAGAAGGGACAGAGAAGGTTGGGACAGCTAACCCAACTGAGCTAAGGGATATCCCATACCAAATGGTGTCATGCTTAGCATAAGTATCAGGGGAAGAAGGAAGGGAGGGGACACATGATGTGTGATGATGTTTGTCTTCCCAATTCATCATAAAAGGGGATGGAGCCCTGGTTTCCCAAAGATGGCTGAATACCTGCCTGCTGAACACCACAGGAAGTGATGTTCCTTATTTTCTTTACTTGTGTGTGAAGGTTTTACCTTGCCTATTAAACTGTCTTTATCTCAGTCCACAAGACTTTTCCTATTTGCCCCCCATCCCACAAAGGGAAAATGAGTGGGGCTTAGCTGCTTGCTGGTGTTAACCTATGACAATGGCTTATGAGATGCAGAGGTTTCTAGCTGAGTTACAAAGGAGACTGGGACACAAAGATTCTATCTGAAACACATACACTATTCAAGTTTTCTTTATTCTGTGTCTGTATTTTCTAAATCAGAGTGAGAACACTCTAACTGTAAAGGCAGAAATCAAATCTGATTTGAATCACATCTCTTTCTGCACAAGGCTGTATATCCTAAGGGGTGAGTCACCTTTTTTTTTTTTTTTTGTATCAACCAGACCAATTTTTCTGAGGAAGGAAGCTGCTATTGTCCTGTTCTCTTCTCACTTTGCCTGGGATGTTCTCTATCTCACTGATACTTAATGAATCCCAAAGCATCCTCCCCAAAAGCAAAAATATTGGAAATTTTAAATCTTCTTTTGGGAAAGAAGGTTCCTTGTTCAAACAGAAAGTGAACTTAGAGGCAGCAGTAATTTTCTCCTAACAACACTTAATTTTCTTGAGGGAAATGACTTTCAGCCCAGAAGGTGAATACTGTAGGTAAGCAAAGAGGCATTAAGAAATTACTTATTATCATCTTAGATTCTTATTTCTAAACAGCCATGTGTTTCATTATTAAACCTTTGTAATGATTTAGCTACTGTGTATGAGGAGGTGGAAAAAAACAATAGATGTTAGCTGTCAGTGAGATGTAAGAAAGAATATAGTAACATAGAAAAAAATCCTTCATCTTTAGTGATGAAGTGATTCCATCCTCTGAAATATTAATCTAAGTATAATGGTGACCTTTAAAATAGTTTTATTTTATTCTAATCTATTTTCTAAGACTATATTTTTGAGTTTAGTGATGTATTTGTTGTTTTTAATTTTCATAAAATGTAAAAATGGACACATAAAACACTTTTTTCTTGATTTACTATGCAGGCCACTAACTCAAATAACTAAGGTAGTTGAGCCAATGTATTTTTAAAGACATTTCACTCTGTTTAAACTACCATCTGCCTTCTTCAAAGATTCTACTTCAAATGAAGTCCTAAGTATGTGACTTTTGTTGCAGATGGTAACCACAGGTAATTTCCCCTTATTTGATTTTGAGGAATAACTCTTCTCCTAATCTATTCCTGCTTAATAACTGCTTCCAAATTCTTCTCAAACACAACCTCTGAAAAGGAGAATATTTGCTTTTCAAAGCTTCACTGCCAAAAATGTGATAATTCCCAGTATGTGTAAGAATATATCACTTTTTTGTCAAATTAGATGCATGTGAAATACTTAGTAGTTAAAAGTTCTGTAAGTAAATCAGTTATCAATAAATGTTATTAAATTATTACATTTTGTAGGAAAATATATCAGCATTTCTAGATGTACTTTTGATAGTGTGAAAACTAGGAATAGCTTTTTAGGAATACAAAATTATTCCAGTTAACTGCTTCATATTCCATTACAACACATGGAAAACACTAGTTTATTCAATTATGCTAGATATAGATTTTCACAAATTGCAACATTCAATGACAGAAATCAATAAATGATGAGAAGCTATAGAAAACTGTAAATAGTAAAATAGTTTTGTACTGCCATAAATAAATGAGGACTGAAATACATTAAATTCTTATAGTATTATTATTGAGGAAAACATTCAAGTCTGCAGGTGAGTCAGCTGATCTGGTGACATCAATGTGGATGAGAATTTTTAACCTGTAAGATCTCTTATAATTTTTGTCTTGTTCATTCTTTCCAGCCAGGAGATCTCACAGTATTATACCAAGAGGTCAGTAGTCTTTTTGTTTTGTGTGTTGGGAAAACTAAGGTACAAAGAATGGTGATTGGATGTTCTGGGTACTCACCATGCCACAGTGGAATGTCTACCATAGTAGAGTGGAAATACAGTTGCATTTTGTGAGTCTTCTCTCTTGATTGAGTAGAAGGAAATAATTGCTATGCTACAATTTAAGAACTCAATTCAGGCTGTTGAGTAAACTTCCTGATTCTACCAAAATTCAGAAATACTTCACTTTAGTTGTGGCTAAGTTTCATGCAGTTGAACTACATGCCAGTAATTACAGGATTTGCATCAACTTATCTCCAATTATCCTTGATATTCATTGATCTATTTATACACATGTAAAATCTATTATGAGAAGTTACTATTAGGTCATTAAGCCAAAAACTTTACATTCCAGCCTGACATTTAAAAGCCAGAGTTAGAAATTTAATGGCTCAGTATGATAGATTTGTATCCCATGAAAAGCTCTGGTATCTGTGATGAGAGATCATGCTGGACCTTGTTAGAGGGGTTTTTTTCTAACACTCTCCTGAACCTAGAAGTCTCATAATAATTAGGAAGCAGGTGGAAAGCCAATTTTCACTCCATGTGCTTTTGGACCAGATAGAAAACCAATTAATCTGATTCTAATAGACTATAATGGGGAAAGTAAAATTCTAAATGGTGGGGCTAATCCGGAGTTTCTGCAGAACTCAAGAATCATGGAAAATGTCTTGCAATTTCCTATGCTTCTGTCTCTAGTTGAACATAACAACAAATTGTCTTGAAACAAAGTAAAAATAGTGGAGGACTAAGCACCCATCCAATTTCCAGTGTTCAGTCCTAAATTATACTAAGAAGCTGTAAAGGAGAATGAAGAACATCCTGTGTCCAAATCACCATCTCCAAGAAGCCATGTGATGAAATCCAGATATAGGCAGTGGACAGCATCTTGCTGCAGTGAATTGAGAGCCACAGAAAGGAGTTGTGGAGGTGAAAAAGGAAGGAAAGGGTGAATCACTCCTAATTACTGAGATGTCTTCCAGATGTCACCTCTCATAGACACTTCCATTGGAGCAGTGGGAGGAGAAAATGCAGCAGCTGAGGAGCTATGAAACTGATGGAGCAACAACCATTACCCATGGCAATTAAACTGTGGGAATGACATATTCCATCAAAAGTTATAGGTAGCTTGGATGGTACATTAGCACAATTAACTTTTTCATAAAACAAGATCAAGAATGTCTCATAGACCATTTTTCCTATATGAATAAACCAGTATGATATTTTTAAAGTATTGTATGCCCTCTTTCCCCATCCCCCAGAAAGTAAATTTGCATTCTCACACAAACAGTGTGGAAAAATACAAGTATCTTATTCTAAACAGACAAGAATATGCAATAATCATGCAAAGGAGACTTTTTCATCCAGAGAATGAAATTCTTAGTAGCAGAGGTGATCAGAAAATCCCATGTTTATGAATCTTTAAGCAGCTGAAACCGATAGGATTAACACAGTGGTTTAATAGAGAATGAGAAGAGAGAACATAGGCAAAGAACTTTTCAAATCCTGGCAAACAGAATAATAAACAGACAGTAATGCTTAGGTTGAGGAAACTGTATTGTGAAGGAATGATTTTCAAAGCTATCTGAATGGAAAATTTGTCCAACAAAATATAATTTCTCTAGTGCCAGTCTTAAGAGTGCTTAAATGGACTATTTTCCATTAACAGAGCTTATAGTTATTGTAGCAGTAAAATAAACTGTAATTGTTGGCAGACGTAGGAATTTCAGAGATCTCTTGTGTAGCCCTGGATTTCCCAATAATGCACTGTTTTTCTTGGAAGTTGCACCACTTTCTGTACTGTAGAAGTTAATAAGTCCCCCTTTGAATGTTGAATGTTTTTAGCTTTTCTCTGCATAGTTTTGTGACCAAACCTCCCACACAACCAGCGGATCTTGTCACAAACAAAGGAAAAGAGCAAGTGAAGTGCATATATCAACAGGCATTTTGGGTTGCATCTATGTGTAACATTTGAAGTTTCAATCTTCCATTGCTTTTTCTTACATCAGTAAATGAAAATTTTGTTGGTTATGTAACTGAGCAAAATTTTAGTTACTTTTCATGTCATTTTGTGTTTTAGTGTAGCACTTTTATTTACATATAAAGGTCACACATTAATTCTCTAGATAAATCCCATACAAAGCAATCATAAATACCATTAGGTATGACAGGAATGCCCCCCTCCACAAATAAATAAATTCAAGCCTACTGAAAGATAGTACTGTTAAAGCAAAACCCCTTTGCAACAGGAGTTGCCAAAGTGTCTGGCATGCCCATTGTCAGTATCAACTTTTTAAACTAAATCAGACAACA
Organism: Motacilla alba alba; assembly: GCF_015832195.1. Lineage (NCBI taxonomy): Eukaryota > Metazoa > Chordata > Aves > Passeriformes > Motacillidae > Motacilla > Motacilla alba. The sequence continues at coordinate 74,716,991 of NC_052017.1, forward strand.
AAGCATTTAAAACTCCATTTAGAGTCCTCTGTAAAAGTTTTTTGACTAATCTTCTTCCTAATAAAAGGAAAAGCATGACTGAATTAAGCAGATATTCCTCTAAACATATGCAAACACAAATGGGCAGCATTAGTGGTGGTTTTTTTTCTTAAGAAAAAGATAACTGAATATTTACTGGCAGTGGAAGTGAGTATGTGACAAAACAAACAATCAGAGTTACTGAAAGAGGAGTTACTGTGGGGTATCCATCACTGAAAAAAAAAAAAAATTACCTGCAAGAAATGTATTTTTTTTCTTCTAAGGCTTTTTTGTAGAAAAGGATTACCACTTATCTATGTGGATATATAGATGGATAAATATAGCTCATTTTCTATGACTAGAAACATGTATGACAATTACAGTTTAAATAATTTAATAGTTATTCTTAATTAAAACAGTTGTTCTGATTCCAAAAACATCTTCAAATAAACAATTGGTGATATATTTGCTTCTCAATATTTTCTTCCAATGCTGTGCATTTCATATCATTATATTTACTAGTGTCAAAATTAATGAAAGCTGATCATTATGGAAGTAAGCTGTTCAAGGACAAACAAAATGAAAAAAAAGCGTTTAAAATTTAAAAATTTATTTATTTATTTAATTTATATACTAAAGATACAGACTTAGGTACTAATTTCTTTGGTCTTAAAGGGGAGCAACCTTTGGCTTTAGGTAATGACATACACTGGGAATTAGATTTTGATCTCTGTTCCACACCTTTGTTCCCTAATGTCACAAACTATTTTGTAATCTAGGTAAAATTTGCTTTGAAGAATGGGCTTATCATCTTTCTTTAGTTTGTCTTGTTTGTTTAAATTTTAGAAAAATATATTCTACTGGTTGCCTTTTGTTTTACAGTGGCACAGTTCTTACACTAATACTCTATTCCGGTGGGGGCTTTTAGATGCTATTGGAATGCAGATTCTTTTTTTTCTTGAAATTTATTCCATCATTCTTGAGAAAAGCATTTTGAGATAAATTTAGGTCTCTCCCTAGAAGAGTAACTATGGAGGTGCCAGTAAAATAAAAGTGAGTATATCATGGACTTAACTTGCTAATGGAAATGCCTGAGTTTAATTGGTGCTTAAGTGTTAACCAGTTCTTGATATTCTATCCTCAAACCACAAGACTTAGTGGGGTCACGCTGCACTTTATTTGACAGCAGCAGAAACCTAATTCACTAAAGCCTCATTCTAAATTATTAACTAGTTTGTCAACCTTATGGCAGATCTAATATCAACAGTGTTCTCTTTTATAACACCAAGCAGTGCAGGTTGAGTAGATTATAGTCATCAGCTAAACTGTATCCAGAGCTATTCTGTTTTACCAAAATAGCATTAAAGTAGCTGAAGTGCATTCTCAAATATCTCTCTACCTCTTTACTGTCAACCCCTCATTTTTCTTCCACAGCCACAATATCTCTCATGAAGACACTGTGTGTTCCTTTACAATACCATTGACACACACATTGCCACATCTATCCTTTTCTACTAGCTCATCTGTTCTTATTTAACACTCTGACAGCAGTCTTGGGAAAGAAAGGAGAAAACACATTTTGAAGTCACCCTCCTAGGGACTGGGAAGAGCTAAAGGTCTTTAATGGCTGCAGATATGCACTGATGTGCCAGGAGATGCCCAGTGCTGGCCTGGATATGTTAGGGAGATGGGCAAATGAAATTATTGTTCTGGAACTTGAAGGCGTTCAAACCACTCCATGAGCCAGGTGACAATATGACATCATGTGGGAGTGAAGCAGCCAAACCTTATTTCTTTCTATATATACATTGTCACATGCACAGGTTACATGTAAATATACTTGGCAGTGTTTCTAAGTCTTAGACTACTTGGGAGGAAAAACAAAGTGCTCAGTCGAGTTGAATGCAGTGGAGAATTATTGAAAATAAATTTTTTACTAATACACTCATATTGGGCTGCTAGATATTTGTAATTTAACTTATCTATCTTTAGAGGAATTACATGAAATTTTTGTTCCAAGTAATATCCAAGTTTCCTTCTGAATTGACTGCTGCATCTCATTGCTCTTAACAGCATTGAAACAAACTGTCACCTTCCAAAAAAATCCTGTCTTTTGCTTTTCCCCCTAAGGAATAAAAGCTAGGAGATGTTTGAGCATCTTATACTGCTAGAAGTCACACTCACATTGATAAGAGTGTGACATAGAATCCATTTTGCAGCTGGATAGTCCTTTATGGAATTTCCATTTTGGAAAACACTCACGAGTCTCTAGTGTTAAACCTTCAAAACACTAGAGAGAAAAGCTATTAATTAAAAAGAAATTTAAAAAGTTAATTAAATTTTTTTAAAATGTTTTGAAAGTCTTGAAATATTTCAGTGTACAGTTTTTAAGAGTGTATGTACTTTATTCTTTAGGGGGAAGAGTCAAGGGGACTGCACAAAACACTGCTTTTTCTATAGATTCTGTGTCATATTTAAATGATTTATCTGTAAATGGATACACTTTTCAGTGAAAACAGGTGTAAGATGAAATCTCCCCAGACCTCACAAGAGGGGCTGAGTTAGCAGTGCTTTATCTTATTACCTGAACAGTACATCTACATATTTACTATATGGGATATATTCATTGGTGCTCACTGTAGCACCACCACTCTTTCACTTGTGGGTTTGGTTTACCTCAGCACCTGCTTTGGTATGAAACTGGATTCTCTGGCATTGGATTTCTACAGGTGCATGTGTGTGTGTGTGCAGTGGTTGCTCAAGAGAGGCTCTGTGGCCAGGGTGACCAAGGTGTGATGGGGTATTATTCTCACATGAATCTTCCCAGGAAGCGATTTGTGATTGGTTTTGTGTTCTTCATGGAAGATTGCTCTTACAGGTTTTCCTTTTTGCTATTCAGTACTGAAAAATTATGAAGAGTCTTTTTTAAGACTAAACAGGCTTCCATCTCCAGAAAGGATTTTTTCTTTTCAAATTCATCTGAGTATTTTAATTTCATTTTTTTTGCCCCATGGAGTGACAAGTGACTTGTCATAACTCAGGAAGCTGTAGTGTATTGGCACATGAGTGCATGGATAAAAAATTATATGATATCCTTTTGATAGAAAATATTGAAAGCTCTCATTAAAGATATAGTTAGTGGTTGTTGATAGTGATATCAATGATGACATATTGGTATTTGGCATTATATATCCACTTCTGTCTAGCTTCCTATTTAATGATCAGGAAAGGATATTTTCTATATATGCATTCTTTTGTATTGCAGCTGAATATTTCCTGCTTTTTTTTTCACCTGAAGCTCCTTACATTTCTTGTTTTTAATTAGGGAAAAAATGTCTTCTGCATATAGAAGTGGAAAATTTGGTGATCTGTAATGTGTAAGGTTATTGACTTAATGTACATGTTGCCCTTAGTATTCTTGGGATAGGTATCTTTAACTTGACTATGTTCAGGGGATAGGAAGCATGGCTCTTGTGCCAGTAGATCCATGATGATCAGTACTAATGGGCCATTCATTTGTCAACTTCTGCCCAGAGTGAGTGCTGTACCAAACAAAACCAGACTTGGTGAGGTAGAGGCCAACTCCCAGGCCAGCTTTATCAAAGCTGCTTACATGATAAGCATGGTATTTCCATTCTTCAATAAAAGGAACAACACAGTCTTTTGCATTGCTGGTAGTAGGGTAAGGCAGGTATAATTTCCCATAGGTGGCCAAAACATGTAAAAGGAATTAAAAATGAAAATAACCTTAAAATGTGAGAGGATTCTTGTATAATCAAACCTCATTTTGAACATATGACTTGAAGTATTAAATTAGTTCTTTGGGCCAAAGAAAGGTGTTTCTAGTTTGCTAGCACTAACAGTCAAATGACATGGTTTTCTTCCCAGAACTCTCTTTGGAAGGACTGTCTCTTTGTCAAGTTTTATAAGAAACAAGGAGACTATGTCGTTGTTGTGGTGATCCTGTCTAATGAATGCTTTATGTTTCCCTGCCCAATTGGCCCTGCACAGCTGACACCAGGAGCTGGCTGTGTCTAAAGCAGAGTGGTTGAATGCACGCTGAATACTGCTAATGGGACAGCTATGAATGACAAATATGTTTTTCAGACACCTTTGTGTGTATTCTCTCATCAATGTTTTTGGCATGTGTAACATATACACTTCTCTAGTTTGTGCACACATCCTGCATTAAAATTGAGCTGAGCCCTGAGTTCCACCAGTAATTTGTTACCACTCATGATAGTTGTGACAACAGAGCAGTTTTCTGTTCCTTCTGCTGAGATCTCTGTCTGCCTTAGCTGCTTTCATTAATCACATTCCTGATGTGAGAAGCATCCCTACTGTTTCAAGCTGAGAAACCTAACTTTTCAGGATGATGGTAGACAAGCTGTTGTAGAGTGGGTATAACCTGCAGGAAGTGGTACCCCCAGGCATACCACAGTAGAAGAAACAAATTATAGATATGTGATGACCCATTCACTGTAAGTAGTGAAACCATCTGGGTCATCTCCTACAGGCATGTTTCTATTGTTTAGAAGCTGCTGATCAGGGAGACAACACCCACTGGTGGGATGGGGCAGTAGTCTGCACCTGACATGACAGTTACTATTTAGGAAATATCAAGTGCACATGTGTGGATGTCTCCCTAAAGGTGCCGTGTTCTTGCTACAGAGCACAAGCTCACTTTCTTAGAGTTAATGCATTAATTAAGAGGCTGCCATCAGCAGCCTTATAATATTTGTGGTCTTTCTAAAATAACAAAATAGAAAATAGAGCTGTCTGAATCCCACATTTAATCTCACAGATGGGATCCACTTCCAGCTCCCACACTAGCTGTAGCACAAACTAGGAGACTGACAAAGCAATCTCTGTTCCTGGTGATCTGCCCTGAAATGACAGAGTATATATTAAAATGTTAATTAAAAAAGGTGCATTTTTCTCATAACATTTCTCATAATCTTGTGAATAAAGTGTAGTGTTTTGTGTTCTTGTAAGGAGATGTACTGCTGCACCAGGATAAGGATCCATCTACAGGGCACAGAACACTGGTGTTATTATTGCACACCAGAGGAGCACAGCCTTGTAACCCTTAGCACCTGATAAACCAGGTGCATTTGGTTAAGCTCAGAAACTCACAAAAACTCATTGAGATGTGAGTCAACACGTGTTAAAGATACATGAAATAAGAAAAGTTTAAATAAATAAAAGGAAAACAGCAAAGATTCACAAGACATAATTATCTGAGGCTATCATAATAGTGCTTAGCCTAACTCCTTAATCCTAGCCTTTTATGTAAATTAGCTAATAAAAGATTTCTTTCTACTACTTAGATGGTTTTTACTGTTCTCTCAAAATTTAGGAGTTTAATCTTCATTTTCAGAAACAGGAGATCAATGTCAGAGATCAAGACAATTTTTTTATCGTCAAAAAATTCAGTTAAATTATGGGAAAATAATTTAAAATTTTAATATATTTTTAATGATAATTGTGATTTTATTTATTGTTTCAGACAAGCATGTCTTTTCCTCATCCAGCCTCACTTTCCTCTATGGCTTGAATTTTAGTTTCAAATCTTCAGTAAACTTTATTGACCTCTTAACCCTCCAATTAATTTTTTATTTTAAATGTCCTCTTTCCCTTCACATTCCTCAAAATCTGCATCTTTAATGTTAAACTTTCAGTTGTGGCTTTTAAATAAGCAGGTGCACTTGGTTTAAAAATTGAACAAATCATAGTCAGAAAACAGGGAATTAAAAAATTTTTAGATTCATGAAGCTGGAATCAGTCAGCTGATCAGTCCTATGACATTATTTCCTCAAAAGCTACATTCTGTCTTTATTTAAATTTTGTTTCAATATGTTTTTCAGAGGTGAAAACTTTTCCCACAGACTTGTTTTTTCTGTTTTCTCAGGAAAGTTTTTGTTTTTCTCCTGTTTGGACCCAAGGGACGTTGACCAGTCAGGATTGCTGCTGGGCTTGCATCCTGCTGCCAGCCCTTCTGTGACTGTGGGACAGTATGTGCCTGTGCTCTGGTGCATGGCCACAGCTCCAAGCTGGCCACCTTGTGCCACAAGGAGAGGTCCTTGAGAAAGCTCTCATCCAGGCTTTTTGCAGGGCAGTGGAAGATATGCAACAGCTGGAAATCACCCATGGAAATTAATAATTTCCTAATTATCCCATATCTCAGAACAGACTTGCTGTCTCCTTGTGTTCTCAGCTATTATTGACACTCGAATCAGTCTTACATGTCGTTGCTCAGATATTGTGAAAGTTTTAAGATTTTTAGGACAAACACGTGTGATTCCACAAAGAAAGAGGTAAATAAAACTCTAATTCTACAAATTCAGTGTTGTTTTTTCAGTCTGAATTTCTTCTAATCCACCTGAAGTGAGAGAAAAAATTAGACTATGTAATATTTAGCCTTCAGAGGTTCCCTCATTGTCATGGGATTAGCAGGTCAGTCCCTGTATGTGGCCTGCTTATTCTGCCACTTTATTAGATAATTCAATGCTGCAATATTATAGCAGGAGCAATTTGCACACTACATTCGAATTTTAAAATAAGTAGTTTTTGAAAATTATCAGTGTTCCAAGAAGGAGGATGTTTATAACTGTTTCAAAGATAAGAGAAATAGATGACCTTATTAAAGTATTTGGCTCTAAACTTTAAAATGTTGTTGCAGAAATGACCTATACCGTGTTTTACTGCAAAAATGAATATTTGGGGAAAATAAAAGTTGATTAAAAGCAGGAACTTAGAAAATGAAGCCTGTTTGAAGGTCTGCTGCATTGGCTGGGAGCATGAACTGTTTTGCTTACACATGCATATTTATCATTTTTTTCTCCAGAAACCCAACACAAAGCAGAAAATTTCTTTTTATCTGATATCAGTGAAAGTGATAACCCTTACTGATATCACTCTGCTTTCTAAATGTAGTGTTTTTTCTCTATCCTTGTCTGAGAGAACTGCTTATAAGCAATATATGAATACAGAGTAACATTGATATTTTTCTTGTCTTTGTAAGCATGCTTCTGTGTATATACAAACACAGACACATTATAAATATATATATATTCTATACAAATGCAGAAAATGCAAGGTAAGATCTATTTCTACAGGGTTTTTTTTTGACATTTGCAAATCCTATAGCTATATTACCTAGCCTAATGTTCTCAGCAAATTCCGTGAAGAGATTCACACAATTTATGTAGTGTTTTGCATGCAGGAACTCTATAAAATTATGTAGGCATCTGTTCCTGCAGATGCTTTTGGAGACATGTTGAGCTCTTAGATTGAATGCAGTTACAGTATGCACACTCTAAAAATTATGAATGTGTTGAATCCTCTCCAGATAAGAGCTAAAAATTGATGTTTCATTTGTTTCCGAAGACCCACATATATATATGTGTGTGTGTGTGTGTGTGTGTGTGTGTGTGTGTGTGTGTGAATTCATGTGTGTGAATTCACTAAATCCATAGAACACAGATTTAGTGACTTTTTGATGACTTCAGGTTTTGAGACCACAAGCTAACATCTTTTTCATTGCTCTCTTACTGAATACTGGACTGCTGACTTTTCCTTCCTGTATGAATAAAATTAGAACATAAAAAGAATTAAAATACCTACCCCTTTTTCTAGCTCCAGGTAGTTAGGAGCCTATCAAATACCAGGTATTTTTGAAGCAGCAAAGATACTGAGTTTCTGCTGCTTTTTCAGTCCTCACAACAAGATTTGTTTTCAGACAGATGGGAAAGACAAATTTTTCTTTCAAACTCATTAATACTGTTGAAAATACAACCAGAATTTTAAACTACTGATAAGCTACTGTGGTTTTCAAACATTTTAGAATGTATAGTTGATAATGCATCCCACTTCTAAATTCACAAGCCAATTCTATTTCAGATTAAAAACATGAAAATAAAGTTAGGAGTTACGACTATAGGCATTGATTCGATATGTAGAAATATTGTGCAGCTTGTTAAAAAATAATAAATCCAAAGAATGGGAAAAATACAGGAATAAATAATACTGAAAGACATGGAATTGAAATTAGATAGTGTGTTGACAGGGGATTTTAATATCACCTATATCAGGAAAAGGCGACTGTGATTTTTAGCTGCTCTCACCAATGCCATGAATTGAAGAAGCAGTGAATGTTTTTTAAGCCTCAAAACTTCTGCTGCAAGTGTATTGTTGCCATAATTTTTAAAAAATTCTCACGAGAATGCTATTCATAAGATTAAGGTTCAGAAAAGAGCAATGAAAGTTATTGGGAAGAAGAAAGAAAAATATCTGAAAGGAGAAAAACAAGAAACATGCAACACGGAGAAGTGTTTGACTTAATTTTACCAAGCTCATGTATATATGAATTATCTGATTAATAATATAACAATATAATTAGCAAATGTAATTTAAATATTCAGATGTTTTAGCAGATGAGAAATTGTTTCATGTAATCTATCTTTTAGCATAGGAGTGTGTGTGTGCGGCATTTATAGTTCCATTTTTTCCTACAGGAATTGCGACTCCGTGGAAAGAACAATGTTCTAAGAGTTATTTGAAGCTTAATTTAATTTTATGTCATCATTCATTTTCTATTGCCATGTCATATTTTACTTCATATCTTCTCTATGGTGAACTGCCTATGAAATAACAGGTGGACTTTTCTTTGCAAGCCTTTTTTCATCTTGAAAATTCCTTTCCAGGAGGAAAGGAGACAGATGAAAAATTATCTCCATTTGACAGGAGGAGAAATGGCACAAGACAAGGTAAAAATTGTTCAAAACATCCAGTTATTTTGAATCTTAATCTAAAATAACAAAAGCTTAATTTTTTCAAGTAATTCACCATTTGAATAATATTCAGTAATTTTTGAGCCACTATTGTGATATTCATGGGTACATACTGAGCTTTGTCAATAAATTCTGTATTTTGGTCATTTAATGAGATGTAGTGTGAAAATGATGGTCATTTGTGAAAGGCAGTACTGGGAGAAAAGGTTGTCAACCATTTGCGCAGAAATTTTGAAAGAGAAGAAAGCACCTACTTCCATGAGGTGAAGTGCAGCTGCTCACGGCTGTAATGCATTGTCTCTGTTTTGTGAGAGGCTTTTTTTTCTGCATCTTTCCCACTGGAAATAAATACCTCAGTGTTCAGTCATTGGCTTGTTCCTTGAAGGTGCCCAGTTCTATGTACAGAACAAGGAAAATCTGCAGAGAATTGATTATTGAATCCTAAGAAGAATTCCCATTAAAATTGGACAGGCAATTTTAATTCCAGTCTTTTAAAATTTTGTGATCCTTGGGTTTGTGACGTTTTCCATACATGGTCTAAAAATAGGATAATTATGATTTCAAAACTTAGACCACTGTTCGAACTGTGAAATATTTCTGAGATTGACAGATAACTTTCCTGACAGGTGAGCAATACTGATGCTCACAGATCACAATTTTTAGTTTGGGGTCAGATCTTTTTGTGTTTAGGAGTACTATTAATTGTAGTCTGTTCCCACCACCTCTTACACTTATTTTTGCAAGAAGGCAGGAGAACACAGAGAGCCTGGGAGGGCAGGACCATGTGCTCCTCTGGCAGCCTCAGCTGCACCAGCAAGCAGGCAGGTACTGTTCTGCAGAGGAATGAGAAAGGGCATGTCCCTGACTGACAACTGTGTGTTAAAATTCAAACTAGTACAGCACCAGCAAATCAACTGTGAACAAGCAAAGCAACAATAAAAAGGGTAAATAGCATTTCCTTACTGTAATTGTGAAAATAGTTTCCTTTTTTTGCAACTTTAAAAATTAATAGTGATGTATTATATGATGAGGTAAATAGTTACCATGGAAGGTTTCAGCCTTCATGTATGAAGTTTAACAAAACTATAAGAATCTAAAAATGGATCCAAGTATTGGAAAATGACATGCAAGTTTAAGTACAAGCAATCTAATATTTATAAGTTGAGCAGTGATCCAGAGATAGATAGATAGATAGATAGATAGATAGATAGATAGATAGATAGATAGATAGATTCTGCAGCTGAAATTGAAGTTTAAAAGTTACAGAGGATGATATATCTATTCCTTTCCACGAAAAGGAAGAATAATCATAATATTATTTGGGTTGGAAGAGACCTTAAAAATCATGTTTCTACCCCCCTACCATGAGCAGAGACACCTTCTAGTAGACCAGGTTGCTCAAATCCCATTGATCACTTCCAGGGAGGGAACATCCGGATCTTCTTTTGGCAACCTGCCCCAGTGCTTCATCACCCTCACAGCAAAGAATTTCTTCCTAATATCTAATTTAAACCTATTTTAACCTATCCTCTTTCAGTTTTCTCCCTGTGCTATTGCTCCATGCACTTATATATTTGGTATTATATCAAGGCATATGTTGAGATTCAGTTACTGAGAGATATCTCTGTCCAAATTAAGGAGTAAACAAGACCATATGCCAAAATCAGTAATACTGATTTTTTTTTTTTTTTTTAACAATGAATGTGAGGTAGAGAGATAGAACAAAAAAGAGAGAAGAGAAAGAGATCAAGTACAGGATAGTCAACACCTGTGGATCCAGTAGTGTCTTGATGGTCTCTCTTCACTCTGGACATCTCAGTGGTGGGGATCCTGAGGTTGTTCAAAACTTTTCACCATTTATACATTTTAGCTGATACAGAAATAGATGCTCATTGGCTACACAGTTCTCCTATTCTATTGGTTAAATTATACTTTTGCTTCTAGCTCTAACTAGTCCACATGCTCAGTCTTTCTCTTCTTTGGTGGGTGTTTGAGTTGGTGGATTGTGGTCTTCCCCTGCCAGAATTACCTTGTATACAATCAGAGCTGATTCAGCATAGTTTCTAGTTGTGCAGTTGGCTTTCCTTGTAGTACATAAATTCTGTGCTCTTTGTGGCCAATTTCAGTGATGTGTTCTTCTCCCTCAGTTTTGCTAAGCTCTCCCTAGGTCTGAGAAAACACCTGGACAACAGTACCACCTTTGTCTTATCCCAAATTCTCTCTGTTATAGCTTAACTTACACTCAAAGTTCTGGGTATCCATGCAGGCATATTTGGGGATGCTTTGGTGTTCTTTGGTCACAGATGCCATCTGTCCAATAACTTGAAGTGGTCTTTGTTTAACCAGTGATATGTGTACAAGCAGGTACTTTACACAGTTTGCCATAGTGGGAATTCCTGCCCAGATGTGTTAACCAGGATGAGCTAACCAGACTTCACCTCTGTCAGCCCTGGGGTTCATTCTGTTCTTATCTCATAGTAAAGTCCTTCTGTGGCTTGAAGGGTGTTTGAGACAGGCACCTATGTTCTGTAACTCCTTAAAGTATAAGACACTGTTTTGACCTTAAGAGTGAGTCTGTTACACAACGCTTGTGACTCTTTCGTAATAAACCAATAACACATAAGTCCTTACAAAGAGTACACAGAGAAATTCAGCACTTTTCAGTTTTGTTTTTCATAAATTTTTAACACTTCCAGATATAATATTATTATAAGTGACATTAAGAGTCTGTTGCTGTCTCTGGGACATGGCATATAGACTGGCTCTCCAGTTCTATATGCATCTGGAACTGCTTTGTTGTACTCATATTCATGATACATCAGAAAAAGTGTTTTAAAGACTAATCTTGATTATTTGTCCAAATTTCTTCCTGGGACACTTTGAATGACTAACTTAGTACTTATCAGAAACATTCAAACTCCCTTGGCTTCTATTTTCTAGTGCAAAACTTGTTTATTATGGACAAGGGCTTCATTGTTATCTACTTTTAATGGAAGTCTAGAGGAACTTGAAGGAATTAAAGAAATAATAGGCAGAATTCTCTTCTGAGTTGTGTCAATATAAACATGTTTCAGAAGTCCTATGATAATTTAAGCATTGCAAATATTTCTAAAAAGTGTCACAGCATGTCACTGAAACCTAATTGTGTATAGTGTATTCCCACATCTGCAATTATCTCATCTCACTAGCATGAAACTTCATTAATATAGAGTATCTCATGTTGTTATGTTCTTAACAGCAAGCAGTGAGGGAGAGATTGCAGACAAGACCCTGAAGCCTTGAAGTTTGGTTCATTCATGGCAGTTTGTCAATTTCTCACCTAAAGGTTTTGCTCTGTTCATAGTGTGAGGTTATGACTGTCAAGAGAATTTCTATAAAATGAAATTTTACTTTCTTCTATGTGTCTCTGGAGCTGAAGAAAGATCAAGCCTGGCATATTTATAGCTCTACATAAGAATTTCTTTGGCCATCACTGTCAGCATATGTAAAACTTGCATGGAGCAGCATGAAAAGACTATTATAAAAAATAAAGTAGGCATACTGTAGACACAGCAACCAGCAAAACCCCTTAGTATACAGAACTACTCAGTGATTTTCATTATGCCTCTCTTAAAAATTTTGAGTTTATGTTGAACCAAGATGTCCATCCTACTTACTACCATTCATTGCATGGCAAGTTGGATTTTTTTAATACTTTGGCAATCGAAAGAAGTTTTGAAATTTTATGCCCATCAGTGCTCAAGTGTAACTATAATTTCACAAGACTTACTTTTTGAATTGGTAAGAATTTTTGTGAACTGATAAACATACATAATCTTTGGCCCACAGACTATATATTGCTTGCATAAACTAGTATTGCTTGTCCATATGTGCCAGAAATAATCTCATAATTTTTGCATTAAATGGTCAGTGATCGCATATTCAAAAACATTGTTCTCTAGCACTGCAGCATTACATGCATGATTTGTGCAATAGAACAGTATTCACTGGCTTCTTGTTTCTCCCACACAGAGTAATGTCAATCCTCCTAAAGCAGAGTTGTCTTATTTCATCTGTTAATCATAGCATTTGTCTTCTGAATTTCTGTATAATTTGATGATGATTGAAATCATCATTACATTTTTCTTCCCCAAATTAGAGTGACATGCTATGGAAAACAACTGCAATGAATTTTCTCTAAAAATTTATCAAGGAGGGGTAGGTAACATAATGCTTGACTTATGTGACTGAAAGATATTTCCTTGTTTTTCAGCTGTCAATTTTCCATGAAATTGAATTAAGATATTTCTTACAACTAGCAAAATTGTAGTGATATTACACTGACTTTTATTGCCTAGAAGCAATGCATTAGATCTTTATCTGGTTAGAGCAGTGGCCACTTTATTGATCACATCAGTATTATCCTTCTGTGAGAGCTGTGTAAAAATCACCATCTTACAGAAATAACATGTTAGCTATGAAAATTATTAGTATGCTGGCCACTGGCTGGCAGAGCCAGACTATGCCCAAGTTAGTAAAGCTTCTTTTTTATTCAGGCTTGTTGTCCTTTGTACTGTCAGGAAGTTCAAATAAGATACTTTTCACCAGATTCTTCAGAAACTCATTCTTCTGTAAATTTGAATTACCCTTTTGATCACATATAAGAGCATCTGACAGACATAATAGAGATGCAACTCACAGTGTCACTTTTGATTATTTAAAATTTAAATTGAGTTCTTCAAATATACTGTGAATAGTTGTGGATACCATTAGAAATTTCTCCTATGGCTTTAGAAGTTTCAATGTAGTGTACTCCTTTATTATATATTTTTCAATTTAAGCTTCATAATTTTATTTTTAAATAACTCTTTCTATAATAGCATTTCTAAATAATCATTCAGGTGCATAAATAAAAACATTTTTAACTACTGCTATTCTCAGAATCTTGACTTTCAGGAATCTTACACTCCTGAAAGTGAACACTGCAAAAAGCCTAGAAAATTATTTTGAGAGGAATCAAAGGAGAATACTTAAATAGCTGTCATTTCTGGGCATAAATATTCACAAAAATAGTGGTTTATTTTTAAACTTAGAAACATAACAACAGGTTTGTCCTTAATACTTCTTTAGAAATGCATACTTTAGAACTCACAGAATTACTAAGACAAAAACTGCTGATGAAACAAAAGGATTTATGTTTTGTACTTGAAGTAAAAACAATATAAACTGTAGCAGTTAATCAAATTCATTCCACAAACTGCATATCATACAGCCCAAGTATTATATTGCAAATGTAATTCTTCCAGCCAGTGCCCTAAAAATATAATAATATTTGTATAAGCTTGTCCTCTTTCCAAAGTAAACTAAACAAGAAATTTTAGAAGTATAGAATGGATGATAATTATTCTTTTGCTAGATTAAGGTTGCTTAAAAGACAAACAAGCAAATAAAAAACCGTCTTACAATTTAAGTAGATAGGGCCGATGAAAAGAGAGATAGCAGAGTCACAGCAGATACTGCAGTTATTGTCTCACAATAGTTTTTATTTACTTTTATTTGAAGATGAAGATGTCATGGTCGGGAACACAGCACAAGAATAGGACAGTGAAGCAGCAGCATTAAAAATGTGAAGGAAGAGAATCTGTAAACAGCCACAGAATTGTAAGATTTTAGATCTATTTATTTTAATAAGTTCTTCCTATGTTTTATAAAAACATGTGTTTCCTGCTTCAGCAGAACTTTTATCTTATAACATGCATCTGGAGGTCTTATGGTTTCCCTCAATGACCTTTGGGTACTCAAATGGGGATAGTCAACAGTTTGGTACTTCTCCTAGCAACTCTCAGTATAGCAGTAAATTTAAGAATTTTGCTGATTCCTTTTCAATGCAGGTAGTTTTCTTTACCTATCTTTATCTGTAGACTATTTCGTGGTACCCTGAGAGAAGCTTATAGGTCATACATTCTCATTCCTACTTTTGCCAATATTCATCGTTGTACAATCAATAATTTATCAGGTGCTTTCCTATAGCAACATAAAGTAAGTGACACAAAGCTAGCTCAAGAACATCTATGTTATTCGTGCCTCCCTCAGTCACTCGCTTTTATTGTGACATCTCAGCAGTGTCATTATTTATGCAGTTATCATGCTGCCATCATGGCCCTTTGGCCCAAAGCTATGCTATTAGTCACTGGTGCCCATTTACACAATCCATTTCACAAAGTGGATGCACTACATCCTGGGAGAAGTGCATTTCAGTGATGAGTACCAAGGTAGAATCTTAAAGGAAACA
This sequence comes from Motacilla alba alba, assembly GCF_015832195.1. NCBI lineage: Eukaryota > Metazoa > Chordata > Aves > Passeriformes > Motacillidae > Motacilla > Motacilla alba. The sequence continues at coordinate 74,732,072 of NC_052017.1, forward strand.
AAATCCTTTTGCTGTTTTTTTGTCAACAGTAGTTGTCAAACTTGTGCCTCAATTATTATTGATCTCATTCTGGTGCTTTTATAGCAGGTGTTACCTTGCTGCATGAATGGTCTGAAATGAGATCAAGTAAGAGTATTACCAGCATAGAAGAGCCATACCAACACTCCTTTCAGTAAAACTGTGAGTTGCTCTGGGAAAGGAAGGTACTCCCACACTGACTAAAGATTATTCTAAGCATTATTTCTTTCACCTAAACAGATTTAGAAATGAGGGCCCCTATTTGGCTGAGCTTTCTCTTGGGCTGTATTAGCAAGTGTTCAGAGAGCCAAGAGAAGTAATTCTTCCCCTATGGCCTTTATAAGACTGTGTCTGGAGTACCACACCTACTTTTGAGCTCCTAAGTACAGGACGGTCTGTGACATAGTCATGGAAGGCAGAGGGGAGAGCTAATTTCTGTATAGAGGTGAGAGGATGCAGAAAAATCAAAATCTCCTCTAGGAGATTCACAGTAGTAGCACATGAGGCAACAAAACCAACTTGGAGTTAGGAAGGGTTGGTTAGATATTACGGAAAAAGGAATTGACCCTGACTGTGGCCCAGCACTGGCACAGGTTGCCCATACAAGCTGTTAAATCTTTGTCATGGACATATTCAAAACAGAACAATACAAGACCCAAAGCAACCTGATCTAAGTTGAGCTGTTTAGAGCAGGAGGCTGGTCTGGCGGTCCTTCTTGAGTACTTTACAGCATGTAAGACTTAGATATCAATGATTCCATTAAAAAAAAATAATAAAAAAAAACCAAACTACAGCCTAAAAGAATGCTTTTCAATATGAAAGTGATAAAGAGAACACGACAGACTTTTATATCCAAATTGTCTAATCTGTGTAAAAGATGCCAATATTTGGATCACAAGGGAAAACATAAAACCATTAAATTATATAAAAGTATAACACCATAAATGTTTACCAAAATGCTCGATTATTATCAAAGTAGCTAAGGAAATAATATCACATATTTAGGACATCTTAAATGTGTTTATTGTAATTGTGCTTTTCATTGCAGTGCATTTACATTGTAATTGATCCTCTTGGCTTAAGGTGCTCTGTGGCTGCTCTGCTGGCATCATATTTTATCTTATTTGTCAGCCACAACTTGTAATATGTTATGACATGACATAAAGCTGTGCAACATAAAAAAAGGGTGAAAGAAGGCAAGTAATCCACTCTGACATAATTTCTGTAGTGAAAAACAATAATTTATTCTAATTCAAGCCTCAGAAAAAAATACATATCAGTTGCAAATCATGACTTCTGTTAATGCAAATATATTACCTCCTAAAAGAAAAATAAGTCTTCAGAGATACTATTTTTATTTTGTTATAAACATTTATTTCCTTGGGTTTTATTATATCAGGAGATTAGATGCCCTACATAAAGCATATTAAAAGTGCAGTTCCAAAACTCTTTTTTTTAACAGCATAATTTTAATTACTGTGCAAGTTTTTTTTCCATCACAACAGCTACTATGATAGTAGAAGATAAAAGTATATGTTGAATCCTAAAACTAGCAGATCAAGTCACATTAATTTGAATGAAAATAAAGCCTGGAAAAATATTGGAATTGGGAATAGTTTCACTGAAGACAAAATATATCCTTTGAAGAAATTATTTCAGTATTTTTCCTCTTGTGATGTCCATGATTATATCATCTCCCATATGTTGATAAATTTGTCATCACATGCACATTTTCAAATAGAATTGCAAGTAATGTTGGTTTTTTGCTTACTTCTTGGTAGACTATCCTCCATCTACTGCAGTTTTAAAGTTCATAGTTATGGTAGTTACAGGATTTTAATTTTTTTCTGCAAAGATTGCATATTTGTATCCCCATACATAGATTATATACCATTTCTAATAATTTTTTGAATGCACATTATTTTAAGGACTTAATTGACAAAAACTTCAATGCCTTTTTAAGTGTTGTGCTGATAGATTTATAGTGTTTTCATAGAAACTAGCTCTTATGTTCAAAAGATAATCCTTCTGGTAATATAGGGATGACTGTCTCTGTAATACACATAATGTGGAATCCATTAGTGGTCTGCATACCCAGTTTCATATGTGTGAATTTCTGTCTTTAAATATAATTGCAGCAGTAGGCCAAAGGAGACCAAAATACTTGGATTAGCACACACAGTCTCAAACCACAATGAAAAAGAATATCAGCAGGAGGAAGAAATTGTCAATTTTCTTCTCTGGATGACTTCATAATGCATGCAACATAAAGTTACGTGTATGAATGTTTAAATTGCTCTTCTATTCACAAATCAAGTATGGGCATAATAAAAGTTCGGTATCATTCCGTATAAGATTTTAAATTCAAAGCCTTTTCTTAAATTAAGACTGAAACTAGTTCCATCAAATAACCCAGGTGATTGGCTAAGTACAGAATGTCTAAGAAGATCTAAGATTTGTCTTAGATGGGTTTAAAGAATGATAATTTATGTTAGAAATTTTTATAAGCTTGCAGTTCTTACTCTCTGTTAAACTTTCACATACACCTTTATAACCAATAGATGAGAAATTGAATCCTTTTATGGCGATCCAATCTTTACCAGCTGTATTTTCCATAATGAAATTGTGTACTTCGATTTAAATATTTGGGGCATTAAAACACAACAAGCCATTGAGTTGCCCTGATACATTTGTAGTGTCTACTGTATTTTTAATTTGACATGTCCCATACGAGATAGGTTCTAAGTAGCCTGGCATTACAAGCTTCTATATTTGTATTTTTGAAATTAATTATTTTTCATATGAAACAGGCTGGAAAATCTACCCTATATTTTTTTTTTCTACATTACTTTATTTTTCTATAATAAAAATGTTTGATTACCTTTCTATAGCAAAAATGCAGCTTAAAGGCAGGAAAGCTTTCCTCCATTTTTCATTTAACATTCTCTTTGTTCTCTTAGAAACTTTTAAGATATTAAAATAGAGGGAAGGACAAAATTATGTCTATTTTTTTATTCATGGAAAGTTTTATCTTCTAATTTACATCCTGAGTTTTCCAGCTGGAATTTCAGCATATAAACTTGAATTTAGTAAACTCTATTTCCTATAGTCTTGTGTCCCCTTTCCTGGAAGAGCTTGAGAGATCTGGCTCATTCCTGGTAAAGTTTGGGTAAATCTGGGGCCCATTGACTCAGCAGATATTCCATTCTCTAATTTAAAATGTCCTTCCAGGCAGACCAAAAAACTCCTTGGATAGCTTTTGAGGCAAGACATCCATGTTGTTCTGCTCTTCCACTACAGGACTCTCTAATCATTTGCAGTGGCACGACTACAGTACAATTCCTCTTTTTTAAGATTTAGCCTTCAAAGAATCATCATTCTGGAATGATCTTATTAAGTAATTTGAAAAGGAAGACAATGGTGCTTGTAAAAATGCTAGTGGGGAAAACTACTTCCCTACATCCCTACAAAGAATGTCAGAGATGAGAGGAATTTGCAAGACTGATTCTAAAAGTTATGGTTATTATCATAAGGCAACATTTTCTACAGAAATAATAACAAAGGAAAAAAGCAGCAATGAAAATAAGGCAGATTCACCTCAGCTGGCTGTCGTGTGCTCACTCAGCTGCTATCTCACTCCTCCTCCTCAATAGGATGGGGACACAAAAGATTTAAAAAACTCATGGATCAGGAAAAAAATGAATGAAAGTAAAGGAAGCAAGAAACAAAGCAGAACAAAATTATTTTTTCTCTTATTTTTCACCAACAGGCAGAGTCCAGCCACTTCCTAAAACCCAGGGACTGAGTATGTATTTCAGTTACTTTGGAAGACAAATTTCTCTATAACAAATGCCCCCTCCAGGCCTTCCTCTTTCCTCTCAGCTTCTATTGATGCACATTACATCATATGGTATGGATTATCCCAGGAAAAGCACTGCTTTCTGCCCCTTTCCACCTGCCAATGCAGACAGCTCTAATGAAGGCTGCTATGGTGATCACTAACTCCATTCCAGACACGCTCAATATAGAACATTTGGATATTTGGTTATTCATTTTTTGTAGAGAAAATGAGAGTGAGTCTAATACACCAGGATGTCAGCTTATGTATCAATCACTTTTACAAGTCCATTGCTCATGTAGGCAAATACAATCTTGCTTCATGTCTATCCACTGAGTGCTGATACCATGTAATTTTATAACCAGTTTTATTTCATCATGTTATTCTTCTTCTCTGTCCATCCATTTTCTGTTTCCCTTTCTTAATACTGTAAAATAGTACAAGCCTATCACTGTCACTCTGAGGTCGATTAGTTCATCTTCCACCCTTTCTGTCATCTCTAATTTATTATCACAAATGTTGGTGCAGACCACCAGTCATGAGGGAAGCTGGCAGCTTCCCTCATGCACCTCTTTTAAGCACAACCAGGTTTTTTTTTACTGCTTCCCATCATTGTGTCTAAAAAGTGAGAGCAGATTTAAATGTGTTTCTCTTCAAAAGTCTTCTTAAGTTTTTGTCTTGTGTTGCATATACTAAGTTGCTAATAGCCTAAATGTTCTGTGCTCTTCTCTACTACAATTCTTCCTGTAATTTCATTGTTTAAATTTCCTTTAAGACAATTTTCAGTGTTTGTGCAGCATGAAGTTCAATGGAGTGAGGGTCTCTGAACAGGACCATATGTTATCCTGATATTGTGCTGATAAATGAAAACCCACGTGATTCACAACCAAAGCATGGTGATGAGTTGGGGTTTTTTTTCCTGTTTAACTAGCTGTGACTAATTATTAGGAGCTTTAGACAGTTTTTAAATTAATGGATTTATAAATGGAATGAAAGGCAGCTTTTGCTATAATGATGAATGTTTACAGATTTGTAATAGACATTAATAAAAATATTATAGACAGTTATAAGTACTTACTGGTTTTGTATTCAACTGAAATCAGAGGTAAGGAAAACTTTTAAAATAATAAATCATTCAGTGTACAATTTGTTCCTGATTGTTTTGGTAGAGTTTGGTTCTACTGCCACACTGGGTTGCTTATACATAGTATATTATTTCACAGTGTGGTGTATGAGCAAGTAAGGAAGAGAAGTTTGAAGTGATGGTTGTTTGGAATGTTTATTTTTGTTAGTAAAATATTGCAAATTGGCTTTTCTGTCAAGATTTTAAACCTGCTATTAACAGCTGTATTCTTTCCACTGCTCATATACTGAGGGAATTTAGTCAGTTTGCATATTTTATAAACTGAAGGAAAAATAAACAAAAGAAAAAAGAAAATAAAATCAGGAAGCAGTCCATGTTTCTAAAGGCATTGCCATAGGGTTTGCAGCCTGAAGACAGTGTTAAAAAACAAACTAACAAGCCAAAACAGCTAACAAGCAAACAACAAACTTATACTGAGACATTTTAATCTCAGTATAACATAGCCATCATCAGCCTGAGGAATGCCGAGTGAGAGATTAAGTATGTTTACTAACTTGAGCTCTAATTAAAAAACTGTGTGACAAAAGAAATTAAGGAAAACATTTCTTACAAAAAAATTCTCAAAATTAAATCCTAGCTGCTGACAGAACTTGGACTAAGAATAAAGCTGAGGAGTTATATTTTATTCAATGTTGAAGACAGGCACATAGCAGTGTTCCAGTCTGTGGCAGATGCATAAAATCTATTCATTTAAAAGAAAATACATGTATAAATTTTGTTTTATACCCTGCTCACCTCCAGCAGACAGGTATTTGTTTTTTTGAAAACAAGTAATTTTTGAAGAAATACCTTTATGCACAGAAATGGTCGTATTTGTTGTTGAAGTAAATGAAAAGGCAATTGAGGGCTTTCAAAAGATTATCAGCATTTTAATAAGTTGAAAACCTGTCTTTCAAAAATGCATTAGAATTATTAGTCTGATTTCTTAAAATCTGCCAACCTAAAAACATGCCAGGGAAATATTCAGAGGTGAGTTGTGAGGAAGATGAAGGGTGTAAGTTCTTAGAGAAAGAATTATGAATTTTGGGGCACAGACATCAACTTTGCCTGTGTCTATTTCTCCCTGCAAGGGTATGATTAGGTTATGTCTGCCCCAACTTTAGTTTGACATTTGCAAGAGCCATTCTAGCCTATTGCAAAAATTGTTACAAGGACAACAATGTCATGGTATCATATACTATTTCATGTGTAAGGGTGGTAAATTCTAATGGGAAAGTTGCCTGAAGTACTTGCATCATTTTTTTAAATCTCATTTGAATGAGTATTTTAACTTTCCCTCCCTCAAATTCTACTTATTTACTTATTTTTCAAAGAGTGATAATTTATATGCATAAAACATCCTGTAATCTGTTTCAGGAATGTTCCAGTCTTTTTGAGTCTTTATTTCCTTTGGCTGCTTTCCCTTACTTTTTGAGAGTTTTTCTCTTTCTATATGTCACTGGTCTTTTCTAGTTTCAAGTAGGCGCACCAGTGGTGGTGTACTTTTTCCTTAATGTCCATTAGTTTCTATTTTCCTCAAATTCCATCATTACAGTCTTTCTAATAGAGGCAATGTGAACAGGTTAACTTCATAATTTATATGAAAAGAATTTTCTATTAGTTCAAAAGCAACAAATTTACAATGTTTCTTTGTCTCTTGATGTTTATATGATACATTTGTGTTAATATTATTAAACATGTTTTAAATTACATACATAAAATTATACAGTCACAAAAAAAAAACCCCTCTAAAATTATTGAGTCCAAATGTTAAACTGGCTCTGCTGTGTTCACCACTGAACCATGCTCCCAAGTGCCACATCCACACCCCTTTTGGACACTTCCAGGGATGGTGACTCAACTACTTCCCTGGGCAGCCTGTTCCAATGCCTGAAACCCTTCTCCATGAAGAAATTTTTCCTAATATCCAATCAAAACCTCCCTTGGTGCAACCTAAGGCCATTTACTCTTGTCCTGTCACTTGTTACTTGTGAGAAAAGACTGACCTCTCCCCTTGCTACAGCCTCATTTCAGATAGTTGTGGCAAGCAGTAAGGTCCCTCCTGAGCTTTATTTTTTCTCCAGACTGAACAATTCCAGCTCCCTCAGCTGCTCCTCCTAAGACCTGTACTTTAGACACCTCTGTGTGTTGGTGAAAACACATTACATTAAATGAAAAACTCATTGATATTGGTGCTCTTAGATGAGGCACAAATTAGAATGGTAATTTTACCTAAAATTTATTGAAGATAAGCCTACATTTGGGTTCATTCCAGAGCAGAACTTAACTACTTAACAACTATTTTTGCTTCTCTTAGCTTAGAAAGACAATATTTAATACTTAAGACTTCACCTAGAGAGATTACTCAAAGAATGGGTGAAAATACTATCTTTAACAAATAAGATTGTCAACTGTTCTATATTGATTTTAATGTGCCATTTTAACACTGTATTAACACTTGTACATTGTTAAAATGTACATGTACATTTTAACATTTTAACATATTGTAACATTTTAAATGTTACAATATTGTTAAATTTTAGGCAAAGATGAAGAGGAGAACCTATGCACCTTAGGTCTTACAGCAACACAATTTTAGACTAAGTTCATAAATTATTTTTTTTATTCAGTCATTTTCAAAGCACCTATTGTTCTTGGAAAAATTAATAGTGAAAAAAATTGGAATATATGACTCCAGTATTCCATATTCTGAAAAGAAATAGAAATGTGATCACAGGAAGAACAAGGAATGTTTTTTTCAGAATTTCAGCTTGTCTTGAAGGAGATAGGAATAAAATTATTAATGACACAGCAAGTCAAAAACATTATTTATTTTGGAGACTGGAAAGATCAGGATTGAATAGATTTTCGTAGTATTCTTTGTGTCTTCTCTTTGTGTTGGTTTTGCACAGCCTGGATTTTGGTAGCAGGGGCCACAGAAGTGGCTGCTGTGAAAAACTGCTGGGAGCTTCCACTATGTCTAGCAGAGCGAATCCCTGATGTCTCTGAAGATGGACATGCTGCTGGCCAAGGCTGGGCCAGTTAGAGATGGTGGAAACACCTCTGTGATAACAAATTTAAGGGGAAAATCAAAACAAAGTTTGGGTGCAGTTTTAATTCCATCCAGAGAAGAGGAGGAGGTGAGAACATGTTAGGGAAACCACATGGAGACACCAAGGTCAGTGGAGAAGGAAGGGAGGACGTACTCCAGGCACCAGAGCTGAGATTCCTCTGCAGGCCGTGGTGAGACCATGGTGAAACAGCTGTGCCCCTGCAGCCCAGGGGGATCCATGGGGGATGCAGAGATCCACCCTCAGCCCATGGGGGAGCTGCCCATGCCAGAGCAGTGGATGCCTGGAGGAGGCTGTGATCCGGTGGGAGACCCAGCGGAGAGAGGGACTCCTGCTTCCAGGCTGGAGCAGCCTGGCCTTGGAGGACTGCACATTGTGGAAGAAGAGAGACCAGTGTCACAGCAGTTTTGGGAGGAGTGTGCCGATGGGAGGCACTCACGTTGGCAGCAGGTGCAGTAGGGCTGCTGCTCATGAGATTGGAACCATGTGGGAGAAGAACTGTGTCAATGGGAGGGACACCACAGTCTCACAGGAGGACTCCTCTCCCTGGGCAGCAGAGGAAAACCTCAGGTGATGAACTGACCAAAACCCCCACGCCCTGTCTCCCTGCCCTGTTGGTGGTAAGGAGGGAGGGGTTGGGAGTAAAAAGGTGTTAGAAGGGCTTATTTTATTCCTCATTACCCTCCTCTGATTTTTTTAGCAATGACTTCACATTGTACCTTTAAGTTGAGCCCGTTTTGCCCTTTGAGTGTTTTCTCCTGGTCCTTATCTCAACTCATGAACTCTTTGTTAAATTTTTCTCTCCTCTGCCCAGCTGTGGCAGGGGAGGGTGAGTGAGCAACTTCCATGGCTGCCTGGTGTTTGGCCAGTGTCAAACCATGACAGTTTTACTTTGAGTTATGCAGACATTCAGGCTGTGTATACAAGTTCCTTTTTAACAATGTGGTGGAAAGCTGTTTTACATCATCTGAAATGTCCTATAGCTTGTGGAGGGTATTTAATGGTTGTCTGGAGTGCCAAACATAGTTTTTAATCCTAATTTCTTTGTTTTAAAAGTATATTCAATGAAACAATTTCCTTAAAGTCCATTCTTCTTCAGCCAGTATCTACTTTCAAAAACACCTCACCTCTGAAATGAACTTAAAGATCATTCATTTGAAAGATCAGGTTATTTCACAAACAGAAAACTGCTGGTGACTTTATAATTTTGCCAACTGACGTCTAATCCATATTACTGGTATTTTCTGATAGCTGATACTGAGGCTGAACTGATAAGGAGTAATAAATCTTTAATGCGTTTGAGAATTTACAGATATTCAAACTGAATTAATATCACAGCGCTTCTTAATTTTCTACTATGACATTCAAGTTTTGAAGAACCAGTGTAGCTTGGATACATGACCAAATGTGAAAAAGATGGGAAATGTTAATATCCCATGGCAGAAATAAAACTTTTTTCTTCCCACTTAAATATTACCACCTAACATTTTATGAAATATAATACCCTGTGGTGCCCAGGTGGCTTCCTCCCCTGGTATCTTGATTAAATATTTACTTTGTTTAAGAGTCAACATAGGACAGAAAAAGCTCAGAAAATGCATTTTTAAACATTCTCTAAAGGTTCATATTAAAAAGGAATTTTAAACAGAACTCTGTAAAATGCATTTTATTTGCATTAGAAAAATATTTCACATCATGTTTCTTGAAAATTTAGACAGTTGCGCAAGCTTAGGTTTTGAATTATTCATTTAAAGATATTTGCTATGTAAAGACATGGAGGGGAATAAAACACCAACCAAAAAAAAAACCCAACAAAAAAAACCCCAAACCAAAACAGAAAAACAAACAGAAAAACCCCATATCCTGTTTCAGCTATCTTAAATGCCAATTAGCAGTTACAAACAAATTACATCAAGCATGGCTACATGAGTTCATCATAATCCTGTGAGAGAAAATAATTTTCTTCACTTTGGACAGGGGCTCCAAGAAATCTGATGTTGAAAATGTCTCTACTCGTTGCATGGGCATAGGACTACATGTACTTTAAAGATCCCTTCCAGCCCAAAATATTTTAAAATTCTATGATCTGCAATTTATTATTAAAAAAAAAATGACATGCAATTTTGGGGAAGGACTTTGTGTGAAGGAAGTCTACAAAAATGGGATATTATTGCAAAATTGCAGTAGTATTTAGATTAATCTACAATAGTTTATGTTCTTTTTGCTGATTTATTCCCAGACTGAGATGGTGTTTATAAATTGTAATGAATTTCAAAGAATGGAAGAAATTAAATATGCAGCTTTATTTAAATAGGAAATACAGTTATAAGTAAGACTTTTCAGAAGTTAGACAAGTTGTCTGTGGCTATGCCGTGAGAGAAAACCTGTTCTTTCTCTGGAGGATTTGCTCAAAAAATTGCTATCAAAATGGAGTCTTTCTTACTACTGTGGCAAAATAAAGTACTAGCTGTAATCTGAAGGCTTCATTTATTGGAGGTTATCATGTGACCTGATCTCTTTTCTGGAATGACCAGAAGGCAAGATTTCCTTTTGCACTAATTTTGTTTGTACTGCTGTGATAAATAAAGAAGCATGGTGTGAAACACAGTGAAATAACCAGAATTTTTTTTTCCACAAGCCTTAGAAGGATGGTTTGAGAGTAAGTTATATTTCCAGCATTACATCACTGTCAGTCCCATGCAAAGATTGTTACTTTCCAAAGAATGGACCTAAACCTCATGAGATTAGACATAAAAGACAATCTTGTTAGCCTTAATATTTTCTTTTTCTAGCATAAATTTCTGTTCCATTTTAATATTATAAAAATTGGTAAAATACTATTTGAGCTACATCTTTAAAAATCAGATTCATTATAGATAGTAAAAAAAAAAAAATCCCAACATAATTCAAAGCAGAACTGGAGATTAAAATATCCATCATGAACCCATAAGGGAAGCCATTTCTTATGAAAAAGGCAGAAGATAAAGCGTGGGAATATGCCTCAGGTGGGCACTATGTTGTCAGCACAGACTGTTTTGCCCATAGAGGAGCAAAAAAATCACTTACTGTTTTTTTAGCTGTACCACTGGTCTCTTGCCAGTTAACAAAAATCAAAACAATGCAACAAAACCCCCCAAACAAACAAACGACCAAATAAACAGAAGATAAAACATAGTCAAAGTTCACTCTCAAGGAAATGTTCCTATTCAATCCTGGCTCAGAAGTTAAGGTAAATCACACCAGTAGGCAACTTCCAAGAATGATAGATCTTAGGGGGTTTGCTTAACCAGCAAAAAATTGTGATTAATAAAATGGAGTTGCTCTGTGAGCAGTTTTTAATGTCTGAAGACTGATAAAATTGCTGAGTTTAAGAAAGTAAAAAAAAATTCTTTATTTTTGACAAGTTATCATGAACTTTTACAGTCCAGTGCTATGCTTTGAAATATATTTGCCAACAAGTCACTGTCACTTATTTCTCTTACTGTTTTGAAAGTCCTGCTTTTAAAGTGTTATTTCTAGTGCAATTCATATTTGTTCCGGTCTGGTGTATGCACAAAGTGCTGAGGGGAAAAATGTGTTTTTTGAAAAACATCCAAAATCACACTTTCCAGAACAACAACAAAGACTTGTTTAGAGATAATTAAGCTACCAAGAAAAAGATGCAATAATTTTAGCTATACACCTGACATAACCGGGTTTTGTTTATTTCTTCTTTTATGGTAATTTCTTCCATGTTCTTATTCATAGTTGATGCAATAATACTTTTTAAATTTATTACAAAGAAAGTCCTGTCTCTTTTAAATTGAATGCCTATTATGTATTAAAATGTGCAAATAGATTTCATAGATATAGATGTTTCTATTTTAATATCCTGGCATCATTTTTTATGGACTTTGCAAACCAGTGCTGTAGACAATTTCATTGAAGAGTTTCTTAGTTGTGAAGAAGTTGATATATCAGAGTCATTGTTGTCTTTCTGTAATTGCAAATTTCAAAAAGAATTTAAAAAGAAGAAAAAAATAGCAGCAGAAAAAATAATTGAGGATGATGCTATAATCCAGCAGAATTACTGTTGCCATAGTACACAAACCTTTTTATGTTTGGAGGTTTTTTGGTTTGGTCTGGTAGGGGGTTTTTTGGTTCTTTTTTTGTTTGTTTTTTGGTAAAGCTGCAGACACTGAAATTATGATAAACATGAAAATGCTTATGGAATTAATTTTGTGTGACAAAAGCAACTGGAACCATAAAAAAGACCGTATTTTTATTTGAAAAATAACTACTTCAAGAATCAATTTGTAGTACAAAGGATAGAATATCCAAGTGGTTTTTTCTCTTCTATCAGACAGTAAAAGAAAAAAGAGAACAGGATCAAAACAAGGAGACCTTCAGTGTTGAAATAGGCAAAAAAGCAGAAAGAATTTGCTAAATGAAACCATCTATACTAAAAATCTATGCTGAGGCGTTGGTTACTACTGAGATTTAATTAACAACTGAGTACTGGGAGAAGAACCAATTAAACAGGCACAGAGATTTAACAACGGAGGCTGAATCCTCAACTACCTCAACCTTTTAAAAAGATTCTTGTTTAGAGACAGAAAGAGATTTTTGCTTTCCTTGTTTGTTTTGAAAAAAGTAGCCAAATCACTGAAAATAATTCCCTGAATTGAATTTTCACTGAAAATAAAAGAAAGATTAGAAATTAATTTATTTTGGATCGCCATGCAAATTTTAGGAGGGTTTCCAAATGTATTTCAGCATGCTAAAGTTAAAAACCTTAATAAAGGCTGCTCCCCCTACACACCTTTTCTGTATACATTATGGCTGTTTCATATTTGTGACATAGTAGTGAGCTGATCTTTCTCTGGGTATAGACCCAGGAAAAACAGAAAACATGAAAAGTCATCCAATGTAAAATCATGAATAAGTCTTCCTTATTTTTTAACACATATTCTTGCCTTCAAATTTTCCACAAATATTTTTTCTTTTCCTTTTATAGTCCTAGATGATGCTTTTTGTTTAAATGTTTCCTCTTTATTGGACTATAGTGTACTACAGTATCAATGAAAAGAAGATTATTGGTTGCTTTTTATTTACTATTTTGATCAATAAACTTATTAAATTCTTATATTACAGCCTTTCATTAATTCTGAAATGCACATGACTTTAAATACAGGAAAAGCTAATTTGTATTACAGATACTTTCTTAAGTTTCTACATTAATTTCATCCTCAAATCTCTTCATTGTTTGTCTACAGATATGACATTAATCTAAATGTTGTTCAGTAGTCATCAAATTCTTTAGTCATAAAGATTGAGTTTGTCTCTTAGACTTACTGGTGCCATACACTAGAATTCTCTCAGTTGCTCCCAAAGACAAGCGAACGTTGAGTATCTGACACTTCTAGGACAAGAACTAGAAGTTCTTGATAATCTGAGATTTCTGCAGTTTTCCATCTGTGAAGTCAATGGTTCTGAGTTCTGCAGGCTTGTGTTTAAATCAAAATCAATGTGTTTGATCTCTGTTATAAGCTACTGCCCTTGCATTGCTATAACCATAGGAAAAAGAAGCTGGATTAAAGCACAGCCACACAATACTAGCAAAAGGAACAGGTTTAGAACCCTTCATATCCAAGAAATAGTGCTCACATGCACCTCTTCAATGTGTCAATGATCCAGTTTTGTATGGGGTTTATGACCACATTTGTGGTTCAGTGGAGCAGCTATTTTGATGAGAAAGAGTCTGGAGGTGGAAAAGGTGGAGACTCGTATTTTTTCCTCAAAATATGCTCTAGGAAAAATAAATATTTTTATGGATTTTTCTTGTAGCATGATGACTCCAGCCCTATCAGTGTGGTTATCTCCTCAGAAAAGTTGTTGCTGTCTGCAATTAATAATTTAAACCCAGATATAGTTAAAAATCTTGATTAACCAACAGCATGTCTGTTTAAATCATGTTTTCGTCTGACTTGTTGACCAGAAGTAAAACATTGGTTTTCAGTGTGAAACCCCAATATCTTAGATTTTATAGTGTCTCATTGAAGATGCATTTTTTTTCTTGTCTCTGCATTCCCACAGAGTCTAATTTCTTGGCCAGCCTGTATCTTTCGGAAAGTCATAAATTAATGTGGAGATACTGAGTTAAAGATACTCACTATCATGATCATAGAAGCCCATGAGACTAGAGAAAAAGATATTTTGAATATCTGTATCTAGAGAATTCTGTTGCGACAAAAATCTATATGAATAATATAATTTGACTTGGTATTTGGTATAAGTATAGAAATCCAGAGTTGTTTGGGACATCTGGATGCTTAGCACAACAGGCAATAAAATTAGCAGTTTCCTAACAAGCAGATTTTTAAATACTCATAGTATAAAGTATAATTCCACAATACACATCAACAAAGCACAACTTTGAGATTTATGTGCTTTGTTCCCTGAAAACTACTGTCTGTCTGTGTTTAGAGCTAAAAATGTCTGTTCACCTTGTAAGGTGTTATAAAATCCCTACTGCTTTTCTAAGTAAATTATTTCTCTGTAGCCTGAAGCTGCTAAGAGTACCTGAAGAATTAATAATGGTTTTGGCACAGGTCAGTATGTATCCTGCCAGTTCTCTCTCCCACTGAGCACACACACTAATACAGGACTTGTGACTCCAGTGGGGTTTATTACACTTGCTTATGGTGAAGATGGTGGGAATCTTAAGTGCCTAGAGAAACAGGAGACCACTAAAAAAGATGTAGCTGAAATAGAACAATAAAGGAAATGAAAATTTTCTGGACTCCATCAAAAAGACCTTGGAAGAGTTGGGGTTATCATGTACTCCCCCAGTGCTCCACTGAGAAATTTTCACTTCTTCCTGTGAGAACCTGGTAAAATTAACTGATTTTACCTTCCTGAAATGGTAGACAGGAGTTTAAAAAATCAAAATAACAAAATCTGATGTTAATTCATAGATGTCATTTGGTTAGCTGCTGGTTTATTAGTGTATTCAATAGTCATCTTTCTAGTAGGTTTGAAAAGTCAAGTGATGTTCCAGCACATTTAATGGGGCCAGGTAGGTTGTGTTGTCTTCAGGCTTCTTCGTAAGAGTTCATGAAGCTGTTCTGGAGACTGGATTTGGAAGTTTTAGGAAAATTTGATTCATAAGGCAGAGCACTTTCTGATTATGATTGGTTTTACTTTTCTTTCCTGCTATGAAAATGAGGCCAGAGCAGGGTGCCATTATAGAAGTCGCTAAGCAAACATATAATAAAATGCTAATCCCTGTCATAAAGGCTGCACAACCTAAATAACAGCCTGACATTTCAACAATGCTAATATAAGGTATATAAGTGAAATTTTATTCTCATTACAAAAGAGATATTTAAGCCTTAAGAAATGCATATGAGTATGAAAAAAACTTGCCTTAGAAATTAATATATTTTAAATTATAATTTTAATAAAGTGCTATAATTTTGAAGTGATGG
This sequence comes from Motacilla alba alba, assembly GCF_015832195.1. Taxonomy (NCBI): domain Eukaryota; kingdom Metazoa; phylum Chordata; class Aves; order Passeriformes; family Motacillidae; genus Motacilla; species Motacilla alba. The sequence goes on from NC_052017.1 coordinate 74,747,591, forward strand.
ATAATGTGTTATAACAAGACATCAAAATTTTTAATTTAAGAGGTAGATTTCTGCAAATATTAATTTTTAGAGAAAAGAAAATTTTATGGTAACAACCAGATATTTTCCATACAAAAACATGTTCAAGTTATCCTTTTGGGGAGATCTTACATAAACTTGGCACTAGATTTTCACTCATTAGTTAAATTACCATATTGCTAGTTCTAAAGATCAATTTAAATCCCATAGACACACCATGAAGAGTTTGTTTGATCACTACCTTCATTTCTGCTCTATCCAAGCTGAAATAATGAATTTTATTTTGCAAAAGCTATTCTTACTCTGTTTAGACACGTCACCCTAACTTTAGTGATTCTACCAGAGTACCTGCAGGCTGCCCAAGCTGCCAAGAACGATCAAGTGAAGCGAAGCTTGATAAATGAAAGCGGCGCTCCCCCACCGCGGTGTGCACTGACAGCAGGTGGTGCTGTACCTTTAAATTAAGGCGAACCGCAGCTCCCCCATCACATCTGCTGTACAGAAAAGTTTGGGTCAAGCTTCATCTGTCTTCCTTGGTAGGGGGCACGTGGAACCTGAAGTGTATTTTTTGTTGTGTTTTGTTTTGTTTTACAGGTATGGATTTACATAAATATGTTTATATATATATGGTACATGCTATTTCTGTTTTTGTTTTTTTTTTTTTTTTTTAGTTTAGAAGTTCTTGTGGGAGTTGTCCTCTTTGTGAGGCTTTACAGAGCTAGCAGTCAGGTCGTTAATGTTCCAGTTAGAATTAATCTTCTCAGATATGACACTCTTCCTACAGAGGAGAAACCTCCTGGTTATTTATGTAATGCTTTAAAGCCTGAGGTGGATAAGGCATATGGAGCTGCCTACAGTGGAACAGCTCACATCTGTGACAGGTTTTACTTTGGTCATGATTGCTGTTTTTACATGCCTTGAATGCTTTTTTTTTTTTTTTTTTTTTTTATTTTATTTTTATTTATTTTTATACCAGATATACCGAAGGGCAAGCCAGACACAGCCATATTATTTAATTTTCCTGGGGAAGTTTTCAACTTCCCTCCCTGAACAAGTTGAACTCCTGCTCCAGCTGTATGGTTTAATTAAGGGATAGATCTGTAGATGATGGTGAGGTGTTTCAGTTCTCTATGTAGAACTGAAGCCAAATTTAAATGTCTCTGACAAAAATAGTCCAAGCAAGCAGTAAATTACAACAAATTACCACATTCCTAGAGGATCATTTGAAGATATCCCAGTGAATAGTTTTTTATATGAATTATAAACCAATTCATTTAACCTGTCTCAAGGAAGGGCTAACAGGCTAATCAGATGCACAGAATGTTAAAAATCTCTTGTGATTTCTCCCTCCATAATACTTTTAAAATACAATGATTCCTTTCTGTATTCATATAACTCCACTGGCAAAAACGAGGTTCAAATAGAATACTGTATATGGGAAAAAGGGTCTACATGCAGTCCATGCAAAAATTCACGGCTCTTTTTGAGATCTAATATGCAAATTCTATATCTACTGTTAAAATATAGTGACTAAATATATTAATTTCCTTATTGTGGAGTATTATGAATGATGAGACACAAAATGGACTTGCTAATTAAAATCCAGCTGAGCATTATAAAAGTATCACTACCACTACATTGACTACATCTACAGAGATTCCTTTTCTATTTAATGAGACAAAAACAAACAAAAAAAACCCAACAACAAAAAGAGAAAAAAGAGGTTAATATTACATCTTTTACATCCTGATGGTATCTAAAACAATTACTAAAGTAACCTACTGATTACCTATTTAAATACTTGCCTGCTAAAGCTAAATGAAAATCACAGTATTTATTGTATTCAATTTACACTGAAATGGATGCAAGGAAGAACATTACTGACAACATAATTATCATTTAGAGTTGGATGTGTGATACACTTATTCTTGACACTTAAGGACCTTTCAGTTCTATTGATAGAGAAGCAAAGTGATTAATTCTTTCAATAAAAGCAGTGGTTTATATTAAGGTTAAACTGCATACTGTATTATTATTGATTTGCAGTTCACACAAAATAAATACTTATTAATAAGAGATTGATCTAATTGCTCTTAACACAAATGGAGAAAATAAAAGAGAATTCTTAGCATTTCTTTAGCTTTCTTACATATGCTAATTTTAAAATGTGTTTTGATTATATAACTTTTCAGGAATGATGCTCATGTTGAGGTTTTTTTCTTAGGTAATGCTAAAAATTAGGAGAAACCAAAATAAATACAGATTTTTTTTTTTTTTTGGCCTTGCTGCATATAGCTAAGACTTAATTTGATATTTTTTTATGAGCCAATTAAGACCCTAGTGTTTCTCATCTTGTGAGATATGGTAGGTACTAACCAAAGAGCATGGGTTAGAATCTTATAAAGGATTTCACTGCTTTTAAAAGTTTCTCTTAAGCATACATTATTTGCGTGTGCTTCAATTCTTACTTATTTTTTGGATAAAATATATTTTCCTTTTTTGTTACATCTGAATATGCATCAAATTTATTCAAAGTAAGTATTACTATGGAAATAGATATTCTATAAGGAAACATCCTGGGTTTGCTGGTGCTAAATTAATACATTTTACAAAAGACTAATTTAAACAAACAAACAAACAAACATGCAATATGCAAGCTTCATTTTCCCTCCTTTTTAACAATTTTTTTTCATCATATACTGGATCTTGTTTAAATTTAAACATTTACCTAACTCCTTCTTCAGGGCTGGTGTCTTATTAATCATCTTACAGGTGAGAGTATTATTTTATTAAAAATTTCAGAAAATATTTGGGATAATGTCATGCTTGCAGTAAATGTCACTTAGGTTCACTGCAGTTCTTTTGGAACAAAGTTGATACAGTCATTAGTAGGGAAACCCAGAAACAGCTTGTACAGCTTTAAAAGTATGCCTGTCTAGACAGCAGATGAATGGAGAAGAAATTCTTTCTGCATTGGCCTTGAGCAAACTCTACACAAAATAACAAGTACTTATATAAGCCAAGACTGCAGTGACCAGACAGGAGAACTTAAAATCCTCACTCTAGATTATATTTTATGTAATCATGACTTGATTACATATTATGAATAAATGTATATCATATTTGTTAGGTACTCTGCAATAGTATAATGTATGGCTCATGGAAGGCCAATATTAAAAATTTATACATTGAAAGAAATAACTCCACAGAAGGAGTAATGATAGTATTCTTTCATCTCTCACTGTGTGCCATGCTTGGCAGAGAAAATAAGCTGCAGGACAGAGCCATTAATCCAATCTTTGGTACACTCAGCAACATTTGTAGTGGTCCTGCAGGCTGACAAGAACTGTGAGCCTTCCCCAATGAAATCCTTGTACTTGCTTCCCCAAGGAAGTGTAGACAAGAAGGGCCAGTTCTCTGACAAGGAAGCTGCCCTCTTCCTCCAGGGAATTTCTGATGTGCTAAATAGGCTATGAAACATGATGAGCAAAGAGACACGGAAACTCCCAACACTTGGTTCTGTCCTGCAGTCACCAAGAAACAGAGCAGTTGGATTATGTCTTTCACTTCTTGAGGGCAAGGGAACTCTGGTTCAAATATTCCCTCCCTTTCCCCTTCAGTAGTATGGAGGCAGATATTTACTCTGGTAGATGTTCGCACTTGCAGTCAAAATATGTCATGAGTAGAGCTAAGTGCATATATCTGCACACTTAATTTATATATAGTATAGCTTAACCCATAGTGAAAGAGTTCTGATAAATCACGTTACTTCACTATTGTTGCAAGCTAAGAACATGCAGTGAATGTGAAAGGTAGCTCAGCAGATGCTTGGTAAGCCACAGTAACTTGATTCATTATCAATTCCCTGGGAAGTGAGGCCACAAATCGCATAAAGTTTCATAGGTTAAACTCTCAAGAGGTGTTCACAGATTCCCGGCATAATGTACTCGATATATGACTGTCAACATATTGACATTTGCAAGTTTTAGCTGAACTCTCTTTAAAAAAACTTCAAAAGATAAATTCTGCTCAAGATTTATTATTATAAATAACAAAGATGGTGCAGCAGATATTGGATGTATCAGAGTATGGGGTCAAACCTCAGGAATAAGGCAAGGAAGATGTAATCAACACCATCTCTAAGTGTTGTCTTGCACTTAATAAAAACCTCAGGGGGAAGTAAGGAAAGATAGCAGCTGGAGCAGCTGTTTTCACAGTGTGCCAAAATAACATCAGTGGGAAGTAAAAACTGGATGGATCTTGTGCCACTAGTGCAGAACCTGGAAAGGTTCCCCTAGGTCAGCACACAAAGAGAACCTGGTGCCATTCCAAAAAGTACTGCATTATGAGCTGTGAGGATAGCCAATTAAGAATGATGGTGAGGAGCTCAGTGCAGCAGCAATCTCACTGAGCCATCTCTGCCACTCAGCTCTGACTTGGGAGGATCAAAAACTGAATAGTGACATGCTTTAACTGGAGGAAGTTTAATACAAAGCACACATATTATTCAGCCCTGTTAAATCGGCTTTTCAATCCAAAGACAGTGGCAAGAAAAGAGGCATTTTCAAGCACAGAATACTTCATGTTTTACTGATGCCCAATCTTACATCATTTTCCATTTGCACAGTTAATACAGAGGTAAAATATATGGAATCTGCTTGTCACATGAAAAATTAAAAAGGGGCACCACACTGGGATGAGCTTGGTGCAGCTGATATTTTCCAGATTGTATCAGAGGGTTAAATGACTTGTTTCTTTAATCATCCCAGCAGTGACATAAGCCACTGACTGTCAAAATTTTCTTTGATCTATTCTCAACTGAAAAAAACCCTAACTTTTCCATGTTCACCATGTAGGATATTGTACTTTTTTATACTCAGTCTGCTCTGTTTTGAGGAATTTTTCTACATCTCACTGATTGGAAGCTGGAAGAGTAAGCAAAACTTGGTCAGCAAGCAACAATTTCCTGAGATTTACATTTACATTTTGGACACTTCTTAAATTCAATAAGTCATTCAGAACAGTCACCCAAAAGTCACTTTAGGGAGTGTCATGGTTTGAGAGGAAGTGAGTTTTTGGGAGGTGGTGGTCAAACCAATAGGTGCTCAGATGTGAATATTGGCACCTGGTTTGGCCACTGAGGATATGGATACGCCTCTGAGAACACAGGGCTTAAAAGCAAAGAACTCCCAGGGGAACACTCTCTCTTGGTTCCCAGCTGCGGACTGGGCGGGGGAGGGGAAGCCAGGAGGCCGGAGGGAGGAAAGCCAGAGGCTTGGGCAGAGAAGGGAGGTGAAGGCCCCTGGCCCCGGCAGGACAGGAGTGAGTTCCCTACAGAGGTGGAAGGGTGGAAGAACTGTGTGAGGCATCGGGCAGCCCCCCCTTCCCAGGAGGGAGAGATAGAGAGAGAGGGAGAGCGTGCCAGTACTACCTTGAAATTTGATAGCACTGACCTGGCCAAGAAGGAGAAGGGGGGGGCGGCAAGGAAAGTGCCCAGCAGGGCGAGCCTGGGAGTTCTGGACAAGCAGAGACTGTGATTTTAACCCTTCTATGGGATGATGGAAACCTTGTAAATGCTGATCCTCCAGGAGCTGAAGGAGAAGAGAGATAGGGATGAAATAGGAGGAAATGGGCAAGTGTGATGTAGAGTTGTGCAAGTGGAGAATGACTGAGAGAAGTTGAGACAAATCCTAGGTGGGAGGAGATGATGGAGTAGCTTTTGGCTGGACTTTTCTTGTATGGCCATGGACAGAACCATTTTTTCCTGTAATACAGAGACTGCATTTTAGGGGTAGGCGATGGCTTGGTGCCGAAGGAGTGATGTGAGCAGAGACGACGGGTGAAGAGGTGATGGTGCTCTCGTGACCCCTTGGCCCCAGGGGGTGAAATCTGGGGGGGACTAGTGTCCCAAAAAGGTGAGAGACAGTCGTTTTCTCCTGGAACTGGGAGAAGCATCCTTGAAAAGGGAACCCTAAAAGCAGCTCTGGTCCCTGTGCAGTGGTGAGAGCACTGGACATGGAAGGAAGAAGTCACGAAGGTGTGCTGAGTGACGTGGAAACACAAGAGGACTCGGTTGTGTTTCCAGGGGAAGCCTGTGGTGCAAGAGGGACTTCTCTCTCCTTGTTGAAATGAGAGGTGATTGTCGGAAGGGTGGAGATGGACTGAGAGTTGATTATTTGAAGGGTGATGGACTGGGTAAAGATCTGAAGTTCTGTTTTATGCTGTGGGAAATTGAGTGGGGGGAGGAGAAATGTTTTTGAAAAGTTTCCATTTTGCTCTGTGTGTTCATTTTATTATAGTTCTAAGGTAATAAAGTTTTTTTCCCTCTTTGTTCACAAGTAGAGGCCTGCTTTGCTGTTTCTGATCGCATCTCACAGCAGATACCAGGGAGAATATGTTTTCATGGGGGCACTGGCATTTTGCCAGGGCCAAACCATGTCATTTTTGGTTCCCTGACCGGGAATGGAATTTTGGACCAGAGATAAGATGAGACTGAGAGATGGGATCAAAGAGAAATAAGAGCAAAGCATGTAGTAGGTATCCACAGCGGGGGGAAGGAGCTGAAGGAGCGCCAGGCAGGCAAGGGAACAGAGGGGCTGCTGACACAAGGCTCTGCCTGTCATTTTAAAGGATTTTATTAACTTAATAACCTAATACAACTAACTTAGTAACCTAATACAACTAAGCAGTCATATCTCTAACTATTGTCAACTAAACAGTCATATATCGCTGACTGTTGTCACAGGCGTTTCTCGATTCTGACAAGGTGTCCCAAATCGAGCACTGGGCGCTGAGTCCTCTCCAGCTGGCTGGGCACTGTTGATGTCTGGCGGGGCTGGAGAGGCTGGTCGAGCCCTCGCGCCCATGAGACGTGTCTGCTGGCTGTGCCTGGACGACGCTCTCGTGAGGCGGCAGGGCCTGGAGGATGAAGGGCAAGGCTGAGCTGCCTCAGGTGCTGGCCCCATCCACCAGGCCTCAAGCTCTTGTCCCACACTGGCCATTCTCCCATCTTACTCCAGCTCCAAGCTCAGTTTCCCCATGTGCCAGTCCTCCTGCTCCATTCTGCCCATTCCTTCTTACCCCAGATGCAAAATACCCATGCCACATTACCCAGCTCTGTACACAGAGCCCGACTCATCTCCCAACCTGTACCCAAGCAGATAATCAGCCCCCTGTCAACATCAACCCCCATGCCCCAACAGGGCCATACCTGACTCATTCAGTGTCCTGTTCACCACAGGAAGCTGGTCATCACGGCCCCTCGAGATATGTCCATCACTGCGCTGCAGCAGGGTCACACTGGGCTGAGGAGGAGAGGCAGCTGGCTGCAATGCAGGGCCCAATCCAGCATCCCCCAATAATCCTCCCAACCCAGTTCTCCCTGGGGACCGAAGGAGCAGATTCCTGCGGGATAGTCAGCAATGCCATCAAGCCTCACTCACCATTCTGTGTCCCCCCTTTCATCATGCCCACCTTGTTGTGGAGTACCAGGAGACGCTGGAGCTGCGCACTGGTATGTGGGGAAGCCTTGATGTTCTGCATTGTGGGGCTGCTGCTCTGATGGTCCCCAGAGCTCTGTGGCACACGGGAGACCCTGCCATGGACCACCGTCCGCCTGTGGGATGGGGCAGAGGACGCTCAGTGCCCAGCCCTGCGGCATGCTGGGCATCACCCTGGTTTGCCAGGGAGGGGACTGGCAGTGCTGCCTGCAGGGGCATGTCCCTACCAGCTCCTGCCCACCTGCTGCAGGAGCCCCAAGCCCATCCCACCCGGCTGGATCTGCTGGCTCTGTCCCCACGGCCAGGTGAGCTGGCCATGGCCATGGCAGGTGCCTGTGCACAGGACACCAGCTGGCAGGAGCTGGGCTGTCCCAGCTGCAGGGATTGCTTTTGGGAACTCCTTTCACAAGAGGCACACAAGTCCCCACCAAGCCTGAGCCCCACCAAGCCTGAACAGACACAGCCCATCAGATGTGCTTTCAGCAACCTTGGGACAGAGAGGTGGGCCAGACAGGGCAGTGCAAGGCAAGGAATGCAAAAGCCCCCAGATGTGGGGCAAACACTGGCCCTCCACAGCTGCCTTCTGCTCCCCTGCCCTGCCCAGCGCCTCCAGGCTCCTCTGCCCAGCCCAGGTGCAGAGCCCTCCTTGCTGTGCCGGGGCTACCCTGCACCCCGGGAGCTGGGGATGTGTCCTCAGGGAGCTTACCTTGGGCTGCTGTGCTGAGGCTCCTTGCTGGGGGGCAGCGGCTGCAAATACGGAAGGGTCTCGGGGTTCCTGGGCAGGGCAGGAGTCACAGGTGTGGGAGAGGGCACAAACAACCTGTTCCTGTTGGAGGCAGCAGCCCCAAAGCCCTAGGATTGTAGCCCATGGCATCCCGCTGGCCGTGGCCCTTGGGATGAGTCCCCAGACGCCCTGGGGATGGGCAGGGCTGCAGAGGGGGCTCCCCACATCAGCCCCTCCCTAGCAGACACTGTCACCCCTGCGCCCAGCACAGCGGGTCACTGCTGGCACCCGCATCCCCCCATCCCGGCCCCGCTGTCCCCGCTGCACTGGTGCTACTCACTGGCCAGGAACCTGCACGGTGAGCATGCGGTCACAGGACAGGCACGTGAAAGGGACCGGCAGCTGCCTAAGGAGGGTGAGGGAAGAGGGCTGGCTGAGCTCCTGGGGCCACAGCCCTGCAGCACACAGGCAGCAGCTCACTGGGCAGGGCACTGCACAGGGCCACGGCGTTTGCAGGGTGAACCGTGCTCTCTTGAGCCTGTTTCTCCCCATTCCCAAGGTGCTGGCTGATGCCAGGTGAAGGGCACGGGCACCCATGTCACTGTGCCAAGCAGCCCCTGCAGCGCTTTCAGCCTCTCTCTGGCACCGAAGTCCCATGTGTGCACGGGCAGCAGGGCAGGGCACCACCCAGCTCTGGGACACTGCGTGTCACAGCCCTGCCTGGGAGGAGCACTTGCCATCTCCCGGCCTGGCTTCTGGGAGCCTTTGCACCCACACCCCCATTTTGCTTTGGGAGGGCTCCATCCTGCAGTTGCCCTCTCCCCGTTGCTCCTTTCCTGCGTGGAACCCGCTGCTGCTGGAAGGAGAAGCTGCAGCTGCTTCATCAGCATCCCCGTGCTTCCTTTCACAGCTGAATCGGTCCCGTGGCAGGGGACCACACGGGCAGTGTGTGGGACAGCTGGAGGCAATGGGACCGTCACGGTCCCCAAAGCCATCGGAATCTCCATCACCCACTCACTTCTTAATCCCAGCGGCGTTTTCACGCATCAGCCTGTTCTCGACTTCCTCCATGTTCCTGTTCCAGGAATCCTCCAGGTGCTTACGGAAAGCCTTCAGCTCCTGGCGATCCAGCTGTGGAGAGGTGCACAGCCTCAGCCAGCTGCTCCAGGATGCGACATGGAGCCCTCCAGGGAAAAGCCTGGAGGGGGATCCTCAGAGGGATGCTGCCTCAGGCTGTCAAGTCCCAAAGGTGCCAGTTCCTCATGGTGGGGACGAGGTACTCCTCACCTTCTCTTCCATTGCATCGCTGATCACCTGCTGCATATTGTTCCACTGATGCTCCTGGCCTGAAATCTGGCTCTGCAACTCCTGCAGCCTCTCATCCAGCTCCTCCATGTTCTCTTCAAACTGGCTGCGATCGACTTTGCTGTCCAAGGCGCCTTTGTCCACCTTCTAGCAGAGGGGAACAGCAGGAGAGTGGCGGGGAAAGGGATGAGGAACGACAGGCAGGGCCAGCGTGTGTGAGGGGCAGAGGCAGGCGTGCTTCCTGCAGGCCATCATGCCCCTTTCAGGCTGTCGTGGCCCCATTTGCCCCAGCACGCTGGTGAGCTGGTCCCACCACCTGAAGGGTCAGGGACCCCATGAGCTTGGGAAATTCTCCCTCCCCAGGCCAGTTCTGCCACTCAGCCTCCAAAGGACAAGGGGGCACTTGTAACCCTGCCTGGGGACCCCTGGGCGTGCACAGAGGCTCCTCTAGACTGTACCATGTCCATCGCTGCCATCACGTCCTGCTGATCTGCTTTCTCCTTCTGCAGCTTCTCCAGAGACTGGAACAGCATCTTTCAGCACAGAAGGGAACCCATGACACCACAGCAGGGTTGGGGCACACTCCAGGATGTAGGAGCCCACCCCTCTCCCCCTGCCCAAAAACCTGGAGGAAATGCACTTGGCACCAGCACTGTGCCGTGAGGAGGGCAGCAGGAGATTCCTGCTCATCCCTGCCTGGAGTCGTCTTGGGGGATGCTCTGACACAAAAGCAGTTTCAGCCACACACCGTGATATCTTTCTGCTTTTGTTGAGAGTCCCTTTGGAGGCTCTTGGAGGCAAAGCTGAGTTTCTCGTAGTCTCTCTGGATCTCCAAAAGCTTGTTTTCCATGTGCTGTCTCAGCTGCTGATCCTGCCCCAGGGATGAAAGAACATAAGGTGCTGACCAGAGGGGATCTGGCTGCTCCACAGGGGCAGACTCGCATTACTCAGCCAGTGGCCATGAGCTGTCAGTGTCAAGAGGACCTTTGCAGCAAGGCTTTAATTTCTGTTCATGCCGCTGACTGCTCCAGGCCAATTTGGACAGGTTGGCTCTCCCATATGATTACAGCAGAGCACAAGACAGCACGAGGGAGGATGTGGCATTGGACCTCCAGCAGGACCAAGCCAGGAGTGCTGGGAGTGCTCCCCCAAGACCTCACCTGCTCATTCAGCTGGTCGGCTGTCTCAGTCACCAGCTCCTCCAGCATGGCATTCCTCTTCTCCTGCTGCTCTCGCATCTTCTGCAGCTCACGCTTTGTCTCCTGGCGCAAAGCCCTGGCCAGCGGGAGCGGAGCAAGGGCAGGGTTACCCCTGCAGGGCTGCTGGGCATCCCGTGCCCACAAACCAAGATGCTGCCAGATCATCTGGGCTCCCTTGCAGCCCCCCAGGGTAAGAAACCCACTCCTGTCCTCTTACTCGATTTGCTGAGAGATCTCCTTCCTGCTCTCTTCCTTCCACTTGTCTAAATCCTGCCTCAGCTTTTTAAGGTTCTCCTCCAGCTTCTTCATCTGGGAAGGCCAGTGACAGCAGAGTCAGGGCACAGACATCATGTTGTCCCAGCGGGGGGGCCCTTCAGCTGCATGGGCAGAGCCAGGGTCCTCCACCTGCTCCTGGGACCCTGCTCCCAAACCCTGATTGTGGAGCCACACGGAAGTTCCCCATGAGAGCCCAAAGATGACACGACCCAACAGCTCACTAAGGCAAGAGACTCCTTAAGCTTCTTTATGTCTCCTTCCATGAGGATCTGTGCTGTCTTTATCTTGTCAACCTCCTCACGGAGGTCCTGGGTGAGAGCCATGTCCTACGAGAGAGCAGTGGTGGTGGCAGTGAGCCTCTCGCAGGGTCAGTGGGGAGCCGCAAGCCCTTGACCCCTGCTGTGGTTGGCGGAGCACTGGGGACAGTGCAGGGCCGGGCTCAGCCAGGCTGGCAGGGCTCTGCAGGCAGCACGGTCCGTGCATTGAGCAAGGCCAAGGCTGCTGAGCCTCCAGCCAGCAGAGCAGAGGGTACGGGCTGCGGTCTCAGACCCAAAACTTGCTCCCTGCAGCAGTTCACCTGGTCCCGCGACATCTGGACCTTCTTCACTTCCCCTTGCACATGACGCTGGCCAGCCTTTAACTTTTCAATCTCCTCCAGATGCTGGGAAACCACCATGGTCTAGGAGAAAGCAATTGTCAGAGACAAGTCTCTGGGGAGTGTGTTTAGGAAACATGACCTTAGAAGAACCACAGTGATCTGCGCAGACCTGTTCCTCCTGGAACTTCTTCATCTCCTCTGATATGCGGGAATGTTCTGCCTTTAACCCACCAATCTCCTCACGAAGCACCTGTGACACAGTCCAAGGAACAGGGATGCCAGAGGTGATGGCCAGGGCAGCAACAGCCCAAAGAGCCCCAGCCTGCCACGGGCAGCCCATGGCACAGCCAGGTGAGCAGGGAGAGTCCCAGTGCCACCTGCCTTAGGTGGGCTCAGGGCCAGAGCGCTGAAGCCCACCCAGACAGCAAAGAGCCCCTGCCAGCGGCTCTGCCAGGGCAGTGAGGGCAGAGCCAGGCACTGCTGCCTGAGGAAGCAGCGAGGGGCTGTCTGGTGGGGAGTGCCCAGGGGGCTGGGAAGAGCCTCTACCTTGGACATGTGCTTCTTGTATTTTTCCATCTCCTTCTTAAATACTTTTACGTCAGAAGTGACGTCAGCAAGTGAGGGGCCACTCAGCTGGCCCGGCCACGGCTCCTCGCTGGTCAGGTACTGCACGTCCAGGTGCTCCAGCACAGTCTGCAGCAGTTTGCGCATGGCTGCAAAGTGAATGGCCCCCTTCTGGGGCGTCCCGATGGCCAGATCCAGCATCTGGGAGAGGCTGAGTGTGTCCAGGGATGTTGCCATGACTGCACACACTCTGTCCCTGATTTCTCACAAGCCTTTCTGTCCACTTGGGTCTGTCGGGGATGAGCACAATGGATGAGAAATGCGGTGAACAAAAGGGGAGACAGACGCAATGAGAAAAAGCGATAATAAAAAGGCAGAGTAGCCAGCAGGCTCCTTCCTCCTTCCGTATCCCTTGCAGGACTGGGGCCGGCTCTGCTGATGCCCCTCCTCATCACAACTCCCGTTGCCCGGCAGCGCACCCCACTCCACTCCCAGAGTCATGAAGTCATAGATTAATGGAGTCTTGGAATGGCGTGGGCCGGAAGGGGCCTAAAAGATCATGGCATTTCACCCAGTCTGGGCCAGGCAAAAGAACATTTTCCACTAGGCCAGGGTGCTGCAAGTCCCATCTAACCCGGTCTTGGGCACTTGCAGGAGTGGTGCAGACTCTGTCAAGGCATCACCACGCTCACAGGGAAGAATTTCTTCCCAATATCACAGCCATCTCTCCCCTCTCTCAGTGTAAAGCCATTCCCATGTCAGGCCTGTGTTCAAAGTCCCCCTCCAGCCCTTTGGTAGTCCTTTGATTTGCCAGAAATGCTCAAAGGTCTCCCAGGAGAGTAGAACCTCGTTGTTTTTCTTTTGATCAGTGTAAGATGTGCATTATTACATCTCAGCCAGTTCCTCCACTGCTGCAAAGCCAAGGCCTGGTCTGGAGCATCCACTGCGATCAGCCTTTGCCAGGGAAGCAGTGGGGTGCTGTGCGTGAGCCCCTGGCTGAGCTCTAGGCTTGTTGGGGCATAGACTCTTTTCTCCTCAGGAGTTCAGGACAAAGAGTCTCTGTGGGTGAAGCCTTTGTACGTTTTCCTCCAAGTCAGCTTTTATGTCAGCTTGACAGTCCAGAAAGAAGACAATGAAATCATTTCTCCTGCCAATGTCCCCACGACTGTGGTGGAAAACAAAGCAAGTTCTTCCCTTCATCACCAGCCATCCACCCCCACCTGCCCCTTTCCAAAACATGCTCTCTTCACCCCTAGTCCTTCCTGCTTCAGAGCTCTACAGGAACAACGCTTGGTGAGCGGATACAGAGCTGACTTACGAGCCAGCAGAGGAAACAAACCATAGAGGACTCTCAAATTCGCTTTCAAGCGTTGGGAAACCTGACAACATGCATAGGGAATATATGTCCTGCACCCGGGCCTTGTCAGCCACTTTCTGCTGTTTCTTTGTCAGAAGAACAAAGAAACATGGGAAAGAATATGGGAGACTCCTTCCAATCCTCTCTGGCACATCTTCTTAGCTTTAATTTTAGCTGAGCTTTTTGATTCGATAGCTCTAATCACTATTGCCTTGGTTTGTTTGTTTTGTTTCACCTTTCAAGATGTTTTCTTATCCCTAATTTCTTGAGCTTTTTATTGCATACAGTATGAGAAAGAAAACCAGCAGCAAAGGCAGCTGTCTGCCGTAGTGACCAATCAAGTGCATTTCCAGTGACATGACAAGGCTTGTAATAAGCAGCACATCTAGGGAAAAGTAGAGCAAAATAAGTTCCTTTCCATGCTGGGTTGTTCATTGTCCAAATCTGCCGTGCAAGAGATTGCAGGAAGATGAAATAAGAACAGTGAAGAAGAACAAGAAGAAGAAGTGAATTATTAATCACCAACATGAAATAACAACAGTGAATAAAGAACAATGAAATAAGAATAAGAAGGTAGAACAAGAAAGAAGAGCAAACAGTTTTGAATATGAATACAGAACATGAATGAAGAATGAAGAACATGACTTAAACTGGTTTGTCTGCCTTCTTGACTTTCTTCATTGGAGGCTCCATTCCAGCTGGAGATCTTGGCTGTGGATGTTGTCTTCTGTATGGGTGAAAGAAGGACACAATGAAGTTAATTCAAAGAACCCACTCAGCCCACCCAGTGCAGAGGGCACTACAAATGCCTCGGTGTGAGCAGCCACTGCAGAGCTCTGCGCTCCAGAGGGCATTTCCGCAGGGAGCAATGGGTGAGTACAGGGCTGGGAAGTGGGCACTCCTTGCCAGCAACAGGGAGAGCAAAGGTAGGGCAGCTGAGCGAGACGGAGAGGCTCCATGCTCTGGTTCTTGCACACTGATGGGGAGCAGTGGCACCGGTGCCCTTTAGGGGCACTTGCCACCTCGGAGCGCCAGCTGCTCATGGCCTGTCTTCTGGCTCAGCCCAGCCAGGCCCCTGCTCCAGGGACCAGGAGTGAAACATGGCTCAGGCAGCTGTTGGCTGCTTTGCTCTGCCCCAAACTACCCCATGTTTGACTTGTCCACCGCAGATGCAGGGGGAAAGGGCAGGTTGTGACCCCTTGGGAAAGCTTTGCAGCTTGCAGGGAGCAGCCTGATGCTGCCCAGCACGCTCGCTGCCCTCCTGCACCTCACAGGCTCCTGTTAGCTGCGGTGCTGGTGCCATGGGAGGGACAGTCACATTTCTTCTTTGCTTCTTCTCCCTTTCTACCAGCTTTGTGTCTTCTGCTCCTTGCTTCATCTTGGCTTCACCAGGCCATTCTGTGCACACGCAAAGCCTAAACACCTTCAAGAAATCTCCCTCTAGTGCTTCAGAGAGTGCTCTGAAGGGAAATGGTAGGTAGCATCCCATGGACATCGGGTGTTAGGTGCACATGTACAGTACCCAGCCAGCTCTGGGTAGGGCAGGACCGTGCACTGTCCCTCGCCCTGACCCTGCTCCAGAATGGAGAGCAGAGGAGGTGTACCTGTCACCAAAATTCAGGAATAAAACTTAACAACAATATAGTATTCAGAATCAGGCATTTCTTTCTTGCGCAGCCCAACTACAACTGTGGATGCACAGGGGAGAGCTCCACCAAAGTGCAGGCACGGGGCCAGATGGTATAATAAGCATTTATTACCCAGGGCATTTTTAAATGTCTTTATTACCCATAAACATTGATTATCCCTTCTACTTTAGGTGTCCGCAGAAGCCCATCATTACCTTGGGCCACCTTGATTTGTTACTGAGTTCTTAAGGTACCAGTGACTGTTTCATGAACTGCCTCTTTGGCAAAATTTGCTATGCTTTAGCAAGGTTTTCTTGCCACACACCATTGTGAGAAGCATCCCTGCAGCGTCCTTTCTCCGGTCAGAGCACAGACATTCCTTCCCCTGTGCTCGGGGCCGTGCCAGCCCCGCACACGGCGCTGCCATGCGGCAATGGGGACACGGGGAAGCGGTGCCCGCCGTGTGTCCCCCGTGGGTTCCCGTGTGTCCCCCCGTGTCGCCCTGTGTTCCCCCGCCTGGGGAGCTGCTCTTGCCCGGCATGGCCGGGCCCAGCCGCCGGGCCTCGCCGGCTCTGGGCAGGAGCCGGCCCAGGCTGCGGGACACACCGGGGGTGCCCGGCTGGAAAGCAGCTCTGGCTCCTGACAGGGAGCTGTGGCCAAGGGGCTGCCAGCCGTGCGGGAGGAAAGCCGCTGCGCCAGCCGCGAACGCTGCCCCTCAGCAAGGAAGGCGAGGAGGAAGCTGACAGACGAGCTTGGAATCTCCCCGCGCAGAGAGGAAGGGACAAGTGCACTTGGGGGCCGGCTCGGGGCCAGCCCTCGGGCACGGCTCCAGGCGGCTCCTGAGGCGGCGCCAGGGCTGCCTGGGAGCATTTCAGGCGGCAGCCGAGAGCAGCAGCGCCGGCAGTGCCAGCCGGGCCCCGTGGCCATGTGCCCGTGGCTTCCCAGCCCATCAGGGCCGCGGGCTCTACAGCGCTGCTGCTGCTGCCACAGCAGGCCCAGAGCCTCAGAGCTGCCCTGCAGGCGCCACGGGAGCAGCAGCACCAGCAGGGCCCGGCCCGGGGCTCGATCTGCTCAGCGCGGGGGCAGAGCCACAGCGGGGGAAGGAGCTGAAGGAGCGCCAGGCAGGCAAGGGAACAGAGGGGCTGCTGACACAAGGCTCTGCCTGTCATTTTAAAGGATTTTATTAACTTAATAACCTAATACAACTAACTTAGTAACCTAATACAACTAAGCAGTCATATCTCTAACTATTGTCAACTAAACAGTCATATATCGCTGACTGTTGTCACAGGCGTTTCTCGATTCTGACAAGGTGTCCCAAATCGAGCACTGGGCGCTGAGTCCTCTCCAGCTGGCTGGGCACTGCTGATGTCTGGCGGGGCTGGAGAGGCTGGTCGAGCCCTCGTGCCCATGAGACGTGTCTGCTGGCTGTGCCTGGACGACGCTCTCGTGAGGCGGCAGGGCCTGGAGGGTGAAGGGCAAGGCTGAGCTGCCTCAGGTGCTGGCCCCATCCACCAGGTCTCAAGCTCTTGTCCCACACTGGCCATTCTCCCATCATACTCCAGCTCCAAGCTCAGTTTCCCCATGTGCCAGTCCTCCTGCTCCATTCTGCCCATTCCTTCTTACCCCAGACGCAAAATACCCATGCCACATTACCCAGCTCTGTACACAGAGCCCGACTCATCTCCCAACCTGTACCCAAGCAGATAATCAGCCCCCTGTCAACATCAACCCCCATGCCCCAACAGGGCCATACCTGACTCATTCAGTGTCCTGTTCACCACAGGAAGCTGGTCATCACGGCCCCTCGAGATATGTCCATCACTGCGCTGCAGCAGGGTCACACTGGGCTGAGGAGGAGAGGCAGCTGGCTGCAATGCAGGGCCCAATCCAGCATCCCCCAATAATCCTCCCAACCCAGTTCTCCCTGGGGACCGAAGGCACAGATTCCTGTGGGATTGTCAGCAATGCCATCAAGCCTCACTCACCATTCTGTGTCCCCACTTTCATCATGCCCACCTTGTTGTGGAGTACCAGGAGACGCTGGAGCTGCGCACTGGTATGTGGGGAAGCCTTGATGTTCTGCATTGTGGGGCTGCTGCTCTGATGGTCCCCAGAGCTCTGTGGCACACGGGAGACCCTGCCATGGACCACCGTCCGCCTGTGGGATAGGGCAGAGGACGCTCAGTATGCCGCAGGGCTGGGCATCACCCTGCTGTGCCAGGGAGGGGACTGGCAGTGCTGCCTGCAGGGGCATGTCCCTACCAGCTCCTGCCCACCTGCTGCAGGAGCCCCAAGCCCATCCCACCCAGCTGGATCTGCTGGCTCTGTCCCCACGGCCAGGTGAGCTGGCCATGGCCATGGCAGGTGCCTGTGCACAGGACACCAGCTGGCAGGAGCTGGGCTGTCCCAGCTGCAGGGATTGCTTTTGGGAACTCCTTTCACAGGAGGCACACAAGTCCCCACCAAGCCTGAGCCCACATTGAAAACAGACACAGCCCATCAGATGTGCTTTCAGCAACCTTGGGACAGAGAGGTGGGCCAGACAGGGCAGTGCAAGGCAAGGAATGCAAAAGCCCCCAGACGTGGGGCAAACACTGGCCCTCCACAGCTGCCTTCTGCTCCCCTGCCCTGCCCAGCACCCCCAGGCTCCTCTGCCCCAGCCCAGGTGCAGAGCCCTCCTTGCTGTGCCGGGGCTACCCTGCACCCCGGAAGCTGGGGATGTGTCCTCAGGGCACTTACCTTGGGCTGCTGTGCTGGGGCTCCTTGCTGGGGGGCAGCGGCTGCAAATACGGAAGGGTCTCGGGGTTCCTGGGCAGGGCAGGAGTCACAGGTGTGGGAGAGGGCACAAACAACCTGTTCCTGTTGGAGGCAGCAGCCCCAAAGCCCTAGGATTGTAGCCCATGGCATCCCGCTGGCCGTGGCCCTTGGGATGAGTCCCCAGACGCCCTGGGGATGGGCAGGGCTGCAGAGGGGGCTCCCCACATCAGCCCCTCCCTAGCAGACACTGTCACCCCTGCGCCCAGCACAGCGGGTCACTGCTGGCACCCGCATCCCCCCATCCCGGCCCCGCTGTCCCTGCTGCACTGGTGCTACTCACTGGCCAGGAACCTGCACGGTGAGCATGCGGTCACAGGACAGGCACGTGAAAGGGACCGGCAGCTGCCTAAGGAGGGTGAGGGAAGAGGGCTGGCTGAGCTCCTGGGTCCACAGCCCTGCAGCACACAGGCAGCAGCTCACTGGGCAGGGCACTGCACAGGGCCACGGCGTTTGCAGGGTGAACCGTGCGCTCTTGAGCCTGTTTCTCCCCATCCCCAAGGTGCTGGCTGATGCCAGGTGAAGGGCACGGGCACCCATGTCACTGTGCCAAGCAGCCCCTGCAGCGCTTTCAGCCTCTCTCAGGCACCGAAGTCCCATGTGTGCACGGGCAGCAGGGCAGGGCACCACCCAGCTCTGGGACACTGCGTGTCACAGCCCTGCCTGGGAGGAGCACTTGCTATCTCCCGGCCTGGCTTCTGGGAGCCTTTGCACCCACACCCCCATTTTGCTTTGGGAGGGCTCCATCCTGCAGTTGCCCTCTCCCCGTTGCTCCTTTCCTGCGTGGAACCCGCTGCTGCTGGAAGGAGAAGCTGCAGCTGCTTCATCAGCATCCCCGTGCTTCCTTTCACAGCTGAATCGGTCCCGTGGCAGGGGACCACACGGGCAGTGTGTGGGACAGCTGGAGGCAATGGGACCATCACAGTCCCCAAAGCCATCGGAATCTCCATCACCCACTCACTTCTTAATCCCAGCGGCGTTTTCACGCATCAGCCTGTTCTCGACTTCCTCCATGTTCCTGTTCCAGGAATCCTCCAGGTGCTTACGGAAAGCCTTCAGCTCCTGACGATCCAGCTGTGGAGAGGTGCACAGCCTCAGCCAGCTGCTCCAGGATGCGACATGGAGCCCTCCAGGGAAAAGCCTGGAGGGGGATCCTCAGAGGGATGCTGCCTCAGGCTGTCAAGTCCCAAAGGTGCCAGTTCCTCATGGTGGGGACGAGGTACTCCTCACCTTCTCTTCCATTGCATCGCTGATCACCTGCTGCATATTGTTCCACTGATGCTCCTGGCCTGAAATCTGGCTCTGCAACTCCTGCAGCCTCTCATCCAGCTCCTCCATGTTCTCTTCAAACTGGCTGCGATCGACTTTGCTGTCCAAGGCGCCTTTGTCCACCTTCTAGCAGAGGGGAACAGCAGGAGAGTGGCGGGGAAAGGGATGAGGAACGACAGGCAGGGCCAGCGTGTGTGAGGGGCAGAGGCAGGCGTGCTTCCTGCAGGCCATCATGCCCCTTTCAGGCTGTCGTGGCCCCATTTGCCCCAGCACGCTGGTGAGCTGGTCCCACCACCTGAAGGGTCAGGGACCCCATGAGCTTGGGAAATTCTCCCTCCCCAGGCCAGTTCTGCCACTCAGCCTCCAAAGGACAAGGGGGCACTTGTAACCCTGCCTGGGGACCCCTGGGCGTGCACAGAGGCTCCTCTAGACTGTACCATGTCCATCGCTGCCATCACGTCCTGCTGATCTGCTTTCTCCTTCTGCAGCTTCTCCAGAGACTGGAACAGCATCTTTCAGCACAGAAGGGAACCCATGACACCACAGCAAGGTTGGGGCACACTCCAGGATGTAGGAGCCCACCCCTCTCCCCCTGCCCAAAAACCTGGAGGAAATGCACTTGGCACCAGCACTGTGCCGTGAGGAGGGCAGCAGGAGATTCCTGCTCATCCCTGCCTGGAGTCGTCTTGGGGGATGCTCTGACACAAAAGCAGTTTCAGCCACACACCGTGATATCTTTCTGCTTTTGTTGAGAGTCCCTTTGGAGGCTCTTGGAGGCAAAGCTGAGTTTCTCGTAGTCTCTCTGGATCTCCAAAAGCTTGTTTTCCATGTGCTGTCTCAGCTGCTGATCCTGCCCCAGGGATGAAAGAACATAAGGTGCTGACCAGAGGGGATCTGGCTGCTCCACAGGGGCAGACTCGCATTACTCAGCCAGTGGCCATGAGCTGTCAGTGTCAAGAGGACCTTTGCAGCAAGGCTTTAATTTCTGTTCATGCCGCTGACTGCTCCAGGCCAATTTGGGCAGGTTGGCTCTCCCATATGATTACAGCAGAGCACAAGACAGCACGAGGGAGGATGTGGCATGGACCTCCAGCAGGACCAAGCCAGGAGTGCTGGGAGTGCTCCCCCAGGACCTCACCTGCTCATTCAGCTGGTCGGCTGTCTCAGTCACCAGCTCCTCCAGCATGGCATTCCTCTTCTCCTGCTGCTCTCGCATCTTCTGCAGCTCACGCTTTGTCTCCTGGCGCAAAGCCCTGGCCAGCGGGAGCGGAGCAAGGGCAGGGTTACCCCTGCAGGGCTGCTGGGCATCCCGTGCCCACAAACCAAGATGCTGCCAGATCATCTGGGCTCCCTTGCAGCCCCCCAGGGTATGAAACCCACTCCTGTCCTCTTACTCGATTTGCTGAGAGATCTCCTTCCTGCTCTCTTCCTTCCACTTGTCTAAATCCTGCCTCAGCTTTTTAAGGTTCTCCTCCAGCTTCTTCATCTGGGAAGGCCAGTGACAGCAGAGTCAGGGCACAGACATCATGTTGTCCCAGCGGGGGGGCCCTTCAGCTGCATGGGCAGAGCCAGGGTCCTCCACCTGCTCCTGAGACCCTGCTCCCAAACCCTGATTGTGGAGCCACACGGAAGTTCCCCATGAGAGCCCAAAGATGACACGACCCAACAGCTCACTAAGGCAAGAGACTCCTTAAGCTTCTTTATGTCTCCTTCCATGAGGATCTGTGCTGTCTTTATCTTGTCAACCTCCTCACGGAGGTCCTGGGTGAGAGCCATGTCCTACGAGAGAGCAGTGGTGGTGGCAGTGAGCCTCTCGCAGGGTCAGTGGGGAGCCGCAAGCCCTTGACCCCTGCTGTGGTTGGCGGAGCACTGGGGACAGTGCAGGGCCGGGCTCAGCCAGGCTGGCAGGGCTCTGCAGGCAGCACGGTCCGTGCATTGAGCAAGGCCAAGGCTGCTGAGCCTCCAGCCAGCAGAGCAGAGGGTACGGGCTGCGGTCTCAGACCCAAAACTTGCTCCCTGCAGCAGTTCACCTGGTCCCGCGACATCTGGACCTTCTTCACTTCCCCTTGCACATGACGCTGGCCAGCCTTTAACTTTTCAATCTCCTCCAGATGCTGGGAAACCACCATGGTCTAGGAGAAAGCAATTGTCAGAGACAAGTCTCTGGGGAGTGTGTTTAGGAAACATGACCTTAGAAGAACCACAGTGATCTGCGCAGACCTGTTCCTCCTGGAACTTCTTCATCTCCTCTGATATGCGGGAATGTTCTGCCTTTAACCCACCAATCTCCTCACGAAGCACCTGTGACACAGTCCAAGGAACAGGGATGCCAGAGGTGATGGCCAGGGCAGCAACAGCCCAAAGAGCCCCAGCCTGCCACGGGCAGCCCATGGCACAGCCAGGTGAGCAGGGAGAGTCCCAGTGCCACCTGCCTTAGGTGGGCTCAGGGCCAGAGCGCTGAAGCCCACCCAGACAGCAAAGAGCCCCTGCCAGCGGCTCTGCCAGGGCAGTGAGGGCAGAGCCAGGCACTGCTGCCTGAGGAAGCAGGGAGAGGCTGTCTGGTGGGGAGTGCCCAGGGGGCTGGGAAGAGCCTCTACCTTGGACATGTGCTTCTTGTATTTTTCCATCTCCTTCTTAAATACTTTTACGTCAGAAGTGACGTCAGCAAGCGAGGGGCCACTCAGCTGGCCCGGCCACGGCTCCTCGCTGGTCAGGTACTGCACGTCCAGGTGCTCCAGCACGGTCTGCAGCAGTTTGCGCATGGCTGCAAAGTGAATGGCCCCCTTCTGGGGCGTCCCGATGGCCAGATCCAGCATCTGGGAGAGGCTGAGTGTGTCCAGGGATGTTGCCATGACTGCACACACTCTGTCCCTGATTTCTCACAAGCCTTTCTGTCCACTTGGGTCTGTTGGGGATGAGCACAATGGATGAGAAATGCGGTGAACAAAAGGGGAGATAGACGCAATGAGCAAAAGCGATAATAAAACGGCGGAGTAGCCAGCAGGCTCCTTCCTCCTTCCGTATCCCTTGCAGGACTGGGGCCGGCTCTGCTGATGCCCCTCCTCATCACAACTCCCGTTGCCAGGCAGCGCACCCCACTCCACTCCCAGAGTCATGAAGTCATAGATTAATGGAGTCTTGGAATGGCATGGGCCGGAAGGGGCCTAAAAGATCATGGCATTTCACCCAGTCTGGGCCAGGCAAAAGAACATTTTCCGCTAGGCCAGGGTGCTGCAAGTCCCATCTAACCCGGTCTTGGGCACTTGCAGGAATGGTGCAGACTCTGTCAAGGCATCACCACGCTCACAGGGAAGAATTTCTTCCCAATATCCCAGCCATCTCTCCCCTCTCTCAGTGTAAAGCCATTCCCATGTCAGGCCTGTGTTCAAAGTCCCCCTCCAGCCCTTTGGTAGTCCTTTGATTTGCCAAAAATGCTCAAAGGTCTCCCAGGAGAGTAGAACCTCGTTGTTTTTCTTTTGATCAGCGTAAGATGTGCATTATTACATCTAAGCCAGTTCCTCCACTGCTGCAAAGCCAAGGCCTGGTCTGGAGCATCCACTGCGATCAGCCTTTGCCAGGGAAGCAGTGGGGTGTTGTGCGTGAGCCCCTGGCTGAGCTCTAGGCTTGTTGGGGCATAGACTCTTTTCTCCTCAGGAGTTCAGGACAAAGAGTCTCCGTGGGTGAAGCCTTTGTACGCTTTCCTCCAAGTCAGCTTTTATGTCAGCTTGACAGTCCAGAAAGAAGACAATGAAATCATTTCTCCTGCCAATGTCCCCACGACTGTGGCGGAAGACAAAGCAAGTTCTTCCCTTCAACACCAGCCATCCACCCCCACCTGCCCCTTTCCAAAACATGCTCTCTTCACCCCTAGTCCTTCCTGCTTCAGAGCTCTACAGGAACAACGCTTGGTGAGCGGATACAGAGCTGACTTACGAGCCAGCAGAGGAAACAAACCATAGAGGACTCTCAAATCCGCTTTCAAGCGCTGGGAAACCCGACAACATGCATAGGGAATATATGTCCTGCACCCTGGCCTTGTCAGCCACTTTCTGCTGTTTCTTTGTCAGACATGGGAATATGGGAGACTCCTTCCAATCCTCTCTGGCACATCTTCTTAGCTTTAATTTTAGCTGAGCTTTTTGATTCGATAGCTCTAATCACTATTGCCTTGGTTTGTTTGTTTTGTTTCACCTTTCAAGATGTTTTCTTATCCCTAATTTCTTGAGCTTTTTATTGCATACAGTATGAGAAAGAAAACCAGCAGCAAAGGCAGCTGTCTGCCGTAGTGACCAATCAAGTGCATTTCCAGTGACATGACAAGGCTTGTAATAAGCAGCACATCTAGGGAAAAGTAGAGCAAAATAAGTTCCTTTCCATGCTGGGTTGTTTATTGTTTAAATCTGTCGTGCAAGAGATTGCAGGAAGATGAAATAAGAACAGTGAAGAAGAACAAGAACAAGAAGTGAATTATTAATCACCAACATGAAATAACAACAGTGAATAAAGAACAATGAAATAAGAATAGGAAGGTAGAACATGAAAGAAGAGCAAACAATTTTGAATATGAATACAGAACATCAATGAAGAATGAAGAACATGACTTAAACTGGTTTGTCTGCCTTCTTGACTTTCTTCACTGGAGGCTCCATTCCAGCTGGAGACCTTGGCTGTGGATGTTTTCTTCTGTATGGGTGAAAGAAGGACACAATGAAGTTAATTCAAAGAACTCACTCAGCCCACCCAGTGCAGAGGGCACTACAAATGCCTCGGTGTGAGCAGCCACTGCAGAGCTCTGCGCTCCAGAGGGCATTTCCGCAGGGAGCAATGGGTGAGTACAGGGCTGGGAAGTGGGCACTCCTTGCCAGCAACAGGGAGAGCAAAGGTAGGGCAGCTGAGCGAGACGGAGAGGCTCCATGCTCTGGTTCTTGCACACTGATGGGGAGCAGTGGCACCGGTGCCCTTTAGGGGCACTTGCCACCTCGGAGCGCCAGCTGCTCATGGCCTGTCTTCTGGCTCAGCCCAGCCAGGCCCCTGCTCCAGGGACCAGGAGTGAAACGTGGCTCAGGCAGCTGTTGGCTGCTTTGCTCTGCCCCAAACTAGCCCGTGTTTGACTTGTCCACCGCAGATGCAGGGGGAAAGGGCAGGTTGTGACCCCTTGGGCAAGCTTTGCAGCTTGCAGGGAGCAGCCTGATGCTGCCCAGCACGCTCGCTGCCCTCCTGCACCTCACAAGCTCCTGTTAGCTGCGGTGCTGGTGCCATGGGAGGCACAGTCACATTTCTTCTTTGCTTCTTCTCCCTTTCTACCAGCTCCGTGTCTTCTGCTCCTTGCTTCATCTTGGCTTCACCAGGCCATTCTGTGCACACGCAAAGCCTAAACACCTTCAAGAAATCTCCCTCTAGTGCTTCAGAGAGTGCTCTGAAGGGAAATGGTAGGTAGCATCCCATGGACATCGGGTGTTAGGTGCACAGGTACAGTACCCAGCCAGCTCTGGGTAGGGCAGGACCGTGCACTGTCCCTCGCCCTGGCCCTGCTCCAGAATGGAGAGCGGCGGAGGTGTACCTGTCACCAAAATTCAGGAATAAAACTTAACAACAACGTTGTATTCAGAATCAGGCATTTCTTTCTTGCGCAGCCCAACTACAGCTGTGGATGCACAGGGGAGAGCTCCACCAAAGTGCAGGCATGGGGCCAGACGGTATAATAAGCATTTATTACCCAGGGCATTTTTAAATGTCTTTATTACCCATAAACATTGATTATCCCTTCTACTTTAGGTGTCCGCAGAAGCCCATCATTACCTTGGGCCACCTTGATTTGTTACTGAGTTCTTAAGGTACCAGTGACTGTTTCATGAACTGCCTCTTTGGCAAAATTTGCTATGCTTTAGCAAGGTTTTCTTGCCACACACCATTGTGAGAAGCATCCCTGCAGTGTCCTTTCTCCGGTCAGAGCACAGACATTCCTTCCCCTGTGCTCGGGGCCGTGCCAGCCCCGCACACAGCGCTGCCATGCGGCAATGCGGACACGGGGAAGCGGTGCCCGCCGTGTGTCCCCCGTGGGTTCCTGTGTGTCCCCCCGTGTCGCCCTGTGTTCCCCCGCCTGGGCAGCTGCTCTTGCCCGGCATGGCCGGGCCCAGCCGCCGGGCCTCGCCGGCTCTGGGCAGGAGCCGGCCCAGGCTGCGGGACACGCCGGGGGTGCCCGGCTGGAAAGCAGCTCTGGCTCCTGACAGGGAGCAGTGTCCAAGGGGCTGCCAGCCGTGCGGGAGGAAAGCCGCTGCGCCAGCCGCGAGCGCTGCCCCTCAGCAAGGAAGGCGAGGAGGAAGCTGACAGACGAGCTTGGAATCTCCCCGCGCAGAGATGAAGGGACAAGTGCACTTGGGGGCCGGCTCGGGGCCAGCCCTCGGGCACGGCTCCAGGCGGCTCCTGAGGCGGCGCCAGGGCTGCCTGGGAGCATTTCAGGCGGCAGCCGAGAGCAGCAGCGCCGGCAGTGCCAGCCGGGCCCCGTGGCCATGTGCCCGTGGCTTCCCAGCCCATCAGGGCCGCGGGCTCTGCAGCGCTGCTGCTGCTGCCACAGCAGGCCCAGAGCCTCAGAGCTGCCCCGCAGGCGCCACGGGAGCAGCAGCAGCAGCAGGGCCCAGCCCGGGGCTCGATCTGCTCAGCGCGGGGGCAGAGGCACAGCGGGGGAAGGAGCTGAAGGAGCGCCAGGCAGCCAAGGGAACAGAGTGGCTGCTGACACAAGGCTCTGCCTGTCATTTTAAAGGATTTTATTAACTTAATAACCTAATACAACAAACTTAGTAACCTAATACAACTAAGCAGTCATATCTCTAACTATTGTCAACTAAACAGTCATATATCGCTGACTGTTGTCACAGGCGTTTCTCGATTCTGACAAGGTGTCCCAAATCGAGCACTGGGCGCTGAGTCCTCTCCAGCTGGCTGGGCACTGTTGATGTCTGGCGGGGCTGGAGAGGCTGGTCGAGCCCTCGCGCCCATGAGACGTGTCTGCTGGCTGTGCCTGGACGACGCTCTCGTGAGGCGGCAGGGCCTGGGAGGTGAAGGGCAAGGCTGAGCTGCCACAGGTGCTGGCCCCATCCACCAGGTCTCAAGCTCTTGTCCCACACTGGCCATGGCCATTCTCCCATCTTACTCCAGCTCCCAGCTCAGTTTCCCCATGTGCCAGTCCTCCTGCTCCCTTTTGCCCATTCCTTCTTACCCCAGACGCAAAATACCCATGCCACATTACCCAGCTCTGTACACAGAGCCCGACTCATCTCCCAACCTGTACCCAAGCAGATAATCAGCCCCCTGTCAACATCAACCCCCATGCCCTAACAGGGCCATACCTGACTCATTCAGTGTCCTGTTCACCACAGGAAGCTGGTCATCACGGCCCCTCGAGATATGTCCATCACTGCGCTGCAGCAGGGTCACACTGGGCTGAGGAGGAGAGGCAGCTGGCTGCAATGCAGGGCCCAATCCAGCATCCCCCAATAATCCCCCCAACCCAGTCCCCCCGGGGGACCGAAGGCACAGATTCCTGTGGGATAGTCAGCAATGCCATCAAGCCTCACTCACCATTCTGTGTCCCCACTTTCATCATGCCCACCTTGTTGTGGAGTACCAGGAGACGCTGGAGCTGCGCACTGGTATGTGGGGAAGCCTTGATGTTCTGCATTGTGGGGCTGCTGCTCTGATGGTCCCCAGAGCTCTGTGGCACACGGGAGACCCTGCCATGGAGCACTGTCCGCCTGTGGGATGGGGCAGAGGACACTCAGTATGCCGCAGGGCTGGGCATCACCCTGCTGTGCCAGGGAGGGGACTGGCAGTGCTGCCTGCAGGGGCATGTCCCTACCAGCTCCTGCCCACCTGCTGCAGGAGCCTCAAGCCCATCCCACCCGGCTGGATCTGCTGGCTCTGTCCCCACGGCCAGGTGAGCTGGCCATGGCCATGGCAGGTGCCTGTGCACAGGACACCAGCTGGCAGGAGCTGAGCTGTCCCAGCTGCAGGGATTGCTTTTGGGAACTCCTTTTACAGGAGGCACACAAGTCCCCACCAAGCCTGAGCTCAGACTGAAAACAGACACAGCCCATCAGATGTGCTTTCAGCAACCTTGGGACAGAAAGGTGGGCCAGACAGGGCAGTGCAAGGCAAGGAATGCAAAAGCCCCCAGATGTGGGGCAAACACTGGCCCTCCACAGCTGCCTTCTGCTCCCCTGCCCTGCCCAGCGCCTCCAGGCTACTCTGCCCAGCCCAGGTGCAGAGCCCTCCTTGCTGTGCCGGGGCTACCCTGCACCCCAGGAGCTGGGGATGTGTCCTCAGGGCGCTTACCTTGGGCTGCTGTGCTGAGGCTCCTTGCTGGGGGGCAGCGGCTGCAAATACGGAAGGGTCTCGGGGTTCCTGGGCAGGGCAGGAGTCACAGGTGTGGGAGAGAGCACAAACAACCTGTTCCTGTTGGAGGCAGCAGCCCCAAAGCCCTAGGATTGTAGTTCATGGCATCCCGCTGGCCGTGGCCCTTGGGATGAGTCCCCAGACGCCCTGGGGATGGGCAGGGCTGCAGAGGGGGCTCCCCACATCAGCCCCTCCCTAGCAGACACTGTCACCCCTGCGCCCAGCACAGCGGGTCACTGCTGGCACCCGCGTCCCCCCATCCCGGCCCCGCTGTCCCTGCTGCACTGGTGCTACTCACTGGCCAGGAACCTGCACGGTGAGCATGCGGTCACAGGACAGGCACGTGAAAGGGACCGGCAGCTGCCTAAGGAGGGTGAGGGAAGAGGGCTGGCTGAGCTCCTGGGGCCACAGCCCTGCAGCACACAGGCAGCAGCTCACTGGGCAGGGCACTGCACAGGGCCACGGCGTTTGCAGGGTGAACCGTGCGCTCTTGAGCCTGTTTCTCCCCATCCCCAAGGTGCTGGCTGATGCCAGGTGAAGGGCACGGGCACCCATGTCACTGTGCCAAGCAGCCCCTGCAGCGCTTTCAGCCTCTCTCTGGCACCGAAGTCCCATGTGTGCATGGGCAGCAGGGCAGGGCACCACCCAGCTCTGGGACACTGCGTGTCACAGCCCTGCCTGGGAGGAGCACTTGCCATCTCCCGGCCTGGCTTCTGGGAGCCTTTGCACCCACACCCCCATTTTGCTTTGGGAGGGCTCCATCCTGCAGTTGCCCTCTCCCCGTTGCTCCTTTCCTGCGTGGAACCCGCTGCTGCTGGAAGGAGAAGCTGCAGCTGCTTCATCAGCATCCCCGTGCTTCCTTTCACAGCTGAATCGGTCCGTGGCAGGGGACCACACGGGCAGTGTGTGGGACAGCTGGAGGCAATGGGACCGTCGCGGTCCCCAAAGCCATCGGAATCTCCATCACCCACTCACTTCTTAATCCCAGCGGCGTTTTCACGCATCAGCCTGTTCTCGACTTCCTCCATGTTCCTGTTCCAGGAATCCTCCAGGTGCTTACGGAAAGCCTTCAGCTCCTGACGATCCAGCTGTGGAGAGGTGCACAGCCTCAGCCAGCTGCTCCAGGATGCGACATGGAGCCCTCCAGGGAAAAGCCTGGAGGGGGATCCTCAGAGGGATGCTGCCTCAGGCTGTCAAGTCCCAAAGGTGCCAGTTCCTCATGGTGGGGACGAGGTACTCCTCACCTTCTCTTCCATTGCATCGCTGATCACCTGCTGCATATTGTTCCACTGATGCTCCTGGCCTGAAATCTGGCTCTGCAACTCCTGCAGCCTCTCATCCAGCTCCTCCATGTTCTCTTCAAACTGGCTGCGATCGACTTTGCTGTCCAAGGCGCCTTTGTCCACCTTCTAGCAGAGGGGAACAGCAGGAGAGTGGCGGGGAAAGGGATGAGGAACGACAGGCAGGGCCAGCGTGTGTGAGGGGCAGAGGCAGGCGTGCTGTCTGCAGGCCATCATGCCCCTTTCAGGCTGCTGTGGCCCCATTTGCCCCAGCACCCTGGTGATCTGGTCCCACCACCTGAAGGGTCAGGGACCCCATGAGCTTGGGAAATTCTCCCTCCCCAGGCCAGTTCTGCCACTCAGCCTCCAAAGGACAAGGGGGCACTTGTAACCGTGCCTGGAGACCCCTGGGCATGCACAGAGGCTCCTCTAGACTGTACCATGTCCATCGCTGCCATCACGTCCTGCTGATCTGCTTTCTCCTTCTGCAGCTTCTCCAGAGACTGGAACAGCATCTTTCAGCACAGAAGGGAACCCATGACACCACAGCAAGGTTGGGGCACACTCCAGGATGTAGGAGCCCACCCCTCTCCCCCTGCCCAAAAACCTGGAGGAAATGCACTTGGCACCAGCACTGTGCCGTGAGGAGGGCAGCAGGAGATTGCTGCTCATCCCTGCCTGGAGTCGTCTTGGGGGATGCTCTGACCCAAAAGCAGTTTCAGCCACACACCGTGATATCTTTCTGCTTTTGTTGAGAGTCCCTTTGGAGGCTCTTGGAGGCAAAGCTGAGTTTCTCGTAGTCTCTCTGGATCTCCAAAAGCTTGTTTTCCATGTGCTGTCTCAGCTGCTGATCCTGCCCCAGGGATGAAAGAACATAAGGTGCTGACCAGAGGGGATCTGGCTGCTCCACAGGGGCAGACTCGCATTACTCAGCCAGTGGCCATGAGCTGTCAGTGTCAAGAGGACCTTTGCAGCAAGGCTTTAATTTCTGTTCATGCCGCTGACTGCTCCAGGCCAATTTGGGCAGCTTGGCTCTCCCATATGATTACAGCAGAGCACAAGACAGCACGAGGGAGGATGTGGCATGGACCTCCAGCAGGACCAAGCCAGGAGTGCTGGGAGTGCTCCCCCAGGACCTCACCTGCTCATTCAGCTGGTCGGCTGTCTCAGTCACCAGCTCCTCCAGCATGGCATTCCTCTTCTCCTGCTGCTCTCGCATCTTCTGCAGCTCACGCTTTGTCTCCTGGCGCAAAGCCCTGGCCAGCGGGAGCGGGGCAAGGGCAGGGTTACCCCTGCAGGGCTGCTGGGCATCCCGTGCCCACAAACCAAGATGCTGCCAGATCATCTGGGCTCCCTTGCAGCCCCCCAGGGTATGAAACCCACTCCTGTCCTCTTACTCGATTTGCTGAGAGATCTCCTTCCTGCTCTCTTCCTTCCACTTGTCTAAATCCTGCCTCAGCTTTTTAAGGTTCTCCTCCAGCTTCTTCATCTGGGAAGGCCAGTGACAGCAGAGTCAGGGCACAGACATCATGTTGTCCCAGCGGGGGGGCCCTTCAGCTGCATGGGCAGAGCCAGGCTCCTCCACCTGCTCCTGAGACCCTGCTCCCAAACCCTGATTGTGGAGCCACACGGAAGTTCCCCATGAGAGCCCAAAGATGACACAACCCAACAGCTCACTAAGGCAAGAGACTCCTTAAGCTTCTTTATGTCTCCTTCCATGAGGATCTGTGCTGTCTTTATCTTGTCAACCTCCTCGCGGAGGTCCTGGGTGAGAGCCATGTCCTACGAGAGAGCAGTGGTGGTGGCAGTGAGCCTCTCACAGGGTCAGTGGGGAGCCGCATGCCCTTGACCCCTGCTGTGGTTGACGGAGCACTGGGGACAGTGCAGGGCCGGGCTCAGCCAGGCTGGCAGGGCTCTGCAGGCAGCACGGTCCGTGCATTGAGCAAGGCCAAGGCTGCTGAGCCTCCAGCCAGCAGAGCAGAGGGTACGGGCTGCGGTCTCAGACCCAAAACTTGCTCCCAGCAGCAGTTCACCTGGTCCCGCGACATCTGGACCTTCTTCACTTCCCCTTGCACATGACGCTGGCCAGCCTTTAACTTTTCAATCTCCTCCAGATGCTGGGAAACCACCATGGTCTAGGAGAAAGCAATTGTCAGAGACAAGTCTCTGGGGAGTGTGTTTAGGAAACATGACCTTAGAAGAAACACAGTGATCTGCGCAGACCTGTTCCTCCTGGAACTTCTTCATCTCCTCTGATATGCGGGAATGTTCTGCCTTTAACCCACCAATCTCCTCACAAAGCACCTGTGACACAGTCCAAGGAACAGGGATGTGACTCCAATTAACAGGAGGTGATGGCCAGGGCAGCAACAGCCCAAAGAGCCCCAGCCTGCCACGGGCAGCCCATGGCACAGCCAGGTGAGCAGGGAGAGTCCCAGTGCCACCTGCCTTAGGTGGGCTCAGGGCCAGAGCGCTGAAGCCCACCCAGACAGCAAAGAGCCCCTGCCAGCAGCTATGCCAGGGCAGTGAGGGCAGAGCCAGGCACTGCTGCCTGAGGAAGCAGGGAGAGGCTGTCTGGTGGGGAGTGCCCAGGGGGCTGGGAAGAGCCTCTACCTTGGACATGTGCTTCTTGTATTTTTCCATCTCCTTCTTAAATACTTTTACGTCAGAAGTGACGTCAGCAAGCGAGGGGCCACTCAGCTGGCCCGGCCACGGCTCCTCGCTGGTCAGGTACTGCACGTCCAGGTGCTCCAGCACGGTCTGCAGCAGTTTGCGCATGGCTGCAAAGTGAATGGCCCCCTTCTGGGGCGTCCCGATGGCCAGATCCAGCATCTGGGAGAGGCTGAGTGTGTCCAGGGATGTTGCCATGACTGCACACACTCTGTCCCTGATTTCTCACAAGCCTTTCTGTCCACTTGGGTCTGTCGGGGATGAGCACAATGGATGAGAAATGCGGTGAACAAAAGGGGAGATAGACGCAATGAGAAAAAGCGATAATAAAAAGGCGGAGTAGCCAGCAAGCTCCTTCCTCCTTCCGTATCCCTTGCAGGACTGGGGCCGGCTCTGCTGATGCCCCTCCTCATCACAACTCCCGTTGCCAGGCAGCGCACCCCACTCCACTCCCAGAGTCATGAAGTCATAGATTAATGGAGTCTTGGAATGGCGTGGGCCGGAAGGGGCCTAAAAGATCATGGCATTTCACCCAGTCTGGGCCAGGCAAAAGAACATTTTCTGCTAGGCCAGGGTGCTGCAAGTCCCATCTAACCCGGTCTTGGGCACTTGCAGGAGTGGTTGTCATGGTTTGGCGCTGACACAATGCCAGTGCCCCCATGAAAACATATTCTCCCTGGTATCAGCTGTGAGATGCGATCAGAAACAGAGCAAAGCAGGCCTCTACTTGTGAACAAAGGAGGAAAAAACTTTATTACCTTACAAGTATAATAAAATGAACACACAGAGCAAAATGGAAACCTTTCAAAAACATTTCTCCTCCCCCCACTCAATTTCCCACAGCATAAAACAGAACTTTAGATCTTTACCCAGTCCATCACCCTTCAAATAATCAACTCTCAGTCCATCTCCACCCTTCCGACAATCACCTCTCATTTCAACAAGGAGAGAGGAGTCCCTCTTGCACCACAGGCTTCCCCTGGAAACACAACCGAGTCCTCTTGTGTTTCCACGTCACTCAGCACACCTTCGTGACTTCTTCCTTCCATGTCCAGTGCTCTCACCACTGCACAGGGACCAGAGCTGCTTTTAGGGTTCCCTTTTCAAGGATGCTTCTCCCAGTTCCAGGAGAAAACGACTGTCTCTCACCTTTTTGGGACACTAGTCCCCCCCAGATTTCACCCCATGGGGCCAAGGGGTCTCGAGAGCACCATCACCTCCTCACCTGTTGTCTCTGCTCACATCACTCCTTCGGCACTAAGCCATCGCCTCCCCCTAAAATGCAGTCTCTGTATTACAGGAAAAAATGGTTCTGTCCATGGCCATACAAGAAAAGTCCAGCCAAAAGCCACTCCATCATCTCCTCCCACCTAGGATTTGTCTCAGTTTCTCTCAGTTATTCTCCACTTGCACAACTCTACATCACACTTGCCCATTTCCTCCTATTTCATCCCTATCTCTCTTCTCCTTCAGCTCCTGGAGGATCAACATTTACAAGGTTTCCATCATCCCATAGAAGGGTTAAAATCACAGTCTCTGCTTGTCCAGAACTCCCAGGTTGGCCCTGCTGGGCACTTTCCTTGCCGCCCACCCCCCCTCTCCTTCTTGGCCAGGTCAGTGCTATCAAATTTCAAGGTAGTACTGGCACGCTCTCCCTCTCTCTCTATCTCTCCCTCCTGAGAAAGGGGGGCTGCCCGATGCCTCACACAGTTCTTCCACCCTTCCATCTCTGTAGGGAACTCACTCCTGTCCTGCCGGGGCCAGGGACCTTCTCCTCCCTTCTCTGCCCAAGGCTCTGGCTTTCCTCCCTCCGGCCTCCTGGCTTCCCCTCCCCTGCCCAGCCCGCAGCTGGGAACCAAGAGAGAGTGTTCCCCTGGGAGTTCTTTGCTTTTAAGCCCTGTGTTCTCAGAGGCGTATCCATATCCTCAGTGGCCAAACCAGGTGCCAATATTCACATCTGAGCACCTATTGGTTTGACCACCACCTCCCAAAAACTCACTTCCTCTCAAACCACGACAGGGAGTCATATTGGTAAAAGGGAAAGTAAGGTTCATTATTGTCTTTTTAATGAAATAAATTAAATTTCAGAGAAATTAATGGTTGTAGCCTTGACGAGATAGGCACAAAATGAGGACCATTAATATAAAACTTTATGGAACAGTTAAAGAAAAGTCATTAGTTTTGTTTCCTTTCCAAATCAGAAAATGTTCATGGTTATTACTTGTCTGTATATAATGTATGGAACCTGGCAGTAAATTCAGGATTGTACACTTGGTAATTTATCATGTTAATTTGAATCCATATGAAAAAAAATGATTACATGTCTTTTTATCTGTCCTAACAAATAAGATTTCCTTTTTCTAAGGAAGTAAATCTACATACCATTTTTCTCTGAAGTCTTTAATGAGCTTCAGACTTTAAAAGCAATTGGATTTTTTTCTACCAGACACCTTGCTTCTCTTGCCAATGTTAATAAAGCTCTTAATTTTATTTTATTTTTCTATTGGCAGGAAAAAGGTGAATAGGAGCTCTCAGTCACAACCTTCTCCTCACGATTTCTGTATTCCCAGCTTTCCCAGAACAGGCAGAGACAAGCTGGCAGTCAGCCTGGAGGAGGAGGAGGGGTTGACAGTCAGGGCACTTAGGCTCCAACAACTTGCCAGAGAAGTGCATGCCAATTTTACTTTCCCCCTGCAGTGAGAAAATTAGTTGGATAAAAGCCTTTCAGACAGGTAACAGTCAAGCTACTTTTTTTTTTTTTTCCATTTGTACACCCAGTATGGGATTTTTCTAGAAATCATCCTCTCTCTTCTTATCTCACTGATTTTAAAAACATTATCTTTATCCCAATTTGCACCATCAGAAATACCTACAAAAAGCATAGAAGGAGAAACAGATGGAGGCAGATATTGTTGGAGAGAAGACGGAAGGCTGAGTAGCTTTGTATGGTTAATTGGCTGGTTAATAGCTCATATCACTGTACAGTATTACACAGCAGCTGGAAGATTCCTGTTGAGGTGGAACTGCTTGAAGGAAGTGCAGCACAGGATTTCAGAGGTCCATTGGACTTGAAAAATAAAAAAAAAAAAGGTGCTGATTAGTAAAAATAAAGAATGTTTAGAAGAAAACCAGCTACATTGTGCATCTGTTGGAATTCCCAATCTAACCTTATTATTTGTAAAATATGTCAATTAATGGATTTGGGTAACTTCTATCTGTATACTGCATCAATATAGGAAATGCAAAGAGCAGCTCTGAAGACCAGCAAATAGGCTGTAGGAAAGAAAAAAGCATTCAGCAGCTGTGTGCCTAAATAGTATGGAGGAAGACACTGCATTCTATCTTCTGTAATTGCTAGTTACAGAACTTCTGGAATTTAAAGACCACAATGTGCTACTGTGCTTCCTTCCAAAGCAAGACCCTGAAGAGGTTTTAAATAAATGTTTACAGTTCATCATAAACTTGGAACATGTAGTGCAGTTGCATATACTTACCTTGTTGCAGTGAGGCAACATTTTATGTTCATATTCCTTGAAAAACAGAGGAAGGACTCTGAGCTTTTTCAGCAGAAGTAGGCAAAATTTTGTGCCCTCCATGGTTCTTCATATGAGTGATGACCAGGATATTTCTGTAACTTCCATTATTGACTTAAAAATGTGATTTTAGATTGCAAAAAAAGTGGAAAAAAATAGCATTGATTTATTTAGAGGATATTACTGCTACACATGTATTTTATTTAAACCACACTCCCTCCTCCTGGAATCACTTTTCTGGGATTTTTTTTTGGTTCTTACGTGGGTTATTTTCTTGGAAAACATATTGCTGATTTTTAATTTATTTTTAGGCTCTGAAGTGTCCTGTAATCAACTGAAAATATGATTAAAATATACCCTGAGTTTTCATTTAGGTTTGCTGGAGCTAATTTTATTTTAAGAAAGAAATCAGCAGAACTCCAAAGCCATGGTTGTTTCTTTTTTCATTACTCTTAATACAGTCTTGAGATTTTGGAAGGAAAGCTGATACTGAATTCTTGTGGCAGCTACTGCTTTTATAACAAATATGTGACTACATTAGGAAAGAGAAAAATGCAAGCAGTGTGTCACGCTATTTCAACTGATTGTGGATGAGGGAATTTAAAACTTAGTTCTTGACTTTTACAGAAGTATGTTGGATTTCATGCTAGTCATAGACAGGAGGCTCAGATGACAGACAGGAGAGTACCTTTATTTATATCTACAAAATTATGAGAGGTGATACAGAACTGGCTGTATTTGCTAAACATCTGGCCTTGCTGAGGACTGGTCTGGTTGGGCACAAGCCAGTAAATTGCAGAGGTACCAGCACCACAACAGGCTCACAGAGGATTCAGTTCTCACTGTTTCTTTGCTGTGAAAAATGTGGTGGTTATAACTTGGGCTAAGGAGAAGATGAGATACAACTTGTGGTTTTGGTATTAGATCACTGAAAAAACTGGTTTCTCCAGAACACCTTACTGAAAATAATACACTGGACAGACTTTTTGCAAATGCAGATATTCACTTATCACTGAGCTTTTAGAACTGTGCAAATGTGCATCAATCAAAGATCTCCTTGACTAGGAAGTATGGAAATACAAGAAATCAAAATTCAGCCCTAAGCCACTTCATGAGATCTTTCTGGTATTACTTCCTGTTTTCTTCTCAGGTCTGTGGTGAATCATGGTATTTCTTAACTGGACAAGTGAACTGTTGAAGAGGGAGAAATAAAGAATAACAGTGTTGACTTATGGGACATAATGTTAAACATTCACCCAATTTTATTATATATTAATATTTTTAATTCTGAGAATAAACAACCTCATAAAGTGTACAGTACAACCAGGAAGTAAACTGGGCACAGTTGTATGGTGGTGTTTCAGGGACTACCCCTGATGGGTGGATGGTGCTCAGCAAAAAGAGGGACTGAAGTGTTCTTGAGGAAAGAATAGATCCGTGAACATAATATTTGACATCTGAAACCAAAAGACAGTTGTCTATATTAAAAGGTGAACCTTTTGCAAACTTGTGATTTATCAAAAGAGAAATTGGTTTAGATACCAAAACTAAAGGTGTGACCTGAGTTAAATAGAAGTGAACTTCAGAAGAGGATTTTTTTTGCCATGCATATGTTTGCCCAAGGACATGAGAAGCAGACCAGGGCTGATGCAGCAGGTGAAGAATGTCCTCTTGCACTCTCAGCAGTCTGGCCAGATCTCCAATGGCCAGGAGCTACCATAGAGGCCACACTGCAGCTGCTGGGTCCTGATAGCAAGAGTTTTGGCAAAAGAACCTTTATCCATATTTTGTTACGGCTCAGACATAAACATAAGCTGTGTATCTCCCCTACATCTATGGTTTCTTTTTTTTCATTTCACTTTTGAAATGCACATAACTCTGATAGAACCAAACTAGAATTTGGAAGAATCATCAGGGAAAGATCATAGGAATGTAGTTAAATTATAGTATCAAATTGGTACAACAAAATGGAAACTGTAAGGCTATAACACAAGTTATATGAGCCTATATTAGCAATTGCATGGCCAGCAGGCATACAATCACTTTGTACTCAGCACTTTTGAGGCCACATCTCAAATCCTATGTTCAGTTTTGGG
Source organism: Motacilla alba alba (assembly GCF_015832195.1). NCBI lineage: Eukaryota > Metazoa > Chordata > Aves > Passeriformes > Motacillidae > Motacilla > Motacilla alba. Next base: position 74,784,815 of record NC_052017.1, read on the forward strand.
TCCCTCACTAGAAGATAGTCATTTAGGTGCTGGAGCATGTCCAGAGAAGGGCAATAGAGCTGGTGAAGGGTCTGGAGCACAAATCTTATGAGGAGCAGCTCAGGGAGCTGGGGTTGTTTAACCTGGAGAAAAGGAGACTCAGAGGAGATTTTATCACTCTGTACAACTGTCTGAAAGGGGGTTGTAGCCAGATGGGAATCAGTCTCGTCTCCCCAGTAGCAAGCAACAGGACAAGAGGAAACAGCCTCAAGTGGCACCAGGAGAGGCTTAGTCTGGATATTCAGAAAAAATTTCTTCACTGAAATGGTGCTCCAATAGTGGAACAGGCTGCCCAGGGAAATGCTGGCATGAACATCTCTGGAGGTATTTAAGAAATGTGTACGTGTGTTTTAGTGGTGAACTTGGTAGTACTGGGTTAACAGTTGAACTCAATAATCCCAAAGGTTTTTTTTAAACCTAAATAATTCCATGATTATATGTAATTTGTGTACAGTTGTTTAGCAGACAAAGATCTAACTGTATATTTCTTCTCTATCTGAAATTATTCTTCTGTTTGGCTGAGAAATTCACCTGATTTGGAAGCTGTAGCTATAAATCTATAGTATTGGCAGAAGCCTATTCATAAAACGTGGAGATTTCACTGTAAGTTCTGGAGGAAAGTCAATGTTGCAAAGTGAAGTGTAAAATTATTCCTGTCTCAGTGTTATTTTTGAGTCATATATCTCTGCCTTTTATGAACAGCAGGCATATTTGGAAGAATTATGTCTGAGTCATAAATCCCTATTTGCCTGGGACATGACTAATAGGTGTCTTTAACACAGTAAGATGATATTACTGTCTTAGCTTGCAATTTTTTTTAACCTCTGAAACACATACAACAGATGAAGTTTAAACAGTACAATGACATTAATCTATGGTCTGTCAAGATGTGTTTACCACCCTCCTTTTCTGGTCCATTGATTCCAGCCAACAGATGCTGTAATTTATATGAGTCCCAAAATTTATTATTTCAATATTTAGCAAGCACAATCAGCATGGTTGCTTTCGGAACCTGCTGAGTGTGGTGGTCTGTGGGAGAAAAGGAGGGAGCGAGTTGACGCAGGGAAGGAGGGAGGAGATCATTGTTCCTGCACTCCCTCATGCTGCGTCGGCTGAGCTGTGACCAGGGAAAACAAAAGTCTGTTTAAATGAATAATGCTGCAGATCTTCCTGCTGTAGCTACCGGTGGGGGCCAGTCTGTTTGTAAGCCATTACCAAGCCGTTGTGTTTTGAATAGTTATGCATCTTAAATGCAAGAAAATAATCTTCAAGAACTGGTTTCTGTCATCCTCATTGTCTTGTAGAAAAGACAGAGAACAACTCCAACAACACATCTTAATATAAATATTTAATATTTGTGAATCTCTCTGCTAGTCTAAAGGCTGCCAAGCGTCGCTTATGAACAGGTTCTGAATTTTGCAGAAGAGCTTATTATTACAGTGGAAACAACACCACCTTCTCTATATGCCTTTACTAGCTGCCTCCTTGCCATTATCACTATTATTAGTTATTTATTTATCTATTGTAGGTTAGACTGTGCACTCCTGCATAGCATTATGTGTGGTTACACTAGTTGCCCCAAACTTATTCCCCTTTAAAGCCAGTCTCTTTATAACTGTGTATATATGTAGAATGCATTACATGACATGGTGAAAAATATTATATCACATAATAGGAATGAAAACTACTAGGTGTTTCCTGAACATCCTCAATTGTACCTGAAAGTGTGTTACCTGCAATAATAATTTATCCTGACTGTGCAATGTGTAAATACGATCAAGAAGTTTTTGTGGGAAATTTAGATTTTTTTTTTTTGGAATACCGAAGTTTGCACTTCAATATTTTTGATATGTGATTTGTTCCTTAAATCACAATGCATTATATTTGCTCAGTCGATTAGATGGCCTAAATTCCTAGAAGAAAATAACTGTTGAGGAATAATGAATGAGGAATAATATATAATACATCATTAATATGGAAATTAATCAAAATTTATGCAGAAACTCACAAGCCCTTCATCAATTATCAGAATTTTTTATAAATAAAATGGTAGCTGCCCAAGTGTTTACAAACAAATAACATGCCCTACCACTATTATGGGCCTAACTAATTATATGTGCTAAAGCATCAACAAATTATGGTTTATGGTGTTCGATCAATTGTAATTAATTCTAGATCTTCCTCAAGGGAGATTCTGTTCAAATGAACTGATTATTAGCAGTGATGAGAGCTGCATGGTGACAAATGTATCCTTTTCTACAGTCTTCAGGAATGGGATAGCATTTGGTTGGGCATGGAATAAGGCAGTGTTCTGTGTACTTAAATATGGCACATAAAAGGCATTTTCTTCTTCTGGTAGAAAGGACCATCAGAGGCTTTGTGTGTTTATTTCTTCCCACACCCTTTTAGTTAAAAACAGACAGTGCAAGATAATGCTGCAACACCCTAAACCAGAAAGTGACTGACTGTGGGTAGGATTCAGCTCACCCGCACCTACCTTCAGACAAAGCATGCTGGTGGTTATTTAGTTTAGTATCGGGTAGGAATTTATAGTTTTTACACTGGAGGATGACTTTGTGTGCTTTGGGCTCTGCTTGAAGAAGAAATGCCACCTTGAGGTACCAAAAAGTACACGTTTAAAACAAACAGCTGAAATGACAGCAGCTGTTGCCCCCAGGCTGATCAAGCTGAGCACTGAAAAGCATGATTTTATCCTTGTGCTGTGAAGACTGTCACTTTCTAATGCAAACAACTAACTGCCGCGCTGCTGTCCCAAATGTCTCTACTCCCCCCAGGCGCGGGGAAGGAGGTCGCACCGGCTAGCTGGAGGCACACAGCAGCTAGCAGGGGGGGGACACTACCCAAATGCGTGCGGGACGTCCGGAGAGCGCTCTTCGACTGGAAGCAGCGGTCGGGGCGGCGAGGGGCGCAATCTAGAACTTTATTTGTCTCCAGGGGAGTCCACAGAAGAAAGACCACGAGAATCGAAGTACAAGGGTATATACAGGGGGTGGAACACACAGATGGATACAGTACAGCAACCAATGAGGGAAGACCAGGGAGGGGACTTGTAACCAACAGACCGACTAATCAACCAATAATAGGTAGGACAAGGAGGGGCTCTGATCCTTTGTCCAATCACCCTTCAGGGAAGGGAAAATTTTCTGGAAAAAGGGGAGGGGTTTTGGGTGAAGGACAGGGCTCAGGAGGAGGGGACAATCAACTCAACCTATCAACAGTATCAACTATCAACCTATCAACAGTATCAACTCAACCTATCACCAGGGAAACGGGGGTGGAGACAAGAAACTGGCAACACTCATGAGTAGGGAAGAAACCAACTGGGGAGGGGGAAACCAGGACCGAACCATAGAGTTTTAAATGACAAAATGGGGGCCAAACAGTACTAATTAAAATTGGGAACACACTGCAACAATTAACATGCAGCATTTCTTCTTATAATTGTAGGCAAGATGCCACAAATGAAAGAGAAACTGTGCTACTGCATCTGGCAGCCCTTGAAGGCTACAAGTGGTGACACTGGCTCCAAAATTTAGACAATTACTTGAATTCCTTTTAATTTCATTATGCTAAACTGTTTTAGTTGAAGAATCAAAACAGAGCAGCTGTGAGAAAACTGCAAGGACAAAGTTGATAATTTTTGCTTTGTCTCCAAAGTAAAAACAACTATATTATTGTGATTTATTTTAAACTCATATTTAGACATGTTTGGGGTGTGGATTTCTAGCTTCAGAGATCTAGCTTCCTCAGACACCATTGCTTAATGAGTGCAGTTATCAAATATTCATCCAATTTCTTTGCAATTGAATTTTCTTCAGTACTAAAATTTCATACTACTTTTCTACATCCATAATGTCGCTTGTAATTATTCCATATTCTTAGTGTTCTTTCTCACAGAATCCCACAGTTTACATATTTTTCAGGTTTTTACAGAGCTTATAACTGTTTTATGTCTTATGTAGTCAGGAATGGGCTTTGGCTAAAGCAAGGAGATAGAATTAATCAGTGCTTGAAATACACCTTCATCAGAAAGCTAGTTTCCTATGTCAAGAGAAATTAAACTCCTGGAGTGACTGCAGATGTTGCTTCATGCTACTTTTAATCAAGGATATTTGTTTAAGACTAAAAATGCCTTTTGAATAGACATTTCTTGTCAAATATTTTCATTTTTTATTAGTAAGGTTAATTTTGTTTCAGAAAGTTATAATTCTTGATATAATTTCTGACAATACTTTGCACTCCACCTACCAAAGAACTCTCAGATTGTAGTCTCCGTTCACTGTAACCAGAGTTACAAGCAAACTGTGTCACTGAGTATGTAGATCAGGAACTTCACAACCAGGCTCACAGACTGCTTGAAAAGCTCCAGGAAGTTTATTATTTTAATTGCATGTTTAATCACAAAGAAAAACAACAAACAAAAATCTGGCTTAAATACAATTTTCAGATTCTTAATAGAAATGTTCTTCAAGAGCAGTCAAAATCAATATATTGTGAAAGTTTTCTGAAGAACCACTGAAATATTCAAAGTGCTTTTTACAAGTTTAAGATGCAATCTCATTACCATACTACTGAGGTAACAAGAAAAAAATATTCAAATTCAAATGTTTGAGTTCAAGTGCAGAGAGAGCAAATAACTTTGCAGAGAATTTGAAAAAATTATCTTTTAGTTTTGACATATGCTGTGTATACTATTGGCTCAGTAACCTGCAAGGGAGAGGAAAAAGAGGAAAAATATCCACCTTAGTTGAAGTGTGATTCTATATATACTAGTGAGTATGGGAAATGTAGCCATAATATTTTTTGAAAATCCTTTTCTCAGGATTTTCTTCTCCTGAGAAGCTGAGGGGCCTCAGCTTCAAGATGTAAACAATTATTATCTGCTAGTATGTAAACAATTATTATCTGGAATGCAACAGGTGCTTCCTTGATTGGTCGATGTTGGATGTTTCTACTTAATAACCAATCAAGGAGGCAGCTGGGTCAGACTCTTTGGGAGTCACAAGACTTTGTTATATATTCCTTTCTATTCCTGTCTCTCCTTCTGATGCATCTTTATCTCTGTTCTTTTTGTATAGTTTTAGTGTGGCATTTTTAATATAATATATATCATAATACAATAAACCAGCCTTCTGAAACATGGAGTCGAGATTTCTCTGTCTCTCACCCTTCTCTTGGCTGTCCTGAAGACCACAGGGAAATATCATAATCTTGCCAACAGTAGCTCTCTGTTGGCAATATAAGCTCTGGGGTTTTTTTGACAGAAGTTTTTACAGGACCAATGCACTAAAGAAACTACAAAGCTTTGTGCCTTACCTGTCATTAAAGACCTTGTGAAGATTATATAGTAGTAATGCAGGAATTGCAAGAGACATGTAACTTTGATGTCAGATTTTTATTTTGGCTGGCATATAAAATTATCATTTTGGGACCCATAAATATCACAGCAGAGCACTAAAGGAGAAAAGCTCTGAATTCCCAGAGAGTTTTGTTATAGCATTCCTACTAATTCAAGTTGGTCAGTGGAAATTAACTCTGGAGACAGAGTTAATACCAGAAATACCATTATTTTCACAATGGAAGAAATCAAATGCATTGTTTTAGTGAGGATTCAACTCTGAAACAAATTGCTCTAGAGGTTAACAGTCCCAGGTAAGAGTTCTCCTCTGCAGTAATTTCAGTGGAATACCTACAGACATACACTTTATTGAGTGTAAGTTAGTACTGTTTTATTCATTGATGATCAGGCCTTCTAAATCTACCATTGCTTTCTCTCCATAGGTTTTCCTTATATTCAGTCAAATTTTATCAGAATGTGTCTGCCTCACATCTCTAGCCAGCATGGAGCATGACATTTCTAAAGTATTTCTGTCATTTCTAGGATATAAAAATCTAGTCCCAGAATACTCCCTTTTATTTTTTCATTCTGAGAAACTGGTGTCTTTTCACCTTCCTAAGAAAGTGGCAGTGAATACAGAGGAAGAGGTTTAGAAGCTGGGTTAGAAGCTGAGTATTTTTCTGGCAGTGGAGAATTTTGGTAGTTTGAAAAAGCACTAATGCTTTCCCAAATAAAAAGTTTCTGAAATTCTCCTTTGTTAGATTTATGTTTAAATCCTTTTTGTTTAAATCTTCTGTTTGTCTATCCATTTATACTGACTTACTACACATTGCAGTGGTGTGGGTGGCTTATTTGTATCCATGATAGCTTCTTTATGCTTCCACTTTCAAAAGTTAAAGACATATTTCTACTGAGAGTAATAAAACAAAACCAAAATCTGCTCAAGAGCTGCTGCATTTCCTCTGTCTTTGAAATAAAGGATAGCTGATGGATATATAGTCCCTAGTGAGTTTTTACATGCATCTTGGACTAGAATTTCAGCAGAATCTAACCTCCTTCTGCAGAGAGACATAAGTTCTTGCTTCTTTAGCTGCCGATAGCAAGAAGGGCATCCTCCATTATCGTCAGCACACTTCTAGATACAAATTTATTTGCCTTTATAGAGATGGTGTTAGTCATAAAAATCTTAGTAGACTTTTTTACTTTAATGTGTTCTTTTACAATTTCTTTCCCAATTCAGTAAAATGCATCATGATCTCCCCAGATCAGTAGGATTTCACTGATTAAACATATTTTTTACTAGAAAGATGTAGCTAAGAATTACCAGGAACCAGTTTTTCAAGATTTATCTCAGCTTCAAGCTTCATTAAAACACAAGGATATAATGACATTAGAATTTTATCTTGGACATCTAATTTAATCAGAATTATTTCTCCCTCTATTTTTTCAGCTCTATAAACTTGATTTGCGCAAGCTATTCTTAATGTTTTCCAGTTGCAGTGCAAGCAAAATCAAACCTTTCTAAGTGAAACAAAACAGAACAGAAATACCGGTATTTTAAATTACATTGCTTTCCATTTATTATTTTATTTTTTATTTTCTTTGCCCTAGTGGTTGTTTTGTTTTGTTTTTTTTTTCTGGTTGGTTGGTTTTTGGGTTTTTGTTTGTTTGGGTTTTTTTTTGGGGGGGAGGGGTTGGTGGTTTTTATGGAGTTTGTTTTGTTTGGTTTGGTTTGGTTTGGTTTTTTGTCTTGAAAAGAGTCTCCCTGGTACATATTTGAATAGGTAAAGTGCTAAAGCATATGAGAAATTAAAAATAAAATTATTACCTTTTCAACCCAAGCAAATTTCCACAGTCTATAAATAGCTTCTTAATTACTTACTAGTTTCAGTTTTTCAGGTATTACTTACGCAATATTATAATAACCTGGCACTAGAAAATTAATACTTTATAGTAGTGTCTGCCTCTATCATCTGGTCACTTATTCTCATTGCTTAAAGGCTATGTCTTGAAGAAAACTAGAATAAACCAAAAGTGAGTAGAAGGAAACATATGATGTTGAGCCATTTAGCCTGTTCAGCTGGGGAAAGAAGGAAAACCAATTTTTCACATGTTCAAAAATCAGGCATTCTGTGATTTTCTCTATAAAGTAACAACCTCCCCAGAAATAAATACATAAGGTAGCAGATCCTTGCAAAAAGGTGGATTGACACCCACCAAGATACCATTCAGCCAAATTAAGAGTATAAAGTCTTACCTTTAAAAAATGGAGCAATATTCTTATGTGAGGGGGATTACAAAATGAATTATACATGCCATTTCCTTCAGCTTTATAGCATCCTTTCTTACTCATTTCTGGAAGCAGGTACCAGACTTTAAGCAGTGTATTTTAGTTACTACAGGTATCATAGGACTATAAAATAATATCTTCACACCCTTTACTACCGTGTCTGTAAATTCTTTTAGTTTCTGTCATGATAAAAGAAGTCTGCAATAATTGCATTATATATGTTCAATGTTCTGAAGCAGAACAACAAGCCTGCATTTCTTAATAGATTAAAATTCTCTTTAATGTTTTTACATAATACAACAATTTCACCTCTCCTTGGCAGTGTGTCTATACATAGAATTAGACCTCAGGGAAAAACCTAACAATCTAGCGTGTGTGTGTGTGTGTGTGTGTGTGTGTGGTGTCAATGAAAAAAAATAACTGTTTGATTCACAGGTCTGTTTTGATTTTCCTGACTCATCTGCTTAAAAATCACATAAGGATGTTTCCTTTGGTTCTCATTGTTCTTGTTAAATAAAAGGAAGACGTGGTTAGGACCCACTCTGTCCCAAACAGAGACAACTTCTTTCAGTAGCATTGGTACCATGTGTTGCTTGCTCAAAGTTCTCTTGAAACTGCAGTGTTGGAAAAATGACAAATACTTCAATATTTTAAGCCTAAATCTTAGACCACTATTTCAGTATTCTCTTGGAAAAGCAAATTGTTCAAGAATACTTTTAATTGAAAATGGAATGAGGAAATGAACCATTTTCTGGTGTTTGAGACAGACATCAATCAGCTTGCTTCTTTTGTTTCTATAGTGTGAGTGGAAAAAGGGCCAGGGGGAGGACAGAATGAAGCATTTCACTAACTAAAAAGAAAATCTCAGGTGTTTTTTTGATTTCTAAGTTACATGTAAAATTAGGAGAATATGTACTAGTTTCTTATCTGTAGCTATTAATGGACCTTGCAATAATCTTGTATAGACAGCTGTGTTTTTATGCACTTAGATCATATCTGTATAAGCCACTGACTGAGTTTTTGTTCCATCTTATTTTTTAGTCCTCTTCCTACTAATGCACTTGAAAGCTGGAGTGAGCAGTCTGTGTAAATATACAAAATTTGTGTGAACAGCGCTGAAAGCTTGTTGAAATAAAATCTGCAAAGCATTTAAAACTGTAAATATGTAAGTTTAGAGATGCCAATTTCCACATGCTATAGGATGCCATTAAAATTGAAAAAAAAGACAATTGTTTCCATTTATATTTTCAGTAATATTAATTTGGTTCTGTTCTAAGCCTAATAGATGTTCATTATTTATTTTTGGCAGGGACTGTCAAGGATCATTTGTGCTTTTATTTCCAACCTACTACTTTTTTTCATCTAGTAGTAGTGGCCTGTTTTCAGCAAGATGGATGGATGCACTGACCTACGTACATCAACAGTAACCAAGGTGCAGAATCAAAGAAATAACTCCCAACTAATAGATGTTTTGTGGACTGCAAACATATGTTCTGCGAACACAGGGGTTGGAGATCCCTTGATGTTTCTTGGGCATCTTTGTGGAGAACACTGGATGAAATACTACTGTGCTACATACTACATTCACTTATCCAGTGGCTGATAAATCTTGCCACCTCCAAAAGCCTTAGGAGAAGAGGGTAATGAATTTCAGGGTGATGTAGAGGTACACAGTAGAAACAAAAGTAAGGGCACTCTCTGGTTCTGACTGATGTTAGGGCACAAACTGGATGTGAATAGACTAGAGGAAGCAGGAACTTGTTGAATTGCTGCCCCTCAAAGAGAAAGCCAAAATGGCCTCTAAGTATTTTTACTCTCTCTAAGCTCTAAGGCAACACTTCATCCCTGTGTGTGTATGCTCAGGCTCAATGGGTTTTTCCTAACCTGAATTCCAGGAAAAAACTTCTGACTGTTTGGTAATTATGTGGCACTTTTCAGTGCCCCAGTACCTAGTGCCTCACTATGAAAAATCTCCAATCTTCTCCCAGAATAGTTTCTATCTTAATGAAAGCATCTGTATTCACATTTCACACATTAGTGTAGCAAAAAACATAAATGAGAGAACTTGTTAAAAGTTTCAAGAATCTCAAAAAAACAGTGTGTTTATTTTTGAGGTCAGAATAATAATTTCATCCAGTTTCATCAGTAGATATTAAAACACTTTAGATAGGTACATGTAAAATTCATGCTGCTCTTTTTTGGAGGATTTGCAAAAAAGTACGTGATATGACTTTTTTTAGGTCTGCTATACTGTTCCAGTTCAGTGATTTAACACTCATCTAGCCTTTGTTTATAGAAAGTATTCCCTCAATTTATTTTTTCTTTATTATTTCCTTGTGAAAATAATGCTAGTACTGCTATGAAAACTAATTTTAGATCGACATGTATAAAATTGCTATTCAAGTGTAACATACATGAGGTGAACACTTGATGGAGATGAGTACATAGCACATAGAACACACTTGCAATCTTAGCAAGGCAGAAATGTTATTTTAAGAAGTATAAAAAATGGCTGCTTATTTGGAAACGTAGATAAGTTTATTGTGTTTCTGAGAGAATCTTTCCCTGGATGTATCATCTAGATAAGTATACAAAATGACAACAGGCTTTTAATAGTTGCCTTAGAAATTAAAATAACTGCAACATGTAACATTGTTTTAAAGATAACGTCTATTGCTTAGAGGAAGTATTGCATTGGGATTTAAGAGTTTCTGAATTGCAGGAAAATAAATTTACCTCTCAGTGAAATAAATTCACTGTCTTGTTAGAGAAGCAGTAAAATAAGAAATGACTAAAAATGGATTATGTTAATATGTATGTATTTATAATTGCACCCCTGTGAAAAAGCTTGCAAAAATCTAAGGTTAGTGATAACAATTTATGGAGATGTACTTATCCCCAGAAGAAACTGTGATAACTTGCTAGAACACAACAGTTTCAACAGTACTATCAAAATATATAATGTAGAAAACTTACAATTTAGAAAATGTGGGTCAATAGAATACATTATTTAAAAGCAAAGTTTATACCGAAGTTAAAAAAAACCCCAAAAATTAACTATTTTATGAACTACTGTCTGTGTACATTAGGGCTGTTTTCCATGCTGTGAAAAACCACACGTAGTTCTCATCTGGGCTACTGACATAACTTTTTCTTTCTTAATAACTGCTATAGCCTTTGCTGTCCCTCTCATCTTGATAACCTATTTGGTGCTCATGAGGCTAATTAAGTTCACACACAGCCAGGTTTAGTTTGCATCAAACTGACACATTTCATAACTGTATGAGTTAGCTATATGGTTCTATTTGACTTACTGCTTGTGTGAATGCATCAAAACCTGACTGTTTACTGAAAAGTGAGATGAGTAATCATTTGTTGACAATGTTGGTGGAGAGCACAGCTAACTGAATTAGTAGGCAGGCCTTAAATGGGGATAAGCTAGAAAAGAAGGATGCAGGAAGATTGTCCTGATGCTTTGTTTCACGTTTTCAGCAGTAGGACAGGCAAAGTGTGACTCAGTGCTGGAATCACCAGCAAGGAAAATTATTCAGCTGGTGAAATCTTCTCTCTCTTTTTTAGCAGTCATTATGTCTAAAATACAAGAGTAAAAAAAAAAAATCAACAAATCCACAGAACAGATTCTAAGAAGTAGTATCAATTGTAAAGTTGAAAAAAACACGAGTGAGTAAAAATTTTATATTAAAAGATTGACAAATTAAATGTGATACAGGTAATGTTTTGTGTCTAAAGGTACATCTTCCAATGGGTAGATGGATAAAAAGCACTACAATCTGCAGACATATAGACATTGTGGGAAGTAGGCAGTTGCATGAGACAAAGATAGTGGCATAGACATTGACAAACTGAAAGCTTTGTGGAAGGATGTAGTAAGAAATAGGAGAAGCTCAAAATGCCTCTTGCAAACACTATTGCACCCTATTGTTTTGTGTCTCATTTCCTGTGTTGACGATGACAATTAAAGTCAGCCTGCACTGTTCTGTTCATAGTGTGCTGCTGCACTGATTGCATCTGAGAGCTCTCTCTTATGTTTTGTTTAAAGTGCAAGTTCTTTAGAGAAGGACTGATTAATAGGATAACAGCATGACAAAGAGAAGAATGGCATTGACCCTGAATAAAGACAGTACTCAAATTTGAAGGCATTACCTTTCTAATAATCCTCAGGATGTGCCTTACCAGCACAGAGCACAGCAGCCCTATTGTATCCAGTATTAGACATTTAATTCTAGGAAACAGGAAATCTGTTGAATAAAGAAGAGAGCAGAGTAAAAAGAATGCTCAGAATCTAGGAAGCAAAAAGTCCTGTGAAGAGAGATGGAAGGAATGGGGATTGTTAGAGATGATATGTCTGTATTTCATATCTGCATGATATGAAATATCATAGCAAAAAGGAAGATAATAGTACGCATTATGCTAAACCAGAGGATATGTAGAGCAAAACCCAGAGGACTTAAATTTCAACCAGGCAGTTTCATGTTAAGCACCTGGAAAATCTTTCACTTGTAAATGTAGCTAAAATGTGGAAGAGGCTAGTTGAGAGACTGTGAATTCTCTGTCCTCAGAGATTTCTAGGACAGATTAGACATCATCTGGAAATGACACCTGTCGTTTTTGACTCTGCTTGTGACCTTAGGGAGGGATTTCAAATACTACCCAGCTCTCTTAGGATAATGCTGGATCTCTGGTTGGTTTCTCTAGGTGTCACTATAACAATCTGTATTTATAACTACAGTAAAAGCAGAAGCCTGATGGCTACCTGGATAACAAGGTGGGAAATCACTTAAGAGGCAGGTTACCACTTTATTGATGTAATATACTGGTTTAACTTCAGGGAGGTCTAACTGCAGAAGTTTCAGAAATTATGGAAGATCCCATAGATTCCTAGTAAGTAAACCTATAAAATTAGGATTTCTCTTTGAATCTTGTCTAGAATAAGTTTGCCCAACAAAAATAAACTCTCAGGCAAAGACTGCTTGGCTAATCTTACATATATATAAATATTTATCAACTAAAAAAGTTCACAAGTGAAATCTCAGTTCCCTTTCACCTATGTTGTGCAGTATGTAGGCTTTTAATCCTAGTTTTACATGTGTAGATGAATGAATTCTCCTCAGAAATGGCTAAACCTTGAATTCTACCATGCACAAATCAGGCAAATAAGTAGCTGCATAAATAAATCCAGTTATCCTTATAAACATGTTTCCATGATGCTGCAAGGCTAAAAATCTCAGACATTGTTTTGGAGGCATAGGAAATCTTTTAGACTCTGTAAAGGGTATTGGTCCAGCCTGCATTTTCTTAACAGAAATCTTTGAAAAATCATAGGAGTAGCAAGAAAAAGAAGAAACTTAAGTTATCTGGACCAGTATTAGAAGAATTTGTAGGGATACAGGGGCAAAATGCAATCATGTTTGATCCTACTGACATGCAAGGATTTTTTTCAAAAAAGGAAGAATTCCAGTTTCTCTGGATGCATTGTCTTCCATGCTACATACATTTTCAACTTTAATGAGTATTCTCTCATAAATAAGTAGTTCTATCTCTTCTTTAGAGTGACATTAAGAAATGAGTTATTCATGCTTCAGTGTTTCCTAAAAAAAAAATTTTAAAAACAAATGGAATTTTAAACCACACACATACTTCTTTGTGACAGATAGGAAAATTGGAGGCTAAAATTAGCAATTTAACTTCGTGGCTTTGCAAGGACTCACATACTCCTTTGTAAATTATATTGGTCTGTTTTCTAGGGTTTGTTTTGAACTTTCAATTGTCAAACTTAAAATCAGACTGTAAAGATGAAATGAAGATAGTTTGAAGTAGACTTTTAAGTGTTTCAGTAGTTTTGCAGCTAGTATGAGCTTTATTATTGATATACTCCATTATAAGGGAATAACTAGACTGAGTGAACTTTTTATAGTCACCTCTACATTATAATTTAAGGAAGTGCAATAACAACATTTTCCTTGTCATCAGTTAATAGAATTGACAAACATGAAAATTATACTTGCTGATGATCTCCTAGATTTAAAATATAGAACATCCTAAACTATTTTCCAGTGATTACACATCTAAACTGCTAAAGTGTCCTAAAAGGACACTTTCATGGCTTGTTCACTTGATGGACAAAAAATAAATTATTTAATTTTTTAAGTCCCTAGAAATCATTTCAATGTCATGACACCCACAGCTTTTCACACAACATAGAGACTCCATCTAAAAGGAGAACCTAGTGGCTTTGATAATCTATACAAACAGTTCTTAGGGCATGAGTTTTTTCTGGTTAACTACCAGCATTTTAACATACAATACAGTAACTGACTGTTTTGAGGAAGCTGGACTTTGACAAATAGCTCATGTATTCGTTCAGAGCACACATCATACCTGTAAGAGAGAGAGCTACAGGACAAGACTGCCACAGGACTGGGAGGGCTGACCAACTGTGGAGGCCATTTCCCTACTATCAATATCAGAATCTTTCATCTTGATGGGCTTGGTGCTCACTTGGAGGAGAAGGTTTTAATTTAGTCATGCTCCTTTTTCTACATGATAGCTCCAATCTATTAACTCTGGGAAGAGAAATGCCTTTTTTTTTTCATGTTATCTAGTGTACAGAAAACCATACAATGAAAGCCAGTGTCCAAAAAGGAGACAGAGGAGTCCTACAACTTTATTTGAATAAGGGGAGAGAATCCATTGGGGCACATGCCTGTGGGGTTTTCTCTTTCAAGGTTTCAGAGGGCACAGCCTCTTTTAATACTAAACTCCTGGCCACCTGTTGTCCTGTTCCTTTCCCCATCGGCTGAGGCGCCAGGAAGGTACAGCCTTCCCAAACCACCTACCACATATCCCTCCCTTGAACCTCCTATTTTACCCCAAAGTCCAGAAGTTCAGGCTTGTGCAGACCCCCTGGTTTGTTTCAGAAGCCAAGGTTTCTGCACTCTGTAACAAACCTGCTGCTTGGAGTTATAGAGACACTAAGGCCCATTTCAAAGATGTTAACAACCATCCCCTTCACCCTTGGAATTTTTTGTAAAGACATTAGCACATATCTTCCCTATCACTAGGAATTTGGTTTTATCAAGTATCACAGCTACATGCAGTTTGATTTCAGTTGTAGTATAGTGTGTGGGATGGGCAAAGATCGAGAATCCTAATTTGTCATAGCTTAGCCTAACATCAGTGGTTTCATGACTTTGTTTCACTGGAAAGCTCACCAATCTCCTGGAACTGAACTGTGGTATGAGGTCTTCTCCACAATACAGCCAGTTGTGCATGTATGTGTGTGCATATAGGGATGCACAGTATGATCAATTTGGCAATGTCTCTTGTGCTTCTGAACTTTATGGCCGTGTGCCTCAGACATACTGCATACATTTTATTTCTTCAGCACATATTCTTCTGCCTACCTTTTACTCTCTACAGAATGTTCTCAGACTTGATCTGAGAAGCACACATGAGCAGATAAAGACTGATAAAGACTTTTTAAGGCTCCTCCAATGATAAACTATGGATCAGGTGTATTTTTCTTTTGTGGGGACCATGTTCAGAACTGGAATTACGTTGGGGAAGCAATTCCCTGAAAGTCAAGGATCTCGAAGCTCTCCTGCAGTCACTACCAGAACAGCTCTTCCACAAGTTATTTTTGTATAAGAGGGCATCTGAAACTGAGCCTAGAGTTCATACAAATTATCCTAACAGGCTGCAAATGGCCCAAGAGCCAGAAGCCAAAAGTCATGAACTGTGTCTTTGCAATGCAGAAAGTGTTCAGTATTTTGACAGAGAGGAAGGCCTTACCTCATAGGTGATAGCTGCTTTGTGTTTCCCGGAGTAGTTAGGCCTGTTTCTCTATTTGACTAAAACTAATGAAGTTTTTGCCTGCCACATTAAAATCCATGCAGGTATCTGTAATTTATTTGCCTGCCTCTGTCAAATGAATATTATGTTATATATAGCACTGCACTTTTTTCAACTAAATTGAGGGAAACCCAAGTGTGTCTTTACTAGGCACACTATCTAATTTGCAGTACAAACTTCAGAATAATGAAATGCTATGAAGATTGTATTATCCACATGCTAATGTAACATGATTCACTTACCTCTGTGCATTTTAGCCAGGTTTGTTTTGTTGAAAATTTAAGTATTTTTAGAATCTTCTATTTTTCAGTAATTCATGTAGCATACCTTTTACTTTAAGTCAGAAAATAAGATCTCAGGCTTAACCTATTTTAAAACAGTTCTTGCCTTCATATGAACACCAAGAAACAAACAAGAAGATGGTGTATTTACTATGAAGGTCTAGAAATAAAGTTGTAGGGCTCTACAAGTAAAGCTATTTCTTCAAAAGTGAAGTACTCAATGTCCTTGATGACATTGTGAAGTCATATCCACTAAATAAAATTCAGGACCGGCCAAAATAAAAATTTCTCTTCTCTAGGTATGTTACTGTGACTGTATATGCCACTACTTAAATTCTTTTTTCTTTCTTGCTTGAAGTAGAGGCATATTTTTGGTCAGAAATACAGGAAGTTTGTGGGTAAAAAAATAAGGATGGTGTCTAGATGATAGATTTGAGGCTTTTTTAGGGGGAAGGTAACTTTTTGTGGGTTTTTTTCTGTTTTCTTTTTTTTTTTTCTTGCGCATTTTGGTTTGTTATGTGGGGGTTGTGGTGTGTTTGTGTTGATTTTTTGGTTTTTGATTGGGTTTTTTCTGGGGGGGAGGGTTTGTTTTGTTTTTTGTTTTGGCTATGGGCTATATCTACTAGATTGCAAAAATATCATCCTCCTAGGTAGGCAGTCAGTTGATCGCCAGGTCGGGTGTTTTAGTTCGCTCACTGACTGTTTCCCAGCTTAAAAACGTTCAGGTGGGGACAGTTTGGACAGTCAGAGGTTTGTTTTTTTTTTAATGCAAAAATAAAAAATGAGATTATCTGGAGCTCCGAAAGCACAGGGTGGTTTTCAAGCAAGGGGTTAAAACTACTTTTCACAACTCACGAAATTTCAAATGCAGACGGTGTATTTTTGTGGGAGGGGGTTACCGAAAGGGAATCCTCAATACCAATTGGCTGTTCTCTATCAGCCGCAGCTGAGCTCAGGCTGCTGCTGAAGTGCGGTATTGATCTGAAGGGTGAATGTGTAGAGAGCCTCAGAGAGCTATTCAGAGGCGTTCTGAGAAGGGAACCGACCTCTTCCAGTAAGAAAGTGGTTTCTACCTGCCTTTGCCGCCCGCGACATCCTTTGTGAATGAAGGGGAAGGCGAGAAAGGGCAGTTTGCTGCTACAGCGATTGAGCGAGCGAGGCGCTGCCGCTGTGGTCGCCGCTGCTGGTCTGCCTGCTGCTGCTGCAGCTCCATGTAGCAGGTAAGGCGGCTTTTCCTGGGAAGGGGGAGAGACCGGGATGGCCCCGCGGTGGTCGGGGCTGTGGTGTGGGGGTCCCCGGAGCCGGGCACCGAGGGACAGACGCTGCCCCCGCCGGAGGAGCGGCAGGGCCGCTCGCCAGGAGCCCGACCGTGCGGATGTAGCAGCCTCCATTCCCTGCTCATCCCGGTCTGGAACCGCAAAACTTCAGTAAGTTCCGAACAAAGTGTGCGAGTCCACAGTGCCTAAAGGGAGAGGGAGCAGGGTAGGGGGAGGAAGGAGCTACACCTTCCGCTGCCCGCCCTGCAGGTGTCCAGCCCTCCGGCGGTTGGGCAGCGGCTCTGGGAGACGCGGGTACCTGGGCGCCACAAAGGTGTGGGTGCAGCCACCTCGTCTGTGCTGGCTGCTGAGATCAGGGCTGATAGGAGGGAAAATACAGCGTGCCAAACTGGGCACTCAGTTAACAGGGAGAATAGCGAAGAGATGGTGTGAAACTCCTGTTATGTCCCTTTTTTTTTTTTTTTTTTGAGTGCTCAGTACTCTGTGTGTGTCTGAAGACAGGGAGGTGGGGGGGGGGGGGATTTCTGCAGCGTTGACGTTTGAAGTAATAAGGATCAATCAAATTGAAGAAGGTAAGGAATGTGAATTCGACCTGAAACAACTTTGAAAACACCTGAGCGGCTTCCCCCCTTAAAACAAACAAACAAAAAAGGCACTGCAGAAGAAAATTAATGGGGAGAAATAAAATTTAGCCCTGGCACAAGGTTTTCAAATGTGAGCCATGATTTATCAATATAATGTTTCAAACTGATCTTCTATGAATTAATCATGTGATGAACAGTATGACATGCATAATCTTTATACAAACGTTTTAATAGTGGGTTTTGCTCTGAATTACAAATCATGCTGCAAGTGTACCTATGACAGCAATGTGTGAAGGTACTTACCTTGAGTATCTCATGTAATTTTTGATGTTAATGCCTATGTGGCTTTGGTATTTCAATTCTTAATCTAGAGCAAGGAGGAAACATAGTCTCTTGCCTTTTAAATACTCATTTTAAAGCATGCTATGGTGTGGTGGTGATGATGGACTATGTGTAAATTTCTGTGTTTATTGAGTGGCAGTTAACTGGGCTTTTTTCTGTATCTGCAAATATCTGTACAGAGCTAAATAGGATGCTGGAGAGCATCAATGAATGGTTGCGGTTACTGGTATTTCTTTCTCTATTTTCAAATTCAAATATAAATAGCAAAAACTGAACAATTCAAGAATACTAAGTAGGTCTTATTATAATGCACCTTTTGCTGTGTATGTGATTGCATTTCAGATTCAAAGTAAATCAGTATTAAAATATTTCCATGAAACTATGCTTTTATGAAATTAGCAAATTTGTCAGGGTGTCTTTATTTCTGTCTTCTGAACATGTTACACCTTTTATTGATGACAGTGTATTTTCAAGAGGTCTCAAGGCTTCTTACAAAATATTTTCCCAGGTCTGAGAGGCAATGGTTACATTGCAGAAGTCATAAGCAGTTAATTGCTAAACTGATTTGAGTGCTCAAGAACATATCAGCATGCAGACCAAAGTCTTCCAACAGAACTGATCAAACTAGTTACCTCATGTTGCTCTTTCCAGAGGTTGAGGCCCCTGTGGGAGACTGCAGAGGGAACAGATTCTCCTTTGGGGAAGCAATAAACAAAATACTTTGTTTTGAAAAGGCTCTTTTATTAGCAAATTTATTTTGTCATTCTTGCATCTACCCCATAGATGACATTCATCCTCAAATTTGCTTTATTTCGATTAATTTGTGTCCTTCCTGCCCCCTTCCCCCCCCCCCACCTGTTCTGAATGTCAGGTCTATGGTATTTGTTTATCCACTGTGCTGGAGGGATCTCCCACAATTTCTATTCATAATAGACAGAATTCCCTCAAAGTATTCAATACTTTGTAATTTTTTCTTCCAAATATATAAGAAGAACTAATATTTCAGTTGCAATGACATGCAATAGAAAGTAGATTACAGAATAACCAATGTAAAGGCTACAGTTTTCTTGCTACATGCAGTTTCTCATTTTGCACCCATCAGTTGGAGTTTTGTTTTTCTGAAGAAAAACACTACTTGTAGTCAGTATTCAGAAGGAAAGCAAATGCTTATTTTGCTTTCTTTCAACCTTAAATAACCCATTTGTTCAATAGTAGTACTTGAGATGATTAAAAAAATTTATAGGTTAGCAAATTCCTAAATTACTTTTCCTTAAGTGAGTTTTAGACTAACAGCTTTTTCAGTATTCAAGTTATTTTAAATACTTTTGTATAAGAGAATGTTTTAAAAATCATTGACACTTGCGTAATATGAAAATGTCATGGTGTCTGTCTTCATCTAGATGCTGCTATGGCAGTATTATAAAGGTTTGGTTATAAATATTTCGTTAAAGGCTGCAAAATTGTGCTTAAGTTAGTATTTAAACAGTTATCACAGAATTAGAGAAGGGAGTAACTTACGTGTAACTGTGCAAAGCATCATGATCAAATTTTTCAAATATTCTTATAATCACCCACAGCTCAGGTAAATTGCTTTTAATATGTTCAGAGGATCTGCTAGTCTCATATTGACTTTCCTAGACTATTCTTACATGGACATGCAGTTTGAAGTCGTACAGAAAAACAGAGCAGATAAAGTCAGGGTGGCACATTGTGCTGTTTTCACGTAATGAAGCACAGAGGCTTGGGGGTGAGCTCACAGCCTGGTGCTGGCTGTAGGAGCCAGCCACTTTAGTACATGGAAACACCTTCTCATTGGTGGGGAGCAGGGCTCCCCTTACCATGTGCCCTGCTGTAAAACTGGTAAAACACTCACCATTTCCTGTGCGATGACTGAGTCTTAAATTATAACAAGAAAGATTATTTGGAGCATAGTTTTCTCATTAGGCATAACATTGTAAATACCAACTTTCTTGAGAAAGCTGTCTAAAGGGAATTTCTGCGCGTACATTTCTTCACAACAGTGCCTGCCCAGAGGGATCTTACCTTTTGCTCTGGAATGTATTGCTTCTAGTTATCCTTGTGCTTTAAAAGATTATGAGAGAGTGTATGTGCTCATTACATGTCTTTTCCTTATTTTCTAGCTCTAATAAAGTTGTCTGAAACAACAAAGAAAAAGAATATATTTCAAATTTGGATATATTTACTTTAAAAGTTTTATTTTTTCATATATTCTACTGCTGATTTGAACAACATATACTAGTTTTAATATAAAAATATTCAAAATTTACTAAAACCTTTGCTCTATTGCTCATACTTCATTACCAGACATTATTTATTATTATTGATACCTACACAATTAATTGTGTAAGTATTTTACTGAGTACTGTATGAAATAATTTTGTAATGACAACTGGCATTTTGATTAAATTACAGCAGTGGTCCCATTCACAGTCATAAGGCTTTGAAAAATGATTGCATACACGTATGGCTGTTGAGCATCTCTCCTTCTTTTAGAAATACCAAACTGTTTTCAGAATATTTTTCTTAACGTTGACCAACAGTGATGTGTGTGTGTATGTACTGGACTATGTGCATGTCCAGAAAAGGGCAACAAAACTGCTGAAGAGTCTGCAGCACAAGTTTTATGACGAGCAGCTGAGGGAGTAGAGATTGTTTGGCCTGGAGAAAAGGAGTCTCTAGGGAGACCCTATTACTCTCTACAACTGCCTGAAAAGAGGGTGTAGCCAGATGGGGTTAGTCTCTTCTCCCAGTCAACAAGTGGTACAGGACAGAGAAAACAGCCTCTAGCTGCATCAGGGGAGATTTAGATTGGATATTAGTGAAAGTTTTTTTCATTGAGGGCATGGTCAGAGATAGGCTAAGGAAGTGGTGGAATGGTCATCCCTGGATGAGTTTAAAAGGCATGTGGATGTATCACATTCCGACATTGTTTGGTAGTGGGCATGGCAGAACTATGTTAGTGGTTGGACTTAGTGATTTTAGACCTCTCTTTCAACTTTAACAATTCCATTATAAACTATAAATTCAAAGTCAAATACAAGCAAATTTATGACAATTCTACTGGAGTTATTCAACATTTCTTGAAAGGTTAGAAAAAAATCATAGTTCAATTTTAGTGTGAATTATTTTAAGCAATAAAATATACTGTTTTTTTCCTCAGTATGTTGCTGAGTGGAACAGCCATATTTTAATCTTATTTCCCCACTGTCATTAATTTTGAGCCTGTATATTAAAGACTCCTAATAAAAAAAAAAAGGAGAGAAATACAGACTCTAAAAGAATTAAAGCTGATGCCATAGTGTCTTTGATTTTTCTTAATTTAACCATGGTTTTCTATTCATATGTTAAGAGAAGAAACTCAAATGCAGAAACCTCTGCATTTGTCTGCTCCCCTGCAAATAAAATGTGTTTGCCTACAGCATCAGTATCTTTGTTGGTTTCCAAGCTATTTCTTTGCAAAGCTCTTTGAGGTATCTTAATGTGAAAATTGTTATGAAGCCAAGTACTGTTCTGCTTTTAAGTGACTCATAAAAATGCCTCCACTTAAAGCATTTTATGTATACATCAGTTTGGGTGTGTTTATACATACTCTTTAAATGAAACAATTTTTATAAGACATTTTAAAATGTGAACATGATTTGAGTTTGTATAGCACATTGAGTTGAAGGCATCACAAGGAATAAATTATGGTTCACTGTGGATAAAAGTGGACAAATGTTACTAAGAAGGTTTGTTACATGAAGTGTTGTTTTATAACTGCATTGTGAAAAATATCATGTGATCTTTCCTTTTTCTTAGGTACTTGACTGTTCACTAAAGGAACTGGAATATAATATCTATTATAAGAGATGGCACCTCTTTTCAGCTCTAGATTCACTTTTAGAAAAGTCTTTCATGTGGAGAGAGGTCTACAGTCTGCTGTGGTACACTGGCTTCTCTCAGAGCATTCACTCCTACTGGCCTGCATTTAGGAGCTGTATGGTACTTATAAGTGGTTGCATCGTAGTTGTGGAAATAAAGTTGGGTATGTTTTCATATATGTGTTATTTTGTATTGTGATACTATCAGATTTCACAGAGTAGACGTGACGGTGTGCTTACTTCTCAAGGGAAAAATTTAGGGTAAAAGGGTACAGATTCTGTCATCCCTCATTAATACAATTTGCTGCTCAGAGACCTAAATTTCAGAAAGATAGTTAAGTCTGTCTCTTTTTAGGATGCCACTTAAGAGTCTGCCTAATGTTAAGAGAATTCCCTTATATCTGAGAAGCTGTCTGCTAAAGTACTCTTTTTCCCTGAGAAATAGTACAAGTTATTAATCACCTCTCATCACTGAAAAGCTTACATTGCTATTGAATAAGACAGGGCTAAGACATACTATTTTGGCCTCTTTGTTTTAAAATAACTTATTTCCTAATTTCATTGTTCTTTATTGGTTTATCTTGGCTGATTTGTTTTCTCCTACTCAGTAAAACCAATTGTGAGGTACTCTGAAATTGCTACTTTGCTAAACTCCAGAAAGGGATTGCATTTCCTTGACAGATCAAGTGAACCTGTCACAGCTTGTTATATCTACCTCCTTTTCAAAATCTTGTAACAAATATTTTGCTTTTTTTTCTTTGTGTTTATTCTCCGCTTTGTCTTAGCACATGCGTTCTTAATATCTACTATAAAATTTAGTTATAAACTGAATTTTGAGATGTCCTGACCATTACTTCAGTGAAGACACTTACTGACACTTACTGTTGCATTTACTGTCTTTTAATTCCCACTGTCAGTTACCAAATGACAGATTTTTTTCCCCCAAACATCTGTCCTCTAGTAGCAGAGTCAGAGGTGGTAGACTGTGCAATGCCTTCACTCACAGAAGCAGTCTCTTTTTTCAGTTCTGTTCTGTACATTACGTCTTTCTTATAAACCACTGAAATCTTTGACAACAGCATGAAAAACAATGGGATTTTTATTGAATTAGGTATTAACCTTGAAAACTACTTCAGCCACAGGAAAACACTTCAAAATAACAAAATGGGTCTCATGGATAATGATCTGATTGCTTGAACTGCATAATAAAAAGTAATGATGGTGGATAGGGAAATAATATCAAGGTAGAAGAAGAGAAATATAACCTATCTAAAGTTAAATGAAAGCTCTTTGCTCCAACTTTCCTGTCATTGATGGAAATAGCACTAGTTCTGGTCCTTGTCAGAGAAATAAAGCTGCATGATTCACTGAAGAGACAGCTCAATGAACAAGCTTGATGGTCTTGATTCATCAAAATCTTTCCTGTTGTATTCCAGTAGTAATTATTGATTCCTGTAGAAATTTATTCCTTTGAAGCTAGATTTTTGGCCAGGTTGATTCTCTAGCCTCTTTAGGAGCACAGAGCAGGAGTAAATCTGGCTTAACCTTGGCTGGAGACTCCCTCAGTCGCAAAGCTTGTACTGTTTTGTGGCTGGCAAACAGCAGCCCTTTGGCCAGGCAGAGAGTTTGGCCTCCGTGTTCCTGCCCTGCTTATTGCATACCTGCTGGTAGGGCTTCTTTTGGGAGCTGCTGTTAATATGGTTTAGGGATGCCTTGAAACTAGAGCTCTTTAAAATCTTTATCAATGACATAAAATTCTAACAGTGAAATCAAGTGCGCCATTAGCAAGTTTACAGATGGCCCCAAGCTGAGTGACTCTGAAGGACAGGATCCCATCCAGACAAGTTCAAGAAGTGGGCCCATGATAACATCATGTGGTTCAACAAGTCCAACTGCAAGGTGCTGCGCCAGGGTCGAGGCAATCCCAAACATGAGTACAGACTGGGAGCTGAACTCATTGAGAGTAGTTCTGTGAGAAGGACTTGGGCTATTGGTTGGTGAAAAGCCCAATGACCATGTGTGCTTGCAGCCCAGAAAGCCAAATGTATCATGGGCTGAATCAGAAAGAAGTGTGGCCAGCAGATTGAGGGAGGTGATTGTCCTTCTCTGCTCTGCTCTTATGAGACCCCCATTTTGAAGTACTGTGTCCAGCTCTGGAGTTCTCAGCACAGAAAACATGTAGATCTGTTGGAGTGGGTCCAGAGGAGGGCCACCAAGATGATCAGAGGGCTGGAGCATCTTTCCTACCCAGGCAGGCTGAGAGTTGTGGTTGCTCAGCCTGGAGAAGAGAAGGCTCCATGTAGACCTTTGGTGGCTTTTCAGTACTTAAAGAGGCCTTATAAAAAGAGGGACAGCGACTGGACAGATATTGATAGAGAAAGGGGGAATGTTTTTGAACTAAAAGACAGATTTAAATTATATGTTAGGAAGAAATTCTTTACCTTTGGGACTAGTGAGACGCTGGCACAGGTTGTCCAGAGTGGCTGTGAGTGCCCCTCATTCAAAGTGCTCAAGGCCAGGCTGGATGGGGTTTTGAGCAATCTGATTTAGTGGGTGACGTCCCTGCCCATTGCAGGGGTTTTGGATCCAGTTACTCTTTAACGTACTTTTCCAATCTTAACCACTCCACATTTCTATGAAATATTGGTATTCATTCTCTTTTTCTTCTGATAGCATAGTATTTTGGTGATAGGTGCAAAGAGAGATTCTATTTATAAATAAATGTCATTATAAAAGAAAAAACAATAAAACCCCAAAATGTTGCTAACATTGGATTCCAAAAGCTCATCCATATAAGTCAGGAGACAAGAATGAACTTTTCAGGACAATGCAGCTATTATTTCTTCAGTCGTCAACTCAAAGGAAAATGAATTAGGTGTCAGTGTCATTTGTTTGGCTATGACAGAGAGAGAGAGATGATCCTATATTCATAATGCTTGTTGTAAGCAGTTGTGTTGATTTCTATACGTTCTTCCCTAATTTATTAGTTGCCCTTTTACACTG
The DNA here is from genome assembly GCF_015832195.1 of Motacilla alba alba. Taxonomy (NCBI): domain Eukaryota; kingdom Metazoa; phylum Chordata; class Aves; order Passeriformes; family Motacillidae; genus Motacilla; species Motacilla alba. The sequence continues at coordinate 74,809,743 of NC_052017.1, forward strand.
AGAGAATGCATTTTCATTTTTATTCAATTACTAGATCAAATAGAAATCAAGAGGAACTCATCAGTGGCTTGCATACAATCCTAACAGTTTAAGAGTAAAAGTCTTCTACCTACCAAAGTTGATATGCTATGTATATTTTAGAGACAGTCATAGATATCATCAGGGAGGTTCCAGAAATACAAATGTAAGTCAGACTTCAAAGTTAGAGGAGGGTCTGATATAGCAGCTTACTCAAGCATCTAACATTCTGCAAAGGCTGCGTGTGGTTCATGGGGATTTTGTTATTATGCACAGGAAAGGTGTTTCACTGAATTTTTTTTTTTTCCCACAGCTCTAGAGTGGGAGTGTAGAGTGAACTGAGTTGTTTAAACATGAATATGAATGTCCTTCTTGAAGCTGCAACTGGAGAAAAAAATTACATACTGTTATACTTGGCTCTTGTCAGTAGAAGCAGTATGCCCCAGTGAATTTCAGTCCATCAGGGGAAAGTGTCAGAGGGTCTTAAGGAAGTATGCAGGTAATGAGTATATAATTGAAGCTTATCAAAAGAAAAGTATGTCCCAACAAAGAATTTAGCTAAACAACAGTAATATATAGTAATTTATTCTGGAAAACCTTTAGAAATGTAACCAAAATTATTTTATGTGGATGCCTTAGAATTCACAAAAAGTACTACAACACACAGTCCCTTAAAACACCTTACATATTCTCAAAACAGCTGTTTAACAGAGTCTTGTAGTAAATGGTCGCAGATATTTTTCAGGGTAAAAGTGAAGAAGCTAATTGTCCATCCTCCCTAGAAGGAAATAGAAGCGTTTTCAAGTGATTACCCCTTTATCACTATTTATCAAGTTCTTTGGTATTTGCTCCTCCCAAGTTATCCATGCAGTACTTGGAGAAGATATTTTGTTCCCAACTGTGAAACCCATTCCTACCTTTTTCAGGCAAAACTGGTTTGATAGTGTATAGTGATTTGATTAAAAGATTCATTAATTTCCTTCCCTTATTGCAAAGATTTGCTATAAGATTATGGCTATAAAAATAAAACAATTTTTTGGTATAATGATATATAATTTGTGATTTAAACTTGATTTCAGGAGTATTTAGGGGGAAAATAATTCCTTCTTCTTTTATGGTCCAGCAGTCTCAGAGGATGTCCATAGTTCCTTGTTGCATCCATAACTGAATAAAGATTCCAGGATGCCATAAGAAAAGGAGGGTCATGGGAGTCCTTGAAAGGTTTTTCTTAACTAGTTTTGAAGCTCAGTCCTGTTATCACAACTGAGCACTGAAGAACTGGTATTAACACCTGGACTTGCGTCTATGCAAAATCCAGAGTTCCTAAAGTAGCAATTAATTGGCTTAATTCTGAATTCTGAATCTCTTTACTGAAGGACACTGTTAATTTGTCATGTAGTGCTGATTCAGAACAACTGGAAGTTCATTAATTTTCTACATTCCCAAAGTCTTTACTTGTGCATTATGAAAATTTGTGAAGAACAAAAAATTATCAAATTAGTGAATATTTTCTTTCCTCTTTAAGATAAAACTACAATTGAGACACATAAGAATTGCTTTATATATATGTGCAAATAAGTGTTTTAATGAAGCATTTTAAAATTATTCAAGTCTTAATCTTAGGTTTTCCCTTCATTGCTACCTCTCCTTTAAAAAGACACTTAGAATCTCTGTTGTACTTGGGCTGTATGCTCTAATAAAATATAAGACCTTGGAGCATTAACAAATCTCTCAGCTTTTAAATAGACTGTGACCTATTCATTTACAGGGCTACTTCAATAAAGCAATAGCTCACTTAGGTTAATGATGGATCATGGTGTGATTCGATTTGCAGAGTGCAGACTTGCCTATTATCCCCTAATGTTTGTATGGGTCATGTTATCACATCCAAATAATGATTCATGCCACCTCTTGTTCCTGAAGATATCACAGTGATTACAGGAAAGCTCAGCATGCTAGTACATAAAGCCTTTGGGGTTCTGTTGGAAGCTGTTGAATTATTATTTTTGGCTAGAGAATGATAAAGCAGGGAAGTCTCCGGCTTCTCTGTGACACCTTCCTCTTGTGATTCAATTTGCCATCTGGCTGAGCAGACGGGCTGGACATTTGCAGAAATCAGATCTGTCTCTCCCTGTCTTTTGCTTCTTTCTTTTTCCTTCATTTAGGTGAGGAAAGTTAGCTGGCCCTGACCTGCTGTGACAGATTATTTACAAGTCAAGTGCCTTATGACTTTCCTCACTCTACCCCTACACAGCTTGAGTTTCTAACATGAAAATGGAGCAATTTCCAACAGGAAGAAAACATCAATACTATGTCCTGCTGTAGTTACCCACAGGAGAGACTCAGGCTGGTAGCCACACTGAGAAGGGAATAAAGGGATATGTTTTCTAGTTGTGAATACACTGTGAGTATCAACATAATTTCTTCTCCCAATGTTGCCACATTGTCATTTACACTGAAGAATTGTTGTCACTTAGGCATAGCAATTCAAAACAGTCCAAGTGATAGGATGAGAAGACATTTTGGCTGTGATTGTAAATGTTTGTAAAGTGCTCTTAAGGTTTATTTTAACCTCTCATTTTTGGGGATGATCTGGGTTTTCTCACACTACCACTGTGTTTGTGCTGAATGACCATCAGGCTGCTCACTGGTTCGGCTGCTGACAAACACTAAATCTTGATAAATGCTTCCAATAAAACTGCCATAAACCTCACTACCTCTAAACTCTCGTAGACATAAACCACTCCTAGTTAATATATAGTACAACTAAAACATGAATGGGTAGAGGAATAGTTGACTTATATTTTTTATATAAAGATATAAGACCTATGGAAATTGAAAAGATGAACTTTGTTCTCTACCAATTGCACATGCAACCTAGATACAGAAAAAAGTGCCATAAGAAATAGTGCTGTTCTTCAAATAAATGAATTTTCTTATAGCTGAATTTAAAGATTCTCCAACAGCTTCTGTCACTAAGGAAATATAATAGTTTCACTCTGTCAACATTTTTCTAAGAAAAGCCACTGACAGTGAAAAAAAATCTAACTTGAAAGTATCTGTTAACATTGTTTCTTCCACTTTCTCTTCTTCTACACTTTGGCAAACAGGCGCATTCAACAGCATCAAGTAGAGATGAAATGCTTAAAAATATGCATTTTTTTAACCCATTTGACTTTTTCTCATCCACCCATAAAAATATTTCTTAAGAGTTTGGATGCTATAGAGGGAGTTTGTTGTTCAAATCAGGCATTATAAATAGAATTGTGATTGAAATAATGTTGCTGTGTTGACCTGTTTACATGGAATATGGTAAAAGGATAGGCCCTTAAAACATTTCATATATTTGGCTCTCATTATGTAACATTTTTATTTTGTTTTAGAAGTATTATACAAGGACCTTCCCAGAAACAGTGCCAAGGATCTCAAAATTGTAAGCAGATTTCAAACCTAAATTAGGTTTCCCAGCTGCTTAGTGGTATATACTCACATTCAAATAGTGAAAAATGGCTTTTGAAATGTGTACTACATTAAAACTCTGAGAAGTTTTATGTATTTTAATTTTCTGAGTGTTGCAGCAAATTTCAGACTTGAAAGTCTCTTGTGATTGCTGCCTGAAGCATTTATAGAAAGAGATTTTCTTCCTTTTCCCTCCCCTTGCATCCACAGTATAATGATTTTTGAGGATCAATATTGTATTCCTGCATTTGGAAGCTTAAACTCATGCAATTTTATTTCTGTCCAATGTTTTCCTACTTAAGCATGTTTGGCCTATTGAAATTTGAAAAGATATTCAAACTCACCATTTCCAAAGACAAGGTCATTCTCTCTCCTTCACAGATCCCATTTCCAGTGAAAAATTTATAAAAAAATCCTGGTGTTTTAGTCATATCTAAGAAATATATAGACTTAGTTTTTAATCTGAGTACAATGACCAATCCTTCAAGCTCAATGGACTAATAACAGGAACATGTGTGCTTTTTGCAAGCAAGGCAAAGGTTTTCATTCAAACCATAACCATAGGTGTAATTATTTTTATTTAATAATTTTACAGCAGAGTGATTTTTTGCATTGAAACACAGACTTTCAAGATTTCAAAGTTTGTGTAAATGCTGATAATTGTAAATTTAGCTGGCTGCCAGGTATAATGCAAAAACACATAGGATTTTATTTCTATCTTTATCTTTAATATCTATATATAATGTGGCATATCTGTATCACTGTATCCTTATTTTCTTTACATTGAAAACAGCACAAGGAAGACATGTCCTGAAACAAACTGCTAGTTCTATTGTTATTTTTCATATAGAGAAGTGAAATCCATCCCTAGAAAGAAGGAATTATAAATATCACCACTATGAAATATCTACCTGGGAATTTGTGAACTTGTTTATTTTCTGTGTGAAAATATGTACGTGCTTAAATCATTATTCTTTTTATTGTCATTGAGAGGATAGAATTAGGGTTCTTGTTTTCATGTCTTGATATTTTAAATGGGAAATGATGATCCTTAGAGAATTTAGGACCATAATATCCTTCTGTTGCATTCAAGCTCTCAGGTAGGAGCTAAGTACTCAAAAATTTTTGAGGGTTTAAGTTAAAATATTATATAGAGACTGAACCCCAATAAGAAGCAATGCAAAGGAAGAAATGATACTTTTTATGTCAAGTGCAAAGTGGAAAGCTTTGCTTTGGAATCTGTCAAATATCTCTTGCCTGTGTCTTACCTAAATACCCACAGATATGTAGACTTACCCCTGTCAGGGGAAGCTCATTAAATCCTACTCTTAGGCAGAACATCTGACAGGAAAAGAATCTTCCTCTCACAGCTTCTCCTGGAATTTTCTTTATGTCATGAGATTTTTCTTCTATTAGGAATAGACTTTTCAAACTTTCATGGACTTAGTTTAGAATGATAACATTTCACTTTCTTGTCCAATTAATTTAAAATTACATGAGAAATGCTGTTTCTGCCTCAGATATAATTTAACAGTTCCAAGAAAAAACTTGCTGTCATGGTATATTGGTAAAAGGAATAAATAAGAGAGAATAAAAGGACCTTATTTTGATAACAACAGCACTTTTCTGATGACCAGTATCAATGTATCATTTCAATTCAATTTACTCATATATTTATGTAATACGTAAGACTAGTCTTCACTAATGCTGTAGGTAATGTAAATTAGTCTTTGTGGTTCAGTTTATTTTTGATGATAGGCATCTAATTCTGGTGCCCTGTACTTCCACATTGTATGTGACAATTTCTTATTTTGAAACTTTTCTTCCCCTGTCAAAGTCACACAGTTGCAACAATAGATGTTGGCATGATGAGATTCCTATTTAAAAAAAAAAGAAAAATTAAACCAGTGGTTTGAATATTTTAATGGTGGTTTGAATGTTATCTAATACCAAGTAAATTTACAGATGTGGTGGTTCAGCTTTCACACGTGGGGAAATGAAAAGAGAATTACTTTGTGAATTCTCAACAATGAGTCAGTGTTTTCAGCCTTGGGATGAGCTGTAAAAACCCTGGTCAAAACTTTCCTGAAGGAAATATTTTTCTTTCCAGAATTTGATTTGTAGCTGAAGAAATCATTTTGCAAACAGAATTTGCTTTCCTGGAGAAAAAAAAAGAAAAAGAAAATTAATAAATAGCTGAAACAAACTATTGTACAGAAAAAGATGCAAAACCCAAAATCATTTCATTCAGAAACATTGCATGATATTGTAGCTGTTGCCTCATGCTCCTGACTGAAAAGCAGAAACTCTATTTTTATGTCCCTCCATGTAATGCTTTAAGGCCTTGTCAGTCTTATTCACTAAGGACAGTGTTGGCCTGTGGAACAGCATGGAGAATACAGTGAGTATGAGCAGTCCCATTATAAAAAAGTAGGACTGTAAATCTGAACTATCTCTCTCATATAAGATCAACAAAAAATTGTATTTTGTATTTTTGCCCTTCTTTTATCTTAAAAGAAAATGCCTCTATTTTGAAGATTCTTTAACTCTCTTATTAAATACTACCTTAGTTCACACTTTTTACATAAGATTTACTCCCCCAAAGTATATTTTATCTGTTGCTTGTGAGCTTAATAATGTGGAAAGTTGTGTTTATCCATCTTCTTTATAGAGGTTTTCACCTCTAGTTTATTCAGCACTCACTTTATTCTATTGCTTCCTCACTCCAGATCAAGACTTGGAGGAGTACAAGTGACACCACAGACTAAACTGTAGAAATTTAAGAGCTTAGAAGAATTATTAGGCCCTAGCTGTTGTCTGACAACCTAAATAATTGTTTTAACATCAAGGCTTGACCCTCTTCTGCACTTAGTTAAAAGACTGCATGCTGTTTTGTCATTCTTGTAACAGCTAAGGCAGATTATTTTTAATCTTTCCTTGAGGATATTTATTAGATAGATAGCTTAATGTTGGTACCTTATGATTTCTTGACAGCTGGCCATAAAACCTGATAAATGCTCCTGCCAACAAAACAACACGTGGGTTCCAAAAAAAGTTGTGATTTTTAATAAGGTAGATTATTTGATTGATGTGCAGTATGCATTCTAATTACAAAAAGAAAAAAGAGGAAGAGGAAATTTGTCACTTCCCTATTCATTATTCCTTAATTAGACTACAACTAATCAGAATATATGATTGGCTAAAATAACCCCAGATTTAATTTACTGCATTGCCATTACAGACAGATAAAAAGAAATCATAAGTTATGTTTCGCTGCCAAGACAGCACAAAAGAACAAGGAAATTGGATGAACCTTGAAAGATTGTAAACATGACTCTGTCTGCAATCTCTCAGATTAGTAATTTATTTCAGCAAATGAAATGCTTCTCTTCTAAAAATGACAGGGTACATTTTTTTAAAATATGCAATATTTATATATATTCTGAGTATCAGAGTAGATCAGTACTGCACGTGAGATCAATGCATTTATTTTGTTTTTGGCTTGTGTAACAGCATTTTGCAGACTTTACTTAACACCAAAATACGTCAAAGGGACCAAATGGGTGGTGATAATAGCACAGCTCTGACATTGTTACAGCTTCATTGTGGAGCCGAAATGTAGAATGGAAACTTTCATTTAGATGTGTTTTTTTTTTTTCCCTAAGTCAGCTTTATTCTACCAGTCTGGGTTTGCTGTGGTGTCTGTTATGTGCTTCTACTACCTGCGTTGCTGGTCTTTGTTTTAATGTGCGTATGTTAGGGGAAGAAAGTAGGACAAAAAAGAGAGAGCAAATTTTCCTTATTAAGTTCTCATTTGCACTCATTTTCTTGCATGGTGGCATCAAAGTAACTTGTATCTCCATGATGCAGTCATGTGCATATGAAAGCAATATATTTGTTTTCATATGGGAATCTGCTGACTATGCAGGCAAACACATCAGGTGCCTGTGGTGCAAGGTGTGGAAAATTCTGATTAGTCAAAGTTAGTTCTATTTCTGAAGTACTGTCATTGTTCTGTGTGCCCAGTAGAGGAAAAGAGATAGGAAGAAAAATGTCTAAGCAGAAGTTAGCACAATGGTTAGCAGTGAAGGAATTCTTTTGGGCTGTAAGAAAATACAGTTTAAATTCCTATTTGTTTTGGCTTTAACTCAGGTCTCATTTTAAGTAATTTTGCCTCAATATTTTATAGCCTGAGTCTCTCCAATGAAGTTATTTGAATTTTTATAAAAGCTAAAAGATCATTGGTAGGGACAGGAATTGTAAATTACTCAGTAGCACAATGGGCAGAATACTTACTCACTTTTTCAGAGGCAGGTTGGGCTTCTGTTCTGAATTAATCCAAGCAGAGGCTTCAAACCTTGGTCTCCCTAACTCTCAGATAAGTTGCCTTCTGCAATATTATTTGGTCTAAAATTTAGCTTGAGGCTTTTTATAGCTGATTCAATACTGCCTGTGAGGAGTGTTCCCATTTGAAATCTGTAAAAGTATATAAGTACAAAAGATACATGTTAACTACTTTACTTCTTTCAGCTTTTTTGGCGTTCTAGTCTAGGGATTGTGTTTTGGCTGAATTTATTTTCTCTTCAATTAACATAGATCCAAAATGCTTCAGAAATAAAGGCAGACAGTGAGAAACTGTAATCTGAAGATTTGTAATCCTGAATTTCACAGTACCAAAGCTTTCAAGGTCCTGGGTACAATAAAACCAAGTAATTGAAAATGCTTATGTCCTTGTAATCCAGCTGCACAAAAAAACAGCTGCTGTGACTCACTGTGGGCTCAGCAACAAGCCACAGGGTCATTTTTATTTCCTCTGATTCTATGTCTTGTAATTACGTAGATGTAGTGCATAAGATTGAGTCATGTACGGTCAATCATTGGTTCTTACTGCTTTAAATAGCTTATAAAAATGATCAGTTCAGTAGGCTGTCATTGACAAGGAATCGCTGAAAATGGCAGAAAACTGTGTAGTTGTCTTTGTACCTTCAGTAAGATTCTTTCTTGCCTGCTTTTCCAAGCAGAGCTTGTCCATGACGTGCTGGGCATCTTTTCTGTGTATGTGTGCATAAGTGAGATCTCAGCATCCTGCTAGCCCTGGTGCTGATGTTCTTATTATCCCTTTTTCTTTTTTTTTTTCTTTCTTCTAAGTTTTTGATAATTTTTTTTATTTTGCTTTTTTTTTCTCTTGCATATTTCTTTTCTTCCATTAATTTCTACCTCTCTGGTCTTTCTGTGTTTTCCCTTCTCTCATTGGAAAGAGGTAATGCAGTTCAGTAATGCTACTGTATTAGATTTAAGGAACCTTCTGCTTCATGCCAAGAAAGCTGGGTCACATTTGCAGCAAACAATAGTTCTCAAATGCATCAGAAACAGGGAAAGAAGCCTGAGGCTTCGTGTAGCACAAAAAGAGCTGGAATATTTCTGTAGTGAACTTCATTTGCATCATGCTTGTACCTTAGTAGACATCTTCCATTTGATTGCATATCTATTTTTACTTCTGTACTTTGTAGCGATCCACAATTGCACCAAGGAATTGAGGATGTGAAGACACATCCAATCTCAATAAATATTTGTCTGTAAAGACAAGAAAATACGTAAATAGTTAATGGAAATTATGATGAACATCTATATTATGGACTGATCTATGAGGTAATTATTTAAAGGAACAACCTACAGGTAATCAATACAAATGTATTTCTGCAAAAGTTCTGATAGCATTTTATTGTGAAATGCTGAATCTTAATTCAGATGATTATTAAAGCATTATGTATTAGAATGTCTTCTTCACTACACAAGAAATATTTTCCTAATGATTTTTTTCATTATTGAGGCACTTTGACAATTAGGTAACCAGCAAAGAAGAAATGGGACAGCCTATCTAGGCTAAGCCTAAACTCATATGCTTTTGGAAAGGTGCAAAATTATTTTTATGGTGTTCATTTACTTCGGGCACCTTCTGCTTGACCTTGGCAAGACTTGCAATGAGGACTTTTACAATATGATTTCAAGGAAAATGGATGCATTTGAAATTTCCACAGGGATTCATACATCTCAGCAATCTTTAAAAATGCCCAATGGTTTATTTTTTGAAGAATTTAGCTTATCTGCATCAAATATACAAGCTATGGTTTTATCCTGCTTGTTGGGAATTCTTGAATGCTTTCCAGGTGCTGCTGTGTCTCTTGAAAAACTAAAACAATAGCTTTGCAAGTGATGCCATCTGCCTGCATCCTGTTAACTAAAAACAAGTAGCCTCGGAAAAGGATTAACACTTTCAGTGCTGACCATAGAGGCTGCAGCTGAACTCCTAATACTGTAGAAACCCTGGCTGTAGCTGGGGCTGCTGAGCCACAGAGGAGTTTCTCCGCTGTGTCACTGAGACCATGACTGTCACAGCAGGTGGACTCCAAGGAGCTCTGTGGCCTTCCCAGACAAAAAAATCTATACCAAATAGTGCGTAGCTAAAAAATGGTTTCAGTAGGTTAAATGTTTCACTGTTTCCTAATCTAGGGAGGATTTGCACAGGTAAGCAAGAATGCTGTTTCTGTTATTGCCAAACAGGATGGGACAACAAAGTGCTAAATAGGGAATCTGGAAGAGAATATAGTTTTGAGGCCTTGGCTGTGTGAATAGAGACTCCACAGAAGTTGATGAGTTTAAAATTGCTAATTGAGTGTTCCAGCAGATACTTTAATTAAATTTTTTTCCCAAGGGAAGCTATCTTTACTTAATTTTTCTACTAATCCTTTTTCTGAATGTGTCTTGTTCATCATATGGAATATGTTAATACTTTGACCTGTATAATATTTTTTTTGCTTATATGGCTGACACCTCTGGGCAGTAACTTCAAATGTAAGGTTTTAGTGAGACAAAGTAGTGTAATTGTACTGGTGATATCTTAAAAAAGCTGGAAAGTATTTTCCAAAATGTATTTGACTCTATGTTATATATTAAAAAAATGTGTAAAACTTCATCTAATAGTTCCACATGGCATAATTACTTTTGGCATAATTAATATTGCTGTTTATCCAAATGATAAAAATCAGATTTTATCCACTTTGAGTTTAATCAAAAGGCTGCAGCTGATTAACTTTCCTTTGTCAGAGTTCTTCCATAATGGAATCCCCATGACACCAAATAAAAAAATAACTAATTGGTCAGTTGCCGCTTGCTACTTCTTCCTTTACACTGGCTTTTTCTGAAAATGCTTCTCCTTAGCCTGAGGCATAATCCTGAGACATGCACACAGTTAGGGATGATAAAGCTGCAGGACAGAGTAATCAACCCATATAGATGTAGTGACAAAGAAAATAGGTCCCCTGTGCTGTTTATGTGGCTTGATTTTTAACAAAAATCATATCTACACACTGCAGGGGGTAAGTAAAGAGTAAAACAATGCAGACATGGTGTCATGAGCATGAATGGATACAGATTCTACATACACAGCATATATAAGAAATCTAAAAGCATAGAAAAGCACAACATTGATAACATGATCCAATGGTCTGTGTCCTAGGGATTACACATTCTATCATATGTCTGTATTTTTTAGATCATATTCTTCCTTAAAAGTGGCATAGCTGGCAGCATCCTAAATCAGGATTTGTAACAGCATGCAGGTGAGAGTCTATGTGGAACCTAACAGTTCTGGGAAGGAGAGGTATCTTGGAGGACTTTGTCATATTCATTAACAGAGAAATACACTGCCCTAAATAGTGGTATTTTTTCAAGCAGATGTGTCTATTTTATCATGTATTATTACATATGTGCTTCAGAAAATACAGCAGATTTATTGTTTCAAGATGTCTTGTTTCTGACTTCTTCCCTGGCTTTTTCTTCTCTTGATGAATTGAAATTGCGTTGTTTTTATCCTCTGAAAATGAAACAGTACAAGCATTGTTACAAGTATTCTTTCAGAAGTGAATATCTTCCACCAGCTTTAAGGAGACCTAACTTAGTGACTTCTTCCAAGTTTTGAGAATGTATTTTCTGATACCTTTACATACATACAAGTACAATATTTACTTCCACCTTGCCTTGCTTACTCATGCGCTTAATTCTCCCTTAATGCACTTTTCCCATGTTAACAGGTTTTCTGTTTCTATTATACATTCAGTGTGTTCATTACATGTTGGATTTAATCAAATCATCCTAGCTCCCAAAAAAGCATTATCCCTTACTTCTGTGAGGAATTCATTTAAGATGACCTTCCTTACTCGCTCCTACTCGTCTTGCTCTTGTTATATGTGGTAGAGTTACCCTCTTTGGAACAGAGTAAGGCTTTCATAGGTCATTAAACCTGAGTTGCCATGTAAACATGCCATGAAAATAACTTTCTCTAGGAGGCTTTTTATTAGCAGTGGGCAAACTGGAATTCTATCTTTGGTACCTGGTATCATATTTGGTATAATATTTTTCTGTCTATAAGGGGCCAAGTGCTGTGAAAAAGAGAGTAGCAGTGAAACAGAGCTGTTGGTGTGGCATCTAGGGAGTAACCAGGAGGGTTATGTCTGCAAGCATAATATTTCAGTTAGCAAATACGGTACCACAGCTATCCTAAAAACAGTGTTTGCCTCTGTGTCCCTTGGAGCTTTATACCTGAAAGGGCAGCAGCAGAATAAAGACAGAGACAATAATCAACCAACAGTGAAAGTGCCACTTCTGTAGAAGTTCCTGTTCCCTCAGCTCATGTGGGTGTGCAAGCTTCTCTGTGCTGGAATAATGGAAAGAGGAGAAAATTTTCATTTTTTTTATTATCTTTTGGAATCTTAAATTTGTATTCAAGCTGTCCTAATGGTTAAATTGCCTTGCTGGGGGTTTTATAGCTGCAATGTTGACTATTTGGATTTTAATTCTCAGTTATTAGGGAGCTTGTTATAGGGAGGACTGAGATGCATTTTACTCCTTTGAACTTAGCCTCTGCAAAGAAGAGGAACCTCTACATTCACTCAGTGCATTTGTGCAATATTATTTCTCATAAAAAGACCAGCTTTATCAAGAAAAAAAAAACACAAACCAGTAAACCAGTTAAAATAAAAATATTTTAAGGCAATTTACCACACAATTATTATGAATTCCTTCTGTTTCTGGAGCAATGCTTTCTAAAAATTATCAGTGAGAAAGCAAAGATGCATAAAAGATAGTGGTAGCTGCTGTTAGCCTACACACTATCAATATACTAGATTAAAAAATTTCTTACAGTGCAATAAACTACTACTCATCTCTACAAGCAGATGAAATATTTTGTATGGATTTATATGTCCTTGAATGTCTTCTCATGAATTTCAGAGTGCTTTAAATGCAGTTAATTTGCAGTTTAAATATTCAGTTGTTTTTCAAGCTCTGTGTTTGTTGATATGGCCTTAGTCTGTTATTAAGCATTGCAGAATTTAGGATTTGTGGATTGCCAAGTTAAGTAATAGAACTGGTACTAAATTTGCCACAGAACTGTGATGGACTTTATACTGTTACTTGGGAAGAAAAGAAGTAAAATATATCTGTCACTGCACTGGGCAGATAAATGTAACCACTGCTCTGTGGTACTACAGAATTGGAAAAAAAATATTTATCTCTAAAAGTCTTTTCTAACATTACATGTTATTTCTAACTTCATTACATCACCTTACCCAAATTTCAGTTACCTTGAAATAAATGCTGCTAAATGACCACTGAAGCTTAGCTTCATTAGAGGTCATGGTTTTGAAAACTTTTGCATGGCTGTAAAAACAACTTTTGATTCTGTACTTGTTTCCATCAGCTTTTCAGCAGTGTCACCTGATAGTTTTGAGCAAGTAAGTTTTTGAGTTTTGGCAGAGCAAATGAAAGCAAAACCAATTTGAGGTCTTACTTTGCATCTAACTGGTTAAAAATGAAAAATAAAAATCTTCATCAGGCAAGAAGGGCTGTGTTTTACTGTGCTGGCAATTCTCAGCATAAGAAGTTATCTCTTTTCTTGTGATACGTCATCCACTACCACTAGAGTAAAGTCCATGATACACAAAGCAAAAAAGAGGACATATAAAGAGGTTTTTTTAGCTCAGTTTAAACCTCTCTTCTCTACAGAGATAACAAAGGTGAAATACAATGTCTACAAACACTTTCATTAAGATCTTAAAATACCTGGATGCCGGTGTCTCAGTTACACCTCTTGCTTCCCTTCATTCTCCTTAGAAAGGTACTCAAGAAGAGGAATAATAACCCTAAAAAACAGTCTAAAACAGTTGGCATACAATTTTTCATACAAGAACACGTCTCTAGATGCTGATACCCATTGCTAAAGTGCAAAGGAATTTCGAATGTCAGGTAGTATGTCATATGTTCATTTATCAATCCTAGTCTGCTGGGCTTTGGTTTATTAAATGTGTAACTTCAGAATCAGCTGCTACTGAAAACTGCTACTGATTTTACAATAACATCTCTGAACCACACTTTTTTTCTGTGTACACATTTGTGGTATGCAAACTCTGAAAACTCACCTGATATAAATGCTCATTCTTCAGTAGTATTTTCAGTTTCTTGTATTTCCCCTGTTGACCTATTCTGTAGAAATTTAACTCGCTTTTTCTTCAAATTAAGCAATCTTTTTCCTGCTTTCCCAAAGATCTCTTATCAGTTTCTGAACTACATATAGCTACACTTCCTAATTTTTTATATGATATGTATTATTCAAGTAACTCGTATATATTTATGTGTATGTATTGGGCAGGGACCAACTGACCTGGGAGACCTCAGAGAAAGAGAAACTAAGGAGGGTTTGTCCAGTAATGAGTAAGAAAATGAGCAAGGAAAGCAGAACAAATTGTTTCTTCAACTGAAGAAATTATTAGAGACGGTTTGGGGGCATCTGCACTAAGTTTTCACTGTCACAGATTCTTGGCAGTAGCTGTCCTAGTTTCAAGCAGCATGAAGTGTCTGAGTTTATAGCTGGTGTGAAATTACACTCTGGTATCAGAAAACAGAAATACTGAGTTCAGATCATTCCTAAGTGCTTCAAAATCTAGAGCTCTGAAATAGATGTTTAGGTATCTAATTTTAGGCAGTCTGATTTGAAACTGGACCTATTATTTGTATATGTTTTGAAGACCAATTTATCTGACCACTTTAAATCTCCAATATTTCAGACAGTTTCACACTGCTAGAAGGTATGATATTTGAAAGGCACTTTACTGTGTAGCAAAGCATTCATTCTTACTTCAATGAAAGCTGCAATAAATTTGATGGAAGTAAACAGATTTGAAATGTAATAGACTGACAGTTCACTAGTTATATCTGAAATATCTGACCATGAGCAGTCTAAATTTCAAACCAGTTTTTCAGTGTCAGAGAATGTATTTGGGTTTTAGCTGAAGGGCAACTAAATGGTTCCATTTCCTGCTCAGATCAAACTGTATTATTTTCTGGGATGATAAGGACCAGAATAAAATTCAGTGCTAAATTAATTTTAAGATAAACAGCAATAAAACTAGTGATTGTTATTGACTTATTAAAAAATGATAGTATTGTCTCTTCAACAGCAACATTGAAGACTAAGACCCATCAAAATGGGTGTTTTCAGTTTTAATAAATATACCAACACTGAGGCCACAAGAGCATGAAAAAACCTGTAGCATTTTGGGAAACAGAAAACTTTCAACTCACAAAAAAATCGGTCATATTGCACAGGTTTGAAGAATTAATGTTAGATACTAGAATTTAAATGAAATACTTTTACAGTAAAGATAAATGTAAATTTTAAAACTATAATAAATTATTTGAAATTTTATCAAAATTACAACTTTCCAAAAACACCCATATTTTGAAATTGTTTCAAGAAAGGGGTCAAGTTGACATTGCTTTTGTGGTTTTTAAAAAATTCAGCTTTTTGCACAACTGTAAGTAAACGATTAATAAATGGCACCTTTGACAGCTGGGATTTTGTGTGTGTAAGAGTTTTGTTATAAGGGATACAGATAAAAAATTTTGAAGTGGACTTTTCAGTAGCCTTTGAGCAAGCAAGGCATTTACACAGGCAACTAGGTTGCTCAAATAAATTACCTCCCTTGCTGATTTGGTCTAGCAAAAGCCTTGTTAGCTGTCCTAAGTTCTAGCACTTAGGTTGCTTTCTAATGAAGTTACTGAGCACAGGTGTGTACACCTCAACAGTGAACTGAACCAAAGATTTTTATGTAATGAATTGCAGAGTTGATGTAATATTGCAAACAAAGCTCTTTAGAAGAGTGTGATGTACTAACTCTCTAATTGCCTATATATATATATATATATATATATATATATATATATATAGGTTTAAAAGGAGTCATCTTATTAAGAAAAAGCAATGACATTTAAGAAGAATCCTATAGATGTCTAGGCAAAGGCAGTCTTTAAGAAACATTAATATCCTCTTAATTGTTGCAGTCACAAATGAAATTATCAGAATGGGAAATAATTAAAATTAGCTGATTGGTTTTATGGGTGTTTGAAGTGCGAATAGTATCAGCCCTTTTGGCAGAGTGGCAGAACTGAGATCTTTTCAGAAGAAAAACACAGTGGCATGGCCAAAATCCTTTCCTTCTGTGCTTTCTTTCTTATGTGCATAACAAAATCTTTCTTTTGGCATAAAATGCTTGCAATAAGACTGTATAGCTGGTCAGAAAATGCTGGTACAGTTTGGGTTTTTTATTTTTTTTATTTTTTTCCCAAAAAAGCCAGGATATATTTTAACAGGGATTTTCTCAGGAGACATTGTCAGCTGAAGCACAGCCTGCAAGTGTTACAGTACAGGCTGTGTGTGGATGTCTGTGAGAATAGAGTGATATGCAGGAGCCAAAATGTTCTCCTCCAATACAAAAATCACAGGCTGAAGTCTCAGTTCCGGTTGGCAGAACGAGGATTTCAATTTGCATTGAAATCTTGAAATAGAAGTTTTGCAAGGGAGAAATGCGAACATCATAGACACAAGAGAGCATTTCTTTACAAGAGGTGGTATTTAAGTATTTTTAAAAGGTGGAAGAGCATAAAATATTAAACAAGGCATTTACTTCCAAGCTCTGTGGTCACAGACCTTACAGTGTTTAAAATAAACAAATTAAATCCTCTAGATAAATAAAGCAGACATTCACCTGTGTCTTCTGTGGCCCAGGTGACCGGTCTAACCACTGTGCCCAAAACCTTTGCTGACAGGAAACAATGTACTGAATATTCGGGAGAAAGCAGCATGACTGTAGAACATTCTGCCTGATGCCTAGGTTGAGCAATGGGAGGAAACAAATGGCAGCTGTACATGCTTAGACGTACTGTAGGTCTTCTGTGGGTCTAAAGCAAAATATTTTGAATAAAAGTTCCTTGGATCCTATGATTTTTTAATCCTACCTCACTAGTGTTCTTAAAACTATTTTCTATTTAATTCCAATATTATTTAAAAATCTTACATTTCCTATGGAACATCCTGCATTTTGGTCAGGTGTACTCAAGAGTTTTGATTTATCTCCTCCAAGTACTGATGCAAAACAGTTGTTTTAGGTTCAAATAGTTTTCCTGTATTAAAAAAAAAACCAACAAAAAAAACCCCAAAACCCCAACAACAACAACAAACTGGAAAAAAAAAAACAAAAACAAAAACAACCCAGTTAAAATTGTTTTTTGTCTGATCTTAGTCATCAGTGGGTTGCAGATCTGTGCCAAATACTATTGAATTTGATGAGGTGACCTGCTTAAAGGTGCCATTATGGCATATAAGGACATAAATTTTTAAGACAGAAGAAAAGTTACACAGATATTTAAGTATATCAACACACTTGAAATATCCAAATTTAAAAAAAAATAAACAAACATTTTTATAATTGATAAGAAAATACAGCCCAGAAAGAAATTTCCAATAATTACTCTATGTAGAATCTTACTCATCCAGTGAACCTTGTTTAGTTACTGCATTAATAATAAAGATACACTCGGCTTTAATTTTTTACTCTTGTGCATTTTGGGGCAGTCAATAATTCTACATCTGTATTAGCTGCCTAGCATACTTTTGACAATAAAGTAACCTATTGAGTACTTGGACAAAAAAAACAGTGTTTGCCATTTGGTCGATCTGTTTGAATCTGGAAGATTGAGGCAGTTTTTTTACTTCTGCTATTTTCTGCTAGTAGTCTTTGATGGGTACATAAATCAGGTGACACTATTTCAGCTTCCTAATTAGAGAACTGATGTTATTTAGGGGAAAATATTGTAAAACAAAAATCAGTAAATTCCTTATTTTGCATGTGTATGCACACATTATTCACATCTTTGATGGAAACTACTGTCAGTGCTCATGCATTTCATGTAGAATTATTGTAAATAAGATTACAGAGAAAAGAAAACAAATCATATCTGTTGTGTATGGAAAGCTTTTTAACCAGGAATTTTCCATCTGATTTTCCTTTATGGAGGAAAATAAATCTCAAAATATACTACTAGAAAACATCTGTCTCAAGGAACCCCTGGTGCACAAATTGTTAAAGAGTGGGATGATAATATTGGGAAAAACTCTAGGTGTTTGCCATGTTCTTACACTCTTCCCTCAGGCACATTTTGTTGATCACTGGAAGAGACACTACACTGACATAGATGGATATTTTATTTTGACCTAACTGTGTTATCCAAAGTGACAGTTTCCACCATTTCCTAGTCCTCTATAAGGCAACTGCTGACCTATATTATTCCAACACCCTATCCTCTGTACACACCTCAGCATGTCAGTGGTCTTCTCCATAACTTCTCATGCTTGGATATTTTCTAGAGATTGATTGAGAAATTCCTCATGAATGAAATATGCTATAAGATGACAAGAACCTGGAAACTAGATTAATCTTTTGGAATAAAGTATAAATAAAGTTAAAACTGATCTAAGAAATAAAATTTGTCTTCATACAAAACCAAATTCAAGCAAAAAATTGAAATATTTAATGGATAAAATGGATAAAAATATTATTAAATATTTTTTCCTGGGTGCAGAAGAAATTTTGAGTTGGTATTAATTTTCCCTTTAGAGTAGTTTGGATCACTGTCACTGGCAGCATTTCAACTTGAATGAAGATGGAAAACTGCAAACTTCTAAGCCGCTTGTTCCTCAAGCGTTATGAAAGTAATTTATCCTCCAAAAAATATTGTGACAAAGGTAGTACTTGGGGCCTTATGTTCAACCAGTCCAAATCAACATTCCAATCCTATATGATATCTGAAATTCACAAAGATTATACTAAGAAAGCAAACTGTTGGGGATTTATTGAGACTACTACAAGCAGTATTTGGAGGTATTTTAACTTGTTGGTTTGGCTGTTTGTCTTTCTTCATCTTTATGTGGACTATTTCTTCTCTGTGCACCATCATAAATCATCTATTTAAAGTAGGTTTGTTAAGTTCACTTTTTTTTTTTTAAATTTTGAAATACTACATAATAAATAAAAAAATGTGTTGTTGCCACTGAGGACCTCCTCATTAACCAGAATTGGAGATGAAATGCACTGAAATGTTTCAGTGCTAATGATGTTCAGAGTCTGGTTTTTGTAATAAGAGATTAAGTATCAATTTTTGTCCAACTTCTCAAGATACATGCCACTGATAATGTCCGTGAATTAAGTTGGCAGTGCTCTTAATTCATCCTTAGATATGTGTTGTGCAGCATAATTTACATATTTTCAAATGCTGCAAGTCTGCCCTAGTGAAATAAAAATAAGTTTTAGTGTCTACTAACAAAAGACACTAAAGGTAATAAAAATGTAGAAGAACATAAATACTATAAAAATACCTTTTTAGAGTAAGGGCATTTCTACTTTTAAAACACAAGAAGGGCGTTTTTAAAGTTAGGATTAATTATGCATGCTTGTCTCAATACATTTCATTGGCAATACAATAAAAAACAAGTTAAACTTTCAAATGTTTATTACTTTAATTTTGTTTGGTTCCTTGCTTACAAATGTATGTGCCTTTCCTCCCTTCCTTCTACAGACACCTGGATCATAGGCATTTATATGGTATCATATAGTTGAGGTGCAATGAACAGTAATAGGGTTATAAGACTATTTTGAGCTAGGAAAAAACACTAAACCATTAGTAAAATACATACGCATTTGCTGTTCTAGCCACACATGAAGTTTATATGTCCTGCTGTGGGAAGACATGAAAGTTGCATTAAAGAAGCATTTCTTCTCTGGTCTTCATATTTTTTTAATCTAGTAGTATTTTTTTTGGACTTTGAGATTCACTTGAGGGACTGTACCTTAAGAAACCATTATGTTTTATGTTTGAGGCTGGATTAAACCTGTTCTAGTGGGAGATGTCCCTGCCCATGGCAGGGGGGATTGGAAGTGGATGATCTTTAAGGTCCTTTCCAACCCCTTAACATTCTATTATTCCATGCTTCTGTGAAATTAAACTTTAGTTTGTACGGACTTCACATGAAGTGCAACAAATGTGGATTATAGTGGAAATGTAGTATCAGAGTCCACTAAATAAGGTTTTTCTGCGACTATTTTGATTGTAAGATTGACAAAGATATTTGTAGACATCTGGACAAGGAAAAACTGTAAGGAACAGTAACTTTTTTTTGACGCTAAAATAAAAACTAAATCTAATTATGTCCCCTTAATACTTGATTAGGCACTGAACATTTATAACACTTTCTAAAGAAATTATACACAATGTGAACTTACGTTAAAGGACCAAAAAATGAAGTATATACTGAATCGATCACTTAAACCTGATTCCAGTTGTCTATATGAAGAAATATCGAGATGTCTGACATAATATTTTATTATCCTTTAAAGAAGGACTGTAGATTTACTCCTGGTTAACAGGAGGCAATAAGCCCCACTTTAGCTTTGTTTTCAAAGGTAATAAACACCATGGCTTCCTCCAAGGCAAAGTTCTGTTTGAAACACACTATGTCTAGTTGTAGAACATGTCACTGTGATATTTGATTTTTTTTTGTTCTATTTTTGTCTTTCCTGGATCACTTACTATATACTATATATAGTATATATATATATATATATATATATTTTAGTTATTTTTCTCTTTTGTAATCTAAACTCCAACTCCTGTGTTGTATCTTCCTTAAAAGTTCAAGCTTAATAATAGAAACTGTGGATAATGTGTTAATTGTGCTTGTTCTTTTACTCTTTCTGGCTGAACTAGGACATATGACATGAAAGGTCAATGATACCTGACTGAAACATTTATTAAAAGACATCTCTGAAAATCATTGCTGGAGAGAGATATTCCCTCTTAAAAATCAAGAGAACAGGCTGTCACTAATATGTCCTGTTCCATTCTTGTATCTGAACCATTTATTAACCCCCTAGCACTTTAAAATAACTTACATATGATTGAAATTTAGATTTAAGGAAACAAATAGAGAGTTAGCTCTCTGACACTGTGTCTGGTCCACAATCCATTTCATATGCTGCAGTCAAAAAGAATTTTATGATCTCTTCAACCAACAAAATGATCTGGACTAATATTGTTATACTCATATTGCAGTTTAGCACATTTACATGCCACAGAAATTGAATTTATGTCCTTTACAATAATCATAAATGTGATCACTTCCCCCCACCCCCCCACAATGGTTCTGGGAAAACCATCATAAGATCCTTGAGAGTAATACTTGTTTAGTGTTTTTAGAAGGCAAATTATTAGCTTCATTATGGATATCAGTGTTCATTAAAGATAAGGTATGGTCAAAAAATTATGGCTATTTAAGTGTCAGGAGAATCAAAGTACTATGTTTTTGTTTTTTTGGTTTTTTTTTTTGCTTTGGGAATAAATTTATATGGAAGGATTATTTTACCATCTTCCTAATTCTTATCCAGCTAACTGTGGAAAACTGATATGTGGACATGAATTTTCTAACTTAGATCTACATTTTCCAGTTGAATTTGGATATAGAACTTCTTAAACAAAATCTCCTGAGAAACACTATAGACATAGAGATAATTTTAGAATTTCTTTTCAGAAGTTCACTAACTTTTTAAAAATTCTTTTTGTTTTTAAGGGCTTCTTGGTTAGAATTCTGTATTTTCCAGTGATTTCTTCTCCCCCACCCATTAACATTTACTGGTTTTATATGTTCTTGGTCATTTTTCTGCCTAGAATATATTCTGTAAATGACAATGTTGGAAGGCCGCAAGGATATTATTTTATCATGTAATACTCTTCCTGGTTACTGTGTCATCTATTTTACTATTTTAATAATTGTCTTCTCCAATAACAGTCTCCATTTTAATGTAAAGTTCCTGCTTGTCTTCACATGTAGAATATGCTGACTTTTTTGATAGGAGGTAAACTACAGGTTTGTCAAATAGAATAATTTATGCTAGTTTATTAAAATAGTTTTTTTATGGGAGGTGGGCAAATGTATGAATTATTTCTGTTACAAAAACTTCCTAAGTCCATCGTAGATATGTGAGGAAGACATGTTCTCATACATCTTAAATAACCAAAACCTATGGAATATGGTTCTCTCTTAAATGACAAAAAGCTATAGATTCCATCTCATTCTCTGCCCTACCTTACAAAAACTAGATGGAGAGAGACTTTTTTGAACAACTTACAGCATACTCATTATGAAACATTGTAGAAACATACTCATTGTAGAAACATCGAGTGTGAGATGCTGGTAGAATAGCTGGCAGATTTTAAAAATCCTTACCACTCCACCGATTGTGTTCATCAGCCAAACAGCTGCATTTTAGTGATTATTAAAATCTCAAGCAATTTTTTTTCTGGAATGAGGTGACCCTTATTTGTATTTTTAGTCACATTTTTTGGTTTCTTCCAGTTATTTAAATGTTTTAAAAAACCTCCATGTTGTCCAGAAATGGCACCACAGTGTCTTCTCTCTTTTCAATAATTATTCTGAAGTATTTATACCAATACTAACTTCATTTTCTTCTCATCACTTCCTTACTCTTATCAAATACCAGTCTTTAGTAATACAGCTGGTTTCACGGTTATCTTTCACCAATATTCATGAAGCTAACATTGATGTATTTTCACTTGCTTATGCTCACCTATCTGCCTGCCAGGAAATAGTACATTCATGCAGTCTATACAAGAGCCTTTTAGTAAAATTAATGCTACATTCAACTGGGTCTTCCATCAGGAAGGAGCATTTCACAGGCAATGGTGCAGCACAGAAGCTCTTTAGGATAGGAAAGCAGAGTTTCTGCCTCAGCTCAGATTTTCAGAGAGCCTTCAGTAGAAAGCCTGAAGAGAAAGTATGAAATGAAAGAAAACTTCCATCACAAATCAAAATCAGCCTCAGGCTGGGAAAAATACCTTGAGATGATTTGCTGACAAATACTATCTCTTCTTTCCAGGTACTTGCTAATACATCAGGAATTCTCAAGAAGTAGCGTGTGGAAACTTGCTCCCCAGTGCTGCAACAGCCCCTTTAAAAGTTGGCCCCAAAAATAAGAGGGTGTCTCCCCACGGCTACTGATGCCATTGGGAGACACCAATTGGCTGATCTGATCTGATCTGAGTTCATACACAAACTGAAATGAAGGACTTCCTCAGATTAATTTTTATTTCAAATCAGGCATCATTCTTGATTTACAAATTCCTGATTTAGATAGTTCTCAGCAGTGCTTGGCCAGTGGATCCAATGGCTAATTACTGCCCTTATGGAAATATGCATGTGCTTTATTTGCAGGATACATTCAGCTAACATTAGCTTACAGACATGGGTTGGTTTTTTGTTGTTGTGTTATCATCTTTTGATAATTTTACTTGATAGAATGCAGTACAGTATTCTTTCATTGTTTAAATGGAGGAAGAAAAAGTTGCAAGGGCATCAGAGACCCAAGTCAGTAGTAAAACAAAGCAGTAAAATAAGAAAATCTGGTACAGTAGATTATCAAATACTATGTGGTAACATTTGTGTTTTAACATTTGGATTATTTGCTCTGAATGTCCTTAATTCTAAGCACATTTTAACACTGCAGCTATAAATATAGCAGTATCAGCTGAATTTAAAAGATATTTTATTGAGAAGGGTAGGGGAGGGTTAAATAACTGTCTGAAACTACTGAAAATCAAAATGAAATTTGAAAACCAAAATAGATAACAGATTTTGTTTTGGATTTGGGGAATATAATTTTAGTTGCATCTTGTCCTTGACTACCATAGACTAGAACGGTCAAAATAGAACATGTAAAGATGACATTTTTAAAGAAGCTAAACCAAGAGAGACTCTTTGGACTTGAAGCATTGCTTCCTCTTCCCCTTCTCCAGAAACATAGGATAGAGTGTCTTAATATGGACTGGTACTTAGGAATATAAACAACAGATATATATTAGAAACCATCAAGCTGTGAAGTTACATCTTACATGAAAATCATCTTAGAGATTGCAAAATGCTAGCAACATTTTGTTTTCTTATCAGATGTGACATAGAGTCTGACATAGATCAGGGATATTATAAAATCAAACCCATGAAATGCTGTGTCAAGCATAAAATGAAATTCTTGTAATAATTTTAATTTTTAATTTATTTTTTTTTACCCGATATAAAATTCCTCCTTTTTTCTGAAGTTGAACTTAACTGCACAATAGTTATTTCCCATGTAGGTCATCAGTACTTTGTGCCGCTACGTTATTCCCTTACTCTTCCCTCCCCAATCTCCCCAGTTGGTTACAGAGTCATTTTTCTGCATATGAAGTCACATGTAAGCTCTCTCTGGTGTTGTTCTCTGTCTTAAGCTTTCTGTAATCTTAATTCATAAAATCCTCAGTGACTGTGCTTTTGTTTGCTTTGCTTTGCTTTGCAGCTAGAGCATCTGCCATATCCAAGTGGCCTCATGCATAAGACAGGGACAGAAGATACTCTGCTCTCTCTCTCAGGCTTTGGTATTCATACAGCCCTGGTTATTATAGTTCAATCTGTTTACACTCTCTAATGAATTCATACAAAATTCCTTTGAGATACAGAGGATGTACTGCTGTTCCCTTTTTATAAGTGGGTGTTGAAGCACCACAAAAAATCCTGTGATTCCTTTTGAAAAAGAATGAGTTGTTTTTTCTTTCGCTTTATATGACATTCAACATTTAGATCTCTGAAGTCAAGATTCAAATGAAACCAACTAATTTGCTAATTCCAACTGATCCTTAATGACTGGCTGGGAGGTTGTGTGACAGAGAAATTGATATGGCTGATGGCCCCATCTGGTGTGGTAAAATCTTGTAGTCTGGATGACTTCAGCTCTGTCCTCATCAGTCTGCCTAGCTGGGACAAAATGTGAGTCATTAGCAGACAGAACTTCCTATTTGGCAAGATCTGCCCTGACTTTAAATAATAGCTTTCTAGGCTGTGTATTTCCTTATGGACAGCTCTCTTGTATTTCAGCCTTTACCTTCTTGATGGACTGGGATCTAGCTCTTTAATGGCGACCATAGTAATGACTGGACCAGATTTTCTTTTCCCTTTTGCCTCTTTTTTGTTGTTGCTCTTTTTTTTTTTTTTTTTTTTTTTTTTTTTTTTTTTTTTTGTAGCTAATAAAACCATTAGAATCTGACTGAAATTCTGCTCATTAGTGCACAGATGACTTAAGGAGATGTTTTACACTCTTCAAGAGTTGTTTTACTAAATCCCCTAAATTTTGCAGAGTTGAGCATTGAAATACTTTTAACAATCTATGAGTGCATATCTTTCCTAAGGTCAAATAGGAGTGTTCTGTCATATTTCAAATTTGCCACCAAGATTTTGTCTTTTTCTCATTTTGTGGATCCATGCCTGAAATGCTGTACATGGAATAAATACTACCGGTATATTAATTTGTTTTTCATTGCAAGAAAAGGATTCTTACAAGATTGGGTACTGAAAATTAACTACCTCTCTCACCAAACACGTATGTTTTTAGTCTCTGATGAGGTTCTGAAATGCAAGTCTATATTTTCTCCTCAATTTCACACTCCAATTTTCTTAACACTACCTATTAAGAGTGAATTAGGGTGAATTGCATAGAATTTAATAAAAATAGTATGGAAATGTGAAAATATACATAGGTTTTGTAAAAATACTTCTGCTATGAGAATCTGGTTCTTTAACACACCTTATATATCCTCTTTAATGCAGGAAAAAAAAAGAAAATTTGAAGTTATTGTAGAATGAATGGCAAATCTGAAGTTTTTGATGTTTCTTGTTTTGAAGTAAACAAAGCAAAATGTATAATCAGGATTAGTATTAATTGCTTAATTTGGTTGAATTATAAATGGTTACTTTTTATTTTATGTAAATTCATTTAATATTCTTAACACTGAAGAACTTTCGGGGGGGAAATTTTTTCAAAAAGGTATTTGCATTATTTTATATGCTCAGTTTATCCTTACACAGTACTAAGTACTCACTTTTATTTTGATACATAAGATCTGACTTTCATTCTCACTATAATTAATTAATTTATAGCAAGAATAAGAGAGGGTAAAAAATATTTATCTGAGTGCCTGAAGGAAGTTATTTATCTGAGTGTCTGAATATCTGTTTGCAGTAGGCAGAGTCCAGAGTAAAACGATTGCTAGAGAGTTACATGGCTAAATGGGGAGATGTGAGAGTCCTGTGTGTATTGTAGGGAAAGCATGAAAGTTGCCATGGCCAGTTTAAGGCTTAGAGCCCACTTCCCTCTAAGCCTGAGGATCACATTCTTATTTTCAGTAATAACAAGGGTTCAGATGTATTCAGTTTCTTTTCATGACTCTTACTCTACTTGTGAGAGAGCTCTCAAAATTGGATTTAGAACGTTCTAGCCCAATCTTTGCAGTTAAACCATCAGTCTTCTTTAATCATCAAATAATGCAAAGAATTATCAGATTCATACATAATTTATAGAGAATATCATTAGTTTAGCCAGACATATCTGTTTTCCTGTAGAGGCGAATCTATCCTTTATATGAATTAAATTTTATTTCATATGAATAATGTTTTTTGTTGCTACATAGAGGCCTAGTTATTCAATTATCAGAGTTATTGAGGGAAATAGTAAGGGCCTATTTGATATGTTTAGAAAAAAGGAAAAAAATCAGATTGTTCTGGGTTTTAATCAGTTTCAATGCCTTGCATTTGGTAGAGTTAATACAAATAAAACATTTTAATGTTAACAGATTTTACCTGTTTCATGCACAGGTAAAGTCTCTCTACTTGCATTTTCAATGGTTTGCCCTTTTTCAAGCTTCTGGATGAGAACCCAAACTCTGCTAGAGGTCAGCCTGGTGCAGGAGATACCAGTAGATAAAGCAGATGGATGTATCTTACCTGAAATGAGGCATTATCTTGCCTGTTCATGTGTGTGTATTTATCTCCACCGTCATTATAGCTGCTGGTAAAAGCAATGAATCTTTTCAGAGAAAATATCTAGCTGAGAAAAAAAGAGAGAGGAGTGAGAAAAACCAGTGCCCCCACACCTAGAAATCTGCTTATACAGTTGATGTTAGCAAAACAGTTGGGACAACTAAGTATCTGCTGCTTATTTAAAACAATCACTTAAGAGTTTTACTGAGTTTAGACTTCAGAAAGGGTAAGACAGCTCTCACTTGTGGTCTTTCACTTAGTTCTAGAAAATCAAGTGTTACCAGGAAAAGGAAATGCTTTATGAAGCATTTCTGTGGAGAGTAATAATGCCATTAAGATGCTAATGTCTGTAGGACCATTATTGTCTTTGTAGAACTGGCAGAATAGTGGGTTTCTGAACCGGGAAAAAAAAAAGTATTACTTATATGTATGCAAGAGCACAGAAGAGAGAACAATACCAGATGTAATTTTAAGAAATGAGATTTGCATAAGGTCTTGGTCCACAGTGTTTGCAGATATTGTGGCAAGGGCAAAATAAATTATTTAGACATGTCAAAGTGAGGAGAGAACCCACATCTATATCAAAATACTTGTCGTAGGGGACAGAAAACCCAACATGAGAAAAGAAGAAGCTGCCTTTTCAATGCAGTCTAAGTATGAAAAAGAAGTACAATAATGGCTAAGAAGGGAAAAGGCACCAAAAAGAAGAAAATGCTTTTAAGTGAGTGGGAAATAGCTATAAAAATACAAAATCTAAAAAGTATAAGGGTTTTCCAAATTTGTGATGTGAAATTGAAATTATATGATATGATACTATGAAGAGAAAATAGGAATTTAATATGATCTTTTTAGAAAAAGAGTTAAAATACCAAGAAAAAAACCCATATGAAAACTCTGAAAGTTGTAACCCTTGAATGAATCCTATTAGTACTGCTACTGCTACTAAAGGTAAATTAATTTTTAAAAATCCCCCAAATATAACATGTCCCTTACTAATTTTGAAAACAAGGTATCTGAAACACCAGCAGACTGTAAATAGAATAGCCTTTAAAATGGGAGCTGGTCCGAAAATTACAAAACCAGTTCAGGATTGTAACATTACTCTGTTAGATCAAGAGAGTGCTACCTATTGAGATTTCACCCACTTAATGCTTTGTCCTTTCTCAAGGACACAAGAGTATAATTTCATTATCTCATAGTGCTGATTACTGGACTGATTAAAATTAGCCAGGATAGTCACAACTGAGACTTTTACTTGTTTAGCTTTGTATTGAGGGTTGAACCCTGTAAGGGTTCTCCAGGAAAATCTAAACTCAGTCTCAGAGTGGTGCAGGATTGTGTAAGCATTTGTGATGAGCTCAGGCTGCAGCTGGCAGCTTGATGTCTACTTTCAGTTTCCAGTTTTGGGTTATGGGTTTTATATGCCTCCACCTAAACTAAGTGTAACCTATAGAATCATAGAATATGCTGAGTTGAAAGGACCCCACAAGGATCACCAAAGTCCAACTCCTGGCCCTGCACAAGACCAACCCTAAGAGTTAAACCTGAGAGTGCCTGAGAGTGTTGCCCAAAAATGCTTCTTGAACACTGTCTTGCTTTGTACTGTGACCATTTCTCTGGGGAGCCTCTGGAGAGTTCCAGTGCCCACTCTCTGTATGAATAAACCTTTTCCTGATACACAACCTAAACCTCCCCTGACTCAGCTTCATGTCATTTCCTTGAGTCCTGTCATGAGTGAAGAGATCGGTGTCTGCCCTCCTTTTCTGCTCACAAGGAAGTTGTAGGCTGCAATGAAGTCTCCTCTCAGTCTCCTCTCCAGGCTGAACAGACCAAGTGCCCTCAGCCACTCCTCAAACAGCTTCCTCTCCAGACCTTTCACCACTTCATTGCCCTCTTTTGGATGCTCTCTAATAGTTTAATGTCTTTCTTATATTGTGGCACCCAAAACTGCCCCCAGCACTCAAGGTGAGACTGGTAAATTGCAGAACAGACCAGGACAATCCCCTCCCTTGCCTGGCCAGTGATGCTGTGCCTGATGCCCCCCAGGACAGGATTGGCCCTCCTGGCTGCTAGAGCACTGCTGACTCAGATTCAACTTGCCATGGAGCAGGACCCCCAGGTCTCTTTCAGCAGCTGCTTTCCAGCCTCTCATTCCCCAGTCCATACACGCAGCCAGGTGTAGTATATGGAACTTGCCTCTGTAAACTTCCTGGAGTTTGTGATTGTCTGTCTGTAATTTTGTCAAGGTCTCTCTGCAGGGCCTCTCTGCCCCAAGGGAGTCTCTGTGTTTCATCACATCAACAATTGCAGACATACAGTAAATATTTGAATGAAAGTTTGAACCCTTATAATTTGAGCAATTTAAAATGATGCTATATATATTCATGCACAATGTGATTTCAATTGAGATGAGATTGATAATTTTACAGGTGAAATATGTCCCATTTAAAAGAATGGACAGAATGAAGGACCATAAATTTTACCAAAAGAATAGGAAGCAAGATATTGAAGTTTTAAAATATTCTATCCAAGAACTGCATAATATTTCAGTTTCATCTCCGTCTCCTACCCCTTTTAACTGAGAAGAAATGCATATTGACAGAAAAAAGGATTCATAGGTTAGCCTAGAGCAAAATGTTCTTATTTTTCAGAATCTTCCACTGCATTTGAGAAGATGGCCAGTAGTATGGTTTATTTTTTTCTGACATCTCCGCTTTTCACTTTTGCCTAAAGCAGAGTGGCAAGAAGGAACTGTAGAATCCTCCTTGCAAAAAATGCTGAAGGCCTGCTGCTCCTCAAAGTGGAATTTTCCAAAAGACGATTAAGAGTTTCTGACTCCCAACTAAAATCTAATTTAAATCTGAATCAAGATTTAACCTAGAATTTTTGACTCTTTTCTTTTAAGGGTAGGAGAGCTCTACTTAGAGGAGTGAAACAGACTTCCACTTCTTTAAATAATTGAAGTTTCATATAGCTAAAAGGAGCTACATTAAACAAGTCAGTTATGCAGTATTACTGACACATAGGAGAACTCAAAATTGTGCTGATAAACCCTACATCATGATTCATAGAAATTCACATTTTTTTTTCTTTACAGAATAGCTGTAAGCATCTTTCTTTAAAAGATGTCAAAATTTTACATGAGCTATGTGAATGAAACAGCTATACTGAGAGGACACAGAAGAATATTATAAAGAAATAATAATTTAAAGAAATTAAATTACGTCTAGATTTTTTTTCGTTATTGTGGTTAGGAGTAGTACATTTTTGGCATTTCAGACTTGTATCAAAATATATTCCAAGATTTGCAAGGATGGGTGTGGGGAAAATACTTCACATCTAGTTTCTAAGGGAGATTAAAATCTCTGTGCATAAAAAGAATGCTAACCAAAACTTGTTTAACAAAACCAATAACTGTAATCTTACATTCAAATTTCTTCTTAACACTCAAAGACCCCCACAGATTGCACTGTGAGTGCATTCAATCAACTAATATGTGGGAATTATATGATTTTTCAGCATTTAAGATAGTCTGTCAAAAGGGATTTGAGGTTTAAATTAAGAGATTCAATATTTATTGTAAGTGGAATTCTGTCTGAGGTATTCTAGTTTATTAACCAGAAAAAAGGTCCCCGCAAGTCATTCTGGATAGAATAAAAGTCTTGATAAAAGTTTTTTTGAAGGATGTCATTTGCTTCAGGATGGTGCTTCCCCCACACTCAGCTGTGGGAAGTGCAGTACAGTTTACAAGATGTTCTTTCAGCTGAATTACCAGCACAATTTGCTAGATGTTCCAGGATTTCTTCCCTCATTCAAGCATTTCCCTCATTCAAGAAAGATGAGTTCCTCATCTTTCTACTAGGATAAAAGAATGTGACTGCAAACCAAAACAAAAGAAACACACAGATCCAGGAAGCACTGGATTTTGGCTCAGTACTTGAGGTATACATGTTCAGTGAAATTGTAAACACTTGAGATACAGATGTAATTTCAATATATACTTTATTAGCACATTAAATGGCAATACTCAGTATATTCAGCTTCTGTGAATAGCAGTTATGAAAACTTTGCAAAAGTTTGGATAAATTGAATATACAAATGGTTTTGCTTTAGTACTGATGCTTATCATTTGTTTATTATGTTCTATTCTAGGAACTGGATGTAGTTCATTTATTCTATTTGTTTCCAAAATTCATATTCCTAACTTTCAAAAAGGCTTGTTCTTTTCTCCTCAGTGATGTACCAGTTTCCTGCTTTAGGTAAGATTTATAGCCAAGAGTTGTAACTTTTCATTTTATAAATGTACTTGACCTAAGGTTGAGTGTCAAATTTACCAGTTATCTCTTTTACTCCTCTAGTAAAAAGTCCTTCCATCTTTGTGATCTTCTATTATCTGCTGGGAGATAAGAGGGAAGCCTTTGGGAGTTATGTTGCTTCAACTTTGTCAGTCCCTAATTAGTTATTTCTCATGACCCTGTGAGCAGCATATCAAAGTTTTGTATTACCAAGAGACACTAGACAGAGTTTATACCACGTAGATAGCCAGAAGAGAAATATGTGGGCAGTCCTGAGAAAAGAGGTAACTTTGGTTTCCCAGAGGTTGCTGTATTCAGGTGAGGAAGGAGATGTGATTGGATTTTTCTAGTCACAAAGTGCAAGTATTTAGCCTACAGCCAGGGCAAGGAGCAGTTTGGATATCAGCAGTCATTGCTGGCTCATTTCCCTCACAGATGTATGTCTCAGTTTCCTTTTGCCCATCTTCCTCAACTGATGGTGTTACTTGGACACAACATGGCTCCTTGAGCTGCATGCAGTCAACAGCCACTGGGTATTCACATCTCACCTAATGTTACATAGATTAAAGGGAAAAAATATCTCTAGATCCAGCTTCTTTTCAGAGCAGTTGCATCTGGGAAGATTAAACATTGCTCCAACATGAAGTGCTGTCTCTAGCAAAAAGGGGCCAAAAGTTGTAGCCTAAAATCGTATCAAATAAAGCCCACACATAGAATCAAACAGGATGATTGAGGTTGGAAGACACTTCTGGGGAAATACCAGGACCAATCTCCTCAGAGTAGGGCCAGTTGAAACAAGTTGCTCAGGATTGTCTCTCATTGAGCTTTGAATATCTCCAGGAATGGAGACTTTAAAACCTCTCTGTGACATCTATCTCAGTGTTTGTTCATCCTCATAGTATAAAAGCACATAAAGCACATGCTTTTGTTTTTTGAGGTGGGTTTTTGTTTTTGTTATCGTTTCTTCTGTGGTTTGAATGGGGCTTTTTCACATCATTTTATGCCCATTGTCTCTTGCCCTGTCAACAGGAAAAGAGAAAAATCTAGCTCTTTATTCTTAAGTCCTCCCATCAGCTATACACAATGAGACTTCTCTTCTCTGGGCTGAACAGTCCCAGCTCTCTTTTGGTGTATCCTTCTATGTCAGATGCCCCAGTTCCTCGACCTTTTTCATGGTCTTTGTTGGACTTGCCCTAGAAAATCTATATCTGTCTTGTACTGGGAAGCCCGAAACTGGACACAGTTTTCTAGACATGTCTCATCAGGGTTGGGCAGATGGAAAGAATCTCCTCTGAGTTATCATCAAAGGTCTTCCATATATTGCCCAGATGCTGTTCATCTTTACTTAAAGCACACAGTTGCTAGTTCATGGTCAACTTGTTTTTCACCAGAGACCCCAGGTCTGCTAGAAAACACTGCTTTCCAGAAAGTTATTCTCTAGTGTGTACTGATGTAGGGTATTATTCCCCCTACATGCAATTTCCATTACTGAACTTCATGAGCTTCCTGTCAGACCATGCCTTCAGCCTGCTGAGGTCCCTCTGAATGGAAGAATGATGCTCTGGTGCATCAAACATTCCTCCCAGTTTTGTATCTTCTCCAAGCTTGAATCCATTGCCCAGGTCACTGATGAAGAGGTCATAGACAATTGTTTGTTGTGGTATCAGCCCCTGGGGTACATGTGGCTCCATCCTCAAGGTTCAGCTCACTGACTTCCTGAGCTAAATGTCCTTTCTATAAATGTAGTATTTTCAAAAGTATGTATGAATTTGTCTGTCATGAACTTTTCCTCACCTCGTTTAAGTGAGGCATTTGCTAGCAGAGGTAACTTGCCTGGATGTCAGTGATGCTCAGGATTTCAGACCTGTCAACAGAAAACCACAGGAGGGTCACTAGGGTGCTTTCAATTCCCAATGGTCACATTATTTTTTCTAAGAGACACTTGCTTATTGAACTTTTAAAATTTATTTAGTGGCAGACTTCACATAGTCACAGTTGGTAAATTTATTACAGTTTCTTCTTATAAGGTGAAAATAGGCGAGCTTAGACATTGTGAGATATCTTTTGACAAACACTGTCATAAAAAGCAACTACGGTTTTAGTTTATGAGTCCTGTTTAATTATAAACTTTCTAAAATTATTGCACTCATTATATAAAATTTGCTTTTTAAATATATCAGTTATAAAAAAAAAACCCCTCTGAAATTCAGAAAAAAAATATAATAATTCACTAATTATAAACTAACTCAGTTTGTGTTTAGCTGATGCTTTTTCCAGGAGACTGACAAATCAATAGAAATTGAAATCAATTTGTTGGCTGAATAATTTTGGAGCTCAAATTTCAGCTAAATGGTCTAAGTGGAATAAGGTTTATCAGATTTTTAAAAGTTGATTAATGTGTAAGGGAAAAATCCAATACAGTAGTACAGTACTTGAATGCTTTGCAATGTGTGAGAAGCACACAAGTATCTATGGTAAGTATGGATGACTGTAATGGCTTGTGGGAATTCTTTTTAAAATTTTGCCAAGGACATCAAAACCAAAGTGATAGTAGGAAATTACAGCTCTAGACATGATTATAGACTGGTAAGCATTTTTCTATAAATTTAAAAAAAATTGAAAAAAAACCCTAATTGCACTATTATTTTTCTACATTGCCATCAGCTTTTTTATTTAATCAATATACATTTTTCAGAAACACAGTAATACTATACTTTTTTAATACATGTCTGGCTCCTTTGTTTATTCCTGTTTAAAGAAAAAAATATATACTTGTCACTCTGTGAACCTCATGCTATGTTAGTGAAGTTTGCATTTTTTCTGAAATACTTTGAATTTGACTTCAAGGCTTTGAAATGAGGGAACACTCTCCTGTTGGGACTTTTTATAAGTAGAGGCAGAGGAAAATGATATTGTTGGAAATTATTTAAATGTAGAAATTTTGTAAAGTATAGTATGTAGGAATTAGTAGCCGTTTGAAGTGTGGTGTAACCTTTAGAGTGTGTAACCATAGTATTCAAGCAACCGTAACGAATGTTTAATCAGGGAGGGAAGCAAGAATGTTGATCTGTATACAATGTACTGGAAATCATGATAGGTACTTGATTTATAGTCTTGTTTGTAGCTTAAGGAGTATATCGTGAGTTTCACAAGAAGCCAGTTATTAAGAAAGGGAATTGTTGGGGAAGGGGGGTCTGTTACTTGGAGAAATTTGTAACAAACTGTAGTATATAAGGAGATCGATGTATCAGTAGCGTTGGAGCTCTGATTTGGGACAGGGGTCCCCGGACTCCCGGGCCCTCAATAAAGCACCGCACAAAACTTACGGGTTTTGTGTCTTTGTTCGGGCAACAGTTTTTCTGGCGACCGCGGCAGGACTCCGAGGGTGGCTGGGGCGGTTCACGTCCCGATTTGCTCCAAAGCCGGCGCCGAGCACTTCTCGGGGAGACATCGGTTCGTGCCCTACCCCCGCACCTGTCGGACAACTGCATAAGGTAAGCCCAAAAGGTGCTTTATATTGAATAAGGGGATATTGGATTTGGTGGATTTGGTGGAATAAGCCTAGGCCCGGCCGTAAGACGTAGAAAATACGCAGGACCGGATTTTACCCTTCGGGGTAAAAAGGTTTTACCCTTCAGGGGTAAAAAAAAAAAGGTGTGGAGGTATTGGTATATTGGAATATTATAATTGTATGGTGTAGAGGTATTGGTAGTATAATTGTGTAGTATGATGCCGTTTAAGACGTTTAAGGCATTAGTTCAAGCAAATAGTAAATGTAAAATGTAAAAATAGTAAAAAAAATAGTAAATGTAAAAAAATAGTAAAAAAAAATAGTAAATGTAAATGTAAAAATGTAAAAAAAATAGTAACTGTAAAATGTAAAAATAGTAAAAAACATGCCATTAGGTTGTATATCAAAACGATGGAAAAGTGAAGGATATGACCAAGAGTTGGACAAAGGAAAGATGATTGATTATTGTAATCACTGGTGGCCGGAGTATGAAATTGGAGAAGCTGGGTGGCCGGTGAACGGTACAATAGGAGTGAGAATTATGGAATCTTTGATGCGGTTTTTGAGGAGAAATGAGAAATGGGAGGAAATGCCATATTTAGACTTGTTCTTTGTTTTAAGTCGAAAGGAGGAGTAACAGCGAGAATGCAATATTTTGGTGTTGGACGTAAATGAGGAAAAAGAGTGTGTTGGTTGTAAGCAGAGAAAAGAGTGTGAGTTGGGGTCTACCGTGGAGGAAGATTTGTCTTACTGTGTAGCTCCGCTAAGAGTTTCTGAGAATCCTGGCTCTATTAACCCTTCTGCGCCGCCTGCTGAATATATAGGATTTAGTGAGAGTGAGACCGATGATGATAAGAAGGAGAATGTTAAAAGGACCCCATTAGCAGAACGAACACGCAAGGGGAGAAAAGGGCAAAAGAAGCCACAGCTAATTGCGCCATTGAGAGAGGCTGTGGGACCCCAAGGGGAAAGGATCCTTATAAAAGTACCCTTTTCCCCAGGAGATTTGGTGATCTGGAAACAATCTGCGGGGAGTTACCGGGAGGATCCTGAAAGGGTGGCAAGGGTGGTTAAAATGGTAATAAAAACACAGAACCCAGATTGGAATAATTTACAGGTGTTACTAGACACAATATTAGACTTTACTGAAAAGGAAATGGTTATTTGGGCTACTAAAGAAAAAGCAAGGGATGACATCCGATTACGGGGGGGTGAATAAAACGATTGATGAGGTAGTTCCAAGTGAGGACCCTAGATGGGACCCTAATTCAACAGGGGGAATGAGGGCCGTGAAGCGGTATCAGGAATTGTTAATTGAAGGAATCAGAACAGGAATACCTAAAACCATGAACTGGTCAAAATTGTATTCAGTTAAACAAGATAAAAACGAGTTACCTTCTGCCTTTTTGGAAAGATTGAAGGATGTGGCTCGGAGATTTACTAATTTGAATGTAGAAGAGCAATCGGGAAAACTCCAGATTGCATTGTTGTTCATGGGTTAGTCACAGGAAGATATTAGGAAGAAATTGCAGAAATTAGAGGGGGAAGATACTCGGGACCTGGATAAATTGCTAGAAGTGGCCTGGAAAGTATATAATAACAGGGAGAAGGAGGCAGCCAGAAAGCAGCAAGCTAGTCTATTAGCTGTGATACAACAAGCAAGGGCAGGCGGGAGGGTTAATCGGGGTTGCGGACGAAGTGGAATGTGAATGACTAGGGGACCTAGGGGAATGATAAGAAGAAGGGGAGGATTTGGGTTTGCCCCAGGCATGGAAAGACTAGACCCCAATCAATGTGCGTTTTGCCGACAATTAAGACACTAGAAAAATGAGTGTCCGATAAGAACCGGAATAAGAATGGGGCCAGCTATGGGAAATGTAGGTATAGGAATTATTTTGCCTGGAGGATTTGCAGGGAGGTCAGCAGATGTCGCCCAAGCAATGGTCCTGGGACATTATCAAAATCAAAGCTGACTAGACCGGGACTTGAAAGTAGTTCTAGAAGTAGAGGGGGAAAGTCAAGAATTTATAGTAGATACTGGAGCTACTTATTCTGTACTCAATAAACGAATAGGACCTTTAAGTGATACAACAGTCCAGGTAGTGGGTGCAACGGACAAAATAGAGGAGAGACCATTTTTGCAACCTTTAAACCTCCGATTTAGGGGAAAGGAACTGGACCATCAATTTTTGTACATGCCAAATTGTCCAATGCCCTTATTTAGAAGAGATCTTTTGTCTCGACTAAATGCAAAAATAATATTTGAGAAAGGATGAGTAAAATTGGAGATACCGGATAAACAGATAGCAGGTATATTTGTGATTAAAGAAATAGATGCTTCAGCTATTCCTGAAGAAATGGAACAAGCAGTAGTACCATGGGTATAGGAAATGGGAATCCCGGGGAAATCAAAGGCAGCCCAACCGGTGAAAATAGAGTTAAAGGAAGGAGTTAAACCGGTAAGAGTGAAACAATACCCTTTGAAACTGGAGGCTAGGAAAGGAGTGACTCCTTTGGTCAAGCAATTTCTGGACCAAGGAATCTTGCAGGAATGTGAATCAGAATATAACACCCCTATTTTTCCAGTAAAGAAACCCAATGGGAAATATCGGTTGGTCCAAGACCTAAGGGCTATCAATGAAATAGTGAAGGACATACATCCAGTTGTTGCTAATCCTTATACCTTGTTGACATCTGTATCAGAGAAATTTAAATGGTTTTCTGTGATTGACCTCAAAGATGCCTTTTTCTGCATCCCACTGGCAGTAGAAAGTAGGAAATATTTTGCTTTTGAATGGGAGAACCCAGATTCTGGAAGAAAGAGACAACTGACATGGACAAGGCTCCCGCAAAGATTTAAAAGCAGCCCCACGATATTTGGAAATCAATTGGCCAAGGAATTGGAGGACTGGAAGAATACTCAGGTAACAATATCTCCCTTTGCCTATGTGATTTTACAGTATGTGGATGACATCTTTTTGGGTACTGAGGAAAGAGAAATATGTGTCAAGCTAACTACTGATTTGTTAAACATGCTGGGTCAAGCTGGATATCGGGTTTCAAAGGAAAAAGCACAGTTGGTTAAAAACAACGTGATCTATTTGAGTTGCGAGATTACCCAAGGTCATAGACGATTGGGGGTGAATCGAGTAGAAACAATATGCGCTATTCCATTACCCCGTAATCATCAGGAACTGAGATCCTTTTTGGGAATGGTTGGGTGGTGTCGTTTGTGGATAATGAATTTCGGTCTCCTTGCTAAACCACTGTAAGAGGCCTTGAAGGAGCACCAGCTGGAATGGACATCTCAGCAGAAAAGGGCTTTCCAGGAGCTGAAACAGGCATTGAAGGAAGCCCCAGCTCTGGGACTTCCGGACTTAACCAAAGGATTCCAGCTGTACGTTAACGAGAGACAGAAATTGGCCTTGGGGGTTCTTACCCAGAAGGTTGGAACATAGAAAAGGCCAGTGGAATACTTTTCTAAACAGCTGGACTCGGTAAGCTCTGGGTGGCCCTCTTGCTTGCGAGTGGTAGCTGCAACAATTGCTCTTATCCAGAAGGCCCAGAAATTGACCTTAGGAACAAAAATGGAAGTATTTGTTCCCCATATGGTCATGGCCGTCCTGGAACAAAAGGGGGGACATTGGCTGTCATCCAGCCGTATGTTGCAGTATCAAACAATATTGAGAGAACAAGATGATGTAGAAATAAAAACCACTAACCATATCAATCCAGCAGAATTTTTGCGCGGAGACCGAGAGGAGGGAGAATTGGCACACGATTGTGTTGAAGTAATTGAACAGGTGTATGCCAGCCGACCTGACCTGAAAGATGAACCATTGGAGGAACCAGATTGAGAACTCTACACGGACGGATCCAGCTTCGTAGAAAATGGGACTCGATATGCAGGGTATGCTGTGGTAACCCTGGACCAGGTAATAGAAGCCAAAGCACTGATGCCCGGAACGTCTGCTCAGAAGGCAGAGATAATTGGACTTACTAGGGCCCTGTATTTGAGTAAAGACAAGAAAGTTAATATATGGACAGATTCTAAATATGCATTTAGTGTAGTCCACGTGCACAAGGCATTGTGGAAAGAGAGGGGACTGTTGAATTCACAGGGAGCCAGTGTTAAGCACCAAGAGGCAGTACTACAGCTGTTGGATGCTATACACAGTCCTGAGGTTGTTGCAATTATGCACGTGAGGGGACACCAAACCGCTGAGGGAAAAATCTACCAGGGAAACCGGTTTGTTGATGCCGTCGTAAGACAAGTTGCACGAGAGGTATGGACTCAGATGGCTCTAATACCGGTAAGGACTAACCCCGCGACCCCATACTTGAATCAAGAACCAGTGTATTCGACGGAGGATGTGAAGCTAGTAAATTTATTAGGGGCACAAAAGAATCAGACTGGATGGTATGTTACTTCCCTAGGACAAGTTGTAGTGCCAGCCCGAATAATGAAATTTATTTTAGAATCAGAGCATAACAAATGCCATTGGGGAGCAGAAGCATTGGTTAAATTTTAAAGAATGAAGTCATCTCTAATCAGATGTTAACAATGGCAAAAAGGGTTAACGCAATGTGTCCTGTGTGTTTGAAAAACAATCCAATAGTTAGGAGACAAATACAAATGGGGAAATTACAGGTTGGACCACAGCCTGGGGATTATTGGCAGGTTGATTTCTCTGAATTACCAAAGGCCCAGGGATATAAATATTTACTTGTGTATGTATGTACATTTTCAGGTTAGCCAGAAGCCTTTCCATGTCGAACAAATCAGGCAAAGGAAGTAGTAAAGACACTGCTAAAGGAAATAATACCGAAGTTTGGGGTACCTCTGGGGTTATCATCAGACAGGGGCCCACATTTTATTGCAGGGATAGTGCAGGAAATAGCCAGAATACTAGGCATCACTTAGAATTTACATACGCCCTGGAGGCCCCAGTCCAGTAGTCAGGTGAAAAGGATGAATCAAACACTGAAAGGTCAAATCAGGAAAATTTGCCAGGAAGCTAAGCTATATTAGCCTCAGGCCTTGCCCCTGGCATTGCTCAGGATTCGTATAAAGCCCCGAGAGAAGATAGGTGTAAGTCCATACGAAATATTGTATGGCAGACCATATCACGCCACTGTACTAAAAGGAGAAATGCGTGTGAATGGGAATAAGGCAATTGCAGAATATATAGTATCACTCAATAAGACTTTGAATTCTCTAAGGAATACCTTGCAGTGAAATAGGCCACTCACGCTAAAGAATCCTGTTCACGACATACATCCTGGGGATCAAGTGTACGTCAAAAATTAGATGACAGATCCACTACGGAAATCATAGGGTGGACCTTACCAGGTAATGATAACGACCTACACAGCAGTGAAGGTAGCGGGGACGGACGCTTGGATCCATTACACCCGAGTGAAGAAGGCTCCGCAGCAGTGGGAGACTTAGATGATAACCCCCACTCGAATGATTTTCCGCGCAAAGCTGCCTTCTTAATCATTCTGTTGTTAGTTTTAATGAAAATAATTCCTGTACATGGGTTTATCAGGGTGGAAACAGAAAACAAACGGGTTACAAAGGTAATGGAAATAGATATTCAACTAATTTGTGCATTGTATGATGACCAGGGAGCTGGAGTCGAGGAGATCCAGGTAGAATGGCAGCAAGAAGCTGAGGAAAGCCAGGGAGAAGTGAGTCTGGATTGGGATCAAGATGCTCAACAAGGAACTACAATGCTGAGACTGACTAAGGTAGCCACAAATAATTCTAAAGAGTACATCTATTTAGTTAGGATTCGGAGTAATGTTGATTATAAGAGAATCCAATTACAAGTGTTATCATAGGAAGAGACCTACTCAGAAAACATAGTAGTGTAGCCAACATCAGCAGTTGTAGATCTATGGGAGGGCCCACCACTTAGGATAAATTGCCCCTTTTTAATAAAATCTAGATACCCAAGGAATTTACGTGTCAAATGGTGGAAGCAAAATAAAAATTTAACCTAGGATCAGATAGAAACAGGAATAAGTTAGTAGGAGTACAAAAACCAAGGAAAAAGTTAGCTAAATATCACTGACCCACAAATAGGCAAAACAGAAGGGATCTACTTATGCATAGTAGAAGATGATATGGCTGGAGCATATGGATTGAGGATGGTTCAGGCAAAGTCTCATGGTGTATATCAAGAAGCAAGAGGACAGGCATTTCTGAAAAAGCATATAAGGAGAGATCGGAGGGAAATTAGTCCCCTAAAACGGAACGAAGAGCAGGAAAATTTAATAGTAGGGTTGATCAGGGACTTTGGAATAATGCAGAATATCACCAAAATAACTGCTTGTTTGCCGTTACCACAAGCTGCAGGGGAACCTATACCTCGGGGAATAATACCAATAACCGAGATGCCGGAATCTTTTAAAAATGTATCTTGGACTTGTCAGACAGTGCCAAAGTCAGTAGTAGAATGGAAAGATGTATGCAAAACAATTAGAACTATGACCGAGGCAGATTGTAAATTGAAACACAATTATTACGGGTGGATCCAAAATACAAAAAGGTGTTTAATTACATTTCCAATCGATGAGCCATGTAACAGGCTACGAATCAGAAACATAATCCATCGAAATGAGATGAAGTGTCAGAACATCACACAGAACTATGATACCTGGCAGGGGTGGAAAACATTGTGGGGTTCTAGTGTTTTAGAGCATTATAATTATTTGGGAGAAGTTCAATGGTGTATTCAATGGTTAGGGAAGCGAAACCAATCCTATTATAGAACTCTTGTTACATCCACATCCTCTAGAGCATTTAAGGCACAGAAAGAGGAATAGAATTGCACACAAGTTTTCACGTGCGACACTCCAGAGGATCAGATAGGACTAGTACCAGTTAAAATGGCCTTGAAGTGGGGATGTGAGTGTAGGGGATATAATCATACAGTAAACAAGGCATCAGTACATGAACCCATAAATTGTAGATATACAGCTGTGCACAGCCCAGGAAATTTGGTTTGGGTCATGGGACACGGACAGTGGACTACCCATTTACCACTAGATGGGCCCACCACTCAAATTACCCTCGAAATTCCCACCCTATGTCCGTATTAGAAGCAGAGCAAATTAAAACATAAAGAAAGAACAAAAAAGGAAGCAAATCCAGAGGAACAATGGCATGAACCTGATGCAGGAGTGAAATTTGGATGGATATTGGAATCTTTGTTCACCCCAGTAGCTACTTATCGAAACAGAGAAATGTTAAACAACCTGTTAGGGCAGACAGAGAGATTGGCAGCAGCTACAAAGAAAGGGTTCAAAGATCTAAATTTACAATTTCAAGCTACGTCAAGGATGACTCTCCAGAATCGAATAGCCTTAGATATGTTGCTGTTGAAGGATCATAGAGTTTGTGGTTACCTCAGCCAGAGAATAGATCATTGTTGTATTCATATACCAAATGTAACTGTAGAGGTTGAAAAGGATATTTCTCAGTTAAACAGAATAGAAGAGAAGACAAAGGAAATTAAAAAAGAAGCACAACATAACTGGATAGGAGCAGTGTTTGATTCCTTAGGACTCCATCTCTCTGGTTGGATTACATCCCTAATACAATATACACTAATGTTGTTAATATCTATAGCCATCATTTGGAGTGTGTATAGATGTCTTATAGGAGTCATCGAGAAGGAAAAGAAACGATCTCTTCGGTTGATGAAAGCGATGACTCGAGGAAGACAGGAGGAAGAAACCCATGAAGAAACCCGTGCAGCTTCCCACGTTACTGAATGATTGAGCATCCTTGCAGCAGGACTGAAGGATGCTCAAAAGGGGGGAAATGTTGGAAATTATTTAAATGTAGAAATTTTGTAAAGTATAGTATGTAGGAATTAGTAGCCGTTTGAAGTGTGGTGTAACCTTTAGAGTGTGTAACCATAGTATTCAAGCAACCGTAACGA
The DNA here is from genome assembly GCF_015832195.1 of Motacilla alba alba. Classification (NCBI taxonomy): domain Eukaryota; kingdom Metazoa; phylum Chordata; class Aves; order Passeriformes; family Motacillidae; genus Motacilla; species Motacilla alba. The sequence continues at coordinate 74,852,286 of NC_052017.1, forward strand.
ATGTTTAATCAGGGAGGGAAGCAAGAATGTTGATCTGTATACAATGTACTGGAAATCATGATAGGTACTTGATTTATAGTCTTGTTTGTAGCTTAAGGAGTATATCGTGAGTTTCACAAGAAGCCAGTTATTAAGAAAGGGAATTGTTGGGGAAGGGGGGTCTGTTACTTGGAGAAATTTGTAACAAACTGTAGTATATAAGGAGATCGATGTATCAGTAGCGTTGGAGCTCTGATTTGGGACAGGGGTCCCCGGACTCCCGGGCCCTCAATAAAGCACCGCACAAAACTTACGGGTTTTGTGTCTTTGTTCGGGCAACAATATGGACAGTCTAACTTTAAAGTCTTTTTAAAAAAAATATTGACAGAAAACCATTAATTTCACACACATGTTCTTAATTTTATGATATGACACTGGTGGTTTGGAATGCATTTCCCGTGGCAGTGATACACTGTACGAAACAATAACACAAATCACAGTTCGTTCATAATGTCTCAACTTTCTCCTCTTTTTGAACAATGGTAAATCATATGGTTGGATCATGTTATTCTGTAACCTAGAATGTCCTAGAGGCTGATCTCCATTCAGCATTGAAAAGCTAGACTTGGCTCATGCCTTTGAGACCAAATAAGGTATGAAGTGATTTATTATCTTTTATGATTTGACTCCTGAATAGCTGAGATAGACAAAAAAATCGAAATATCCTTATTTCTACAAAATGAAACAAAGTTTTTAGATAATAATTTTTCTGTTGCCAAAAATTTTTGCTGTAGGTCTTAGAGGTGTTTTGTAAACAAAATTGTGCTTGTACAAGTACTTGCAACAATAGTGAAGTGCTGAAATTCAACCAAGAGTGTTTGTCAGTTAATGTACAGTTCAGGTGTGCTGTATGGCTGAGTGCTTTTACCACCTGAAGTTTGTATTAAGAGGCTAATAAAAATGCCCTGGAGTGTTTTAATATTGTTACTGTATGTCTCTTTAAGCATCAATTACTTTATTTAAACTATGTTTTTAAAACATTTTTCTCTTAAGATTACTTCTTTCTACATAAAATTAAAATCCCTCTAGCAGTAAAAGAATAAAATAGGAAACCCACTATTTTAATGTGAATAGAATTTTTTCATTCACTATGTATTATTTTATAAAGTATTTTTATTTTTATTTCTTTTCCTGTGTTACATTTGAATCTTACTGTCATTTGCCTATCCTTCAAGCGTAGCTGTGCTTTCTCCTTTCATTGTTTTTCCAATTCCTTATTTTTTTCACATTACACCAAATGTTCTCTGATGCACAATTTTCTTTGTTATCTTTTGTTTTTACCAGCAACTGCAATTATCCTAATATTTTAAGCTACTGAATTGCTTAAGAGCTATCCTAAGCTTTTCAGAACCTGCAGGGTTTGTTTGAGGTGCTTCATTAAAAGTGGCCTAAATAAAAATGGTAGTTACAGAAAGATGGAAACTTGTGCTGAATCTTATATAGACAATTGTTCTACTTGTGGGTTGTCAGGTCCCTCATGGGTTGACGAGATTTGTTGGCTATTTTAAGCCCTCGCAGACCATATGAGCTGTGCCCTTTAAATTTTGTGAAAGTCAGTGGTAAAAATGTATAATGTATCCAGAAAAATATTCTGCTTAGGAAATTGTTATGCAGCAGAATTCTAGTATGTCTGACCTTTTCCTCAGTTGTGTAGATGTCACCATACAAATATAATGAAGTGCAAACTGCCAGCTACTTTAAACAAAGTAGTTATATGGGGAAAATTTTAATCATAGCATATTTCAAAGAAGCGTTGGATTATTTTTATCATTTCTATAGAATCATTGTCACTTAAAATAAGACCATACACTTTTTACAAATAGTTTCCGTTGACTTCTGTTAGATATATGCTATGCTTTCCCTTGTGGATGGCAATGTTGTAAAATGAAAACAATTGGATGTCTCTACCATGTATATCAGAAAACTTCATGATTGCCATTTAAAAATATAAAAGCCTTTTAAAGTCCAGCTGCAATTTTAAGAGCTAGGTTGGGAGCTTCCGCTTATCTTTCTATGTGAAATCAAAATGGAAAATAAGTAATTTCAATATGTCTGAAATGCTAATGAGAAGGACAGCCAAGCTTCAAAGAAAATTGTCATCTAATTCTGGAGTCCACCAGTTACATCTTCTCTCAGTCAGCTTGACTGCTGAAAGGCCTGCCTTTCACCACAGAGGTAAATTAGCTCTCTCTGAAGTGCTACAGCCGGGTAGGAAGGGCAGTTTCTCTTTGAAGTTTGACCACTAGCACTTCTTTCTCAAGGAGCTGAACTTCAAAGGGAAATATTGTTTCTTTTCTTTTTTGGATGTTGTATTCAGTTGTATATGAAAGAGAGCTGTCCTATGTGTGTAGAGAGAAAAGCATTCTTTTAAACAATATCTCTGCATATATATTAAATTGAAGTTTCAGATTACTTTCTCTGTGATTCAATAAGCTGAATAGTGGTTGGGGAGAGCTACTAGACACTTATAACTCTCTAATTACAGGATTTTCAAGAATGGATAAGAAAGAGAGAAAATATCAAAATGGTGATTTTTCTTACTAGCATTCAATTTTATTTATAGTAGGAACCAACTCTTTGCCAAAGAAGCCTCCAAATCCAATGACTGCTCATCTGGTTTAAATTTTGTTCTTTACTGGATAATATTTAGAAGTTTGTTATAGAAATTGTGGTTAGAAACACATATGGAAGCCATCCAAACTCCTGCTCTCAGCAAGATTATCACCAATAGATCACACCAGCTGTGGTTTGGTGTAATGAAGTCTTAGAAGCTGGCAGTCGGTGTAATGAAGTCTTAGCAGTTGGAATGATGGAGGCCATGCTGCTTCCCTAGGTGACCTGTTCTACAGCTGAAATAGCCTCCAAATATCTAATTTGAAGGTCTCAGGCAGGTAATTTTAGCCATTTCCCCTTTGACTTTTCTGTCTGCCACCTTTAGAGAGAGTTAGACTCGGTCATCTTTCTAACTTTCCTTCAAGTGCTCTGGTTTTCTCTTAAACTGCCCTTTGACCTTGGCTTCTCCAGATGAAATAAGCATATCTCCCTCGACCTGTCCTGAAGGTCATGACCTTTTTGAACTGTGGGGCCCAAAACTGTAGGACTACTGTGGGTCACAGTAGTCCAGGTTTGGGTCCATTGCCACTGAGTAGAATGGAATATGTGGTCTGGTGGTCACAGTCCTCATAATGTAATTTAACATGCTGGTTGCTTTATTTGTGACAAGAGAGCACTGCTGGATTATATTCAGTTTTGTGTCAACTGTAATACCCACTTTCTTTTCAGCTGGTTTCCATGGACCAGTAAAACTATTATAACTGCAGCTGGTCTGATTCATACCAAGCAGCCCCAATAATACACCATGGCAGTCAGAGAAAGAGTAGTTTGTCATTAGTAGAGCTATCTGGAACATTTCCATTTAGAAAAAGCTTAAGTAATGCTGCTCATAAGCTACACACTTTTCCTTTGCATGGGAGTGTTTCTTGCACATTAATAATATCCTGAAATTCGGAAGAATGAGCACCAGCTGTAATGATGGAATGAGTACTAGAGTCTTGAAGACCTCATGAATTATCTTTAGAACTTTTTTCTCTCGTGATTAAGCACTTATAATCTAGACTTACAAGAAATGGACTTACATCCTTGAAATATTTAACAGTTTTTGTATAGAGTAGATGAGCTGTAAAATTACATAAAGTCTTTCACAATTGACCATTTTCAATTAACTTCAAGGAGGAATATTAGGAGTAACTTAAAATTTTACTACACGCTGTAGCAGTTAGAAACATCAATAGGAAACTCTCATTGACTTCAGTAGGTCTGGGGAGAAAGGTAAAACACTGATACATACACTTCCAAATGAAGAGGTAGAATGGTGCAGCCACAAGTCTCACCAGTTCTTTCAAGATTAACATTATACAAAGCCAAAATAATAGCAGCATATCTCAAATATTGGAATAGAATATAACTAAACTATGTTCTGTAGTGACAAGGAGAGGTTTATAGCTGTGCAAAATTTTTGCAGTGTCCAACATCAATTAACAGTCCTGTTAATCACTGTTATTCTTGATCACACTTTCTTACCTGCCTGTTTCAGGTTTTGTTTGGTTTTACTTAATTGTAATTAATTAATCCTAATTTACACAAACATTTTTATCTTAGCCTACATGCTTTTAAATTTTATTGTTATGTGTAGGAGAGACAGAAGTTGCATTGTTTGGCCTCAGAATTATGCTGAAATCTTTCATAGCGAAAGGAGGTCAGATTTTATGATAAGAATTTTTTTAAATTGTATTTTATCACTTTTGTGTGAAAGCTTATTTGGTCTGTTTTATTAATTCTAAATATGCTAGTATTGTAAAAAAAGGAACCTAGACAAAAGAAGTAAACAAAATGTGCTGTAAGCCTGATCATTTTGCTATAGCATCAGTCAAATATTGTGCTTTTTTCCCATTCAGTGTTAGATTTTGTATGCATTGTTTCATGACAGAGAGTTCTGGCTGACTGTACTTCTGTACTTCTCTTATGGAGATATATGTGGTTCACTGTGGTGATTGCTAAAACAGGAATAGTTTATTGTGGCAGTCTTCAGATTTTCTTGTACACCATCCCTGTACACAGAACTGTAGAATTTCTGAATGAACTGAAAAGATTCTGAATTCATGTTTTCACTGGAGTGGATAGTTTAAATTAAAGAGCTGATTGATCTAGCAACATAGTAGTTTGTTAAAAAAAAAAAAAAAAAAACAAAACAAAACCAAAACCCAAACCTGAAATTTTTCCAATAAAAATGTTATTGTCCCACCAGTATATAAGAATAAGAAAACAGTGAAGATTGCTTTTCTGTTAGACAAAGCTGTAAAGTTAAATCTTGGGAGATATATCTGAGATTTGTCTAAGTCCTTGGAAGATTGTGGTAGGTAAGTCTTGGCTAACAGACAGATCCCCACACAGCTGTTTTCTCACTCCTCCTATGAGGGGACAGAATAAAAAAAGAAATCTTACAGATTAAGGCAAAGATAGGGAGATTGCTTACATTTAGTGTACAACAGGCAAAAAAGACTCTATATGGTGGAAATTAATTTTTTTTGTCAATTTAAATAGATTTAACTGAGCAACAAAAGACAAAAATAAAGCAACACCTTTCCTTACCTGTTTGTCATGCCTAACTTCACCTCTTCACTCCCAAGCCCTCCCCAAGCAGCAATGGAAGATATGGGTGAAGAAAGAGTGTTACCTTCAATTTTTATTTATTTTAGCCTTTCCTGTCAGCTGTAGGAAACAGATGGTACTTGGTTTGACAATATGAGGGCCTTTTTTTCCAAATTATTTAAATAACAGATTGAACCTTTACCAACTAAATGCTTTGTGTGATAGAATCCACATTTTTTTATTTTAACCTAAACCTAAATCATACTGAACTACTAGCCTGATTCTTCTGGAAGCTATTTACACGAATTTACTCCTCAATTATCATGGAATGCTACTGCAAAATATAAACTTTTTATATATATACACACACCAGACTGGTAATCTGATTTTTAATGACAAATTTAGACAATATTTTGACGTTCTTCTTCATTTCATTGCATTTGATTGCTTCACCATTTCTGAAAGAAGGGCACTGTTTTGAGATGTTTCCACTAAAAAATACTCAAAGGTAGATGAGTTTACTGTAAGTAATGTCAATTGACATTTTATTACCAGTGTAGTATATTTTACCACTCCTTCAAGTGCTTTAGGAAATGAAGCAATGTAACATAACAGAGATATTGCTTCAGAACTCAGTCCTCTACAGTAGGTGGCTTGAAATGCGTGTGCCAAATAGCATGGAAAACGAAACCAGAACAAAACAACTCTTCAGGAGCCTCTGCTTCCCAGTATGAACTTTATAGCTGACACCCTGGGTTTTCATTGTCAGTAATCTTACATTGAAACAGTCTCAGTCTCATAACCCTGAAGTTGTTTTTCAGAAGTTCTCTCTCATTAATTCTTGCTTGAAGACATATAATTAAAACCTCACAAGGTGTTTCTTGGTAAAAGGTAGGTACCTTTTACATGAAGATAGAACACAAATCCCACTCTTAATACAATGGACCTTCTCACCTGGCACTCTCATAAAACCAAGATGTTGCCAAATAAATTGGCTGCGAGTGCAATCAGTGCCCTGCAGTGCTTTTGTTAATTATATTGCCATAGTGCCTGAGACAGATAGCAATCTTTCCAAAGGAGCAGGCAGATTTAAAGAGGCAGAATTAATTAAAATTGATTTTTGCAGTCTGTCATGTTGAGCTCTGCTGGGAGAGTTTTCTTTCCCTTTCTCTCTGTAATTCCTGCTGTAGTAGTACATGTAACAGGTAGTTGCCTCACCTTGGTTTACTGATTATGGTGAATGAATGGATTTGTCTGCTGTGATAGGTACAGGACAGCATAGGATTAGAAGACATCAACATTTACTTCATTTGAGTACCACCCAGAGAAAATATATTTTTTTTCCCAACTTTCTGGGTTCACTAAAAAAGGGGACTAAAAAAGAAAATTTCCATGGCCACAATTTTTTCAGTTGAGCTCATAGTTTGGTTTAGTATGTCCAGAGATACAGGGCTATAAACCTTTGTTGCAGATATGATAGAAAATGGCAGTGGAAGGTGTGCAAGAATGAAAATACTCCAACAGTGTCCTTGGAGCACAGAGATATCCTGATGTGAACAGTGGATTTATTTCTTATATATGAGGCTCATTATCAAGGAATATTGCTCAAGAATTACTGAGCTCCTTTACCCAGTTCAAATTTTATATGGAATTCTTCTCATATTTAAAATATCAAAAAGTTGAGCATTTATAAATAACCTTGAAGAAAACGTCAGCTGTTTCTTTTATAGAAATTTGCCTGTCCTACTGGCAAATAATGGACATATGTGGGAATAATTAATGTTCTTTATGTATTTACATCAAGTCAATCCAAGATGGGTTTTTAAGAACGTGCTTCTTTGAAAAATTCTTAACTTAAATATTTTAGATGTAGTATATTGTTTGCAGTCAGTTTTTTCCAACCTTTATTTATCTATATAAAAGTAATTTTTATTATTTGGCAAGGTTAGATAGGGAAATGATGAAGACATAAACTATAAAACCCAGTTTCTACTTATATTGAACAATTTTTTCTAATGTTAGGGAAAAAAATTCTTTTTAAAAGATGCACTAAAATGTATTTATTAATGAGGGGCTTATCAAGCAAGATGTGATACATTCAGTGGATTTTTTAAATATTTTCCTGGACTTTTTTAACTGCAAAAGTTTTACCTGGGTTTCTGGTGTTGATGTTGCAATTTGAAAATAATATCTTGATGTAACTTTGAAGATGGATTATAATTTGTATTTACTGTGAGAATTTGGATGAGTATTTTAAGCAAGAAAATTGCCTTCATGCAGCTCTTTACTGAATCAAATTTTCAAAAATGTATTTAAGGTTCCCACAACTGTTAAAAACTGACACAGCAACTGCTTGTCTTGCACTTTCTTAGATTATCATAGTACTTTGACTGGATAAAAACCAGGAAAGAATCAGGCCCAATGTGCTTCAATTGTTACTTCCATATCTAAGTCTAACAACCATGCTGTTTCCTTTGAAACTGGCTATTCACAAGCAGGATTTGCTTTATGCTGCATCACATTTATAGAGATTCACCTGGAGGAAAGGGCAGAAGAGGAAATCTGTTATAAGAATAAGAAAAAGAGGTAGACACAGTAACAAATAAAGTGGAAAGAAGCTAGAAAACAAATTAAATATGCAAATATAGCCGGTACATGCCAAGGTGAGTATTTTGCCTGATGTATTTCTTTCATGACCATCTTTTGAACCCAGCAGTTCAGCCAGCTTTTAGTCCATTTCACTCTGTGTTTATTTTGTCTGTACTTCATCCAGCCGAGTCAAACAAATCAGTTTGTTTATAAAGATGATACATAAGAAACTGTTAAAATCATTACTCAAGTGCAGATAAATCTTTCCTTTCTCCTAAATTAGTATCTTGACATATTACTTTCTATTTTCTATTACTCCTTTTAAGTAAGTGGTGCTATATAAAATTTATCATGAGTGCTTAAGATAACTTTTAATCCAAAAAACTAGTGAAATTTTTGGATCAAACGTGAAAATATTACTGGTAATAATAATATTAATAATTGGGGTCCTTAGGATTTATCTTCTTTTGAAGTGCAACTTTTTGACTGGCCTCAACCAATCTCTGACGATTTCAAGTATATTCACTATCTCCTTAATGCTGATAAACTTTATTGAAAAATTAGGTTTTAGATGTCTTTTTTTGAAACTAAAAAAATCTGCTTTGAAAGTCTTTCAGTCATATAGATAAGTGTGTGAAGTTGTCTGAAACAAAAGTTAAATTCCTGCTATAGTCTGATGAAACCGATTAGAAATCTTGAACAGTAAACTAAATGGAATAATGAATTAAACCTCATAAGAAGATAAAAATACTTTTTTACCATATAGAAAAGTTTAAAAGAAGTCACAGGACCATTACATTTGTAGTAGATTGGTTGTACAGAATGGCCAATTACAAAAAATTTAAACAATGACAGTATTGAGATAATGCAAATTCAGGGTTCTCATTTGATTCAGATTCAACTCTCTTGTAAGACGAGAATTTTTATTTTCGTCGACCATTTTCCAGTGACAGATGGAATTATAACAAACCTTCTACCCAAATAATTAAATTGATATGCAGTTAGAACTCAGCAGATGTAAATACTTTGATGGCAAAAAACTTTAAACCACAGACCTTTTAAAACTGATTGTCTTGAACTTCTTTATTTGTTAAAAATATTTTTATCATGATGATTTAAAGTATTTTTTTTGAGCAGGGCCAATCTGATTGTTTAAATAGGGATTAGGAACAGAGGTTTCACAGCAAGTTTGCAAATGACTAAGTGTTACTATGTGTTATTTATATCTAAAATACTGTGCTTTCAGGTGAAGGTAATTTCCAGGCTTCTGAGGAGCCCTTTAATTATTTCCCTTTTGAGTTACAGCAAGTAGATGTGAGGTTAAAACAGTGAAAAAAAAAAAAGAGTATTTTAAATTATCCTAACAAGAAGCTGAAAGCTATTCAAATAGAAGGGATTAAATCAGAAAATGAAAGCTGCACTATCTACCCAGTAATAGAATATTACAAAAAATCAATAATTTTTTTAGATTATATGAACCATTTAAAATCAGTATTTACACTGACCTACATCATCTGGAAACTAGAATTTATTTATTTTTGGGAAAATACCACTGAGATGCCCTTGTTAAATGTACGATACTTATATAGATCCCAGGTCAGCAGCAGTGTTTCAGCAAACCTTCATAAGATTAGTTTTGAGAAACCTGTACTGTATATCTTTGCTGACAGTTAGAAAAAAGCTAGGAAACAAACAGGAAAGGAATGATTTTCTGAGAGTTTCAGGTAAGAGAAACTATACTGGAATTTTCTGATTTCCTAGCAGACCTAGAAGCTGAATGCAAACCTAGTGAATGACTTGGGAGAAATCAATTCTGCCATCTATGCTTCAGTTTTCCATTCTGCCCTTGCCTCTCTTATTTGTTCATATTCATCTTTTTTGAACCTGCCTTATTTCTGGCAAGGAACTTTCAGTTGCTGTAATATGAAATAATAGGAAAGCAGCTTTAAAGCCATAGTCTTGGCTAAATTTACTCATCTGTGTTTTTAAACAAATCACTTTTTTTTTTAATATACATGTATTAGAGACTAACAAGAAAAGAAAATATAATCCTAATAGTTCTAACATCCAATGACATTCCAGCCATATTGCTCCCTTCAGATTTAACAGATTTTCTAACTCTGGACTAATGGTTACAAAGTGGAAAACAAGTAACAGACATTTATTTAAATAATAGTTTTTTCTTTATAAGGAAAGAAAAAAACAAGGCACAAAGAAGCAGTGAGCAATTGTTCCATACTGAGATCTCTTAATTACAGTTTCTTATTAATATATTTTAATTGTGGTTAGAATTACATCTGGGACATATCCTATATATCACCAATTGAATTAAGGTGCTAGACATGTATTTATAAATTTTCTTCTGGACTAGATGACTTCCAGACGTCCCTTCCAAGCTACACCATTCTGTGGTTGTGTGATTCTTTGAAATATCCAATAAAATTTAAAAATATATAGGATTATTTAACATTTTATTAAAAATAACTAGGATTCCATTCAAGTGTTAAGGGGAATAGTGAATCCTATTTAGTTCTATATGGAACCTTATAATGCTGTTAATTTACCATAACTCTATCATGTGAAAACTAGTTCAGAAATCCTACAATTCACTTTAAAGAGCTGTCTTTAGCAACAATATCAACAACAACAACAACAAAAATTGTATTAAGCTCTCTGCATTCCAGAATGAAACTTACTATTAATTTTAGTAAACAAAGTCTGAGTTCTTAAACACCTCTTCATGAATATACAGTCATAAAAACCTGGCACTTTACCAGAAGTTGTTAAGTGGTAAATACAATGACTTTGAGATTTGTTATTTGTTACAGGAAAAATTCAAGGTTAGTCTTCTGCAATGATTTTATTTGCATCCTTTCCCTAGTCCTGGCAGTTTGTGCTCTGCTCCCTCACACATAAAAAAAAAGCCAAAGTAGGGAGTTAAAGACTCTTCAGTCATCAGTAACTCTGTCATACTTCACATTATCACTTATTAATATTGATGTTGGTGTGTTAACAAAGCTTTCAAGCAGTGTAAATATTGAGAGGACCATTAATGACAAAAGAATCATTAATGGTAAGCAATCTGGGTTACATGGAATAAGGCCTGCAAGAAATATGAAAAGAAATATGAAAAGAAAAAAAACTCAGAGATTTGAAAGTGGAATAATTTTCCTATTTTGGTTTTGTGGTCTTTGAGAATTTACTCCTATGGCTTTTTTTCTTTAAGACAGACAGTAACCAGAATTGTAAAGGGCAATGGTCTGAGGTGCAGTTCACCATTACCGTTCTCAAAATCATTACAGTTTCTCAAAAAGAGAAAAAGAAAACCCACAAAAGCTATCTAACTTTTAGATACACTTTTATAACATCTAATAAAAATATATGAAGCATTAAAAGATTATACAATTTTAAAAGCTGGATTTCCAGCTCTGTGGAATGGACCTCACGGTGATACCAGCAAGGGGTATCATGCCTGTATGCATTGAAGGAGAACTGAGATTTACCTTAAAGCAGTCTTATTTAATTAGCCTGAACTCTTTATTTAATGTAATGAACAACCAAAGACATGAGCATGTGAACTATGTTTTTCCAGAATTACGTCTGAGAGAAGTGTCTCCTACAATTGATTAAAAGCAAAGATGATTTTACAATATGTAATATCTTCCCCCCCATTAAAATTTTCTGCACCTAGTTACACCAAATTGCCCTTCTGCAGACTTTGATATCAGACCTGTGCTTATAAAGCCTGTTTTTCAGATTTCTTATGTTTTAATAATATTTAGCAGTAGGGTAGGTACTTGTACTTTGGATTCAGGCAGTTTCAATTAATTCCTGAATATCTAAAAGTATAATGACGTAAATAGGAATCTGGTGGAAACTCAGGACCTTTTTAACAAGCTCTTGTCTGAGCTACATGACCAGTTCTATTAGTTCACACCCTGAAGCAGATTCAAAGTCTCACAATCGAATTTTCCTTTGGGAAACAAGTCCACATAAATAAAAGTGAGTATTTTTTAGTCCTTGTTAATCATTATTGAAGGTGATTTGCCATGAGCTTTTGAGAGTGTCCTGCTTGAAGGCCATCTAAAATACTTATTTAGACCATTGGTCATTCATACTGAAGTTTAAACATGGAACTACTGGAGTCCTTGAGTAGCTGATCAGTATAGTGCTTTTCAAAGGCATCCCATGAAATCCCAAAAGTGTCACCATGGCACTGATGTGGGGCTACACAAAACATATTAGCTACAACTCTCACAGTAGTCACCATGGTTTTTTTGTTTATGGCTCTGTGTTGACCCTTCAGATTTTCTGCAGATTGTATAACATACACAAACATTATACTGTGTAATTACTTGAAGGGGAAAGAAAACTACCCTGAGCAGCACTATTTGCATTGGTAGTCTGTCTTTTGGTCATCCTCATCCATTTCATTAAACACATAAAGTGATTTCCCTGACCAGCTGAATGTGAGGTGTCTTTGCTATCTCTAGCAGCACTCTGTAGTGTTTAAATGTTTAACATTTTCCAGGATTGCACTCTTAATATTCACCAGAGTCTTGCTTCAATGAATAAAGAGAAGGTTGGGTGGAAGAGAGTATTCCCTGAATGCTCTTCCTAGCAAAATCGACTATTCTTTTTCCAATACTAGCATGGAAAATTTCTAAAGCCAGCTTGAATTTTAGGGCAGAGATTATTGTTTCCTTAAATTTTTACATATGAATATTAGGTATTCTGATTGTTAATACAAGAGAATCCATGTATGAAACAGTATTCTCAATGTCACTTTTGTTCTTCAGAGATAGAAAATACAATCTTGTAAGTGATCACATTCAATTTTGTAAGAATTCACATTGACTATATACATGGAATGTTTTACCTTTTGCCTTTACCTTTTTCTTGAAATAAGTGTTTATACTACGATGACTTATACTGTTATATAAATATTGGTCTGTATATAGAGAGCACAATTTTTGCTACTTTTAAAGAATCTAAAATCATGCCACAGAGATTGTGTTATTTAAAGTATTTTTCTATGTTCTAAGGAAAGACTTAGTGCTTAATGAAGAGATGTTTTTAGTTTGCAAGTGATGTTTTAAAAGGTAAGTTGCTGCATATTACAGAGTTTTTCTATTGTTTTGTCTTGTGTTTTGGAGCGATTGCTCATTTTCCCTTTTCCAAGTTTAAATTATTTGTGGCAGAAAATACAGCTGGCTGCTTGTACTGAAAAATGTTTCTAATTAGCTCTTAAAGTCCTCTTCTCTGAAGGGTGTCAGGATTCTCTCACAGATCACTTGTTGCTTTATTTCTCCCATCCATCTTCTTCAGGCATCTTGACATTTTATGGCGCATTATTTTTTACACATCTTGAATTGAAGCTCTTAACCTGATCCTAGAAAGAGTATTTTTTGCTGAAGAGGGGAAAAAAGGACTTTTGGTTTTGATCAGATAATCTCTGGGCCACCTGTCTTAGTGGTACATGATCAACTGCCATGCCATACTTCTATTCAAGTCTGTGTTTAAAGAAAATGCTGCATAGGCTTACATTTATTTAAAGAACTGACAAATTTTTTATTGGTGCTTGTTAATGAAAAGACAAGGTGACCTTATTATTTTCTTCTTTTAAAAATCTTTTTGTTGTTTTGGGACTGGGGCTAGAGATAATTGCCATACTTCTTAACAGTCTCTGAAGACCAATTAACAACAGGGAGCCATGTACTCTGCCAGTCTGAGTTTCAATTAAATGTCTGCTCCAGGAGGAGCTAAACTAACACGCAGCTATTGAACAGCAGTTACACTATTGGTATAGCTGAGTCCACCACAGAGGACAAAGACTGTTGCTTCACAACAGATGGCCTAATGCTCTGGCAATTAATACATTTTTATGGCTTTTAAATCTTTCTGACCTTTTACTTTTCTGTCTGAATTAGTAGGGCAGAGTTTTATTAGTAGAATGAAAGTTTAAGAACATGTTTATGTGACATCTTTGGAGGAACTATTTTTTTTAATGTAAAATATATTCTGTTGGCAAGACTTAGCAGTCTGATTTTTTATCATTCAGGACTGCAATGTACTTATTCTGACTGTAGGGAAGGTGGCTGTTTCTGGTGAAATCCTGTTGTTTTATTATAGCTGGGCTGCCAAAGTAGCTAGAGATTAGAGAACAGAAATAATTAGTATGTGTTATTAAGTAAATGTTACTCAGTGATTAAAACACATGCAATGGAATTTGATACTTGTATCCTAACTCATCATGCCCTAGAGTTGTATCCTGAAAATACAGTGTTCCAAACAATAGAAACTTAAAAATCAAATCAGCATGGTAAATATTATCATGTAAACATTTTTTCAAATTTCCAACTACAGTTTAGAAGTATCTGCAAATTTTGGTTAGCTTATACACTAAGATGGAATCTAAAAAAATGCAGTCAATTTAGCATTATAATAAATCATTCCAGTATTAAGAATGTACCAGAGTTTTACTCATTTGCTTGTTTCTTCCCCCAAAATATCATCCATAAAAAGTTAAAATAATAACAATAGTAGTTAAAAAGAAAAATAATACTTTTCTCTCAGGCATACTTTATTATTGAGTCAGTTTTCCAGCATGACTAGGAAGAAATTATAAGTGCTTGGTATTTGTGAAGCAAACACACATCTAAAACCACTGAAATAAATGATAAAGATACAAATTATTGTGTGCCTATCACATACTGAGAGTGTTTTTAAACATTAATTAATTACTAGTCCTCTAGTTTTTTTAAAATAATGATTGGACTAATTGTGTATGCACAACATCCAATATTTCAATATGTCTTTATATAGAAGTTCTTTTTTTCTGTCAAATATACATCATACGAACAATGAAATCACTTGAAAGAAAACAAAGAACACTCACAGTTATGCATTGACTTTATTTATAGACTACAGAAATATTGTCAGTTTGTTTAAGCTTATATTTGTGTTCTAAGGCAAAGCATTTTCATTTAAACTCATTTATTTGCTTGTGGTTTTCCCTAAAATCTAAATATTAAGATGATTGGTAATGAATTTCCAGTATTAATATATAAAAAGTTTTTGGTATTATTTGTCTACAGATAACTTTAATAATGCACTTGTGCTAGTGATAACAAAGAAGTAACACTCAGAAAAAAACTAATAATAAACATTTTTGTTCTATAAAAGATCATTTGGATTCTAAAAATCCATATATGTATCTCCCCCTTGCCCTCCAATACACACACATATTCTGAGAAATTAAGATTTTATTTCTCCACAGATTTATTGAAAATCTTAAAAGACTGAAGTGTTAAAATTTTGTTATCCAAATAAGCCCCTTGAGGATGTCCTATATACTTGCTTCTAACATCAGCAGAAAATTAGACAACTTAGTCAAGCTCCTAGTAAAATGAGCCATAAACTTTTGGAACTAGTCAGCTGACCAAACTCAAATGTTCTCTGTGAAATTCACTGATTTTCATTGGTTATACTTTATTGGCCTATTTAAATTTCTGCACCTAAATTACATGCAAAGTTTTTAATGACTACATTTTTCTGTCCAAGAGTGTATCTACTTTCCATCTGTAATGGTATCTAGAAGTAAGATTCATTCTTATACTTCCTGGGTATGTACTTCTCTTCCATTATTTTTAGTGCGTGTGCACAACTTTTCATTGTGCAGACAAGAATCTGGTAAGATTTTGACTGAGAAAATTAAAATTTAAAAGAACGCTGAAAATTCTATTCTCCATCTTTATAAGATGACCAAGGTGAACACTGAATCTCGATTTAATTATTTTTTAAGAGTGTCAGACTATTCAGTGTCAAGGAGTTGATACTTCCCCATTGTCTGTGCTAAACATAGGCACTAGTTATTACTTGTAGGTGATCTAAATAAATAAATAAATAAATAAATGAAGATAGCCACCACCAAACCTCTAAACCTCTAAAAAATTGACTAAAGAGACTCAGTTGTTTTATCTGTATTTTTTTGGGGGGTGCATATATGAGCCCCTCAATCCTCAAGCAGGCCTTTTATGAACTAATTCACCATTCATAAGGGAAAGAGGAACACCAGATTAAAGATACCGGGACCCTTTTTTTTTTTTTTTAATATAGGACAAGATAAACTATGGGTGAATATTTGCCTATCTGGAGATAAATGGAAGGTTAAACAAGCAAACAAAACCTTAGAATTATGCCTGCAGATATGAAACTGAGATTTATTTGGAAGTGGAAGAGGTTGGTTTTTTGTCTTCAGGAAATTCAGGTACACTGTAAAACCTATAATTATTCCTGCCTTATAAAACGTAGTTTTGATTTCAGTACACATCTTTAAAAGTTAACATAGTATTTTTAATATCTCATCCCACGTGAACAAACCTGTCTCTTATTTGGAAAAGTTTACTTTGCTCTTATGACTGTGCAATTGTATTGCTGTTGAATTTCCTTTCTTTTTTTTCTCTTCAGTACCCTAAGACAAGGAACCTGTAAATGGGTAGAAATTTTTAAGTTTTGTCTTTGAAATAGTGTTTTTCTATGGTTTCTATTAGTCTGCAATGATAACTTTGTTCATCTATAAGTCTGTTATCTCCATTTTACAAAGTAATTTCTATCCTTGGCTTTTATCTTTCATAGACTTTTGGTTTGGAAGATTTATGGGCATGTGAAAAACCATGTGAGAAATTTGCATTTTACTTTCCACCTAGGTATTTGCTGTTCATGGCAAGTGATTATCGAATGGAAGAAATTAAAATCAGTTTTTATTAATAGCTTGGTTATAATTTTATTGCTCACAGAGCACTCCAAGCTGGCAGCACTCTAGAATGCTATCAGTTGCTTAGCTGGGTGTAAGTACAGGATCATTAAATCTATGCTTTTGATAGTCCTATTTAGTGAAACTCCAGCTCCACTTAGGTGTATGATACCTTTGGGACCAAGAGTTTATAACCATTCTTAAAGCTAGTTCAGGGTGTGTGAAGATCTACCTCTATAGTGCATGGTTCATATGGTTTGGTAGGATTTTATCTTCTTTATGCCTTCCTCTTTCAGTTTTCCTTCCTTCCTTCCTTTCTTGCAGCCTTCTTTGGCACATCCCCTTTAGATCTGTTGGTCTAACTGTAGCTCCTTGAAAAATAATGGAGATGATCATGCTGGATACTAATGTAAGTTATTAAAAGAGTAATGCAGTCATCTGGCACAGTCAACATGGATTCAGAGAGGGAAAGTCCTGTTTCAGTAATTTGATATCTTTCTAGGATAAGGTCACTCCCCTAGTGGATTAATGGAAAGTGGTGGATATAGTTACCAGGATTTTAGTAAAGCTTTTGATACTGACCCTGAAAGTAGCCTTTTGAACAAGCTGTCCAGCTGTGGGATGTGTGGGTTCACAGTGCTCTGGATAAAGAACTGGCTGAAGGGCAGAGCTCAGGGGGCTGTGGTGAATGAAATTACTTCTGGCTGGTGACCGGTCACCAGTGATGTTTCTCAGGGTACAGTTCCAGGGACAGTCCTGTTCAATTTGTTTATCAATGATCTGGATTCAGGAGTTGAACCTATGATGAGCTTGTTGATGATCCCAAATTGGAAGACTGGTAGGTAGTATTGACTCTCTTGAAAAACAGGAGGCCTTGCAGAGGGATCTAGATAGATTACTGCTTTGGGCTATGATTATTGGGATGAAATTTCAAAAGTTCAAATACCATTGTCTCAGTTTTGAGACAAATTTTAAAAAAGACACTCTGCAATGAGTAGTCTTCTCTAAAGGCTACAACAATCCCCCTCCACCAACAAAAAAATGAATGCTAAGGAAAGTAAAAAAAACCCAAAACCCAATGGTTTATTAACAGCAGAACACTCACAGAACTCACCCTCTGCCCCACACCGTCACAGGAACAAAGCCCCAAATATGCCCAGAGAATGGGGCAAAAGTTAAAGGAACACCCCTGACATATGGTGTGAGATGGAGCTGGCTTTCATGCTTAGGGAAGTGGAGCTTCCATGGAAGAGTTTCAGCAGTAGACAAAAAAAACCTGGTAGCTCTCTGGCATTGACCTCACCACAGCACTCATGGTAGGTGAAAGAGATGAGCTGGAGACTTTCTCCTTGGCTTGGCTACCCAAGGCTTAGGGCTGGAATGGGGCAGTCCCACTCCCTTTTCTCTAGTCTTGGACCAGGAGCTATTCTGTTCACCTTGACTCAGCTGAAAGATTGCTGCTGCAGCTTCTCCCAGCCAGGAGAGGGAAATGCTTTTTGCCCGGGCCAAGAAAACCAAGGAAAACCAAACCACCCAGTGCCCTGGAATGCCTGGGCCATGAGGTTTTGAAAAACACCTGCCAAAGAGCCCAGAGCTTCCCTGGACCCACACGCACCCAGTCTCAGGCCTTAAAGGTGGTGCTGTCAATTTTGGGCATAAAGTAGAGAATCATGGAATGGACTGGCATCATAAATGCCCCCAAGACAGCCATATTCTGCACCTAGGATGGAGTTATGATAGGGAAAAGTATAAATGAAGAGAGGCTGGAGAGCAGTCCTACATACAGGTAGGGATCTGGGCCTGCTGGTCAGTGTGAGCCAGCAGTGTGTGCCCTGGCAGTCCAGATGGCAAACCACATCCTGGGATGCATCAAACACAACATCACTAGCCAGTGAAAAGATGTGATTATCCCACTGTATTCAGTGCTGGTGTGGCCCCACCTAAAGTATTGTGTGCAGATCTGGGCCACACCATTAAAGAATAATGTGAAAGTCTTTCAGTCTGTCCAGAGGACAACAAAGTTGGTGAAAGAGATGGAAGGAAAGTCCTGTGAAAATCAGCTGAGGACTTTATGCTTGTCTAGCTTGTAGAGAAAAAGGCTGAAGGGGAGACTTCGTTGCTCTCTACACCTCTTGAGGAAGAGAAATGAAAAAGAAAGTCCTGAACTCTTCTCCCTGCTGTTTAATGGTAGGATAGAAAGGGAAGGCTTCATAAATGTGCAAGAAGAGGTTTAGAGCAGATGCTAGAAAGCATTCCTTTACCAAGTGGGTAGTTAAACATTGGAGCAGGCTTCTAGAGAGGTGCTTGATGCCTCATGACTGTCAGTGTTTAGGAAGTATTTGGACTTGACAACTTGGTCAGCCCTGACATGGTCAGGCAGTTGGGCTAGATGATTGCTCTATGTTTATTCCAATTGATATAGTCTGTTCTAATCTGCTCTGTTCTTAGTCTGTGCGTTTGTAGGGAGATTATTCTGAAAAATAAAATTGGCAAGTATTTAATTATGTATACATAAACCTTTTACCTTAAAACACAAGATATTGAACAGATACGTGCTTTTAAATAACAGTGAACAAAATATCAACTTCACAGGAATTTGAACATCCCAATTTTGAATTTGTTCCTACCCCAGTATTATTTTTGAAGCTGCACTTGTTTTGAGGTTTGAAAATGTTAAGACCATGATAAGCTCAAGCATTCAAACATCTGTTCAAAGCTTACAGATGGTCTTTTGTGTTATCTCTGGGCACTGTATAATTATATGTGACTCTGAGCTTCTCAGGGAAATGTTGCAATGTACAGATATATTACAATTGAAATGTTCCAAAGGGCTTTCCTTAATACTTATTATCTATTCCTCAGTGTATTCACCATAACCTCAAGACCGAAGATTGTGTTATTGTACATTGATTTGTTCTTGTTATACAATTCTTGCTGTTGAAAATTACTGTCTTTTTAGGGTAAAAATATCAAAAAAGCTTTCCTTCTCTTTCTGCATAATTTAATAGAAAAAATACCAATATTTTTAAGCTTTTCAATCCATGCTACAGAAAATTATGCTTTTTATATTTGCATAAAATGCATTAAATAAATATTAAAAAATTACTTTCTAGTAGCATCAGCATAAACCTTTGGTTCATGTTTGCTTCTTTATTATTCTTAGACTTTCAAGTTTCTCTCCTCAGTGAGAAAGCCTCATTTCTTCATTCTCAAGTAGGTTAGCAGTCTTAGAAATGTTTCTTCTGTTTGACTCCCAGAATCTCCCTGGTTAACCTCACAGAATAAAATGAGAGGGTTAAATATCACAATGTGAATCTGAAGTTGATTGAAGAACCATGTGGAATTTGTAATGGATGAGATTTGTACACCTGAGTGTTGAAACAAAAAGGGAGAGAACTATCTTGAATTATTTATTCTCCTAGATTCTAACAGCACTTTTTTTTTTTTAAAAAAGGACTCTTTTCTTTTTGAATAAATAGCCAATTCCCAAAGGTATACCTGCCACAGTTGAATCATATTAATCCTAATATGAAGGACAGGAAGACATTTAAGCAACCAAAACACCATGCAATTTATGAGGGAGAAGTGGCAATAATGTAGACGATTTCTGTAAGGAAAAAAAAAAGCTGCAAGATATTACTAGAAGTGTATTATATATTTTATACTTTCAAGTCTCTATGTATAACTTGAATAGTGTTAGGTTTTCTATTTCTTGATAGATCTCTGTACTGCAAAGAGCATAGAAGCACTGTTGTATTAATGCAATTCCACAGTAACTAGGAAGTGTTTCGTTTGTTTTGTTTGTATTCTTAATTAGAAGATCAGGTAACAAAAGGATAATTAGATAACTGCTTCTGCTGTTTACAACAGGCCCTTGAAAATAAGTGTACAATCTGTTGTTGGTCTACATTTTTCCTTCTCGGTATTTTTGACACTTTAATCATCAGGATAAGAATGGAGTAGATTCTATGTTCATTATTTAAAAGCTTGCTGCAACTTCATCTGTAGAGAATTTTGCCCACATTAAAGTATAGGATAAGCAAATATTGGCCAAATGATGATATTCTTGCTATTTACAGCTGAGTTTTCATTTAGTTCTTACTAAGCATTCCTTGTGTGAACTCTGAGTTTCTAGTCATATTTTAGAGCAGTTCAGCTCCATTGGAGCCATGTATAGTATTCATTATAGTAGAACTAGAATCATATATTCCCTAATTGAAACTGTTTTCAGATAAAAAAGGTATTTTCATTAAATTTTTAAGTATAAAGATTTTTTCAACAGTCTGTATTCAGCAAAATCATAACTATAGCTTTTCTTAATTATAGTGACTTTGGTGATACCCTGGGTATTCAAAACAAAGAAATAATTGAGACTTCCTATAGAAATGTTTTTCTTTATTAAATGCTTTCTTTTTTGTTTTTTCATTAGAACCATTACAGTATAATGAAAAAAAAAAAAAAAAAAAGATAAAAAACGCAGGATTTCCTGAGGTTTTTAATTCTTTTAATTCAGTATTTAACTTCATTTACCTTTCTGAAAATGAATCACCATAAATGCGTATTTATGTCAAGCAACCTATGGTATTAAAAGAAATCCCTCCGTGCCTATCTATTAAGTGTATTTTTTCTTTAATATAGCCATGAAATGTGCAGGTAAGTGGAGCAATGCCCACTGAGGTAAAAATTACTTGTAGAGGAGTAATTTCACTCTGGTAAAGAGTCCCAGCATTTTGACTCAAAGAGCACAGTGCTTTGAAGTATAATACTTTTTCTTATTAATTTCTATTAAACATGTGTTTCCGTTGAGTTGCATGAAGTTTTGCAGGATTTAAAAGCGGTGTTGACTTTCGGAATTGGGCTGCATGAATGTTGCTCTTGGTTTTTTTTACTTAAAATAAGCAAACTTCCATGACAAGAAGAAATGTTAATAACTGATTAGTTACTAATGATTACAGAGAGAAAATATACTAATTTAAAATGTTGTTCAGGCCATTGTAAAATATGTTCCAAGAAAATAATCCAAACAAACAAGAGAGTAAAGCAAACAAATAGAGCACTGATTTTTGAAAATTATTTCTTACATTTATTGACTATGGGAACTCAATTATCAGTAGAAGTCAAAGCAGCAAGTAAAAGCCTTTAAATTTTATCCCACTTCCCTTGACAAGAGAGTATTCTCAATGGAAAATTTTAGAATCAAATCAGATTTTTATTAGAACTGATGGCATGTGGACATAGTTTTTTTGTCTGGCATGCATTTCTATCATTTTAACTAGAACTGTGAACTTTTTCATTATAGACAGGCCTCATGACCACAATTTAATTAATTGCCATCTTTTAACCAAATCCTGAAGCATGTTGTAAATTGTAATAAGCTAAAATATAAATAGAAAGTCTTAATAAACCCAAATGCTATTGCCTGGTTCCATATGGATACATTGCATCAATTATTTAAGAATGTAATTTGCTTTTAAAATCTGAATTTTGAGATAAATATTCCCAATTGTGCTGAGTTTCCACTTTAAGAACAATTTTTCTTCCAATGAAGTCGCTGAGACCAGCCAGAGAAAGTTATTTCCAAATGATCTTCAAGTTATGTGGGACAACCTTGTTTTCCCTTCAGTAATAAGTCAGCAGAAAAACAGGGGAAGATCAAGTCTTAAAAGTGACCAATTGACAGCCAGTAAAGGTTGAACCTTTTAAGCAGTTTGATGATTTATGCAAATATCCAATCCTCATATCACAAACAAAATTAGACTACTCTATATCTTACCTGAAAAAAAAAAATACTCAATTCATGATTATGTGGAAATAGACCACTTTCTGCAGCAATATCTAAACAAAGGAAGATCCACAAGAAACATAGCAATACAATAAACATAAAAATACCAGCAATGCATTGCAGAAATAACTTTGCAGAATACCTCATGCCTTTAGAGACTATCTGGAAGGGAGAATTAACTGTTTATCAATGAAATTGCACATCACACTAGGGTGGAATTGTTGGCATTAATCAAAAAAAAGAGGAATTGGAAACTAAAGAGTATTCAAACATGAACAAAAACAAGATGAAAGCCATCCTGTGGAGGGAAACAGTTAGTGTAACCAAGGAAAACAAACAGCATGCTCACTGTCAGCTGGAAGGCAGTAACACCTAAAAGAACAAGGCTTACTGTCATCACAGGAGACAGCTACATTTCCATGAGCACATCAGGAAAAATCAAAGGAAAGACTAATGCAATGTTAGGCTTTTTGAATAACAGAACATTAGTAATGACAGTAACAGACCCTTATAAATATGCTACGTTACTCTGATTGATTAGTGTTACTGATGCAGTTATTACAACAAAGTTCAATGAAATAAAGGGGAAAGGAATTAATAAAAATAGAAGACAGGCTTTTCATTGTAAACATAATTGTTCTTCTGCTTAATGGGAATCTTCTCTTTTTTTCCCTAGAAGTAGTAAAATATGCATCCCTTTAAATACTAAAACTATTAAAATATCTGGGCAGATCAGTCTTTCTCATCCTGAGAACAGGGACTATTTAGGGGATATTTTCCATTTCACATTTGGATATTTCTAAAAAGAGGACATAGTTACTTTGTCATACATATTTGAAGTATGTCTTCATTCTGTATATCCGTGTCTACGGAACAGCTAGGTTTCCAGCATCCTAAAGAAGTAATTTTCCTCTACAACTATGCCTCCACATCTACTATAGCAATCAACTGGCTGGCCAAGCAGCACGTCCATTGACACAGTGACATATGACTGCAAGTAAGACTTATCTGGTTATTCTGTGACTGATGTTGCACACTAAAAAGAATTCATAAAACCTGAAATGCTAAAAAACTTTTCCATTTCTGGCAGCATGCATTCTTCGCTTTGTATCAACATTTTTGTAAAAGCATTTGTCTAAACTGTACCATTACAATGTCCTCTTGAGGATTAACATTGAATCTTTAACATTGCTTCAAGCAATTTTTTATATGCCACCTCCAACTCATATTCAGGCCAAAGATATATGTCATGAAAGCTGAGTTTTAAATCACCTCTTCATAACTTGCATATCCCAAAGGCAGTTCTGGACTTCAATCTCTGCTCCTAACCAGTTTAAACAAAAGAGAAATATTGCCACTTCTGTATATGTGTGTGACTACTCTTGGGCATGGAATTGTTCGAAGAATAAAAGCCAGAGAGGACAAATATTCAAACACTCTAATAATGAAAACACACTCTTAGAATAGCAAAATGTAAGCAAGTTTAATTATCACTGCTACCGGTAATCCTGCTGTAATACTGTTTTTTGGTTAACTTTTACACTTTTTCATGGAAAAAAAGCCTTCTACCTGTAAAGAAAGCATAATACAGTGACAAGCATTGCCCTACATGTCGTACATTAGACTTGTTGATTACCTGTCGCAGTAGACAATGTGTGTAGAAGAAAGTTGTTCTTATTTGGATACTTTTAGAGTGCTTTTCTGCTTTTGAGATAATTTTAAAAAATTTTTATCAGTTTCTTTCAATTGGGAGTGATTAGTCAATAATAAATGGTTCTTAGAAAAAATAATTCCTCAGAAATATAAAAAAATATTTACATTCAGCTATAGTATGTGGCATGGGGACTACTATCTGTGACCCTGAACTAGCCTCCATGAATATGGGAAAGATAATGCCAGAAGCATTTTTAGTAGATTAGAGAATGAATGTGGCTTATTTTGGTATGTTAGGGATATCTGCTTCCACAGACTTGTTTATTGAATTGACACAGCTTTTCAACAGTGAATTCTTTGATCTGATCCTGTGAAAAATGTCATCACCGCCACCATTTAAATTCTATCATGGATTTATGTAAAGATATTTAAAAATTTAAGGTGCAATTCAGATGTGCAGAATTATAATTTTAAATACAAGAAAATGCAGAGAATTTTTCCCAGGGTGGATTATAATGATCAGCAGTACTACACATAGTCAAAGCAGGAGAGAGAAACATATGGTCTTCCAGCTGTGGCAATACAGGTTGCTAAAGTCAGTAATAACTTAATAGAAAACCTAAAATTTCTATGCTACATTGCACAACTATTTGTCATGCATGCAAGTATTTAGGGGCAGAATAACACACAGTTATCTGTTTTAACTGCAGGAGACAGAATCCTCAAGCTTAAATAAAATAATACAATTTTGTCATGTGTTTATCATGCTCCCTCCTTCTTTTCAGACCTCCTGAAATTTTCTGAATGAGAAGGGTGAGATGTTGCATTATTACCCGTCACTCATCATAGTGTACTGGTAATCATCCTACTCCAAATCACACAGTTCCTTCAGCTTCATTAGGTCTTTGTGTTCCTTACATTTTTTTGGGTTTTTTTGGTATTTCTCTTTAGGCATTTGGGATATCAAGAAACTATTTTCTCAAGAAACTCTCAAACCAGAGGACATCTTCATTATAAAGAAATGGTGTGAGTTTCTGGGGAAAAGGCAGATGGTCATCTATGAAAAGACATATCTCATTATCCATCTAGTGAAATATATCTTTGTCAGCCTCCTTCTGTGCCAGAGTTTCCCTGCAGTAGGATTCAGATGATTTATCAGCAAAAGTCAGACTAGAGCCAGAGTCCAGAGCAACTTGCAGGACTGAAAGGATTGTGGTGGATGAGGGCAAGTTCAAGACCTAAGTTAACACAGATAGGAAACACAGCTGGGGACCTCCATCTCTGCAGACTTTGAATGAAAACCAAATTCCAGACTATTTGATAACACCTATAAGAAATGTTAATATTTTTTAAACACTAATCACTTATATAACATGTTGAAAGTGACTCCAACAGAAAATATTCCCAATATCTTTAGTTAGTCAATATCAAAATCAAAATTAGCCCTCCAGCCTCAGAGTTCTCTAGCCTCAGGAAGAGAAAAAAAAATCAGTCTTAATTGTCATTTGTCATACATTTGCATTTTATGGTAGGATGTGGTAATGATTTCAGATTCTAGAATAACAAAAGTTGTAAGTAGTCAGGTATAATATGTATAAGTATCACAATTGAACACAAAGTTCTTAACAGGAAGATCTTATTTACAGTGCAGATGCCTGTGTGCTGGAACAGATTACCCAGAGAGGTTTTGGTGTTTCCCTCACTGCAGATATTTAAGAGCCATCTGGACACAATCCTGTGTCATGTGCTCTAGGATGACCCTACTTGAGCAGGGAGCTTGGACCAGATGACCACTGTGTCCCCTTCCAACCTGACCCATTCTATGATTCTGTGAAAGTTTTCAGCAGTCATATGTACAGTAAAGGTGAACAGTTGTCTGAACATTTAAGAACATTGTTATCTATGCCTTCTGCCAAACAGAGAATTTTAAAAAACAGCAGGGGTTTTCTGAAGAAAAATTTAAAATTATTTATGAAAGCTAGTCCTAAATTATAAATTTACTTTAAAGCTACCGTGCGGAAAACCTTAAACATTCATTCTAATGGGAAAAGAGTACATTCTTGTACTTTTTTTCCTTTTTGTTGTTCTTGTTTGTTTGTTTGAAGAAGAGAGTTTCTTGGGTGTTTTTGTAGTTGGTTGGTTGTTTTTTTAGAATTTAGAAGTTTAGATATTTATAAGGGCAAAACAGGTAATTTTGCCAGCAAAGTCAATTGTTATATGTTTGAAATAGTTTTCTGCAGCTGAAAATCTCCAATCTTAATTTGTGGTCCTATCTCTAGAGAAACAAACCAGTATTTCTTCTTTAAATCTAATGAACAATAACAAAATAATATGTTATCCTGGATTTATATTAATTTGTTGCTTAACTTTCATTTTCTTATCATACCAAATTGACGTAGAGATTAAGACAGTTCTTAGACTATGTAAAAGAAAACCCAGCTTGCTGAAGTGAATGCAATGTTCACAATTTACATTAGACTGATTCTGTTTATCTCATGTAAGTTTATTTATAAATATACCTTAGCCTGGCTCTTTTTATCATGATTGTAACTGAGAAAACTAAAAAGTGATTTTGTTTTTCTGAATGCTTAGTTATCTAGAATGATTGTATCATTATCTGATCATAGCCCAGTTTGGGTAAAATTAATATGTAGGACTAGGTAAAACATTTTGTTTAGTAGTATATGCGGCATTAAAAAAATGGAATTATTTAATCAATGCCAGAAGCAGAAGCGTGGGTTTACAGAGCCCAGCAGCAGTGATTGCACATAGAATTGCATCCACATACATCCAACAATATTCAATCCTTGTTTTTTGGACAGTTAAATTAGAAGCAGTTATTATAATGCCTCCCATGAACATAAGGGATACCATCCACATGGATGCATCCTAACCAGCTCCTGGTTTGTATGCCTATCGCATTTCTGCTCTTCAAACAAACTTCAGTTCTGGATAACTCTTACTTTTATTGTACAAAGACACTAACTAAGATGTTTTTCTGCATAATTTTATGAGTTAACTAAAAATCTTGATGATTTTTTTCTTTGTTTGTTTGTTTTGGTTGCTTTTGTTTTGCTTTGTTTTTTCTGGATTATAGCAAAACACTTTTACCATCTAAAATTTAATATGTGTTTATTTATTTCATCCTGTAGAGTTTTAAATAAGCTGCATGGATTAATTTAAACTAGGATAAGATTAATCCAATTGAAATTTTCTCTTGAGGGAATTAGTTTTGAATATAGTTCATACATTTTAAATCCCAAATTTTATTTTAAAATCAGATAAGTAATTTTAGTCTAGAGAATTATGCAAAATAAAAGCGGTGTTTCTTAAACTTAACTTCTTAAAAGTTTAAGAAGTCAAAAGAACTTCTTAAATGTCCTTGTGAATATTTGTCAGTATATAATTTATTGATATTCCTGATGTTGTCTCTTTAAATATATGTGGCGTATTTTTTCATCCTGTAGAGTCAATCACAAAAATTCCTAGTCAGATATTACTCAGGAAAAAAATGCTTAATGAATATCTAGGACTTCTGAGCTAAAGGTTGAATAAAAATATTTGATTTGCTTCTACAGAAAGCAGAATTACCTAGACAAATAAATCTATATTTGTATTCAAGTTCTGTGGATTCCATGGAAAGTAAAAATTCTATGGCAGGTGTAATCCAGGAAACACAGCAGATTCCCAAACTAGCAGTGCTTTGCATTCTTCCTAGTAAGGAATAGCTCAGAGTTTTCTCTAACATACTAGATGTGCTTTAATATTTAGTCTGATTGCCAGAATATATTTTATTAGTAAGAGCTTTTATTTGGGAGCAGGAATTACACTTTTTCCCCAAGCCAGTTTTTTAAATATGTCATTATTTATCTCTCTAGTTTCTAAAGAAAGATTGGCCCAAAGATATTTGCAGTGTCTAACAACAGCTATGATAAAACAGGTATGAAAGAATTTGTTGACATTGAAATACTTTGCGCACTTTCCACATCCTCAGCTGTTACAACAATTTTCTCAAAAAGAAAATTTAATAGAGAAACATTGTGTCACATGGTTATATTGTTTCAGCTACAGCTTTTACGATTATATAATAACTATAAAGAAAAAGCTGAAAATCAGAAAGGCTCTTCATTTTTCTTATCTCCTTATAAGATCCAGTTGTTGAATGCACTTTATGCATGTCAAGATTGAACATTTTTGTTAGAACTCCAAATATCCAGACTTTCCCTTTTACATTTCTTCTGTAAGAGAATGTTTCTAGCTTTCAAAATTTCTTAGAAAGCCTAAGTAAAAACTTTGAGATAATTGATGAAAACTACCCATTTTGGCAGAGACTATATATTCTGAAACAATTCAGAAGTCCTTCCAAAATTAGCTTACTCTAGGAAGTTATGATTAAAACAAAGCATTTATTTTATTTCCAGCACTATGTCTCAATCATTTTATCTAGTAGAAAGAGAAATTAGGTATGTGCAGCATGTAATTACAAGAAACTAATTGAGCTGTTTCTGAAAAGGGAACATATTTACCTGCTGAAAGTTAAAAATAATTACAAGAAGACAGAGCAAAAATGAGTAATGATGATAATAATAATAATATCTGATTTTTGCCTAAGCCCAGTAACAAAATAACAATGAATGACAGAATGCAATGAGTCCAAAGTAAATACCCTACATCCATCATTAGAAAAAACCCTAGTTCTTATCTTCTAAAATGTCCTTAAGACCTAGATTTTTTTCTCTATTTACAATGTTTTTCCTACAATAATACTAATACTAAAAAGTGGAGCAGAAAACAGCTTTCCAATATTTACCATAGTGCAACAATAAGGGAAAATGCAATAGCAGTTTTAGGCTGGCTTAAAGCAAATAAATCAGGTTACATTGTTAAGATTAAAAGTAGTTCTGATTGCCCTGGAATGTTATCAAGGCTAAAAGTATGTTTAGAATAGCCATACAGCCGTGACCACTAACAAATGTCACCCAGACAATCTCATTTTCAGTCACATACTTAAATGTTTTATTATGTCTTTCAAGGAATTAACATTTTCTGTGCTTCTTCTTCTGCTCTTTCCTGCAGTGTCTGCTGCTCATCCTTCTCAGGATTTCAGGCTACACAGACCTTTCGTATGGGCAATTACAGGCATTTTAATGTTCACATTATTCCAGTTTTGCTTTCTGCCTGGTTTCATTTAGCTCTTTTCCACCACTTATGATCTCCATTAGAGCCTGAACATCTGTAACTTCCTTTGCCGTGGTTAGATTCAGCATCTTCCTTCTCAATGACTCCCACTTCTTTCTTTCTTTCCTTCCTCTTAGCCTTTTCTCCTAGCATGTGGAGAGGGCATTTGCATTCTTGCCTCTTTTCATAGTGGTGTTAAATGCCCTGAAAGTGCTTTTGGTTGAGCTTTGTCTCATCTCCTGTATTTTGGGGTTAAGCTGTGAAAAGTCTGTGTAGAAGTGAGGCCTGTGGGAATTACAACAAGGGTATCCAAGGATGCCAGCTTAGTGGAACTGAATCTGAGGAGTTGCTAAAACACTGCAGTATTTTCAGGTTTGATTAGGCCCAGCAGTCCTTTGGTATCACAGGCACTGCCTCGGGACAGCACAGGCAAAGTCATTTCAGGTTGTTTGCTGATCAGCAGCTGTGCAGTGGGACAGGGGCAGGGACAAGGGACAGCCACTAGCAGAATAGCAATCCAGTCAGGGAGGTGAGGCTGACAGAAGGTGCAAGTGCAACTCTCAGACAACATAAAATATAAGAAAAGGCTCTGGGGCTTTGTACGATTAGCAAAACCTGAGACAAAATACAAACCAAATATCATGTGAAGTAGAATGTTATTTTTTTCTGATTTAGCAGCTTGTTTTTGTCCTCTAAATTACCTTTTAAGTTATCTTAGTCCTTGTATAATAGGAAATATATACTCATGGAGACAATAATCTGCAGCCTTTTCAGAGAAGAAAAGTATTGTTTTCTGTGTTTCTATTTGTGAACCTTGAAGAAATTCTGGAGGCCAGGAACTGCCATGTTTTGCTTTTTTAACATGGAGCAATTCCATAGAATACAACAAGTTGTTTTTTTGTTGTGATTTTTTTTAAATTATTTTTTATTTGGGTCATTTCTGAGGGAATTAACAAACAGGTGAGTGCCTGGAGGATAGGAATTTTTTTTCCTACTAAATTTCATGCTTTCTCTTTTTTGCTTCCTAAACCTAACATTTATTTCACTATTTTAAGTTGTCAATTTTTTCTAATTTTTCAATCAACAAATTGTTGGCAATCAACAAATCCCCACTGATGGAATTTTTGGAAAATGCATAGTGTGTCCAGGCTTCAGAAATTCCTAAAAAGACTCAGTTAGATGAATTTTAGTTGGATGTGAAGATACAAAAAGGGTTAGGATGGGAGACAAAATGAAGAGCTCTAGGGTGAGTGGGACAGAAAATGACAGTCTGCAGTGGGAAAAGATGCAAAACTTTTACAATTGTCAGAGACTTCTGGGAAAGGTTTTCACTGCTGGTGTCACATGAAAGAGGGTCATGGACAGTATTCCTTTCTCTCTGAAAATCAAGATTCTTGCTAAGGCCTATGAGGGAAGTTAACATAATGCACAGGACAGCTGTCCTGTGTGCTCTCTACCACTATCTCCCTTTACAAATTAGCACAGTACCCCTAATGTTTTGATAATTATGATTTATTTTCTGTTCTTTATCTCCCCTTATGTTTTCCACACCTTGATTTACTTCCAGTGACTCTGCAGCCTTTATCTTGTCTACTGGAATTCTTCTGAATATCTGTTTTTAACAGATTTTATATAAAACCCTTTTGTTCTGGGGGTTTTCTTTTCGTTTCCCAGAAGTTGAAATTGAATATGATTATGATGCAGGTCTTCTAAACAACCAAATTTGTTCTGAGCCAAATAAAGTACTTTCCAAAATCAGCCAGCAGATCATTTCTCAGCCTGTCATTACTTTCACATCTGCTGCTGCTGATAGAATCTTCTGCATTGAAAATGTATGCTTGAAATGAGCGCTGCACACAAATGGCAGGACATAAAGAAATTTAATGAGTGTAAATGAAAAATAAAACCCACTTTCAAATGCCATTTATGGGCTCAATCTTGCAAGCTTCTTGGAAGTTTCAGAGAATATAAAGGCCGATCTGTACCTCAGTGGGAGTGGTCAGGACCTTACTAGACCAAGATCTGTAAGACTGTGACCTTCCCTTCAAAAGAAGGGAAAGAAAAAAAATCTTCCTATTGCCAAGATAGAAGTCTGACAGAAGAGAGGAAAAGCATGCAGGCTTATTGTGATGTGAAAACGCAGCTCTAGCTGCTAAACTTAGCTCTAGCCTACTAAAATTTAGTAATTCATTGGAAAGGTCAGGCACCTACTGTTGACATTTCATATGTCATTTTTAATTTCTAAAATAGTAAAAAAGCGAATTTTTTACTCTCAAACTGACTTTTGAGCAAACTATAAATCAGTGGAGAAGACTATCACTAAACCCAAAGCTCTATAACAAATTTGAATTCTATCAGAAGTCCAAAATCATATCTAGTAATGTGTGGGCATTTCTTGTTGCAAAAGTAGAGTGGTACCATCATTGTATCATTCCCTGCTGGAAGGAGAGTGGGTCACTGTTCTGGACTATTTGTTTCTCTCCTGCAAGGCTGACATATCTCTGCTCATCTGCTTCCCATGCTGTATTTTATTTTATCTATTATATTCGTTACTGGGATGTCAAACCACAAATACAGCTTGTTTTCTCTCTCAGCACTAGTTGGTTCATAAATCATGATAATAACAGGTGTATCAATATTTTATTCTGCATTAGTTGTTCTGTAATGTCTTTGCTTCTGTCTGTGTTTAATATTGCCAAAATTTAACTCTGAGGATAATATAGTCCCTGTTTGCTGTCTGCTTCAGTCTTACTGTTTGTGAAACAAGTTTTAAGACAGGAGCTTTACTAATATGGTAAGAAAAAAAGCAGAGTATTATTTACCCAACAAGTTGCTTCTTGGTGTTGGCATCTGATTTTTGAATGAGGCCAAACTGCAATGTTTTCCAATATAAAGGTCTATCAAGATCATCATCTTTTTGTCCTATCTATATCTGAAATATTGATAATATCCTTATTTTTTATCAAATTCATTATAATAAAATATTTTCTAAATAATTTGCTAAATGGATTTCAGGTGCCAGTTGTGTCCCATATACCACAGCTCTGACATTTTTTTAAATTGATTTTCATCTGAATTTTTCAGATGTCAGACTTCTAGAAATAGTTTCTTGAAGAGATCTCTAATGCACATCCCCTCATTTCCTCCTTCTTCCCTCTCCCTTTCCCCTCTCCGAGTTTATAATTAGCCGACTGCAGTCTAATTAATTCAGTAACAAAGTTTAGGCCCTTTTTTAATAAGACTATGAATGTGTCTGCTCAATGACTATGTGATGTTCTTAAGGGAAGTTCTCAGGATCAGAAGTTCTCTGCCTGTAGTGTAAGCAATTATTTATATAAGACTAAAAAGTCCATCAGGTTTAATTTATTGTCTAGCTTAAAATACTTCCCATACTACCATACAGTATTAATTCAAATGCTAGAGTTCTATAAAGGCTACCTAAAAAGTCTGTCAAGTAGAAGAATGTGAGTGACAGGAGAACAGTATTTTGAACCATGGAAATATGTGAAGGAGTGGACAAAAAGTTCTTCTGTGAGCTCCATTCTTGGTTCTCTTCCTTAGCTACCAGGTGACACCTGACAAGAAGGAATAATCCATACACAAAGGCTGCAGAAGTAATCTTTAGACTTGCATTTTCATATTTCTACACTTGAGTTGTATTGTTTTCATTCCTTCAATAAAGCATAAAGCCTATTTGAATGACTTGAAAGACTTGTTTTCCATTTTTACGAATAACAAGGGGACTTATTTAGGAGTGGTGAGACTTTGTTATCAAAATTTAAGCAAAACAATGTGACTGAGTGGTCTAGATCCTCAATCCTGCCCTTCTTTGTTACTGAAAATTTAGAGATTCATTTAAAAAGAAGCCAGAAGGATTTAGACTGAGTTTGTGGCCTATAAATTACAGAAAACAAGTACAAAAAGAACAAAACAGAAATAAGCTTTGGAAAATAAATAAAGTCTCTCCAGAGGCAGTGATGGTATCTCTAATTAGTAGTACTGGCCATGGCACTTATTTTTAGGGAAGGGCACATGCTGCCTTTATCCCTACTCAGCATAATAAGAGAGAAGGAACCTAAGATTTTATTAGTCACTTATTGTACCTCAAAATTATTTATGAAGACTAGCCATTTGATGACTGGAGGAATATCAATAGGAGGAAAAGACACCAGCATGTTGCATCCTTCTCTTAGACCCCCTTTTAAAGAACCGTGCATGAAAAAATGTGTGCAAGCAACCAAAGAATGCACTCAGAAGATCCCAACAGTAAAAGGTTAGGCTGCTATTTTAAGTGACTACTCTGTACTGTCTCCTTCGAGCCTAAGAATTGTTGGAGATTTCCAATGCAAATTTGGCTTTCCTTTAAAGACTGTTTTACTTTGCTTATGCACAAGATGGCTGAACTAAGGCTGCAGAGAACATTTGAATTCTGGCATTCCCTGTCTTATCTATACCAAATTTAAAACCCTTTGATGTCTCAGTATATTGTTGTACACTAGTTTATACACAGAAAACAAAGCTTTCCTTCCTGCATTTGCCAGTCTAGGCTGTTATGTAAACTGACCTCTGAACAGGTTACCTATCACCTGATAGCCAAGAGGGAATTTAGCCAACAGTTTTTGCAGTTTAGGGTAACAGACTCATACACTTTATGGATTTCTGCAAGAACATATGTACAGTTAATTATAGATGCTGTTTCTCACCCTTTCCCTGACTCTTAGCTAATCTTTGCTACCCTAACCTCTAACTGCTGTTTCTTCACCTTTCCTGTACTGTTGCATTCCCATTTCTTACTAAGGTATTTGATTCACATTTGGCCTCCTAGTGCCTGCATCACAGCATGGACAGTTCTGAGGAAAACACACAGTGAAACAGGCTAGCATCAGGTTATTGTCCCTATGTATTTATCAGATGGACTTTAATGTAAATAGTACCTGGAAAGTTTTTCTATATAGCTTCACAGGCAGACAGGAGGTACTACCGCTGAAATACCATAAAAATGTATTTTAGTATTAGTTTGCTTTTTTTTTTATTTTTTTATTTACACTTAGAAACTCTGTATTGTTAAATATTGCCTGGTTGTAAAATGAAATAGATTTACGGCAGAAAGTATATTGTATATGATGTGACTTATTCAGATTTTCAGACCTTAGATCTTTGAAGATAATGAAAGACAACATTGCAAGTCTAGGATATCTAAATAAGGTTCTCACTGCTTTGGCTTTGAACCTCACAATTTTGCAGCTAGAAGACCTGTAAGATTGTGCAGTCTTTCCATTCTGAGATCTGAATATTATAAATCTTTTTAAATGTCTTGCGTCCTGCTAAAGCCATACTCTTGCCTGGCTCATTACCAGTAGACATAGCCTTTAATTTCTAAAACCAAAACTCAGAAGTTATTCTGATGCTATACAAGGAACGACCAAAAGGAATAAACCAGCATACCACATAGGCTTGAAACTGCTTATTTCTAGTCTCGATGTCTTTATTGCTTTTCTGGTGACATTTTTTTAAAATAAAACTACCTTTCTTCATGCTTGTATATATAACCTCAATTCACACTTTAAGTATTTTGTGTTCCTGCAGCCATCTATTCCAAAAAAAAAAAAAAAATTTTCATGTAACTCCAAGAGTAACAATGTGGTGCTAATCTCTTTGAGGAAAGGAAATGCTTTACAGACTGAAGTGGGATGCACAGATTGATATACATCCCACTTCAGTCTGTAAAGCATTTCCTTTTCTGAAAACACAACTGATTCAAAGTAGATTGTAGTACCCAGAGGATTTACACCAACTAAAATTCTTTGTTCTTCCCCAGCTAATACTGCCTTCTAAACTTCTAGAAGTCTTTTAATAAGAAACAATCAAAGCAATTTATAATATTTTTAAGAAGGGGAAAAAGACCTGGGGAGCTATGAAATGGTAGTGCCTGGTGTGATCATTGATCAGATGCTCCTTGAAACTGTACTAAAGTACATGAAAAACAGTGCAGTGGTTGCTGACAGCCAGAATGGCTTCACTAAGGGTAAACCATGCCTGAAAAATGTGTTTGCCTTCTATAACAGGTTTAAGGTATTGGTGAATGAGGGAAGAGCAACTGATATCACCTACCTGGACTTGTGAAAAATATTTGATACTGTCCCACATGGCATCCTTGTCTCTAAAATGGAGAAACACAGAGTTGATGGGCAGACCAGTCAATGGATAAAGAATTGGCTGGATTGAATTGGCTGGAACTCAAAAAGTTGTGTTCAATGGCTCAATGTCCAATGTACCAGTGATAAGCAGCATCCTCAGGAGTGCATATTGGGACCAGTATTATGTAATAATTTTTTTGGAGACATGGACAGCAGGTTGGAGTACACTCTCAACAAGTTTGTGGATAACATCAAGCGGTGTAGTGTGGTCAACATGCTGGAGGGAAGAGATGCTTGACAGGCAGAGGGATCTTAAAAGGCTTGGGAGGTGGGCCTTTGAGAACCTCATGAACTTCAACAAGGCCAAATGCAAGGTCCTGCAGCTGGATCAGGGCAATCCCAATCATGGATACAGGCTGGGCAGCAAGAGGATGAGAGTAGCACCACAGAGAGGATGTGTGGTTTATTGGTAGTTAAAAAGCTCAACATGAGCCTCAATGTGTGCTTGCAGCCCAAAGAGCCAACTGCATCCTGGGCTGCATCAAAAGCAGTATGACCAGCAGGGTGAGGGAGGGGATTGTCTCTCCACTATTGAGTCTTCCCTCAATAGACTCCACCTGGAGTGCTGCATCCAGTTCTGGGATCCCCAGCATAAAAAGGTCACAGACCTGTTGGAGAGAGTCCAGGGGAAGGCCACAAAGATTATCAGATGGATGGAGCACTTCTCCTGTGAAGACAGGCTGAGAGACAAGAGAGATGGTGTTGGGCAGTATGGAGAAGGTAAGGCTTCAGGGAGACCTTCTAGCATCCCCTGTACCTAAAGGGGCTTAGAAGAAAGCTGAGAAAGGGTTTTTTACAAGGGCATGGAGTGATAGGGCAATGGGTGATGGCTTTAAACTGAAAGAGGGTTAGTTTAGATTACATGTTATGAAGAAGTTCTTCACTGACAGAGGTGGTGAGACACTGACAGAGGTTGCCTAGGGAAGTTGTAGTTTTTCTGTCCCTGTAAATGCTCAAGGCCAGGTTGGATGTGGCTTTGAGCAACCTGGCCCAGTGGAAGGGTACCTACCCACAGTGAGGAGGACTGGAACAAATGATCTTTAAAGTTCCTTCCAATCCAGACTATCCTTTGATTGGCTGATTCATTGTTTGGCTAATTTGTTAACAAGTAGATATCTCCTAGAGATTTGAAATTCAATTCAGAGGAATAGTCATATGTTTTATATTTCCTAGTAATTGATAGTCTGTTTGAGCTATTTAATAATAAGTAACAAGCCTTTTAAAAACATACACACTGAAAGATAAATGAATCATCTTTGCTTTTTGCTCGATTGTTCTTTCCTAGTTGTGTTAACAAGCAGATGGCTATCCTGACAGTATAGCAGTAACTTCTATGTAATTTTTCCAGCTGGAGGTACACCTGCTTATTTCACCTAGGGTTGAGTATTGACTATGTATTTCACCACACTGAATGTATACGCATCTTACATTAGCTTAATTTGTCCTAATTTAGTTCAATGTTCACAGAAACACAGAATCATTTACATTGGAAAAGACCTCTTAAGATCATCAAGACCAACCTTTGACCGAACACATCAACTTCACCACATCATTAAGCATCACATTCAGTAATTTCTTGAACATTTAGATGGTTGGTGACTCCATCATTTCTCAGGGCAGCTTTTTCCAGTTCTGGACAACCATTTCCATGAAGAAATTCTTCCTGATGCCTCTGGCACAACTTGAAGACATGTCCACTCACCGTATCACTAGTAGCCTGGGAGAAGAGAATGACCCCCACCTTGCTACAACCTCCTGTCAGTTACCTGTAGAAGTGATGTCACCCCTGAGCCTCCACTTCTCCAAGTTAAACAATTCAAGTTCCCTCAGCTGTTCCTCATAGGAGTCACTCTCTAGACTCTTTACCAGCTTCATTGTCCTTCTCTGGACACGGTCCAGCACATCAAAGTCTCTTTTGCTGTGAGGGGCCCAAAAGTGGACACAGGACAGTGTGGACCGTGCAGCTTCAGCAGCTTCAGCAGTGCTGAGTACATGAGGACAATCACTGCTCTGGTCCTGCTGGCCACACTATTGCTGATACAGGCCAGGATGCCATTTGCCTTCTTGGCTTCCTTGGGCACAGCTGGATCATGTTCAGCTGCTGTCAGACAGCATCACCAGGTCCTTTTCCATAGGGCAAATTTCCAGTCACTCTTTCCACAGCCTGTAGCACTGCCTGGGGTTGTTGTGATCCAAGTAAAGGACCTACCACTTTGCCCTATTTAACCTCATACCTTTGGCCTCATCCTTTTAATCCAGCCTATGCAGATCTGTTTGTAGAGCCTTCCTACCCCTCAGCAGATCAACCCTCCCCCACCCAACTTAGTATTGTCTGCAAACTTGGCGAGGGTGTACTCAGTCCCCTCATCCAAATGATCAGTAAAGATATTAAACGGTACTGAGCCAAATACTGAGCCCTGAGGAACCCAAATAATAACAGGACTCCAAGTGAATGCAGCACTATTCACCACCACTCTCTTTCATCACACTGAAGAGAGAACCTGTCCAAGCCATAGGCTGCCAGCTTTTCCAGGAGATTGCCATGGAAGACATTAACCAAGGCTTTGCTGAAGTCCAGATATTGTTGTTATGTTTATCTGGATTTCATTTTGGTTTTGTATGATTTGTTTTGCTTTGATCAAACCAGATGGGGCTAGCTTTTATTACAAGAGGAGGAAGCATAAAGGCGATATCAGATTAATAACTGACTTGAAAGATACTAAGATTAAGCAGACAATGGAAAGAGGAACTGATTAGAAAGGGAAAAGGAAATTAAGTCTGTGTTTTAGAGCTCAGTAATGAATAAAGTAAGAAGTGCCAAAAGTCAGATTTGCAGAGGAATTAAAATGAGAAGCACTATTCCTCCAAATGTATGCATAGAATAAGATAAAAAAGGAAAGAAATAGTGGTGCTGCTATGTAGTGGGGAATAGGCAGAAATTAAAGAAAATCCTTATTTGTCTTGATTTTCAGTAAAGATAATGATGGAGCTCATGAAACCAAACTAAAAGGGCCCATAAGGCAGAGAGAACAAAGGCAAAATTAAGAGATAAAACATAACCAAAAAAAAGCAATTTCAAGGCAGATGGATCATAAAAAATTAGCTCTGGAAAAGGTTTGTCCTGCCTGGAGAATAAGGGGCTTCAGGAGAACCTAAAAGCAGCCTCCCTGTACTTGTATGGATTTAATGAGAAGACAGAGATGGGCTCTTTATAGAACTACACAGCCAGAGGAGAAGATCTGACCTAGTCTGACTTCACAACTGACCCTGCTCTGGGCAGAGAGTGGGACTAGGGACCTCCTAGGGGTCCCTTCCAGCCTGAATGAATAAATGTGAAAACAATGCCTCAAATTAAAATGAGGCCTGAGAGAGCACAATCACTGTCTCAGATTATGTATGAGATGAGACTGAACAGAAGGAGGAAATGTAAAGAGAATTACTGTTTCAAGAGCAAATAAATATGCATACATTGACCTTGAGTCAATTCAGTCTGGAATGAAAAGATTTCTACCTGTTAGGGTCATGAAGACTTTGGAACCACCTTCCAAACGGCAGTAGTGAGGCCCAAGACTAAATTTGTTTTGTCTTGGAACTTAATTCCTATATGGAAAGAATTATAGTATGTGCCTTCCTCCTATACATGTAATTCCAGGTCTGTGGCTAGGCTGATCTTCACAAGACACATCTTTTTCCTAAGAAAACTCCTTTGTTGTGACCTACTCTGGAATACCCAGCGATCTATAAAGTTTGTTTTAAAAACTTGACATAACAAACTTTTAACATCCTCCCACCATGGGCAATCAGTTGTAGATGTCATTAAGAGGTGAGCAGAAGAAACCCATGCATTCACCAAATAGAAAAAGAAATCTTGTTTTTGCCAGTCATCATCTCTTTACACTCATCATGCTCAGTTGAGTAGCTCTTTGAGATGCAGGGGCTGTTGCTCTGTTGTAGTTAGTGCTCATGGATTAATTCCTATTTTCTGGTTAATAAACAAGTTTGTATTAATGTCCTTTCTTCCTAATTGAAATTGAGTCTAATAATTTTGAGAGTTATTTAATGAAATACTGTTGTGTTTTCTTCCTGCTGATAAGAATGCTTTCTAGGCTTTTAAATTCAGCTCTGCAAAAAATAAAAGTTGTGTGTAAACACTTCTAGGGTTCTAGATCATTTAAAGCAAGAGTTTCAAAACTTGAGATAAATTCCATCAAAAGATAAGGGGGAGAGAGACTGAGAACAAATTTGAGTCTTTCTATAGAATTATTCTTTTTATATTTCTGTGGTATACTTACATTTGGAGCAATTTTTTAAAGAACAAACCTAAACCATCTGGTAGAATAATACTTGGTTAGTGCTTCATATGCATGTACTGGATGCACAGAAAAGCTTTGATATACACCATGTCTTTCTGAGGCAAATGAGATACACAATGCATAATTCATGGCTGTACATCTTGGCATTGCATGGCAGTCTTGATTCAGTTGTTAGAACCATTTTATTTTTCAGAAGATTGTAACTCCTTAAGAGCGTGATTACAGTTAAGTGCACTGATGAATGTCAGATGTAATGAGAGGTTGTATCTCTGTCTTATGTCTCTGTTCTGAGTATGCTGTTTTAGGGTAGCCACAAGCTGCAGGCCCTCTTGCCAGTAATCCAGTAAGGAAGTGTGGACGAGTGACATTACCAGTATGCCTGGAGAAAAACAGTGAAATTTGGGAGGAGTTTGTTCCAATCTTTGGATAATTCTTTAAAAACAAACAAACAACAACAATAACAAAACAAACAAAACCCCAAAAAGCTTTAATTGAGGTAAAAAATCATAACTTTAAAGATTTTAGAAAACCATTGCAATTGTCAGCCATATTGCTTTATAGATGGGTTATGCACCTGCCTCATGCCACTCACTAACCCTTACATTTGCTTTAGTCTGAAAACAGATAGGGGATTTGGAATGATTGCAGAGATGCATTTTAGGGCCACTGTGTTTTGCACGTGAAGTGCCTCTTGCCTAGCAGATCAGTGGAGGGAATGATTCCCTTCAGGGTGGTTTTGGATTGATCCTAATACTAACTTCAGTCACTGTTGACATAATACTGAAGTAGTTGTCCCATCTGTTCAAAAAGTGTGATGCCCTTCACTGTGGAGGAAAGTGAATGTTTTCCCCACACACACATTTCTAGGACTATATATTTTCTCAGTGAATCTCATTGTAGTTCCAGTCTTGATTTCTCTGCTCTCTAGATTCTTTCTCATTATGTCTGTTTAACCCAGTGATAGAAACATCTTCTGTAACAAATGTTGTGTTTATGCATTCGCCTGGATTATTAATGGAGTTGTTCCATAAAATAAATCCAGCCTCTGAAAAATGCAGTAGTATAGCAGATTAATATCCAGACTCAACATATAGCAATATCCCTCAATATCTTTTGTCATCAGCTGCAATGACATGGCTTTCATTACTTCCTAATTGTCCATAGCATCTCCTTGTATTTTTCTCATTAAAGTTATCTTTAAAAAGCAACCTGGTGGCTGAGATGGTCCAGAATCATCAGAACCTTCTTCTGGAAAGGTTGCACAATGACAACTCCATAAAACCTTTACTTAAATTTAGGGAAATATGGTGCAAGCATCAGTAAAGATGTTTTTGTCTCAGAGCTATTTCTACCTCATCTTTGAGGGACAATTCCCCAAGCCTATTTAGTCTTTGATTTCTCTTATGAAATTACTTATAGGACTGCAAATTAGCTTGCTAATAATAGCAAGACAGCTTGTACATGAATTCATAAATACCTTTCCCACTTATTAATAAAAATGTTTGAAGCCATCAAAGTCAGATAAGACATAACCTTGCGCTTTTAATGTTAACATTTTTTTGTATTAGCTTTTTCCCTTTTACTGTAGTACTCAAATGCTATTATATATCCTACTTATTTTCCATTTTTATTTGTGGCAATCCTTGGGACATATTTTTTTCTTCCTATTTCTACAATATTTAGAAAAATGAGTCTCAGGACGTTGGCTGGGATTTCTCTTCTAGTAGAAGAGATTTCACAGCATGCAATATGTAATTACTTTTCTAAGACGCATCAAAGAAAAAAAAGTCTTACATTTTATGGCAAATGTGAAAGAATATACCCAAAAGGGACCATCTTTTTCATCCTCTTGCCTCAACTGTTCCTGATAGTTATTTCAAATCCTGGTAAATACCTTCAATGATGGAAATCTCACAGTCTCAATTTAATTTAGTGCTTAACTGTCTTTACAGTTAAAAGTTTTACTAATGTATAATCAAACTTAAGGCTTCAATTTAAGCCTCTTACTCCATGTTCTATCCCCAGTGGACATTAACAACAAGTTATTCATTCCTTATGTGCAGCATCCATGTAAATGTGCAAGGCTGTGAATGCTGCTCTTACTGTAAGCCATCCAAAGTGCCCTTTCTCTTCATACACTGCTTTGTCTGTAATTGGTCTCTTTCTCATCAAATGTTTATACATTTTGGGCAACGAAGAAGTGGCCTCCTAAATTGCCATTGGCATTTCTACATTTGACAACTTAATTCACACCCTAATTCTAAAGTCATAATTTCTATTCTGAATATCTAAATCCTGAATTTGTAAATAGTTGTTAATAGAGCTTGAATGTCTTTGCTTTTTTCCACATTTCACATTATGATTACTCTTCATGAGATGATGTCATGAAATCATAATTGCACAGTTCTGGAAGTCAAGCACCCTGAAATTACTTGGGTTAGCATATGGATATATTAGCTATACTTGTGTACATCCCATTCCACGGGTAGATTTATCTTTGTTTAATGAGATCAGAATCTTGAATAGAGTTTTAAAAAACCCTTTTTTAAAAATTTCAATTAACGACTGTATTACTTCACTTAATGCTAAGTCAGCCACTATAATGAGAAGTGGGTATTTGTCAAAAATTCTAAATTCAGTGCAGTGAACTACTAAATATTAATCTCTGTAAAACAGCTGCCTAATGTTGGTAGACATCCACGACACTTATATTGTCCTTGTCCCTTGTCCAGTGCAACACCAACTGTGTACTAAGTTCACTTAAAAATTTATATTCCTTTAATGGAGCATTAATGTATCTGCTTACAACCCACAAAAATCTAAAAATTTGAAATGTTTTTTCTTACATGGGACATTAATGAGGTGCATGGAATTAAGTAGATCAATCTGACTCTTTAGGGATGCAAAAAAGCAGGTGCAGTGACTTAACCCACTCAAAGTTTAGAAAATCTATATTAAACCATAATTTACCAACTTTAATGCCTCACAGGTTTGTCAATGTTACTTAGTGCTCATGAAAGTACATGTGGATATTGAGTCCTCTTTTAGGGTCCCAACACTGAGAACAGTGTTAGACTTGAGTAAATTCATCTGGCTGGGATCTGGAGCCATCATCCCATGAGGAGGTGCTGAGGAACCATGGCTTGTTCAGCCTGGAGGCATGGCTCCAGGGTGTCCTGGAGCAGTACATACCATCACCCCAACACCTGTGAGAAGATGGAACTAGGCTCTTCACAGTGCATAAAGTGAAATAAGAGAGGATTAGGCTATAAG
The DNA here is from genome assembly GCF_015832195.1 of Motacilla alba alba. Classification (NCBI taxonomy): domain Eukaryota; kingdom Metazoa; phylum Chordata; class Aves; order Passeriformes; family Motacillidae; genus Motacilla; species Motacilla alba. The sequence continues at coordinate 74,895,213 of NC_052017.1, forward strand.
AGGGATGGAAATAACCCTTAGGACAGTCCAGAAGTAGAGCACCTTTCCTAGAATGTCTCCTAGACATTTTTCCTAGAAATGTCTCCTAAAATTTCTCCTAGAAATGTTCAGTCTCCATCTTAGGAGTTTTAAAGACAAAACCGGAGCATATGTCAGATCCTGCTCTGACATACTTTTCATCATGAATCATTATGTGAATACAAACTGTAGACAATTTAGTCACTATACTTTTTAAATTTATTTTAAAATATTATGGAAATGCAGTTATTCAGTGTCAATTGTGCTTGTTTTCTGCATTTACTTGTGGTTAAGTTTAAATATTCCTTATTACCGGATTTTGGGTCTTTTTTGGATGATAATGCAATTACTTTTAGAGTCTTCTTTAGAGATTAGATGTCGAGGAGTTCATTGCAGAGTTTCAACCCATTTCCTGAGATAGTGAAAGGTAAATTGTTAAAGCCATCATAAAAATTGTATTTTTTCTCCATCTCAGTTACTGATTCCTAGTATGATTCTGAAAAGCTCAGTTGCATGGGTCTTTTAGCAACCGGGTACCATTCATTTCTGAATATTTGAACTGACTAATTTGCAGAAGCCCTGACACATAAACCCTAAAGTTAACCAGAGCTGTGTTAAACATTTTAGTTTATTCTGAGAAGTGTTCTGTAAAAGCATACATTTGATGATACTTACCAGATTCTGACAGTCTTGTCTTAATTTTCTCAGTTGTAAAAAATCTAAATCCAGGCAACATTAGAGAAAGGTTGATATCAGTATTTCACTTTCCCATGAAACTTTGAAGAAAAAAAATAGGACATATATGGAGCAGGTCTTCATTGGATTCATTGGATGAAACAGGGACTTTGTGGAAAACAAATTTATAGCACAATGTAATAGTGTGTGCAAAGTGGATAATAGTGAATCAACCTGTTCTGCTCTTATTATTTGTTTTTTCGGTCTTAATTTTTTTAAAGTAGTTTAGGATTATTTTTTATTGTTACAAAAGATGATTTGAGGCTTTACTGAGTTATGCAGTTTGATTAGAAATCCATTATATGATCCAAACATGGGAAAACCTTATATAAATTTAGGAAACTGGTGTTTGGATTGGACAAGGGAGACTTGCTCCATTGTCACAGTATTAAAAGAAAGCTTCCTAATAACCACATTCAAAACTTCTTTTTCCTTTTCTCTTAATTTTAGCTTCTTTCCCACAAGTGGAGATTGAGGGACTCATACCTCATTGATATCCACATCACTATTTTGCAAGTGAATTCATTGTGTTGTCTTTCACTTCAATGCACATCTCATATATTTCTCCAGCAGAATACACAACTCTATTGTAAGGAGAACAGCATAGCAAACTAAAAAAAAAAAAAAAAACATAGACGACAGAAGGCATCAATACTCACACACCACAGGTCATTATTAGTGTTGCATTGCTATCATCTTGTTTTTCTCTGTCTTGTCTCTCCTCCTGGGTGAAGAGAGCACATCTGGCTATAAAACCAGAGGTTTTTTTCTTTACTGAGGAAAGCATTTCTATATTAGACATTCCTGTGATGGTTTTTCCACTCGGTTATGAACTAAAAACCATCTGTCCAACAGTGGTGAAAGGCATGCTTGAAACAGTATCCTTGAGGGTACATAATTTGCAGAAAGTTTTCTTCTAGAAAAGTTTACAGAAGGATACCTAGAATCTGCATATATATAATCTGCTATCCCTCCATTCTCTCATATCTAACACAAAACTTTTAAAATAATTAGTATAATTGAGCTGTTCCCTGTTGCTTCATACTTTTGGTCAATTTGGTTTCATTACTAGAAATGAGAGCTTTGAAATTCTGCAGCAGTATAATTAGACATTTTTGTATGTTGTTTATATAAGTGAGCAGAAGTCAAACCCAGTCTCTTGGCCTAGATATTTATCTTAGTAAATGTGCATTGAGACTGTGCTACCATATAAGCACAGTCATACTTTAATTTTTCAAACGAGTGTTGCCACCTAATGTAGCAGTCAAAACTTATTTTCTATCAGAAACTTGCTTTCTCTACATTTACAAAATCTGTGTCTAGCTTTAAACCAACCAGTAAGAGTATGCACTTAGTCTATTTACATTATGTCACCTTGAATCTTTTCTCCCTGACAATTTAATGCAATCTGCTTTTCTGTTTCTTCTGGAAAGGAGTGCCATACAAATACATATCACTCAGTGATAGGTTTCTCTAGAATGTTTACCCAGCAGTAATATTCTCTCCAAAGTGCAATGCTAGTTTAACCTCTTTCCATTACTGAATTCACCAATTACCTAGGAAGCAATTCAGGGCTAACATAAGGTATTAGGACTAATCTTGTTAATTTGAGTTTATGGAGATATAAGTCAAGGGCCTGACCCTACACCAGTACTGAGAATAAGTTATAGAAGTCAGACAGTTTGCAACACATTAGTGTGCCTAGACTGTAAAATGATCCCTTCTCAGTATTTCTTTGGGAACAACCACTCCCAAGGAGGATGAATAGAGGTGGAATTCCTAGCCTTGTTCCTTCCTTTGCTGAAATAAGGGCTGATGCACAATGTATAAACATCCATGTGGAAATGCCAGATGAATGAAAAACAAAGAAAAAGAAAAAAACCCATAAAGTGATATGTCAGTCTCTGAGGAGGGCACAGTCTTTAAGGCACATGCTCCTTTGAGGTTTTTCAGACGAGTCAAGAGATGATGTCAGCTGATAAACTGACATTCTTCAGTTTTCTTTAAACTCTTCTAGTCCTGTGCCAATAAAAGTTATTCAATAGTTGGCAGCATGAACCTGAAAGTAATTTGTCCCAAAGATAATGGAAGCTAAAGAAGTAAACCAAATTAAAGTATGTTCTGCAACTGGTTTTGTACAAGACTTTTTTAAATAAAAAAAATTACAAAACATATTTCAGCATGTTTAACATTGTAGAAAAGTGTACAGTAAAAAATGAATGACAGGGGACTTTGTGTTGCATTTATTTGTCCTTCAGGACTTCTCTTTAGTTGTCTGAAATAACATCACTGAGATAATTCTAGTGTTTTCCTGTGCAATTGAGATCCAATTTCTGAGATGCCTTCTTTGTTTCTGAAAAATGTTACAGATCAGTAAAAAACCATTTTGCTGACACCTTCTTATCTTTATTCTTCTTCATGATCTCACTCCCATTAATTAAAGCTCTTTTATAATGAAGTGTTATTTCATAACAATGGAATATTCTCTATTATCAGGAGAATATTTGTATTCTTTCATAAGGTTTCTATTTTCTTTGAAATGTTGCTGGAAATTATAGTATCCCTTTTTTCAAATCAATAATACCTATAAGTTCTCATCTATGTTTAGGCTCATTTCTACTTAGCTAGAAATTATGGTTTAAAATTTTGAAACTTTATGTAAGAATTATAATGTATATTGAAACCTTTTTAATCACACTGAAGAAAAACCACTATTGTGATCAGTCAGTCATTAGTATTATGCATGGAAGGTTCACAGTTTGTTCTTAGAGGAACAACCATTATTTTATTTACTTATGTTATACATTAATATATTTGTATATGTATCAAAAAGAAAATCAGAGATCGCTGTAATAGGAATATCTAGAAGACTGATGTCATGACTCCTGTAGCAGTCATCTCATCCAGCTGCCTAACTGTGGTGGGAATAGAATATAAGAAATATGTAAAAAGCAGCTTTACCCCCAAAGAGTTGCAGCCAGGCCAATTATCCAAGATCAGAAACAGGCTTGACTCACAGCTGCAACCAATAAGGAAGACCAGTCCTATAAGACAGGGAGAACTGAGACCTAGAGTCACTTGCTGTCTGGGCGTTAAAGAAGAAGGAGCAGTGTTAAGAAGAACTACCCATGAGAAATCACTGAGAAGGTATGGGACTCTTGCAATAAGATAACCACACTTTTACATTGAGAACACAACAAATGGTGATCCTGATGTGATCCCATAGTGATTTTGGTAAAGAACTGTAGAGAGAGTTGTAAGGATGTGATCGTATGGTGATTCGGGTAGAGAACTGTAGACAATATCTATAGCCAGGTGAATCTGAAGGAGCTGGGTGCAGTGGTGCTGTGCAGGAGGCTGATATCGATGGATTGCTTGAGTTTGGAGAAGCCCTCAAAAATGGTATAGTGGCCATCTCCACAGGAACCTGATGTAATTCGGGATTGGGCTGCGGGGAAAGGTGCAGCCAGAGAGGGAGCCCATTGTAGCATTGAGAGCAGCAGGGGAAGCTGCCTGGTCCGGACCTGACAAAGTTTGACACCTGGGGTACAGGTGAGCCACTGGGGACACAATGAGAAATAATATATCGAGTGAAGAACAGATTGTTTTGTCTACATGGCAAACAGAGCAGGGCAAGAAAGGCTTGCAGTGACCAACTAATTAAAAAAAAAAAAAAAAAAAAAGGCAGTGGGAGTTGAAGACAGAGTAGCTGTATCATTCAGTATGGTGTATTTGCTGACGAAATGTGCATTTTATTTGCAAGAATTGCAACTATTAATCTTTGATTAGGCATAAGTGTAACAGTTTATATTCCATAAGTACCTTTACAGATACATCTCTTATAATTTCAATATCCATAACTATGTCCAGTGACAAGTGGTGCTCCTCAGAGGTTGGTAATGGGATAGGCATTGGTTAATATTGTTATTAGGGACATGGGCATTAGGGATTACATGTAGCCCAAGCTGAGTGGTATGTTTCATACACTAGAGGAAAGGGATGCCATCCATAGGGACTTTAATGATCCAGAGGGCTTTGGAGGTGGCCTGTGTACTCAGGGAAACGATGTGCCTATTTGTAGTCCCCTGTGCTTATCCTGCTCTCTTTTGGTTAATTTGTTGTACTTGGATGCACCCTTTGGGCAGCTACAATGGCCTTGGCCCCTCTTGGTGACCACGTTGCATGTGAAATCACTTTATATGGTATTTTCTGTATTTGTTGGATATTCTTTCTGTTTTGTTTGTTCTGTTTTGCCCCTAGAATAAAGTTTTGCCAATCTTCCAGGGTTACATCCTGATAATGGCATGTAATGCATATTGTTGAATCATTCATAGCTCTTCATTTTATCTTGTCCTGGTGCTCCAAAGGCTTATGCTGCCATCCCATGCCTCTACTCAAATCACATGGCTATCCTAGTGTGCCACTTCTTTCTGTAGAGAGTAATTGCACACTATTATAACTTACTGCTTTCCAGAATGTTATTACAACAGGCATAACACGCAGTTTTTCAAAGCTAAGCAAAACTGAAGTAAATTAGGCAATAATAACCTGATTGTTCAATAATTGCTAATAGAACAAAAGTTGAAAGAAAGAACTTGGGAAATATAAGGAAGCCCAGACAAACCAAGACGTTCTGGTTCTGAGCTCTTGAAGAGTTTTGATACAGCATTAATACATTCTTATCAGTGATGGGAAATTTTTTTGCTGAGGTAAAGGGCAATGCATTTCTTAGAAGATGGATTTTATTGCATGCTTGTCACAGATGAACTACATAATCAATAGAGAAAAGAGTTTGGACAATATATTTAATGCTAAATCTTTGTATATAACAACAGACATATTAATGAAATCATTACACTTTTTAGATGGAAGAACGAAAAGAAATGTTGGATATTGAAAACATTGACTTTTTTCTATTTTTATCCAACTACAAAATATAAAACTAGAAACATATTTTTACTGGTGAGCAGAGAGGAGTTACAAGGCTGGGTACAGCTCTATGTGCAAATAGAATGCTGGGAAAAGGGTTTGTTCCTGTTGTGGGATCCCAGACTTAGAATGAACCCTACTGCTAGGAATGCTTGTAAGAAAGATACCACAGAAGGTAACTGAGGTGTGATAGCAACAAACTGGAAATGGTGCAAACTGAGTTGGTTCTTACAGATACACACACTCCAGTGTACACGCAGATATATCTCTGTATACAGAGCAGAAAGTCATTCTTCTAGGAGAACTCTTAAATCTTCCAGCTGTTTGCCTTGGCCAAGGCACTGTAAATCTATTTTTCTCAGGTAACTGTATTTATGTTTTTGTTTCTTAGCTCATCTGGTTAAAAACTACCAAATTTATGTATATTCACATATATTCATATATTCACATAATAATAGCTAAAAAAATCACGGATTGAGACATATGTCTGTCAAGTGTCTGTATATGGAAGCATAAGACACTTCCATATACCAAAAGTATCATTTGACTATCAGAGATGGTTTATTATGATAAGGACTAGAAGATTTTTGTGTTAACATAACAGTGTTTTACAATCCTAATGATTTGGTACAGTATGTTTGAATTTCAAAAGTCCAATTATTTAGGTTTCTAAGAAATATAATTAAGTAAAAAAAAAAAAAAAACAACAAAAAAACCCACCCAAAAATCCAGAAAACAAAAAATACTTATAAAATAGCTTAAAATAAATCCAGAATTTGAGCCAAGAACTGAATCAGTATTTAAAGAACCAAGGACTGTACCTATCTTTAGGTCTTTAAGAATAAAACTGTAGCTTACAGTGAATCTAAAGTACAAACCCCACACTTTAAGGTAAGACAGGTTGTCTCAGCAGAGAAAATATAGCTGTTTGCTAAAGCAGATAGTATCTGTTCCTAAGATGCCGTAAACTGTTCTTCCCAGCAAAGTACTTCTATATAAAAATTTACTGACTATGTGACATTCAGTGAACTTCAAATGCTACAGGCTGATCATTTTATAGGTGGGTTGTCCAACAAATGAAACTTCTCACAAAACCTTACTATCACAGCAGTGTCTCTGTTCTTTGGTACAGCTGTCTAATTGAAGATTTTAATTTAGAACAATACTTGGCCTCAACAGAACCCAGAGTTTTCTGCAAGTTATCAGGTATTGAAATGATCCAAATTATTTTTTCATATCAATGAACTACAGAGTTGCCCCCAAGAGCTGCTGCTGCTAAAGAGGAAGATTTGAGACAGTAGGAAAAGGCAATTTCATATAATATTTTAAAATAGGCTCACTTGGTAAAGTTGAGAAACATGCAGAAACACTGTACAGTAGCTGTAGGCCAGCCTGGAAGCTGAGGTGATGGACTGGGTATGAAGGGAGAAGGAGTCAAAACTGGGAATTGGAGACAGAGGGGTAGGTGGCTTCTTGGCTCAGCAGGTCTGGGCTTCCAGGATTTGGCAGGGGCTCCCTGGCACCTAAGAATGAGTAGAAAAAGAAAAAAGGGAAAAATGCAAGAATCTTTTCCTCTGAGAGGTCAGATGGAGTTTTCATTAAATTTAGATTGAGATTTTATCTGCTGCTGTGGTGTCTGCCCTCAGATGGACTCAGATGCTATCTCCTGTTACCCATCTCATGATGGTAATACCAGTCTATTAGGAAACATCCTTAAATGATGTTCAGAAAATTGTCCTGCAGGATAAAGGGAAGAATGGGGAAAAATATATAAATGCATATATTCAAAAGAATTTGAGACAATATCTGTTCTGAATGTTTTCAGTTTTCTTTAGTATTGTGTGAAATTAGTATTTTCTATATTAATTTATTGCTTTCAAACACAGGGAAAGTAGGCAACTGTGGAAGGGAGCCCCACTTCACCTTTCTTTCTCATTCTTCTTTGTCTGCTCTCTCAAGAAAAGCAAATAGGCTGAAAATGAATAGACCTGGAAAACAAACTTGTAATCCAAAATCACATTCTGAAATATTTGTGATTCCTAAAAAAGTAATATTAGTTCAAGTAAAATGCAACTTTTCATTTTAATTCAGAACACAAAATATTAACTCTACAGTTATTACAGGCAGTAACTAAATCAACATTATCAACATATTTCTAGCTTGGAAATTGTTATATTTATTTTTTTCTTGAAAAAGTTTTCAAGAAGCCCTATTCCAATCAGACATATAGAACTAAAAAGGAAAACAATTACTTCTAAAAAAATTGTAATGGAAGGTGACAATAATTTTTTCATTTATATTTATATTCATATTTTTATTTGAATTTATATGCATGCCATTTACCTGTAGATAATTCAAATAATAGTGTAGTATAATATTCTTATTCTGAGACATGGAGAATTTACAAGGAAAATGGAAGGAGATTTTGTTTCCTTAATCTTCAGCTTCATGTTGATAAAGATGAAATATTAGTTTTTATTATCCATACTACTCAATTTCCTGTTTACATTGTTCAGGAAATGGCAATTCAGTGAAGTAGTACTGCAGGTTTTGATTGTTTGTGCAGTGAACATTGGGATGTTGAGAAGTTGCTTGTTTTTGTGATTTTTTCCATGTTCAAATGAAATGCATGAATGGTAGAAGTTCTCTTGTTTGAGTTTATTGCCTCTCTCTCACCTTACTAGATTACATTTGCACTAACCAAAGTCACTGTTTACACTTATTTAACAGTATTGACTGAAGTAACACTGAATCTCTTTCAGTGAGGGCTGATTTAGCTACAAATCACTGTTCCAGCACCAAGATCATTAATCAGCCTAAGGCTAGATCCATTATGTGGATATTCAGTATAGAGAAAATATTAACAGCTCCACAGAAGAAATGTTTCCATCAGATTAGCTCTGACTCCCTGCTGGAGCAGCAAATTACTCTGAAGTAATAATTATAATACATTAGTAGAGGTTTAATTTCCAATAAGTGCTGTCTATTTAAGGGATGGCAACCTCACCATACTTCAGAGAACAATAGATCATGTTATCAGCAGGAAAAATCTACATGGAATTTAAAAAGAAAAAAAAAAAAAAAAAAGGACAATAAAAAATTTATTACAGCCTCCAAATTGAAAAAAAAAAGTCCACTGAACTTTCCTAGATAAAGCTTTGTGGAAAAAATCCTATTAGTGTATTTGCGAAAACTTTCCCGCAGTGAGTAAGCAAGGATACACATTTTACCTGTAAATAAGGCCTGATTATGCAAACTCCAGCCTTCTTTTCAAGTCATTTCTGGAATATGCTGACATTTGGTTTAGGGTATATATAAAGCAAGAAGAAAGAAAGGTGTGCTGCGCCTGAAGTATTTAGCTTAATTAAGCATAGTGTGTTGACTTTGACAGAGTTTACCATAGCTCAGGGTCTGGACTTCTGTCTATATCCTCAAACCTGGGTATGAAAGGATTTGATTAATTTGCACAGAGCCACCGCATACCACACCATGGAGTTTTTCTTGAGAATCAGTAACAGCAAAAAATTTTTGTAGGGTTTTTTTTTATTAATTTCTTGTACCTCTCTGCAGATATTCAACACTTAAAAACTTCTCAAGTCACAAAGTCTGTGCTTAAAGACATTTTAAGTCCATATGTTGGCATTCTAAGGAAATAAAATGAACTAACTACTCCACATGGTGGCTTTGAAGTATTCAGTGCAGCTCTGACCAATGCTATTGTCTAAAATCAGTTACTGGAAACATAAAACCCCTCAATACCTGATAACTACAGAGGTGTTCCAGGAATGACCTGTTGCAGTGTATTAATTTTATGTACTTGGTGCTTATTTGATTGAGAAGTTTCGGGGAGAAGGGAGGAATGGGAAAAACAAAGATGCTGGGTTGCAAGGGAAGAGGGGCAACATGACTTTCATAATGTGAGGATTAAGACATTTCGCTACAAGATATGACCTACTGAACCTTTAGTTGCAAGTATTGTATCCTGCTTTGCCATTTTAATCATACATTCAGTTTCTTTGCACAGAAAAAAAAAAAAATCTAGGTCCTGAGGTGGAGTAAAGCTGGTAAGAGCAAATACTACAGAATCCAGATAAATAACCTTACCTAGTTGTTCCATGACTGCCATCTTTGCCTTAGATGGGACCAGAAATGATAATAGAGACATTCTTTAGTAATATGAGTCAGATTTACTGTCACAGCAGAGGAATACCTCTGCTTCCCTGAAGATGAGCAGACTGGCTAAAAATGTGGCCCAAAATACATTTCTAAACAGGGAATCAAGGTAGAACAGCATAGAAAAAGCCACACTAGATGTGCTACCCTCCTCTCATTCTGCAACAAGAATGATCATTCTGATTTATCTCTATTATAAATGAAAAATTAAATTAAAAAAAAAAAATCAGGTTGTTATGTAGCAAGTATATCTGTAAGGACACTGGTTCAAACCCTACTTAGTTCAGGCCTGATTTTTCCTTTAGACAAGCTGATTTTGAAGTTAAATCTGAGGCCTTCAGGATTAGTGAGTTCAGGTGCTTCTTTTTCTCTTTCTCTCTATTGTATTGACTTTTTTTTTTTTTTTTTTAATGTTACCTAAATCTGATCACATATTCTGAGAATTATGCTCCATTTTCACCCAAACCTTGGTTTATGGGTTTCTTTGTGGCTCCATTAAAACTGTAAAGAGATGAATATCTTTTAATTCTGTAGATTTCTGATTTGATTTATATCTCTCAAGAATGTATAAACTTGAAGGTTTTTCCTGTTCTCTTTATTTTCACTTTGAAAACATTTAAAGCCATATTGGCAAATATAGAATAAATACAAGCTGTGCTGTCTGGATTTAAGCTTTTATAGCAGAATTAAAAATATAATGTTGAGAAGATTTTGGGTCCAGATCACTTAAGTTCTGCAGAGTTTGCATTACAGAATTGAATTAATTTCATTCAGAAAAGAAATAAGCTTCTCAGTTCCACTGAAACAGCAATTTGAGATTTAAAAATAGTTGAGCATTCTAATTTCCTTTGTGTACTGCCACACTTTCAAACTAGGCAATGAACTGGAAGAGACTATCACAATGTTTCAAGACATGCTGTTTTCTTTGTATATGTGATCAAATCAGAATTATTCTTTGAACTGCTTATGCTCAAATTAATTCTTGTATCCTTTAATAACCCTGTTACATTAGGATAAACCCCTCAGCTTATAATGTTTGTGTGAGTCTCCAATATTAAGACTTAGGCTTAAAGCATCAAAACTGCATTCATATTTATCTTACTGCCCCATGTAGGAACAAGGATACTTACAGATAATTAGAGCTTCTGTGAATAGCTGAAATTGTAGAATAAACAGAAAATTCTATAAATTGAAAATGGACATGGACAACTCTAGAAAATATTTCTTAAAATCTAGTACCAGCATAGAAGTTTGATATATTTCTGCATCTATGTCTTCTAGAATGAATTCATCGCTTCTGATTTTCTATGTAGCTATGAGTTTGACTCATTAGATCAAAATAAATATACATTTTTAGCTTATTCATTTGATTACAAAGAGAGAGAACAAAATCATAATAAGCTTTACTTCCTCTCCTGCAATAGTGGATAGCAACCAAATTCTGAAAAACATATTATACATTTCAAATACTTGTACAGAGAATTCTATTTAACTCCTTTTAAGTCTCACTCTATTTCAATGCAAAATGATAAAACTGCATATTAATATAAATGTGAGTGCAGCAGATAACTATACCCAGAAATGCGTAGTATATAGCATATATAGATTTTTTTATCAAAAGCATCATTATTGCAAACTGTGAAACTTGGAATTCATATAAGCTAATGGATTGCAAGTATTTTACTCTGTAACTTCAGGAAAACAATATTTTATTTCTTTTTTTAGTACATCTTTTTCTACCTGAATTTTATTGACTGAACTTAGGTACTGTTTACATGAGTATGTGTTATGTTGAATCAATACACGTAGTACTTTTCCTGAAAATGAGGCATAATTCCTTGAGTGTAGGTGGGTCATGGTAACTCCTTTACTGAGTCCCTTACAGCTAGGACAGGATGATAGACCACAGTCTGAGAAGAATTTCATGTAAAAGAAAATATTAGAAACAGTTGGCAAGATATGTTCTTATACCATTCTGAGTATTATTTTGAAAATTGTGTCTTTCAATGGCCTTCCTCTTTTCTCCTGTCCATAACTTAACTGAGAAAGGAAGAGAAAAAAGACAAGGAAAAAGGAGAAAATAAACCCTCTCTCTCCCACTACACCCCACGCATTCAAAGATTAGAGAAAAAAACTCTTCTTGGTATCGGAGAATTGTTTTGTAAGCTTCCATTTCATTTTAGCTACAAAAAGTCTGTATGAAAAAAAGGTGATTTTTTGCTATCCCTGAAATTTAATATATCTTAACATTGAATCTCAAATCCCCATCCCAAATAGAACTTGTTTTCAAGACTCCATACAGTTCTGTTCAGGGGAGTGGTAAAAAGTTTAAAAAATCAATTACAGCTCCCAGGACTCTGAGTCTTGATTCCAAAGCTATTGATCTTATCTCACAGTACACTCATCAGACTTACTACCTCAGCCAACTATTTTGGCGACTACAAGTTGAGTTTTATAGCTTACTGCGCACTTGCTCTGATTTAAGACAAATAGGTAAAACTGAGTATGGAAACTCTTGTGCTCACTTTCTATGCTGTCCTCAAAGTAAAGACAGAGGATTCTGGTCTCCTCAGTTTAATAGCATAATCTAAAAGATGATTCCAAGTGTGTGGAACACCAAAGCACTCTTTCCTTGAAAAATCCTTCATCCTTTTCTCTCTCCTATAGGTGATACTAATTAGCTTCCAGTCTGAGCAATATGCCGCCACATTTTTCATCGGCATTTCATCTGCAGGCCCATAAAAATTTGTTTTTGTAGATTCCTGAAGCAGTTCTTAGTAGAAATCAAATTCAATTTTCATTTTGCTAGAGAACACATTCTGTAAATTGCAGGTGAAACTGCAAAAATAACTTCCATACTTTTACATTTTCATTGTTATTTATTCCAGATTTAAGATCACTGGTAAAAATATGAGAAGGTAAAGCTTACAAAGCTTACCAAAGTAGAAAATAAAGAACATCTTTTGAAACTCACTTTTCATCTACTGAAAACCAAGGAATGACATAGTTAATTACTATTTGTTAACTTAAAATTAGGATAATTTTCAAATTTTCACACTACATAAACCTTAAAACCATCAGATGATTCTAATGAAATCTGCTTATGAAACAGGTGTAAGCATGATAATAGATCATAAAGCATTGATCTGCTTTCAATCAACTACCTCAAGTTCCAGGGTCAGGAGCTGCAACTTCAAGGTATAGAAAAGTCCTACTCTACTATCACAAGCACAATGTTTCAAAATACTTTGAGAAAACACCTCAAGAATCAAAAGAGTTAGTAATCAAAATTAATTTTATAAATTTTAAAAACAATGATGTTTCAAGATGTTCGCTCTTATAAAAATAACTGGGTTCACATAGGCATTGGTTTATTTAACTTTTAGACTCAAACTTTTTAAACTTCTTGTGTTTATTAGCCCTTTGGTTTGAATTCATCTCTGCCCTCAGATGAAAACCATCTTCTGAAACCTTCCAGCATTTTTCATCCTTTCAAACTTTTAGAAGTACACCAAAGACACTGATTTCTCTTCAAGGTGTTGATGTGAGAATAGACTTGCTGCCTGAACTGTTACAGACATTGGGAATTGTCATTCATTTCATCATTTTCTCCACTGAAAAAAGAAAAGGCTATTTATGGGCCCCAAGAGAGACACAAACATGTGAAGCAGAGAGATCTTTTAAAATTTTAATTAGTACTAAGTATCCTAATAAGAGGTTCAACCACCACAGCACCAGGTAAACAATTAATCAATGTCAACTGTAACTAAAATATGACTAGGCTTAGAGCAATTTATTTTTTGTCTCACTGACTTTGGTCGCCTATATGCAAATTATAACACTTCACTAAAATTCCTTTGTTACATTTTCTTACTATATTAGTTGTGACATTTTTTCATTTATATTACAATCCAGAGAAGATGATCACACCCATTTTTAAGGTACAATAAGTCTAAATTTAATATACTTTCTTTTTTTTTTTTTTGATTGAAGTAGAACAAAACATTTTCCTTGATAAATTACTGGTGAGCCTGTTAGCCGTAAAGAAATCAGACAGAGCTCCTCATTGTGTTTGGTGGCACTTACCACTCATAAACTGCACAAGTGCTCAGGGTCTTAATGATGACTTCAGAACCTAATGTGTACAAAGTGGACAAGAGCCCCAAACAGACTTTCTACTCACTTCTGATTGTCAGAGTAAAATGCTGTGTACCTCCTATTGAGGGAGAATTACCTGTGGACTGTAAATTTTGAGATCCAGGGGCAAGGTGCTCTACAGACTTTCAATTACATAATCAATCTATTTGATCAAATTTATTTCTTGGGTGGCAAAGCTATTTGGTGTTCCTTTGGATCAGTGCAAAGAGAGATGATAATTGGAAGTGAGTTATTTGCATGAGCATGAGATGTGAAAGTCACACTCATACTGTAAAAGCCCTCGTGAAGATGGAGTATAGACAGAGGGTATTTTCAGCTATTTGAAGAACAGCTGATGTATCTTCTGTTTCTGGAAAGGTATCACCTTGAGAGAGTTGTCATTAATTGGAACATCAATATTGGGCTGCTTATGGTGCCAATTTACTTAAACATCAGATGCCCTACAATATGTATGGGACTACTAAATACCCTTTCTAGGGTGGTTCTAGAGCAAGTAGAAACACTTAATCAGCAAGAACTGTGAGCCTCATGGGAGTTCACAGGGCCATAAAATGTGCAAGGACTAAATAGTCAGATGCTAAAAATATCTCAATTGTCATTGATTAGGATTATAACTAATAAGTATATTGGTCTTTAGAAAATAACTATATTTTTTGTTGATGTGAACGTGGAAACCCAAACTGTCAAGAACTCTGCCATAAGTTCCAAATTGCCATGGTTTAAGGGCAGCTGTCAACTAAGCCGCACACAGCCATTCATTCACTCTCCTCAGTGGGATGCAGGAGAGAATAAGGAGAGTAAAAGTAGAAGAACTCCTGGGTTGAGAAGAAGACAGTTCAAAACAGAAAGCAAAAGCTGCACACACAGAAGCAAAGCAAAACCAGGAATTAATTCACTGCTTCCCATGGACAGGCAGGTGTTCAGCCATTGTCAGGAGAGCAAGGCCCCATCATGTGTAACAGTGACTTGAAAAGACAAACATCCATCACTCCAAACATCCCCCCTCTTCCTCCTTCCCCCCCCTGCTATATTTACTGCACATGACATAAGGTATGGAATATACTTTTGGTCAGTTGGGATTAGCTGTCCCAGCTGTGTCCCCTCAGAACTTTTCATGCACCTCTGACCTTCTTGCTGGTGGGGTGCTGTGAAGAGCAGAAAAGTGGTTGACTCTGTGCAAGCCCTGCTCAGCAATAACAAAATCATCCTTGTCTTGTCAACACTGTTACAACACAGCCCAGTTCTAGGTACTGAGAAGAAAATTACTTCTATCCCAGAAAAAAACCAACGAGCACACAAGCAAACTCTTTGTTTCTTGATTTATACTTTTGGTTCAGCCCCCCCTTTAATAGCCACAAATAAAATTAGAGATATTAAAGTGGAGTAAATTTAAGTGAAGCAGACTTGGTAGATCTTCACTCTAATATATTACTCTGCTTAAAATATACATATTTCTACACATACACATAAACACATGTATATGTATATTAAGGATTTAATAAGGTAACTGACCTTTTTAGAAGAATCAGTCTATTTTAAGAGTTGAAGGTATTATATCCTCAAATCAGACACAATACCTGTGACAAGATGCACAGTGACCTTGAGTGAGACTGTATTTCATACTTCTGTTATTCAGTTTTACTCAATGCATTCATTATACATGTGGTATAGGCAGGCATGGAAGACTGTATTTCGTTACATACTATAAGTGCGTTCATATACAACAAAGTGACATTCTATAATGTTCATTTAAGCTAAATCTTCCCCCTGCCCCGCCCCCCCCCCCCCCCCCCCCCCCCCCCCTTTGGGCAATTGAAAAGGAACTATTTTTATCAGATGTTGACATAGCTACTTTATATTTTCACACCCTCTTATCTAAATATTTCTATTGATATTTTCACACCCTCTATACTTGACTTCTATCTTACTGCAAAAAATTATTTTCTTTATAAATAATTTGTTTTCTTTGTAAATTCTGATTTGGAGTTCATCAAAAGTCAGTTTTCCTTAGTATAGTTTCCAGTCTAATCAAGGCAATTGAGTTTTTGCTTTTAAACAATTTTTGTTCTTAATGTTGCTTCATCTTCTCCCTCCAAAAAAAAGCTTATTTTTACTTTTCAACAACTTTGTCACTGTTTTTTTTAATCTTAACTAACATCTTAGCAATAGACAACATCACAGAGAATATGGGAATACTGTTATGCTCCCAAGGAAAATTTAAAGGAAAACTTCTCCTTGAATACCTTTTTACTGAAAACTAGGTGTGGTAAGCATAGCTGAAAATTTCACTGTGTGTAGTGAATTAAAGCAGGACAGCTTATGTGATAGATAAGAGGAAATCAATTAGCCCTTGTGTCTTCATTAACCTGCATGGGGGAAACACCTGGGATCAATGTGAGAGGTTCTACGATATGAGGAAGTGGCAGGCTGGTGGTTTGGGTGGGTTTAAATGTGATGGGGGTGTTTATGAGTGCTCCTGGGATAGTCTTTGTGTTGCTGAATGGTTTTATGGTAAGTTGTGGTTGAAGCAAGTTCTATGTAATTGTTTCTAAAATCTTGTGTTGCAGAGCAATTGGGTTGGTAGGAGAATTTGTGATTACTTGGTTTCTGTGTGACTGAGGTTTTATTGAAGAGTTTCTTACTGGAACACTAAGTTGGAACAACCAGAATAGTATTACTGAGCAACATGGTTGGAGTTGGTTTTGTTTGGTATGCTTGTAGGCAGCATAAGAAACTTACTTGAAAATTTTGTTCTTCAAGCTTTTGATTGAAGCCTCTGAGCAAAGAATATTTGCAAAGCCCTGTGGTTTGTTTGTAGCAGCTGGTTGTTTTATTTGCGGCATGAATTCTATTTAGATGTTTTTCTACTACTCACAATTTCTCTTCTCTACTCTGCTTTTATGTAATTCTTAGAGATTTAAGTATGAAGAGAATGTTATAGGTGTGGGCCTTGGTAATTACTACAGTTTTCATAGATATGATATTTCAAAGGCTTATGTTTCCTTATTTTAATAGTAGCACTGTTGAGTGTAGCAGTATGGACTTTAGATCTGTTAACCTTATTTTTTTTCACATAGCCTGAACACCACACAGAGCATCAATCCTGAAGGATGTTACTGTTAAGGGCATTAGTTGTTTGATGTTTTAGGAAATACCGTGTTAAAAAGCAACAACAACAAAAAAAAAAAAAAAACTCAAACGAAAAAGCAAACAACCCCCAAATTTTTATTTCAATAAAATAATCATCAAAACCCTAAGATGTAAGAGTAGGACTCAGATATCTGCACTTCTAAAGAGCTTGGATGAATTTCCCTTCATGAATGATAATTCAACCAGATATTTTAAGTGTTTCAATAAATTTCATTGATCTTAAAAGTAAACATATGCTGAAGTAGTGTGATGACTAAAGCTTTATTTAAAAAAAAAAAAACCAAAACCAAAAACTGTCCAACATTAGTAGTTTGGCAGTATTAATAGGATGATATTTTGAAAAGCATGTATGTATGTATCCATGGATATGACTGTGGATAGCTTCTTGTATTCACGAAGTATTCACTTAATTTCTTGGGCTTTTTTGGCTTAGTTCTGGGAAATGTTTTTATGTTAGCCTAGTGGATATTTTGGAAAAAAAATTCAGTCCTTTCTGAAAACTCAGGCTTCTTTTGTATGCCTTGTTTTGGACTTCTCTGTGGCTCACAAAGAGAAACTGGTGTTCCAAAACTTTGGCAAGATGAGTGAGAAATGCATTAGGGATTGTTTTAAGTTATTTCATGTTTGTTTTTTCTCATGTTTCTTTGTGCCTTCAGTACCTGCAACAACATATCAAACCCAGTAATATTCTGAGATTTTGTTTTTGCTTTTTTTGTTAAATAATATTAAAAGTTGTAATAGTAATGAAACATAGATGTGCTGTATTATAAATTTTAGTATTGAATTTCAACTGATGAACAAAAATGCAGCCATGCTACTATTTTCTCCTTTTTTATTGCTTCTCTTATTGCTCAAATTGCTGAGTTCATGTGCATATCACATGCAACTCTTGTTAAGTAATTTGTTACATTAATTGTTAATTCATGTTGTAAGTTATGGAGAGAACACAGTCAAATTTCTATTCCTAGTAATTTTACCAAAAAACTCAATCTGGAATTTTACTAGAAGAGAACATGCCCCCTCACAAGTGTGTTAAGTACAATAAATTAATGACAGCCTAGTCCTGAAGTGTAAGGAGCTCTTGCTATATGTGGAAGAATGGTAGTTTTAATAGGAGGCTCCCTTCTAAGGGGGATGGAGGGCCCAGTGTACAGACTGGAGCCAACTCACAGGAAAATCTGCTGTCTCCCAGGGGCTCCGATAAGGGACATCACTGGAAAACTCTCTAGTAAGGTCGTCTGATTACTATCTGTTATAGGCTGTTTAGGCTGGCAGCATTGAAATAACAAAGTTCAAGTACAATCAAAAGGGACTTTAGGGCCCTGGGAGAATCGGTGGAGATATCAGGAGCATGGATTGTGATTTCGTCAATTTTTTCAGTACCAACAGATAATAGGAATAGGCAGGTCCACTGGATCAATGCATGGCTACAAGGTTGGTGTCAGCAAAAAAGTTTTATTTCCTGACCACAGGATTTTATACTCAACACCTGGTCTACTGACACCTCACCAGATATGGCCTTCTCATAAGGAGGAAAGAGTTATAGCACAGGAGTAGCAGAGCTCATTGACAGAACTTTATAGTAGTTTGGAATGGGGGAAAGGGGCAAACCCGGTTGCCAGTGATAAGCAATGGGATGGTGTGCCAAAACTTGAGGAAATGAGTACTAATGAGATCCCTCAGTATGTTTGAGGAGTTGTTGGCTACAAAAAAGGTACCACACTTGAAATGTTTGTATACTAATGCACACAGCAAGAGGAAGCTTGAGGCTTTGGCCAGTCCAAGATTTGACATCATTAGTATAAGTGAAACCAGGGGGAATGAGTCTAGTGACTGGAGTGCCCTGTTGGATGGTTACAGGCAGAAGAGGTGGAGGGATGGCATTGTGTGTAACAGAGTGTTAGAATATAGGGAGCTCACGGTTGGCAATGAGAGCCTCTAGGTAAGAATCAAGGGACAAACAAATAATGTGGATATCTTTGTGGGAGTCTACTATAGAAGTCCTGGCCAGAACAATGACACTGATGAATTATCCTACGAGGAACTAAGGAATACTTCCAAGGCGATTGCCTTTGCCTTCATGGGGAACTTCACCTTGCCAGAAATCAGCTGGGAGCATCACAGAGCTGGTGCGACCTGGGCCTCTTTATGGAAGAGGACCTAAGGGAGCTGACTCAAAAATATGCCCTCCTTGATCTGCTGCTTGTCAACAGAGAAGCTCCTGAGAGCAAAGTGGTGGTTTAACTACTATAAAGGATCTAAAATTATTGCTTTATTTGCTTCCAAACAATTATTTAGACAGATATTATGAAATGTGATTGTTTTTTTTTCCCCATTGGTGTGTCTTTTTTCCTTCATCCTATGCCTCCTCTGTCTTTTTTTTTCTTTGTCTCTGAGAAGTAACATTTTCTGGGTAATGCTGGATAATTAGCAGTATAGCAGTATAAGAATTTCTTTCCTTGTGTCAAATAATTTCTTTGAGCTCTTATGCTACATCTTAGTTTTGCTACTGAATTTGTTATCCTTGGAGTGTCTGATCCAATTATACAGTCAGCTGAGCTTTGATACAGACAGCTAAATTAGCATGTGATAAGAACCATGCTTTAGAATTGTTCATAAACAGATAAGTGTTTTGTTAAAGCTCTGCTGGATGTCATCCTTGTTGATTAATACCTGTAAAAGAATAATCATAAAGGAATAATTAGGAAGGAGAACAGACATAATTTCACTAGATATCCTAAATTTTCGTCTTATTAACAAACACCCCCACTATCTCTATGTAAAAGAAAAAAGTCCAAAGAAGAAGTAAAGGTTTTATTGTGTTTTTTTTAATCCCAGAAATATTGCTTTCAACAGGAGCCAGTCATACTTAAAAATATTTTGTGAATGCAGATGTGATGAGTAATTAATTATTAATTTATCTGGTCACCTAGATGGCTAACCTACATTTTGGGCAACACCTATCAATATTCATTTTCAAAGGGCTTTGTGGCATTTCCTGCTGATTGACTTTTATGTTCAAGACCTGATTTTTACAGAGGGTGAGCCATTAAGAGCTTCTCCTGAGCATTTTGTAGTGCAATTCCAATACATGCTCCAACATTATTCTGCTACACTTACAGCTTCCTGTAATGTTAAAATTTTGACAATATATGATTTCTTGTCACAGTTAAAATACACAGTGCTTGGCTAATATTTCTAAAAAATTCAGGTGTTTCAAGTTTTTGTTCTGTCTCAGCTTTTTTTTAGCACCACAGCCTTATAAGTTAGTATCAGTTTTTATAGCTGTGCTTAAAGCTTTCAAATTATTTGATTTTTTTTTTTTTTTTAGTTACTATATTCCAGAGAAATGCAAGAGGTGGGGGAGCAATTAATTTTATTTTTTTTTTCCCCATGTGTCACCTGTAATCAAATTCTTCGGGATGATTTTGATGCATAACATGCTGTGATAGATTTGTAACACTTCCAAAATAAGAGATTTTTAGATCATGCTGATGCATTTTCACTGTCCCAGCATCTAGTTAGATCAGCTGCATCCTTAATTACTCTTGTACTATGTGATGTTGCATAATCAGAATATGATGCTGCTACAGCTACAGGCCTTTCATTATTGTTGCTGCTGAATGACTGCATTCAGTTTTCTGTATTCCACTCCAGAGAGTACAGCAGACATCCTTTTTACAGATTCTAAAGCCCCGTTAAAAACACTTGAATTTTCCTTTCATTCAATGTGGGCTTTAACTGGTTGCATATATAAGTGCAATAAGTTGCATATATAAGCACTGCATCAAACAAATTTTAGAGCTTCTGATCCATTAACATGAATATGAACAATTTTGAAGAGTGTCTAGAATGCACTGAAAGTGCCAAAATAATACTCTTTTTTTTTTTTTTTTTTTTTTTTTAATATGCCTATTTACCCTGCTCAGGATGAGAGGAGGCTAATTACAGGAATGTGAGATGTAAGAAAGCAGTTCTCTCTGGTTTTATTTAATCAGCATTTTGGGTGAAGTTGCCAAACTTGTAGTAACCTTTGAGGCCCATTGAACAATGACTGTGTCATATTAACAACAGGCATTCTCCACACTTCTGTCAAACTGAGATGTGCAGCCCAAGAGAAGGCCCTGACCTATCCATCTTGCTTCTGTCCAATTAGTGCTGTGACATTATGGGTTTGTTTTTGGGGAGGCATTAGACTTCACTCTCCTTATCAAGACTTACTTTTTCTTTTTCTCCCCAAATTATTAAAAATGTAAAAAGTGAAGCAACTTCATATTTTGAAGGTAGACAGGAAAAATAATTGAATACCACACTTCATGTTGTGGGGGATCTTAAGGCATTGTTCTTGGGTGTTTTCAGTTACTACTGGAGGCTTTCAGGCCTGTTCTTTTTAGCTCCTCTGTCTAGTTAGCTCCTGCAGAGTTTTGTGAACTTCTGATATATGCTTCTCTCTTTGCTCGTTTTCCCAGTTTGACTTGTGTGGTAAATGTTTCTCGGGTTTTTTATTCTCTCAGGGGACATGAATGTACCTAACCCCAGTCACATAGTGTTGTACAGAAACAGAGTGGAGTAACGTGCCTTTGGAAATGCAGGATTAACTGCTCTGTTTAAATATTCAAATTTCAACATTAAGAAAGCAACATAGTTTGCTGATGGTAAGGAATACATTATGGTTTGATACTGCAGAATATTTAAATCATCAAAGTGAAATCATTTCATTGGTTTATAAAGACATATAAAAATGCTACTAAATTGTACATAATATTTCCCTGACAAATCAGTGTGCCTTTTTAAGAAAAAGAAAAATCTAGTTGCATACACTGAAGTGAACTTTTTATTTTTTTTTTATATGAAATATAGAAAAGAGTGGGAAATATGAGAGCTGACTACTCTTGTAGTAGATGGCTTCAGCTCAGCTGAGGTTTCTTGCATCAATTATATACATCAGTTCATCTTTCATTAATCTTTTCGTACATCTTGTTTCTAATCGGAGCTTCCATTCGGAAGTCACTTGATCAGCTATGTTAAGTTGTAGATTGTTTAGAGTTATTCTGTTTATGTATGAAGCATGATTGGTATAGTTCAAGTGGGTTTACACAGTGGTGTGTTTAAAAATCAGGTTTTGGGAAATACAATATTCTCATCTGTTAAAAAAACTACTGCTGTAACCCTTTAAAGGGATCTCTCTTTTAAGGGTTTTTGAAGCAACAGAACATATTGTTTTCAGGATAATGTCTGTATGACAAAATAATTTGCTATGAACTCACATTAGCTAATTTAAGCTAAGTGTTTGATTGAAAATGTCCGATTTGTTCTAACTGAAGTTTAAATCTGCTTTTCTCCCTCCAGTGAACAAAATAGATAAGAAAGTGATGTTTGCCATTAAAGCTCATCATTTGATCCCCTGGCTACTGATAGCAACAGCCAGCATAACCAGATTGTTTTTGTATAACTTCAATATAAGAAGTAACTAAATCTTTAACTTGAGGAAGAAACGAATTGGCTAATGGTTTAAAAAATGATGAATGACCATGAATTAATCATTTTATACTCATTTTTCAAGTCTCATTATGCAAGAATTAATGACAAAAAGAATAACAAAACAGGAGGCAGAGAATAAACAGCTATGTATTTATCATACAAAATGCAATTGAACTGTGGGAATATTCTTGCCAGCAGTCAGAATGGTAAAGCAAAGTGTAACTGCCCAGAAGGATTAGACAAACTCATAAGTTATTCAAGAGGTGTTAAACACTAAGGTGAAGACTCTAACTACTTTTAAGAGTCCAGGAAATGTAGATTAACACATCTCAGAACAGTGTGTTCCCGAGTTTGTCTTCTCAAGCACACAGCATTCTTTGGTATAGCTGCTGGGTTCCTTAGTCAGATTGGATGCATCCTACTCGGTCAAGAAAATGAAAATTCCCTCTGAGATTATAGAAAATGAAGAAACTTACTGCAGAAGATAAAATCTGGGAGAAAATGGGGATTAGGGGAGAGCAAGAGTATGTCCAAGAAGCAAAACAAAAAACAACTACATGAATTCTGAATGATGTAAGCAGTCAGGGCAACTGAAAAAAAACCCAGACCTAAAACCATGCAAACCTGGATGACGACATCCAGGAGGCCAATGTACTTTGCACAGAAATATACAGGGAAAAGTAGATCTGTGGATATTTGGGAATGCCCTGATAACCTTCAGACAATTACTAATGAAGAGCCAGCTCTGTAATTATTCTGTTTTGGTATTGAATTTTTATGCATGCTCCTGCTGCTAATTATTGACACAGATATCTTGTTTAATCTTAATTCAGTTCTAAATTTGTTTGAACATACAGTATTGGTTCACTTCCAGCATAGGCTAGTTTAGCTGTCCTGGAAAAATTTTTATTGTGGTTATATTTGTCTTAATTTCATCACAATTCTGATATGCCTTGTCTATCAAGGCCTTCTCTGGACATAAATATGCCAGCTCCTTTATCTTAGGTTTTCTTACTTGCTCATCCCTGTGTGTCTGTTAGGGGCTTGTGCTCTTCTGGCTTTCCAGGTTGCTTGAGCATCCATCAGCCTCATTCAGAGGTCTTTCACTTAAATAAATTTAAAATTTAAAAATAACAAAAAATCAAGGGGAAAAGGAGGATACCTGTGACTCTTGAAAAACTAGAAACTTGAAGTAACTGAAAGAGGAATAAGCAGACCTTCCCCAGCAGTACCCTTTGATCCCAAAAGTTTCCAGACAGATGAAGCCTCAGGGACCTAAGAGCAGGAACAGATTCCACCTTGCTTAAGATCCTTGTGACTGTCTCGCCCAGACCAGGGAAGAGGTTTGAAGAAGAGCTCCTGTAACTTGCTGAGGTCTTTGTGAGTGACAATTTATGAATTGTGAAAGTGAGTCCTTCTGAGTTCTGAAAGGAGAGCAGCATGTCAGTGAGTGCTGTGCTGTGTGCATGTCCAAGAACACTGCAAAGGTGCCTGCACCCAGTTCTTGAGAAGCAGCAGGTACCAGAACCTAGCCTGACCCTCAGGGCTGCTCTGCACTGCCAAACTGTTTGCAAGGTGTCATCTATGTTTGGTGGGAGATGCGGGGAATGCTTAGTTGTTAAATGTGTCTGTGGCTCCCCCTGATTCTCTGTGTGTAAAAATATAATGCCAAACATTACCTGAAGTTTCTACTTGTTGGCTGGTGATTTCTCCAAGTTTGATTAGTTTTGTGATTTGGTGGTTTGAAGAGTTACCCTTCCTGCTTCCTCACTCCCCCCAGAAACTTATTACTCTGCTGCTTTCCTGCTTTCCTTGGTGGATGTGGAGGGGAGAAACTACTCTGCTGGCCAGACTGTTTGGTTGACAGTAGCAACATCTCTGAGTTATTTGAGCCTTTTTTCTCCTTTGTTTTCTCACATCAATCTCTCTGTTAGTTCTGGAAAAATACTTTTGTTCCTGCTTCATAGCAGTATCTGTGAACAGAAGAAATGTCAAGATGGAGCCTGCTAAACTTTGATTTCTCTGAATGCTTAGTTTCTGTATGTTCTATAGAGAGGTCATCTTAAATTTCATTTATGATTTTAAAGGTATCAGACCAGTGTTTCGACATTTTTGGTTACAATTGCCTGTACTCAATGTATGTACTCAAGCATTCAATTTGCATTCCTAATGTCTGACAACCAAACTCATCAACTTGTCTGGGTTGAAGTCCAAGGTTCATGTTAACAAAAAGGAAAAAAAAAAAAAAGACTGAGAAATTCAAGAATGGTTCTGGAGGTTTCTTCTGCTCACTGGGAACGCAAGTTGTAATACTCATGTTACATTTTATGTACTATCATCTTGCTTGTTTTGTAACAGAAGCAGTGTAGTGTCACTGGGGAAATGTCATCCATTTGCTAGCTATTTCCATTTCCAAATCATTGACTGCATAGACCCATGAGATTTTTCTACTTAAAAATAGCTGTGGTTGTGTTGAGGAATAACTTTTAAACTTTATTTCCGATTGCTTAATTAGTTTCTAAATCAAGATATTTGCCCCTTAGAAAACTACCTAGCACACAGCTGGTGACATAAAGCTAAATAATTTATATCCTTATGTGTAATTACAAAGAAATTAATATTCCTTTAGGAATGATCTAATTATATTATTTTTGAAAATGGAAGTTAATTAAGCCCATTTTCATTTACTCCCTTTCCTGCCCCCTGCCCCCCCCCCCCCCCCACTCCATTTTGTGTGTGCTTGCAAAAAAATATCTCTGCTGGGTTAGAGGAGTGAGATTTCTTTCTCCTCTACCCTTTTTCCCTTTACTGGAGCCATGCTGGCTTGAGTCTATCAAGTTATATTTATCCAGCTGTTCTGCCATTCTATCTTTAATTAGATTCTCTATCAGTTTACTCAGTAATGGGACAAATCTCACCAGGCTGTAAATTTTAGATTATTTTTTAGCAGCATTATTTAAAATTAGGTACTGAATTATTATTTTTTTTGCTATTCATCAGCAATTTAAGTGTTTCTGTAAGGATGTTCTTCAGATTTCTATTTCATCACTTTTTAAAATATTTTTTTGTTTGATGCTGCAATTTGTTCTCAACCTTTTCTCAAGTACCACCCAATCTTTAATCTTCTTCTGTAGATAAAACTTATTTGTCTGATGTCAAGTCACTGGTTTTAAACAAGTGATTTGAAGACTAACATGAACATCCATAGGGGATACTTCAGAAAGGAGTCTTTATTGACCAACATGTACATTTCCAGTGGAAGGCTTAGCATTTTATTGTAGAAACATGGTGAACCCACACTGCAGTAAAGCCCTTGACAATAACTTGTTTGAGCAATTTCTCTCTTCTTCTGGTGTTTGCACTTTATAGCTAATTGTGCATTTAGAGTTTCCATTTCCATTTGGAAAAGTAAATGCAATGTGAATACAGTTGAAGAAGAAATAGAAGGTAATTAACTGCAAGGCCAAAATTTTCACACTTGCGCCCACATGGAGCAATGCAGATAATCTGATTTACTTAACTTTAGTCATATATGGCCTCATTCATGTGCACAGCAGAAAAAAAATGTTTTAAATTGACTCACAGGCACTTTCACACTAGCTCCTTATTAAAATTTTATTTAAAATATAATTTTTATAAATTAATCTTGAAGCAATGTTTTTATTAAAAGAAACAGAGGGGGATGTGTTCTGGTAGAGTTAGTATTTCAGCTTGGTTTCAACTGAAATTATTCACACCGCTCTACCACAAATATCTTTTCACTGCTGCTTATGTTAAAGGTAACACACCTGTATCATGCACAGTCTTTTGCTGAAAATTAATGCCTTTTAACTTAATGGGTTTGCTTATGATACTTGATTTTGTATCAATCATATTTAGTCTAATTTGCATGTATAGAGCTAAATACATTAACACCAGGTGAATATGCAGTATCTGAATATTTGTGAGAAAGGGGATTAGCTGCAAAGTCAAAAGTAATAGGAGGGGGATTACTTGTTTTTTATCTGTATATGGACCAGAAGGCTTGAATTTTATGATTCCTTGCTATGTGCAAGACATGATGATAAATCAGAATATCTTTATTCTGTCCTCTGATTCTAGAGGAAAGGAAATAAATATTTTAGACTGTAATGGGGAGTTCTGAATATTCTGCTGTGATAGGTAGATAACTGGCTGGCCACCAGATGCCTGCCCAGCTGCTCTCTCACTCCCCCACTGGGAGAGATGCTGCCATGGAAGACTGTGGGTTTAAATAGAAGGGTGGAATCCCTTATGAGTTACTATCAGGCAAAACAGATTTGACTGTAGGAGAAGCTGTGTTGGCATTTTAAAAAGATCTGAGTTGTGGAAACAAAGACAGGCTTTAGAACAACACTTTTCTTCCCCTGCCCTTTCCTGGGCTGAGCTTCATTCCAAGCTCTTTGATGCATCCTCAGGTGACCCTGGTGCACAGTGTGGGGAATTGGATTGTGGTCAGTCCAAAACAACTCCTCTGCATCTCCTTTTTTCTCACACTTCTCCCTGCTCCACTTGAATACCTTCCAGGAACAACAGAGGGGCCTTCAATTCAATGCCCAGAGCTCCTCTTCCCTCTCTCCCCCCAGGGTTTGGAGGTACAGTTCCCAGTCTCGTTTGCTTTGGGTAAACTGAGTCATGTGTCTTAATATGTGGTGTTTTTTTGGTAGGCAGGATACCATTTCCTCCTTTCAGACATTGGTTGATGTGATTTTGGGGCACTTTTACTCTAGTGAAGGAAGAAGCAGTTGAACTCTATACTTGCGTTCTGACACCATCTCTGTTGAGAACTGCATGCAAATAAAGAGGACAACTTGAGTTTCTGGACCTCACTTCTGCCCCTTGGGTACTTCTTTTAATCTTTGTTTGTTCTGGTTAGGTTGTTGTTTTGGGGTTTTTATGAACTGTTAGTCTGTTTTTAAACAACTCACATTGCAATTATGCTGCTTTAAATTCAAGGTCTCTTCAATGAAAATGGTGTATTTACTCTGTAGGTGATAAAACCTCTTTTCTTTCTTAAAAAAAACACTTTAGAATTAAAGAGCTTGTATCAAATTGCAATTAGAGAAGTAAAAACCTAGATGTGGCTTAATGAGTAAATGAAGAGTTGGATAATGGCTGTCCCTTGTAAGAGATTTTAATGTGGAAAATGCTCTTTAATCATCTGATGATTATAGAAGAAGAGCAGTAATCTGTGCCACTTTGATGCCCTGGCAAGGTAATTTACTGTATTTTACTTTCTTGCTTTGAAACGGAATAGCCTTATTCTGTGCCCACACAGCAATCTGAAACATCTGGAGTCTGCTGTATTCAGGAGTCTTTTTTATTTTTAAGTGTTCATTCCAAATTGTGTGAATGGAGAGTGGGTGCTTTCTGATGCTGATGCACAGAAATGTACAAGGACTGTGGATGTAGTTAGGTATAGGATTATTGCAAGGTACACTTTGTAAGCACTTTGCTTTTCAGAGAATCTTTATACTTATTTCTGAAAGCTGTTTTATTTTTCTAGGAAGTGAGCCAAATGCTTTGACTGGCTGTCTCAAAATGAAAAGCAGCAGCCCCCACCAAATGCTTATCTGCTGCCACAGTGAATGAACATACCTTTAAAACTAAAGGCTCTGAAGTGCTGTGGCACTTTGTTTACGTAGTGAAATACATAACGGGTTAAGCCATAGATTCTTCCTTCTGTATCTACATGACAAATTTAGGATAGGCAAAGCACCAATCTGTGTGTGATCAACCCCTTGTTTGTTATAGAGGGAAAGGAAAAGAGACTTCTCACCTTTGCTCCACAAGTAAAGAGTATCTTCTTAATATCTACTATAAGCCTACTCTCAGTTTAAAATATTATCCCTTTTTCTATGCCATTGTGAGAAGTCCCTCTCCAGCTTTTTTTGTAGGCCCCTTGACTTACCGAAAGGCCACAGTTAGGTCATCCTGAACTACTTCTTCTCCAGGCTGAACAACCTCAGCTTGCTCATCCTTTCTTCCTAGGAGAGATCTACAGCCATCTTGATAGCCCTCCACTAGACTTGCTCCAGCAGCCCCATGTCCTTCATGTGCTGGGACCCCAGAGTTGGCTGCAGCACTGCAGGCGGGGTCTCAGCAGAGCAGAGGGACAGAATCCCCTCCCTGGCCCTGTTGGCCAGGCTGCTTTGGATGCAGCCCAGGGTACATTTGGCTTTCTGGGCTGGGAGTTCATATTGCCAGGACATGTGCAGCCTCTCATTCACTATCACCCCAAGGCCTTCTCATCAGGGCTGCTCCCAGTCTGTTCATCCCCCTGTGTTGAAAGTGGAATGCCTCAACCCAGGTGTACCATCTTGCACTTGGCTGTGTTAAATTCCATGATGTTCCCATAGGCCCACTTCTCAAGTTTGTCCAGGTCCCTCTGGATGGCATTCCATCTGCCAGGTGTGTCAACTGCGCCACTCAGCTTGGTGTTGGGCGCAAAATTGCTGAGGGTGTGCTCCATCTTGGTTATGATGCCAATGAGTTAAATATATTTCTTTCTCACATTGGTTTCTCAGTATTTTCTAGCTACTTTGTTATTGTTAAGGTTTTTTTTTTTTTTAGTGTCAAGTCCCATGTTGAGATATTATGACTCTTCTATTGCAATACAAGTGGTTACTTTGTGCATATAAAACTAGTCTTACAGCTGCTCATTGTTATTGCAGAATCCTTCTGGTAGAACTTATTTAAAAAAAAAATGAAAAAAACCCCAAAAAAAACCCCAAAATTCTAAACCCTCTCTATGTGTAAGCATATCTGTTACCAGGTTATCTGAAAGCCTGTGAAGGACACTTTTATGTTATGATGACAAGATAAAGTTAACCTTTCAAAGACTGATAATGTTTTTCATTAATGAAAGCCTAATTAGATGGTTATCATGTATGTAAAGTCAAAAAAAGAGCTTTGATTGTGGTTTTATTATTTATTTAATTATCACAACTGCTTCTAGAATAGTATGCAGATGGTACAATTGCTAAAACATTCTTTTTAAAAAAAACCTTTTTTTTCCTTTTGTTTTGTGGTTGTTTTTTTTCCTCTCCTTTTGCCCTGTGTGCTTTAAAGAAAACAAAGGCTGTGCAGAGTTTTGGTTGAAAAAGCAAAAGTTGGATAATGAGAATACTATAGCTATCACGGTGCAATTCCATTGTACTGCTGTGTCTGTGTCCCACTTTTCCAATAAATCATAATAACCAGCTGACAATGCAAATATCACAGCATGTAGTCTGGGAATTATTCTGATTAGTTTGTAACTTGCAAAGACTCCTCTCATTCTACAGCAATGAGTTTTTCTCTTGGGGTTGCTATTTTTCCCTGATACTTTGTGTCATAAGAGATACTGAGATTGCAGTGGCCATAATTCTGGTTCAAAGGTGGTTGCAATAGATCAGGCTTGTTACGTTTCAGGGCTTTGGGGAGTATGCTGTTAATACAGAAATATTTTTTTTCTACCATCTTTTCTTGCAAACTATCTATAACTAGATTTTTAAATCCCTGTATAGAGCTTTGGTTGTAAATCTCGCACAAAGAAAAAAGTGTATATTAAACCACTGTAGGACCATACAGTCTGCATACATTTGTAATGTGTCTGGAATTTTATAATTTCTGTAGAGGTAAAAACATTGTTAAATTTTGATTCTTATAATTTTAAATTTCTTTTTATTTTTCTCACAGAAATAGCAAGGTTCCTGCTCTTAAAAGTATAGATTTATTTCTATTTTTGACATTTAATATATTTTGTCTCTTACTGCCATAATGATTTCTGTGTAATAAGTCATGGTGGTCTTTTCTGGGAATTTACTGTGTGCTGAAAGCTTGTATTCTCTGATGTGATGAAAACATGAGAATTTGACTCCAACATAAAACTTGGAAATATGTGCTAGGGTTGTGGAAAAAAAGAATAAAAAGGATTTAAGTATACATCTAAAAAATCTATTTAAATTTTTTTTTAGTGTATAAAAGTTTAACTAGAATTACCATGTTTGAAGTCATCACAGCATCTTATAGGGTGTTCACAGTGAAAAACCTCCTAAAGCTTCTTGAATTGTTGTCCATTGTGGAAAACCTTAGACAAGACAAAGTAACCAGCTAATGTTGTCATGTGGTCATGTTAATTTTCTAACCTTCTTCTCTTGAGATGTTCAGTTTCATTATCGAAAACACACAAACATCAATTTTTTTCAAAATAGTTTGCCCAGATAAACTTGAAGCATTTGTATTCTTGCATACATTAGTATTTACTGCGCATGTTTTGGCTAGGAACCCAGTTTAAGCATCTAGATTTGATTTCTCAATCTGCCACAAATTTCTCAAGCTGTCCTGAGTACATTAATCTAGCTTTCCTATAGCTCAATCTTCAATCTATGTAATAGATTATTATTTAATAGATATCCTTCCTATTGTGACAGAATACACTCTGTAAATGTGGAAATAAACTTATGATGAATTCCAAAATGCTTAGGAAGTGTGGGATGGATCCACATGCCAGAGTTGGATGTGTAAAGAAGTAGTTATGTGCCCCAGCATGACAAATAAGTTAAACCAAACAGCCTTGTCCCAGCGTATATTTGAAACGTTTGGAGAGTTATAGTAGCTTCATATTTATTGTAGGACTCATGCAGTGTTAACAGAGTAGGCTTTGGTTTTAGGGAAAAATACCCTAAAGGTATTCAGAGGATTACTGTATCACCATCTGCTCATCATGAAAGAAATTTTAGCTTATTAGTATGCACTTTGTAGGGGAAGACAAACAAATTTCATAAAATTATGGAGGTGAAATATAGAGAGACTGTACAAATTCACAATATTGCAAGCCACAGAATCACAGAAGAGTTTGGATTGGAAGGGACCTTTAAAGATCATCTAGTCCAACCTCCTTGGCATGAGCAGAGACATTTTCAACTAGATAGGGTTTCTCAGAGCCCTGTCCAGTCTGACTATTAATGTTTCCAGCAGTGGGGCACCTTCCACTTCTTTGGACAACCTGTATCAGTATTTCACCAGCCTCATTAAAAAAAAATTTTCTTCCTAATCCTTACAGTGAATTTGTCCTCTTTTATTTTAAAACCTTTACCCCATGTCCTCCCAGAGCAGGACCTGCTAAAAAGTCTCACCATAATGTTATTTTCTTGTAGAAGTGTACTTGGTTTTTAACATAAAAAGGAATGGTTATTGCTTCATTTATTAGAGTATAAATAAAAATCCCATTCCTGGGTAAATGTTTTTTTTTTTTTTTTTTTTTTTTTTTCTCCTGCTTTTCTCAAGATGCATTCCTGGCAACAAACAGATAAAGTTATTAAGAAAATCTATAAAGACCAACTGCTTCACTACCAAAATATAAAAGAAATTCAGCAGAAAAAGCAATTTAATTGGGAAAGAGCTAGTGGGAAAAGAACTGGAAAGAAGGCCCCATGCTTCAAGATTTCTCTGAAGGACAGAATATAAAAAATGCCAGGTTTTTTAGAAAGAATCATGGACACATCTGAACATTTTAGATAAATGTTTTATTGGATGAATCCCATTCTAGTAGCATATGCTGGTAGCAGGGGTTACGACTGAACTACAGCAGATGCCAAGATTTAGTTAAATATGTTTCAGAATGGCTGGGCTGGACTCTAATTACCTAGTGTAAAAATAAGAAATTGTCATGCCTGGTGTTGTGGTTTAAGCCCAGACAGCAGCTGAACACCACTCGCTCACCCCCCACCATGGTGTGTGATGGGAGAGAGAATTGCAAGGGTCAAACTGAGAGCTTGTGGGGTGAGACAAAGGCAGTTTAATAGGGAGAGAAAAAGCCATGCTCTCCTGGCTCTGGCCAGGCTGGGGTTAATTTGTGTCGAGGAAGGGGCATTGCTAGGACCTGGTAGCAATTCTATATCACTTCACATCATTCTCTGGGGATGGGAGAAAGGGCTCCCTTCTGGGTTGGGGTAGCATGGTGGTAATTGGATCAGGGTCCATAGTGAGAATTTTCATGTGAATTTCTTGCCTCTCTCTCGTACACTTTTGTTATTAATATTGTTGCTGTTGGTGTTCATTTTCTTGTCTCATTGCTGTTTCCAGTAAATTGTACTTATCCCAAGCCTTGAACCTTCTATGCTTCCAGTTCTCATCTCCAGCCCATTGTAGGGTGAGGGGAGGGGGAGTGGGTGGCTGATGCAGGGTTTCAGTGGGAACACTAAACTGGAGAATACTGTTCCTAAACCATGACACACACATGAGCAAAACAAGGAAGTCATTCCCTGTTTCCTATGGGTAGAGAACTGCTCAGCCATGATGCACATGATGCCCCATCACTCACAACAGTTACTTGGGAAGACAAACACAATCACTCTTCCCTTCTTCTCCCCTACTTAATATATTAAGCATGAAATATCTCTCTGCTCAGTTGGGATCAGCTGTCCTGGCTGTGTGCCAGGCCTCCCAGCCTCTTATGCACCCCCCAGCCTCCTTGCTGCTGGTGCGAGAAGCAGAAAAGCCTTGATGCTGTGTAAGCTCTGCTCAGCAGTAATGAAAACATCCTGGTTATTGAAACATTCTACCACAAAAACAGAGCCCCATACCAGCTGCTGTGGAGAAAATTTTACTCTAGTGTAGCCCAAACCAGCATACCTTCTGATACTGGAAGCAGCAGCATCAGGAATTTGTACCTTGAACACAGCAGAGTATCAAAGAAGGTCATGGATAGGCAGCTCACTGTATAGGCACCTCACCTGCTGCTCAGTATAACAACTTATGCTGCTTCCTTGAAGGTTGGGTGCCCACCTGCATTTGTGCATCTCCTCTGAGTTTGTAGAGATGGGCCTGTGATGGGCAGATACCTCCTGGGAAGGGTCTGAGTGCAGTTGACTGCTCCTATTCCTGCCATTTTCTCCGAGCTCATTTGTGGTTCTGGGGATTAGCTTTATCACACAACCTAGCAGTAATGAATACAGTATAATGCCTTATGAATAGGCTGTGTTTTTGCTAGTTAGTTATAATGGAGGATTACTGTTATACAAGTTGCAATGTACGCAAGTCTCCAGAGAGGAAGATGTCCCTAATTGAAATAATTGTAAGTTAGATTGTTTTGCTGAAAATACTATGTTGTTAGCCTTTGCCTTGTCCTTAAAATACTCTTCATAACTGATCCTTTTGACTTCTATTTTTTAATGATTTTTCTTCAGAATACTCAAACTGTAGATTGTCTTTCACAAATGAGTTTGTAAAAGGGGAATTAAATATACTTTGTTCTCTTTACTCTTCCCTAGCTGTCATGTTGGATATTTACAAGGTTATGCTGTGTTCTACTAATTGTTGAGTTATTCTGGCACGGCAGTATTGTTTCATGTAGAAGTTTTGCCTGGGATAAAGACAGCAGGAAAACAAGTTTAAATAGTCCTGTGATTCAGAGCTTTAAAAGGATCAGTCTACAGTGCACAGAGCTGCCTGTCACTGTTGCAGCAAGATGAAGCTGAGTGGCCCATGAGAGAGAGGGATAAGTGCTCTTTATCAAAGAATTGAGACCTTTCTGAAAGGTGCCAACCGACTGGAGATACACAGCATGAGGATATATGCCCTGCAGATGTAACTCTTCTTTCTGTGTTTTGCTTGATTTCTAAAATCAGTGACAGGGTGATAGTCAATGGAAAAGATCATAATTCAGTAAATGATGCCCTTTTGGCTATTGTAATATGTAAAAAAAAAAAAAAAAAAAAAAAAAAAGCTTCCAGACTCAGAGAAGCTAAAATAGTAAAATAGTCAGCTGGTGTGCTATCACAGGATTTTAACTGTAGTCTTTGAACTGAGTTCTCAATTTCTTGTCTGTTTGAGATGAGCAAAATAATGTCTCCCAGTTGGTGAGTGTTCGGTTCCCTGTTAGTTACCTGCAAGGAAACACATAATTTTATAAGCAGATCGTGTAAGACAAAGGAAGTACTCAAAAGTGTTAATGGGAAGACCTTTATGGGTTGAATTGGACTAATTCTATTCAGCTGGTTGTGGGGAAGTAGAGATGTGAAGCTTTCACTGGTGGATGCTAGTCTCTGGAATACGCATTTAAGTAGGTTTGAGTATGTGTGGAGCTGCCTTTTCTCAAACTCTGTCTATGTCTTATCATTGGTATGAGAAGCCATGGTGAAAATCTTGATGAAAACCAGCCTGCAACTGAAGTAAATCCCTTCAGTAACTGTATTTCTCAGATCTCCCCTTCTACAAGATATTCTGGGGTTTTTAGAGGGAGGTGGAAGTGTTGTTAAAACAGCTACTTCTTACCTTATTTAAATCTGCACAGATGATAAAAATTGAGTACATTTAAATCTTCTTTATAAACTCATGTCCACAAAAAAAAAATGGAATCAGTATAATTTTAAAATTCATATGTTCCAGTAGCTTCTTATTAATGGACTTCTAACTATCTTAGAACAATCCATCAACAAACAGGGATGAGAGGTAGTGATGGGTGTCACAGAATGAGAATGTGAACAAAAAGCTCAGCGTTCAGATCAAAAGATTTTTATGTAAAATATATCTCATTCAGGCTTAACTGTCTGAAAACTAGAAATTATTCCAGCATCTTCATAAGTAGACTTTTTAGCATTTTAGCTTATAAGGGACAACCTGTGACTACCCTAAAATGATCTAAAATGATCTAAAAAGAGGTCTGGAGTTTGGCTGTGTATTTGATGTAATAAATGTATCAATGGCTACAGATGTAACTGCTATTACCAGTTTCATGTGCAGATCCAGTGTTTTCAGAAACTCTGTTTATAAGATGTCAGTGCTGCCATCTTACAAATATTAAAGGAGTAAGAATAAATTCAGTCTTTAAAAACATCAGTTAGAAGGGCTAGATGGTGCCTTCTGAACATGCTCCAGTCTCTAGTGGTTGTAAAAAAATTGGCAGCTGCAAAATTTTTATAGCAGTTAGTTTTACAGAGAACATTATAATAATTATGTGATTTGTCAGAATTTTCTGAAAATTGTTTAAATCCAAACAACTAAGTTTCCACAACTTATTATCAAAACCCTTTAATATACCTTTTTTTTCTTTCTCATATCTCATTGAATATCTGAAAAAGTTTTCAGAGACTCACTTGATGATCTCCCACCTATAATGAAAAAAAGTGGTCTGTAGATGGAGGTGTCTTGAAGAGATCTCAAACGGTCATATTGTCATTATCCCTGCTTAATGAAATCAGGAGATGAGTTGTGTTTGGATATTTAAACTGCTACTTACAGCATACATATGTTTTCTCTATTGAAATCTTGGATTAACTATGCAGTGTAAGATGCAAAGTCTAATAATTAGTGTTAATGAACTTCAAAGATAGCAGCATGGGAAAGCCTGTAGTACAAATGTAATTACAAGCTGTTATGATAGTTTACAAAAATATGTATATGCTTTATGTTGCTTTCTGCTTTGATTTTTCTATGAAGGTTACAACAAATAAAATGGTCTCCAGAGATTATTTCTCTTGCTGCTAAAAAAGCACATCTCATACTTTTTATGCAGCTTTCTAATTCTCTACTGTTTCCTTTCCCTTGGGTATGAGCTTTTATCCTGTAAAAATGGGGGTTTAACATTCTGAGTCTTAAATGTTGAAACAGTTCTGCCTGTTACCTATTTTTCCTGGTGTATTTTATGTACCAAGTGGCTTGTAACTCAGCATGTTTCCAGCACTAGCTGGATTCCAGCACTTGCAGAAATAAGCTGTGCTCTGACTGTGAGGGACAGCTGCAGTTGTGCCACTGTTTGCTACTTAAAATGAATGTTGGGAAAACAGAAATATTCTTGCCTTCCCTGAGGTAAATAAAATGACTGGCAAAGTGATATTGTGTTGAACTATGTAGCAGTCATACAAGTTCAGATCTCCCCATTTAGTAATAGTCACATTATCAGTCCATGGAAATAACTCTTGCATTAAGGTTAGCAAAATTGAAGTATGCAAAATACACAAATCTTCAGTGCTAAGGAATGTAGAGGATTGGACAGGATCATCTATTATGATCTCCAGCTTCTCATAGCTCTAATTTTACAAAATCTTCACTATCATTATTATTGACATATTCTGTTCAAAAAATTATTTATGCTAAAATATAGATTTGGAATTCCAATATTCCAAAAATTAGCTTTTCTGGTTCCCTATACAATTATTTAATATTTCTCTTACTTGAGAAAAGAATAAATAATAATTGGAGTTTGTTTCTTTTTTGTCATAGCCTATCTCATTAGACTTGGCTGGAGTAGTTTTATGTCATCATTTTTGCCAAAGGAACAATTCCATGATGTTATAAGATACAACTGGTCATGCTATCAGATATGTTGATGAGTGGCAAATGATATTTAGATTTAGGACAAGGTTGTTTTTTTCTCTTAACCATTATCTGTCTCATGTCATAATGGCTTAGCCCACTTAGGACATGCCTAATGCTTTCTTTTTTTTTTTTTTTTCCTTTTTGGTCGATGGGAAACCAGAATCTTATCTCGCAAGGCTTTTTTGACTAATACATTATGGGTTTATTATGTGGTTGTGAATGTACCCATCTCATTCTCTAGCTGTAGAATAAAAATGCCATTACCAGTAACTGAAGGAGGTCAGGAAATACAAGAACACTATATTCACAGAAATATTGTTGAGAGCTGAGTAAACAAAAAGCTGAATAAACTAGAAACACAGAGGGGTTTGGGTCAGAAGGGAATTAATGATCATCTAGTTCAACCCCTGATACAGGCAAGGACACCTGCCACTAGAGCAGGTTGCTCAAAATTTTGCCCAACCCAGCCCCAACACATACAGAGGTGAGACATCCACAAGT
This sequence comes from Motacilla alba alba, assembly GCF_015832195.1. Lineage (NCBI taxonomy): Eukaryota > Metazoa > Chordata > Aves > Passeriformes > Motacillidae > Motacilla > Motacilla alba. The sequence goes on from NC_052017.1 coordinate 74,932,677, forward strand.
TCTCTGGTCCATCTGTCCTAGTGTCCCACCACCCTCATTGTGTAAAACTAAACAAGTGAACAAAACCTAATAAAATACCCCAAATTTCCCAATAAACAAATAAAAAAATTTCTTCCTTGTATGCTATCTAAATCTACCCAAAATCTACCATCTTTCAGTTTAAAACTGTTACCCCATGTCCTGTTTCTACAGGCCTTGGTAAAGACTCTCTTCAAGTCTGTCACATAAGCCTTCATGCATTGAAAGGCCGCAATGAAGTCTTTCAATGAAAGACCACAATGAGACCCCTTCTCCAGGCCAAGCAATCCCAACTCTCTCAGCCTGTTCTCACAGGAGAGGTGTTCCACCTCTCTGACCAGTAATAGATTTACAGATACATTATGTATGAAGAAATAGTTATTGAAGACTTTCCAAATTACTGTATTGAATGTTATTGAATGAACGAAGACTATAACTATACTTTGTGTAAGTTATCAGGAGACTAAGCTAGTGGATCACAAAAATTATCTTTATTATTTAAGCACATGTACATTGTGAAAGACGAGAGTCGTTTTGCCTGTTTCTTTTGATGACTTTCTCAGCAGCATAAAATCTTTCTGAATTAAATTATGTTAATGATAATTTTATTTTTTAAACTGTTATTTGGAAAAATAGATAACATAATCAGGTTACAAGATTAATTGGCAAGCAACATGAACAGATCTGCTGAGAAGATTGGTGTTAAAGTGGCACAAAGTACACATGTATTCTTGTGTGTACACACGCAAGTTCTTATGGCCTAGATTTGGATCTAAAAACTAGGCAAACATATTAACACAAAAGTTCTGGGTTTCTTGAAAAATGAGGATTTCTTCTGTATAGTTTATTCAGAAACATTGTCCCATTGCAAGGTTGTGGATGATGCCAGCTAGAGAAATGTAGTTTTTGTTAAGGTCCTGGGCTAAAATTGATAAATGGTTCTACTGCTGTTCAGGAAGCAATGGTTTTCCTTAGAACTCTTCAACAGTGATTTTAAGGTCTAAGCCTTACTGGAGACTTAAGCAGCTACCTCTTTCTTGTGTAGTTTTTCTTTAACATTTGATAAAATTCTCAGTAAAGCCCAGATTTTGGGAAGTACATTGATAGTGTTGACTGTCCAGTTCCTATTTGTCCAACAGCATCCAGGAGGTACCATGGATAATAATTCTAATAAGGGGCATCTAGAATTTTTTTCGAGTAAAGCCCTAGCATAAATTAATGTTCACATTCATTTAATAATGGTGGGTTTCAAATTGCATCATTAATGTGTTAGCACATCATGATGGTCTGGTCTCTCCCTGTATTGCACTTAACAATACTGTTTTTTTTTTAACTGAATGTTCCACAAAATTGATACCAAACTCCTGGAAACCATTACTGAGTCAATGAATTATTTCAAGAAACTGGTTGATATGGCATGCTTCAACAAACTGTGATTTTTCAAGTGGTGTGTTCATAAGATTGCTTATAATGCATACATTCTTATAATGCTTTTACTAGAAAAAGATAATGTAAAAATAATTTTCTTTTTTTTTCTGGAGATATATCTGCTTTCTTAAAGCTGTCTACCAAGCCTGAAAGGAAAAGTTTTCATGGAAAAGTGTGATTTTATTATTTTTTTTTTTATTTCCTCTTGATTGCTTTGTTTCCATTCAGCAGTCTGTGGTCTGTAAACATAATGAAAAGTAAACAAATGAAACCAGTGCATGACAGGAATTGAAACAGCCCTACCTGGAAAACAATTTGTAAACTGTTAGGAGTCCAAACTTTTTCCTGTTTTCCATAAACATACTATAACAGTGCATTAAGACAACAACCCTGAGTTTCCAAGATGAAGGGATACCTAGAATGACAATTATTATATACAATTAAGAAAAAGCTATTGCTGGGAAAGAAGTAAATATGTCCTAACCTATTTCAAGCATATATGATAAACTATATGAAGTGAGAAGAAGTGTGTGTTTCATGGAAATTTGTGACAATTATGAGCACAAAAAGTAGTGGATGCATACACAAAAAAAAGCATAAAACTAAACTAAAGATAGTACAAAGCTGAGCCTTAGGCTATTAAAAAGAATATAGCTTTTAAAAAAGAGTAGAAATTCCCTTGCACTTTCTTACTGCCTGATGCACCTAAGACAATCCTTTTCCCCCCAATTTTCAATTTTTCCTTTGAAATATGATTTTTTTTTTTGGTGTGTTTTCTGTAGTCACTACTGAGACTGGATAGATGAGTTTGACTTCCTGACTCAGGAATCAGTGCTGCTTCTCACAAATTTATTTTGGTATTTCTCAGCTGTTATTTTATGACATCTCTGTCTTCTTGGGATGAGTTGGTAGTTAAAGCTTTAGGGAGACTTACTGTCTGCTGCCTTCTTGACATATTGCTTGCACCTAAAAATTTTTTTTTTAACTATAAATGAGAATAAGGTATCTTTTTTTCTCAATTTCAGCCCTGTAATAGAACATGGAAGAAATCAAATTTAGTGTTTCTTATATTGGTAGACTTAGATAAGTCTGATCCCTTGTACTGCAGAACAACATTGTGTTGTAAAACGAAGCAATATGCTGCTGACATCTTTTGTCCAATAGCAATGATCTTTCTTATCAGTGAAACATATGTGGTTAGACAACTTTACTTATTTGGTGTCCTTCTTATAGACCTTCCGTGAATAATGTCTTTTCTCCCAGTTACCTTCTGGGACTGGTTTATTTCATCTGAGAGCTCTTGTAGCACATAACTTAATGCTTTACAACCAGGGTTCCAAACCTTGTTTGCCTTCTGAGAAGATCCCTTCCTTGTTATTGATAAGGATGTCTGTTTGACATTATAACTCAACATAATGGGTTCCATTCTTATATCTGCTCATGGGCTCATTCCATGCAGAATGAAGCAATTTTTTTTCTTCTTTTCCAAAAATCTAAAGGGAGTTAGATAATTTAATCTGGTACTGCAGTTGTACTAATATTTGTTCTGTTGAACTCCAGTCTAAATGAATATCTACTTTTGTCTAACTGCAAAATTGCCTGTAATTTCTCATGACTCAGTAGCTGAAAATTAACACCAAATTAGTACTGATGCTTTATTAGAATGCTCAAATTAGTTTTGATTTGAAGTGTGTATGTATGTGTCTTAGCATACTCTGAAATTTGAAAATGGAATAGACATCAAAAATAAAGATTGAATTGTTAGTGAAAATTGGACTTGTTTAATTTTTAAAATTAATTGACTCTGTCTCCGGATTATAACTAATTGACTCAGTATTTTGGGCCTGAACTTCACTCCTGAGTATCACCCCTCTTCATATGAACTTAATTAACCAACTTACTTTAATGACAGTACTGTAAACAGCCTGATAAAGTTCAACAAATTCATTCCCTTCAATAATGGAGAAACAGTGTGTCTATACTGCTATATTATTTTATCCTGTTATTGGTGGGAACAGACTTGAGAACATGCAACTGGGAAAAACCATGAAAGAGAATTAAGCCCATCCTAAAAACATAGTAGGTAGTGGTGCGTTTGGATCTCTTGCAAAATAGGTCCTGGATAGTTATGCATGTGTGTGTAATTGTGCATGTGGATGCATTTCAAATGCTAGTAGATATGTCTGCATGCTAGTAGGTTTAAAGCAAAGGGTTAAACTAAATGAAAAATCAATAAAAATCCCTTTGTGTTTTAGCAGCACTGCCCTGGGAGCCAGTTGAGATTCCAGTCACATGTTCTGTTTCTCCTGAAGTTTTTCTTTTATTTTCTGCAGTTCTTGAATAGAGGCATTTTGCAACGGGAGACTGCTGCCTGCTACAACGAGTTTTCAGATTAATCAAGACAACCACCAAAATCAAAGGCTCTATTTCTGCTGAAAATATGTGTGTATAATTCTGCATTACAATCATAGAGTAATTGGGTTCAAAGGGGCTTTGGGAGGTCCCCTAGTCTGACTTCTTGCTCAAAGCAGGATCAACACAGAGTCAAGACCAGGTCTTAAAAATCTACAAGGATGGAAACTGCACAACCTCTTTGGAGTACTTGTTCCACTGCCTAATTATCCCCACAGTGATTTCTCTGCTCCCCGCCACAAGTCCTTTCCCCCTTATATCAAACTGCAATCTGTGTTTTTTGGTTCGTGTTTATTGTGTCTCATCTTCCAGCTCAGTGCAAAGAGCTCCTTCCCAAAGGGCAAGAGCTTGGCTTAGCCCTTCCTCGCTGAACTTGACTCAGTTATTCAACATCTGCTTTGTACCTAGGGTCCAGAGCTGGACACAGTATTCTAAATATTGTCTCACTAGCACTGAGCAGGAGAGACTAGTCCTCCCTCCGGCCTCCTGCCTGCGCTCCTGTTAGCACACAGCAGGATGCTGCTGGCATTCCTTGCGGCCAGGACGCACTGCTAATTCAGGCTGAAATATAAACATCCCTGCTTGTCTCTTGGGAATTTAAAGTTTGCCACGCAAGGCTGAAATTGTTTCTTTAGAATTCACCTGTGTGCAATATTTCAGATGAAAGTAGGAAGAGTCATGAAGTTCTAAATTGGAGCACAATAAATTCTCTGATCAATTTGCTGCCTGATGCATGGGTGTTCTGACTAATCTGTACATTGTTCTAAAAATGGCTCTCTGAGTGTTAGCATCGACTTTCACAGCTCCTTTACCAAGGACAAAATGATACTGGCTTGCATAAACTGAATCTTTACCTTTTTTCATCAATATCAAAAAATACACTTCATAGTTCTTTCTTGCACAGGTATTAAATACAGTCAAAATATATCCTGAGTCTTTGGTGTTTTGATTTTTGTTGTTTTTTAGCTTGTTTTTTTTTTGTTTTTTCTTTAAAGAAAAAAAAAAAAGGTCACCTAAGAGTCACTCAGGAAAGTATCTAACTATTTGTGTTGAATTATACCTTTAAGGCATATGCTACATATGCTTTTGAAGTTGTATTCATATTTGGAAATAGTTATTTATTTCAAATTGCTTCAAGCTGGTGGAAAGGTCCTCTAAAATTTAATCAAATTCAAGTTATTTGCTTTAGGAATCTGACAGAAAAGTAGTTTATTCCTGAATATTTTTGAATTACTCTGCTATAAAGTATAAAACAATTCTCTCCAGTAACTTTCTGTAAAATGAACAGGAAAGCTCTTTGTGCTACTTTTCTGGCTGCTTGTCCCCTTTCAGGTTAGTACTAGTAATACATGTCATCTGTTATCATAAAAGAAACTCGGCCAAAGGCAGAAATAACAGGAAGAATTTTATACATTGTTTTGTGGCTTTTGTCTTATCAGCTCAGCCAACATATATATCGTGTCAATTAAATTTATCTCTGAAATGTCTTGAGCCCAAAACAAGAAGTGCAGTTATTATGAGGAATTTATAAGAGGTTATCTTTGAAGTTAAAAGATAATTTAAATACTCCACCAATTTATTATTCTAACAATTAGCTAAAGAATAAAATGTTATATGCACATCAACAGTTTAATCTGAATTGCAGTTTGCTAGTAGATGTTGAGCCAAATGTTCTGTTCATGAACTTCAGTGACAACTGAAAGAAAATACACTAAATCTACTTGTGAAATTTTTCATTTTGCATTTAATTATTTTTCATAAATCCCTGCATTGATATCAACTTCTTTTGACAGTTGCACTGTTATGTTAGCTAGTCTCCTTCTTAGTAATTATATTTAATTTTGCCCTTCTTATGGTTCTTGTCTTTTGCCCACCAGTAATTATAAATCATTAAGTGGTGGAAAAATCACTTGCAGAATTGTTATACTTTATCAGGAAGCTAACTGGTTTGTACATAACTATGCTTAAGGGATAAATCTTGTCTGCCTTGGTCTTCTGAACTAGCCAGAATTCGTTCGCAACAGAAGCTGGTAATTTATCTTGCATCTTTAACTTCTACTTCTTCCTTTTTTCCATTTCACGTTAATGAGAGGATTTTGTTAGACTTGGAGAGAGAAGTAAATAATGCATTTAACCTTACATTATCTGTTCAAATACTTTTTCTTTCATAGAGGCCTAACTTTGAAATCCTCTCTAATTTTACTCTAGTTTGTCTGAAACTTTCTGTGTAGATGACCTGAAACTTGGTTTCAAGAGAAAGAAATAATATTGGTTTTTATCTGTATTTACCATCTATGTACTGCCTTTTATTTTATATAATTTAGCCCTCTGATCTGCTTGAGTTTTGCTCTCTCAATTTGTTAAGGCTTTTATACTTCAGGCTTGGTTTCCTCCTGCATATCTGTCTACCTTCATCTGTTGTAAAGAAACAAATATAAGAGAAATTACAAGAGGAACTTGTGATAAAACATAAAATAAATGGTCAAATTTCTCAGTGTAATCATGATCTTAGATAAAGGAACTGTTCATTGTACAGGATTTTCTTCCTTTCACCTTTGATTGCTGCTCACATAAAACAATCCTGAAATAATCTGCAGCTTCTATAAAGATGCAGCTAGTAATTAGCAGCTCTGATCTGTAATGGAAGAAAACATCTAAGTACGTGGAGCATAGTGGTAATCTTTAAGCTCAAGTAGTTGGAAGGGGAAACTAAAGTCAAAATTATGGAACTGCTTAGGAATATTGTTTTTGGAACCAAGTTCAGCTACTATTGAGGCTTTAATGCTTTAGAAACTCTTCAAGGGTTTGCATTTTAAGAGGGTTTTTAGTGTTGAGGTTTGTTGGTAAGTGGTTGTTTTGTTGGATTTTTTTCTTCCAAAAAGAGTTGGAATTTTTTTTTTTTTTTTTCTGGTAAGCTTACATTTTTGTTTATGAGAGATTCTTGCTAGTGGTAGCTGTGCTGGATCATGTTTCCTTGAAACTTAATGTGAGTTTTTAACCTAAGCAGTTGGGTGCCATTCATAATCCTTATGGTCTCAAATTACAAGGGAAAAAAAATTCAACTCCTGATGACTGCTTCAGGATGTATATTTTTCAAGCACATAAGGTGGTTTTATGTGACTCTAAAACACTGCTTACAGTAGTTCCAATACAGTCAAATTCTAATTTGGAAAATTTCCCAAGGCCTGGAATTATGTCTTATGATAGCATTGCAATTAGAAAAAAACACATCAGTATTATACCAGTTGCTCATACTCATGTTATTTCCATCACTTGACTAATTTAATTTTTGTTTAACTAGTCTCTTCCTTTGTCTGCAGCTATATATGTTTCCTTATAATCTTATGCTGCATAAGCTTTTCTTACGTGTTCCCTTGTCAAAGTCTGATTTATGTTTGACCTGGTGTTGGTTGCTATTCCTAAGGCCCAGTTCTGCTCTGCTGTCCCTGACAGCTGACTGAAATGATGGAGAAGTCAACATGCAGGGTTGATGCCTGTCCCCATGGAGGTCTGTGAGCCATGCTATGACACTCTGACCAGCACTACCTCTATCTTTGCTGGAGTGCTGCTTGCTCACAGGTGTGATAACCAGTGACTTGGCAAGATATTTTCTTTCTTTAGTATTAAACTACCAAATTAATCCATTGCTATCAATACATGGCAGAGTTTTAAAGTAAGTTTCATGAGCATGAACTGAAATCCAAAAGTATCTGGATTGTATGGCTCAAGAAACTGTAGTGTTAGATTATTTCATGTGTTTTGGACTTCAGGACAGTACAGTATTTCCACTTGCTTTAGCTTTTCAGGTAAGGAAATTTTTTGGAAATGATGTGAACTAAAAATCTTTGGGCAAAAGAGACTAGGATACTTTTGGCATTGTAAGCCACTTGCTCTTTTAATTTATGTACTAATTAATACAGTTGAAGGCTGATGTAGGAAACTTCATATGATGGATAAAATTAAAGAGGAGTTTTTCAGCATATTTACTTGCTTATGTAGGCAATATTACATACAGGACTACAGAAATTGTAGATCAAGACATGGAATTCTATCATCTGTGAAAAAGTCATGGGAAATAAAGGAGTTCAGGGAACAATGAAGAAGTCAGTTTAAGTTATGTAATTATGGTCAAACTGCTAATAATTGTGCAGAGACAAAAACATTGCCTCATGAAGTGTAACTGTATGAATAAGTAATATTCATCATCACAAAAATGATAGATAAAAATGTATTGAATTTCCTGTTTATGAAGTAATTGAGTAGCAGTAAACATGGGACAAACTGATAACTGCTAGAATGAACACAAGCAAATAGAAAATAATTACTCCTTTTGTAGGCAGAATTAAAACACTTCTGTTCCTGCATAATAATAGGAATTAAGATCAATCTAGATGTAGAAAAAAAATTTTGCTAATTTGCATGATCATCACCATGCCTGGTTTATCCAGCTACAGGTGCTGATAATATTCACAAGAAGCTTGCTAAAAAAAATGCCTTTACACTTGTATTATAATGTGCACACATACCAAAGAATTTATATGCCTAATTCAAGACGTGCATTTGGTAAAATGAAAAGCCATATGTTTCATTTTGAAAGGAAAATTCACATTCTGTGACATTTCCAGTGTGTGCCTACATGCTTCATGACAACACTGCAAAATTGTTGTGAAATAATACAACTCAAACCCAAAATTTTATTGCATGGTTATAAAACAAGAAAAAAACAAATTCTGTGATCTCACCATTTAAAAAGATTGCTTTAGAGTGAGTGGAATTTTTCAGATGTATCAGTGAGGAAAATGCTGCCAAGTAAGTTGTATAAATGTGCTTGTGGGCTTGACAGAAATCAGGCAAGAAGTAACAGCCAGTCTTCCAAATCCTGGGATCAGTATTCATCCAATAGACATTTTTTTCTTTTTTTTTTTTACTGTTAGGCAGAGCAGACTATTGTTTTTGTTTTGCTTTACTGAATGTACCAGTCTTTTCTTGTAGATTGCTTCCAAGGAATATAGGTGAATCTTTATTCATAACAGCGAGTAAACATCAGTTTAAAAGAATCACCGTAGTTTCCTTTATTTCCTTATCATAGGAAGTAGCTTTAGTAAGCAATTTTCTGCTGTAGGGAAACCAGAAAGTAAGCTTTTTAAATTTTTTTTTTTTGAAGAAGGGGTTCTCAAGAAGGGGTGATTAGAGAAAGTTGGAAGATATTGTGACAGAGTAACTATATAACAATATGCATATCCTAAGAGGGTAAAAAAAAGCTCCTTGGTGCTGGTCCTTGTGGTCCTTGTACCCTCAACCTTGTCTATTATTCACAGTTAGACTTATAGTGCACAAAAAGCCCTGTAAATTGCATCACTTCTGCTCACAGATCCAATATTTTAAAGCCTATCCAAAGCCTGTCTTGGCATACATTAGGCAAGGTACCTGACATACCTATGGTGTGTTAATATAGCTAGAATATATTAAAGTCAATGTCTGTCACATCTGTGAGCATGTTACTATGCATGACATTTTTCAACATTCTTACACTTTTTTTCCTAATAAGTGCTTTTCCATATTTTTCATGCTAGCTTCAATAGAAATGATCCAAAAGATAACTTTTCTTCAAAAATCTGAGTTGTTTATAGAACCTAGCCCATCAGTTCTTTTGTTAATGAAGAAGAATCCTGGTGTGTACCATGATATGTTTAGCATATAAATGCTTTTAAATATGTGCATAATATATGTCTAGCAGTTCAGAGTATTTAGTTATATTGTGGCTGTACTACAGAGCTATACCATTTGAACAGGGTGTCACACAGCTTGGTTGACTGTAACCAGCTCTGTTCTTCTTGTCGTACTTGGTGTTAAAAAGACGTGAAAGATGTGCTTGCACTGACAGCAGACAGAACCCTGGTTGTCGCAACACTTGAGTACCTTTGTTGGTTGCTGTAGTGGTATCGGCAATTTTATGTTTCTGGAATATTGCTGTATAATTGTAGCCTGAATAACTAATACAAAAAACAAGGATTTGTTGCACATCAGCTTTCCTAACTGGATTCTTAAGTGTGCACACATATTTATTGATATGTCAGTTTTTAAATGTGAGAATATATATGTATTGTGTATTTATTAAACCTACATTTCATTTCTTGTATTTAAAATACTAGATGTGTATCATTGTGCTAGCTACCATTGCAAACATCTGACTTATACTAGATAGCTTTTTTCCCTGAATTTACAAGCTTGAGGAAACAGGCAATTTCATAACTCTAGACAGTATATCTGTGCTGGTACCCATAAGATTAAATATTGTGCCAGTCGCGATAGATAATTTGTTTAAGCCTAAGGAAGTTCAGAACAAAAAGGAAAATATTCTCTGCAGGAAAATATATAGAGAAGTAAAAGGATTGAGTACCTAATAAAGGACTGCTAAATCTAGCTTTGCCTAAAAGCAGCCTAATCTTTTTCTCAAGTACTTTAATATGACTGAATTCCCTCTGCCAGAGGAGGGAGAGAGTGCTTTTTACAACTCTACAGGTTCTATAAAGCACAATGCAATGTCTGCCTGTTGTATGCGTCCACACAAATGCACAGCAAAAAACTGTCATTTGGCTATGCCAGATCACAGTCTTGTCATAAGGCAGGTGACCACTGATTCTTTCAAACAAGGTGCTGTCCGTACTTATATGTGCACATATCTACATATCTATCTAAATATCTATCAATATATAATATATTTATATAAATATATATCTGTATCAATACGTGCATGTCAACTTTTCCTGTGTGTTACTCTCATACCATGATGACCTGTCCTGTGTCCTTTTTGCTTGGGTAAAACAAAAAGGGATTTTAGTGGGCAATGTTTGAAACCTTTTGATGGGCAATGTTTCAAATAGGGGAACTGACTTCTCTATATATTTCTTGATCATTACTTGATACTAGTCATTATTAAAAATAGAAGACTGTTCAAATCTATCTTCTGTAGTTTGGAATATGAGCTGTATTTACAGTTAAAAACACATAATTTGGGCAGTCTCTCCATCTGCTTGCTAATTTGTGCATCTGTGGCCTTGTAGGGCATGAAATCTGTGTGTTAATATAGTGCAGCTTTGGCTTTCTGAAGTTTAGGAAATGGTAGTGATTTCTGCAGCTGAATTACCAGGCCATGCTGAATGAAGTTCCTGGGTATAACAGTGAGAGCCTATGTCTGTAAAAACTGTATTGGTTTGAACTGGGCTTTTTTCTTCTCATCTTGCTCCTTTTTTAGCCAATATGGTTGCTTGTCTGCTGATCCATGGGAAGATGTGGATAACTAAGCACTAGGATTCCTATGGGAAAATTTCTTGTCTTGCATTTGCTGTTTATGTGTGATTCCCCTCTCACTGATGTTGGTAGCCTAAATGTTCATGTCTAATAATTAAAGTTATGTATCTGAGCCCCCTCTTAAGTCATGGGTATTGCAGTAAGGACTATCCCACCAGCCTTTCAGCAGGAAGACTTGTCCTTTTGGCTATGCTTCTCTTTCTCCAGATTAAAGACCTCTGGGGTCAGCTAAGATGGAAAGCTGAGCCTTTACCAGCCAGATCAAGTCAGCCCTACTGACCTTAACTTCTCATGTAGCAAAGGCCCAGAGGCAGCTATGTCAGCTGGCTGGATTTCTTGCCTCAGATGCCAACTGAGTGAAACCCTGATTGTGAATTAAACCATCATGATATTCTTGCTAAACCAGAAGGAGCAACCTTGCTAACCAGAAGCTAGCTTCTTATTGCCTTTCCTTCTAGTACCTTATGCCAGCACAGCAGGAGAAATTTCTGCTACCAGGCATTGCAAGGATATAGAAGTGTCAGTAATTATTTCAAAGTTGTAGTTTCTTAAATTTTTACTACTTCTTTTGAAATTTATTTACACAATTTTGCCAACTTTACCAGCTGTTGTCAAACCTAAACCTAGAAGCTTCTTTGGGATATTTGGGTTGTTGCACGTTTCATCAGCTCCCCTTAGGTGCTTTGATCTGTTGTTTTGGAGCAGATAGCAAGACCAGGGTCTGAGGGGAGAAGGCTGAAAAGGAAAAATGTTCTCAAGTGATGCTCCCTCTCATGTAGTACGTGAACACCGTTTGTTAGTACCAGACATTTCTTCAAAGGATATTATTTGTCTCTGTCTCGTGGTGTTAGACAAAAAACTAGCAAAGAATTAATGATCAGGTGTCATGATATTTCTTGACTTCTGTGTTTCTTGTAGCTAGTGCTGTCTGTTCAGCCCAAGCCAAAGTGGTGACTATCTGACTATCCATTATTTTTATTTTGCTATCTCCTCCTCCAATTAATTATTGACTCTGCTTTGCTATATGCCAGTTCATAATGAGTGGTAAGATTTTAGGAAATTATTTCAGGGTCTGGAAAAAGAAACAGCTAATTAAAATTACTAAATGGTGTTAAATTTCTGAAGATGTTATGTGTTGGTGCTGAAATCTACAAATGCAACTTTTCAGTCTAAGAAATCAATAGTAGTCCAAGTAATCACAAATTGGCTGTACAATACTAACTAAAAAGCTGAATCTACATATAGAGACACCACTTATGAAAACCCCACCCACAAAATGAAAATGTTCTATGTTGTTTAATCCCCTTCAATACATATGACTTCTTTGAGCCAAAAAATGTTAGGTGCTATCCTTTTGAAAGCTCTTTCAGTAATATGTGGTTCAGTGATTACATCTCCAAGATAAAAAACAAAACAAATTAGATAAAAATTATTTATCATTAGATTACTATAATTGGCTTTAAAGGCAGGCTAAAGACTATGTAGGAAAAATGTTGTAGTTTCAAGAAGAGGCTTAAAATTGTGTTTTGGAAGATGCAGTTTGGAGATGTTTTTCAGATTGTGTGGTAAGCAACTCTTACAATGTAGTAATTTATCCTTATAAATAAAACAGATGCAAGTTGGGGAGATCAGTGTTAAAATCTGAAGTTGTCTTAATGTGGTTGAGTCATCCCTATGCCAATCATAGTACTGTAAAAAGAAGTTAGAGAAGCACTTGTCAGACTTGTAAGGAGGAAAAACTAAAAATGTTAACATAGTTTATCCTCAAGTGGAGAATATTCCATGTGTAGTTTATTCTGTTATTTCAAAGGTTTATATTACTTTTTCCTTTGTCTGCATTTCAATATGGCTTTTAAATTATTTTTTGAGATTAAAAAATACTCGTGCTAGATTTATTTTTGAATGGTTTGTTTACCGCTTTTTGGTGACTGCATCTTGAAGTTGTTTTCTACTAGTAAATCTGTTCACTCTGTAAGAGGTTATAGTTCAAAAAAAAGAATGAGAAATTTCAAAACAACTTTGTGTAATGAAGCTGTTCTATATTTTGGTACACATTTGAATATGCTGATGTAGCTATTTTGAAGATGCATTGTCAGCCAAGGAAATGACCTATAATTCTGTTATGTTCAAACACAAGGAAACCGCAGCTGGAACGCAGTACATAGACTAAAGCAATAAAACAACAATTAAAAACTTTTTTGTGATTTCTTGGCCAAACCCACCCTGAAGCCAGAGTAGGACCAATATTTCTGACACTACTAAATTTGTTAAACTAGTTTTAGGAAACTTCAGGAGGCACTCTTGCTGTTGGGAGAAAAACATTCAGGGCAGTTTTGTCTGAAGCATTACCTACCCAGTACCTGTTAATTCCCTGAATCATTCTCTGACTTTAATGATAGCTTTATAACCCTGGAATTAATTTAGTAATTGATTCACATAACCTTAATTACAGTGTGAAGTACTGGAACTCTGATTGTACATGAGCCAGACTATAATCAGTGATGCATGCACTCTGGAAGAAAAATCCTGTCAGAAGTGAATGATCTTTATGGGCTGTGGATATTTAAAAGTACAAGATGACAACAACAAAAAAATCCAAATAAATAATCAATATCTTCTTTAACTAATGGAAATCCAATTTAAGAGAATTCTGTTGTGTCTGTATATATCAGGAAATTCAGCATAATTTTAATGATTTACTGGCTTTCCAATAGAGTCACAGCGTCTGTGTCTGTCAGTTTTCTGTGATAGCTTTTGAATATATTGGCTAGTTCATCTTAAATTTGTCAGGCAGTAGAAGCCTGCAGGCAGTGAAGGAGTTCTGGTAAGTGCTGTGAAATTGTGAGGTGGGAGAGAAGTCTGTGCCTCTGTCCATGCAGAGTACAGCACTGGAAGAAGGGCAGCCAGGTGGTTTGGCCCCTGGTGCTGTGCCCAAGGCAGACACGTGGTACCTGCTGGGGTTTTGACATGGATCTGACTTCTATTTTAGCCGTCTAGCCAAAAAATGGAAACAAGGAGTGGGAGGAAGGAAACTGAAAGGTTTTAGATGGCACAGAGGAAAAGGAGGAAAATAACACCGTGGGAAAGAGCGTGAGGGGAAGTGAGGCACATGCTTGTAGTGAAAGAAGCTACAGCTATATGGACAGAGGACCCTGCTTACTGAAATGTCCACAAATTTTTAAGAAGACTTAAAGACATATTTATTTTTGATCTACTGATGTAGAAAGATCAGGAAGCTCTATCACTAATTGTGTACAGAGACTGCATACATCAGCTATCGGCCCTCTCTAATGCAAACTGAGACTGACAATAAAGTTTTTCTGGGAATACATATGTAAAAATTGGTTGTTTATGGGAAAGAAATTTGTAGAAAATGGGTAACTGCTGAAGTTAACCCAAACCACAAGTTTTGTGTTACCTATTGTAGCTCAAGGAGATAAATAGGTAAGGAATTTACATCTGCCCTGCTTCTGACATTTTCAGCTATTCCTTTGAATATCCTACAGGGTAAAAAAAAGTATCTGTCTCTGTCTGTCCTTTCAACAGACCTAGGAAGTATTTGTGAAATGTGAACAGGTGCTGGAGGCAGTCTGAAAAAGTGTCCATATATATATATATATATATATATATAAGCACTTAAGCAGTATAGTAATATATATTACTCTGAATCTCACTAGAAATCAGTATTATTAAATAACAGAACTCCTTAAAGACTTTTTTGAACCTGTTTGCTCCCAATAAAATTAATGTCCAGAGAAAAAGAATTGCAAAGAAAAGTAAATCTGTTTGCAAAAAAAGTTGCTTTCTGCTGTCTGATTGCATAGTATATATAAAATCTGAATATTGTTTATGTATTCAATTACTTTTACATTAGATACTACAGTTTGAAAGACTGGCAGCAGTCACCTTGACCGAAGCAGTCACCTTGACTTACAGTGACAGTGCTACTTTGTTGCCAGTAGCAACATCTGTGTTAAACGTGCTTTAATTAAGTTTGAGTTTTGAAGTTTATTGCTGTCACAGTACTTGGTGGCATTTTGTGAAAACGAGGTGGGAATATTAATACAGCTCATCAGCCAGGTAGTCTCTGCCCATTGCTCTCTCTGCCAACTTGATACTCCACGTCCACTGTCCTCAGAAGAAAGGTGACATCCTGCTGGAAGACATCTAGTGGGAAAGGGTAGAAAATTCTGGTGTCAGTTAATGCTGCACTCAGACACATAAGTCAGGTTCACTTAGATGAATTCCCTGCATGAGTTCACTTCATGAGTTACCTCCAGTGTGTAACTTATGAACTTCTTTGAAGACAGAATCCAGTGAATTCACATGGCTTCATCTTTTCTACTACATTTGCAAAGTTATACACTGTTTAAATTGTCCTCTTACTACAGAGATTAACCTGGCTCACTGTTTGAGGCTCTCCTGATTACTCGAAGCTCAAGTGGAAAAAAAGTAATAAGGATTACAAAACCTATCAGGCAGAGGTTCCATTTTGCCTGAAATCCACATTACTAATGACTTTTGACAGACAGACAAAACATTTAATTACTGCTAAACATAAGACTTTTACAATTAGGTAGATTGGGTTTGTGTGGCCAGGTTTTGGTGGCTGGGGGTGAGGGAAGAGCAGCACACAGAGAGCTGGTAGAAGCTTCCCCCATGTCCAATGGAGCCCATGCTGACCAGCTCCAAGATGGATGTGCCACTGGCTAAGGCTGGGCCAATCAGAGCAGGTAGCAGCTCCTCTGTGATAACATATTTAAGAAGTAAAGAAAAAAAAAAAGTATAATGCAGATGCCATTGTGCTCAAAGAGGAGTGAGAATATGTAAAAGGAACAACTCTTCAGACACCAGCTTCAGTGGAGAAGGAGGGGCAGGACCTGCTCCAGGTGCCAGAGCTGAGATTCCCGTGCAGCCCATGGTGAGGCAGCTGTGCCCCTGCAGCCTATGGAGATCCATGGGGATGCAGAGATCCACCTCCAGCCCATGGAGGAGACCCCCACTGGAGTAGGTAAATGCTGTGAACCTGTGGGAGGCCTGTGCTGGAACAGGGTCCTGGCAGGACCCGCAGACCTGTAGAGAGAGGAGCCTGTGCTGGAAAATTTTCCCTTGACACAACATCTGAGCACGATGTGCCTGAAGGACTGCAGCCTGTGGTGAGAGACCCACACTCTCACAGTTTGTGGAGAGCTGTTGCCTGTGGGAAGGACTCAGGCTGGAGGAGTTAATGCAATAATGTTTCCCATGGGAGGCAACTCAAGCTAAGGCAGGGGAAGGACTCCTCTCCCAGAGCAGTGGCAGAAAATCCTGTGATGTGTGATGAGCTGACCATATCTCCCACTCCTTATCTCCTTCCACCACTGGGGCGAGATGGTAGAGCCCTGAAGGAAGGAGGAGTGGGATGAAGGTTTTTTTTTAAGATTCATTTTAATTCTCATTATTCTGCTCTGATTTTCATTGGCTATATATTCAATTCATATCGTCAAGTCTACTTTGCCTGTGACAGTATTCGATGAGTGTTCGCTCCCTGTCCTCATTCATCTTTCTCATGCATCTTTCATTATAATTGTTTTCCTCTACCTAGTTGCAGAGGTGAGTGATAGAGCACCTTTGGTGGTGGCTGAGCATCCAGGCAGAACCAAAGACCACACTTAGCCTATTTTATTATGTCTTGCTGCTGAGGAAAAGAAGCATGTTGATGAACTAAAGCTGCAGTGCTCTGTGTTCTTTTTTTGATGGTCCTGGGTTTTTTGGTTTTTTTTTGTTTTTTTTTTTTTTTTTTTTTTTTTTTTTGTTTTGTTTTTTTGTTTTTTTTTTTGCTGTTGTGTTGGGTTTTTGTTTTGTTTTGGTATTTTAGTGGGAAGTTCGTGAGAGTTAATTTTTCAGCTTTCATCAGATAAGCATACAAGTGTCAGCAGAGCTGAATGAAAGTATGTACTTTAATGAAATACAAGACTGAAATGTTGAACTCTTCCGGATCCATTATTTGGACTGGATGTATTTGTAAAAGTTGTAATACCTGTGTGTTTGATTTTCATTTGATATATTGGCTTATTTGGAGGTTTAGGTGCATGAGACAAGTATGATTAATAGGCTTCCTTCATGCAAAGCTGCAAAAATAATAGTAAAAAAATAATAGTAAAAAATAGTGGAAATTCTAAGTAGAAATTGGGGCAATACTCTTAATTTTATTATGTAAAGACCTTTCAATTTGCAACTTAATTTGGTTAATAGAGGAACCTGTCACTTTTTTTCTACGTGGTATAGTGCTCTTTGCTAAAGAGGAAAGAGAAGGTTGAGGGTACAGAGTAGGACTCTAATTGTTATTATTTATGTGGTTGTTGGCAGTGAGACTTGTAGTATAAGGATGAGGTTGACTCAAACATTCACAGCTGTGTCTCTGGTTTTGTTTGTTCTTTTCTGATTCAAGTTGGATGGATATGTGAGACGAAGCATATTGGTGACTAGGGCTGGAAGTTTATATGCTTGGCAAATGTTGGAAAATATTAGCTCTTTGCTAATTCTTCTATTCTTTTACTACAGATCTTTTAATTTACAGCTTGTGTTCAGCGAGGTAGAAATAAACCTGATTTTTGTTCACCCAATATATAACCAGTGAATTTCCTATGTCGTCACTACAGAACCATATGTATGTACAGACAGAAATTGTTCATATATAAATATTGCTCAATAATTAAATTATTTAATGACTATTGCCATTATTTTGTAAAATATTTGCTGGACTTGAAATGCAGAACCTATTTTTCAGTTGTTGTTATTGGTTCAGTGTAAAAATAGCAGTTGTTAAAAAGCAGTCAAAATTAAAAATTGTATGTTGCATCTTTTTCTGTTCTCAGAGGAAGAACTTAATTTCCCTATTGATGTTTTTGATGCCATATTGCTTAAGAAAATGAGCAGAAATACAAAAGCCTGTGTATAGATTTTGAAGGCATAATTGTGATGATCAAAAGCCTAATGGGGAAAAAATTCTAAATTAAATTAAAATTCAATTTCTCAGAAAACAAAAGAGCTCTGAAAGCTCAGTGTCACTCTGAGTAAAGCAATTCATTACCAGCCTGTTGAAACATCAGCTTTATTCTAATAGAAATTGTGGACACAACCCATAATCGGGAAATGCTATTTGAAATAAATTGATTTTATTTTTAAAGCTGCCAAAATTATAGTAGATTCTAGTGTGAGTCATTAGTTTAACAGCTGAAATGTCTGCATCAAGCCCACGAAAGGTAATGTGAGTTATCTTTGCCATGTGTATCACCAATTGGAGCTGTGCCAAGATAAAACTAATTTCTTGCAGGTGCCAAGCTGGAGATCTTGCAAAGGTGTTCCCAGGAGTGTTGGTGTTGGCCAGATCAGTAACACAGTCTTTCAATTTACTACACTTCTGAACAGCTGTTACTCACAGGTAGAAAGCATTCACACGACTTCCTGCATCCATTTCTTTACCTGCAGGCCTCAGGTGGCAGGTTTCTGCATGAAGTGTGCCTTATCAGCAGTTGTGTTACTGTGATATATGATAATGGGTTATCAATGAAATGGAAGTAAACCAGGCCAATAATCTATAAAAGGAAAACATATTGCAATCACTGCAAGAACTGGATAATCAGTTGAAAGAAAAAAAATCTCAAGTACTTGTTTTATGAAGAGCCTCAATAACTGCTCACAGTGGAATTTTTATTATTTGTTTGACAAATAATAAATATTAAACAGAGCAAGTTATGCATCTATAAAACACCTGCATGCAAAAAGTATTTAAGTGAAGCCAAACAGTGTAGATTGCAACATGAATATAAATGGGCAGGAAAGGATAAATACCACATACAGCTCAGAATTGTTTCACTCTTTATGCATTTTAAGAGAAGACCAGTGGACTTTGGAATTGATGGCAGTTCTCAAAACCAGAGAGAAGGTCTTGCCATCCCTGATAAATGCCAGGCTGCCACTTTTTCTCCTCCGGTTATCCCTAATGCACCAATGTACATACCCCTCACACACACACTGGGAACGTGGCTGGCTGTAAGAACATCCCCTCCTTTTGTTCAGGTGTCCCAGACCCACAAACAGCCCTCACATAAGCCAAAACTGTATGTGTCAATCTTGTTCTTAGCCACTGGCTAAACATGTTCAAACTTGCACACAAAATTCCCTCTGTTAGCTCCTCTTTGACCTATGTTCACACTCATAACTGGTTGCAGATTTACAGTCTCTCCTATCTTCACTTCCTTGCTGCCTAGTTAAGTTTGAAATTTGCAAGCATCTTGCTTGCTCGAGCACACATGGAATAGACAACATGCTTCTGAAGGTAGTGAGCTTGGAATAGAGTTTAAAAAGAAGACAGGAGGGACTGCCATGTTCAGGCACCAGATCTCCTCCTGCCATTCAATCAGATGCTCTTATTCCTGCTTCCATCCTCCTTGCTGTGCCTGCTACTTCTGAGTCACCTTAATCTCTCTGGTTTTCATCCTGTCTCATCACAGACAAACAACCTGCCCCAATTTACTTTTAACCTTTAGGGCCACTGTTTACTACAGACATTCTCCATTTTGGTATTTCTGGTGTTACTGAAGGTAATCTCAGACTCATATGATGGTGTTTGCCAAAGTTCTGCTGGTTTTACAAGACTCCCTAAAATGTTTCAGTGATGCCCATTGAGTTATTAATGTATCTTTATCCCACTCCCACCCCCTTGAACCATTCAATGAAATGAATTTCAGCCCTTCCTCGCAGCAGCAGGTGAAAATCTTACTCATTTATTGCCAAGGCCTGTGTTGTGTCCAGCAGATTCTCACATGATCTTCAGGAGTTTCTCCCATCCTCCTCAGTAAGCTTAACCTTACTTCAGGGCCCAGTTACCTGCAGTCATGCCTCAGTATTCCAGTTGTTCTCTTTTGTTCCTCATCCTGAATTTAACCTATTTTTCTGTCCAGCTTGCCGGAGTAGCTTGTGCTCAGATGCAAAACCAGCCAGTCTGACATTGAAAGAGACAGTTTTATTTTTTTTTCCATTTTATTTTTATACTGAGTGATTGTAATATTAAGCATCTTTGTACAAAACCAACACCCTTGTACTTAATTTCTGCATATGAATACACTTGAAGAAGAGGAAGTCTGATTTGCTGCAAGGTGGGGTAAAAGATCCACTTTTTAGAAATAAGGAATGAGGAAAATATCTGATTGGTAGATTTTCAGAATGTGTAAGAGGCTGATCCCTTCACATGTTTGCATGCAGGCATGAATTTAAATTTCCTCTGCAGATCATCATCCTTGTTGTCAAAACTCATTAATTTCTCAGAAATAACTGAAAATTGATTAACTAATTGATTAGTTTATCAGCAAAGCTGATAAATGTTCCAGGTATTTCTGTAATTTTATTGTGGCTGGGAAAAAACCAAAAAGTCTGAATTCACTTGCCTCCTTGATTTTGATAAATTCAAATGAAGTTATTATAAAATAGGTCAGGCCTTCAGGAAGCTTATAATAAATTTTCAATAAACAGAGGAAAAATCATTCCTACTCTCTCTTTATTCAACATCAGATGGAATTGAGAATTGCTGAAGAAATACTTGAGAGTGGCCTCTGCAGATTTTACATCTGTCAGTAACTGGCTGATAATGTGACACTATTAAGAAAGATTCAAGCTCCTTAACTTCGTCACACAATAATGCCACCAATGTATTCCCAGTATAATAGCCTTCTATATGCCATAATCCAGGCCATTCTTGACAAGTACGTTGCCTTTCTGGAATATGAAGATTGGCACTGTCATACAGGTAGAAAATATTGAAACAGTTACATAAGAGTAAATCATTATTTCACATAACCTACAGCTAAACCTTTCAAGTAATGATTGTCTCCTGCCACTTGTGTAGGCTCTATTAGATTTGATTTTTTTAAGGATAGATAATCTTTCCCCAGTGTTCCTGGTATTGTTTTATGGTTTTTTTTTTTTTCTTGTTTTTATATTTTAATCAATCTGTGAAGTAATTTAACAGTACGTGAAAAGAAATTATGTCCTAGTTAAGGAATGTGACTGGCAGAGCCATATATGACTGATTTAGCACCATGTTTACCACTCTGTAGCTGGTAGAAAATCAATAAGTTACTGAGTTCACAAGGCAACCAGTAAACCATGGTGTGTGACTCCTTTCATGGTGTAAGATTGTTCAGGCAGTGGCCTCTCCTTTAATATTGCAAAGCTTATTATAAAGTTAAATATTGGTGCTATGAACCCAGAAACAGTAATACAGCATTTAACAGTGGGATTCTCATTAGACCTGAAGATAATAATGTCTCTAGCTCAATATTAGCTGTCCTCAGCAATGATAACCCTAACCCAGGATCCCTTCTAAGAGGAAGGACAATTTCATTCTTCCACATTCACAGTGTTTATCACTTAAAAAGGAAAAAACAAAAAAAAAAAGAGGAAATTTCAGTGATACTGATAAGTCACAATAGTGGAAAAGAAAATGAAATGGTAAATTCTGCCAATGTGAATATTATTCCTATTTATTAATTCTCAGTGCCTGGTTTTAAGAGCTGTGGATTATATTAACAAAAATTGATGAGAGCTGGTTAATATGGGCCTGAGTAGGTAAACATCAAACTCTAAGAGCTGAAAGATCCTTTCACAATTCTTCTCTTTTGATCCTTGAAAGTGCAATAGCGGAATTGATGTTTAAGTGCTCACAGCCCTTTCTCTTTTGTGCAGAACAGTGAAAGTGTTGTGTGGGTGCCTCACCCTTGCATTCAAAATACTAATGTGCAGAAGAGAATGAACCACGGACCTGTACCTGCTTAATTGCAGCTGAACTAAAATCTACATGTGAAACTCAGTTATTATTATTCTATTTGCAATAATAATAATTGTAGTCCAAAATAATACAGGACAGCCTTATTAATACTGCCTTATAAAATTATTGCACAGTAACTTGCTAGCACCTATTTACGTTTGTCAGTGTCCGATGCTCCCATGTCTCTTTGGGTTTCCTGTAGCAGAGCAGTGCTGAGGTGCTTCAGGACATTGTCAGCAGCTGGGAAATGTTTGATACTGGTGGCGACAACCACGAGTTCCTTAGTTTAAAGGTCTGTATGGGGTTATTTTATAATGGAGGGGTAATATTTGAATCTCTTGAAAGGTTTCTGAATGATCCTTTTCAGAATCTTTTGGCTCTAAGCGTCTGTGAGAATGGAAGAGAATTGAAAAGAGTTTGGAGGTACTGTGAGATGATAATCCCTGTGGCACTCATGAGTTGTGTGTATACTTCTCAGTCTTAGAAGATCATGCTGTTATTAAGTATTTGTTTCTGTCGTACTTGCTGACAGAGAGTATATTGTTTGAAGCTAGTTATTTGGAGTTGGCCTTACATAACCAATCTTTCTTATTTAGAGTAAAGTTTAGCTCTTATTTATGAGTTGCTTACTTTATATATTCTATTAGAAGTAGGAAGACCCAAAGAAATTCTGAAATCATTGTATAGTATCTTAAGTAGGAGTTTGAAGAAAGCTTTTTTAATTATGAAATTTTTATTATGAAATTTTCTCTTGAACCAGCTCTTTCTGAGTTTCTTATCCAGTTTTAGTGAGACTACAGACTGGAGTTATAAAAAATTTGAAAAGAAGATTCAGAGAAAGATACACCTATGGGTGGTAGTCTTCTGAAAATTGAAAAGTAGGACATGGAGGGCTGTTTCATACTTTTGTTCTTAAAGAAAGCTTCTTTGGGTTGTCGGTAGTGCAAAGGTCATCACACCTGATGATTTTAATTGTAAGGTTTGCTGTAGTTGTAGCTGTTTTTTCTAAAACCCAGGCTTCTGATATAAAGGAACAAATGAATCTTGGGTTTCCTTAGAAAAAGAGCATTCTTCTGATGATTGTAGTTTAGGAGAAAACATTGAAAATATGTTCTGTGTTGCAGAATTATAATCTGAGAAGAAAGCCTTTACTCTTCTCCTTTCTTAAAAACATGGTCTCTTAGTAATCAGGCTATGTTGCGTTCCTAGTTTGGAATTTCCTAATTGTGGCATCTCTGGAAACTTAAAGTACTGTTTTCCTTTTTATAGAATTAGTGGGTGAAATAGCTTAATAGTTGGAAATTTTTAGCTTTCTATGTTAGATTTTTTTTGCTTTTTTTGTTTTTCGTTTTGTTTTGGTTTTTGTTGGGTTTTCAGTTTTGTTTTTTTTTTTCATTTTAGGATTGCGACTATATTAAAATATTGGCCACAAACATGCCTTTTAAAATATCACTAAGTATTTTCTTTTTTTTTAGCACTGACTTCTACTGTTATATATGTTTGTTTTTTATAAGTAATTCTATGTCAACTTTAATTGTCTGTTATCATACTGAGGAAGATCAGGTGAATTTACCTTGCAACTCCTGCACTGGTATAATTATCCATGGAGCTGGATTGGGCCATGGTGTTGTAGGATAAAATTCAAAGTTCACATTTCTATGGGCATGACTTGTCAAGTGTTAATTGTTGCTCTACATATTATAGACAAGGTCTGAATCTGAGAGAATCTTGAAGTAAATCTGCTGGCACCTTTTCTTTAAAATAAATGCACTGAAAATATTGAAAATCTTCCAGCTGATGTTTAATGAAACATCAACCAGAACAAGGTGTATTTTTTGGAAAGAGAAAATTCAGCTTTTGGCATCTGGAAATGACAGGAACTGGAATCAGTGTCTCCCTGCCTATTTTGCTCTTCTAGAGCAGTTAGGTTTTTTTCCATGGCTTTGCTGTCCAAGTGATTTCCAGTTCTTCACACATACACCTCTAGATTCAAAGTTATTCTAACTTTGTCTGCCTCCTCTGAAAATTTGGCAGTACTCACTGCCAAGGGAGTATATGCTCCCTTTATCTCCTTAGGAGTTTCTCATCACGCACCCTGTCTGCAAGTTCTTTCTGTGCTCTGGTGCTGTTTCTGCCCACCACATCTTGCACTCGAGAAAGCTTTCTCTGACTGAGCATGCTCATTTGCTCTCAAGGCCATCTCTCCACCCATCCAGCATGTCTTTTTAACATAGCACACAAGCACAACAGCTCTTGTGCTCATGAATCCTTCAAAGAAATGGAGTGTGCATTAGAAGATGAACAAGAAAAAGAAAAAAAAAACAAAACCAAAACCCCCAAAA
This sequence comes from Motacilla alba alba, assembly GCF_015832195.1. NCBI lineage: Eukaryota > Metazoa > Chordata > Aves > Passeriformes > Motacillidae > Motacilla > Motacilla alba. The sequence continues at coordinate 74,956,995 of NC_052017.1, forward strand.
AACCACCCCAAAGATACCGTCATTAAGAACATGTAAAATGGACAATCGAGTCCAAAGACTTCTTCATCATCACTCCTAGAAGTTAAAGGTAACATTGTTAAGCTGTAATGTGATTTGGCATGGCTTTCCTTCTCTAGCTAATCTGTGTATGAAGTGTGGAGTTACATGACATGCTAATACCCTTTTGGATGAGATTAACAAAAAAAATCAGAAAAATTGTCCAGGGTAACATTTTTAGAAAAGTCTCTAAAGTTTCTCATATAATTTTGGGTTTTTTTCCTTCTGAAACGAAGATGGTAAATGCTTTGGCTTCATAGGGCACTGTACATAGCTTGTTCAGCAAACCTAGCTTTACTGATGTAAGTACATCCTCCGTTTTATATATATATATATATAAGTATGTTAAGAGAAACTTGGAAACAGGTTATGCCTGCTGGCAGGCATTGGCAAGCATCTGACAGTTGTCTGAAAACACATGTACAGACTTGTGATGTTTTATGGCCTGTCATTATCTTCTCACTGCAGAGTATCTGTGTCATAACTCACTGAAACCATGCTACATGGAACACAGATACTCAGGGAAGAATAATACAGTCTTTTAACACTATTTTCATTTTAAAAACCAATATGTCCAATGACAATAATGTTATGATTTTGGCCATTATGAGAGTTCAGTTCTTTGCATCAGAAGAGAGTATGGTAACTGGAAAAGTTTTCTAGTATTTTGGCATTGGAGCTTCTTATTTGTTTCTGATTTTCCTTATATTCCACATGACTTTTGAAAAGGGGAAAGAATATTTACCAGTTGTTGGGATCTCAGCCTGAGATGCATGTAGATAATGTGTATACATCTGACCATGACCACATGTGGTCCACAAGACAGCTCCTGCTGCTCCATTTGCTAATTAGGTAGGGTGGGAAGCAGTGTTGGAAAGGCAGTGAGCATAGAGTTGTGCAGGGCATCTGCAGCTGCCCTAGTGCTTTCTTTGCCAGTTGCAACACTGCTGTTGAGCATCAGTGCAGGTGGTCATATGGAATCAACCTCCTTGTTGTCTAGGGACACTGCTTTAAGCAAAGCTTGTTAGTGTGATGATTGAGGAGATGCAGACTGAGCTCTGTGTGGGAGCCTGAGACAAGATGCTGTGAAGTGCCAATCCTTTGGTTAACAAAGGGCATGCAGACCAGTCCCACCAGCCAGGAGAGCAGACACTCAGAGACACAGGACAAGCCAAGGACTCATCTGGAAGACCCCAGACTATGGCACTGGAGTATAAAAGCCCAGGGGTTCCTTTGTCAAGGGTCTCTCCTCAGAAGCATCAGCTTGGCCTGTTTCTGTGTTACTGCACCATCAATAAGTGGTTTTATGGAAAGAGATAGGTCAGATTCTGCTAAGGGAAACCTGGTCTGACAGTGAGGGGGGGGGGGTGTGTAGGGAATCAAATGGGCACACGTCATTCACATCATCAGCTGTGAAGGGCTTTGGGCCCAGCAGTGAAAGTTTCTGGTGGTGGCAACGTGATTGCCAGAGTACCTTCTGAATGGTCACAGTGAGAAGCTTCCTTACCAGTGATCATGTACCATAAGTGCTGCTATCCACATAGGCACTCTGACTTTACAACTGCCTTTGCAATACAAGCAAAGCAAAAATGAGATGTCGAAACAGACTGACCCAGCCATCTTTGACAAAGACACAGGATACCATGCTAAAACTGATGACTCTAGTGACTGAAGCCAAGCTTTCTTGCTAAGAGGTATCCTATCCCTATGCTAACATTCTAAGTGCTTCTTAAAATTAACCTGTCTTGTAAGGTCAGACATCCAAGACAGGAATAGGTGTACCTTGCTTTTAGATAAGTTACCACAAGAAAGCAAAGTGCCCAAACTGAGTTGCAATTAATTTTCATTGATATAGACAGGGGTTTTTGTTTGCTTTATGTTCTTGAGAGGTTAAATACAGAAATCTTCGGATGCAGTTCCTTTACGCTTAGCTCAGATGCAAATCCTGAAGACTCACCAAAAACTCTTGTGAAATGTGATTCTTTTAAATAAGCTTTAAAGTTCTGCTGCTGTATATAGCTTTTAAGTTTGGAGATATTTGCAAAAATGCATGCAGAGAAGATAAGAACTTGGAAATCCATTCAGGCATGTGATTGCTTGAGAAAAATTAGTGTGTAATTGAAGATTTCATTTGTGCCAAATTTTAATAAGCTTTTTTTTTGTGTTTCTACTTTCTGAATGGCTAGCTGACTGTAATAAATTGAGTACATAGGTGCACACATAAGTGAGGGTCTGACTGTTATGCTATACAGATCTGATTAAGACCTTAGATCATATCAGAATGTGGATTTTCCTAAGTTTAAAAAACCTGAAACTATATTCCCTCCCTAGGTAAAGTACTTATCTTGCAAGTAATTATTTTTTATCCATGCACCTATGAACAGTAACTGGAAAATTACCTGTTATTACCATGGAAATTCCACCCTACAGGATGATCTTAATCAAGTTACATAAAGAATTGCTCATAAATATTGTCAGGAGGGGAACTGAACCAGCACAGTAATACAGCTCTAAAGAAGTTTCATCACTTGGATTCATGTCAGCTCTGTTACATTGTGAACAGCAAGATGTTGCAGAACAGAAAATTAACTTTGGAACTTTGTGTTCCTGAATTCTGAGAAGAGTTACTGTCTTCTACTCTGTCCAATTTTTCATTCTCTATTTACAGTGTAAAATCCACTCCAGGAAAGTAAAGACCTGTAAACCCTAATATTTTACACTACTTTAACAGGAAAATGTACAGAAGCATGAAATTCAAGACACATTCTGTGATCTTCTGACTGTTGATGTGTGGTATATACATATTACAGCTGTTCACCCTTGAGGAATTCCAGCCAGGATTCACTGATACAAAATTAGTAATTTTTAAATTTTAAACAATTCATTTTTTATCATCACAGCCTTTAATTTGCTCCATATTAATAACTAAATGTTTAGTTTAGATGAATGATAAAATATTGTAGGATTAAGGCTTTATTGAAGTACTGTACAGCTAGTATATAGCCCCATATTTTGGCAACAGGCAAGTTTACGCAGTGTGCTTCAGTTTTTAACAAGGAGATAATTTTATAAAAATATCACTTAAGTCTATAAAAATATTCTCAAAAACACTTCATTTGTTTTCTGTAAGCTGTACAGTACCTTGCTGTTTTCAGGCTTTAAAATAAGTCAGAGGGTTTGATTGTTTTATAGTGTTTTATTTAAATTTTATTTATTTGGGGTGATTTTTTGGGGGTTTTTGTTTTTTTTGTTGTTGTTGTTCTTTTGGTTGGTTTTTGGTTTTCAAATTAGAGAGAGCAGTATAGATTCAATCTTATGGAGACAGTCTACTTTTGGTCAAGACATTGACCAGAGAATAGTAGTATAAATTTATATTGATGTACCTAATTATAAAAATCTTTCAGATACTTCTATTTCTCCAACATTAGGAAAGAGCCTTAAGATCGGACTATGACAGAAGAACATAAAGTTCTACATGTATGTGCAGTTTGACACTTCTGCCGATTGGTTTCACATGAAAGTCAGAGTTCGGAATTATTTTGGAATAATGAGCTCTGTTATTGTTACACACAACATAGTTATAAAATGCTCAACATTCTTTCATGGGATTTTTTTTTAACTTCCATGTTTTTCTGTAGATAAATTTCCACCTCTCTGTTCCCAGTCTTGCTCGACTGTGGTGTTCAAGACAGGAGAAGGCAGACACTGTGTTGAATTTGAATACCAAAGACAGCTCAGGCTGAATCATAGATGCATGTGCCCAGTTTTTCCTGTGGGACTCTTCCTCCATTGGCCCTGGTCATTCCTGCTGTAGTAGTTCCTCTAACATACAACTCAAATCAAAAGTTATTTTTCCCTAAATGAAATCTCTTTGAGATGCACACTTGATTTCCTCACCAAGCATACCATGGTCCTCTGCAACCTCATGAATGTGTTTGCCAAAGGAGCAACCCAGTTGATTCACAGCCCAGTCAGTGCTATATGTGGAGTATGGTGACAAAGTGTGCACGGGCTTTGTTTGGGCAGGGCCTGGCCATTTGACCTCTACTGCTAACAAGGTGTCTTCAGTGAAACTTGCTGAAGACACAGTTAATTCAAAATTTCCAAAAAGGGATAAAAATGTTATCCTGGACGTGATTTTGCTACGCTCCTTTGAATGTGAAGGCGGATCAAATTTGTGGTACTTTTCTCTTTTCAGAGTCTTCCTTGTCACTCCTTGTCAAGTGTTGCCATATTCTTGCAGAAAAAAAATCTGCAAAAATAGAGGGCTTTTCTCTTTGCAAGCAGTTAAAAGCTCTTTAGTAGAAGTAGTTTTCAAGGCTGAATGATGTCAATGGAAACATGCACAGTCATGTGACCCAGAGAACATATGTTTTACTCTTTGATTACAGTCTTCTAAATCCCCCTGATAAGCTTCAACTTTAATTTACTCTCTGTAAAACACTTTAAAATATATAGGGTTTGTTTTCAAATTAAAATTTTTGGCTCCTATCTTTTGAGTATGTTAAATATTTTGTATTAGTTCTGAGTTTTGTATTAGTTCTGCAAGCACGCCTTTAATTTGAGGGCATTTCTCCAGAGAGGAAACTGAAAAATAAACTTTCATTCATGTATTTTGTTCAGAAAAAAGACACAGGCAGCATCTGAAATTTTAGTATGTGCTCTGAAGATATGGGGGATTCTTTGCATATACCTAATATAAGTTGGATTATTCAGTTTACTAATTTTAGCAAAAATCCTTGGAAGAATGACCCAGGTGGAATGGAGAAGTTCTTCAAGGTAGATTGATGTATTTTCTTTATTTTCATTGCAGTTTTGAAGCAGAAGAGAAGCAACACATGTAAATGTAGCAATTTCTGGGAACTTGTACACAAAGTGTTTAATTAGGTATCAGTTTAATTTACAATGGAGTATGTTGGACAACCTGGACAGGTTTCTGCCAGAATTCTGCCAGCAAACTGAAAGTGCTATTGCCCAATTTTTGTCATCGTTCAACAATACCCAGTAGGTGGCAAAAGAACACAAGGAATTTGTGCAATTCTTTTCTTATCGGAGTTCTTTTATGCTTGATTGATTGATTTCAAGGATTCTAATTAAAATACAATCATTTAGCTTTTTACTTTCTTTACAATGCTATGCAACTTGTTACTACAATTTCAGGTAACAGTTTGTATTTTGTACGATGGCAGGAAGTTCTTATTTTGGAACACATATAAATTCATGTCCTTAATCATAGCAAAAGCTCCAAAAGCTTCATCACTGAGTAAGTCTGATGTAAGGCTGATTTGAGACTTGGAGAATGATGAGGATGTTTTCACTTCCACTTTTACTATCATTTCATCTTTTGCAGCAAAATGTCTACATGTTGAGTACAAATTTTTTTCTCATTGTCTTCCTTACCAGTTTCCCTGACAAAACCAAAGTGGTTAGTTCTCTATGAAAACATACAAGGAAGTACATAGGAAGGAATTTGGGTTATAATTTTATTTTCCAAGTAACTGATCATAGATGGAACACATTAGTTATGAGAAAGAGAAAAAAGCTGTAGTGCCTTATTGGAAAGATACAGTCCAGGCATGTTTTCTATCTACTGAATTAATATTTATCAATTATTTGTGTAATTATCTGTTTCTTTTCAGATTACCAAAATAAGAAAAAACAGCTCTTTTACTATTATGCAATTTATAAAGTGTTGTGAAGAACAGTGCACTTTAGGACCAGCATGTCTCTACAATATAAGTGCGCCATATTTATAGTGCATTAATACTGCCCAGATCTACTTACTTAAGAGACTTCTTTGTCTCAGAATATATAATTAGATCCCATTCTTCATGCACAGAGACATTTAGAAATGGTAGCTGTATTTCATCATTTTACATGAGGAAAGGGAGCCAATCTAGTTCAAAGGAAACCCAGACATGATGAGAGAAAATAGATCTAAGGTGATTGCTGAAGAGCTACTATTTAAATCCTTCTGTGAGAAAATTTATCAATGGGTAAACTCCATGGACTCCTGTTGTAATTGGAAAAATTCAGAGAGGAGGCTGTACATGGAGCTTGTGCTGCCTCCATGAGCAGCAAAGGCACAAGGACTACTCAGTTTACTCACAGCAGCAGGCTTGTAAAAATGTCTTGCTAAAAAAGAACCCAATCTCAAGTATCATGTTGCTTGGCTTGTAAAAATGTGAAGACAGCTATCATACTGTTTTTAATTTACTCCCTTGGCCTGTAACTATGATAGTCTGTGTAACATTGTGTCAGTAGTGCTTCCTTTCAGAATACCAATTCACGATATCGCTGTGGCGACAGTGGCTGTGGCTACTGAATTTTCCCTTTCTTTTCTTTATTGGCATCTAAATGTCAAATGATGGGTTCCTTGGAAAGCATACCTGAAGCTGTATCTGTATTTTAACTTACATAAATTGATGAGAGCTCCTCCTTTATCTCCTCCTTTAGCTCCTCTAAATATTATAAGTTTTACAAATTATTACAATGGTGTAGTTTTTGGCTTTGCTGTATGGTTCTTCTTTTGAGAAGGAGAGGATTTGTTTGTTTTTGTAAGCAATTTAGCAATTTGTAGTAAGAAGAAACTACCTCCAGGTGATCTAAGAATCACATTCAAAGATTCTAAACTTCAGCTTTGATTTTTTGTTAATTTTGTTGTTAAATAAGAAAACTGACACAGTTGATGGCAATAGGTTGTCTACATAATTAGTATTTGCCTTAAACTCCTAAAAAGGCCTTCATTAAAATAAGGAAATACAGTCAGGTGATCCTTGCATTAGCAGTTATAAACCTCAGCATTACAAAAGTGAAACCATATGATAGCATCTAATAACTTGAATTTCTTCCATGATGCCTGCTAGAATGATGGAATTAGTTCATAAGTGTTGGCATTATTACCCAAATAATGCCAGAAAAAAAAGTATGTCTATATCTAGAAATGTATTGTGCTGGAGCTTGCTTTTGTTTGGAGTTTGTTGTATGTGTGGTTTGAAATACTGTATATTTGAAATAAATAAAAAAAATAAAATCTGGGAAGTAAAATAAGATAAATCAGTGGTTTGGTTTAGTTCTAGGATACTAACTGAGTTATTCATTGTATCTTGTGTATGGAAAGACTTGTGAATATTGTAAGAGTTCTTACTATTATGGAGTATAATGGAAAAATACCTTTAAAATGATGAATTTTTACTTGGAGTATTTTCTATACTCAAAGATTAAAACCACAAGTAAATTTCAGTAAACTAACCTTGTTAAATTGATATTTTTTGTAAAATGTTAGATTATTATTTAAATATATTTCAAAGTTATTTTTCATGCCTGTCTTACAACGAATCTCAAAACTGCTTGGTGTTTGCCAAGAGAATGTGAAGGAAAAACATGTGATATGAATTGTTTTCCATCCTGATCAGTCCTCCAGCTGGCTAGTTGTTTGGGTTTTTTACAGGCTCCAGGATAGTGTTTTTACCAGTTGCTAACAAATGTTTCAGAAAAATCTTTTCCTGACATAAGGATTAATTACTGCTAAATTACACTAAATCTCATCTTGTGAGAAAACAATAGTGTTAAGCATTAAATTGACTATTTTGCCATCATACAGCATAATGTCCCACCTGACACTGCAGCTGCACAAAGCTTTGGCAGTTTTCTAAAATATCTTATTTGCAACCCCCCAACCTTTGTTATTTTGTTTGGGGGTTTTGATGTTTTTACTGCTAGGATTAGAAACATTTAAAATCTGCATTTTCAGCTCTTCTTTTTGTATGTGTCTCTAGAACTCATTGCTTTCCTGGATAGTCAATGTCAAAAAGAATCAGTGTAGTCCTTGGGAGCTGGGGACTTTTAGGGGATCTTTTTCATGTCATCTTGCAGATAGGGGTAAAATACAATATGAATGTAAACATTAAGAAATGCCAACTGGGTTTTACAGATAGTTTCATTTGACCTCTATCTGATGTATACCTTAACTGTATGTTGTATGTAAACAGATATTTTTGAAGTTGAAATATTTAGTAGTCCATAGGACAATCTGATTTACAAGTTCCAAATGTATCTGGGGAAATAGCTATGAAATAGAATATATTTTTAAATAAGAAGTTTTGGTTTTAACTTAATTTTGTCAACTAGCTTTTCAAAGAAATAATTAATAAAATTAGTGAGTTCTGCCAATAGTTGTCATATCAGTATGCTGAATAGGGTCTTTGTCACTTTACAGACTAACTAACTCAGGTCAATATTACTCCAGAATTGTTGAGTGCGGATCTTTGCTCTTTCCTTTTTCTGGTGACCAACACTAGGAATTGCCTCAGGAACTGTCTAATAACTGAGAACCCTCCTGTGGTGCCTGAATGCTGATGAGAGGAATATGGTGGAAGCATCATCCTCTTCCTCCAATTGTGACTCTCACTGGCCCCTCTGTTACATCAATTTCATTTAACAGTATGGCAAAAGCTTCAACCAGTGTCAGGGTTTTCCTAGAGACCTCATTGTGAACTAAAAATAGGAGAAGAAATTTATTAAAATATTCAGATTTAGATGGAATAGATTTATTGTAGCCAAAAGAACCTTTGCTAACGTGAAATAAATTTCACAGATGAAGCACTGGCTATCATTTATCTTATTGAATGTGATCTTAGTAAACATGCCAAGAAGAATTCATACAGTCAGTCTTTCAATGGCACATAAATTCTTTGACTCAAAATGAGTGAAAGGAATTTTTAAAAAATTATATATATATATATATATATATGTATGTATGTAATATTCCAGGAAACTTCTAGAGGTTTAGTGGTTTTTAGAGGAGGTGTTTGTTCCATCAAGTGATGACAAAATAATGATAGGTTTGTTTGATCAAAGCTGATTTCATATGGCACGTATCATTGTGATACAGTGACTTACCATCCCTTCCCATCACTCATAACAGGAAATTAAGATTTACTAATAATACACTGAGACAAAATTACCAGGGTTAGGTTGAAATCCAGCCCACTAATTTTGCTCTTTCTGACTGCAAAATGGATGATGTATGTAAATTTGGTTACTTGGGAGCAAACATCCTGGCAGATTAAAAGACAGGATAGACCCTGAATCCTGGGAAGGTTTATAGTGAAATGCACATGAATAAAATGAGCAAGTGTTGCTTTTACTATTAACAGCTGAAGGAGAAGGGGATGTGTGTGTATGTTCTTACTTAGATTAGTATAAAGATTGCATAATCACACACTAAAAACCAGATTAAAAGACTGGTAGCTTAACTGAAGATAATAGAACTTGTGTTTGCCCTGCTATAAAAGTTACTAGTGGTAAAGTCCAAGCTAATAGCTTTGAAATAACCTGCATGCATGAAGAAGTGCATGGCAGGTCAAGAGCAGGAGGATTCTCAGTCATGAAGGATGGATCCCTGTAGGTCATGTATTTTGTATCTGATTTGTGTAGGGTTCACACACGTTCAATTACACATCCCTTTGATGTAAAAATTAGGGTTACACCTAGCTGCTAACTGGGAGTAGGAGTCAGAAATTTAAGTGGGGTTCCCAGGTCATCAGTAATTGTTGGCCAAAATGCATCCCTTTGTGGCTCATGTGTTCTCCGTCATTTGTGAATTATGGAGTTGCCAGTCTCAGTGCCAAAGGTATATTGTTCTTGCTTCCAATCTGTCTGAGAGGTTTGATTTGACAGAGCAGAGTGTATGATGACACAGAGAAGAGAAAGGAATCAAAAAAAGGGTTATTTTCCAGTTCTTTGTCCTGTCTCATATCCATACTCTTGAAGATAAAAACATTAGAGGAACATCACATCCTCCACGATCATGGATGCTATGAGCATTGGTATTGGGTGCATCACTCAGAGCTGAGAAGAAACTTGGGTCAGTAGCTGTATTTTAATAGAACTGCAAAGACATGCCTAGTGTTTCATTAGGCACTTCAGTTTGACTTCCTAGCTTCAGACAATGCTATTACTGGCACTGATGCTTGCTCCAGTGAACTAGGGAAACAGAGAGAAAAGCACAGTTTGGGTTTGTTTGTTCTACTGTTCCAGCTGGATTAAGCTAAATTATTCTCATCTCAGTGACTTGCTGCAGACATAAAGGGTTGTGGTTCTTACTCTGTTGAGAAACAAGAACATTGCCTCTGCTCCAAAACTCCTTGTTTGTTTTTTTCTTTTTTTTTTTTTTTCTCTTATGCAGAATGTGTTCCTCCGATGTTTGGTAGTTAAGTGAATCATAAACTTTTCATGCTCTGCAGTGGGTATATTCATATGTAAAATTACTACTATGCTTGTCATGAAATTGTAATAGGACATAGCACTTATCACAGCTGTGGACTTTTTCCCAACCATCTGAATCTCCAGGTGTGCCCTTGAATTGACAATAACAAGGTGATATGCTACTGTTATAACTTTACTGTATTTAATGTCACTGTCTGGGAAAATAGTTTCATGAGAAAGAGTTAATATAGGTTCCTGTTCCTAACTTTTTTGCAAGATTCACATTTTTTACATGTTAGGAATTTCATGTGAAAACAGATAAATGCAAAAATGCAAAAAATATATATAAAGCTTCATAAACTTTATGGATTAAAATCTTAAATTTCAATAAAGTAATAAGATCTTTAATAGTTCAGATTAATAAAAATATTCTATAAAACTAAAAGCAAAGTTTTATATTGTTGAACATAGTTTCTGGCTGCTTAATGATTTGCGTCAGTGTAAATCATAATGACCTGTAGTTGGAACACTTGAATTCAACTCTCTACAAGAAATGAATGAATGACAAATAAAACTTTTTGCCTTATGGAAAATTCACATACATCTGAAGGTTTCTTCGTTTCACACCCTGACTGCCTCCTCCACCTGGTCCCTCCAGCTTGGAATTCCTTTGTCTTTGTTTAATACTTCTCAAAATAATAAGGCTGAAATTCTTACACAGATCATCAGCAGAAAGTCCTTTATTGCAACTGCATTTTTCATGTAGTTGGAGAAGGAACACAGACAAAAGGAGTCTTGGGTTATATTAGGACTACCTGTTCTCTCCCTGCTACATCTGTGTAGTTGTGGCTGTTGGCATCACAGCTGAATGGACCTCTGCTGCCACTTGTTCAGATCCTCCAGAGGACACTTGGGCTACTCAATGACTTCCAAATGCCATTGTGTTCCTGGAATTATTTCACGGGACTTTATCTTCACAGGTGTTTTTTCAGCAACATTGTGTTTTATAAACTCCAGAACAGAAGAAAGCAATTTGAAAGAACTAAGTGGATTTTGAAGTGTTCTTTGTTACTTGATTTCTATTAGTCTACTTAGTAATTGGATGTTTTTGGAGGGATTTTTAGGGTTTTTCTTTATACTGAGAACTAATACTTCAGGTGCTGCAGTGAACCTGATTTTAGGCTATTAAAATTACATTTATATTGTTTCCACTTCTCATTTGCAAAATTCCTATAATTAAAAAAATTCTAAGGAAATTAGTAATAAAAGATCTTTTCATTTATAGCATAGATGTCTTGGTGACTTACACACAAATACCTTCTAGTGATATACTATTTTCTGTTGGAAGAAGGGAAGAATCTCTTTTCTTTAATTTTTTCTTAAGAGTGGACATATTCATCTGCAATCTGCCAAGAATTAAGTATGGAAACATTGTTTGTTGGTAAACTATTGTTCTGCCTATAGTTGCTATTCCTGCCCTTGAGGTTGAGAGAGTTTGCATTTTTGAGACCAGATTTAGGTGTTGAGTCTGCAGAGTTTTGATGCCTACCTTACTTACAACCACCAGCTTTTGGATGAATCTAGGCTTAACCACAGAATTTTGTTGCACAGCCTCCTCAAAATAAGATCTTGCCATACCTGCACATGCTGTTGTATGTAAAAAAATGTGCCTTGCATATGTATCTTGGACATAGCATTTATCTGTAGACCACAGCATTTTTTGTTTTGCCTTAAGTTTCTACAACACTTACCCGCAAAGCAGCTAATGCCTAAATCACATAAAAGCTGAATCTCATAGAACGCATTGTGAATCACTGATACTCAATGAAGTGGATTTTCCTGGGGAATGTGGGATTTTAAGCTATGATAATTAGTGATGCATTTTTTCTGTTAAACAATGTAATTTCAAGATTATAGAGGAACCAACTGAGTTGTTAAAATGTAAAATCTTTTGAGATTTTACCCTTTCTTTTATTTATAGTTTCTTATTTTTAGGAGAATATTTTGTCTTAAAAACTTGAAAATTACAGTTCTTACATCTTTAGGTCTGCAACTGTTTGCCCTTTTCTCGGGAAATAACTTCAGAAATAAATTTACCAAAATATTTTGCTCTCTTTGAAATTCTACTTGCTAAAAGCAATGACATAAAATTTTAAGCTGGAATGTATATTGTGGAAAGCCTTATAAAAAAGAAATGGAGCCTAGAACCCCCAGGAACAGTCATGACCAGTGAAGCTGTGCATGTAATGGGGGAATAAAACACTATTAACACTGTCATTATGTTTAATAGAAGTGCTTAGATCAGTTCTTACCACAGAGACAAAAGAAAAAGAAATAACCTCGTTATAAGACATAACAAATAACCAGATACTTTGAACAATAATGTCATTTTTTTTTAATTTTAAAATTGAAAAGCACAATTGTAAAGTGTAATTCAAAGCTGTTGTGCAGAAAAGTTTATTTTCAGCACTAGAGTCTAACCCAAGGCCTCTAAATGGACAGAGAACGTACACTTTTGAACTTTTAGAAACGTTCAAGTGCACTGCTGGTGAAAACCCTGGGTTCTGATAATACAAAAGAAAGACAGCGGCTTCTGAGAAATAAAAATAAAAGGCAGCACACTGCAAAAATCTACTATGTTTGGCGGTGGTTTTCAGAAAAAAAAAATCAAGAAATTTTGGTTTCCTCAAGCTATAAAGTGATAGTAAAAATTATCTCAAATCCTGTAGAGGTTTTCAAAACACAAGATAAAGTCACCCTTAACTTCTTTTCAGAAGGGCTTAACTTCTCTTCAGAGACCTTGTTTCTGTACATGAGTAGATGTTGTATCATGGCTCCAGATGCCTGGCTAAAACTAAGGCAGGCTGCTTGCTCATTCAAACTTCTGCAGAATAGATCTGAGGAGGGTAAAAAATTGCATGGTCATCCCCTTTTCAAAATGGGATATTTTCAATATTTCCTACTGTTAATTTAAAAATAAATTTTGGGGTGGATAGTATTTAAATGTGCTGGATAATGGCCACCTCATGAATTTAACTTGGATCTGTTTTGTTAGACTAATAAGACTAGAAAAAACATGGTAATGTACTGTATCAAATAAGAATATGTGGCTTCATTACATTATATTTCTTTTAATGTTATTCCATTTTTACATTGCCCATATGCTGAATGGAAGTAGTGTCAGATTGATAGTAGAGGCAATGTTCCTTTTTTTCCCTCAATTTAGACTTCTAATATTTTTTATCAAATAAATCAATTAGAGTTACTGGGAAAAAAAAAAGAAAAAATAAGAATGAAAAACATGCTAAATTTAAAAGAAACCATGTAATAAAAATCTGTTATGGAGTAGAAAGAAATTGTATTTGTGGGTTTATGAGTCTGTGTAAGTAGGTTCTTACAGAGGGAATGGAGAGAAACTAAGAGAATACCCATTTGTTTTCCACTTAGATAAATTATCCTTTTACAACCATTAAACAAGAAGACATATGGTATGATTTCACAGAAGAACTTATGTATAGTAAATTATTCGTCAATTCCCTGTTGTTCCTGAAACAGGCATGCAGCACAAGTGTTGTGCAAGCTATTCCAAAAGAAAAAAGATGTAAAAATGTTTTGAGAGTCCATGATGATTTATTCTAAGAAGTAAGGCATATATATTTAGAAGTAATCTTAAAATTATTCTTGGTTTATTTCCTTACTAGAAGTTTAAAAAGAACATCTCCTTTCTCTTGAGGCATGTATATGGTATAAAAGGACATGCAAAAGACCAAAAAAACTACCTAGGAAGAAAACAACCTAGAAAATCACTCTACTTTCAATCTGGAGAAAGTAATAAACTGGCTAGTATCAGAAATAAACTAGTGTGATCTTAGATAATCCTGTCATGCTTATCCTTCTGCTAAATTATATCTTTATGGGGGAACGAGATTATGGCAGATAGACTGGAGTCCACAAGGTGGGTTTCAGAAGGCCAGGTATAGATTTTTATATGTATCTCAGGAATTCTATGAAAATTTTGACTGCCTAATGATAAGTCCAAATACTTTTAGATGCCATATTGCACTCTTGGTATTTGAAACACATGAAATCCTGTCTAAAAATTCAGTCAAAATATAGATGTTTAAGAAACCATTAAAATTTAGTGCAGTGACAGAGTTCTTTGTCCTGATTCCTAGATAAATCTTGAACGGTCAATATTTATTTTTAGTAATATTTATAGAATAAATTTTATTATGGTTTTCTTGACTCATTTCTGTGAAGAAGGAGCTGTAGGATGGAAGTAAAGCCAAAGAGCCAAAGGCTTATTTGATTAAACTATGGCAACAGCATTAATCTTCAAAAGGAAAACAAGATAATAGAGGGGTCTGGATGGACCAGGAGATTGATAATTGGTTATAAAGCTTTTGACCTTTGAGCTGGTAGCTCAGATTCAAGCTAAGCCACTAGTGACTGAAAATCATTACTCTCTGATAGCAGTGCAATTGCTGTGTGAAATGGGTGATTGGTTTCATTCCAGTTTCTAGCAAACCTGTACTCATGTTGCAAAAATAGCTAGTGCCATTGTCAGGGACTTAAAGAAGAAAAGGATGAGGAAGTTCTTTACATGCTTATCTTAGGAAGTGTTTTGGGCAGTGAGGGATAGGAGAAGCTGCAGTTCATTGGCACATTGAAAACATCAACACCTCATCAAGGCTCTTGTTAAGGAATTAAAGCTACCTGTTTTGTCCACATGACACTTTTCATTGACCTCAATAAAAGACAAAATTTGGTATGTGATGCAACTCTGTACACATTTATAAAGATATTTCTCATTCTCATGGATTGTTTTCACCATTTTTAGTATGAAAGAATGCTGGTTTTGTTTTGGTCACTTGTAATTCACAGAAAAAACTGTCATTCAAGTAATTTATATGAATCTGTTTGACCTTGGAGTTGGGCTTGACCTGTTTTAAATGAATGGATGACTCATACCTGAATTGAGTTGCTAAAGATTTGTAACTGCTTGTCTGTGTTGGGTTGTTCTTCCTCCTTAATTGGATGACCCGATGTTAATAATTAATGCCACCTGAAACCAGCACAATTCAATTCAACCAGCACAATAAGAAATCATTTAGGTTGCTGGCAATCTCAAAGACCACAGAGTCATATTAAAATGTTGGAGCACTACAAACTTGGTAGTTCTGGGTTATAGGCTGGACTTGATGATCTTAAAGGTCTTTTCTAACCTAAACAATTGTATAATTTGTCCTCCTCTTACTCTTCTAAGTAAAAGTTATATTTATAATCTCCTTCACTATGCATTATTTTTCAT
This sequence comes from Motacilla alba alba, assembly GCF_015832195.1. Classification (NCBI taxonomy): domain Eukaryota; kingdom Metazoa; phylum Chordata; class Aves; order Passeriformes; family Motacillidae; genus Motacilla; species Motacilla alba. The sequence continues at coordinate 74,972,572 of NC_052017.1, forward strand.
TCTTTTTAACTGTGGGGAATGTGGCAGTATTGCTCACTCAGGCACTCTTCTGACTTCCTTTGGGTTTGCCAGTTTCTTCCGTCTGTTTTCTGAATCCTCAGCAAACCAGGAGGAATTCTATTGCTTCAGCATGCTTGCATTCCCATGTCTTTTATAAGATTTATGTTTAATTTAATTATGTGTCTATTCTTGCCTATTTCTCTAGCCTTTTCTTTTAAATGCCTTTAAATTTATAGTTTGACTGTTTAATGCATAATGTCACTGTAAGGTATTAAGTTCCTTTTGTTTCAAATACAGCCGCCCTGCCTCACCTGGAACCCCTTCCCAAGTCCCCAGAAATTAAACTGTAATTAATCCCTGTCTCATTTTTCTGTAGCTAGTCCAACTAACAGACTTGATTAGTAGAGATTTTTGTGTAGAATTTAGTTCCAGATTAAAAAAAAAAAAAAACAACAAAAAAAAACCCAAAAAAACAAACACAGGAGAGAATAAAAATAACATTGGATCCTTTAAAACTCAAAGCTCATGTTGTTGTTGTAAAAATAACATTAAAAGATGCTGTTACAGAGGTTGCTGCATTCTTCTTTCCAAGGACAAAAAGCTGGTTTAGAAACCCACTGGACTTTTGTAGGGTCTTTTGGAATCCTTTCAAATATGTCTTTGTAAAATACAAAGTGTTAAAAGGGTGAAGAAAAATGATAATTTTATAGCAAATGCTGTACGTTGTTTTAGTGTAATGAGTGGGTCTCACTTAGGCTGCCAGCAATGTCAGGAAACAACCTCCATCTACTGCAGGCAGAAGAAACAGGGAAAACGCAGAGGTGGATGCAAAGACTTACCCTGAAGTGCTGCAATTCATGAAAACTTTATTACTGAATTCTGCCACAGGAATCCCAGAATTCAGCAAAAGCGTTAATGCTGCTTGTTTTAATATTGACTTGTCAATAAGTAAACATGAAAGCATTATTAGCTGTACATTGTTGCATAATTGTGTTGGACGAATATTTATCAAAGAAGCCCAGAAGGAAATGTTGTTCTTTACAAAATTGACTATTATGGTTTTGAAGAGTGTGTTTGACTGCCAAATATCTGTAAACACACTAGTGCCATAAAATGAAAAACTAAGAATATTGAAAAGTACGGGGAGAAGTGAGGCCTTTCAGTCTATGATTAAGTTCTTTCTGAATGACCTTGTGTGTGGGGAGTTTTTTGCCCAAAGACACTTGTTTCTGGAGAATAAATGTTGATATAAAGGGAATGTGAAAAAAACCCAGAAACACAGGCCCAGATGCCAGCTTCACAAAGGATGAATCATCACTATCATTTGCAGTTGTGATCCACTTCTCCCCAGTGGGGGCAAGGGAGTGCAGGCAGAAAAGCACTATGAAATTCAGTCCATCTGCAAAACCAAAAGAGACTAAGGAACCATAATTTCATGTAAAAATTAAAATTAGGTGACTTCTATTTAAATGTTTTACTTCAAAAAATATCCGTAAATGAAAGTGAGTGATATTTCACCAAATATGCACATTCTTCTTGATACTTTTTGCTGGTTTACAGATGATAACAATCCTGACAGCTTTAACTTTGTTTTGTAAATGTGTTCAAAATGTTCTCTGAATGTGGATATATTCCAAGGTACTCAATGGCACCATAGTTCCCAGTCAATCTCCTCAGCTTAGGTCATTATTACAAACTGTATATTACAGTTTTCGTGCTGTACTTTTCCTTCAGCTAAGTAAACTGGATTATTTGCAGAAAAGATTTTTCAAATTTAATCAATGCAACTGAGAAAAAATCAATAAGGTTTACAGAACTACTCCAGTCTTAATTTGCAGTAAGAGTCATTGGGATCTCTTTTTCATTGCCAATGTTTTTGGTAAGAGGTGCCAAGCAATAAATAACTAGTGCTGTATGCTGCATTTTAAGAATATTTTTAAGGAATCAGGAACTTGCTATGCTATCCAAAAAACTGGATTTTTTTTTTCCCTTGGCTTTTATAAGGTTCTTTATTTTTACATCAGCAGACTCTAGAGGCCTGCAATGTGTGCAGTTCTGGATGCATGTTTCAGCTGCTCTTTTGAACTGATATCAAGTGTTATTGATTAATTAAGTTAATATTGTTGCTGTCAAATCCAATAACATGAAGAACTAACACTGAGAAAGAGCAAGTTGTTTTGTTTACGACTTCTGTATTCTGTTAGGGGTTTCTGTAATAAAAGGAGGTTGTACAGTGTTGGGATTCATCTCCTTTTGGACTGATTATTTTTGTTTTGTAAGTTTGGTTTTTGCAGGTACGTTAAATTTTTGGTGTAAGGACCACAAGTAAATTCTTCAAAGGAAAAGGGAATGTGGTTGGTTTGGTAAGCTTGAACTAAATCTTGTGATTTAAATCCTGTTTGCATCAGCAAGAAACTCAAAAAAATTTCTCGTGTTAAGTGGGTAGATTTGCTTCTGGTGCTGCCTTCCTCACAAATATGGTAAATTTAGAAGGAGAAATATATCACCACATCCATGGGGACTGAGTGTTTGAATAGTACCAGCTATTGCATTGGCGTCAATCACTTCTACAGTAAATTCATTGCCAGTGAATAGAATGTCTTGGGCATAAAAAAATTGTGGTTGAATGATACTAATAATTTCAAAATTTAATTCAACTAATTATTGAATAAATACTTCTTCCACTGAACTTAAAGAAAATTCTATGATTCCCTCCCCTTCCCACACCCCCAAAAGGTATTAAAAGTTCTGGAGGTACCAAAAGTGGTTCTGTATTAATTCGGTGGAGGGGAGTGGAAGTACTGTAAACATGTTATATATTTATAAATATGCAGTTTATTTTGTAGTGTATTGGAAGTTTTTTTTTTAATGTTTTCTTGAACTATAGAGACTTGGGTTGAAGTTTTATGACTGTCCTATTCTCCTCTGCAGGCATAATTCACCTGCAACTCGCAAGTTTGTACATTCTTAAAAGCCTCAATTCAGTGTAATCTAAATCTTGTTTGGCTCAGAGTGAGTGTTATGCGTCTCTTTAGTAACCTCTTATCTTCGATGAGGATACTACCTAGGGTATAAAAGAAGACAGAGAGAGCCACCAATTCAGCTGTTTGTCTTCCCTTGAGCTTTCTCTTGGTTTATAGTTTTATATCTGGATGCCATGTCCCTCTTAATAGCCCTCTAGCCTTATGTTTGGAAGGCTATCTATTTTAATTTTTTTGTCTCCTCTTCTATTTATTTAGCTTTCTGTCCATCTTCATTTAAAAATTCCATTGTGCAAACTCCTAGACAGTAAATAAAAGCAGCAAAGAACCTTCAAACTTTTCATCCTATTGAAGTAATTGAAAATATTTTCCAGTATTTTTTGTTTGCTTCCTCCCACCCCCATCATCTAAATATCAGATTGAGGTTCAAACAACATGTCTCAGAGCTGTAATAGGAACCAGATCATGATGGGCTAGTTATAGAAGTTGCTTCTGTGAGTTGCAGAACTGCATTTAAGAGAAAAATTGCAATCCTGACATATATGATACTGATTTATATGATTATAGTAGTGACAAAATTTGCTGTAAAACCATTGTGAAAAGAACAAATCATTATATGAGATGTTCCTAGCTCATATTCTCACTACTCCATCCTTTTCAAAAAGTTCTTTGTATGTTTATTTTCATGCTGTGATGAATGATAGCTGACACAAAGGAAACTCAGCTAAGGCAATGCATACAAATCAGAGCTGTAAAATGATGTTCTGCAGTTATGCCTACTGGCAGTAAAATCCCCCAAGTTTTAGACAGTTATAAAGAATGTGAGCATTTTAAAACTGAGTGTTTGCTCAGTGGGGTCCATCAGCTTCAAGGAATGTCTGTGTCCTGCTCTCCACCTTGCCACATTCAGTCAAGAGGCAAAGAAATGTGCTGTGTGGTGATCTGTTAATATTTTTTTTTACGTTAGATGGATTTTCTAATAACACATAATTGTGCTTTGGCTGTTATTCCCATTTTCATGGGGAACAATGATGACAATGACAATTTTACTTTTGTATGTTTGTTACAGACTTTAGTGACCCAATCTGTTGAGGGTTGTGGTAAATAAGGCCAGCTAAAGGCTGAAGTTCATTTCAATAAAGTCTTGGAAGATGTGGCATCATATTCACAGGTAGACTTTTAAAAAGATGTCTCTGTCATCTCAAAAAAATCTGTAATAATTGTGATGAACTTACTGTGTTAAACCTGGTGTATTCACGTCTCACTTTTTAGTTGGTGTATTTTTTTCTTATTTGTTTGTTTGCTGTTATTTATATATTAAACAGAATTTAGTTTTAGGCCCACTTAACTGAGCTCCAGAAATTGAGGATTATAACTATCCTTGCTGGCATATCTCAACAAAAATATTTGATGCAGTCTAGAGATATTTCACTGCTATAGACCAATTCACTATTTCCAGAGAGCTGTACTGTATGCTATATTCTTCAGACTATTTCAATTTAGATGTAGATTGGAGAAAATAAAAGCACTTTTGCAGTCTATTCTGTACCTCTTAAAGGACAGAAGCTAGTTTTCTCTCTGAGCTTTATTTTTATGATGCTTTTTCTCTTGTATTTGCGTGGTATTATTTTTGTCAAATGATATTTGTCTGCTTTCAAAGGCATGCCTTAGCAGAACCCTTTCACACAGGTAAAAACCAGTGTCATAGGCTTCCTCATGTTTGTAGATACACTATGTTTGCTTCAGTTGTTGCATATGGAGTGTACTGTAAACTGGTTTTACTGTATTCTGGACAGCAATTTAATGCTGGGAATGACCAAAAAAAATCAATTAGATGTGAAGGTATGAATTTTATAACTTTAGCAATAATATATTTTGAAGTAAAGTAGTTTAAAGTACAGCCTCCAAAAGATGGCAAAGGTTGGTGAAGTTTTTGGGGTTATAATTTTTTTTAGGAATTTGATCTATGAATCTTGGTTAAAAGTGTCTGGATACTAGGTTTTTGGTTTTTTGCTCAAGTCTGTCTTTGGGACAAAGAGCACAAGGCAATTTTCAGTTATGCATCTTCTCTTACAAAATTCTGGGCTTCTGACTAGTCAAAAGAAATCAGGAAATTGAGATTATATCTCAGTAACTCTGACAAATAAATGAAAAGATCTTCTCTGATGTCAATGTGATCAGCACTTGCTATCTTGACTAGGCTTGCTGGAAATGTGCCAGAAGAGCTTAGGATGTGACTATCATTTCTGCTTAGTAAAGTGGTTTGGATGACATATTTCCATGCACTTTGCCTTTAAAACATTATTTTTTTGACACTTGGATGGTAATTTAAATTGCATTTTGTTTCAGGACACTCAGGTAGAGAGTGTGGGAATGTAATGAGAAGGATAATAGAGAGCAAGTAATGTGGAATTACTTTATTAAATTTCTTTTGAAATTTAATGACATCAGCACGGAGTAGACTGTCTTCTAAGAATGCTTGTGTGTGGACAAAGACAAACCTTGGCATGCTCAGTTTATGATTTGTTGCTGATAATGAGTTTATATTCTTACTGCATGTAATATGAAATAAAATTTTAAACTGCTTGATTATAAAATTAGGCACATAATTAAAAGTCTGGTTCAGCTTTTCATATGCCTTAGATAACTCTCTAAGTGTTTGATAAGTTTATATTGATACATGCGCATAAGTGGAGATGTGGAAATCAGCATATTAACGAAGAAGAAATAGAGAAGTAGTAGAATAACAAAAAGCTATGCATTTACCTCATTCAGAATGGTTCCAAGTGTTCATATGCTAGGTTTAGCGACACATATTTCTGGAGAAGGAAAATAATCTCTAGATTTGTGAATTGTGAACTTTGAACAGCTTAAGGGATAAAATACACATTATGTTACTGCCTGCTCTGTCTCTCACATCTCATTCCCTCCCCTTCTTTTTACTGTGGGTTTTTAAAACATGTTGGTTAAAAGTGAGCAGAGCAGGCAGTAATCAAGATCATCATAGCATCACCCAGTCTGGAAAAACAAGAGTGATAAACAAGGGGGAAAAAAAGCCTTTTGCTGTTATCAAAGAAATACTACAGGAGAGATCAGGAGGCAGCTTGATTGTGGGACAACAATCCATAATTTACTTTGCAGATGTCTCTGTAATTTAAGCAGCAGGCAGAACAACCACACAGTTGTGGATGCTCTGGGGAAAGGATACCCAGAGCCTCGTAAATCATGGTAAGGATTAAAAGCAGTGAACATTCATCTTCTTAACCTCATAAGGTGGTATTGCAAAGCCAAGGATTATAACTTACTGTGCATGTAATCTTTGTTCAGGGATAGAGGATGGGAAATTTTTAAATGCTTCTCTCAATTAACAGTAACACATTTTGAAAGGGAAAAATATTGTAAAGTGGATCTTAAAAGAATTTATGCTATTAAAGGAATACTTAACATTTCCCGCAAAAGAAGGGAAAAAAAAAATTGATTCTTGCTGAGCCCACTGTTTCTAAGCCCTGATCTGCTTTTAAAAGTTAATATTTATAAATATGTTTGAAAATCTTGCTTAATAGATACAAGACAGAAAAATACCAACCTTTCCCATTTTAAATTGGTAGACTCCTGAACAACCCTTTGCCTTTGAATTGAACTGCCCTTTGTGTTTCCTTGAATTCAGCTACTTTTTCAAGTATAAATATTCAACTCAAATATTCATGGTGATTGAAGAACAACTTCAAAATGAAAACCCACAGCATGTGTGCAGTCTGTTAAATAAGCATCGTAAAGCCTGAATTTATCTGTTCGGTTTGTAAATGTTGCCAGTACACCTGGAAATAAATTTTATCCACAAATGTATTGAAAATATTTTACTTCCATACTCAGAATGCCAGTGTAGAGGGACTGAAAACATTTGTAAGAGAACTGAATGTATGTGATGTTGTAGCACCTTTCATAGCCCTGCAAACTAAGAAAATCAGGGAAGCAAGAGCTTTTGGGTTTTGGTTTGGTTTTGGTTTTTGGGTTGTTTTTTTTTTTTTTAATTCTGATATGTGACTCAAAATCCTATCTATTTCTGTCAGGGAAAGAAATACAGGCTTATAATGTTCAGCAGAGTTCTGTACTGCATGACTGGCAATGCTGGTGATCAGTTTCATGTATTATGAAGAAAAAAAAAGTTTGAAAGTTCTCAAGCTCTAATCCATTGCATAATTAGCACAGTAAACTCACAGATCAAGAAAGATGGAGAGTGACCTTTTACATGGTAATGTACTGACAGGACAAGGGGGAATGGCATCAAACTGAAAGAGGTTTAGATTAGATATTAGGAAAAAATATCTTTACTGTAAGGGTGATGGGGTACTGGAACAAGTTGCTAATAGAAGTTGTGGATGCCTTATCCCTGGAAGTGTTGAATTAAGGTTAGATGGGCCCTGAGCAACCTGGTCTAGTGAAAGGTGTCCATACTCATGGCAGAGGGATTAGAAAGAGATGGCCAGATGGTCTTTAAGGTCCCTTCCAACCCAGGCTATTCTATGATTCTGTGATCTAAAGGTGAAAGATAAAGTCAATCACACAATGTTATGTCTTGAAAACTAAAAAAAAACAAAACTAAAAAAAAAAAAGATATGTGTGTAGTTTGAATTTTCTTGATAATTCAAACCTTTGGATTGCCAACAGACAGGCAAACGTGGCATTAAGATGTTTATATTCAGTCATTATGTACAGAGAGTGTTTTCTAAAGAGCACTTCCTGAGTACTGTCAGAAGATCACAATCAGGAGAACATTTGTTTGTCAACTGCTTCAGGTCAGACTACTTGATAGCTGCTTAAACAATGCTGTAAAGTTTTACAGGCCCCCAGCAAGACTTTTTTCATCTCTTCAGAATAGCTGTTTCCTCTAATTAGCTCATGGAGATTGTACTGGAAATGTCTTCCTGGACAGATTTTCTGCAGTGATTTTTCTTTTAATTCAATTATTTTCCTATCTTAGCTTCTTTCCTACTTTGATGGAGTGAAAGTTCATTTATTTTCTAGTATTCCGTTGGGATGTTTGATCACTCTAGAAATCTAGCCAATAAAACAGACGATGCAGGATGAGAGAGTTTGCTTATACATCCACCATGCTATTTAGGAGTGATGCTGTTGCTATGAAACTAAACACTGGCCTTGAATACTATTTGTAGATAGACTGTTTTGTTTATCTGATTTCACGTAAACTTAAAAATTAGTTCTTTATGATAAAACTTCCTTTCCATACTATAAATATGTGCTACCTGCACAGCTTCTTACCCTCATAAAACACATCATTCTGGATTGGAATGGGTCACAGACTAAGAGTCCATGATTCACAAGAACCATTAGAGTAAAACCATGAAGGTAACAGCTGTCTACTTAGTGAACTAGCAGAAACTGCTCTTTGTTCAGGAAGTTTAATTTGGCCCAATGTAAATGTCTTTGTTTTCTTTTTAATAAAGCCTTCTGTAATTGTACTACACATGACAGACATAGAACATGCTGTTTTGAGAAAGCAGGATGGTTAGGTTACAAATGCATAGCTGAGACATGTTTATTATAACCTCATCTTTAAACATATGTACCTTTCAATACCAGATATTAATTTGGAATTCCTTAGATTTTAGTGCCAAATTGAGATAATTTTAAAAAATGTTAATTTTATGAGCATGCATCAGAAACAAGCTGATTGAAAACAGGTTTCCAAGAGTAAACCCGATGACATGGTGAATTCAAAAATGGAAGTCTTAATCTAATCCATGGTAATAAAGTTCTTTAGAAATTATTAATTTGTTTCTCATGGTTGAAATGCAAGAGCTAAATTAAACTGGAAATATGCAATATTCTTATTCACCTGAAACAAATAATTAAAAATGGCAAGTTGTTGCTACAATGCCACAAAAATTTTACAATGCCTTGTAAAATTTTAAAATTTTACAAGGAAAATGGAATATTTTGGGGATAAGTTTCCTTAGATTTAAAAAAAATAAAAGCATAATCGACAAATTGCTTGTAAGTAATTATTTTGTCTCTATTTTTGCCTATCCATCTTGTGACATCATGCTGTCACCCATATCTCAAAAGGATTGTTTGGTTAGCTGTTTTTACAACATAGGCCTGTTGAATTTCTGTGGTAGTGACCAGGCCAAAACATAGGAAATCTATATTCCTCAGTGATATAAAACAAAACAAACAAATAAAAAAAAAAAATCCTTAGTTACTTTCTTATATTGACCATTCACCTGACCAAGCCAAAAATCTTTATTTGTTAAGACCTCTGCTGTAGAAGTTATAAATGGAATCAATGTCACCGTTACACAGTTCTAATCTTAGTACATAATGCTTCTAGTTTGCTGATAAGTGACCTCACTTATAACATTTTTACTTCAGAAATGAGAGCTAAAATATTAATTAAATGGTAGAAATTCACATATTTTGAATGAATTATGTCAAAGCTCTCTAGTCTTGTAGCCTTATGGAGAAAGGAGAAAACAGGTGCCTTAAATCCTGACTAAGAATTTTGGAACTGTTTCACTTAGTGTTTTAATCTGTCTTTAATCTAGATGTATCAAAAAAGAGAAAGCATAAAGTTGGTTGCAGAACTTTCTTTACAATGAAAAGATATCTTACATTCAGCATGAAAGTGTGTAGTCATAAGGATCTTGTTATGGGCTTAGATCTGGCTTTATTCAATATTATCATTAACCTGATGGGTGATGAAATAGAATCCTGTATTTCTTATCAATTATGTGAAGATAAATATGTACATTTTACAAAGATAAATTTTCCATCTACAAAGCTGATGAGAATTAAGAGTGTGTGGAGGCAAGACTCTGCATTCAAAATAACCCTGAGGAGCAGAGAAGTAACCTCTAAAAGGTGTGGTGAAACTTAGACAAATTTAATATCCTTGCATAAAAATCACCAGAGACAAAATACAGACTGAGGAACAATTGATTCAGTAACGAGTCAGGGGAAGGAAGGAAGAGAGAAGGGATTACAAACTGAAGATGATGCTGTAAAATTATTTCAGAATGAAGCACGAAAAATTTGGGACATGATCTGGTGACTGGGGAAAAGCAAATTTTGCACACATCTTCCAAACAAGGCCCAAAAGATGGTACAGGAAATTACTGTATAGACATCTCATGTTAGTTTCTGAGGGAATCATGGAGATCTAAAACTCATATCTGGGCCCCTGAAGAAGAATGCAGGGGCTGGGAACAGTCAGACTCCCATTCATGCCTGGCCAACCTGATTGCTTTCTGTTCTGTGAGCATGGGGAAAGAAATGGGTAATATTTGCCTTGACTTAAATAAGTCTTACATTGTTGGTGTTGAACATTGCACTCTGGATGGCAGAAAACTAGATGGATAAAAAGCTGGTTGGATGGCTGAGACAAAAGCAATAGATCATGTGCTGCTTGAAGGCCTGTGATAAATTAAATATGTGAGGGATCTGGGCCAGCAGAGATGACATCTAGCCTGTATTCATAGGGAAACAGAAAGGAGATTGAGGGAGTAGGATTATGCCCCTGCTATTCAGAGTTTGTGAGACCTCATCTAACTACTGCTCACAGTGTTGGGCTCCTCAGTACAAGAGAGATGTCAATTAGCTGAATTGGGATTAACAGATGATACCCAAGCTAGTCAGGAGCTGGAGCATTTTTATTTTGATGAGAGAATGGCGGGTCAGACCTTGTTCAGTCTGAAAAAGAGACTTCTTTGGAAGAACTTGTCAGCAGCTTGACCATGCCAGCAAGATGGATAGCAAAAAGATGGAGCTGGGCTCTTCATGGCCATGCATCAGAGAGAATGAAAGGCTACAGGTATAAAGTGAAACAAGTGGAGTTCAGACTGGATGTATGAAAAGATCTTATAAGTCATAGGACAGTCAAAGTGTGGAACAGGTTTTTCAGAGAGACTGTTTAGTCTCTCAGTTCTTGGGCATATTCAAGACCAGACTGAATAAAGCCCTGAGCATAGTGGTTTGACCTCACAGCTTACTAATCCTATGAGTTGAAAACTGGACAAAAGATGTCCTGATGTCTCTTCAGCCTGAATAATTCTGTGATTCTATATATAGTTTAGGAGATGATTTTTCATCTCTATTTAGCTCCTGTAATACTTCTGTAGTGTTTTTGACAATATACTTTGAGATATCTGATTGGTTTAAAAAAACCATTCTCATTGCATGAGACAACCTTTGAACAAGCATATCTTCTGAGTAAAGAGAAGATGGAAAAAAATTAGATATCTTAATCTGCCATGATAAGTTCCTGAAAGAGAGATGAATAACTTGTTTTTTCCCAGGACAAATAGGGCAAGAATTAAGTGCTTTTTAACTTTATAGCAAGAGACATTTGGATTACATAGAATTAAAAATCTTATTATGGAAAATACCATTGAAATAGACTGTGTAGGAGAATCATGAATTCTTCATTATTAGAGGTATTTAAGAGCATAAGCATCTGTCAGAAACACAATGATTTCAAAAGTAGAAAATGGAATATTTGAATATATTTTGTATTGTGCATTGAAGGCTATGCTGAAATGATTTTAAGCTTTCCTGACCTCAAGCCTCTATTGTTTGCAGTATAACTGGGAGGTAATTTAAAAAAAATCTTCAGACACTGAGTGTGTCAGGATTTCTTCAAAGACTGACTTAGCTGTCGGTTTCACTACTTTTCTCTGTAAGATTTATGTCAAATCATGTTAAAATATAACAGTACATTTTTACACATGTCTATGTAAAAAACACACAATCTTTTTAGAGTTTGAACTGCTGCAATTCAAGCATTCAGAGCATGTATCCTAAATGGTTCTAATAAAATACTTATATGATGGCTTTTTTTTTTTTTCTGCAGCTCATTAAAAGAGTGAAAAAACCAGTAAGCCATTATCACCTTACAAAGTTTAGTTATCTGAAATAGAAATAACAGCTGACCTAGGAATATAGTGATCCTATTTATTTCAGATGTCTTGGAACCACAACTATTCATTTTCCACTACTCAGGCAGGATAAGAGAGCCTTGTCTGAATTATGGGTTTCTGATGCTTCTTTTTCAGGTCCCTTTAAGTCTGTTTTTAGTTGGTATGCAGTCAAGCTAGAGATGATAATTAGGGTAGACTGCTAGTCTGCCTATATGGAGATGAGGGTGGAGGCTCTAATTCTTGGAAGATTAAAGGCTTTAAGTGAAATGAATTGTAAAGGGAATAATCTCTTTCCTATATTATCAAGGTTGATAACTACTCTAAAGGTCAAACCTCAGTTTTAGTCTGAGGGGTCTATGAAGCAGACATATCATCTTACTCAAGGACTGACTCATGGACTAATTTTAGAAGTGGATAAAGGAAAAAAACATAAATTTTATTACAATATGCCCTCTACATTGTGTTTTTAAAGTGCTGTTTTGCTCCACAGTCCTGCTACATTTTTTTTTTCTTTCAGTCATATCTCACAGTCTCCATTAGGAGCTTATTAGAAGCAAAAAAAAAAACCCCTCTCTTTAGTTGTAGACTATGTGAGTTACAGTGGTATTTCACCCAACTGGTCAGGTGACAGAGAGAAAACAGGAAAAAAAAGGTAAAATACAGTTTTGGTTTAGTTTGTTTAAATATTCCTTTGGGTGACTTTGTGGAGTATAATAGATGCAAGCCTGAAACTTATCTGAGATATCTCAGGTGGTTTCTCTGTGAAAATGCAGGTTTGTACTAAGTAAACCAGCAAATATTTTCATGTTAATGGACAGGTCCTGTTTCTTACCTTCATGAATTGTGATGCTGCCTGTGGGGTGACTTCACATGCTCAATGTTTGATGACACTAGAAGAGAAATGTGTTCTGATTGACTTGCTTATTCTTTGGAGTGTCAATAGTTGTGTTTAAAGTAGTGACTCTCATGAGTTCTCATGAGTCTGAGGTTTTTCCCTCACCATTGGCAGTATTACATGAATATAATCTGTAGGAAGAGCTCCACTAATTGCCTGATCTAAATGCTATGAAGGACATCCTTCTTAGACAGCGCTGAAGATTTCCCATTTTTTTTTACTGAAGTCATGGTATTCTCATCTGACATGTTGGCTGTTGGGTTTGTGCTACAAATCACAGTTTGTGTGTTTTTATTGCTCACCTGATTTAAGTGGCATTTTACATTGATTTATTTATATTGATAAAGATAGTAGTGGCTCCTAAAATTTTATATTATTATATAAAATACCATAATAGTATAGGATGCAATTTATGAACTTTGTAACTAAGGCTAGTGTGGTAGCAAGTACTTTACAGAAAACTGAAAAGATTGACGAGCCAGTAAGAATGTTAATTTGGATTGATTCTGGTTGTTCTCTCATCTACCAAAACCTTTGACATCTGCAGTTTGTTTTGTGTCCTATAACTTATGACATCAAGATCAGATGGGTGTGCTGACTTTACAAGCTGGACAAGTGGAATACAATGAAATCTCATCTGAAGCTCACTTAGCATCACCTGACATATGGTGATTGGTATAACGTGTTCTATGCTGAACCTATAGGCACTTAATTTTGTAGTAAAGGTTTCCTCATATTTTTGCATTTTTTCCAGTAGTGTTGGGTGTATGGTTTCTTTCTGTAAATTGGCATACCTGCCTCATATTGAGCAAAGTGTGTCCTCTCTGTTGCTACAGATATTTGAAAGAAATGGAGAATAATCCCTCAGTGTTGTTTTGGGGTGTTGCTAATTAGAAGTCTTCTCAGATACTTCTCCTTGGTTTTACCTCTCATTTCAAATGGAAGGCTCTAAGATGTGCATAGAAAAGTGGGGTTTTTTTTGGTTACTTTATAAAATTAAAAGAAAGAAAAGGAAAATTGGATTTGTGTAATACCCTAGGTATCAATATCTTGAATAAAATGTCAAGTTAGAGTTTATGTCTTGAGTTTGGAAGAAGAGTGAAACGTTAAAATTCAGAAGTTATATAAAATTTCAGAGTCACAGATCAGACTAGGAAATCATGAGTGAATAAAAATTGTCACAGTAGAAAAGTCATCTTTCTGGAGTCAGGAGCACTCACCAAGTAATGTAGTGATTGATTAAGAAACAAAGGAAAAATAATGAAATCAAAAAGTAGAATATAGAAGAGCCTATATTGATGTTCATTTGATCCCAACACTTCCCTACCTGGAAATAAGGAATAGATTAGGGAGGAACACAGAACAAGTACCAAGATATGAAGTACCTTTTTGCCCCAGTCATATTCTATTAGGAACAAAAGTTTTGTTCTTTGGCTGAAGAAAGAATTGGGCTAGAAAAGATAAATATTTAACTGTCTGAAAATGTTAATACTTTGAGGCAGTTCTGTGCAAAATATTAAATAAGAAATAGAATAAATGCCAGCTTTGCCTCCTTCTGGAGCCCACCAGCTGAATTGGTAAGAACATTAAATATTTTTCATGAATAAATGTGGAAGCTTGATAAAAAATTCTGCATACTTACATGATCAGCTGTTGGTATTAATAAATGTAGCAGAACCTCTGTGGATGAAAAAGGAATATTACAGGCATGAAAGTGAGGCAAGAAGATACCTGCTAAAAGAATGCTTAATTGTAAACTTTGACAAGGGAGGAATCCTTTTATAGTATTACGTGTTTTTCTTACTAATGTGTATTTCTGCTGCCATTAGCCCCCATAACTGCCATGTACAGACCAGCTACAAGGTGCTTCAGTGTATTACTTACAGCTGAGTTTTTTTATAAATATTGATGCATTTCAATGCACTTTTCCATAAATTCATTGCATTTTATAAAATTTTTGTATGACAATCAATTCTGTTTATGGAAAATATTTTTTTTTTTACCATGGAGACATGTGGCAATGGAGATAATAAATTAGCACAAGTTTTAAGAAATTGTGGTGGCTAAGATTCTTTCATAATACTAGACATCTGAAGCATTTCTATGAATCTCTCATAATCTCTTAACAAATGATCTACATAAAACCTTTTTCTGAATTTCCCAGCTTTAAAGACAGTCTCTGTTTTTTTTTTGTTTTTTTTTTTAACAATTATTTTAAGGAAATTAGTAATGACATTAAGGTAATTTTGTTCCCTGAAAAAAAGCTTGTAGGATTACTGTGTGAAATCTCTTTCCCATCTCATCTTTTTTTTGCTGTGGTGTATTTAAGAGAAGTGCATGGGTGGGTGTCAGGGTAGGACCAATATTTTAAAATATACAAATCTGTATTCAAGACTGAAAAATTGAAATATTTCCTCTAATTTGAAGATACCTTTTAGCAGTTGATTATAAAAGAGTTGAAAATTCTTCTTGCATAAGTTTCAAGATCTCATCTATGGGCCACGCATGGGAATGTTTTGTTATCCTTGAAGTGTTTTTTGGTGACAGAAAGTTAAGTCACAATCTGTGTCATTAATTATAGGTATTATTATATTTTTATGTTGTGCTTTCACAGATTTTTTGTTAACAGCAAACCAGTTTTCTATAGTTGCACATGCTATTAATGAGTTCTAAAGTTTTTCTTATGTGTGTAATAAAAGTTTTTGTATGATTTGTTACATTGACACGACTTTTTATACTTGTCCCTGATGAGTTGAAAAGCCGCTAATACACCAAGTATGATAGCTTTGTTACAATTACTGCTAAACAATGTAAAATAAGCTCTAGCCAACCTATGAAGTGTAGAATTATTTTTTTTCTTTTAAATGGCTTTTTGACCATCATCGCTATTTTTCTGACCTATGTAAGGAGAGAAGCTAATGTACAGAAATTGCATAAGTAATTCCTAGGTCATGATCATTACAATCTTTGTCAGCATGGGATCACCATAGGTTCAGAATATGAAGTCAGTATTTAGTGCCTGCTGAAATTATACTGTGAAGTCATTGACTCATAAGTAGATTTAAATGCCATAAGTCTGACTATAGAAAATGCTCTTATTGAAAAAGAGTAGGTTTTGATTAGATATCCTATAACAAAATTTGGAAGTCAGGATTTCCTTTATATTTTAGTAAGAATTGGAGTATGTAAATAAATTTGGCATAATGTGATTTTAATTTACAGCCAAAAATAAAAATTCCTTTTTTTTTTTTTTTTGACATGATAAAACTGATTTCTATTCTGTCAGTGATTTCTAGTTTTTTGGTTTCATTTTTTCTCTTGGGACCACATTTTTTAGATTACAAGTATTATTTACTGTTTTATTCAAATGGGCCATCCCTTTAATTTTCTGCATAGTCTTTTTTTTCCTCTAGAAACCTCATCCTATAATAAGTTTAAAGGGAAAACTTTCCTTTTTATTTCTCTTCCATTGTATGACTCCGAAAATACGTTCTACAGTTCCCTCAGTTGAAAAACACCAAACAGCCTAGCACAGAAAACGTGAAAGGTAAAATCCTGCTTTACCTAGTGCTTACTGAGCCTATGAAAATAAAAATTTCAAGAATGGTCTGGTAATACTTCCATGCATGAGCTTTTAGACTCTACCAAAAGGAATTGAGTTGGTGTATGTTTCAAAGCCATGATCTGCATATGATACTGACTGAGCCTTTTCACTAAAATATACTATTGCCTTTGTACAAGCAGCATTTTCTGTCAGTATAATTGGGTTTTCTAATGACACTGTACACGTATGGATCACACAGACATCCAGGGTGTATAGAAATGATACAATTTTAAATATTTTAATTCATATTTAGTGTTTATTGTAGTATAGCCTTGCATTAATCTGTTTGCCTATGTTGTTTTGTGTGTTTGTTTTTGTTTTTTTTTCCAATCACTACATTTATTAGATCTTCTACAACAAATAAAAGTTTAAGTAGCAAGTATACATATTGTTGAGTAGTAGTTTAATTTTTCTGTATTTATGTGACAAAAAAAGACTTATGAGATGTTCTTTAAGAGTTTTGGGATCCTCCTCACAGCACTGTGTGGAGCTGTGTTGTATAAGCAGAAGGAAGAGGGAAATAAATTGAAAAACTGTAATTCTCAAGCCATTATTTGACTATCAGTTCATTCCAAAATCAATGCAGTGAAAGCCTTTTAGGAAGAAAGGAATTCATTTTAATTTGGTCATAAAGTGGGGGACTGCCGAGACAGGCTTTGGGTATCGAAAGAGACTATGTAAGCCCCATCCTCTACGTTGATCCTGGAAGAAATGTTTTTCACTGTCACTTAATTTTATTCTGCAGTTCAGTGTGGATCATGACCTGGTTATGTGCTCTGGATTGAGATGCAAGAAGTTCCACTTAAATGATTAAATGTTAAATGATTAAAGACATCAAATTATAAGTGAACATATGCTGGGGAGGAGAAAAGCTAGTGGATAAAAGGAGAAATATAAAAGTTTATCTCTTCTGAAATCTGCATGCTGTATTGCACAATAATAACTATAAATTGACAAAATCTTAGTGACATTTAGCAAAATGTGGAAGATGTGGAGTGTCTGTTAAAATGGGGAGGACTGCTGTGTGTTTATTGATACCTTTTAGGATAAGAGATCTTTGGTGGTCATAATCTGATTTCAAAGAAAATATTTCTGCAGCTCACTGATCCAGTTTAGGCATAAGAAGACTTCACAGAGTTGTGAAAATCTAGGAGCAAAATTGTATGCAAACAATTGGTAATGATGATAACAGAATAAAAATTGAATTCTAATTTAGGTCAAATTTTGTGTATAAGTATTTTCAGAAAAGATATTTTAAAAATAGTCAACTAGAATGACGTGGTAGCTACAATTACACAGACAAACTGAAGTGTTTTTTTTACTTTCTGAGATTTTTTTGATAGTCCTTTTGAAATCTCAGAAAAATACTGAGTAGGTGTAAATTCCACTCCATGCTCAAGTTCAGTTATTTCACCAAACATTTTATATAGCTTACCACATAGTTCTTAGACTAGGGTTTAGAAGACAGATCTCCATTGCTATAAGGGCTTTGCCAGGTATTTCTACATTGCTCTGTTAATGGCTTGTCCTGGTTCCATTTTAGATCAGCAGAAGAGGGCAAGGCCAAGACATTGGCCTTATATAATAAGGCCACACAATACGTCGCATTATGTCATTGACAGGGACAGGGAGCAGCTTCCAAGAAAGAGGGTCATGCTTTTCCAGTGGAACAAGTGTGACTGCTGCAGCAGTGGGATAATGCTGGTCCTGACCAGAGAGAGCGGCTTGGGTGGAATGTCTATGGCCAGATTGGGCTCCTACGCTCTCCTTTTTGTATAATTTTGTTATTAATGTTGATGCTGTTACTGCTTATTTTCTTATCTCATTGATCTTTCCAGTGAATAGTGATAACTATTCTTATCTCGACCCATGATCTTTACATTGTGCCTTCAACTCTCCTCTCTCTGCCCATGGAGCCAGAAGGGAGGAGAGGGGAAGAGTGGGAGCAGCAGGTGGTTTTGGAGTCTTGGGGGGAGGGGGCACAATAAATTGTGGACTACCATTCCTAAACCATGACATGTTTAAAGAAAATTACTTTATTTTGTAGATTATAAAAATTCAACAACACTTGGAAGCTGCTCTTATATATATATTCTATATGTATAAATACAGAATTTATATTTATATAACAATAGTATATTCTATAGCCTGGGTATCAGGCATTCTGCTGGGCTGAAACTGCCAAGACCAAAAAAAAAAATCCATTTTCACATGTATTTTTTTTCCAAACTCTTTATCATTAGCATTATATGTAGGGCGATGCCTTTAATTTTCTTTTTGTGAGTCCAAATGAAAGCTGGTATCATTGCTATGCTTGTAGGAACTTCATTTTCTAAATGCGAGTACACTTCATCATCCTAAGGAGTCTTCAGATGAAGATTGACACTAAGTCATCCAGAGACTTTGAGGCTATTCCATATGAGCACAGAGGCATTCAGGAAACATACTTTCTGATTGGGTCAATTTATGGGTTTATGCTTGAATTTGAGGATGAGACTGCTTAACATGAGAGATATCTCCAAATGCTGTTTTTGTTTCTTACTTTTTTTTTTTTTCACTTTGTTCTTGTTCTGTGTTTCCAAAAGGGAGACGGTAGCATTATTCACATTGCTGCAATGTGTCTGTGCATTATACCGATGTTTATAAAGGGAAATCAAAACTTTCATATGTGGCTGTCCGAAGCACCTTTATTGACTTTGGCAGTCACTTCACATGGTATTTAGTTTAGCATCTGCCACTGACACTTCCTGTATTTTTTTTCCTGTTCAATTGCAAGATCATTTGGCTTACTGCAATGATTCTCAGTTGTTTATTTGTTGGCTAGTACACTGTGCTCAGTCAAACACAATTTTTTGCTGCTCTTGGAGCCCACTTTCTATCTTGCTATAGGAACACATATATTTTCATGACACCTTTTTGTTTTGTTTATTGTAGCTGGTTTTTATTATTGCCTCAAAGGAAGAAGTATACATAAGATGTATTAGATCAAGAAGGAAAGAAACCAAAGGAGAACAGAGGTAAAGAAGTTTCAGGAGCAAAAGGGGAACTGAAGAAAAAGATGGAATGAGCAGTGAAAGCATTAGGTGTTTGCACTTTCTCACACAAGGAGAGTTCAGAGAAAGGAAGACACATTCAATGCTTGCCAAGGCATTTGACTTATATGTTTGGAAAAATTATACTCAAATAACCCCCAGCATGAAATCACACCTTAATAAATGTCGTAAAAGGGTGTAATAATCACATTGTTGTGAAATGTGACTCAAAGAGGGACTCTTAATTATTAGCTAAGAATTTTTTTCCTGTGAGTTGATATCTTGAAGTTGTTATCCCAGGAAGGAGCGTCAAACTAGTACAGGTGAAGTAAAAAGACATTTTCCATCTCTTGTTTATTTGTAGGTTCTTGACTAACATGGCCTTGATTCTGTGGGTGGGAATAGGAATAGGTGTGGGTGTTTATTAGACATCAGTAGCAAGGAGGTTTCTTTAAGTCTGCTACATTAGAGTTCTCTTTTGGTGTAGCAAATATGTGAGGTCTTGTTTCCTGGTTTTTGTTGGTTTGTTTTTGTGGGGTGGTTTTTTGTTTGCTTGTTTGGGTTTCTCCAAGAAGACCAGAGTAAAAGTTAAAATGGTAGATTAACTGATCTCTATATGGTGATGTTGACATTTTCAATTTTTACTTGTAACATTAGAGAAAACACACTGAAAAGCAGATAATTTCAATGCATGTGTTTAGATATTATTCTAAATAATGAAGCTGGTTTTCAGGGGTTTTTTTGGTTTTTTTTGGTTTTGTTTGTTTGTTTGTTGTTTTTTTATTTATTCTAAATAATTTGAAGCTGTTTTCTTCCCAAGTCACTGCCTTATTTTGGAAAACATAAAACTTGTAGCATTATTATACTTTTCTGCAAAACCAATTGTGAACACACAAGACCTATACTGAGACATCAGATCAGGAAACAAATGCATTAAAATAAAAATTCATGATTTATAGAATAGACTATGAGTAGGATTTGATTCCACTTTCTTCTGGTCCATAAATGAGCATTAAATAAATAATTCTTTGCTTGTATTTCTAACAATTTCACCATGTGGAACCACACAGTCATACTGTATTTCTAGTATATGTTACAGTTTCCTTATCCCTTGCCTCGGTAAGTAATCTCTTGGGTGCTTTTTGTTAGAAACATTTACTCCTTATTTTATTATTATCTCTGATTTACGTCTATCACCAAATAATTATTTGGAAAGTAAGAGAGGTTTTTTATGTTTTTATAGGGTGCATTTTAGCATGATTAAGTACATGCTTTTGTTGTTCTCCATTTCAAGAATTTCATAGAAATCGTGTGTTTTCCACCTTTTCATCGAATATGCTTATTGATAGGAAACAAAATTCAGTGCATTTTCATAAAGAATCTTCTTGGGTATCACAACAAACTAAACACCTAAACTAAAAAGCTCCTAAACAAAAAACATCAACCTAAAAAACCCCAACATTGGTGCAAAAGCATAATTTCCATTCCTCAGGCATTGTGTTAGTATAAGAACAGACACAAAGCAGGAGTGCAAAATTTCAAAGCTATTGTAATAGCAGGAAAAATCCATTTGCTGTCTTTATCAGAGAAATTATTATTGTGATGTCTGTCTGATGATGAAATATTTTTCATATTCAAAATAATCTATTCAGGCCTGAATTCTTCTTTCTTGTGACTTTTCATATATTTACTTTATTTGAATTTCCATAGTACACTACAAAACACATTTAGCTTTGAGTTCTTTGAGTTTGGTCAAGGGAGCATTGTATTGTAAAGAATTTTAAACCTATGATCTCCTGAAGAGCCTGGGGGTAATGGGCAAAAAAACCTCTAATTCTCTTCTCAAAAGAGAAAAAACATTCACATTCTCTTCTTAAAAAACTGAAATAAAATGTTATGCACAAATAAAGTTTGATAATGATCAAACATGGAATACAAGAGGATGTAAGTTTTGTAAATTGTGCTATAAATCAGAGTTGGATTAAGAGAGTTCAGAGGTTTATCACACTGTTGAGGGTTCTTTCTAGAAACTGGCAGTTCTTCAGTCTGAAGTAACTTGAACTGTGGAAGGTAATTTCCATTCCTTACTGCAGAATTCTGATACATCCAGAGAAGGATTTTCAAACTGTGTTTATCCCTTGAGAAAACATTTTGAAGGAAAATAATGTCACCTGCACCTCCTCTGGAAACCAACTCAAAGGTTCACCCACACTTGGGTAACTTCTTGTTACAGGCCTGTAATGAAAAAGCAGGGGTTTCTCCCCTAGGACATTTTTATTTTCTCTGTAGATCCAAGAAATACTAAGCATAAAGTGAGCACTGATTGCAGCCTTTTGATAAACAGCAACAAGGAATCAAAATTATTTCATATTGGATTTCATACCAGTGTCTTTACTAGAGGCCATATGTAGCTAATAATATGGGAAAGCCAAAGTACACCTGGAGTTGAGTTTTTCGGGGGATGTAGGAGGAAATAGACAATTTTACAAGTACAAAAACTATTGATGGAGGACAACCCCCAGCCAGGGAATAATGTGCAATGACGACTCCATGATTCAGAAGGCTGAACAATTGCTTTATTAAGCTATACTATATTATATTATATACTATACTAAACTATACTAATACTATACTAAAGAAAAACCTGTGACCCTTTCAGACAGTCATGACACAGTTTTGACCCAATTGGTCAATTGGTCAAAACAACCATCAACAGAGTCCAATTAACAAGTCCCTTCTTTGGTAAACAATCTCTATAACACATTCCATGTGTGCCAAACAACAGGAGCAGCAAATAGAGATAAGAATTGTTTTCTCTTTCTCTGAGCTTTCTCACTGTCTTCCCCAGGAGAAATCCTGGGAAGGTTGTGTCTGCTGCTTTCTGTGAAGAGAGCTTTGGCCACACATAAACAGCAAAAGAAACAGTAAGGAAAAAGTGCTTGTCCACCTTGTTATTGAATATTTATATTGCCTAGAAACAGAATTAGGTGCAGTTCTATAAAGAATTTTTTGGGGTAGTACTGCAAAGCAAAAATCTAGACAGAAAAATCTCCCAAACTAAGAACATCAAAAGTGGGCTTGCTGCTGAATGCATCTGATAAGCTGCTGACAAAGAATATGTTAAAGGCAAAGACGTTTAATGCCTTTTCCTGCTCAGTCTTTACTGGTAAGTTAGTATTCAGGAACTAAAAGAAACTAGGCATATATAAGTGCATGAAGCTTGATAGGAGACACAAGTGCTGAGGGAGCTGGTTAATGTCACTGTGGAGCCACTTGGTTGTCTTTGAAAGGTCATGGTCATTCAGGAGAGATCCCTGAACACTTTAAGAGGACACATATCACTCATATTCAAGAAAGCAAAGAATTAAGATGTGGGAAGTCCTACGGATCAGTGTCACCTTAGTGCCTGGGAGGCTAATGAAGCAACTAATCCTGGAAACCATTTCTAAAAGTGAATGAGAAGCAGGTGCTCAGGAGTAATCAGCATTGATTTATGAAGGAGAAACCATGCTTAGCCACCCTGATAGTCTTCTACAATGAAGTGGCTGGCTTAATAGATAGAGCGATAGATGTTTTTTTACCTGGACTTTAGTAAATTCTTTGACTATGTTTCCCATAGCATCCTTAGATAAAACTAAACATGGATTAGATAACTAGATAGTGAGGTTGATTGAAAATCTACTGAGCGGCTTGTCCTAGAGGATGATGATCAGTGACAAAAAGCCCAGTAGAGGTAAGTCACTTGTGAAGTAACTGAGGGGTCAAGGATGGAGCCAATACTGTTTAACATATTTATTAATGAGATAGATGATTAGGCACAATGTGTGCTCATATAGTTTCTGGACAATTAAAATCTGTGAGAAGTAGCTGATCCATTGGTTGTGTGTGATTCACCAAGCTGAACCCAAGTTCAGCAGTGGGC
Organism: Motacilla alba alba; assembly: GCF_015832195.1. Classification (NCBI taxonomy): domain Eukaryota; kingdom Metazoa; phylum Chordata; class Aves; order Passeriformes; family Motacillidae; genus Motacilla; species Motacilla alba. The sequence goes on from NC_052017.1 coordinate 74,995,942, forward strand.
GGAGGAGAATCTCATCAAACTAAACAGTGGGAAATTCCAAGTTCTGCAGTTGGGGAGGAGTAACTCCAGGCACTGGTACCGACTAGGGCTGGCCAGCTTTAAAGCAGGTCTGCAGAAAAGAACCTTGGGATCATGAGGGACACCAAGCTCTCCACGAGCCAGCCAGAGTGCCTTTATGGCAGAGGTTACTGACAGCTTCTCAGGCTGCATGTGGAAAAATGTTGCCAGTAAAGGAACGTGGTTGTTTTTCTTCTTCTTGGCACTGACCAGACCAACTCTGGGAGTGCTGGGTGAAGTTCTGGTTCCCCCAGTCCAAAAAAGATATGGGCTTTATTAGAATAAGTCCACATAAGGGCCACAAAGATGTAAAAGCAGCTAGAGTATCTGCACTAGAAGGAGAGACTGAGAGAGCTGGGATTGTTCAGCATGAAGCAAAGAAGGCTCAAGGTGATCTTATCAATTTGGAAAAGTACCTGATAGAGAGGGAGTGAAGGAGAGCTCATGTCAGTGGTACCCAGTGACAGGACAAGAAGCAATGGATGTAAATTTGAAAATGTGAATACATACTTGAACAAAATTTCATGATTATGTAAAAATAGCCATACAGACAAAGGAAAGAAATAGAAAATCCTTTCTGTGTAGGTGTAATCATACCATTATTGATTTAATTTAATTCAAAACTGCAGTCTTCTATTCACAGTGAATAAGAACATACTGATCTCTGATAGAGTGAAAGACTAAAAGTCATTGACATGAAGAAGAACCACAATCTCTGTTTCATCATTCATTATTGTAATAAATGGATGGTTTATGACAACAATAAAAGATGAAGTCATTGCTCCATCTACAAATAGACAAAAGAGGAAAAGCTGAAATATGAATAACCCTATTTATGCTTCATAGTTTTCTTGCCACAGAAACCTGGTCAATGCTTCAGTCTGTCCTGGACATAGCAAATCAAACCAAAGGTTTATCACTCTCCAGTCTTGTTAGGGTAGAGATCCTGTTGTCAGGAGCAGTCTAAAATGACGGATAACAAGGGCAGTTTGTGTGCATCAAGCCGAATGATAAGTAGCGTGTTGGTGTAGGACATGGATATCATTAAATTAGTTGTAAGGCTGTTCTGCCTTGTTCATTTTTACTTCATACAAATATAAAAACCCCAGTGGTGGTTACATAATATGGGAAATATGTTTTTCCTTGACTTTTTTATAGAGTGTACATACAGGCCATAGTCATGAAAGAGATTAGGCTCTTTTTTTTATAGCAGATAACAATCCAGAATTCCTTTACAACATTGCTCTTTCCACAGCTTTCAATGACAATTTTAATTTGAAGATTCATTGAAGCAAAAATAATACCAAAAAGTATTTTCACTTCTACTATTCAGTGCATAGGATTTAGAAAACTTCCGAAGGATCTGAGAATCTAATGTAATCTTCAGCAAATCACAAGCAAAGAATGAAAAAATGAAAGAATTGCAAGATGAGAGCTTAAGAATAAATCAGAATTAATTATGTGAACAACTGAATGAATTGACTAAATTTAAAGATACAATTATATGGCAAATTATGCTGAAAATTAAATTGCTCACTGAAATAGAAGCAGCTCCCTGGAGGCTGTGTAGGTTGTGCAACAGTATCCTGAAAAGCACCAATGTAAAATGGCTTTGTCTTACTCAATGGATTTATGAAAATGGGGAACCAGTTTGATTATTTTGCTGACTGCACGTCCAGTAATTTTTGTGACTTGCCCCTTAATACTGAAGTATCAACACACAGCTTTAGGAAATTAGGATGGATCATTAGCAGGATTCTTGACTAAATTCAGATTAATTTGGTGAAACTCACTGTTAAAAGTCATCAGCATAAATGCTCAGGATGCCTTAATTTCTACTTTTCATGGCTCTGATAAGCATGCACATGTCATATTGCATAGTGCTTTTAAGAAATAAATGCCAATGAAGCTGGCAAATATTTTGAAATATAAAATATTACTTTTATACTCTGATAGATTTAGTATTATACATTTTAAACATGTTTTAAAAATATGTTTATAGCTGAATTGAAAACATAATTAAAGAACAAATGCATCATAGGTGGTGTCACTAAGTTGTCTGTTTCTTTCTATGGCTATTTTTTTCCTCCTTAGTATATCTTAATATGCATAAATGTGTAGTATTTATTTACATGTGTATCTTCATATATGTATCTTCATTATATAAAAATAAAGAAGGCAGTATTTAAAGACCACAAGATAGTTTTGGTCTGTACGTATAACAAATAAATTGAAAATAAAACAAAGCAAAATGAAAGCCTAATGATTTTGAAGTGGTTATAAGAATGTGAAGCAAAGTCTTGTTGATTTTCATTATAAGAAAAAGGAGAAGAGAAATAAATAATAAAGAATAGTGCATAGATAAAGGCTTTTGAAAAGAAAATGCGGTTTTGAGCTCCTAAGGAAGTATACTGTAAATAGATATGAACAACAAATTTTTAAGTTGTTGAGCAGTAGCTAGGTTTTCCACTAGCACTTAGTTCCCCAGTTATTTTCAGGTGTATTATATCTTATGAGGGCTTATGTGTCACAGAGGCTGGGGAACAGCAGATTCAATGGGAAAGGAATAATATTCTAAAAGACAGAGTTCAGGTTTTTTACAGAATAGGAGGCATCCCTTCAGAATGTTCTGAATTGTTTTCCTCTTCCTACATAACATCTGTTTGCTCTGGATATCAGATTCTAGCTGTTCCTTTAGATAAGATGACAGAAAAGAAAGAAATAAAGCATGAGAGGGGCAGGCAGATGGAAGACCTGCAGGAGGAAGGTCTGCTGATGTTATAAGAATTGTCTGTTGCTGTAATGAAGGATCAAAGGAGAGGGTGCCAAACTATCTTTTGGTGCTTTCAGGAGATGAGGTTTGGCAGAACAGACAAGATGATGGAACTCTTCCATCTCTATACAAAAGTTCTCTTTTTTTCATATCAAGGCTCTAGAGGAAAGAAGTTCATGAGAGATCAAATAAAAATGATAAAAAAAATACTCAGAAATTTTAGTATTGCAGTAAGCAAGGATTATAGTGTTTTGGGAACCATTGTTTGGATTTTAATTAGTAAAGAATGTGGGCACAGATCTATCACTTGTCCTGAATTTGAAGACTAATAGAATTACAATAATAAGAGCTAAAAGTTTTGTTCCAAATCTTGTGTAATTGGCAAATGGAAACTGCTGAGATCTGTAATGCCCTTGAAAAAGTCCTGCTACCAAGCAACCTTTACTAGAGGCACTAAGGTAGGCATTATTAGTAAAAGTGGTGTGTAATTCTAGTGATTGAAGCATGATCCTTGACAGTTTTTTCTGCTCTGGTCTCTAGCTCTTCTTATCTGACATGAGCAAGCTAAGCCAGGCTATGAGTCACTTCTGAGGAATGATTCAGAAATCAGATTCAAAATACATGGGCTCTGTGGCTGGGGTGAGTGACAAATCTATATCTGAAAATTCACAATAAGGACTTTATGACACCTAGGTAGGATAATTCATTGACCTTACTCAAAAGTTGATGTTTGGAATCATCTGATTATACCAGAGGAGGAATAAATTGACATAAGAATGGTGAGGAAGAAAAGCACTGAGTCCCAACTAAAAGAGTTTATTCTTTTGTAGCTCAATAGCTTAAAATATCCAAAATCTGCAGGTTTCATCTCACTTACATTTGTTATTCTTGGCTAATAGGATCTCACAGCTCTTTACCCTTGCTAACTGTTCCTGTGTCTTTCATATGAAATCAACACAGATTTGTGGTTGAGCCAGAAGAAAATAATTAAATTCCATGAACAAGTGTTTTCTAACTTTTTTGTTTGAGGAGTTGCAGATGACACTAAAAATAAGGGGCTTTTTTTCTTCTGTTATAGGAAGTAGTTTGGTCTTTGCAATCATTAATATGACTTACATGAAATAAATTGCTGTGTAATAGTATAACTTTATGTGGTGACAGCAGCCATGGGTTTGCAATGAGTCAGATATTTTTTAATGATGTGGATTATTCTGTGTGCATTAAGTGCTTTGCAATTGTGAAAAAAAATGTGCTAATCTAAGCAAACACATCAGTTTTGTTTTTTTCCTGGGCTATAACCAAAGGAATCATAAATAAGAGGAATACATAATACAACTTGGAGCTGAGCAAGGAGTTGCTGAATTCCTTCCTATTTATATGCAATCTGCATAAAGGGGGTCATAGCAGAGACTATGGTCTTTCTCAGTTTTCTCTTCTTATATCAACATATATCTGTTGAGTTGTAGTTGCAATCTATGCCACTTCAAATTATATTGTAGTCAACACTAGATGTTACCTTTGCATGAAGAGAAAGGATTCTGTTGCATGGTACTTGATTCTATTTCAAACTTCTCTCTAGAATGTCGTAGAGTGTTTCAATGTCACAGTTTGGACTTAAATTCAAAATACTTACCTTTAAGTTTGTAGTGTAGTTATTTCAATAGGTTGATATTTCCCTGAATACTTTGGTAGATATCTTGAATGCTAGAGAGAAGGCTAAGAGGTACTCTGTATAAAAAATTGCTCTGAAATTGAAGCCATGTAATGGCGATGAACTTACACACATGTAAGGCTGGTGTTTTCTTTGTTGTGAGTTTTAGTGGTTTTCTTTGTGTTTGGTTCTTTGGGGTTTCTTCTGGGGAGGAGGCTGGAGGTTGGAACTGAATGAATACAGAAGAGCACTTCTCTGATGCTGAGCTGTACAGATCTCCTGCAGGTCAAGTGTAGCTTTGCCCGGCTAGGTGGTAGCAGACTGCCACAGCCTCTCTCTGCTCTGCTGTTTCCCAGCTGTCAGGGAAGGCACGGTGCAAAAACAGAAGCAGCAGTCACAGATCCTGGGGTACTTTTATTTGATGTTACCAGTCCTCTTCTGCTTCTCCAGGACCCCAAACTCAGGGCTGACAATAGTTTATATACTGGGGGAGGGTCGCAGGAGAGGCTACAGAATTCAACAAATCAGGAGAACTAGAGATAATATACAAAGCGGGCATTCAAATCTCCACCAATGAAGAATCCCAAGGGAAAAGGACAGTTTAGAGAAATGCTGAATTGACAGAGAAGTTTCTCAAGAAGGCAGGTTTTTTTGGGGGAGAGAAAGGCATTTCCTGCCAGGAGGGGTAAAGGAAGTTCTGGGAGAAGAGCGGAAACCAAAGGGCAGCACAAGGAGATTACAAATCAAACAATAGTCATATTGATCAAACAAAACACATCCCAACAGTCAAGTATAAAAAAAACTTCATCAAATTATTCTTGTCTTCCTGAAGTAGATTGATTTGAAAGAAGAGAAAGAAACTTGGATTTCTGGTTTTAATTATGGACAATTTTATCCATGTAAATATTTATGAGAAAGAATAATCTCCAGAATGCCCATGCCGTGTTTGTCTCAGAAGTAGTCTAAAAAAGCCTCTTGTACTGCAATTAACTTAGTATCTCTGCAAACAAATTATCACAAAAGTCAAATTTTTTTAGGAAACATAAAGAAATGTAATATTTTGACAACACATCAAAAGACACAATTAGGTGGCTTCATAAACAATAGAAATTATTTTGGGGAGGAAAATGCCTATGTCTTTGAAGCATCCTGTTAGAATGTAGGCTTTTGTAAGACTGAAACCTTCTGGAAGTTTCCATACCTTGTATCAAAATGACATAAAAATACTGATTAGAGAAAGTTTTTATTCTATACATGATAACTTCTGAAATTGCATTAGCTTGTTTTTTGGGGGGCTATTGGATTTTACTTTTTTATTCAATCGGTGTGACAGTACAAATGAATCTGTCATCTTATCGCTGAAAAAGATCAAAGTAGGTAATGAAAACTGGATTTCCCTGCAAACCATCTTGGAACTACAATGCACCTTCTTGTGCCAGTCAAAGTGGTGCAGGCATGTAATGAAAAATTACAATTAATAATGACTATTATACTTTATAACTTTCCCTGTGCTTAGTGAACAAAAAGCAAAAATCATAGAAGTACAATTCTGTGGGGTACATTTATTTCTGGGGCAGAGTGTAATTTCCCACATTGATCAACAGTATGTCATCTATATATAATCTATATCTACATATATCTATGTATCTCCATCCTTGCTAGCTTTTTTACTGAATTGTCTACATAATTTCTGCACCTTGTTGTTTGCATAGGTAAACAAGCATATACGTAATCTTTATCTTCATGCCTTCTAAAAATTTGAAATAGCAAGATGAGATCTTTTTGGAAAAGTGGTCCATTAGCTATTGTTAATTAGAACATCTTTAAAGATTTCACTCATATATTGTCTGTGGTTTGAGTTGTGTGTCCACATAGTATTTCTTGGGAAAAAGCAAGTGGTGCAAATTATGCTGAAGTTATTTGACAATGGCAGGTATGACCAGCAAACCTCTGAGCAGAGGCTTGGGTTTTATTTTTTTTTTTAAATCCCAACTGTATGAAAATCATCAGAATATGTAAAGGGGGTTTGGAAAATAAAGTCTATTTTGCTCTGATAATTATATGGACAACAAATAATGATCAAGCCTAATGTAAAGCAAAGCCTGAAGTAAATCTCAATACAGCAAGGACACATATATCAAAGGCACCACGGTGTTTATTGTTTCAGGCTGCCACCCTAAATTTTACTAAATCACTTCTGCTCTTTGAGTGGCATTCTCCTGGAGTTGCCCGGTAAATCCTACCTGGCATAGATTGGGAAAGATAGCCTGTATGGATTTTCTCAGTGCCTATTCTAAGTGGTATAGTCTTCTTGCTAAAAGTGATTTTACACTATTTAGAAAAGTCAGCAAAAGGAACTAAATTACAGGGAACATTTCAGCCTTTAGTGACAGAACTATTTTCCATTGGGGACCTTCCTCTTTCTCAGAGTTAGTACCTGGAACAGATAAGTATTTAATTCTACTGCTAAGGTTGCAGTTAATAATATAGGTAATAATTACAGAAGTGAAGTTAATGATCTCATTTTGTGCAGTCCTAGATACTGTAAAATGCTGCTATAACCTGGATACATTAGATACTTGGTAATAGAATTTCCTTAAGCTTGCCTTGGGTAGACAGAAAGAGAAACATAATATAAACTTAGAGTTGTAGTACAAGAATTATATTAGGATTATAAAAGTGAAGTCTCATGGACAATAATGATTTTCCATTTATACCTGTAATTTCAGGCTAAGTATCTTCACAAATACCTGTCTCAGTCCTATTAAAAAAAAAAGAGATGAGTTATGCCAGGTTTTTCAAAAATAGTGTCTTAATTTGGTTTTCTTTTTAGAGAATGCCGTCTCTTAAAAAATTTTGTTTTGTCCCGAAGGGTAATTTTGACAATATTGATGACTCTCTTTTTTTGTTTTTTAGTTAGTTAGTTAGTTTGTTTGTTTTTATTGTTTTTATCTGAATCTTATAATCAGGAACTCTCAGAAGTTCCCAAGCAATGTTCAAGGATCAATACTGATATAGATAAATTTATGTAATACTACATTATTTAGTTGTCCTAATATTAAAAAAAAATATGTTGAAATAATGAGAAATGCCTGTCCTGACATTCACCAAAACTTTTGGATGTGATTCTTTGACGGAAAAAAAAAAAAGGGAATTTGAAATATTGCAATTTCCATATGGAAATGCTAAACAATACCAGAATCCTGCCTATCTCAATATGTTACTGCCAAACTCAAGCTTTCACAACAGTGAATCTAGCTTAGAAAAGCATGAGATTAAATTAAAAACCAAAGGCAGTAAGTAGAAGAATTAAATAGACATTATAATGCATATATGTGTGTGTGTGTATGTGTGTGTGTGTGTGTGTACATATGGTACACATTATATATTATATGTAAGTATGTACATACACCCACTTTATATGATGTATATAATGTATATATTTTATATGTATAGGTACACATTACAAAATGATAAATATTCTCTAAAATACATTTTAGAGTTTGGTACAGTTTTGGGAAGGAAATGTAAGCTTCTAAAAAAAATTTTTTTCCCAATTGATTCCTCAGAAACTCTTCAAATAAAAGTAACAAGATTTGATTGATAAAGGTAATCAGATGCCTTAATAAGCTTTATCAATCTTATACTTATGCATTGCATTAATTAGGGAAATATATTCTGCATTTTATGAGAGCAAAAATGAAAAAAAAAAATTGGTAATTTTTTCTTCACACATATATCTTGTGTATGGTAAAAAAAGTTATGTCCAAATGGGTATATGCTAATATGCTATAGGCTTTCAGTACCTGTACCAAGCAACTTTGTACAGGTTTAAATCCTACTGAAATAAATTATTTCAGTAATAAATAAATAGGCATTCTATCTTTTAAACCACTCCTTCTGGTGCTTGAACACAGGTACCAGGCATGAGGAGAAGGAGCAGAAAGCTGAAGTGAACTGGTGAAGGATAAAAAGGTGGGCAGAAGTGGAACAAAATCCCCTATAATCTTAAAATTTTGTTCTATACTTTTGTTTGAACCATGTACCTATTCCCTCCAAAGTGAGAGGTCAAGGGGTAAATCAGTGCCTTCACCTGAAAATAACAGAATAAAAAAAAAAGGCAGAAAGGAAGACATTCAGTCTTAAGAATGGAAAAAAAATTGTAGCAGAGCTAGGCCTAGATTTCTGTTAAAAGATTATACTTTCTTTTTTCCTTAAGAATTTTTAAATTACGTTCTTCATTGTAGTAAGACAACAATTTAGACAATTACCAGAAATGCCAGATACGTAGCAAACATTCTAGGTGGCCTCAGTTCATATATTAAAGTCTAATGCTTTTATTTCTAATGATGCTTGTCTGGGATAACTGAGGCAATATGCATTAACCTGAGGTGCTTTTAGGTGTGTGGGGTTCCAGTGAATTTGTTGCTTTATCTATAAAATCCTAAAGATGAGATTTTTGGAGTTAGATTATTTTTTTTAATTTTCTGAAGCAATATTATGGCTTAGGTATATTAACTTCAGGAGATGTCTTTATTGGAAATTTCTTTCAGGGGTAGGTGAGAAAGCATTCAACAGTTTTTTTGACAAAGATTTGATAAACCATGAAAGATACTTGTACATATTTTCATGTACATGTACTTATAATTGTGCCTGTAGGATAGATACAGGTTAGGTATGTATATATAGGATACAATATATCGATATATAGGATATTCCGGTTGTGCCAGATGCAGGTGCTGGCAGGAGCAGTGAGGATCTGTGGGGCTGTGACGAGAATCTGGTGCTACCCCTTGCTGTACACAGCCAGCTCCAAGACAAGGCCCAGGCTAAAGAGGAGACGAGCATGAGGAGGGGGCAGAAACAGAGAGAAGCTCTTACAACTGACTGCAGCCCCTAATTCCCCATCCCTCTAAGCTGCTCAGGGAGGAGGAGGTAGAGGAATTGGAAGTGAAGGAATGAAGGTCAGCCTGGGGAGAAGCTGGAGGAGAGGAACATATTTTTGATTTTGTTTTTGTTCCTCATCATTGAATTGTGTAATATGGACAATACCTGAAATTAACTTTCCCCAAATCAAGATAGTTTTGTACATGGTGGCAATTGACTAGCAAGCTCCCTGTCTTCATCTCAATCTGTGAGTTCTTCTCTCTTATTTTGCCCCACTGTTCGATTGAAGGGAGTGAGAGATTGGCTGGATGGGTGTGTGGTAGCCTGCCAAAGTCAACCCATCACATCTTTGTAATGAAGACTAGAAAGGATAATAAAATATCAACCTGAAAAATGTTTAAAAGGCTTGTTTTAAAAGACTAATTTCAACAGCACATTGGAGATACATGTTTTAACTGAAAATCCTAGTTAATCTATTTGTTGGCAAGTATCTTTCTGTCTTCTGTTTATCTCTGTGTACAAGGTACTACATCAGAAGTTGTCATTTTGTGGAAAACTAGAGCTTCTGCAGAGGAATGAGGACCCACCTGGAATGATTGTGTCATAGTGACTCATGTCTTTGGATAGTGATTTTCCAGTGATACTGGAGTTATTTGACAGTGGAAGGCAGTCCTGCTCAGAAAAGCTGTGTTGTTGTTATTGTTCTTGTTGAGGCACCTTCAAATTAAATACTCGTGTTGTCTTCCATCAACTCTGCTGCTGAATACATTGAGGAATAAGCAGTAAGTTGTATATACAGTCCCAACAAAGCTGTAGGTGATGGGGGAGTAGAAACTACTACTTTTTCATCACTAAAACTATGGAAAGACCAGGGAAACAATAAAAGCACTTTTTATACTGGCTAGTTTTTTTCTTATAATATATTACTAAAACCTCTGCAAACAATCTTCCAAGTTGTTACTGATGAGCTCTTAAATATTTAAATATTGTATATTTATTACAGTCTGTAACTATTTGAGAAGAAATAAACCTTCCCAAATACTTGAAGGATAAGCATTCAAGTTTTTCAAGAAAATATTCTGTGGTCTTTATAATGATTAAGAACATAATGCATTCATTAATTATACAATATATTAATCAAAAGTTGTGCTGTATACTGTGACAGCTAAGTGCATATACATTTTAACAAAAAAAAGTCCCTGGCCATAAAATCAGAGCTATGCTAAAAAATTGTTTTCCTTTTTACAATTTAAGAGACTAGTCTATGAATCTGCACATTAGAAATATGTCAAATGTTTCCTTTTTTTTTTTTTTTTCTTTTTAATTCATGAGTAGACTTGGCAGCAGATATCCAAGGCCCACCCCCATCCACTCTTGTTATTAGATAAAATCTTATAGCTAGAATTAGAATAAAAAGAGGGAAACATCACTCCCATTCTTAAAAAGGGGAGAAAGGAAAATCCAAGGAAGACTGTCTGTCTGAGAAGATCATGGGGTGGATACAGCTAGAAGATGTGGTGAGGCACACAAAGGACAACGAAATTATCTGAGAGAGCCAGCATAGCTGTTGGAGAGACAGAAATGTTTGACAAATGAAGATTGACCAAAGTAATATATTTAGACTTCTGTAGGGCCTTTGATATGGTCCCACATGACATCATTATCTCCAAATGGGAGAGACATGGACTTGAGCAGTGGACTACTTGGTGCATAAGGAATTGCCTGGATGGATGCAGCCAGAATTGTGGTCAATGTTTCCATGTCCAGGTGGAAGCCACTGACAAATGTGTCCTTTAGGGCACCTGTCTTGGGTCTAGTCTTCTTCCATATTTTCATGTGTTATACAGATGGTGGGATCAAGCACACCCTCAACAGGTTTGCAGATGATGCCAAGCTGAGTGATGCAGTTGATACACCTGGCAGATGGGATGTCATCCAGAGAGACCTGGACAAACTTGAGAAGTGGGCCTATGGGAACCTTATAAGGTTCAACAAGGCCAAGTGCCAGGTGCTGCACTTGATTTGGGGCAGTCCCAAACATGAGTACAGACTAGGAGAGGAAGTCATTGAGAGTAGCCTTGTGGAGAAGGACTCAAGGTTGCTGCTGAATAAGAGGCTGGGCACAACCCAGAAATGTGCACTTGCAGCCCAGAAAGCCAAACTTGCTCCGGGCTGAATCAAAAGCAGCACGGTCAGGGGAGATGATTCTGCCTCTACTCTGCTCTGGTGAGACCCCACCAGCTGCTTCATCCAGCTCTGGGGCCCCCAACATAAGAAGTACATGGACCTGTTGGAGCAAGTCCCGAGGGGGGCTGCGAAGATGAACGATGAGAGCACTGCTTCTGTGAGGACAGGCTGAGGCAGTTGAGGTTGTCCAGCATGTAGAAGAGATGGCTTTTTGGAAGAGATTATAGCAACTTTTTAGAGCTTTAAGGAGGCTTGTAAAAAGGAGCGAGAATAACTTTTTATATGGGCAGATAGTGACAGAACAAAGGACAATGGTTTTAAACTGAGAGAGGGCAGATTTAGATTAAAAGTCAGGAAGAAATTATTTACTCTGCTTTAGGAAAAAGTCCTTTTTAGAGTTGTGAAGCACTGGAACAGTTCCAGAGAATGTTGGCTGACCCACCCATGAAAATGTTCAAGGCCAGGTTGATGGGGACCTGAGCAGCCTGAATGTAGTAAATGGCATCCTTACATGTCAGGGTGTGGATTTGGGTGATCTTTAGAGTCCCTTGCAATCCAAACCATTCCATGGTTCTATAAGTTACACATTGGTGCTGAGCCTAACCTATAGGACACTTAAGTACAGTAATAGTGATGACAATGACTAGCATAGAAAATTGAGGAACCTCAGAAAGAGTAATTTAAGGAGTGCAAAACTTATCAGAAAATTTGTCTGCAGAGAAGATAAATTCAACATTTTCATTAAAAAACCATGAATCTTTGCAGACATCGCACATTTTTCACTTGCAGACTCTAGCACAGTATGTGTACATCATACACATGAAGTATATATATAAATATATTCATATATATACATATATAAGGAATTCAGTCCAGTGATCCAGTAGGTTTATTGGGTTGAAATATTTTCATTTTAGCTCACAATGTACTGTTTAATTAGCCTGTTGACTCTATGGAAACTACTGGTGTTTGTGGAAGTATATCAGAGAAGGTTTTGTTTTCACAAAAAAAAATATATTTGAAAAGAGAAATTATTTCAACAGAAATCAAGTAATACCTCAGAAATACTAATATTCAAAGATCTTTGGGGACAAAAATATTTAGCAATCAATTAGCAGAAACTTCATCACATTGTTAGATGTAAGGTAGATGGTTATTTTGCAAGGTTGCTAAATCAAATTCTTCAAAGAAATTTAACAGCTTATTGAAATGTAGTTATTAAGTTTGACATTCAGGATTAAAAAATATTTTAAAGGTAAAAGATTGTTGTTCTTTGTTCATAGAATTGCCTTACTTCTGGTAGTTCTGCAAGTTTATTTTTATAGCAGGTGATACTCTTACAGGATCTGGAATATAGAAAGGCAAAGACATTCATGCTTTGAAATATACTTTGAAGTCAAAGTTGAAAATATAGAAAACAGAATAGAATAGAAAAATAGAATACAGGAAGAAATAGGGATTTTTTTTCCCAATTGTATTTATACTACAAATATGCAAAGTGTGGGGTGGGTTTTCTTTCCTTCCCATTGTTAAAAATCCCTAGAACTAATTAATCATGTTGCAGTGAATGTCAAATGTATGCTTTCTTTGATTTGAGAAGCCCTGCCATTACAATAAGGACCCTGGACAGGAGAAATTATTGTCTGGGCATTATATTAAAGCTTATGCACCACCTGGTGGTTTTGAGAGATGGTTCTGTGCCACATGAGTTAGATCTGAACAGCTGGTTCCCAAGGTCAGAGACAGTCCAGCTCTAAAAAAACACAATAACAGTGTAGAATGTGTCTGTGTGTCTGGCATTACTTGATAGAGAGGATAGATAAGATGAGCTCTGAATTCACATAGAGATCTTAAGTCTAGTGCTTTTGCAAATATTTTCTTTTTTCTGGAGCTTCTGTTATTTACAGGTGACATAATCATTCACTGACCTTTCCTCCTCCTCCTCCTCCTCCTCCTCCTCCTCAATCTCCTTTCCACAATTGCACATGTCCAAGATTGATTAAATTAATAATCTCAACCAGACTTATTCCACTAGTTTCTTATCTGTGAACCATTGTTTGGAATTGTGTTTTTTCATCCAAATGTTATTATTCTCACTGATTATCCTCTCTGTTTTTCAGTTCAGTATCTGGTTATATATACTTACAAGATATGCCCTATTTCCTTTCCTAATTATCTGGTAAGCAAGTAAGAGGACATGAATAACAGTTTTACCATGCAACAAGAATACCTAGAGCCATCACCTTACTTTAAGACGTGCTAAGTAATCAACAAAAGGCGATGTGCATTACTGTCTTCAGTCAAATACACACAGAGAACTGTTGTTTTCCCTTCTCTAAGACTATATTGGAAATGTCTTTCTGTGCTGGCAACATCATGCTGTTTATTCCTCACAGTAAAGCTCATTTTTCTCCCTCTTCTTGTCTTCCAGCCCCACTTTCTTTATTCCACCTTAGAGTCTTCTTACTCAGTTTTCCTTCCACAACTCCAGACAAGGTGTGGTTTGGGTTTCTATTTTGGCTTGGTTTGGTTTTGGTTTTGGAACTGAAGCAAAGCACTTTTAAAAATAATTTCAGACAAAAAAAATTTTCTTCCCTAAGCACATAAAAATGTTAAATTAAAATTAGAAAAACAATAGGATGAAATCTTCAAAAATATTTCTCCAGCTTAGTCTGCATGAAGATGGTGAACTAGTAAGACAGAGGTAAAGACAGATAGAATGTGTTTGAAATAGACCTGTATATAAATCAGAAGTTACCAGAATATATTTTCAGGCCAGCTATGTGGTAGATGCTAAAGCAAAAAACAAACTCAAATTATCCTGCACATATTCTTCAGGGAAATCCATAGAAAATTAATTCAGATAAGTGCAGAACCCAATCAGTAATTTCTCAATAATTTCAAAGCCTTGATTTCTTTTATTCTTTAATTCTGCATTCTAATATTTTTAAAGTGTTCTTCATGCAGAGACATGTATTACAGCTTAGTTGTGCTTCATGTTGAGAATCTAAAAAGTATTTCTTCAGCTTTTAAGTGCACTTTTTGTCTGGGATGGAAAAAGTAAACTCAGTACTAGTTTTATTGCAAAGCATTCATAGTTATTGCCTTTGTATGTTTTATGCAGAGTTTGCTGACTGTTAAAATCTCAGGAAACATAGAAAAGTATGAAAGATACTCTTCTGAGACAAATCATGGGACCATATATTATTCTAACAGTTTATTTTTGGAGCCACAAACCATTTCAAAATAAGGCTATTAATTTTTTTTTATAACTTCGTTGCAATTTATTTCAAGATTGAAAGAAGTTATATGATAAATCAGGTGTCATGCTGGTTTTGTATACACCATACTTTAGTAAAATAAACAAACAAACAAACTGGGCTGGTATACAACAAACCTTTTGTTCTACAGGACTTTTTGATTGTTGCTTTGGATTTCTTTTAAATTACAAATCAAATCTATCTTAGTAGCAAACAACTTCCTCTGAACATTTGCAAAGTTAGTGTGACTTTTACTCCCCTGCCTTGTGTTCCAGATACCACAAGTGCCAACACATGGGAAAAAGACAGAGGGTAAATATAGAAGTAAGGCTCAGATGATGCCATTTACATGAGCTGTAGTGCCTCAGTTAAGGGTCCAACAATACTATGACTTTCAGATAAAAAGGTATCAGAAAGAAGAAGAAAAGAAGGTACTATTCCATTGTCTAATTTTTTTGGATACCAGGAGACACTGTTGAATGATTTGCCTGCCTGGTAACCTTTGAACATATATAATATACCATTTTCTATTTGCAGTTGCCTTCAGCAAGGAGTGCTATTGAACAATGGCTTATATAGTTTGAATCTAGATGCTACTACCTTTACTGGAGGTAAACAACAGTGTTTTATAGATACTTTTTTTTTAATAGGATATGGGAGAAAATAGATTTATTCCATTGTAGAATGATTTAATGGATTTTTCCTCTGCTCTTTTGCTCCTATCAGCATTTGCATATTTTGTACCTCTTGGTATGAAACTCTCCAAACACCAACCTGTTCCTCCGTATGTTAAATTAGTTTCATTGTTATATTTGTGGAAGTAGATTTATTTTTTGTCATGCACCTTTATTAATCTATAATATTTTTCATGTCTCATTTTGTCATTCTGTTGTTTGGGTCCCTAAGAGCCTTAAATGATTCTTTGCAATTTTCCTTGTTCTCTTAAATATCTTCATCAACAAACCAGCTCACCTTGCTGCTTGCCTTTTACCCAGGTTATTGATGAGGATATCAGACAACACAGGGCCAGAACCAGATAGAACAGAGGCTCTGGAGGGATTCCATTGATGACAAGCCCTACCAACACCCCTCCATTATGCAAAATAGCTCTTTGCGTCTATGGTCTGAATTCATATCTTTAAATGAAGTGGCTGCTTATTTTTCTTAAAAGCCTGAGGTAAAGAAATTTATCTTAAAGTATTTTGGAAATCTAAGGAAGACATGAGAACTTGGTCACTCTCATCCAAATGTGCTGAAAAGTCAGGTGACTCTACAAATTTTGCAACATCAGCTTCTGTAAAAGAAAGAGCTGCTGTCCCTTCCCAAGTACAGTATTCACAATTTTTTTCCTTATTCTTTTTTTCTTTATCTTTATAAATACATATTTATAAGTCTGAAGTTTCTTAAATCCTTTTGAAATCTTTTGTGAAAAACTAACATTCATATTTGCCTCCCTTCAGCCCAGATCTATCAACTAATTTTCACTGAGAGGTTATATATCATCATTAGCATTCATTATTTTTCCTTCCTTGAGTTCTTGTTAAGCTCTTAAGTGAGTGTGTTTGGATTCCAATGATAGTTGTTGTGTGACTAGTATGTGTTATTGAATGTTAGTATTACATTCCCTCAAAAGGCTGGCATATATACTTTGCATCCATTTACCTACAGACCAAGGACAGAGATCCTTTCTAGCTTATACAGTGTTTTATAAGATTTCAGGGCTCATTTACATCCAGTCAGGGAAGTAGAGAATGATGTTGGGAAAAAGTAGCCTCTCCCCATACACGCACAGGCACCCAAACCTGGAGAGGGGAAAAAAAAAATGCAACGTTCTGCTTGCTCAAGTTCTAATTGTAGCTCTCTAACATGTGTACTAGATACTGTCAGTTATTTTTAATTACATAAAAATTGACATAATAGAAAACCAGTTTGAGAGTCTAGCTATAGCTAAGAGAGCTCCTGTTGATGTGTGGGATAAGCTCCCTTTCTGTGCACTGTACCTTTTCTCAATGGAATAATTTATTGTATTCTGGTGTAATTTTCTGCCTTCAGGTGTAATTTAAGCAGTGAACATGTTTCTGTAGACACACACCCACACTATATGGATTTTTTTTTGTAGTTAAAAAGATGAGAAGCAGAGAATTAAGTGAAATAGTGGTATTGGATCCAATTCATTCTGCATTTAAATGTAAAAGAAAAATGAAATTGCTCTATCTATTGTAAGTGGATTGTCTTCACAGTCTCATAAAGATGAATTCCCTATTTTACTTGTACTCTGTGCAAAAAAAAGCATGAAAAATAACTGCAGGTGATTTCTGAGTCACAATTACAAAAAAAAAAAAAAAAAAGAGAAAATAATTTCTAATTTATTTATTAGTTTACTAAAACATCAATTTCCAAAATAAAAGAATACAAAAACTATTGGTTTTATTAATTGAAATAATTGCGGGGAGGGGGAGGAGAAATAAAGTTTACAACACTGACTAGCCAACAATAAACTTCTGACTTTGTGTCACTAGTGAGTTTTCTCACATGAGAAAAACTCATGTTTTTTTGAAGATGACCTGCCTAGAAATAACAAAATTTCATAGGGTTTTGGACGATTTATCATCACATATAATTGTTCTGGATTACATTTTTTTTTCATTCATTCCATGACTTTTGAAATCATTTTTTTTAGAATTCATTTCATAAGTAGATTTTTCACTCATTATGCACAGAATGCTTAAATCTGGTAGCTCATTTCAGGTTCAAAGTACTCCATTTTGCAAGGCAAGTAGAGAGTGAATAGGTAAATCTCTTAGTAATCCTGAAGGCCAAGTTTGACACATTAATTATATAACAATTGATATAAGACTGCTGCAGGGGGCAGCTCTGAAAGGAGCAGCATGATGGGTGTAACCAATATAAAGTAAAAATTAGAGCTGTAAAACCCTTGAAGGAATACTTACTTTTTTCATGTGAAATCTTTTTTCAACATGAAACACTGTGACTTTTACCCCCTGTATCCGTATATATGCATGTACATGCATATATATATACATATACATATACACATATACATCATATATATACATAGTTATATACATATTTACTTATTTATTTAAAATTGAATACTTGTTGAAATCCCAAAGTGAAGGAAACAGGTTGGAAGGAACAAAAAAATATTTTGACAGTACATATTTTTTCTCCTACTGTATTGACTACATATATGTTTCTGAAGTTATACAGATTGAATATCATGTCCAAAGAGAAGCAGCAGAGTGAGTTTATTAACCTCTATTGCATGAGCATATGATTGCTTACGAGACTAACTAATGTTTCTAGTAAGAAAATAAGTAAAGTCAAAAATTAATTTGTGTGGCAATCTGAAGTTTGATGACATCTTTTAAAAGCCAGGAATTATATTGAATAGTTTATAAAACTTAAACTAAAATACTGAATTTTTAACTAATAAAGTTTTGTGTTGGGAGCTGTCCTTTTTGCCAGATTTGTACAGTGCCAAGCAAAATGAAATTTGACTGTAATATCATTATCAAGAAATAACATTAGTGCAATAGGTATCCTTTTGTATCAATTGAGAAATGGATGTGCTTCTTGTGTGCATGTAGTTGTTTGTTCACTATACTTGTGCATCCTGTTAGAAAAATTTACACAATAAAATGACTTCTATCTCAAATCCATTTGTTAGTATTAAAAGGAGAACATTTCTACCATAATAGTTTATATTTTTCTGTTTGTTCATGTTCAGTGACAGAAAATCAGAATTTTACTTACAATTTTCTCAAGTAAAATTCTTAAATATGCATACGTATTTTTTAAAGAAATTGAGTAAATAATCAAGACTCAGTATAGTGCTTTGGACTTACTGAAATCCTAAGGAAAGTCAATTTTTTAGGAACAGTTCATAGGCCTGACTAGCACAAAAAATACTGGTTCAGATTCAGAAATGCTGTGCTCTTCATCAAAACTTAGGGCATTTTTGCCTATCTATATCCACTAAAAATCTAGTCTAGAGTTTTATACATAGAGAAAAGATGAAGGAGAAAAATTGTCTTCCACTTTACAACTTCTAAAAAGAGACAAAAAATTGTGACCACTCATACTTTTACCTGAAACATCCTTTCCTATACAGAAATAAGCTCAAAAACCAATAAAAAGTATGTTAAACAGCAGATTAACTGTCTCTCCCTTTTTCATAGCTTTTTTCTGAAACAACTTTCACGTCCCTAAATACTAGACTGCCTTTAAGCTACGTGTTTTTTACACATATAAGAGGACAGTAAATAAAATGTCTTTTTAATTGTCCAGGTACCTCTTTTTCCTTTTCAAATGTTTTCTTTTCTCGTCTGCCATCTACCAGGACCCTCAGAAGACAAATTGGATTTTAGGATTAAAGGGAAATGAAGGGTCAGAAATAATGCTGTGTGCTTTATCTGACTACTTTTGCAGCCCAAGCTGTGTAAACAAATCAGGAAATTTGAAGTCTTTGAAGAAAATAACACAACAAACACTGCCTGAGTATATAGTGTATCTAGTTGGCCAGCTCAATTATAAAGAACTATTGTGTGCCCAGCAAACATGGAAGAACAAAAATGAAAATGCAAGTCAGTGCTTTTGGGGTGTTTTGGTGGTTTGGGTTGGTTTATTTACAAACAGGGCAGGTAGCTCACGTTGAGACTGTTGGTTAACACAGACCACTGGCTTGGGGTCCAGTCGGGGAATTCTTTCCAGCAAGGCATACCAATGCTAATGAAATATGGCATATAAAGCTGTGAATCGACAGCAAGAGCCATTCTCAAACCACCAGGAAAAGGCAGTTCCACTCCTCAAACCTAGGGGGTAAGACGAGAGACACCATGAGGGAGCAAACCTGGCAGCGGTGCAGGGAGGAGGTGCAGATGGCAACAGTGAGATAATTAAAAGACAACCTGGAGAAAACAGTGATAGAAGCAACACTTTATCCACATCAAGAGATTTAACCCAGAAAGAGTACCCTAGCGCAGAAATTAAGCCCTGTGACTGGAGAGTTATTTGGAAGAGCTATTTATTAGCTACTGTTTAGATTTAGTGCTTTCACAATGCAATTACTGATAAACTAGAGTCTTTGCCAAATCAGTGTGTAACAAATGTGTCATTAGAAGTTGCAAACAACCCCATCACTTTGTTCCTAGAAAAAGATGATTCATCTTCAAATGGTTGACAATCTTGTTTAGCTGTTATAAGAGTGGCAAAAACTGACATGCTATAGCTATTTAAATGCAAAAGAAAAATTAATGCTTGTTTCTTTATAAAAAGTTAATGTAATTGAACTTTTAATCATTCTTACCAATTTATCACATGTGTTTTCTTTATCTATTTTATTAGTTTCTGCTATCAATGTTTTTTTTCTCTTGTTTTCACAAAATATAGCAAGTGGTTATTTTTCATGATCTGTGATATCAGCCCATAATTCATTTCTAGCTGTTCTCAGTAAGCGAGTTGTTGGTTTATTTTATGTTTAAAATTCAGAGAAGACTGAGCCTAACAAAAATTTTGGTACTCAATCACACGTTTATGTATTCAGGCTGTCTTTTTTTTTAAGATAAATTTTTCAGGCACTATATTCTTTATAACTCATCTACCAGGTTTTACTCTATTCTGCATGTTGTATAACACAAGGTTTTTTTCCATTGGATTGTTTTTCCCTTAGCAATTCCACAATGGTTCTGTGGCAGCTTCTACAGTCTCTGTCATGGAAAAAGAATATGTACTTACACAGGTGTATCAGGTTGATTTGGGGTTTTTGGGTTTATTTTTTTTGTTTGTGGTGTGGGGTGTATTTTTTTTTGTTGTTGTTGTTTGGGTTTTTTGTTTGTTAGTTTTTTTTGTTTTGGGTTTTTTGTTAAATAGAGCTGAAATTAGGAAATCCTTAATCCTTTTCATCATTTGCCACATCAAATCATAGTCTGAGACTCATCTAATTCATCCTTTTGAAGGCACTCAGCCTTGCCAGAAGGTCAGAGTTCACACTTCTCACATCTTTTTATGCCTTACTGGTCTTATTTCCAACTTACTTAAAGGTAAACTTGTCTCATTTCCAGTTGTACCTCCAGTTGTACTGGTTTTGCACACATCTCTGCCTGTCTTCATGTATCCCCAGAAATCTTCACAATAGACACTTTTAATTCGCTGACATGTAATGAAAGAAAAACTGAGCATAAAATATATATTTTTCAGTAATTTTTTCATAGATGTTACCAGTTACTAACTAAAATTAAAGCCAAAATCTACAAACCTAAAGCACCAGTATATTTTCACACGCAAACAAGGCTTTAAACAAGTCCTAAAAAAAATCTGTTCTAGAAAGTGAATGAGAGATACATTGTCCTAGAGATAGGATCTAAGTGCTATTATGTTATTAATTCAGGCTGTTCACCATGAGAAAAACTTTCAGAATTTGACTTGATCAGGAAAGCAGTTGTGAGCTGTGCACTGGCATCATGCATTGTAAAATGGGAAGAAGTTATAGCAACACAAAAAGAAAAAATACTAATGAAAACAGATAATTAGTGTGAAATATCTAGTTAGGGTACACTTCTGCACAATTTTCAAGCTTTAAAACGTGCTACATTAAGAAACCTGATACAGTTTTTAAAAAAGGACTTACACATTTTTTGTTCTGACTAGGACAAAAGATGGACATTTGAAAAAAAGTTTAAATAACAAATAAAATAACATCCACAAAATTATTTAGAAGAGCCATTTTTGTTGGTTTTTGACACGTGTGAATGAAAGAATATGAAAAAAACCCTCACAAATGCATAATCTCTTATTAGCTAAACTAGGCAATAGCAATGATTCAATCACATCTGTTATTCTTTAGCATTATATTCAGTGGGGAAAAAAAAAGAACAAAATAAAAAATAATTTTACTATCATGATTTCAGGGCACAGCTCATCATTTGCAAAATTTTTATTCCCAAGTTCTAGAATTGTGCAGGTGGCAGTACTTACATTAGAAATGGCCTGAGAAATGGATCTAGGCTATACTATAAGGCAAACCAAAAGGGGTTATTTAGTTTCTCTCAGAGGCAACAGCAAGAAAAGTGTCAAGATAAGTAAACCCAGCATTGTTCTCCCATTTTTCTTTGCCTTCAAGCACTATACTCATTTATGTAATTTACTGTCAATTCTAAAGACAGGCAATGATGGAACAGCATAGGTAAATATCACAGTCATACAGGAGATAGGTCAAAGATTTTTTTGCCCAAACATTGTTCCATTATTTTTACATCCAAATCTTTGAAACAGTTATATTAAGTAGATAGATAATCTTATTTGAAGACAATAGGAAGAAAATTACTGTTTATGCAACTGAGCTACAATACAGCACTGCATGTTCTATGTCTTGTACACAACTGTTCTCCCTTGCAAACGAAGGACACATTTACTTTTTCCATTTCTCCAGCAAGTTGTGGGAGTTTTTGGTTTTAGGGTTTTTTGTTTGTTTGTTTTCTTTTTTTCGTTTTAAAAACTTTGTATGAGGTGGGGCTTTTTTTACTATTTCAAGGGAAATTACTTAGGAGGGCATAACAATATGGAGTATTTGTTGCTAACTTAAAAGATTCTATTCTTTCTTCATGGTTTATATTAGCCAGAGAGAAGAGTCATTCCAAGCCTTACAAATCTTTCTAGGAAAATAGAGTGATCTTTCAAAATTTACTATTGAATTAGTGAACAGCAAATAGTGGTGTTCTTATTAGTGTTGTTCATACTACTAACCTAATGGTAAAGCCAATTCTGCTGTGTGGCAAGATGTCAACTCCTTCAACATTGTGTCAGAAGCCAACCATGATCATGGAATAAGAAAGTCCATTACTTTTTTGAACAAAAAGTGGTTCCATTTGAGGGAACTGTATCATGTTCTCTGTAGTTGTGTGTTTCGATGGGAGCAACTGTATAGCTGTGATTGTTGCCAACATAAGGAATGTCACAAAATTATAAGACATTTAAAATTTGAGATTCTTCTGATTAGAAATCAGTGTTTGGTTTAGGCATATGTTACATGTTTCAGATACACCATTGGAGAGAGTTTAATATCAACCATTTCATAAATGATCCAGTAGGGTCATACTTCATGGTGACCCCTGGAAGAAGTATGTGTTTATGTCTTTGCCATTTACCCACTCAGTTTCCTATCCTGTTGGAAATTAAGAGCTCTAAATTCTCCAGAAAGCTGTTTGTAGTCAATGAGAACCTGAGAAGACTGTGACAGGATGTTGGCAGCTGCAATTCCAACCTGTCCACTGCAGGAGGACCCCATCCTCTCTTTCAGAATCTCTCAGTTTTGATTGTGGGCTGACTGTTTTTGGGGAGAAAAGGGGGAATTGTACTAAACCATGTTTATCATTGTTTTGGCATCAAACCCTTTCTAAAATTTGTATTTTTGTATGTAAATAGCATTTTGCCTCTTCCAGACTACTTTATGTCCCCTACCAGAGCCATCTTCTGTCATCTTTATTGATAATTTTCTAGCTTCAGAGTGATATTTTTACTAATGATGAATTAAACCACATCATCTTCCAAACAATTCCAAGCTGCATAAAAGTTCATACTGAGAGCCAAATTTGAAGTGTGACATTTGTGGCTATTTCTTGAAGGGCCTGGCATTTCCTGTAGGACAAGCTGCTCTTTAGAGTCTAGCTGATAAATGTGACATCAGTCAATTAAAGAAAAAATAACAGCGATGTGTAATCACAGAAATTACAATGTACTCATGCAACCCAAAGTATTCTAGATGAGAAAAATATTAACTATTAAAATCAAAATTACATTCTGTGACAGAAACTATCTAGTTTAGAATTGGATGTATAATTGTGTAAGAAAACATAATTTTTACAACTAACTAACATGCATTTAAAAGGAAAGAAACAAGGATAAACCTGTTAACACTTTTGAAAATTTTGGAAGAAATTAATCAGAGATCAAAGCCCTCTGATGCTGTTGTCAAAACAGGATGTAATTATCCATGTCAAAATAAGGAAGACACCATTTTTAGCTCTAGTTTTCCCATTTTAAGCTTGTACTTATTTGTCCTTTATGATTTTATAAACTTGTCTAGTGGAACTTTTTAGTAACATTTACTAAACTTTTAGTAAATGTTACTTTTAGTAACATTTACATTTACTCCTTAGTAACATTTGTGCCAAAGCATGTACCTGTACATCAAAATTTGTCTGATTTTCTCATTAGAGGAATTCAGACTTTTTCTTAGTATTTCACTATGTAACAAATTTCCAGTACCTTGGATCATCCCCATGGGCAGGTGCAGCTGCAGAACTTACCAAACTGTTGTATAAATTATCTTTAAAATAGCTTTATACAGGTCATATTTTCTTCTGGAATTTTAGCAGATCTTCCCTTTATTCCAGTACACCTGAGGCAAGTTGGATTTTTAATTAGTTCATTATGCTATATGCAGGAATCATCTGGTTATCTTCTCTTAAATCCTTTCCATACAGTTTAGAACACTCACTCTTTTTCTTCACTAATTTTACATGTGTTCTTGATTTATACACATAGGATATAGCAAATGATATAAGGGTATATGTATCTCAAGTGCACCTAATTTTCCTAAGAGTCTTAATATCTTTGTAAAATGGCCTCCACTTAGAATTATTATGTCAATGACTTTGTGTCATCTGAGTTATAAAAAATTCTTTTTTTTCCAGATAGCTCACGTAAATATGCATAAATATGTTCAGAATATTGATTTTCATTTCCCCAGAAGGACCATATTAAAATATTTCAAGTGAATTATTCTTCCTCTGCAAATACATTTTGAGGTCTATCAATGAGAACATATCAGTCTTGTCATAGGCTGAAACAGAGACAGTAAGCACTGCCAGTGATATTATTTTTATTTTGGTATTTAACCCAAATGGCTCTAGATACTTCGGGGAAGCTAAAAAGAGGAAAAATTGGTTTACATTTTCCTGTCCATTAAAGAATGAAGACATCAGCAATCTAAATATCCTCCAAGCAGGAAACCTAAGAGACAAAGATGTCATATACAGGGTGCTGTTACTTTTATCAGAATTGCATTGTTCTTCATATGAATTATTCCTTAATAATTAAAATAAAACAAGTACTTCTGCCTCTTTCCATAGGGAATTGAGAAGAGCCATCAGGTTTCTTTATTTTTAAGAGAAAATATTTATTGATGAAGATCAGCACAGATACTTGGATAGATTATTATTGATCCAGATCTATAGGTCAGATGATGTGGATGTTATTTTCAGACTAGAGCTAGGACAATGCCTCTGGTTTAAAGATCCTATAGACTTCATTAGAATGCAGCCTTCTAGCCTGGCATGGACTCAGCGTCAACAAATTCATTGATTCCTCATTGTCATTTAAAATGCAGTTCTAAGATAAAAAAGTAATGATTTCTTTTGTCCTTACAAAGACTTATAAAGCCAGGGGAAAAAAAAAAAAAGCTCTAATCAGTTTATGCCATTTTTAGATATATGCATTTTTGCTGCTTCCCCTCCAGAGCTAGAACTGTAAGGTTGCTTTGCTTTGCTGTACCTCGTTTCAATTGGTAAGCACAGGTCAAATGTAAACATGTTAATTATTGATCTCCATGACAACATTCCATTACCTATCTAAGCCTAAAATAGCTTATCAAATTGAGTAATCTCAGTAGGGTTTTTTGACTATGAGATCCAATAACAGTGCCACATAGTGAGAAACAATATAGCAATTCTATTATTAACTCACGTGGAGAAAAACAAGTATGAAACTGAATGCATTTACAGCAGATAAGAAAACTGTATTATTTACCAGTGTGTCTAATCAACCATGTTTGATAACATAAAGTAAGAATTCCCAACTCATTTAAAGAAAGATAAAGGAGAAATTAAATGTAAAGTCTTTATGTAGAACTCTTTCTATAACATCAGGTGGTTTTAGTCAACTGTGTGGATGGTACAACAATTGAAATGCTTGTCAAGTACATCTCACTCTCAACAGGAGGTTCTATCACTGGGCATAGAGGAAGATTTCCCTAATTAAGACAATTTTCATTTTCAATGTACTTTTTTCTATATTTCATAGAATACAAAATTTAAAATTACATTCTGCATTATACTAAACAGTTGACTGCTGAAAAAATAGGATGTGTCCCCCTAGATTTGCCAGAATTATATTGTTTTTCTGAATTGCTTTGACTAAACTAAAACAACAGATGTATCCAAAATATAATAAGCTGACATTTGAAAAAAAAGGAGCTGTGCTAAAAGAGCGTTGTTGAAAAGATGTATTCTTTAGGGATGGTAGCCAAATAGGTTACAGTTTGCATTTTGCAATATGACATTGCATGACAGTTTCTGTTACTGTGTTAGATGCTGATATAATTTGTTCAGTTTTCAAAGCTACGGT
Organism: Motacilla alba alba; assembly: GCF_015832195.1. Taxonomy (NCBI): domain Eukaryota; kingdom Metazoa; phylum Chordata; class Aves; order Passeriformes; family Motacillidae; genus Motacilla; species Motacilla alba. The sequence goes on from NC_052017.1 coordinate 75,022,181, forward strand.
TTGATCCAGTGACTTTACTGAGTTTGAGAGCACTACACAATTTTTATTTTTTTTAATCAGGACTTTTACTGTACTTATTCTTTCCCTGAAGCATTCAGGAAATTCCATTACTTTTTTCACTTTACTAATAGCCTTTAGTGAACTGGACTAGCCAATGTTTGTTGCAAATGAGAACACCTTAAATGTCTTGCTTTACCATTAAACTTTACAGAGCATGAACAAAAGGTGCACTGCCGTGACAGTGACAGTTTGTTTCAAAAATGAATGCAGTAGAAATTTTTCACTGTAACTAGTCTGAAATATTTTTAATTGCAAAATATAGTAAGAAGGAAGAAAAAAAAAAAAAGGTAGAGCCACACAGTCTTGTGCATAATGGAATGAGCAAGCCTAGAAGGTGTTATTGATCACAATATTGCTTGCATCAAATTGTTTTGGCTCAGCCTGCCTTTAAAAGCAGTTGTCACATTGAGTTCTCATCTGTCTTTGTCACTTTTCTTCATTTCATTAAGGTTCTGCCTGCAAGGTAAGGACAGGGTAAGTACACCGCACTGCAGTTTGATTCCTTAATTCCTTTAGAACCAACATCACTAGCTCTTTGGTAGTGAGCTCCCACTGGACTGTCACGCCCTGATTTTGGCAATGAACCTTCCAACTTGGAGGTATGGATCACAAAAAGCATCAAAATGCACTGTGAGTATTACAAGTTCCAGTGATGAATGCAAGTAAAGGAAGAAATTGCAATTTGCCATCTTCTATTTGCCACAGCTATTGCTTGAAAATATGTGTAAACTCAGGGGTCTCATGTACTTGGAATAGACAGATATTTAGAAACAGTTGGTTGTCAATAAGTCAGATATTTCTTCACAAGCCATAACACCTGAGAATTTTTCAACCCACCTGAGAATTAATGCTCAATTTTCAGACATAGTTTGGCAAATTTTGTCCTTTTGCCACGTATCTATTGATGAATGTTGCTTTACTTTCCCGTACAAGCCTTGTGTGGCCCACAACTGTGCCATTAAGGCAAAAGGTTGAATGGAAAATATAATAGTTGCTTCCTAACAAAAGATCTTCAATGTATAGTTTAGCAAATTAGAGACTGGGAATACTTATATATTACTGTTAATCAAATACTTTCAGACTGCAGGATTTTTATTCAGACAAGAATAACCATTTTGCTCTGCTTCTTTACTTAAAGAATTCACTCATACTGTAATCACACAAATAGGACTTTATTTCATTAGAGTTTAGGCATATAGAGATATTATATATCCATTATATATTATAGATATATGAGAGGTTAGGCATATACAAAGAACTTCTGGTAAGTCTGTTGCATGAAAATAAATATGTTGAAAAATTACATCTTCAAAGACAAGAAGGATTGTCAATGAAAATTTAAAGAGTCAGAAATATACATAGCTTTTTCCTATTCCTGAATTGTATAATGCTGTAAAGCCCAATCTTCATATATCCTTATTAATCATAATTAAATACACAACTGATTTGCTGCCAATGCACCCATTTCCCCTCTCCTGTTATCACCCTTTTATTTCTTATCCAAATTGTTGCTCACCTTTAATTCTGCTCTAGCTCACTTGTCTCCTGTAATTCTTTTTCACTTAACGCATGACAAAGATAATGAGGAATAAAACTATAAAAATGGTCACATAAACCATACTATTGCTTGTTGAGGCTGACAGGATATAATCTCCTGGAGTCCTGTCTATGATATAGAAACTGAGCCTGGTTATTTATTTTCTGACAAATGTTAACAAAAAGGAAACACTTTATTAGCTTTCTATGAAATTTCAGTTGAGCTTTAAGCAAATAAAACTCATTTCTGAGTCAACTAACAAGAAAGAGTGCAAATTTAAATGAAGTTTGGAGTTGATCATGAGCATGAATACAAACGATATTCTTAATGAATATTCTGGTTTTTGCTGTAACCACTAAATTGTTTTAAAGTCATAAGTGTATATTACCTCCACCACTAAAACACTGAGTGATACTTAAAAAATGTTACAGGAAGCACAGTAAAAATGACATGTGAAGCCATTATCACATATGGGTCAAAGAGAAGGAAGAAATAGGAAGGCTTGGTGGGGAGTACTTTGAGTGGGAAAGTATAATATTTTGTCATTAAACTTGAGCCAGATCTGTTATTATTCAGTTATGTTCATATTTTCTTTCATGTGACAGTAACAGTATTTTGATCTGTTTTCTTTGTGACATCCCTTTAAAAATCAGACCTAGAATATAGCCCATTTTCTTTGTCAAAAGAAGCTGTTTTTTAAAAGTCATGCATAAATGCTGTTTTCTGATCCTAAATAAGCCACAATGAGAAAGAACTTTTACTCCTTGAGTTTCTAAGAGTGATCTTGTCATTGCCAGCAGTTTTCTGCCCACGTCAGCCCATTTCCTGAATTTCTGTACATAAGAATGACAATCATGGTTTTCTGTAGTTGTCCAACAGTGTTTGAAATCTAGCGAGAAGAGATAATTATTTATTTTCTCCACCTCCCTGTTTCCCTTGCAATTTCTTTTTTTAAATACAAAGCTCACATAAAGAGGTTCATAATAGGAAAATTAATCCAAGATCCTAATTTGGTGGTGTGTATTTGATGTCCAGCTAGTGGAAAAGAAAAGTTAGTTTTAATTTTAGTTTCTATTTCTATTTTAGACTAGAAGGCAGAAACAACTTATTTAACAGTGGACTTCAAAAGGTTGTGCAATATGTAAATTGTTCAGGGATAAATCTTGGCACCAATGATGTCAAGAGCCAATTAGTCTTAACTTCTGCAATGATGAACTCCTTTTAAACTATGATAAACAGTAATATTTATGGCATGCTATGTAAAACTTTGCTGGAGCCGAATATGTGGATCCTGAGCTTTGGGAGGTGGTACTGATGGCAACATTTTTCATTCAGTGGAAACTGCATCATGAGTAAAATTCCTAGTGGCTGAGAAAAAGCACTGATATAAACATGGTGTGTCAGCATCAAGCCTGGTTTCTAGCTAAACTCTTAGTGTAAGTCAGTCAGAATGGACACTAAAGAGTTTTACTGATTTGTGCCACAGTTGCGTTCATCCTCTCTCATTAGAAAGAGATTACTGCTTGTGTCGGAGAGTCCTGTTCCTGGAATGGCCATGACTATGTCACATGTACCTTAAAGACACCCTCTCTGGGTGAGCTCAAGCCCAGAGTAGAAATCATGTATATATGACCTGCAAATATGGCCTTGCATGCTCTGCATGCACTCAGTGTAGGCATATTCCCACATTCCCTACATGCAACTGGCCTCTCCATTCTGTCTCGATTAGTGCAGAACCTGGATCAAGATGCTCTCACATGAGTTGTAAGCTCTGGTTTTAGTAAGAAAGGAAAGCAGGACTCTTTAAAGGGGGTGGTTCTTGGCTGTGGAACTTATTTATTTTTCTTCTTCATCTCAAAGTGATGGCAGTGTGTTGCTTTTCAAAACTTAACCATCTCTTCTTGTCTGTGAGACAGGGCTGTGCTGAAAGGAGTAAGGTCATTCATGCAAGAGCTCAGCAACCCATTGGCTCAATTTGGCAGTTAAAAATAAAGCCATTGGTGCCTTAGCAAGACAGACAATTAGTACATGAGCCTACATAAAATATTTGAGATACGTGCTTAAGCAAGGATTTTCTTGGGAAAAAAATAAAATGGAAGCCATTTTCAAATTAGTTCAGAAGACTTTTCATATGTTGACCTATCAGAAGAGTTTTTCTAATGTTGATACATAGACAAAAAAAATTTATGGTCTTCTCACTATCACAGAAAAATTTTAGTTAAACATAAAATCTGCTTTGAAGGCTGGTATAGTTTTGGTTTGGCTATTTTTTTTTTTTTTTTTTGTCCCTAATGATTTGAGGAAATGAAGTTTTAGAGAGAATGTCAAGGAGATCATAACCCTACAAAGTCTTTGTGGGAAGGAGTTCCACTTGTCATGGTGAAATCTTAAATTTGGTAACATAAGCTAATCATACATAATTTTTTATTATAATGTCATTCAAATGTGCATGTGTCTTAACGATTTTTTTCCTAAATCTGGTGTATTTCTACGAACTGGACATCGGTTTACTATCTGACTATGAGTGTCCACTGTATTTCAACAAAGATGAGCTAAGAACAAAGTTCTTTTTCTACCCAAACCATAGCCCAAACCTGTAAATTGCCTTCTTAATCTTGCTTCATTAGGTGCAGGCTAAAAAAAATATGGGGGGAAAGGCTTAACATCTGTATTTCTTTTATCCATGTGCTCAGCCCCTAATGCTGTTTCTGTGAACTCAGAAAATAGGTAGGTTACTTCAAATTGCATCATTATAAACATTTTCTGCTTTATTGATTACTACAAGTATAAAATTCCTGTTTATCATGGAGATTACTCTGAAAGGAATCAAAAACCCTGTCATTCTCAAGGTCCATGACTAAAGGACAGAGACTGTGGTATGGAAATATGTAATGCTGCATCTTCTAGTGTAAACAGAAATTAATCTTTGATGTATTGAGCATATTAATCATTATCCAAATAGCAATTCCACAGTAATGCAACTGGAAGAGGCCTAAAGAAAGGAGTCCATCTACCATTAAAGTGGTTATTGATTGAAGGTTAATGTTGTGTGTCTGGGAGATCATTCTGCATCCTTCTTTTAATCAAATAAGTGGAGAACTGAATGACTGACTAAACTGCTTGGCTAGCTGTTCATCTTATTCAATATGGGATATCAACATTGATTGTTTAAAGTAATGCAGTGGCTAAAAATCTAAAGCTCTATATCAACTGGAAATAGTCACGTAGTCACACATACCTACCAGTAAAAACTTGGTACTTTTTCACTTTGTTCACATTCAAGCTGTTGACATCTACTGCTTATTCCACTCTAAAAAAGGTTTTACCTTTTTCTTCCCCAATTTATTTATATTCTATTTTCCTTTTTTTTAATATCCAATTATATAGTACTGTGCATTTCTGTATGATATTCATATGAAAGAGAATGACAAGGTTAAATAAATGCTCCCGAGGTATGGAGAGATGGAGGTAGCCTAGGGACTATGCTCAGAGATAGGAAGGTTCAGGGGATGTTGGGCTGCAGGCAGCAACTATGCAGAGCCTTCGGGTAAATGCCAAGCCAAGCAGTGAGCACGCAGCACAGGAGGGATAGGAAGGTTGTTAAAAACAGGCAATGGAAATAGAATAGGTTACCAGAATGACAAAATCTAAATGTTTTCTTAGGACCACAGATTATGTACAGATAGCAGCTCCAGTCAGGAAAACGATTGAGTTGCTGAAATTACACTGGGGGATGAGGCTGGGGCAGAACTTCCACTGCTTATGGCAGAGTGGGAAAGGTTTCCCTTTTCTCTTCTGTCTTACTAATCAGTCAGAATTTTCTATACTTTCAAAGTAGAAAGGGATGATGAAGAGCTAAAATCTAATCACGTAAATTAAATGGCTTAGTCCCTAAATGCTGAAGGATTACACAGGAGTTCACACGGCATTTCAGAGCACATAAATGAAAAGCCCAATTAAAGTCTGCATAAAGTAGGTTGTGTAAATATCATACCAGTCTAGGACTTGACAGTGTCAACTTGTCAGCTGGTATTTCCTCTGCTCTAGTATATTCTCAGTGGATTGACAATTCATTTCTCTGTTTTTCTAGCTTAGGCCTGACCTTTATTCTACAAGGGCCAAAATGAATTGTGGTGCAGTCTTCTAGAAACATCAGCAGTGAATGTCTTGTGTAAAGAAACCCATGCAAAGAAGTGATTCTAAATGAGTATTTTGTTACCATCTTTTTGTTGTATGGTCTGAATTTGAGCTTTTAAGCTATATTATACTAAAGTCAGCGACAGTTTAAAATTGAAAAAAAATATCTTCTTATCCTTTGTGGCAATCATAACTAGTCTGTGTAATATGAATGTCATATGCTGTGCATATTTTGAGGAGTTTAATTGTCACATGACATAACTCACAGAACACTAAACATTAGTCTGTCTGAGTAACGAACCTATTTCTACTTACAATGTAATGAAACCTTCTCTCAAATAATCAACAAGCTAATGAGACTTTCTGAATAACCCTCGACTATACGTTGATTATTCTTGTAATTTAGATCAAACACTGCTGATAAATAAAGTAGAAAATCCTTAACTGAATGTAAACATTCAAACAAGAAAAGAGAGAAGAAATTAGTTGAAGCCAGAAATGAAAAGGACAAAGGAGTTCTGAATGGAAGCTACTCCAACCAAGATGATTGTGTAGGAGGCAGAAATGCACTGCATTAATGTCTATTGATTCAAGCACAATAAAGTTTCTCCAGGCACAATGAAGTTTCTCCCTGATTGCTTACTGAGCTATATAAAGGCTGTCCAATGGACAAAATAGCAAGATTTTTCCCTAAAAGTGTCTGAATTCAACATTATCTCACCTTTTCTGTACTTGCTTGCTCAAATATCTGGTGTCAGACATGAATTTATACTAACAGCCTCAGAGATTCCTTTGCTTTCACATTGCCTGTAAAACAAGCTTTTCAATGTTCTTCATGAGAGAGCAGCGTTATAAAGACCAGCAAAATCTCCAAGGAAGGGGTATGATATCTGAGTACATTTTCTGAGATAGATGAAAAACTATACAGAGTTTATAGAATGCTTCTTTTTATTATTTATATGCATCTATAACTTAGCATAAATACAGTTTTTGAAAGAGAAAAAAGAAAGAAAGAAAGAAAGAAAATTACATTTGAAAATATTGACACTAACCCTGAAGCCCTGAACTTGGCTACTCCCTTCTCCATGATATCTCTAGGGACTGGCTTCCAGGGCTTCCTGCTTTCCCACATGGCTTATATTTCACACTCCTTTCTCTTTCTGTCATTGCTGGTTATCCCCTGTTGTCCCTCATATTCAGTGCAGTTATGGTTCATGCTGCCTGTCCTGCTTTTATGTGAGTGCACTCAGAATGGAGATAACAGTTATCTCAGCAAATGGCTGGTTGGTCCTGCAGATGAATGTATGGGAGAACAGAGAGTGGCAGAAACTGAAGAGAAAGTGTTTATGATGACACCTAGAAACTCTGGACAAAGAACATTCTTATATAGATGATATTAGTGTCACATCCTTATTTAGAAAAATGTTTCATTTCTTTACCATTACTATGACTTTGATATAAGAATGCTTCATTAACAGATCTCATCAAATTAGAATATCAGTTCATAGAAGAAATAGAAGAAAAGTCTATGGTTTGGTATTTTATTTTTAAATTTTACAGGAAGTAGTAACTAGTTATTAACAGACATTTTTTTAGTGTATTAACCTACATTTGTCAGTGTTTTCTTTTCTGGAGAAAATTTCCCTCATATACAGCTTTAAAGCTAAGTTTCTTGTATTTTATGCATGCAAGCTTCTGCCTGCTACATGTATATATTTTGCACATTGATGTGTTACTCATTTCTCAAGACACTGGAGGATATTATATATCAAGATAAGGGTTTGGTCATGACCTTGATACATGAGATTCATTTTGCTGGTTGTGAATGTTATGGTTACTACAGCTGCAGTAGAATCACAAGCATATTTTAAATAAGAACATAAAAAGTTGATTTTTTAATACATTTGTGTTATCCTGTGGCCATTTGTCTGTGCTCTTGAGCAGTCTCTTTAAACATGTGGTGCATGATAGTCAGTTGAGCAGAAATGAGATTAGTTTTCCTCAGCAAAAGTAGAAGTATCTGATAAGGCATGCTCAGAAAAGGAAAGACACAAACCTGTTGGAATGATCTTCCTTTGAGGAAAGGCTGAAAGAGTTGGAATTGTTTAGTTGGAGAAGAGAAAGCTCCACTGAGGCCTTATAGCAGCCTTTCAGTATCTGAAGGGGGCTTATAAAAAGATGGGAACAATATTTTTAGCAGGGGCTGTTTTGATAGGACAACGGGTAATGGTTTTATCTGAAGGAGGTCTAGACTAGATATAAGAAGGAATGTTTTTACAATGAAGGTGGTGAAACAATGGAATAAGCTGCCCAGAGAAATTGTGGATGCCGCATCTCTGGAAGTGTTCAAGACCAGGATTAATGCTGCTCTAAGCAATGTAATCCAATTGAAGATGTTCCTGTTCACTGCAGGGAAATTTGGACTGGATGACCTTTAAAAGTCCCTTCCAACCCAAAATATTCTATCCTTCTATGATACAAGAAATTTTTTTCAGCAGATGAGTAGTACTTTTCCTGCACATACCTTGTACACAGATGGAGCTCAGGGCTGAAGGAAGTGCAATTTCCAGATGAAGGATGGAGAACAAACACCATGAGACTCTGAGTCTTTGGTCTGTAAACTCTACTGCCAAATTTTAAATTGACAAGTTTTAACCTCTCTCACTATGAAAATAAACTCTCCATTTTGAAAATGATTCAATTATGTGGAAAGAGATTTCTGATCCATGGCAACCCTTCTGTATGATAGAGAGGCATTGGTCACAATCTCAGTAGCTGAGTTGTTGCCAAGGAGAAAATAATGAGTAGATAATGACTCAGTACACCAATATCTCACATACTGCTTGTACTGTCTTAGGAAAAAGTGGTTGTGAGAAGACAAAACAAGGAATGAAACTCAACATGTCATTAGTATTATTTGTGTTCTGGCTTTTCAGAGACAGTGAAAGATGTCCTGTTAGTAAGATCAAAAGCATTACGGAAATATCCACATTTATTTATGTATTTATTTATTGCAAAAAAGTCATTAGAGAGGAAGGAAGAAGGGGATTTTTAGGGCGATGGGAAATTTGGTTTGGTTTGGTTTGGAAGAGGGGTTGTTGTTTAGTTGTTTTTTGTTTGTTTGTTTTGTGTTTTAGGAGATTTTGTTGATTTTTTTTCTTGGTTTGGTTTAGTTTTGGGGTTTTTTTTGGGGTTTTGCTTATTTTCTCCTTTTTAGGTTTTCATAGTTTAAACATCATTTGCTTTCATCTGTGATTCTTTCTCATATACATCATCATTAAATTTATTGTTGATGCGGTCTTTATATTTGTTTTTACAAAAAAAAGCTTTTGGCAGCTCACACAAAGAAAGTACCAAGACCATGTACTGCATTATTAAAGAATTTTGTCTGAGAGGAAAAGAAGATACTATAATGCATGTTATACTACAGGGCTGTTTATCAAGAAAATTGGTAGAACATACAAGACCCTGAACAGTTTTATTTCTCTTTGAAATTAGCTATACTGTAGCAAGAGTTTGGACCAGTGGTCTTTTGCCCAACCTATATTTTTCTGTGGAAAAGGCTTGAAATGTATGGAGGTCATATTTATGCATTTATGGTGGTTTACGTCAGGAAGTAAAAAGTTCCTTTTGCTACATCTGCCTATGTCTTTCAACACATATGTTCTATCCTTCAGCATCATTAATAACTTTCCTACTGCAAATTCCCTAATGGGTAAAACGTTATTTAGCTCTCTTCTAAGATTCTCAAGTGAATACTCCCTTCCAAACCCAAAATCTACAAGACTTCTGAAGACACAAGTTGAGTAAATAAGTAAGTATTTATTGAGTAAATATGTAAAGTCTTGATTAGATCCCTAATTTTGCACAAAGTAAGGGTATATTTAAGGGCAGCATTTGGAATCCATTGGAGTTGGTAGGCCATTCAGCTAATTTGGACTCTGAAGTCAGTAAATATTTTGCTGAGATTTTAATACCTTGTCTACCTTTTTGTGAATTCTTTACTGAGTCTTATGGTTCCTGCTGCTTCTGCTCTCCTGAACTGGTTAGAAAGGAAAATAAAACCTGGAATCCTGCAGAAGGTGTTCAGTTTCTCGTAACAGTAAATGTTCAGTTGACTAATTGTCTCTCACAAATTAATCCTGCTCTCTCCAGATGATTTTATGGCAGTGAGATGCCTAATGAAACAGAGTAAGACAAAGGTTTGGAGGATGAAGAGAATATGAACTATATTCTGTTTTAAAAATAAAGAAGAATTCAAAGTGTATCAGTAGGAACAGGCAAGAGAGAAGAATAGTACTGGATGAAAGTGAATTGCTGGGAAGTTACCTGTAAGTGTTAACACTAAAATTCTTCTTGCCTTAGTTGGATTCCTATTCTTTTTTACTGCTGTGCTTGGAATTGCCTTTACTGCTTGACATTAGTTTGTCTTTACTATATTTTGTCATATATTTCTATTAAGGGTACTGCAGAATTAATGCTATAAAGACCTTTAGTGAAACTACCTGTTAGAATCCTGAAATGAGTACAACATCTCACAGCTCATCACTTAAAATTCCTGTCTTGCCATATTAATGAGTCTCAGACAGCATTAATGCACCCGGAGGACATGGGTCTCAAAAGCCCAAGTACAGCATAAAGGAGATGGACATTCATTTGAGTCTCAGAGGCCCATGGGACCTTACAGGTATAAACTTGGCTATAAATTGACATGCAACCTTGCTTGTCCTCAGGCTGTCTGAAATTTATGAGAAGTTTGTAGTGTTTTGAGAAAAAAAAAAAAACAAACAAAACAACACACTAATGGATTGCCATTTGTTTAATCTGGCTATGGGACTGTGTTCTGTGTGCATACTTTGTCTTGCTATGGGACGTAAGGTGGATTTAAGCCCACTGGCTATAGATTTTCATAGCAAGTCAACCATGCTTCTACACTGCTCAATACTGACCAACATATATTAAACAGTTACCTTGTGGGTTATTTAGAGGGAGATTAATAGATAACTATGCAAAACCTTTGCTTTTGCCTGAATATTAGTGAATTAAGATGTTCTGTTTTGTTTTCCTGCAGAATACAAGGAGTCTCAAACAGTCTGTCACTTTCTCTCTTGAAAACAGGAAAAATAAAGGATTTAGAAAGCAGACTGAGGGATTTGTCTTGAGTGCTCAGATTAGTACTCTAGTATAACCCTCAAGTACCCTGCAAATGTTGACAAGTTTCTTCCTAAAGATTAAACCATTGTTTAGTAATCACACAGTACTGAATTAACATGGACCATCCAGAAAGAAAAGTCTTTTCAAAGCTGATGCTATAAAATCAAAATGTATTAGCTTCTCTTTTTTTTATTTTCTTCTGATGACTTTCTGTGCTTTTGTCCTCTGCCAGAAGCGAATCAGAAGCGATTCCAATTGACATTATATCTGATGGCCTATCAATAGAGAACAAAAGCACAGGAGATTTCAGGTAAAACTAGATTGTTTCCATTCAGATAATTATCACTTGTCCATCAGAACAAAACTTGCCCTACTTTTATGTTTCTTGAGTAGAACATTGGAGCGGGACACTGTTCCATTGAATTTTTCCTGAGTTTTGGGCAAGTCACCTCCTTATTATCATGAATTACAAATACAATTACACTTCCTTTTTAGAGATTGGTAAAGATAAAATGCTATGTAGTTGTTTAGTTTTATTTTTAGATTCTAACCTTAAACCACCTTTAAAACTGTTTCATGGTGTATGTAACTCATTACAAAGCATGGGTAGTTTTTTGGAAACTATCACAGAATTTTACCTAGAATTTAATACACTTGGTATATACAATTGCAGAAAGAAGTAGACAAGGGTTTGATTTTTCTGTCTTTCCCTTGAACTATCAGTTGAATTGGTAAACCAGATAAAAAGGAAACCAGGATCAACATCAGTGGAGATCCTGTATGTTACAGCTGGATGTCTAACAATGAGACTTCTGAAAGTTCTTTTCCATATTTTGTTTAAGGCACTGATTTGTAACTTGATTGTCTTAGGTTTGGCTCTGCTACACACGTATAAGTTTTGAAAAGTTGTTTGGTTAAACATTGCATGTGTTACATGGTTTACATTCATAAAATTGTGATATAAGTTATTATTTTTCTGTTTGGTCTACAATCCCTGTACTACAACAGACAATGCTGGTAAATGAGATGTGTGCTTGTGAAGGAATTCTGAATTGAAATAGGGCAAGTGAATATAATAATGAGATTTCAGGAAACTGGTATCTACCAGATCATCAGGCAGGAGTGATTATAAAGTAGTTCTCCCTGAAAAGAGCATTCATACCAGAAAAAAACTAGAGTCTATTTTCCAGATTTCATAAAACTTTACCTTTTTAGAAAGACTTTTGTGGAAATTTTCACATAATATATTTTTCTATACAGTTTTCTGTCACTAATTGAGGTAGAGAAATGTAGAATATTAGTCAAGTTGTTTTGTAACTGGTTCTAGGTTTCTCTGCATTTTGATCAAGGAAAATTTCTCTATAAGCATGAGTTCTTGAAAGATTTAACTAGAAAACCAAGAATAGCTTGTAGAGCAAACATAAAACACTTCCTGTTGTGAATGTCCCTTAGACTCTACTAAAGAAGTTGAAAAGCAACTGCCTGGCAGTATCTAGGACTGTTGGTCCTAATGTAGTCATAGGAGATCAGCATAAAAGGGTTCTATGAATATTCTCTGGGCCAGGATGAAGAAAATCATTGCAAAATGAGTCTAAACTGCTGTCCTTTCCCTTGAAATGCTCCAATGGTTAGAAAAAAATCCACAACTCTGATAGTCTGAATTCCTGGGAAAGACATTGTTCTAACAATAAAGAAAAAATACTGATGCAGGATAATCTCCATGTTTTCACATTAACACTCAGTATGGTTGACTAAGTAATGACAAGTGGGGCTTCACTTGCAAAATCTAACACAATGTTCATTCAAATGAACCTCTACAATATGTGAAGTGCACCCCATAATATAAAATACAGAAGAGATTTTTATACTGTTCCTTTTGTATCCATCACCTTCATAGTTTCTGTGGCATTTGGTACCCAAATTCCCTTTTAAATGGCATTCTATCCCTTCTAATAAACACTAATGCTTTGACTTCCTATTGCACTGGGAAATTTTAAGTTGGTGTAACACTGGTGAAAGTAATGGTGATGTTGTCTCTGAAAATGGAAAAGCTCAGAAATAACTCATAAACCAAGTCTTACCTTTTTTCGCTGAAATTTTGTCCAGCTTGAACCATGCATGCTAAAAGTTTGACCATCAAAATAAAACACAGATATGTAGAAGCCATCTCCAACATTTTTCATTCTAATAGCGAAATTTTGGCTTTTTTCCAATTCAAATGAGCAGAGTTACAATTATTCTTTATTATCCAGAGAAAAAACAAATGGTGAATCATATCTTCATATCCTAGAGTGTTATATAATACATATTGAATTTCATTTGTATGCTGTATGCATATGCTTATTATGCTGAAAGCTGATTACCCAATTTCTTCTAAAGTCTTTGAAGGCACTGTGCCAGCCCTTCCTAAAGTTTGCAAGCATATTGTTTTTGACAGTCAGGAGAGTTTGAGGTTTCTGTATTAATTACTCTGTTTATATAAAAATGAGCTTTATAACATTTGTGTATTCCTATTATACGTATTTTAGAAATTACAGAGTAATTACAGCAATTGCTTAAACTGCATGTGGTGTCTAATTTAATTTAATAAGATGCAGCTACATCATTTTTCACATCTCATAAAACTAAATATGTGAGACAGTGAAGTCATAATGAAGTGTTGTAACAGTATATAACACATAGAGTTCTAACAATGTTATTCAGTTACTTAATGGTAATTATTCATATAGTTAAGAAATATTGGTGTATTTGTCTCTATATGTAGTGTGTAAAGTATGTGAATGATTATTATCTCTCACTTTGTTATTTTATGCAAAGAAATGCATGTTACTTTTTTTCTCCCATGTAGGGCAGAGCCTTTACCAGTATCAGTGTGGTAATATTAGCTCTGGCCTGTGGTAATGCATTTTAGCAAGCCAAAAGGGATGGCCATTTATCAGACTTGACAAGTGGTGGCTGAATAATAACTTTCCTGTAATGCAGACACTTTCCTGAATGTTTAAGTGCTGATGGTTTGAACATTACAGCTCACCAAATTTTAATTGATTTGAGGTTCACTGATTCACTGACCTCTAAGTAAGTGCCAGAACATACTGGGGTTTTATTTTCTTTTAGTTGTCTATGCAGACGAATTTAAAGTCAAGTATTTGATACTATGATGTCCTATAGATACCCCAGAAATGTACTTCCTGTTCAAATATGTAAAGCCTTCTCTGCACAAGAGACACACAATCCATACATCCAAAAATACTGGTTTTAGCTGTGTGTGAAGTACAGGAAATATAAGCATTGCTTAGGGAGGGAAGTGCTTGAACAATAAGACATAATGTTTCTCAAGTCTTGTTTGCATGACTTAGAAGTGTAGGTTTTACAGCTAGACTGTTTCAGAAGTAAGGATGAGATTATAGAATCTGGCACAGGCTTGAGGTAATTCTGCATAATTATTGCCAAAGTGTGACTGGAAGCCTGATCAATGTTTTCATTTTCCTTTCATGTTTCATGGCCATAATTCAAGAATTGTGAAAGGGTCATGGAAACTTGCAGCTATGTCCTTTAGTTCCTGAACCAAGAAGTTTCATCTGTAGTCCTTTTTGTTTTTTTGGTTTTGTTTTGGTATTTTTTTTGTTGTTTTCTTTTGTTTTGTTTTTAAGATTTCTGCTTGATATGCACACAAATCCCCCACATATTCTGGGAGTTTTCAGCTTCTTTGTTTTTTTTCTCATTTTGACTTCAAGACATGTAGCCAGTCCTCCTCTTAACTTCAAGGAGAAATGAGAATAAAAGCTATTCTGTGTTATGTGACCATATAGGAAGCATTGTAGTGACAAATACTTCATATTGATCAAAAATATGAGCAAAAAAAGACATTTTGTTTTCTGTTTCAGAGTAATCACTCAAAAATTATGTGCCTTCTTTGAAGACATCAGTGAAGAATGAAAAAATTATAAAAAAAAATTAATGAAAGTATTTATATTTTCTTGTTGCAAATTATTTCCTTTTATGCCATTATTTGTGTTTGGAAAAGGAATTTTATATAAAATTTTCTGTTTAAATTGCAATGATCTACAAGTTTTTTTCTGGAAGGTTCTAGACCTTGTTCCTCACATGAGACACCTCAAAGTCAATAATAGGTATTTGGGAATAAATGAGAAGCCTAAATATTGTAATTTCATTCATCTAAGAAGCCAGGTAAATGAAATATGGCAAAATAATATCAATTTTTGCTTCAATCTTGTTGACGAAATGATACAAGTTTTAGAAATTATTAGAAGAAACAGATTCAAACAGGAATACATAAGAAGTTCTTATTATATTATGGCTTTTCATAGCTACTTTCTGGAGAGCAGTGTAGTCTTGTCTTCTTCTCCAGGCCTTCAAAGGATGAAATATTCAAAGGGCGACAATATTCATAAAGACCAGCCAGTTACACAGAAAATTCTTATGCTGATAAGTAAGCAATGATTACAATAGCGAGTACCCAAAATAAAACAAAACCGTAATTTAGACATTTATTTATTCCTGCAGCGATGAAACTTTTCCTAATTGCATAAAAACTTTGCCTAACTCAACTGTTTTAGTTATTTCTGTCTGCTTTGCCAGATACTCATGCTGCTTAATGAGTTTATGTATATACTCATGACAGTTATCATTAACGAAGCCAATCCCTATAGAATATACACATACATACATATAAATATAAATATATATATATATGTATTATATATATATATGCATATATGCATACATATAATGGAATAGGTCTACATATAATGGAATAGGCAAGCTGTAATAAGTTTGCTACTTCTTCACCAGTTATATGCATTTCAGATATGAGAAAAATCCTTTCATATTCTTCCAGTGTATTAATATACTTTGGCTTGAATTTTAGTGGATTTTTGTGGTCTTTGCAGGGCAGCCAGGACGAGGGAAGAGATGAGGAATCTTGACTCCATTTTCAGAAGGCTGATTTATTATATTATGAGATATAATATATTAAAAATGTTAAACTAAAACTATACTAAAAGAATAGAGAGAAAGGAATCATCAGAAGGCTAGACAAGAATAGAAAGGAATGAATAACAAAGTCTTGTGATTGACCAGAGAGTCTGAGCCAGCTGCATCCTTGATTGATTATTAAGTAGAAACACCTCACATGGACCAATCATCAATGCACCTGTTGCATTCCACAGCATCAGAAAGTCATTGTTTACATTTTGTTCCTGAGGCCCCTCTCAGCTTCTCAGGAAAAGAAAATCCTGGCAAAAGGATTTTCATAAAATATGTCTGTGACAGATTTTGGCCTTTTTTTTTCTCTTAACAGCAACTGAGTGCTGTGTGTGCTGACTTAAACATTGTGTACCAAAATTCACACAGGACTGTACTAGTTAAATAGTGGACTTCATGATACAATAAGTCATAACTAAAGTCTATTTGATATTTACCTACTACTGGAGAAGGGTCCAAGGCAGACAGTTTCAGCATTTGTTGCCATTCAGCAAGGGGCTCAGGAATGAGATGAATCTCTGTAATGTGGAGCTGGCTCAAAACTTGAAGGTTAAACAGTAGAATTATTATTATGGTCTTCATTCTTATTAAAGTACTGTACACAGTGGTTTTTATATTTTTAAACACAAAATATACTGAAGAGAAGAGGAAATAAGTGATGGGAAAAATGTGTATTTTATTACAGATGAAGAATTTTGCTGATTTTTCAAACTGTTAGCATGGTGGACAAATAAAGTGAAAAACTCTGAGTATATAATTAAATATATGTTTAAAAATCTATTTCCAGTTCTCTTTTTAATGCTACCTTATCTGGCCCAATCCTAAAACCATCAATTTTATCTAAGTAAATAAAATATATTCCAAAAAAAAGGAGTGATATCCAGGGATGTAAACAGTATTTTACAATTACTCCTTTTTTTATTTTTCTTACCCTATAGTAACCAATATAATCTCTATATACTATATGAAATCTAAACTCCAGTGGGGAAAAGTTTCTGATAAATTCTTCTCTACATTTATACTCACTTCTTGTTCTAGACTGTAAAATGACATGCAGGCTAGCTGTGCTGCAAAATAATTTTTCATCCATGGTTTGTGATATTGCATATTGTCTTTTAAGCTCTTGTGAGACAGTTGTCAAAATAACACCAGTCTGTGATGTTAATGGGCTTGAACATATGCTTTGGTAACTTAGGTGTGATTTTATATTGCATATTTTGGTGATATCTTACCTTGTAGGTATTCTATTCTGCTTTAAACTTGTATATATATATATATGTGCATGTAGATGTGCATATTTATGTGTACATTGCTTGTAATATACTGATAGTACTGTTTCTAATTTTAATGTATTCACCTATATACTCTTATCAATATAAAACAGTTTTCACTGCGAGCATGGAGATGTACTGTTATTCATACTGGGACAAATTCCTCATTAAGGAACTGAGGAAAATTTTGACAGTGAAGTCTGACCTACTGAGACTTTACTCTGAAGTTATCCCTATGTATTTAGACAAATATTATTGTACTTTTTAAAGACTGTTGAAAAGGTGGAAAAGTCATTGACCAAATGATTGAATAGAAAAAATGTTAATGTTGCTGTCTCAGTTTTATTCTTTTTAATATGTGTGAAATAATTTTATTCTGTTTTTGAGAAAACAGATTGCCTAAGTTTGTTTCATGTGCTAGAAGTTCTTAAGAGGAATCATTTACACTTTATTTTGAGAAAGATGATAACTCTGAATTCAAATTTTCCAACAGGGATGCTATCCTGCTATCCTGCTATATTTTTTGAACTGAGTTAATGAGCTCCAGGACTATTTTTCAAACTGAGTTCAGATTCTGTTTCATCTGTAAAAGCTGGTAATGTGTGGTAATGTAACAAATAAAGTTGTAAATAAATTTCATACCCCAGCATTTCTTTTTGCTCATAACAATACCAAATACTGCACTAAGAGGAGTGTTCCATCAAATCTTAGCAGCCTGGATGTAAACATCCCAACAAGCTCCTTATTGTCTGACCTTTCAGAAGCTGGTAGATTTCTTATACCTTTTTTATATACTTATATTCTATAAGTCTTAATATGTACAGAAAAAAAAAAAAAAAACAAGGGAGAGTTTAGTCTGCTCTCTGAAAATGAGGTTGGAAGGCTATGATTTCTTTTTTTCCAACCTACAACTAGTCCAAAAATAGTTTTCCTTTACTCTTAAGGAATAAAGGAAAAAAAATCACTAAAATTGAGGATAAGCACAGTTTCATGTAAATAACATTTTCTGAAGTTTTATGTGTGATAACTCCTCCTCCATAACTAAATCTCATTCCCTCATACAGGATTGAAAAAGAAGAGCAATGAGATCTCTTCTTCTGGACTGTGACAGTGCCTCAGGAAGTTGATGCACGTTCTGATATGCACTTCTTGCTCTTCCCCTGATGAGCCTTCACACTAGAACAAGGGGACTTAGTGCACGGTGTTTTGGTTAACCACCTAATTCTGAGTCCCTTTTGAGGATGTCTTTATTCATTTGCAATCCGGTATGCACAGCCTCAGACTTTTTTCTGTTCTATTCCTCCCTCGGAGTATCTTCTAGGGGTCAGGCTGTTCCTTTCTGCTGTAAAGGCTCTTCACTGCTAGAAGACTTTTCACAGAAAAACTGACTGTGTTAGCTCTGCAGTGTTGCCAAAGATTAGGACATTGTGAAAAAAGGGTGTGATTTGAGATCTCACTGAATTGTTTAGATGCTGTTCAGCTTGCTGGGATACTCTTTTTTAGCTCCTCTTTGGAGATTAGATAATTCTACAGACTCATGCATGAACTGGTAACAGAGCTGCTATTTGTAAACTTCAGATGTTTTATAATGCAGTAACAAAATTCTTTGTTAAGAAAACATATTAGTTAGCTAACACCACTCAAGTAGGCTTCTTTGTTCTTCTCCATTTTAAGTGGATTTAAACCTCAACCCCTTCCTAGTCCCTGATTTTATAAATAATACTTACAGTGTTAGGATTTAACATCCTACCCAGACTAAGAGAGATTTGTTTAGGCAATAGTCTGGAAAGAATCAAAATTTTATGTTTTGTATCATAAGAATTGAACTAGTCTCCAGGTTTGGGATGAAACAGTTCCACTGATGGTAGTCCTATTAGGCAGCAGTCTCACTCATTCTGTCTTCATCTGAATGTAACACTGAATGTCAACATCCTCATCTGAGATGACAGCTTGACTTTGGGTGGGTAGACAATGTATTTTTCTACCAGAATTTTTTAATCGATGTTCAACTACACCCCCAGAGAGAAATTTTTGAAAAGCAAAGAAGAAAACATAAGGTTTCTTGACTGTAGAGGTTCAGTCTTTTTTTATCCTCTCAAGATGCTAGGAAGATGCATATGCTTTTAAAAATCATTACCTGTCAGGAGAAAAAAATGCTCTTTTCATCTCTTTGTGTGAGCCATTATTTTGTTTTGAGGTGTAAAATTATGAGACTAATGGACAGTAAGGTAAGGTCTGGCATGGGTATTAAAGGCCATTATTGCCATAGGTTAGCAGAGGATGATAAGAATTATGACTACACAGGGATAAGTGTAAAACCTTGGTTTCCTTCTTTCCCCTTTTCCTAAACTAATCACAGTATCTGTCTTATTTTTTGTAATCTGCTTATGAGAAACAGTGCAAAAGCTGAAACCAGTAAAGCAGGAAGCCTTAGCTTATCAATTTGACAATTTTCAGGTGTAGATGTACATGAAAAATTGAACTATAGCTACCATGAAATATCTGTAATGATTGACAGTAGTATCAAGAGACTATACGCTAGGTTGGTTTTCTGGTGAGTACCAGATAGGTAAATTGATTAATTGTGGGTGTTTGTTGGCTTGGTTTTTTAAAAAATATTTACACTATTATTTCTATTTATAAAATTTATATACACTATTTTCTTTTTCATATCCTCCCTATTTCCACAGGAGAAGAACTGAGAGCATTTTAAAAGCGTGCCAAAGGAAGCAATAACAAGAAATGTAATTTCTTGTAGACGATTTCTTTTTTGTTGTTTTGTGATAGTTTATCTAGAGATATTAGAAGAAATAAAATTATTCTGCCTAAATATAATGGAGCTGATAAGTATATAGCATTTAATACAGCAGTTGGGGGTTTGGGACAAGCAGTTAGAAAGGATGCTTGAATAATGTAGCATCGTTTCAGAATTAGATCTGGAAATTGGAAGTGAGAGTTTCTGCATTTGTATTTCTTGGATAAACCGCTTAAACTTGCTTAGTTCTGTAAGTTAAGAGACTGTTAGTATGTATCACAATGATATTTTGTTACTTTGCTGACTATTGAGAGATGTATGTAATCATTTGAGATCTTAAGATGGAAATCTTCCCTCTTCCATCTATCCTTGCCTGCCCACAAGTTTAGGAAGAGAATCATTCTCTCTCTCAAAATCTAGTGATATTTTAGTGATATTTCTTGGGTTTTTTACATGCCTTAAAGAAGTCTGATTTTCATGAAAACCTGACCTTTTTCTTAATCTTAATTTTTATAAATTTAGCCCATGTTCCACCAAAAGTGCCTTGGCTCTAAAGGCTGGTTATTGGGAGCAGTGCTACTCATTGTGTGGATTCCACACAGTACATAACTAAGGTTGTGTTGGCTGCACTTGCACATGCTGATGGATGGCTGAACTGACTGGGTGTGGATAATTTTGGAGGCTGAACAAGTTAACAAACAGCTTCCAGTTAACAAATGAACTATTAAAAACACGATACCGAGCCTGAAAGCAGATGTTGCTATTGGAGGACCAAGAGGAAAACACAAGTGTTTTCCAGTGTGGTTCTTTTGCCTAAAGTGCTTGATGTGCTCTTTGATCTCTTCTGTTAGCTCACTTGGATATAAGGGCATTTTCTTTAGTACATTCAACGACGTGGTAATTTACCAAAGGCAGCAAGATGAATATTAAATATTCCATTCCTAACACTGGACTCAGATGAATGAAGATAGATACAGACTTTACAGCTTCTGAGAAGGACATCAGTATTGTCTTTTCCAGAATCTGGACAGAAGGCTAGTTTTACTTCGACTGTCATCTTTTGCTGGGTGATAACTGGTTAAAAAGAATGAAAATATTTTGTAGTGATAGCTTACATTCTTGCTCTTTTTTTGTTCCACAACTGGAAATTGTGAGAAATTGTAGCTTTTGTAGGAATATATGTAACTTGAGAAATAAGAGCAGCTCTGAAAAAGTTTATCTGCAAGATGTAACCTATTAAAGACCCAGTTGCATCACAAGTCATGTTCTTGATGGATATATTCAAAACAGTGAAAGAAACTTCTACTATATCTAGGACATTGGAGAAGGGAAAGGTTCTAAACATTTTAAAATTTGATATTTGATAAAATCTTGCATTCTTTATTTAGCAGTTTGGAATTTACTTGGAATTTTTCACAAGTGAAAACAAGAAGAAAGAACCTCACCTGATATAAACTATCATGGCTTCACTGAAGCCAAAAACCACAGTGTCTGAAGCAGCTGAGAAACTGACTGCTGCTTTCAGAATGGAGGCTGGTCTTTATTCTGGCACTTTATTTATTTATTTATTTATTTATTTATTTATTTATTTATTTATTTATGTCTATGCAGATCTATGCAGATCCCTGTTTATTGGAACTAGAATGCGTAGCTCATTTATTACCTAAAGTATTTTTTGGTCAAAGAGGGAAGAGGGCTGCAATTTTCTGTGCAGATGGCAAAAGTACTGTACAGTGGAATGGAGTGGAGTGTATCTATTAATCTCATCTAAAGAAGCAGACAGTGAAGAGGCTCAGTTCTGTGGCAGCCTAACCATTAACAGCATCCCAAACTTGATTTTATTTCTTTACTTTTTTGGACTGAAAACACTGGGGCTAAGATTTATTATGTCATTGTCGTCTCTGCCTTTCCTCTGTCTCATCTGTATTCTTTACAGAGTCTATAAACATGGGCTGTCAGCAAGCTAAACCTGTCAGATTTCTACTTCCCCCCTCCTCCGTCTGCTACTATGCTGCCCGAGAAACAGCCCCGCACATCGCACCCTCACTGTGATTCTCATGATCACATCTCATTCATCACCGTGACTCCAAACTCAGCTCAACACATTAGAAAAAAAGGTCAGGGATATGAAAGGGAAAGAGAAATAAACAACCACCCAGCGGAAGCCGTTGAGCTACAGGAGACGTGGGAGGTAAGATCGGAGCCAAATTCTCTGCCAGCAGCTGTACTGGGCATAAAGTACTTGCTTTACAAGTTCTAAGTGTTTTAAGCTGGAAGGTTATGTAGGGGGTTTCTGCAGCTCCTGGTTTATTTCCCAGCACAGAAGCATAGTGAAAGGATAGAAAGCCTTAGTTAAAGGTGGTAAGGTGATAAAACTTTTTATAACTGGAGTAAAGATGAGAGATTGGTTGCTGAGTGACTAGAAACCTGATAGCATGCAAGATTTTGGCTCGAGAGTTCAATAAGGAATGATAAAAGGGACAACTTCTTTGTTGACTTTCTGAGCCAAACTTTCAGGTGCTTTTATTTTGGAATTGTGAGAATTTTGTATGGATGAAAGAGAAATTATTTTGTATGAAGCAGTAAAATTCCTATAAATGGGGTCTGTTTCCTCCTCTGAGCTATGCTGTCAATCTAGTTAGGTAGAATTTACTTTAAAAGTATTCTGGCTAAGTGATATCTCTTTTCCATTCCCCTCACTACTACTTTTGTCATTTATATTTAGTAGGTTTTTTCCTTGATCAGGACTTTTTTTTGCCTTTGTGCAATTACCTTTTGTTCAATTTATTGATAATTCTCATCATAAACAGAAATAGTTGTTAATTCTTCACTCATTTGCATTTTGCAAATCTATATTTAAAATATTGATGTGATATAATGCCAGTGATTTTTTTCAAGTAAATAGGAGGGGAAAAAAAAGAGAAACTGCAGAGCCTAACATAAATAACTTGTAAAACTCTGCTTGGAAGAGTTTTTTTCTCACAAGTAGTAGTAAACATATCAGGATCTTAGTTTGCTCTTTTATTTATGTATGCAATAATATGGCCGCTGATAATAACATATTGCACAGCAAGTGTGATGACATTGGTCAAAAAGTCAAGAATATAAATATCTCTATTGAGTAATAATGTGACTGTGCTTTATGTGAGCACAGATTGTTTTTCTCCTAACCTTTTTTGACATGTTTCTGTCTGGCTCAAGTTACAAGCTTGTTTTTATGCTTTATGTGTTATTCAAGATTAAGAGAAAAAATTAATTGAGTATTTGATAACTCTCTTTGAACAAAGGAAAAAAAAAGGCAGAAGAACTCTAGTGAAGTTATCAGGCAAATGATAAAACCAGAAGCATGTAATGATTAAGCAGGGAAAAGGAAATTTTATAGAAGATGATTCCCATGATGTCGATTAAATGCAATGCTTTGGATGCAACCTTCAAATGTGTTAGCCATGTGCCTCTGGCTCTTGTAAGGTGAGAAGGAAAACTACACTGTATATTTGCTCCATTTCTCATTCTTTTTGAAGCATTTGCTATCATACCAAAGCTGAAGACAAAATGCTGGAGTTTGTGACTCAAAAGACCATAGCACATCTCACTGAGTCACTCATGGCAAGAATCTAGCAGCATCTGGGGAGAAACTTCTTATAATTCAGAAAAGGAACTTTGGTATTAAAACTAGAATATGGACTAGACTATATATAGACTGTAATATCCCTTACTTCTGTGCCAGAATTTGTGTTTTCTTCAGTAAATATAACTGCTCTCAGTGTCCCTTAGGAGGCTCTTTTCTCTATGTTCATCATTCTCCATGGAATGATAGTACGGAAATTCATCAGTTTTGAACATACTGAACATCCTCACTTTAGTGGGTAGGGGAAGTTAAGATCCCCAAATCAGGTAACTGCATCAATACATTGTATGCATAATAATGTAGCAACTGAAAAAGACAAAAAGCTGAGCACATAAGAGTTTGGATATTCAGAAAAAAAAGTTAGAAATTGAGCTGAGAATGGGTAAATTCTAGATTAACGTGAACTGTGAGGAGTCAAATAAATTGTGGAAGATAAGAACCAGAATGAAAACATATTAGAAAAAGACAAGCACATTTGAATTCCTACAATTTACTGTATATAAATGCAACCTTGTGATACAGCAGAACTCTGTACTGACATGATTCATACTCCAAAATAAGGAAAAAAAAAAAAACAACAACCAAACCTGCTAGAAATTTCAAACTTTTGAAGGAAGAGGTGTGAAAAACACCTAGCAGTACACCTATAAAAGAGGCTATAACTGAAGAACAATTAAGAAATAAATGTGAGTGGCTCTTCATGAACTACATTGAACTGCAATAATAGCAGTGCTGGTAGTATGAAAATTATGGTTCTACTAAAGGAAAATAAAATAGAGGGTAAGATCAGGATAAATTACAGTAAGAAAATAGGAGTACTTCAGAAAATAAAGTTATAAGAAACAGAGATATTTTCTAAGAGTGTAACTTGTAAAAAAATTATAAAGAATGTTTTTATCTACCACATCACTTCAAATAAAGTATAGATTGAGTGGAGGATGAAAGGAGGAAGAAGAACAGTCCAGAATCCAGTACTTCCTTCTTTACTGTTATACTAGGAAGAAGCCAACTCCTAGCCAGTTTATCTTCTGGAATCAAATGAGATTGTTTCAGTTATCTTGATCAACACCAGATGAAAATGAGGTGTAAACCAAATATTATTTTGCACTGGGATATCAAATATTCTTTTATGTTTCTCTGCTAAAGTAAACTTGCAAATATTGAGCTTGGCAGACTGAATCTGACAAGTACTTAAAATTTGAAGTGATGTCTTAGAAAAATAAATGGGAATCTCTTTTCCTTCTCCAATATATAGTAAAGTTTGCATAACATAATACACTGCTGTCCAGATAGAAGCTGAAGGGCTACATTAAGCTATGAAAAATTGTCCTAAACTGGTATATGAAAGGCAGTCATTTTAAAATAATAAGACTGAGGACAGAAAGGCAATTTGGAAAGTGAGTACTTTCAAGCGACTAATTCATCTCACCAAGCAAAAATTTGTTTTAGCATTGACCATCTAGTAAACATCAGGAATGTCATACGACAGAACTTGCCTACTCCTGATTGCTTGTAGTCACCAAAAATAGACTTGATTTGCCAGGCTGCAAATCAGATTCCTGTAATGCAGATATATAGGGGTTGGGTTTCTTACTCCTATATTTCTTAAGGAGGATTGGTTTAGTTGCACAGACCTCATTATCCAAGCTTGCAGCTCAGCTGGCTGCAATCAATAGTGTGCAGTCCAAGACAGATTTGTAAAATAAGCAAAATTATACCTTCATTAAAGACTTCATTGTGACTGATAGAGTTCAGGTCTGTATATTGGGTATGACAGCTATAATGCTTTCACTTCAGTCAACCCGATGTTTGCAACATAAAAGGATGTACCTCTCTAAGGAGTGACATGACCACTGACCCCTTTTTAATTTTCTGGAAATGTTTACTTTCCATTTGACAAGGTCTTAAAAAACATTTCTTATTATATTGGAATTAGGAAGAAAAACATTGAAACACTTTCAGATTTCTCTTCAGAAAGTAGCTGGTACTCTTATTTCTCAGATAAGAGACTCTTTCTGGCAGTTCTAACTACTCTGTTCTACTATTCAGAACTCTGTGGGTTTTAATAAGACTGCTTGAAAATGTTAAGAGAAGAGGGTATATTTGCGTGCTTAAGGAGTGCTTAGTCTTGATTAGTGGTGCATAGGAAATCAAGTAGCGTCTTATTTTTACCACAATTTATTCATTTGATGGTATCTATAATGCTATTTATTTAACAGGAATAGTCAAATGACTGAGTATATTTGAACATTGAATTTTATTTTTGCTTCTATTTTTCCCATCAAACTTTCCATGATTCAAAAAGATTCTCAGTTCTCCTGCATGTCTCTGTAATGAATATCACTGTCTAATATCATCAGGGAATGCATCCTCTGACTGTGCTGCTTCACTTCTTTTCCTTGGCCCCTCCAGTGAAGGCAAGCCAAACATTTAAACATGATTAACCCATTTCAAACTTCTTGCATGAATATGAACCAAGTTATTGTTTAGGAAAGAGTGTGTTCTTTTTTATAGTAATAACACTTTTTTTTTTATGTTAATATTTGAAATGGTTTAAAGTCATTCAAGAGTGACCAAGATACAGTATTGAATGTAGTTTGTTTCCTCTTTGTTTCATCTGAGGATGTATAACAGTGCTAACCATTTTATTTTCTTCAGGATGTAGCCTGTAATATTTTTTCACTCAAATACTATATTAAAAAATAAAAAAAAAACAGACAAAAAATTTCTAAATAATTTAGGAAATAATTAGGATTGAAATAGAAAAGACAATAAGTAAGGCAATTTTTTAAAAGTAGTCAGATAATTTATGGTTAGTCTTACAAGACTTATATTAAACAGTTGGAATTCAAACTACTCTTACATTGTGTTTCATTCATTACTAGTACTGTATTTAATATGTTCTTGGCATTCTGTTGCCCATTACAATAATGGGATATAATGAGATCTCTTTTTATGTGCCCCAGGTGTAAAAGTGTTACCCAGGGTTTCTTAGGCAACCACTGGAATCTAATCAGCACTGAGATGTGCTTGCTAGTAACCAGAGATAATCTGCACCCTCGTGCGCAAGGGCTGTGGTTTAAACCCAGCTGGCAGCCAAGCCCTGCACATCCACTTGCTCACTCTCTCCAGTCTGGCTGGGGAGGAGAATGGGAAGGGTAGAAGTGAGAAAACTCTTGGACTGGGGTAAAGACAGTTTAATAGGGAAAGCAAAAGTCGTGCACACAAGCATACCAAACCTAGGAACTCATTTACCACTTCCCAATTCGTTCATCACTTCCCATGTGCAGGCAGGTATTAGCCCATCTCCAGGAGAGCAGGGCTCCATCACATCTAACAGGGGCTTGAGAAGACAAATGGCATCACTCTGAAAATCCTCTGCTTCCTTCTTCTTCCCTGAGCATGAAATCCTGAGCAAGATGCCATGAGTGGAATGTCCCTTTGGTCATCTGGGGTCAGGAGACTCTGTCTCCTCCCAGTTCCTTGTTCACCTCCGGCCTCCTTAATGTTGGGGCAAAGTCTGAAGCAGAGCAGATCTTGATGCTGAGCAAGCACAGCTCAGCAAGAAATAAACATCCTCATGTTATCAGTGCCGTTTTCAGCACAAACCCAAGACATAATCCCATACTAGCTACTATGAAGAAAATTGATTCTACCCCAGCTGAAATCAAAGTAACTTACCTTCTCACAAGGTCCAACTTACTTACTTACAACAGCCTAACCATGGGAAACCTTTTATCATGTGCTGTGGAGAAAACACATGGATAAGGTGAATTTATTAGTCACTCAAAGGGAATATGTCACCTGCTGTATGTCTTGGCTTGAAGTTTTTAGCAGCAAATATCCTGAGAAGCAGCATGGGTGCAACTTTTGGAGGCAATTAGTATACTTCCCCTTCCCTTCATAAGGACTTTGAATTTTACATGATGACAGTTGTATGCCCAGGAAAGGAAAATATATTCTTGTTAGTACTCTCTCCTCAAATATAGCTGAATGTGAATATTAACTCTCCTCCTCCTGCATTTCATAGGCAAGATGAGGAAGAGAGATCTAATTCCATTCAATACACTGCTAGCTGTGATTTCAACAAGAAAGATTGTTTTTTAATTAAAAAATCACAAAAATACTCCCGGTCAGTTCCGAATTAACAAGGGTTTTGTTTTAATGATATATCATGTTGAATGATATATCATGTTGATATGGAACCAACCTTACCACTATCATTTCCAGTGCATATCTAGTCACAAAACAAATTGAATTTGTAAAACATAAATCATTTATAAACCATTTTTTTACTTAATAACTTCTTTGTCAAGTAACTTCTTTTTCCAAGATTTCCTCAAAGTTCATTCATTATTATTTAGGACATAAGGGCTGCAAAATGCAACAATTTTGATATATCAGCTTATTTAAAATACCTTTTTTCAATCTTTTTGGTTTAAGAACCAAAGAACCATTGGTTAAGAACCATTATTCCCAAAGCATTTATAAGCATTATTTTAATTTTACTAAACAATGTATTTTTACTTTTCTTGCTGCAACCATAGATTAGTATGTAAAAAAAACAGGTAATAGTGATAAAGTACCTTGCAGTATTGCTTCTCCTAGTATTCTTCTAGTAGTATCTTGCAGTATTGCTTCTCCAGAGACATTCAGAAAGAATAGATTAAAATAAAATCCACCATTGTCCAAACTCTGCTGCTTTTTTTTTTTTTTGTATTCAAAGTGTTTCATTGGTGATGATTTAGTTCTGAAATCACTTTCTGCTACCTTATTTTTTTTTTTTTTGGTCTGGATATCCAAGGTAAATGCCACAAAAAAAAAAAAGAAAAAAAAAGTACTCAAATATTGCAATATCACTAGAAGTACTTTCTGATTTCATTTTAAATTTATTTCTACTTAGGGTGTTTGGGAATTAGCAGGGAAAATTCCCTAAATTCCCTTCCAAGAAATTTCCCCAATGTTGTTTTTTTTAAAATATCAGATGTCAATGAAAGGAAGGTCTAAAATAAGAAACAATAAAGCTAAATCTTAAAATTTAAGATTCTGTAACATATTATAACTACCAAGAAGTTAATGCTAAGTGAAGCTGAAAAAAAATAATAAGTTTTCAGAGCTGGTGGTTTTTAGAATGTTTTGAAGATGTTCAAGATAAGGGCTAGAATTCATTACATTCCTTTGGAATATTTAGATAATCTTAATCAATTGCATTTTTGAGGGGAAAAAAATTGACACCACTGTTTTATTTTAAACTGTTTCTCTGGATGGAATAGCTGTTAACAGAGCTTTAGACTTGAGGGACTGACATGACTTTTAGAATATTACACTAATGAATACATGGATGGAAGAAATTCAGCTGGATTTTGGAGTTTAGACTAAGCTTCCATATTTGGAAAAATCACTATTTTGCAATGTGAAAAAAAAAGTGTTTGAAATATAAAGACAATACCATGACCAAGTTTTTATATTTTCATTGGAACAAAAAGTCTAGAAAAAAGATTATTTTTAAATGAAATATTTTATTAAAACATTTCAATAATAAGAAATCTAATAAACTTGCTCCCTATTTACATTTTTAAATGCACAATTTCCATGCATTTGGATTTTAAAAATGTGTGTTTCTATTCAATAAATTGACTTTTATTTGGATTGGCCTACAGAATAATATTATTTTAAATGCACACTTTTTTCCCTATGTCCTTTTCCAAATCTTTTCCAAATTTTTTCACATCCTATAAAACCATACTAATGAATGTTTCTTAGCTGAGTAGTATAATCTTATTTAAGGATTTCCTTAATTTGTGGTTTTTTGTTGTTTTTTTTTTTTTTTCTGGTTAACACCCTTTAACAGTCTTTACTCTTATGAGTCTGAATTTTCCCCTCATTAGACCAAGACAAATACAAAAGAAAGCATTAGACATAGCCATTTTTACTATCAATGTTCAAATTAAAATTCTGTTAGGCTCAACCATTCTTTTGTTTCTTACTCCTGTTTCTAAACAGATGAATTTTGGGTTTCTCTTTCTTTATTTTTTTTCATTTGTTCCTTTTTTCCTTTGTCATCCCATACCTAACCACATACCAATCATATACCAACCATACCAATCTTATATCAAATATCCCCAGCACTAAACCCAGGATACATCAGTTTTCTCTTTATTGGTGTTATAATCTGAAGCCTGGGTTTTATTTTAATTTTGTTTTCAGGAAAATGACCCCCATTATATGTGTTCATTAAAAAAAAAAAAAAATAGTGGGCTACTCTGTTTAGTTCAGAAGAAAACACTTTTATATTTCCCAGCTGTTTTAATAGTTGCTTAACCAGAGACAAGACTTAATCTGGGATTAAAAATATATATGAGTTCAACTCTCCAATCCATGAGAAAAATGAAGTTATTCTATATTCTGTGTGGAAAAGTGGAATTTTATTTCTTGCCTCATAAAGATACTGAGATATTAATAAAATAATAATTCCCCCTAGATTACAGGGCATGTAAATGCTATCAGAAAATGAGGAATGAGAAGATAAATACCTATTGCTAGACCTAGATAATGTGCCTTTCATTCTCAAAAGCTCTTAGGTAGTGAAATGCCCCATACTCACTGGAAGTCAAAAAAAAAGGTGCACATTTTTATCCAAGAAGGGTGTCTTGAACTTTGGTTCTCATGTTTATAGTAATATAATGGAGAAATAGTATAATTGTCTAAGTTAAAAAAAAAAAAAAAGGCACATGAAATGCAGTAAATGTTTATGTGAAGAGGAGACTATTGAAAAGACGTTTCAATGGAAATGGAAGGGAAGGGAGCAGACAGATGTACCAGACAATGCTCTCATGTTTCTACTGTCCAGCTGCAGTTAAACCTCATGGATAGCAACTCAAGTTTCTGCACTGATTGGTTTATTTCTGCCCCTAGCTGAAATACCAGAAAATTATCTTCTTCAAGAGACTTCAGTGCCTTAATATAAATGAGCATATGGGACTTGTACCTTGATGTCATACACTGGAAGGCTTGGGGTCCTCTGCTGCTGCCTCACCCCACAGCTCTCCAAATATGTCACAAAGAACATGAAATTGTGTATGAGCAACAGAGTAGTGGTAAGAAACATCCTGTGTGAGGAGCTGGATAGGAACTGCTGAGTGAAACCGTTCAACGGGCACATCTCAAATTTTCACAAGACCAACAAGCAGAATTCCAGGTAAAGGGGTTGCTGATGGAGATATTTTAAATGGAGAATACATTTTATTTCTTTCAATCAGCTCAAAACAATAAACAGGAAAAAAAAATAGGATTTTAATCTTCATAGTATTTTTAGTCTATAACCAGTTTGTTAGTTTCATAAGTGTATAAATATATTTTGAAAAATATCTGAGTTTGTTAAATGTAAATCAAAATTCTTCAAGTTTTACATCATGAAAATGGCAGAGTTTTAATAAAGCTAGTTGTTAATATTTAATATCACTGGTCTTTCCATGAGAAGCAGGGTGTAAGGAACTTCATCTTACAGAAATGGTTTCTATTTGGGATTCCTGTGCTAAGGAAGTACTTGATCACACAGTATAATTCTACTCTGATTGTTCTTGATAAAGTTGAATATATTTATTTGCATGAAATTATATGGACAAGGTGTTGTGAACCCTGGCTTTGATCCAATAAGTCACTGCTTTGATAAGTGGGTAACTTTTCAGCTATTCTCCAAATTTACTAAAAGTTTTGCTTAGTCACATATACCATGCTCTGCTCATAAATTACTAAGTTAGAATTGACAGTGAAAAAAATCAATTCTTCTTTGTAGTACAGATAATCTGTTCATAAACTCTGCATTATTATCTGAACTTTACCAGCATAACCATACCAAATGAGTAATTTATAAATACATCAACCTATTGTATCAGCATTTTATAATAATTGTAACAGAAATAGTGATTCATATTTCAGAATCACCACACTTTTTAACTCTGTGGAAAGTGCATGTAGCCCTTTTCTGACCTAGGGGATAAGTAATTGTACAAGTGCTATTATAAAATGTGTCTGATCTTTTTCTCCTAGTGTCTTTGTTTCTCTTCCCATTTCTTCCCTGCATCTCTCCTTGATGATCATGCACAACTTACAAGGATAGAGACCTGTCAGAAACTTGAGATCTCTGTAATTTTGAAATTTAATGCTTCTCCATGTATTTACAGTTTTCTACATATATATGTAGTGCAGTACAAATGCCATTAATCCAATAATTCATCATGCCACAGCTGATCCATTCTAAATGCTCTCTGCATTGCCACAAATATTGCCTACTGCACAGAAGTGATGACTAACACTGTCTGACAACTTGCTCTACAATTTCTGGAGATACTAGAGTAGCAAATATATAATGTTGGTCAGGTTAATGTTCTTGAAATGATTGATAAGTTTTTAATTATAAATCAAATTTTAATTTAGTTACTCTGTTCAGCCAAGTACATCTTATGAAATTTAATGTATGTAATATTAATATATTATATAATTGAGTTTCCAGTGCTGGTAGATTTGGTTGCTTGAGAATGCAGAGTAGATATTTTTATAATGACTGGTTTTATGATTGGGAACTTAGTCCCATAAAAAGGAATGCAAGAAACCACCCTTTTTATGGTATTTCTTGTACTGGAATGGTGACATGAAGAAAAGTTACTGTTTGAGAATTCTTTTCCATCTGTGCCCTAGCCTTGATAGCACTGAAATATAAAATTTTTCTAAAAGTATTGTGATTCTGTCTCTTCTCTTAGGCACTGTGACTCATACTTAACCATACATATGGAAGGGTATGAGCAAAGACAATAACAGCCAGTCAAGGACACCTCCATGTTATTTTAATTTCCCTACTAAAAATAGATATTAGATCATGTTTTCCCTGATACATTTTTCGGGTTCAAAACACTTTGCATGGATTCAGTTTGATTTCTATAGTCAGACCTCCCAGTGTTTGACAACATGTATGTGTTTTCATGGTTGGTAGATGGCATTTATTTCTGACTTTGGAAGAATATAAATTATCAAGACTCTGTATTGTGCTTATATTAAACTTTCTATTATTTTCCTAAATTTCAAAAATTCCCAGAAAGCTCATGAGTCTGCTAGACTTCATGTCTTCAGTAGTTTAGCCTGTGGTATATTTGCATTTTTAATGATGTTTGTACCCTGTTGGTCAAAGTAGCTGTAGGCAAGCCATTTCAATAAATACAATGTGTTGAATAGTATATGATAAATGAAAAGCAAAGTTCTCTTGGAACAACTCCTATGTGTTACAAAATATTGCAAAATACCTATGATTTTCATAAGCTGAATATGCTGACTGGAGGTTTTAATGCTTAATTAGAAATTACTGTTAATGGAAACTGAGTAGACAAATAGCACCAGGACTTTCCTTGTGTTTATTCTTTGACTGTGAATTAAGGATCATGTGTTTTAAAAGACTTTTAACTGTGAAAATGTAAGGCAAAACTTTGTTGACCATAAGGAAGCATTTGGCATTCTTTACTATAAGTAATAAATTCGAAGTTCAAGACAGAAATAACAGTTTATCATCTTGGTAGTTAAATGGTACTACCCAGTAGCAGGACAGGCAGCTGAAGGAAATTTATATTTCTTCAATTTTGAATAGTTAAGAGAGCTCTGCAGAATCAGATACATTTAGTTTAACTAAAAACTTCTGATCTTTTATCTACTAGGGATAGTTTACCTTTTTTGCAGGTTTCTCTTATTGAAGCCTAACAGTATAAGGATGCCAATGGAGATTTGATATTTGGATTTTTAAAGAGATTACTTCAATGTGTGTTTTTCCTCAGTCTATGAAGTAACTTTGCAAATAATTACTTTCTTTCTATATACCTGTGACTTTTAAAAACTAATTTATGCATTTTAGGTGACTATTAATGAATATCTCTTAATTTCTTTGATGAACTTTTAGCTATTTCTTTTTTTGACTACTAAAGATATAACAACTCTATTTTTGTTTACTGCTTCTATTTGTTTGCAATCGTTCAAGGTAATGATTACAGGCTCACACTTTCAGTCACCTCTTCCAGTAATACTAGAAAAATTTCCACATACATATTATTCATAGGAAGCTATATAGTCAGATAAAATATATACATGCATTTGGGCAGGAGGAAAATTATGTTTCTTAATTTGCTTATAGGGATGCTGTTTCTCCAAGAATGGGAGATTAATAGTGGGTCTTGCAACAGTGACAATAAAATTAATTTTATATCAAATTATATTAGCACCATAGAATCCTAATAATCCTAAATACTTCCTTGGACACTATTATTGCACAAAATGTACAACCCGTAACAGTTAATGTACCAGTGATGATAAAGATGTAGCAAAAACTGTAAAAATTCTTCAGCTATCCTTTCTCATATTCTCATCTACTCTTTTATTCCCTTATGTTTATACTGGTGTTTGTAAAAATAAATGTTATCATCATGACCTTGTAAAGTTGATAAAAATCCTGTTGGAGTAAATGTTCAGAGAATCAACTCTCAATTTCTAAAATGTTAAATACCTTTAGTATTCCTATTTTGGGACTTCTAGTTCACTTAAATTTTCAGGGAAAATATTAGAAAATTAAAATTCATATCCTAATAATTTTCAAATAGAACTTTGAGGAGAAAATATACAGCTCTGCTTTTAAAAGTAAACAAACATACAAGCCCATTTCTTGTTCTTAACTGTTCCTACCTCTACTTGATTTTTATGTCCTATTTTTTACTTTCTTAGTCATGCTCAATGCTGAACTCTGACAGGCATTTTGGGAAACTGTGCAATAGAAAATGTGTAGCATGAAATATTATGGCAAAGTAATTTTTTAAAGATGCTTCCAGACAGGGATAAATCTTTCTTCTTTCCAGAAGATTTCTTCTAGTGCATATTTTCAATACTGTTTGGGTATTTTTGTCATTTTACAGTAAAATAGAGAAAGCAAGAGAGAGAATTTCTAACAGGTGGGAAAATTCCACCTGGTAGCAGGCTTGTGTGTGCATGCATTTGTTTTTGGGGCCTGTGTAAAAAATTGTTCCTTCTTAAAAACAAAACCACCTGTTTTTAATTTTTTTTTCCTATTACGAGTTACCTATAGATTTCAAAAGAAAAAAAAAAAGGCAACAAACCAATAGTACTCTTTCTTTCAACAAAGCTACTCCCACTGTGTCTCAGACACATATTTTGAAAAATCCTCCTCCTTATGAGATTCTCATTGCAGTGCCTATCTCAGCCCTAACTGAGTCTCATGGGGGCAGGGCTGTGCACAGGATTTCCAGAGTGCCATTTTTTGTGCCAGTTTGAAAGCAGGAGACCCTGGGCCATCCTTTGAAATATCATTCAGTGACTGTTTGATGGGACTGGAGTAATTATTGAATTTATCATTCCCTAAACACTGAATACATTTAGAATCTCTAATGCTGGCTTTATTAGAACAGAGACTAGAAGCATGAACTTTTAAAAGTACAGAGCTCAGATAATGATATAAAGCTAAGACAGAATGTGGAAAGAAATTTCTCCTGCTTTTTTTGTCTTTTCAAAGTTCTCTTGTCTTCCAGGCTTGGTATTAGGCCAGGTTTTGAGGATGGATTAGTACAAATTCATATTGTTGATCCCTTGAAAGTGGCTAACTACCATTTTGGAGGTGTGTATGTTTGAAAATACCCTTTTCTTCCTCACTGTGTGCTCGCTCTCCCAAGGCAAAAATTTTACTGTCTCATGAGCCCCTTGCTTTCCTGCACACCAGAAAATATCTCTGGCACCTAGGCACTCTCTTCTTGCATGAAGGAACAGTCTCCCCTTCCTCCAAAGGCTTCTTCTGATCCAAGAGAAAAAGAAACATCCATCTGCCTCCTGCCTGGGTTTGGGCTTTTAAAGAAATGGGGCATGGGGGTTCACATGACTATGTTAAGCAGAGCCATTCTTGGCACCTTTTGAAATCAAAGGTCAGAGATGCTCAGAAACAGGTTTGTGAGAAACAGGTTAGCTCAGTAGGTTTGTATTATAACATGAATGGATAGGAGGGAAAGCTGTAATTCAGTTATAATTTGGGCATTTAGTGCAGGAACATAATTTATGTTGCTACCTCTGTCTTTCTAAAGCTGTCTGCCTTTGTGCTTTCTAAATGTCATTTCAGGATGTTCGGCCAGAAAATTACACTTGGTTGATGCTTTCCATGCTACAAATGTATGCAGTGCCTACAGTAATGTCTTAAGTTGAGAGCAGTACCATCTAGAAGAGGGCTTGTAGAAGTTAGGTAACATTTGTGCTGCTGTTTATGATGTTTTCACTGGCCTCTGGGAGGCAAGTCTGACCAAAGTTTTCTAGGGAAGACTTTCTAGAGTCTAATATATTGTGTGCATAAAAAGCAGCATTCACATAGCCTGTGCTTTTCCATTCTTCAGACTCCTTGTTTTGATCTTCTGGACCCCTGCCATGATGTAGCCTTGGGCATTAATTCCAAATGCAAAATGCTTGATCTGACCTTCGTGACACGTTCCAGAATGACTGCTGACATATTGGATGTGGGCTGCCACTGCTGTGCTGTTACTATGTTCCAGTTTCTGTCTCTTGTGCTCTTATTTGCTCCCTGTCTTTGCCTGAAATGAAAGGACTCATTTAGTTGAATGTATTTACCTGAAGAATTATGGTTTGGTCCCTTGGCTGGAAGGCTGGTTGTAGGCATTTGGCATGGAATCCGTTTCAGTGGATTGTGGCTGCCTGTTCTTATTGTATGAGGTTGCCAGTTGTAGTTTATAGTCTGCGTGGAGCAGCTAATCTCTCTCTGGTGTAAAGGACAGAGCTGGATTGCTGTATACTATACATTACATCTCTTGCCAGCTGGAAAGATTGCTAGGCACTCTGGAAGATTTTTTTTTTTCCTAAAGTAAGGACTTCTATGGAGTTTCTATATGTAGCTTTTTTCTTCTCTTGATTATCTCTTAGCAACAGGCTTGAAGAGTGTTAAGAAGATTAAATGAATAAATGAAAAAGGAGACTGGTGGGAATTCTTTTTAACTCGCTCCAGAATAGGACAGAACAAATGGAAACAGATGTAGCATTGATCTACATCTGACCATCATTGCATCCCACAACTAACCAATAAAGGATGGTACAATTGCAGATGTGCTCTATTGACATTATTGACGTTCATCACAACTGTGTGGGTGTAAAATTGTTTGTAAAGACATGGTAGGGTGGGGGGAGGGGAAGAAAAGCCCCTTGAGTCTTTTCCTTAGCTGATTATATATGAATTCAAAAGAAAAATCAGAGCTATGCCAAGTAAAATTTACAAGAGGATGAGGTACACTATAGATTTATTATTTTTTTTCTATTTGAAGTTGAAAACGAAACAGCTAATGCAATGCTTTCTGGGTAGATTGAAATTAATCCATAATGTAAGAATAAGAAGAGTTAGTGATATGATATCGCGAAATTTAGCCCTTTTTCATGTTTCATCTTCTCCCATGCAATGTTTGAAATAGATGAAAAGAAGTGAATTGCTAGTTTAGGATCATGAACACTTGCAATAAAGTACAAGGATGGCTCTGCTGAGTCACATATCCACATAATCTAATATTCTGTCTCAGATAGTGATCAAATGTGAAGGCCTTGAGAAGAGTATAGAGAGTGATAGCGTTCCTCCACTTTGGCACAGCATAAATCCTTTGTCCATTTCTGGGCCCCTCACTACAAGAAAGACATTGAGGAGCTGGATCATGTCCAGAGAAGGGCAACAGAACTAGTGAAGGGTTTGGAGCACAACTTTTATGAGGAGCAGCTGAGGGAGCTGGGGGTGTTTAGCCTGGAGAAAAGGAGGCTTGGGGGGGCCTTATCGCACTACAACTGCCTAAAAGGAGACTGTATCCTGGTAAAGGTCAGTATCTTCTGCCCAGTAACAAGCAATTGAACAAGAGGAAATGGCCTCAAATTGCCAGGGAGGTTTAGATTGGATATTAGGAAAAATATCCTCATCATGAGGGTTCTCAAGCACTGGAGCACATTTGCCAGGGAAATGCTTGAGTCACCTTAGTGCTGTTCAAAAGGCATGTAGATGTGATGTTTAGAGACATGATTTAGTGGTGGACTTGGCATTGTTAGCTTTACAGTTAGGCTTGATGTTCTTAAAGGGTTTTTTTTAACCTCTATGATTCTGTGATTTTATTGTATTTTTACAGTATGTCTTTTCAGCCTTCCTCTACTTTCAGGCCATGGACTTGATATGAATGAACATATTATCCAGGTATTTAGCAACCTGCTGTGGATCAGTCTTCCATGATCTTTTCAAGTTTCCTCTGAGCTTCATTTTGAAACAAGCAATCAAATATGGTTTGGCAAGAATTTTCACAATTCAGCCATTGGTTTTGAGCCTGACTCCTCCTGGCTCTATCTTGTTTTGAAATACACTGCTTAACCCTGTCCACCTCTTTTTACTTTTAACTTAATTTTATAAAATTTTAACACATTTCCCAGCCTCTCTTTTTTTTTTTTTTTTTTCCCCCAGAATGCAGAGATCAAATTCACTCAGGCATTCAGTGTAGGTAAGACACTCCATCCCTTTGTTTATCTCTAAGTTCCTGAGATGTAGAGGAGGGAAGGGCCAGAACTGCACATGATATTGAAGAAGTAGATGTACCATGGATTTGTACATTGGCATGGTTATATCAAAGCCAGGCATAACATCCAGACTACCTATATATTTCAGAGATCTCACTATAGGTTTGTGCATTGATGCAGGCCCACTTTCTCCTCTAGAGATAGATTCAGAGTAGGATCTCTCTTCATCCATGCAAATTGAAAACTAGGAGGTTGTGCTAAATATCCTGTTTTGTGGGGAGGTCCAAAGAAGCCAGCCTTGGTTCCCAAAGAATAGGCCCAAAAGCAAACAAATTAG
Source organism: Motacilla alba alba (assembly GCF_015832195.1). Taxonomy (NCBI): domain Eukaryota; kingdom Metazoa; phylum Chordata; class Aves; order Passeriformes; family Motacillidae; genus Motacilla; species Motacilla alba. The sequence goes on from NC_052017.1 coordinate 75,060,635, forward strand.
TTTAAATGTGTGTGTCTTTATGTCTTCTTTAGACTTAAAACAGTCTATATATAAATGAAATAATATAACATCAGTTATGTGTAAACTATCTGTGAATCCAATTATTGTTCCCTCATTTTGAAGATTTCATTTTCAGAAAAGAAAAGAAAAAGGCCATCTGGTCCATGATAGAGAAATTATTTGATAGCAAAAATATTACAGGTAATACACAAAACAAGTTTTTACTTTTGTTTAGCTATTGCCATAACTTGAATAATTTTACTGGGATCTATGGTGTTTTGCTTTGTTTGAAGACTTGGGTCAATAAAGACAAGCTAAGTTGAATTTGTAGCAGTAAAATTAGCATTAAAATAGTATTTAATAATGCTTCTGTAAATACACTTTCTGACTGTAAAGAACGGGAAGAGTTTGAGTCTACAGTGTATTTATTAGTTGCATGTGTAATTAAAACCAAAAGTAGAGCAATTTAAAATTGTTGGAACAAATTCAATTAACTAGGGATTACTTTGTCTGAAAGTGAGCTACTTCAACAGTTGACAGTGTTATGGCTGAAGATGACTACAATAAATCGTTCTTTTTAAGGAGGCCTTTCCAATGCAGCAAGTAAAGGGCTCAGTATTCTTAGCACTAGAAGACAATCTTGCTCCTACGTTGACAGGTAGGTAAAACAAAGTTGAACACAATCTTGTGGTTTCAGAGCAAGATCTGAGAAAGGGTCAGTTAGAGTGGAAAGCATTCTTCAGGCTTTTGAATAGACTTTTTCCACTCCTCTCATGTACATCCAGTGTTATATGTATTTTTTGTGTTTTCTTTACTTTTTTATTTCACATTCAAAACAAAATACTTCTTAAAAGATGATTGCAACTACTTAGTACATTTAAGGGACCTTCTTTATTTCTATTTATTACCTTTGATGTTAACTGACAAACGTCCATGAACATGTTCACGAGTCCACTGTAGCACTGGTCATGTTCCTGCTCTTTCTGATGTTGTATCTTGTTTTAGTTTTTAAATTATACCATACTTTGGATGAATATTGTTGTTCAGAGAATATCTTATACAGAAAAAGCAACTCAGGTCAACAAGTTACCTTTCAAATGAGTAAAAGTATCTAGATGAGGAGTAGTAAAAGAACAGTGGATCAGAAGAAGCCAAAGTGATTTCCATGTAATTTTTAATATGATTTTCATGACTGTATTTTTTAAAAGCCAAAGTCATAACTGAGAAGTATAATGAAGTTCATGGAAATGTTCTGTTTACTTAGCAACAATGAAAAAATTGCTTGATTTCAAGTTTGGATATAAGAGGATTCTAAATTCAGTAGTATACTTCAGCTGATCTCAAGGACTCAGCACAGGCTTAAAGGCTTTTCTTTGTTTCTTGCAATAAAGAATAAAGCATAGAGCAAGAATTTTTATAATAGTAATTAAACAAAGGGCCTGTCTTCACAAGTTAAATGTCATATGCTAATTTATGAACTCTGCTAAGTTAGTAGCAGAGATTACTAAAATAGTACATTCTACGCATGATACATATTCGGCAGATTCATAAACAGCATATTCAACATGCTTCAATGAAGTACATCTTTAAAAATATAGTCTGTTGAAATCCCTAAAATCCTTAAAAGCAATTCACGTCCTAGCCAGAGATTAATAACACCATGATGTTATTTGCATTGTTACACTTCTTAATTAAGCAGCACACAATGAGTTTACGCAGGCACTAAAAAATCCCTTCTTAAAAAGGTTTTATGAAACCATTTGTAAACATCCACAGCAAAGTAAAGCTCAGTGGATCTATCAGCACAATATTAGCTTTATTTGCATGTCATAAAAATACAGGTACTCATTTAGTGGGACCTTATAACTTTCATAAAAGAACAGGGGCAATATAATTAGAAAAGAAAGGACAACCAGACTGTTGGGGATTTATCAGCACTGCAAAGTTACTGTGACTCGTTGCTATGAGAAGCTTTAATTAACCATCAATCACACTGAACATTTAAATGATCATATACGTATTGTGCTGTACAACATGCAGAACTGCTTGAGGCATCACAAAGAAACTTGTACAGAAACCAGTGTCAAATGTCCCATTTGTTATAATAACTGCTCTTTGACTACATTTATTATTTAAGGTAGGGATATGGAATTTATGAAGCCAACTGAGATTAAAATGTGAAGTACTGTACAGGTTATGGAAATGCTGGAATGAAGTTAAACCTTCAGTCTAAAATGATAAGTTTTATACTGGAAAACAAATTAGAAATCCAGTGAGAAATAAACCAGTAATAACTCTTTTTCTATTATTAGTATTTGTATTATTACTCAAAATAATTTTACCATTACTTCCTCTCATTTCCTAAGAGAAGGTGGGATGTTTGCAAAAAGGGCCTATCCAGGGAGGCAGTAATCTGAAAGAAGGGATTGATTTAGTAACTCTTAGTATAACAGTTAGCTCACTGGCTTGGAGTGTCTTGAAATGAAGATGATTTCATTTCTCCGTTAGCTTATCATTCCAGATGATCTATTATTATAATTAAACTCTAGCACTACTTCAATATTTTAGCTGTTAAAGGAGTTGAGATTTTATTACAGATCAAAGGTTTAATATTTATATTTAGTATCTTGCTTTAAACATCTGGGTAAGAATCCAGTTGGGTCTAGTTTAGGAGATTCCTAAAATTGATGGCTAAAGAAAGGGAAGTACTCTGAATTAATCTCTCCAATAAATACTGAAGGCTTTACACTTCTCTAACTTCATTAGGAGATTAGCCTGGTAAATTAGCCATCTAATTCAGGTGTTTGAAATGCAGTTAAATTAATAGTCCCTTAGCCTCTTATTTGGGTTGCTGTGTTACAAAGCCTGGCTGAGACAAAATTGGTTTTCCACACTTTCAGGTTTCTCAGAACGTTTCAAGCCTCTGCCTAAGATATAACAATTGCACAAGAATAATGTACTCCTTATTCACAAGGAAGCAAATGTGCGCAAGTTCTTAATTCCTGTCATGTGAAAAAGCCCAACAAGTGTTATAAATGTTTAAAACACATCAGATATCCTGATGTCACATCCAATGACCAGTCATTCTCGATATTTCCATAGTAATTTTAGTAAGCTATTATTCTTTATTCTTCATTCTTATTGTCACACAAATGTATTTTAAGACAGTAGAACCCTACATGTCTCAGTCATCTTCTGTATTCTGTTTTGAAAACAGAAGATTTGGTTACTACTCATCTACTATCAAACATATTTTAAGATATTGTTATGTCATGTGAGATGACGATCTCAGATACAATACTACTGCTAAACGACCTGTCTATAAAATTAAAAAAAAAAATGGAAATATGACACCATGGCACACTGATTTTGTTATTGTTATTGTTACATGTAAGATAAACCATATTGAGGCCTTCTAAATTCCTATGTCTATCTGTTAAAATATAACTATACACAAGAAAACTCTGAAATTGTCTTGCCATCCAGAATAAAAAATCCCACAGAGAGAAACATCCCCTTGAGTGATGTACAGTGTTTACCTTGTCTGTAACTTGATGTTCTTTTCCAGACTTCTATGTCCTGGCTTAGTTCAGAGAAACAGTTGACAGTATTCAAAGCTATATTGATTTCAGATGTTGCTGAAGGTGAAGAAGGATGACAAAATACAACTTTCAGCTCTATGCTCTAAGGGACTTGGTATGATTGTCCTTATATTGTAACTTTAGAACTTATGAATTCCCCCAGCAACCACATTTAATATAATAAAATGTATGCTGAAATTTTCAGCATTTTGCTGACTGCATCTAAGACCCTCACTTTTTTTGACACTTACCCATCATCTTTTTTTATCTTTGTAGGATTTCCCTGTTTATTTTTTTTCTCTTTTATTGTCTTTAAGTGTATTTTATCTCAGAAAATATGTTTACTTCTGATTCATTGAACATCTGATTGTTGGACGTAGGAAAAGTTTAAAAAATAACATTTATTGAGTATAGCTTGCATGCCGATGCACTGTGAATTTGATATTCAATAGCAAAAGATTATGATATTTATAGATCTTATAGCATATATTTTCTAAATTTGATAAGACTGGAACACTGATATTTTGAAAAGTGGTGAAAGTGTACAGGGAGAATGGGGTATGGTTTCCAAGGAAAAACAGGAAAGAGAGTCAATATCTAACATGGATAGTGAGGCTGATGAACTGGTGAACAGCTATAAAACTGCATGGCTAGGTATGATAAAACAGTGTTTGTTCTGCCTAGCAGAAAGCAAGGAAATAATAATTTGGGCATTTTTTTCATCTTCTGAATTGATTTGATTCAGAAGCCAAATGGTAATTGACTGAATTTAATATTATCCAAGACAACAATAGCTTTTCATTTTTGCTATTCTGCCAAGCGCTCTTGGCTGCAGGTACAGAAGGGGTCAGAGGAACCAGAGATGATTGCTCTATGTTAAGATTACTTTCCTTCAGGAAATTTTCAGTAGGTATCTTAAGTCATCCATAAATTTCTTATATATGTTATATATATCTTTCTGAACCTTTTCAGATGGTTGGGACTGTTAGAGTCCCATATGAAACAGACTGCAGTAGACATGACATTCAGACTATATACCACTATATGCCAATTTTGGCTAGGGTAGAGTTAATTTTCTTCACTATTGCGGGCAAAGGTCTGTATTTTGGGTTCGTGCTGAAAGCAAGGTTGATGGTACAGCATCATTTTTGTATTGCTGAGTAGTCCTTATTAAAGTCAAGGCTTTTTCTGCTTTTCTTACTGTCCTGCCAGTGAGTAAGAATTTCTGAAGGGGACACAGCCAGGGCAGCTGATCCCAACTGACCAAAGGGACATTCTAGACTTTATGGCATCATGCTCTGTATGTAAAGCTAGAGGAAGAAGAGGGGAAGTAGGGGATGTTGAGAGTGATTGCATATGTCTTCACAAGTATCTGCTATACATCAGGGAGACTTACTTTTCCTGAAAATGGCCTGGCTAGGGGAAGTGGTGAATTAATTCCTTGTTTTGCTTAGCTTGTGGGTGTGTTTCTTTCCTATGAATGTATCCTTATCTCAACAAACAAGTTCTCTGACTTTCCAATTCTCCTACCCATCTCACCAGAGAAAGGCAATCAGGGAGCTGTGTGGTGCTTCCTTGTGAACTGGAGTTAAACCACAATGCATTAAGACCCAGTTTAATACATAAGAAAAATAAAATTAACTCACACAAAGCTCTCTTTTCTTCATTAAAATTTTAACTAGTTTAGTTGCAAAGCAAGAAACTCATCTTTTCTCCTCTCAGGGAAGACAAGGCTACGAAGAATGAATGTTTCATATCTTTCCTCCTCTATGCTGGCTCTTTGTGGTAATTTCAGAATGACCTTGCCTGACCCACAGAGCACAGAGGTGTTACATGTCATACTCTGACTATAATTCTGTTTTTCCATAGATAATAGGTGTGAGACTGCATGGCAGTTGCCTTCTCGGTGTCTGGTTATTTTCAGATTTGAGGATCTTTTAAATTCTTTAAAGAAGTAGCTGATTCCCTGTAACTGTTCAATCCATATGGTAAAATACATTATACCTGATTATTAGGTGTTAAAGGTTTTGAGTATTTTATTCAGTCCCAATTTTATGGACTAGAATATGCCTTTTCTACTTTACTTTCTTTTTCCTACACAATTTTCCTGGTGAGTGGACTAGGTAAATAGAACTGCCTTAAAAGAGGTGGCCACATTGCTGTCCCTGGCCATCCATCCCCTAAAGAAATGCGCTTTTCCATTGATGTGTGCAGTTTAGAGTGTCGCTCCTTCTGGAAGATGGATTTGGAATAGAAAGGTGAGAAAGAGGAGTGAAGCTTTTGACTGATACTAGTCAGCTATAATGAGAGTTTATTTTTCTCATCATCTAGAAGCAGAACACTGTCTCCTGCCCAAATTGTCCACCACAGACTTGTGTTTCTCTCCTTCTGAGAAGTGTGGTTTCAGACCTCCCTTGCCTGTGTGCAGTTGTAGACTTGGGCAGGAGATTGTGTGGGAGGACAGGAGTGTTAGCTTCAGAACACATCCAGTACATGCTCAACACATGTGAGCAAACAGTTGGAGAGAAAGGAGACTTGTACCTTCACTTTGGTCTCCAGAAAACATGACTGGAACATTTTCATGGACAGACTGTATCTTCTTATTCTTGCTAATTAAAGTTTACAGTTGAGCAATCAAGCTTTCTGTGCCACGAGTGATGAATCTCCAGGACCAACAGTATAACACTTAAACCAGATCATAACGCATCTATATCACCACTGTCTTCCTAATTCTTGTCCAAGTGTCATATAACTGTCAGATTCATACCTTGTGTTAGTTTTGAATGGGAGGAGGCCAGAGGACACAGACTATGAATGTCTGTATTTTTCAGAGGATTACTTCCCAATTAATGCAACTTGAAATTAAAATTCTCAATTGAAAGTCATATTAAGTAGTTGTGCATAACTTGGAACTATTTTATATAAGGCAAACATTTGTAGGACAAAGAATTACTTACATAGTATTTGCTAATTAAATATTCTTATAAATAACAGCAAGAAAAATTTTACAGTACGCAGGACAGGAAAAATTGAAACTTGCAATGAAACATTGATCTATAGCCAAATGAAAATATTCTAAATGTAAAGCCTTCATTTAATTTAGGCAAAATCAAAAATAACATCAATGGAACCGTTACAATTCTCCCAAGACCTTGTCCGGAAACATAATACAATTTTCATGCTGTCCAGTGATGGATCCAGTTAATGGAATAACCTTATAAACTTTAGTGTTCTAATTCATATTCAGGGTAATATAAATATCATCTGTCCTTCCCTTGGGCTGTAGAACATTAGGCTAACCTATTTCTTCAAGGCTCAATGTGCTGTGGTTGCTCTATCTGTCTGATGTATTGATTATTTTAAAATAAATGGTGTTATTTTAGGCACAGAAGATTTCTTTAGTAGATCTGCAATGTGTTAGAGACTGAAAACTGCACTGAAACTTCAAAAATTGAGTATGTTCCAGAGACGTACCAGACCCAAAAAAATATTATTTGTTTATCCAAGGATTTTTCCCAAGCAGATTTGTCACCTCCAGTGTTTCTTTGTGTGGGGGTGTATAAATTAGAGTTCAAGTAATCATACTCTTTATTTTCATTTAATGAGTGCTTTCACTTTTCCATAAAGCTTCCTTGCACTGTAATCCTCTATGTGTCTAATTCCTAAAACCTGTGAAGAATGAACATAAAAAATGAATTTGCACAACCTTTGTTTTACTAGTTTCAGCTTTCACATGAATCACATTTTACACACTTATTAACACCATAAACAGTAAATAAGATTATCCTCTGGGTGGAGATCTGAGGTGTACTTGGCCTCATGTGCTGCCTGAAGTGGTCAGCCCTTGTGTCCTGTAGTTCTTAGCTCCAATCTGTGGGCAGAAGGGCTGCTAAACACCTGCAGCCTATCAAGTAAGGGGATTTCAGCTGAGGGTTCTCACTAAAGGGCATGGTAAAATTCTAGGGAAATGAACTCTAGAGATATATTTTTATTAAATAGTTCTCCATCACTACACTCTCCTCCCAGAAATGCCAAGGCAAGTATATCCAGCTCATGTTTAATAGAGGTAAGCAGATCTGTCATTCCTTACACACAGATGTCAGTCTGGCTTATGTGTACTCCTGTAGCTATGATGAAGCAGGAATAGACAGGCATGGGAATCGGGCAGAATGATAAGCTTGAGTCAAGCCAAGGGAAATCTCATAGCTATCATACCTTGTTTTGGAAGAAAAGCCATTAATTTTTAAGTCAGAAAAGACATTAATTTCAAAGAAGAATTTTGAAATAAGAGGGCTGAAGTCAATAAAGAAATGCAAGGAGCAATGAAATGCAGGATATGGGGAATGGAGAGCTGCAATGTGAGACAAGATACATAGTGCACTTGTATAGCAGTTAAGATAAAGTAAGTTTCAGTCTTAAAGTGAAGGTAAGTCCTCTGAGGAATGCTCTATTTTATATGTGCATAAAGGAAAGTGCTGATGGCAGAAGAAAAGCTCTCTCTTTTTTCCTTGACCCAGCCTTCTCCTACCACCTGGTGCATAGCTCAAACCAGACGATTCTAAAGATGCAAAGGAAACTGTTGTTATTGAAGGGAGAGAAATGAGAGAAAAGAAATTTAGGAGGAGGGGGCTGATATGATGCTTGTTAGTAAAGGGAGGGTTTTTTGCATACAAGGATTGCTATGCAGTCACTTCTTTCCCAAGATCTGTGAAATTTATGGGGAACCACCAGCTACTTGCAGATAAAATGTTTACTTATCCATATCTGAGGGTCAATGTATACTAATTTAGGAAAAATTCCCATCCTTTTCAATGAAGCTTCTTAAGAAACGTTCTAAGAAAAGATTCACTTGTGTATTGATTCACCGGGATGATGCTTTATTTCAGTTCACCTATAAGCCCAGCAGATTTGAAGCGGGACTCCTCTATGTTTCTTTTTGAACCAGTGAGTTTATAGCAGCCAGACACTCAGACAGCACTGCAGTAATGAGTGCATTACTAGAAGTGTAATGTTCACAGCCTTTAAGGACCATCAGGTTTTAATAGTTGCTGGTGTGTGTAGTGTATAAGATAAAGTATATGGTTATGGTTCTATGCACGTCTCAAATACATGCCTGCTACCTTCATGCACAGTAAAACAGAGAGGAGAAAGGGAAGGTAATGACCTGGCAAGCTTTCTTTTGGGTGGCTACCAGAGAGGGCACTATCTAAAATCCCAGGTTTAGAATTAGGTGCCAGAACAATTTGTGCCTCCATCCTCAGCTGACAGTCATCCTCATCCTGAAAATGCTTGGTTTTGCATTCCCAAACCTGCAAAATATCTGTAGTTGTGCTTAAGCGTTCTAAACCAAAGTCAGTAGGATCACTCACAGGCTTGAAAGGTTAGTCTACTTATGAGATTTACTGGATTGAAAAACCAGGGTTTTTGCAATGGGATAACCTTATAAATGAACCATATAAACCATATAATGCAAGGGCTTAATTATTCCTTGTTTTTCAGATGTGCCATATAAAATCAACTTGCTGCTGATACCAACAAAAATAATCTTTCTGGCACTAGCCAATAATGTGTTAACTAGCCTGCTCCAGCTCTAATGGTAAAGCTGAGATGGGCTTATTTACAGTCAACATTGAATTCATGTCTCCATAACCTTCTAAAGAGAATTAAAGGGCTATGAGAAATAATTAGCTGATGCCTGTCATATTATTTGAAGATGAAAAATACTAAGTGCTACTGTGGTTACAGTAACAATCCTTTCCTTTGAGAATGACTGCATGTAATCAAAATGTTAGAACCACAAACAGCACCATGGCAACTGAATTGTATTGGCAGAGAAAACACAAGTTTGTATGATGATAAGGGATGCTGACATGGTCTTTGCCATCTCTTCTCAATTCTGTATCAGCAGCAAAATGTATGAAGCACAAGAGTAGTTATCTTTCCCTCTGCATTCCTAATAAAAATATTAGATGACTGAGATGGAAAGAGAAGGCTAGTACTCAGTGTGCTCTGAAATTCTCTTATATGGGATACTTTGGGAGTGAGCTCTGGGGCCCTGAGAAAATTATAGTCTAGAAAGATTAATTATCCTGTTGCAAATTATCCTTCTTATTTTAAATTTTCCAGAGACAAACGACATTTACCATGACATATCAACAGGGTTAGCATCTCAGGGACTGTGGATTGATTAATGAGGTTTTGTTCTGGTGTCCTGGCTCTGTTAGTTCTCTCTTTATGCACCTTCAGCTATTGATGAACCCCAAACACTGCAGGGAAATATTTATAGAAAACAAACTGAGGAAAAATGTGAGAGATCTTTACAGCATCAGGATTGTGGTTAATTTACCTTCACACCTGTCCTGGATTGATCCCAGCCAGCAAAAAGCCTTGTACAACCACTCACCCTCTGTTCCATCAGTGGCATTGGGGAAAAAATTGGAAAAGTAAGAGGTGAAAAAATTGTGGGTTGACATAAAGACAGTTTAATAGGAAAAGCAAAAGCTGTGCATGCAAGAAAAGCCATACAAGGATTTAAGTCAGTGCTTCCCAAGGGCAGACAGGTGTTCAGCCATGTCCAGGACAGCAGGGCCCCATAACATGTAATAGTGACTTGGATGAGAAACACCATCACTTCAAATGTATGATTTTTAGAATTTTCCTCTTTATTCTGTAAAGAAGTTCATCATCTTAGTAGGATGGGAGAAAGATTTGTTGTTTTGTTTGGGTTTTTTATTTAATATTTACATTATTATAAGTTATCCCCAGACTAGCAAGCAAGAAGACCCCACGAGTCTTTATACATTTTGCAATTCTTAAAAGAAATGAAAGATGAAAGGGCTACACATTAATTTACAGATCACTTATGATAAGCAATAGCTATGTTATGTGTTGTCTTATATGCAGGTAAATCTATTTCTAAGCATGAATGAACCTTGCTTACAGAATCCAAATCTGTGGTCAAATTTCACCTTTGCATATCTCAAATAAAGAGGTATGTAGATGAGACAATACAGAGCCATTATTATTAGGTGCTTGCTGAATTATGATTTATTTTGGTTGTTGACTTTTGTTCATTTTATCTTTTGAGCAGATAAGCAAATTAAAGATGTAAAATCTAGCAAAGCTTGCCAAGGTTGGTATTTTGGTTGAATGGAGGTTGGTATGTCAGAGGTACACATTGATGAAAGACATGAACCAAAGATACTGTATCTGGGAAACTTACTTAAATATGACCAGTGAAAGCTGGACAAATAACTGATCTTTTGATTCCTATTGTTTTCTCAACACTGGAAAAACATGATGAAATCTGAATAGTATGAAGAAGTCAAAATTTTTCATTAACTGAAATGTCAAACACCTATATGTCAAACAAAATGTTTGTGTGGTTTTTTTTCCTTTTTTTTAAGTCACAGCCAAATATTTTTAGAGATTTTATCTGTTATTTTTAAAACAGATGCTGTTGTTTGTTTTTTCTTTTAATTAAAAAAAACCCCGAACAATTTGTAATGCAGATCTGTGTCACCTCTTGGAAATACTGCAGTGCTACTCTTAACTTTGAACTGATCAAATTAGCTGGCAAGCTATCTCCAATTCAATTTCCTTTCCCTGTTTTATGATGTCCAGATGGCTACAGAACATGTCCTGAATACTGTCAATATTTGGACTTGTCAAGGAGCTGCATGGAGATCAGTGGCTGCTTCACTGTACTTTGTACAGTGTACAAAGTCTCACTGTTTGAGACTTTGCAGTCAGGGTGATTATATAGGTGAATGCACTAAACATGCTATTTAAATGCAGTATTTTTCCAACAGTTCAACAAAATGCTTCTGTATCAGTATATTCTGCTAGCTCTCTTGAGATAGGTTTTGACAATCCTGAGAAAATTTCTGAGTTGTTGGGTCACAGGGCAGAACTGGTCTGGAAATAGTTATCCCTATTAGGTAATATGGAATATTGTATTAGTGCAGGATTTGTAAGTCCAGAACTTGTTATTTCCTATCAAATGCTTCAGGCATGAGGGAGAGAGCCTGTGTATGCTTTGTGCAGGTATAGTCGATGTCACTTCATTATCTTTTTTAGGTGATTAGTGTGCTATTGTTTCAACTAGGTTTTATTAAATCTCATTGTAAGCAAAATAAGTTTAGAGAGACAATATTTTGTGTTTCTCCTTCTGGGCAGTGTTAGATCTGCTTCTTAGATTTGTGTCCTCTGTGCTCATAACCACAAAGCTGTCTGAAAAATATAATAGTATTTTTTTCCTTGCAAAATTTTAGCCCCTTGAAGTTCTGCCTAAAGAAATATTTCTGGCCAAATTACTGCATGAATGGGCAATTTTCTTGCATTAAAAAAAAAAAAAAAAACTATGAAAAGTGTTTACTTAGCCATGTATCCACAGCAGAGGAGAGTCTTAACTCTCAGGATTTGGGGACAAAGACATGTAAATGCTTCCATTTCCCCAAATTGCTAACTTCATTTTACTGGAATTTGAATGAGAGTTTATGAATCATTCTACTACACCTGATTTTCTCTAGGTCTTCACTGATTTAACTAAATCTTACAGTCTTCCCACCATGAAATATATGACAATTGTGGGGATCAAAACCATAATTTTCAGTTTCACTGGGTTGTTTTGATGTTTGTTTTATTTTGTTTTGAAACACTTGCGCTTCAGTGGTAGACAGAGTTTTTCAAAAACTATATTCTTTTACAATTCTTCAAAGAAAAGTGATTCTCATTTTCAAAGACTTTAAATACCAGTTATTCCCAGGAAGTTCCAGTGTTCCAGAGCACTTCTAAGTGTAGCATGACTAAGTCAAACCTGGACATGAAGCAATCATATGATTCACTGTAACAGTGCATAACAGCAGTTTTAAGACCTTCAGTAGTCACTCAAACAAGGCATGAAATCTGGTAAGAGTCTTTTCAACATTTTTTTAATCTCAAATTTCATGTATAACTCCACAGATAAACATTTCTGTTTGCCCAATCAAACATCACTTCCCATGTTGTAATCTCATTCGCGCATCAGTTTTTATTTTCAAGAGCCACTTCTGTTCCTTCCTGATGTCAATCCTTAGTCTAGATATAAAGTGACAAGAGATTTTTATCTTTGCAACTTCTTTTAATTGCACACTTCTCTGGACAGTCTGTCCCAATACATGACAACCTTTTTGATGAAGAAATTTTTTCTAATATCCAGTCTAGACCTCCTCTGGTGTAACTTGAAGCCATTTCCTCTGGCCTTGTCACTCACTGCCAGGGAGAAGAGGCTAATCCCCACTTTGTTACACTCTCTTTCAGGCAGCTGTAGAAAGTGATAAGGTCTTCCCCAAGCCTCCTTTTTTTCCATGCTAAGCACTCCCATCTCCCTCAGCTGCACCATAACATTTCTCAGACCCTTCAGCAGTTCTGTTGTCCTTCTCTGAACACGTTCCAGTCCTTCCATGTCTGTCTTTTAGTGAGGGACTGAGCACTGAACACTGAGCTCAAGATGTGCCCCCATGAATGCTGAGTGCAGGGGGACAATCACTGCCCTGGTCCTGCTGGCCACACCATTGCTGATACAGGCCAGGATGCCATTGGCCACCTGAGCACATGGATCAGATCCACACAGCTGTTGATCAGCACCCCCTGGTCCTTCTCTGTGGGTTGCTTTCCAGTCACTCTGCCCCTAGCCTGTAACACTGCAGGGAGTTGCTGTTACCCAAGAGCAGGACCCAGCACTTGGCCTCATTGAACCTCTTAGAGTTGGCCTTGGCCTTTTGATTCAGCCTGTCCAGATCTCTCTGAAGAGAGTTTGTCCAGCAGATAAACACTGATGCCCAACTTGGTGTCACCTGAAAACTTACTGAGGATGCACTTGATACCCTCCTCTAGGTCATCAATGAGAATATTTAACAGGACTGACCCCAACACTGAGCCCTCAAGAAGACCACTTGTGAATGGCCACCAGCTGGATGTAACCCCATTCACCAGTACTGTTCAGGCTCAGCCATCAAGCCAATTTTCTACTCAGCAAATAGTGGACTTGTCCTGAGCAGCCGGTTTCTCCAGGAGAATGCTGTGGGAGACAGTGTCAAAGGATTTACTAAAGTCCAGCTAAAAAACATCCAGAGCCTTTTTCTCATCCACTGAGTGTGTTACCTTTTCATGAAAGTAGATCAGGTTGGTCAAGCAGGACCTGCCTTTTCTAAACCCATGCTGACTGGGCTGAACATGGCTGGTTGTCCTCACGTTCTGGCTCTTGTAGATGGGGGTCACATACGGTAACCTCAAGTCAACTGGGACCTCCCCAGTTAGCCAGGACTGCTGGTACACTTACCAAAGTAGTTTGGCAACCTCTACTGCCAACTCCATCAGGACTTTTGGAGGGATCCCATCTGTCCCCATAGACTTCTGCATGTCTAAGCAGGTAGTTGACCTCTCCCCCTTAGGTTATGGGGATTTCCTTTTCCTTCCCATCTCGGTCTTCCAGCTCAGGGGGCTGAGAACAACTGTCCTTGCTGTTAAAGGCTGAGGCAAAGAAGGCATTAGTACCTCAGCCTTCTCCTTAATCTTTGTTACTATTTCCCCCGTGTTCAGTAAATGATGGAAATTCTCCTTAACCCTCCTTTTGTTGCTGATGTATTTGTGAAAACATTTTTTACTATCCTTTACAGCAATAATCTAATCAGATTAAGTTCTAGTTGGGCTTTGGCCCTTCTGAATTCCCCCTGCAAAACCTCATGACATTCTTGTAGTCCTCCTGACTAGAAAAAATCTTTAATAATGCATGCATTTGCATAATGCTGTGGGATATGTATTGACCTCTGTTGGTTGCTGACATACATTTGAACATGGGAGGATTAATAATACAACTCCCTCTGCTCCACTGACATGTCTGTTCTGAACCTCAGAGGAGGCTGCTTTCTCTGTAATAAGGATTATTCATAACCCAGTTATATTGAACAGCCATATATTCTCGACCTGAAGTGCAGCTTATTAATCAACCATACAGTCCAGGAATTTCAACTAAAATATTAATGTAGTATGTTATTCACTTAGGACAATTCATGTCACCACAACTGAACAGGTTCAATTGCTGCATCACAAATTCTGATTTTTAATAAAGTTGAACACCTCATCAAGTTCACTGTTGTCATGCAGGATGCTGTCACCTTGTCAATGTTTTTTTTTTTTTCCTTTGATTAATAGTCTCCAAGTTTCAAAGCATGATATTTTAGATTGTCTTTCTTTTACACCTTTACATCCTGCAGTGCGAAATCTGACATTTCAAAGGAACTTGAGTCTCCTGAAGTCATTAGCACCTATTCCTAAATGAAAATATTATACGACTGAGCAGAATATGATATGTAGTTTTTATGTAATATATATAATATAAAATGGAATGTAATATTTTTATTTGATGATACACATATTCAAATAATACTTATTTAATGAGTAGTACTACTGAACAATGGTCTATGGAGTGTGAAAAGACAAGTTTCTTTAGTGGCTCTTGTCATATTGTAGTGTGTTGCGGGAATCTAGAGCAGAATTACAGAACATAAAGAAAGACTCAAGATGTCAGAGATCATGTAAACAGATAGTTCCTGTGAGTCTATGCACAATTTCTCCTACAGAGAAACCCAAGAAAAAGATTGAAATAGTTTTATCTCTTGGGCTCTAAACTTATTTTATTGATGTTTCCCCAGTCACAAACAGAGCACCTACAGTGTGTGACCCAGGTGTTCTTGCTTATGTGATATTATAAATATGGATAATTCTTTCAGGTTTTAAAACCTAAAGGTGAACTTCTAAAGAAGGGAAAGTGTCAGTATGGATATCCCAGTACATCAGATGATTTTATTTTGACACACTGCTTATTCTGCAGAATGATTATCTTATATTCTCCAGAGCTGATTTCTCCTTAGTTATTATACTGTCTGTGATCTGCATAGCAATATCCCACAGCCTTACTGAGATTTTTAGATCTAATCTAAGATGCAAAATTAGGCCTTGCACACTTGTAGTCATTAAAGACTTTTTTGGCACTTAAAGGAAAGGCATCACCAGTGGAAAATTTCCTTGCTCTGCTAGCCACAGCGTAGTCTGGGTAATTCACAGCATTGTTTTATAAAAGAAAACAGAATGACCAGACTGTCAGTCCTGTTAATGCCATAAAATTAGTAGTCAACTCTGTAACAAACACCATGTTTTCCTCAAATATAACTAATCACCAGTTAGGACAGGCAGGTTATCTGCCGCTGAACACTATTAATTAAAATCCTTTATGCTGTAGTGGCAGTGCAACTTAAGTTATAAAATAATACCTTTTTTTTTACCAATAGAAACAGATTTAGGGGAACTATTTTGGAACATTTTACAAGTCTGATTTGGGAATCTGGACTAAAAATTATCACATTATTTGGAAGATAAATGTTGCTGTAGGAATTTATATATTGGGCTGGGGGTACAGAGGAGGGTTGATATTCAATAAGTTGCATTAAAACATACTGAAACTATTTCTGAGTTGGAGCTTATTCAAAGATTAATGATAAATTGTAAAAAATACATGGTTTGTTTTGGGTTTTCTTGTTAAAATATTTATTTATGAGTATAGTGCAAAGAGTACTTGAACCTCCACCTTACCCACATAAGAGGCAATTGTGAGGAAATATGGATTTCTTCAGCACAATTTAGTTTTAATAGTTTGAAGGATTTTTAATTATGTGTTGGGAACAGAAGTGTTTTCATCACATCAGCCTGCTGACTTTTACAAGTATTTTGTTTTTCATGATACCTAAATTTGGCTTCAAGATAAGAGCAAATCAGCTGGGGCATTGGCGTGATTTGAACTGTGTTAAAACAATCAAGACATTTCTTCCCAAAGAGGAATTGTGTTATGAACTCCTGCATTTATGACTACTTTTATAGGATTGATTGGTTTCTTTGTTCATCCCTTGGGGTCTGCCAGTTCATGGGAAGAGCAAGTTCCTCTCTAGAAACCTTTCCTCTGATGCTCTTTTCTGCTATTTGTGTACTTTTAGTCTTTTTATTGGGTCAAGATCTCTAAATCTAAAAACTTGCCTTGAGTTCCCTTAGGGTAGGTGTTGTTTGTATGTTGTTCTTTTCCTGCTACTTTCTTTACTAATGGGCTTAAGAAGCCTTAGAAGAGAGAAGAAGCTAGGAAATGGTATAGTTAGATCATCAATTTACCAATTTTTTTTTTTTTTTTTGTATCAATTTACTTTCTGTAATTTCAGAGGGATATGATGAAACATCAGTTACTACCCTGGAAGCTGCAAAATCTTTGGTTTTGGGGCACATGGTGCTTTTAATGTTTGCATAAAAAGGTAGTAATTTCTCTTCATGTCATTAATCCTAGCCATTGCAGACTGACTAGTTCTGGGGAATATACTGCCTGTAGACAAATCTACTCCTTAGGCATAATTCCCAGCAGTAAAGCTGGCATTTGGCCTACAGGAGTAGATTACTATGGATTGTTTCTATGAATTATGTCCTTTGGCATCTGAACCATATCTCTGGGAATACCCTCTTCATGACTTTTAAAATTCAGTCTGTACCTTCACTATGGACTTGACTTTCAGCAGAGTGCTTGTAGTTCACCCCAAATCATTCCATGTCAGACCCACTTGCTATAGTTGCAAACTTTTGCAAAACTGTCAGTCCATGAAGGAACAGTTGTGACCTGGTAAGTGAGTGTTTTAGCCTTGGAGTGGAGGAAGACAGCATAGTATTTAACTCTTTAAGGATTCTTACTTATTGTCCCATCATTCATCTGAAATGAGTCTGCCTGCACTGTCTTACAATACCAGTTACACATCTATGTTTGGCATTCTGATTTGTTTGGGGTTTTTTAAATTTTTATTATTTTTTTTTCTGTTTTAAGACCTGTGTTATGAGCTTGTTAAATGTTTGTAGTGAAATGTGTCATTATGTGTTCAGGTGTTTGAGAATTCTGTCAGACTTTTTGCTGCAATTTGGAGAAGCAGTTGACCTGTCCCATCATTCAACTAAACCTTTAAGCACATGCTTGAATTTAATTCATTTAAGAATGCATTAAAGTTAAGGATTTTTTTAGAAGTGCTTTGATGAATTAATATTTTTATTTTTAAATACAGGCTTGGCTTCTGGTAGGGATCTTTGGTTATTCATAGTGATAGTAATAATGGTATAATACTTTGAGAAACTTAATCAATCATGGTTTGATTGGGCTAATTGCTTCTAGACAAAAGAAAAGAGATTCTGCCCCACTCTGGAATCTCTAATAGACAGGAAAAATAAAAAGCAGGAGGAAAAATAGTATCATCTGTTCTATATTTTTGTGAAACAGCCATTCAAAGAATGTTAGCAATCTGTACAAATGACCAAGGGATCACATAGAGCAATAGAAATGACGCCTTACCTTCACAGTTGTCAGCCCTGAAGATTGTTCTGTTCATTTTCCCTCACTGTTATAACATTGCTAAAAACAGTATATTTCTTTTTCCTTAATTAATTGATAGCTGAAAGAGACAAGTCCCTTTTGCAAATAATAGAATTTGTCTTTGAATAAATTTGTAAGATTTCCTGCAACTGTAAAGTCTGGAATGACTGATTATGGCTGCTAAATGTTAAAATCGAACCTCAGTCTTTAGCCTAATAACAACCATCTCATCTTCATCAATCTCGAATATCATTGTCAAAATTCTCTCCCCAAGTGTCTGGATAGATGGAAGTTACAGCTGGTGTCCATCCTGCTCTTTACATTGACGTTCGTACTTTTCCATCCGACTGAACGCCACCTGCTGCAAGGGCAGGAGGGCGGGGTCACCCATTTCTGAATGATGTCTCTCTGCCAACAGAAGGTTATTCAATTAGGCAATCACTTCTGCTTAATGCTGGGTGGGATGATGTCTGCCACCTGCACTCTCCCTCACTTCCCACTTCCTGGGGACAACAGTCTTTTCTGTCCCTGGGGAGGGGGCAAAGGTTTTCAATCTGTTCCCTTTTTGCATTAGCTCCTGAATGCAATTATTAGAATCTGACATTTGTTTTGCTTCCTGACTGGGGCTATATTCAGTGCAGACACTTTGTAGAAATATGAATAAGCATTTAATAATATATTTATATTTTAACACTCCTCCCTGCTCTAATGTGCTGAATTTTTCTCTTGCTTGCTATAACCTGGTGTTAGCAAATTTCATGTTTTAATGCATTACACTAGGATCACTAAGAAAAGAGTCAGAATTCTAAAGTGTAATGATGCTACAAGACTTTTCCTGCACTTTTGTTTGTGTTTATGTCTTTTTTTTGTTTCCCCTAAAGTCTGTTTGTATTGTTGATTTTACTATGGTTATTCCAGTTTTTAGAAATAGAACCAGTGTTTATTGATGAGATTACTCTTGCTTCACTAGCAGATAATTTTGTGCTCTCTTTGTTTATTAATTAAATGGATGTGTGGCTTTGTGACTTTTCTTGGTGCTCCCTGCTCTTTACACAATTAATCTCATTTTGTGAGGGAAAAAATTACATATAAAAAGAATAAAAACTAGAGGCATGCTGAACATCATCTTTGTCTTAGAAGCAAACAGACATGTTCCTTTACACCCTTACTAAAAACTTTATAAATTCATCAATAGAATGTCAAACAACCATCCACTCAGAATTTTATTTTAATAAATGGCAACTCTTATATCCATAACAGATTACATAATAATTTCCTGAAATGTGTAATATTTATGGAACCCTGAAATATTTACATGAATCTGGAAAATAGTCGTCTAAGCATGGCTATTAGAACAATGAGTTTCATTCAAGCCTCATATGTCTCTGAGAGACAATTGAAACCAAGTGCCATACTGCTGAATTTGAAGTAATTCCATTTGGTTTAAAATGCACTGAAGATAACCTTGAGTCTGTCAGATCTTATTATAGGTGAAGAGCATAACTCAAATTATTTTTCTGCTGTGGTAGTTCTTACCTTTTTATTTTATTTATTTTATTTTTTTCTATTGATGTACTCTTCTATTCTCTCAAATATTTTATTAATGTAGCTCCTGGGTGCCATTTTGTTAAGTAAACTTTATTAATTTTTTGCTAGTTTTAAAACTGTTTTTTTTCAATAGAAATTATTTTACTCCCTAATGACTGTTTAAACATTTTTGATAACAATACACGCTTAAATTTTTTTCCCTCCACTTTCAGTGGAGGGACATTCTGCAAGACTTCAGTTTCCTAATAATCTTTAAAATTTCTAATGATTAGGCCCTTCTATATTTAATTAACAATTAATTTTAAAACTCATTAATTTCTCAGACGTCTCAATCGTCAGTAAATATTCTACATTCAGTCTGCACCTTCCACCGACAACACAATAGAAATAGAGATGGTAAGGGGGTTGTTATTTGTGGAAACACAATAAAAAACTCCCAAAAATCTCCACTAGCAGGTATATCCCCATTAGTGGAGATTTTTTCCTTTTGACTTCCCGTTGATTGAGAACCATCTTATAGCTTAGTGTTTTGGGATAAAACAGTCCGTTGGACAATTCCTGCAGCATTTGGGATTCTTATATTTCAAAGGCTACACCACCTTGGAAGGCCAGGCAAAGTTGAATTCCTGTTGACCTACCAGTTTTGATGCTCCTAAAAAAGTATCTCAGCTGTAGTTTCCCAATGGTTATTAGACATATACGGTTTGTCTACTTGTTTACCATGAAAGTAATAATGCTGCTTTCAGCATTATTATATCCAGTGTACTTAATTAGCATGGTCAACACATTTTTCATGTGAATAAATTGAGGCAGAAAAGAAGATACTCAGACAGGTTATTTCATTAGCCAGTTACATACTGTAGGAATAAAATTAGTATCTTTACACTAGAGAAGGACCAGAAAGTGTTCTGAACTGTATTTAAATCTTCCTTTGTCTGTCTGAGCATTATCTAAGTTAAATATTTTTATTATTACTAGGCACAATCCTAATAAATGCTAAGTAAAAATACACAGAAAGTAAAGCAAAACCATTTCTTCAAGTGAAAAATGGTGATCTAAACACTCTTGGACAAATGTAATGAGAGAAGATGAGTAGATGACTGAGATTAATATAAAGACTCAAAAGCTGAAAATCAGTGAATATCCATGAGTACAAATACCTTCACACATTTCATCATTCAAGACCATCATACACATAACTTTCCAAATTGACAGAGGCCAAAATAGGTGATAATTCAGCCACCTAATCAGCCAGTATCATTTAGTTTTTTGAGTTGCAATGAGGCAAAATGTGTTATTTCTACTAGATTAGGTCCACTGATCTTTCTTAAACCCAGTGAGATTAGTTTTCAAACATGTTTTAAAAGAGGAAATTAAATAAGGATTTTAAAATACAGCAAAAGTGAAGATGAAGGAGGAACTTAATTCTGTATGGATAAACTGACGGTAGCTTGGAAATGAGAAAACTATATACAAGTATTGAGTTGAAACAGGTCTGGGAGAAATACTATAGTAAAACAGCAGTTCAGTCACTGCAGAATTAGTGACTATAATTTTCAAGATTTCAAGAGAGAGCATGACTTGAAAAATGTGTTTCCAGACCACACTATTTTGTGCATGTTACATTTTCAGCTAGACTGGTGTGTTTTATGTCTGATGAATTTATACCACAATTACATCTGTGAGGTAACGCAGAGGTAATTTTTAGTTCTTAAATGGTATTGTACAAGGAGGTTGCACTGTTTTAAAAAGCTTAAGATGCCATTTAATTCTCAGTATGATGCACAAAATTTGTCCAAAGGCATGCAGTTACAGGCAAACCATCCTGTGCAAATTTTTCCTAGAAGGAAAGTTGACCCTTTGAAGGACTCTTCACAAATTTTCTGTCAATACTAGAAACTAATAATATAGGTCAACTCTGTTTTCAAAAGAGATATTTTCTGAGTTGAAATAAAGAAAAAAAGCCTTGATATCTGTCAGTGACAATTGCTAAATAAGGTCAAGGATATTATTAAAACCATTGCAGTGTACAAGGGCTCATCTTCCTAGCACTTCTGGAATATTGGTACATATCAGTTTAGAAAATGAGAAAATTACATTTGGAGCAAGGATTTATTTGGCATCTACATTAGCACAACAGTGCTGTGGGCTGACAAAGACTGATTAAAAACATGTTCTTATAGTTTTCTAAATGTGTTCAAGATAAGCAGGAGTTCTCATGGAGATCCTAATGGGACTATTGTCCACACAAAGTCTACAAGTACAACCTGAAGGATGAACCCATTTATACTTTTCTGAGTGTACAAAACCCAGGAAACCCAGAGCTTTTCAGCCAGGTAGCATGCTGACAGTCAAGGGCAGACTGGCCATGGCTGTGTAATTGGAACAAAAGCGTTGGAGCAGTTTGTGCTAAAGCTTCTTTAGGAAAATTGCACCTTCACAGCAGGACAGACATAAAATATGGGTCAAGTCTTTAATTCATACAAGCCAGTGTTATATAATGGAATTAGACTTTAAATGGAGATATCAGCTGTAGGGATCACAAGGTCCTTATTACACATGTAAATAGATGTATCTATGTCTATGTATATATACGTATATATTGTGTGTCTATTTGTATATATTTATATGTAAAGTTAGCAATATGCAGTTTAGATTCAAGGTTAAGTTTGTTCCAAATGAAAAGCCATAAAAATCCTGTTGCTGGCACAGATGAGTACATGGCCAACAGAGTTTAGCTTTAAACAGGTAAATCTCTGTTTTGATTTATACTTGTGGCACTCAAAATGGCAGAATCAATTTGCTTGAAAATTGGTAAAACAAATTTGTTGTCGGCTATGACCTTGTATGCTGAACATCCCAGAAGGTTTGTTTTTTTTTTCTTTATGTTTGATTTGTAAATCTTGGAAATACTGGTTTTTATTGCAGAAATATTGACAGAGCTTTAACTATAACGGTGTGGCTATATTTCCTCAAAGAGTAGGTATGTGTTTTGCCAGTAGTTACCCAATATTTTTCAAAGAGTAGTAGATGTTGAACAGAGAAGACAAATTAAAAATGAGTGGCAAAAACCAAAAAGTCATTGATGTGAAAAATTAATAAAAGGGAAAAAACTACTATAGGAATGACCAAAGATGAAAATTGACAGCTGAAAATGCTAAGAGTATATGTGGAGATAATCATACATGAACCCTCATGGGATTGTATTTACCGTGTGTTTCAAGACTCAGTTTTGTTAAGAGACTACAAGAACAAGATATATAAAATTATCAAAGGCAATAAAAGCAATTATTGTGACTAACACTCACATGACTTAAAATGACATCTGAGTGTAATTGTGTAATTTTGTTACATGCTATCTTGTATTTGTGCTTGAAAAAAGACACGTTAGGATTTTTTTGTAGGAAACATGGGCATTGCTGTTTATCTCATGTAGCATACAGATACAAAGGTGTCTGATCCTGAATTATTTGCTTAGGGCAAATACTTGTTTTCACCTTTGGTGTGCTCTTTTAAGATTCAGAGATTTTATTGGATGCCTTTTAGTTCAGATTTAAACACACTTGGACTAGTTGAGATTTGTGTTTCATTCACGTCTTCAATCAATAATTCTTGTTCATTTTAAACTTGGGCTAAATTTACTAGCAAGGGCACAAAATTACTTAATGAAGTACTTTTGTGATGATCAGATAAATTCTCCACAAACTTTTGTATGAGCTGATGCCAATAAGAGCTTGTGTTGCAATAAAAAAATTCAGTCAAATTATACCTTATTTCAATGGCCCTATACTTTAAATGAAATATGAAAACGTGAGATTAGCATCTGCATTGAGGTTGTCCCCTTTGGTAATGTCAAATCTGTAAGCTGGTAAGCATTCCAAGGCCATGATTTCACTGAGACATATTTGCTACCTGAAAAGGGAAAGAGGACAAGTTAGAGACAAACTTTCTTTCACTGGAAAACTGAGAACAAATAAATTAAAAGATTTTGTGGTTTTGCATATCTTCAAAAGTGCTAGAAGATTATGAAGAATAAGGAACAAGCCACAGATGTGACTGTGGTGACAGCTTTCTGTGTTAGCCACACCCTCAGTTAATGCGCAATCACAGACTTGTCCTGAGTATAAACTCTACATATTTGATTCATCGAATCAAATTATTGATTATCGAATCAAATTATCAAATTTATCGAAAATTTGATAAAACTGGTTTGTGTTTCAAGCTGGGCCCACTTTTATTTTCTTTTGTTTTTTTTTTTTTTTTCAAAACTATCTTTATCCAAAGTGGGTTAATTTTAAAATCTTAATCTAAAATCTGGCCTCTTGGTTTATTTGAAGTATATGGAATTATGAGGGAGTATGTAATCACGAAGCATACTGGATTACCTGTTGTGTGAATGGCCACAACTAGCTACCATTGCAAAACACTCTCTCAATTGCTGCTTTTTTTTCTGCTCTGTCTCCACATCTGTGCTTTCTTGATTCTAGTCAGGAGTGAAACTGGATGGTCTGCCATAGTGGGAATCTCTCTGTATTTATATTTCTGTACATGTTTCAGCAAATTTTGACCTGTTTAGCCTTTGGACCATTTAAAATTCTACTCTAACATCTCACCATTCTTTTTGTGGTGTCTCATAGAAATTCAGTGAAACTGGTTTTTTAGCCTCCCTGACACGTTCTCATCCACTTGACTTCTTTCTCTTGAATAATTTCCTTTATTTTTAGTTTCCATGTCTTCTGGCCTTGCTATTGACCTTGTACAGCAGAATACAAAGAGAATTCTTGAGCTTTTCCTGCCCTTAGTGACCGTTAAATGTTGAAAAGAGAACTCTTGCATCCTGTGTTGATAACATAGAAAACTAACAAATCTTTTAAATCACAGAGCTAAGGTTCCATTGGTCTGGGAAGTGAGCATCCTGCAACATTTAGGTACAATCTTACAGCATCATCAGCTCCACTGAATTCTCTGCTTGAGGCGGTTTGATGTGTTCTGTCAGCTCAGCAGCATATTGTGTGACTTGTTCTTTGGTGCAAATCTAATGGGGATTAATGGCAGCAAACTTGAGGGTACTCAGGGCCTTATTCACCCTAGTTTGACACCAGCAGCTGCCTGAAATACTGAGGAAAGTGCCCCAGTTTAGGTTTGTCATAATGTCTTAGCTGACTCAGTAAGAAGTACCTGTTTTAGGGAACCAATATTACAGGACAAAAAAAGGCCTTGCTAAGTGCGAAGGCACTTTGTTTACCTTTCTAGTGCCTAGTGAAATTCTGTCAAAAATTTTACCCTGTAATCTAAAAGTGTAATAATTTACTCTCTTTAGGAGACTGTCCTTCTCTGCAGGTCCATAAGTTCCATGTGGATAATCAGTGAGAAATCTTGGGCGTTTTATTTCTTATCATTTTCACAGAAGTATAACATCAAGAAACAGATCTTAATGAAAATTGGTTTGAGGGAATGCTTAATTGAGAAAAAAATTAATTTTTTTTTTCCTTCCCATTTAGTGAAATGGGAAGCTTATTCTTCCAATCCAGAATGCAACAAGATACTGTCTTTACCTTCAATAGGAACTCTTACAAGGATTGTAATTCCAGACTCTTAATTTTTAGGTCCATGTCCAAAGTTAACAGCAAGCACTGCATCCCAAAACACAATGTTCTTTTACTCCTTCTCCCTCTTCCAGTGTAGATTATACAACTTTAATTTACAAAGCTGGAATTCAGTTTTAACTCGCAAGTTCAGTTGTCAGTGCTTTTGTAGATGTTCTGCACTAATTGTGTTAGTGCAGAAGAGTACCCCCAAAGTAATTCAAATCACACATGACAGAGTAAGAAAAACATCCCCTTGTGTATCCAAGCCCTATACCTGAATGCAGGGAGGTTCAACTATTTAGGTGAAACAGAACCAACTTTCTCTGAAAGTAAATTCTTATCTCCTACAAACTGTCCACTGGTAAAGTGAAATTGATTGCAATCAGTTCTTTCATTGCAAAACTATACTCCTAATTATAAATATGGTGCTATGATTTTAGTTAGTGCATGTTCTTTACCACTGTGATGTTTCAGAAATCATCCCAAAAACTTCACCACATATTATCATATGTTAAATTATATCAGCAGCTTGTAGAAAGGGAAAGTTTTTCCACTGCAGATGGCAAGTCTGTGCTTTTTATCTACTTTAATGCTTGCTTGAGTGAACTTTATTTTATAACATCTGTAGTATTTGTTTTTCTTTTTTTTTCCTGTGGTAAATTATTTTAGAGGTGTCTAGTCTACAAATTATGAGGAAGGAAATGGATAGACACACAGTTCAGAGGGAATGCTTTTTAGATATGTTACAATAAAGTACTACCCTTATGTTTATACATCACATTCAATTGTATAATCTTGATGTGTCGCCAATATTTAAGAGAGTACCAAACAGTGTCACTCCGTTTCTGAAGCATGAGTTCTTTCTTTTTCTGTACTAAAACATCTAACATGAATGAGTTATTGAATCACTTTAACAGCTGGTCTCTCCCTGTCTCTCTTTTAATATTTTTTGTTTGTTTTGTTTTGTGTTGTCTTGTTAATAAATACATATTTGTGATTTTTGCAAGCTTTTTCTTTTTGGAAAACATTGTTTTCATCAAAGCAAAATCCTTTTCATGCCAGCATATCTATTCTGAGATTTTTGTCTGAAATCCAGGTAATAGTGTTTTGATCAAAAAGAGAAAAGCTTCAATCTCCTACTCTGTGGGAAATGCTAAATCAGGTTCTCTTTTCAATTGTTATTAGACATAATGATTCAATATCAAATTCTCTTATCAATTGTTATTAAATATAATGATATGCTTTTAAAAAGAGACATTTTTATAATGATTCATCAAATTTTAAGTGACTCAAAAAAATGGTTTGCTATATGAATAGAATGATGGAAACAGCATAAGTGGGGGCAAGTGGGAGATTCTGACACCAAAATATTCTAAAGTAGCTGTAAGGGGGCTCTCAGTTAACATGTGAAAGACCAATAGATTGAGGGATCTGAAGCTGATGTTTGCCACATACGAGAATCCTCATCTTGCCTATAATAAAAACCCCTCTGACTCACTGTTTCATTCTTTTATATCTCTTTTTCTTTTTTCAGAAAGTCATATAAAAGTTTGGTTTTTGGTTGGGTTTTTTTTAGCAAATATTTCATATTCTTGATACTTCAGGAAGAGTTGTGTTACAAAGAAAAATTTCAGGCACTTTAAAATGAAATACCTTCTTTAAATGCAGTTTAAAACATTAATGTTAGAAGATATTAAATACATTTTATAGAATTTGGTTGGAAATTAGATACATCATTCACTTCTCATGTGTTCAATCTCCAAAGGCATATGTAAATACACAAACTGAATTCTGGTAAAACTTCATCTTGCAGGAGAAGCTGTCTCTAAGTCAAATAAGGAATAAGATTAAAATTGATTTTGTCATGAGAAAGAAAATTACACAATTGTCTAAATCATGTTTTAGTTCTTCAGTTAGTGGGTGGCAATCCAGGGCAATCCAGGTCATATTTATATAAAAGACAAGGATCGTCTCCATTTTGTTTCCATGCTACATGACACAGGTTGGCTAGGTCACCATCTAATGACCAACTAATCATCAGCTTGGTTGCTCACAGATAAATTATGTTCAGAGATATGCTGGAAAAAACTTAAAGCACGTGAAGGGTACAAATCAACTTTCTAATCTCAGCCTAGGTGATCTTAGAGAAGACTGTAGATGGTGAGATTTATTCTGAGTGCATTCAGATCTCATTGTTGATGCTTTTCCTTGCCAAGTTCCATTTTATTGAACTGCATGCCATGATTAAATGATTTTGTTTAAGCTTAAGAAAACAAGGAGACGGGTCTGCATACAAGCAATGAAAAGGAGACATAAAAATGATGTTTTCTACAGCATCTGCTTAGACTATCTAGTCAGGTTTCCTAGTATGAACAAGCTACTCAGTTGCCAAGAGAGGTTGAGACTTGAAGGACTTCTCATAGTAAAATTTATGGTGGAGGGTTGATCTGTAGAAAAAGATAGGAAGCAGTTCAGCCTTTTTACTGATTCTTGAAATTTTTAGGAGCAGCTTAAGAAAGCTGCCAGTTTGGTGGTTTGTATATGCAGACCTATTGACAATTTAACTGGTAAATGGGTTTTGCTTGAATTTCTGTGGTGTGGATGACTGTGTTAAATATCTTGGGAATAATCACCAGTGAAAATCATGTGGAAGAGATATCAGGCTTCTGTGGAAACCAGGAAGATTTGAGGTTCTGCTAAGAACATATTTGTGTGTGCAAATGCATGGAATATTCCTTACTGTTTGGCTCTGCTCAGAAATACAGAACTTGCTAGGATACAATTCTTGGATAATGGAGACAGCAGAAGTCACACCTACATGCAAGAAGAATGAAATTAGCATCAATATAGATTTTCAGTTGCTAATGGAATAGAAAAGAATAAAAATTATGTCTGTTTGAAACAAAACTGCGAATCAAATCTAATATTGTATTTTGAAAAAAAAACCATAAAAAATAAAATTAGGCTGATTTATGAACATCATTCAAAGCCTATTTGTTACCCATTTTCTAAGAAAGCTCATTTTAGCATCATTTTTATGTTTCAATTTAAGTGAAGCATTTTCTTTCAGTTGCCAGTGTAGATGATAGGATGCTTACATATTATTACAAAAGAATCCACAGTTCATAAGTACTTTAAATTTTATATTTCTAGTTGAAGAAGCTTGACTGACTATAGAATGAGTTATATTTTATATTCATCTGGTTGGTATATGGAGCTGGAATGAAACATGAAGAATTAAAATGGGAACAATTAAACTAGGCTTTTTTATATGTAGTAGTAAAGAAATAAATCTTGTTTGAAGTGTACAAATAATGTAATTTATCTTGCAAGACTGGCATGTGAATAATTGCAGCTCCCCATTTCCCTGCTGAAATAAATTCCACATACATATCACGCTGCTGTGCTCTGCAACTCAGCTCTTTTCCATGCTTTCACCATCTAACATTAACCAGCACACATCAATGTGCAGAAAAAAATTTGCCTTCAAAGCAAGTCATCCACACAAACAGCCTTATTTGAAAGACTTAGAGGACTATTAGTTCCTGAGGCTATGCTCTTTTTTAAAAAAGATACAGAGAAAAATATATGATAGTCAGCAGCATGCATGAAAATTAAAAATAGTGAATTTGATTTATCTCAGCAAACAGATTAAGCACTCTGTAAAAAGTATATTAAGTATATAAATTTGTAAACAATAATTTGAACTTTGAATTGATATCATTAAAATAGTATTTTTCCATTAAAGACAGAAGCCATGTGCAAATAGCCCAAAGATGCATTTTCTTCTTAGCGTTATATCTTTATTGATTAATGAAAAGCAAAAAAGGAAAAGAAAAAAACCCTTAAAACTCTCTTTGAACCCTAAGGAGCAGCTATGGTCAGAAAATGGATTGACTGTAAAAGAGATGTTTTTATGATAGCTTGGAATAGAGTCTAATTACCTTGTTAGCTGAAGCAGACTCGTATTGTTTGCACATATTCATCTAGTACTCAGCACAAAGGATGTTTTGCATCTTGCTTTGTTTTTAATTGTTATCTTAGATCAGTTAATGAAGAATCAGAGAGGTCAGGTAAATAATGAAGCCATCAGAACTGAAATAGTAGTACCGGGCCGTAGGATAGCAACCATTTACTCAGGATCAGCAGTGTCTAAGGTAGCCAACCTGGTCAAGCTATGTGCCAAGGACACATAAAGCACTACAGCAGAGTCCAGTAATCAATAGCTTTTTATTTCATTTAACTTTTAAACTAATTTTTTTAGGGATTATTTCCTTATATGGCTTGTTTGTGATCACACTATGCTTTATTCTACCTGCAGTACTTCACACTAATATTTTCTATAAAATATGAGCTGAAGTAATGGCATTGCATGTCCTAATGTTCACTGACTCCTATAACAGATATTGGTATTTCTAATTTGAAATGAGATTCATATTTTTTAAGAAGTCTGTGTGGTAACCTGCAGCATTTGAACATGCCCTCTTGCCTCAGTCTACAAAACAAAAAAGTTAAATTTTTTAACTCAGTTAAAAATTTATTTTGAAATAGAAAACATTCAATACCATAAAATAATTTGCTATACAAATGATAGCCTTTGTCATTTAAACTGGCTCATTTGCTCAAAAAAATGAGCACTTTTTCAAGTGCTCTGATGACCATTAAATTCCTTTTGAGAAACAAGATTTCCTTTCAAAGGTAGATTTTCAGCTCAGTTTCTTCCATTAATCTAAAAGGGGTTTTGTGTGAAATGATAGTTCTGTGATATGTTTGAAGTAGTTCTTATTGCATTAACGAGAGAATTTGGACTGTTCTTATAGCATATTAAAATATTCATAGTTCATTAATCAAACCTGAGTTATCTATGAGCAAAAAATTTTCAGGATGCTCATACATGTGGACTGGCCTGTTGTTGAACTAAAATTGGTTTCTGATGTCCATTTTCCAGTTCTGTAATACCTTAATTCTTGATCTGTTTTCTAGATAGTGCTCCTTGAAGTGACCAAAAGGGTTAGAAATTCGGAACAAAACCCCACAAAAAATTTTACTGTTTCATTCACAATTAAAGTTCTTCCTCAGATGATTATTGCTTTATACTCTTTAAAATGGAAAAAGAGGAATAGAATTATTTATTGTTGTTTGCATGTTATCAAAAGAAATTGAAATATATTCTTTGAAATTTCATATATACTGCTTGTTCCCAGAATAAGGACTTCTAAAAGAGGCTTTAAAAAAAAAAGTGAGCTTTTAAGAAGTTCATTAACAGAAATTAACATAGATCAGAAGAAGTAAATTATTAAAAACTGATCAAGAGGTGGATTCAGTCAACAGTCTACAAGTTTTCTGAGTCAGAGAAAAATTCTTTAACCTCAAAAGGCAAATGACTGGGTCCAGAGCAAGATTCCATGTCATGCACAGAGATCTATTTGTTCAACTATCCTAGTCTTTTCATGTGGAACCTTGTTCTTATTTCAGTACCTTTGTCCTCTTCCTTGAACTGCATAAAAAAAAAATACCCATGAATGGTAGAACCTGAAGAGTAATCTTTCTCTGTGTTGATCTGGTAGTTAATCAGTCTCTGCTGGTCTTTACTGTCAATGTACACTGATGATCAGGCAGTGTAAGAAAGAAAGCATCTCAATGCTTTCTGCAGTGGTAAGTTTCTAGACATAATGTACTGTGTTTCCACAGTGCTGAGAAGGACATGAAAGTTGTAGATTTCTGTCGGCCCAGGAAAAAAAAAATCATCCATTTCTCCTCATCTTTAAAATTAAAATTTAGGAAAATAAGAACTGTAGAAAATGGGCCACCTTTCACAAGAGAGGACTAAGTCTCTACAGGATGTCAATACACAAAATGCTGCAATGTTTTGGGTTTTTTTTCATTAAAAAATATTCTGGATTGGAGAATGCTGGAACTCACCATAGTGTGGCAATTGTCAATTCCAGTGTATTTCATGACCCATTACCAAATTTTCAGTGTCTTAATATCCTCCATGAAGGAGAACGGTGTTGCAATAAAAAAAAAATACAGTGGATTACATTAAGGGATAATCTTTATTTTATTTATTTATTTAATTATTTCTTTCTTCCTTTCTTTCTTCTTTGTACACTAAGACTACAGCTAGGGTGCTCGTTCTCTCTTGTTCCCCTCCCTGCTAGCTCGCCAAGGCAGTGGTGTTAGATCCTGACAGCAAAGAAATGAGATTTAGCCATCAGCAGAAGCCTCATGGGACTGGCGCTGGCATGAGTGACACTGGGTGACCTGCTGTGTGAGGCTGAGTGACCCTCACTGCCTGGGCAGAGCCTGTGCAGGGCTGTCAGTGGTGTGGGACTTGCCAAGGGAATGTGTGGGAATCATCTGAAGCAGACCAAAGTCTGGGGAGGGGGAAACCCCTTTCATGAGCATGGCAATTGCTGTAAGGCCCCTGCAGCCCACCCTCCCTTCTGTGCGTGCACACGCCAAGATTCTGAGGTGCCCAGGAGCCATGGATAGGCAGAGAACAGGAGGGGGTAGGAAGGGTGTGAGTTTTACTGCAATTTCTACTGGATCATTATTGAAGGGGTTTTACATTTGAGAGTGTGGACTGTAAAAACCATGAGCACATCATCTGCACCAGCAGTGCTTTATCAGTACTGCAGGCACAACAGTTTTGAGGCTTTTGAGGGTAACCAGTGGTGGAAAAGTGGGCAAACCCCTCAGTGATCCCAGACCCAGTGACCTGCAAACATGTCTCTGCAGATGACCAGACTGATCAAAGAAGACTAGAAAGGCAGAGCTTGTGTCAAGAGTGTTAGCTCTTGTGACATTTTTCTTTCTTTTATTTTGTTTTGTATATAATTTAATTAATTTAATTTCATTTCATTTAACTTCATATATGGTTTAGAAGGTGAAGGCTCCCCAAAAGCACAAGAAGAAGGGAAGACAGAATTTTTTTTGTCTTGGTTTTGTTGTCAGGCCACAAACTTCAGCTGGAAAATCATTGGTTTGGAGAGGAATTAGCTGAGGAACTGGTATCTCAGGTTGTTAGCCCAAAATCTGAGAAGGAGAATGAAAAGAGTCAGCCCCTGAAGAAGTCTGAGAAGATGTGAGATCCAGGTCAAAATCTCAGGATTGCTGCAATGTGGCTTCTGTCTCTGGTCAGAGTCTGAGGAGATCAGAGGTCTCTGTTTTCTGTTATTTTTTTGTAAACTGGTTGAATCCAGGTGTTTGGTCTTCTTGGCAGTTTTTTTCTATGAACTGATGGAAAGGGCAGAAGGCCAGACACACCTATAGGGAAGGCAAGGAGGAGGAAAAGAGCTAATTCCCCTCCTCTCTTGACCCCACACTAGATCCCTGCTCTGCTGCTGCATGAGTTCTCAAGCTGAGCTCAGCTGAGTAAAGGGATACCAAAGTCCTGGGGCTGGGCTTCCAGCATAGGGATTCTTTCAGAGAAACTCTCCAGAGCTTTCACTGGGAAAACTGGCATCCAAAGAGGAGAGAGAAGTAAAAAGACCACAGTTAAAAAAAAATAAATAGTAAAAAGGAGAGGGGGAAAATATACTTTAAACCACAGAATCAGTGTCTAAGTGCTCTCTATACTTAAGTAACTGTCAGCGAAGTGAGGCAGAGCTAACTGCATAAGCCAGAATATAAACCTATAAGGGATGATTGCAATTGATGCATTCAAAAAGACATTTATTTTGAAAGGAAAGAAGGAAAAGAGAAATGTAAAAGTTTAAATACAAGTCCTTGTTTTTTTTTGTTTGTTTTTTTAAAGTTAAAATATCTAGTTTTATGTGTTTGCTCTAAAAAATAGATTAAAACCAGGGGTAAGAAGTAATGTTGTTTGATCAGTGAACAGTTCCTTAAGCACACAAAGTAAAATGCTCTTACCTAGTAATAAAATAATTCATAAAAGATACTGCAAAATGTATTGTCAAAGCAACAATGGTGCTAATTAGCTGGAATATCACCAGAAAGACTTCTGAAAGGAGATGGGACTGACAAAGATAGCGATTTGTAGCAGTCTTGGTTGTAAGATTTTTGTGGGGTTAGTTTGTTTATATGGTTTTTATCCCTATAGGTAGAAAAGAAAGATGAATAACCAATTTCTGTCCCATGGGTATTGTTAGCTGTGTAATGCACAGCTATTATCTGTTTGAATTTTGGTTTGATTTGGCTTTTTATTACCATATCCCAATATAAGAAAAACAAAAGTTAGGATAGTTTCCCTGGGAAGTCAGTTGCCATGGCTGAAGTTAAAAACATAAGAAAATAGGCACCTGGATTAAAAGGCACCTATGTAAACCGTAGGCACGGTTTAAACTGTTGGGGTTTTTTTGTTTTGTTTTGGTTTGTTTTTTTTCTGTATTAATTTGGATTAGAAGTATTAATGTAATTGGACAATTATGTGTTTTTTAGGATCCCTACCCACAGGAAATTCTTTTTCTAATATGACTAGTTTGAATGTATCAGCCATGAGATAAGTGTGTAGAGTTCTATCTGCCCTTCCTGTGAGACAATTTTATCTAGATTATAATAAGACTACTAATGCTGGACATCCCAAATCAGTCTGAAAGGAAAGCTTTGCCTGGATTCAGCTGAAAATCAGATCTATGTCTAAATTAGCAATATGTACAAACATGGTGGGCCATTTTGTGAGCTACCTAGATCTCATGAATGGATTTGCTAGAGGGCTAAAGCAGCTTTACATGGTCTGTTTTTACTGCCAGTGTTTGCATATATCTTGTTTGTATGATCAGTGTGAGCTTTGGCTTCAGAGTCTTCTCTTAGCTAAGGCTCTATTAAATGTTGCTCTGTTACATTCCATGAGTAGGGGGAAAGCAAAGAGTGCAACTTATGTGAAATTTAAATCTGTTTGAATTTCTACAAATCTCTGAACTTTTCTATGTTCTTATGGATGGATCCATCTCTTCACTCTCCTGAATTGAATGAAGTTGTATTCTCTTTCTATACTGATACACAACATAACATACTGTATTCTATAAACTTTGTGTACACCTCTGTAAATTTTATTCACTTTTTTTTAGATAGCCAAAGCTCATGTTCCTTATCAATACTTTTGATCCTCTTCCATGAGTAAGCTCTCACATGGGCAGGTAGAAAGTTTTATAAAAGATAAAAAGAGATAACTATGCCTGTGACCATGTTGAAAGACCAGGAAGGGAAACAGATACTTGCACAGGTTATATAGACTTCTGTTATCAGAAGTGAATCGCAAAAGAATCCACATTACACTATTTGCATGTCATGATTTGTCCTTCTCCCACTTTGTTATTCAAACTTGGTCTGTTTGTAAAGATAACATTTTTGGAGGGTGGTTTTGAAGAAGTCTTCATTTGATTTTTGTTCACAGCAAATATCCAGGGCTGCATACCTTTAACTTAGTATTTAAAGGTGAGATTACTCAAGACCTGGTTGAATAATCCTTACTGCTCATTCTTCAGACTTGCACGTTTTCTTCAAATTCTCATCAGTACTTGCATAAAGTGACCATGTACTTCACCCTCTAGACTTTGCAAATGCTTTTGGAATAAAAGCCTATAAGAGCAAAAGGAACTACTGCATTTATTTAGGGGTATGCTTTTATCCTTTGCTTTTCCATAGTTTTGTTCCCCTAATATGTCTTCTTACTGAATCCTTTTAGAAGCTCTGAAATATCAAAGGTAATCCTACATCTTGTATTTTGTCAAATCCAATTGATCACAGTGCTAATACTTTCATCTCTCCGTATGAACATCCTTGTAATGCTTTCCTTATACTGTTATAGTTTTGTTTCAGAGGCATGATGGGTAAGATTTTAAATAGTTACTTTGAAACTTTTATCAGTTTGCAATCAGAGTAGAAATAAGACTGTATTTCATTGAGGAGGTTAACATGATCCCATAATTCTCATAATATGAATAATAAGGCTTACTGACATTGCTGGTAAAATGAAATAATACACTTCTTTTTATTGGATAAGTTTTGTTTTCAGTGTGACACTCAGACTTTTAGTTGCATCCCAAAGGGGAAGTTTTATATGCATGAAAAATTTTAAGGCTTTGCTGTTTATGGTTTAGGGGTTTGCTTTACATTTTCTCATTTTGGATGATTTTAGGAGCAGTAAATTCCAGAATACAATTCTGCCCTTGGAGAGAAGTTTTGATCATCAAAAGCACTCTGGTTAGTGGTCTACGAATCATAACTTACCACTGGTTTATGATG
Source organism: Motacilla alba alba (assembly GCF_015832195.1). Lineage (NCBI taxonomy): Eukaryota > Metazoa > Chordata > Aves > Passeriformes > Motacillidae > Motacilla > Motacilla alba. The sequence continues at coordinate 75,095,989 of NC_052017.1, forward strand.
CTTTTAGGTCTGCTTTTATTTGAGAGATTACTTTCAAGTTATTAAAATATCTGGAGATTTAATAAGATTTTTGGAGACAAATATTTTATTTTGGTAGAAAAATATATCAATCACAAATGTTTTTGGCTTGTTGCATCTAGAACAAAAAAACTATGTAAGCATGTAATACAGTCCTTTTCTGAATCGTAGGCCTTGCAAGTCCCTGAGATAGAATAGAAATGTCTTTCTTCTATTTATAGTACTGCATATGCAGATTAGGAGTAAAATTCAGTCCTCACATTTGTTTCAATAGAGAGTTTTGCCAAGAGCAGAAGGATAAGATATATCCATGACAAGAAATCTATGTTGTATGTTCCTTGCTTAGTTTCTAAATTTGATTTTTACCTTTCCTTTCAGAGCAGAAAGGGTCTGAGCAGGTTCCTGTAGCAGGAAGCATCAGCTTTACCAGACTTTACATCTCAGCTCTAGACTATCAATGTCTGGCTTTTAGGCAGGCACAGTATGAATTAATTTTAAATGTATCAGGGACAGACTTTGGTTAGGAATCTTTCTCTGTATAGAGCATGTGTCTGTAGATTGAAAAGAAAAAGAAAGATTCATCTTTTATTTAATCTTTTTCCATATCCGCTCCTTTAAGATATATATATATATATATTTCTCAGTTTTATTATTTTGTTTTGTGCGTAACAGTGGATTCTGTGGAGCTATGCAGTTAGAAATGGTGTATCAGGAAAATTTGTGACATTGGCCATTGAGATTTAACTAGGATCAATTAGAATGAAGCTGTAATTATGCAAGAGAGGACAGCATATTCCTAAAGTTCACATTTTGTATAATATTATTTCTTTTACACTAAAAATGTTTCTGTTTTGTTGATTTTTGGGTTTTTTTCTGTTTTTTTTTTTTTTCTCTCTGTGTCTTGATAAATATTTTAAACTAAGTTATCAGTAGGGAGGGGAATATCATCAAAGAAAAAGATCTCAGAAAGCTTAGTGAACTAATTTGCCTGACATTATGTGCATGTTGTGGTTTGGAAAGAGATCTATTGCTGTGAAACTACTACTCTATACATATATCCCTAGGGGAATAAAAAGGGGAGGGTTTTTTTCTATAAACTCTTAGAGGGATACTCTCATGAGTTTTCTGAAAATAATCAACAGGCTGTTGATGGTGTTTCCCATAGAAGACTGGCTATTTTGGTAGTCAGTGAACCTGAACAGGGTATCAGCTGTTCAAAGTGCAGCCTGCCTCCAAAGCAGTTAGAGATGTTACTTTTAGACCAGCAGGGAGGAAAATGCTTTGAATATGGAATCTAGAGGATGATAGCAGTCACTCCTACTAGTATGTCTTTCTTTTTTTTCTTTTTCAGGAATCTTTTCTGTTAGTTGGAAGATTCTTGTCAAGAGTTAAATAAAACTTCTTGAATTATCTGAATTTTTTAATCTTCTCATGAAAAGCGGTTTAATATTCTACAGAAAAGCTGTATTTTTTAATATTCTCTGTTAATCAGATAACAAAACCAATGGAGTTTATAATACAAAACTATTTCTATATATCACACAGACTCAACCATATAAATTTTTAAATTTTATTTTACTTTTAAAATTATATGTATTTCTTTTGTGAAATATTCATTAAGGTAAAAAACCACGACCAAATACAGAAAAATAATTCACTCAAGTTATCAAGGAAGCCAACAGGAGGTACAGGAATAGGATCTGACTTTTCAGCATCTCATTCTAGAAATCTAGCTCTAAAAAATAAATAATTCAATGTCACAGTGAGGAATTCTTTTAAAAAAATCAATTTATTCAGAAAAAAATTCTATTGGAATGAATTTGTCACTGAAGACTTTAAACATACATATAGCTTTTCATTTAGAAAAATCTAAATTTAATGTTGCATTCTGAGACATTCATTTAAAAGAGCTCATTTAATTCTGTTCTCTCTCTTTATGTGATATGTATGTATGTATGCATGTATGTATGCTCCTGATTTCTTGATCTTGGTTACATTTAAAAAAGAAAGGGCATTAAAAATTTTGTTAAATTTAAGGTAGAAAGAAAAATAGTACCAATGTACACTTAAATCAAAGTTTTTCATATTAAGAAACTTGAGAAAACTGTAGTTTGCTACATACTGAAATTTTTTTTCATGTTCCAGAAAATAGAATTTTCTTTGTCTTTCTTGGTAGAAAAGATAAATGTTGAAAGGTAGTATTTACTTTGCCACAGAAATTATGAGGTTTGCATAACTCTAATTCTGGTATGTCTGTTATTTTAGAAAGTAAAAGGCTTTTGTGACAGGAATCAATATACCCCCAGGAAGTTCCAATGAATTTCTACAGTGAAGTGAAAATGTGTGCTAAAAAATGTGTTCTTCATGAAATATGAGTCCCTTGAATTGTTTTGCACTGAAATGTTTTCAACATAGATTGTGCAAAATATAAGTTTTATCAGCAATTTTCCAGCTTTAATGTAGTACTTGGTTAAATACTTACTGGTGTCAAGGACAGGGTTGCAATCAACAAACTCTAAGCAATGATTTTTTAACGGAAGTGATGTTCCCAAATAAGTAAGATGAGCAAATAGCATTGGAACATTTGTTGGTGCAAACCCAGGAGTTGATCAAAAGTTCTGTGACAGCTATTATTTCAATGATGTATCTGGTTATTTCCTGTCTTGGAGTGGTTAGCAAATAGTGAATACATCTTGGCTGCTGACACTTCATTTTATTCTTAACTTGCTTTGGATCACATCCAAAATCAATTGCTATCAATGGCAGTTTTCTGACCTATGTTAAGGAGAGCTGGATCTGGCTCTTAATGATCTAAAAAAGCTTTATTATTATCCATAACACTGTCTGCCACGCTGAAACACTAAACAGTTTCAGCATTTTCTGCTTTTCTCTGTTTCATTGTGAGATGTGGCATGTCTATTGACTAATGGGATGGAAATCACTAATAATAACTAGCAGTTTATAAGTAACACTCTTTGAAAATGTCAAAACAAGCAACAACAACAAAAAAACAACACAGAGGAAATTGATCTTTTTAATAATTTCCCCTTTAATTACTAACAGACACATGACTTACCATCTAGAAAATAGATTTTTGGTGCATCAGGAGGGGGAAAAAAAAAACAAACAAAAACAAAACAAAACAAAAAAAAACCCTTCTCATTCCACCATGGAAAATGAACTATTCTGGGAACTGAAGGCTCAATGGTATCTCTACACTAGTCTATACAGAAGACAAATTCAGGACATGGTAGCCCTGAGCCATTGTATTTTGAGGATGTCTACTTCCAGAAAGACCAGTCATAACTGGAGATCATTAATGTAAAAAGTGCCTGAAAAGTGTAAAGAGCTCTTCAGCAGCTCAAGAATACATGCATGACATATGATGTGAATGATACAAACCACTTGTTTTTCCTTTGTAATTTAAATGTCAGTCTTCTATTGTGTGGGAGATTTCTTATATTAAACACTCTGCAAATTGCTACTTACTATAAGGATTAGATTTTCCATTATGAAGCCTTGCATCTTTGTCTAGTGGTGGTGGCTTATATGTTCAGGATTGCTTACATGTTCAGAATTAAAATACTTTGAATTTTTCTCTCTGTTTTCATGAGTAACACCAAGGTTTTAGATAAGTACCTGGCTGACAGCCCTGAAAGGCAGACAGTTTTTTACAATTTGTTCTAAGTAAATTTATTTAACATGCATTCTCCATGATAGCTTCCTTTTTCTTAACTTGAAATCTTGATAGGACATCAATAGGAGAAGTCTTCCTTCCAGATCTTGGTCACTTTGGTCGTGTCTGTACAAAGAAGTGAAACACACCAGGGTCATTATGACATTGGTGGTGAAACACTGGCACAGGATTTACGGGGAGGTGGTAGATGCTCCATCCCTGGAAACACTTAAGGTCAGTAGCACAGGGCTGTGAACATCCTGATCGAATTGAAGATGTCCCTGCCCATTGCAGGGAAGTTGGACTAGATGACCTTTAAAGGTCCCTTCCAACTCAAACCATTCCCTCATTCTGTGATTCTCTGGCACTGAGGCCAAAAAGCAGAGAGCAGCAATGGAAGTAAAGAAAGTTTACTTACAAAATAAGATGGTTTTATATAAATTCCCTGCTGTTCTTTTCTACCACATAACACATTCCCACAGAAATAACTTCAAGAAAACACTGAGGCTCCAAGTATATTGGACACTCTTTTAATTTGTGGTATGATGACTGAGCCCAGTACCCAGGAAAAGTCACAGACACTGGGTAGTTTAATAGCATAGGCATTTCTTTTGTGGTGGTGGAAAGTTTAATTTCAGGTGCTTACTATTTTTTTTAAAATTATAGGATTCCATTTAACATGCAGATTGGAAAACAGTGTCAGGACACTTCCCTGTCTGGATCTTCAGTGGACTCTAGCTACAGGTGTAACATTTCAGAGAGCTCCTCTGTCTCTCCATCTAGATAGTAAAGATACCAGATTGAACCTGAGATCAGAGTTAATACTAGGAGGAGCATCAAGGCAGTTGATTCCACCAAAAATTATGCCTAACACAATTAAAGCTATACCTAACCATGTAAAGTTAATTCTTGCTCCTGAGGCCACTTAGATGGGATATAAAAAATTATGCATGTCTTCATATGGAAAGCTGAGCCATAGTACCTTTCCAGCTCAGAGATGCAAATGCATCTCTTGACAAATGAATGAAAGCTAGCTCTGAACTCATTGTGTGTGGGATGCCGTAAGGGATGTAACTGCAGAACTAGCAAGCTCCCCTCTTTGGTTGCCCTGTGAATTTCTCTTAAGAAAGTCAAAAAAGCAAAAGAAAACCTTGATGCTATTTGATAGATTATTGTGTTGTAGCAAATACAGACTACATAGAATCAAATATTTTTGTATTCTATACGTATAGACTTTGTAGGATATACACATCTTTTGGGTTTTGATTTCTGCAGAATTCTTTAAAAGATAAAATACCAAAACAGCACAGTAAAATTACAAGACACTTGGCACAGACATCCTATTTTCTGTAAGAAATAATGCTTTTGGAGTATGCTGAATAACTAAATATGTGTTCAAGCATCTTGTCTTTTAGTTATGCTGCTGCTTCAAGACCTAAACCAGTCTTGTGTTTGAATGCTTTATGCTTGCCACAGTGCTATTAAAAAAAATGTTATGTTGTTATCTCTTGCTGCTGCAGAAAGTCACAAATCTGCATGATGAAATTGGGGTATTGTCACTGGGCCACAATTGGGAGAATCTTTATATTTACTCTTCTTCATCTAGCTCCTTGTGTCCTAACCCTGCAGTGTTTTATCCCTCCAAGAAATACCTGCTTTAAGATATCTCGGCTCTGTGGCTATATAAGCAACAAACTCTTTGCTTATATAGTATTAAGGATTTTAAATGTAGATTTTTGTGTGCCTTTTTGCAATCAACTTTGCAGTAATATTTTCAGTAATTGCTGTATCCCTTTGTTGGAACTTGCTCTATTGGTATAAAATGGTCTTGTCAAATCTCAGTCTTTATAGAACCAAAATCTGAAATCCTTTATTCTGTCAAAATCAACAATAAATCTGGCTTTACCAGCGCTGAGTAAAGGGGAGGAATCAAGTTCTTCTACCTGCTAGCAATACTTAATGTCAAACATCCCAGGGTCATATTATTCATCCTGGCTGCAAAGGGCATATTGCTAGTGCATGTTTCCTTTGGTGTCCACCAGGATCTCCACGTTCTTTCTGGCAAAGCTGGTTGCTACAAGCATACCTGGGGTTGTTCCTCCCCAGGCACAGAACTTGCACTTCCCTTGATTGAACTTTGCAGCATTCCTGCCTGCCCATTTCTCCAGCTGGCCCAGGTCCCTCTGGATGGCAGCATGACCCTTTGATGTATGAACCACTCCTTCCAATTTTGTGTCATTTGTAAACTTGCTGACAGTAACAGCTCAGTACAGAACACAAACGATGGAGTTGATCAGGACTGGAGCCCAAAGTGATCCCTAGGTACACCGCTAGTTACTGGCCTCCAGCTAGGCTTTGTGCCACTGTTCACCCCCCCACTTTGGGCTGGCTATTTGTCAAGTTTCTGATCCTCCTCACCATCTGCTCATCCAGCCCTCAGTTCAACAGCTTCTCTATGATGATCTTGTGGGGTATTTTCTGAAGTCAAGGTAGACAATATACACTGTTCTCCTCCCATCCGTCAAGCCAATCATTTCACCATAGATGTCTATCAAGTTAATCAAGCATGACTTCCCCTGTTTAAATCCTTGCTGGCTGTACCTGACGACCTGCTTGTCCTTTGTATGCCTGGGAATGGAACACTGGAAATGGGAAACCAAGTTATCAGTATTAAAGGGTTTAAATGCAGAGGTGATATTACATTTCTGTGCTTCACACATTGCACAGTGACAGATGGGGAGATTAGAGGTAGTTTTTAGTGGGAGGTGTTTTCTCTATTTTTAATTTACACCTAGTATGTGAATTAATTTATTTATTACAGTAAGAAGAAAAGTAAATTGCAACTGGAAATGGACATATGATTGAATTCCTTAAATTGAATTGGGGTGGGTTGTGTTAGCACAATTTGCCATTAACAATACAATCACTATTGTGAGAATGAATTCATGTTGTTCCATACTCTGGTCTCATTATAACCTTTTTATTCCCACATAACCATACTGAATTGTTGGGGTGAACAATAATAAAGTGTATTAATGCCAACTCCATCTCTATTTAATTGCACTGACTTCATTTGTCCAGTGCCTCATGCTTACAGTGACGGGCATAGAAAGATAAAATAGCATAGATTTGAGGTGAAAGTCTGACCTTATTTAAGTGAACAGGAATTTAGCCATGGCTGTCTTTGTAGCTGAAATTGTTTCTGTTATTTCAGGACAATGCTGATATGAAGGGAAAAATCCTAAATGAAATCAAGTTGAAAACAATTTTCACATTATCCTTTTTTAGGAATTAATAAATCAGACAAACTTTGCAATTATTTTTAAAATGAATTCTAAAAGAACCCCAAACTTAGTTTATTTTGATTTCAGAATCTTAAATTGTTTATAATTGAAATTAAAATACAGTAAGGAGCAAAGCATCAATATATATAACTAATGAAAAATATTAAGTTGGGATTATTTAAAATTCAGGTACACTTTTAATTTGTAAACTAAAAATCTCTAGGATGACAACATTTACTTTATAAAATAACATAAAAAAACCCATTAAGTTGTTTTTTGGAAAAGGTTAACAGCTGACATAATGACAAACCAGGCATTTACATTCTGAGACTGCTTTTTCACATAGCTGGCATGGATAATTTGCTCAGAAAATAAGAAATTGACAAGATATTTATAAAACAGCTCTTCCCCTGTCTTTGCTAGCTGGCCTTGTCCATCTTTCTCCACTGTTGAGTAACAAAGAAATATGCCATGTTCCTCAGATTTTTTATACAGATGCTCTGCATTATTTCTTTACTGAATATTTTTTTTAATATTCAACAGGAACTACTTGCCTTTAAATAAAAAACAAAAAAAGCCTATCAAAATTGTGATATTTCTTTCCCCATCTATATATCATCTATTAGCAACAGAAAATAATGAAGTTATAGACCAGATTTCTTTCTTTATGAAATTAACTATATAACTATAGGAAATTAAGGTCCATAATATGCCTAAACGTGTCTGGAGTTCAAATTACCATTCTATGTCTTAAATCAATTTGTAGATGTTTATAAACTCTGTGTAACAAATAATTTTCGTTTAGGTGGCTATTCAATAGTTATCTGACAGCCTAAAGGTTAAACATATTAAACGATAATTTATAGAAGTTGCATGGTATACTGAGTTGAGGGAAAGGTGTTTGCAGTATTATTTGCTCTTACTTCAGCCTGTGATGTTTCCCTTTTGAGTCTGCAGTCATCCTATGAGGTCACCCTAGCGTGGGAGAGCGGAGAAGGGGAAGCAAGTGGGCAGTGTGTGGAGTCTTGAGGGGAGGGCAGCAATAAACAGGGAGTGCGATTCCTAAACCATGACAGTAAGGTTACATATCTTAGTGAGAGGAAATTCATGCAGTTTTATTCCTCATCTTCTACTCTTTCTCCCAGCCTGAATCACACATGAGAAATGTTTACATAATATTTACAAAATTATAAACATCTGGATAAGACTACTTTGATAAAAAACAAAGAAAAATTGTACAAACTTGACAGGGAAAGACAAAGCATTTATCAAAACATGTCTTTTCAGAAAAACAAGGTTTTTTTTCTCTTTCCATGACTTCTAAAGCTTGTGTCAAGGAATGGTGGGATTCTACTCAGCTAATATTAATTGGTTACAATTTAGGCATCTGATCTTAACAAATCGTCTATGATGTTTTCATAATTGAAAGCGTAAGACTTAGATGCCAAATTTAAGATAAATCTCATTTTGAAAAAGATGTCTATCATTGAAGGGAGCCCCCGATGCTGGGAATAATGTGCTCTGACTCCATGATTCAGAAGGCTGAACAATTGCTTTATTAGGCTATACTATATAACACTAATACTATATTAAAACTACACTAAAGATATACTATACTATACTAAAGAAAAACCCGTGACTGTCTGAAACAGCCAGGACACAGTTTTGGGGGATTGGCTAATCACTCAAAACAACTTTCACCCGTGTCCAATTAACAAATCACTTCAGGTAAACAATTTCCATAACACATTCCACACGTGCAAAACAACAGGACCAGCAAGTAGAGATAAGAATTGTTTTCTCTTCTTCTCTCTGTGCTTCTCACTCCCCTCCCAGGAAAAATCCTTGCAAAGTTGTGCCTGCTGCTCTCTGGGAAGAGAGCTGTGGCCACAGATGTCTATGTTCAGATAGAAGAAAACTTACTGACATTCTATTCTAAGAATGGACTGTCAGGTAAGCTAAATTACAGCGCACAATCAATTGAACAAACCACACATAAGAGCCTAGAGTTGTAATGATATTGCAAGGCATACAGATATGTTGCAGTATTCTTTTAAATATGAGTTTTACTTTTGAAAATGTTGAAATTCTGAAAACTTTATTTTTAGTTGGCATGTTGTATACCACCCTTTCTTCCTATGAATAATTCCATCTAGGTATACATGTGTGTCATGGTTTAACCCCAGCCAGGCCACTTCCCTACCACACAGATTGGGGAGGAAATCAGAAGGATAAAAGGTAGAGAACTCATGGGTTGAGATAAAAACAGTTTAACAGGGAAAGCAAAAGCCATGCACACAAGCAAAGCAAAACAAGGAATTAATTCACTGCTTCTCATGGGCGGGAAGGTGTTCAGCCGCCTCCAGGAGAGCAGGGTCCCATCAATTTCTTGGGAAGGCAAAAACCATCACTCCAAATGTCCACTCCTTCCTCCTTCCCCTCAGGTTAAACACCGAACATGTTGTCATATGGTCTGGAATATCCTTTCAGTCAGTTTGGGTCACCTGTGCTGGCTGTGTCTCCTCCCAGCCTCCGAAGCAGCCCCAGCTTCCTCACCAGCATAGCAGTATGAAAAGCAGAAAAGGCTTTGGCTCTGTGTGAGCCCCACCCAGCAATAATAAAAACATCTCTCTAATATCAACCCTGTGTTCAGCACAAATCCAAAACACAGCCCCACACTAGGCACAGTGAAAAAAATGAACTCCAACCCAGCTGAAACCAGAACAATGTGTTTATCACATATTCTAGCAATGTATTATTAAGATGTTTCTCAAATTAATGATGTGAGTGTGTGTATATATTAGCAATGCCTTTTTAGCTTGTCTCTTACTTGCACAAATAAAAGCAGTCTCTTGCAGAAATGTATTCAAGGTCTGGCCCATAACCAATTGGGTCACAGATTTCATGTAAATAATCTCACTTAGTTCACTGGAACCACTTTCTGTGAGAATGCAATGAAAAAAAGTTGAAGCATGGGGTAGATTTCTTTAATGAAATGTAAGGGATACATCCCCTAATATTCCTTTGGTTTCTCAAACGTACTGTTTGCTGGGCATGATATTGTAAAGAACATATTTGGGTAGCTCTCCTGCAGTTATTCACTGTGCCCTGCTATGCTGCTACTGGTATTTCAGCTAATTAGGACTAACTCAGATGTGTCTGTGTGAATTTCAACCATTCCCAGTCTGCTTGCTGTTGAGAATAAAATCATTCATATTTTCTGGAATATGAATATTTGTGTCTGATGTTTTACAAAATGTGATACTCCTGAGCTTTGGGCTTTGGGACCTGCATGAAAAGATTCTTAATGTATATAATAGCAAGTGGAAGTGAAGTGACTGGAAATAGGCCTATTAGTATTGAGAATGAGCCATAGAAAGAGACAGCATTGTGCTACAAATTAAAGGGTGCAGACGTCATCACCGTTGCCATAGCTTTCCTGCGTGCTTCAAAAAACAGTTTGGAAAAAAGATGCATACAAAAAATGAGATTATTTTCTATGTGAGCAAGTGAAAAAGACAAAAAATTGAGATGAAGGTAGACATAAATAATGGGAAAGCCCCAATTACCAAAAAGCAGACAGCTACTTAGGCCACTTACACAAGTATTTTATTTACTGAGAGAGTGATCAAAATATTGAAAAAAAAAGAAAGTTGGAATAACTACGTAAACTTACTTTTAGAAATTCTCAGTTGCAGTCAACATTGCCCATGAATTTCTGTTGAGGTAAAACCATATACACAGGACATATTCCTGGCCCATCCTACTCATTATTTCTTTATTCTTTTGTTCCATAATTTGGAAAAGTTTTGGACAAGTGTTATGAGTGGATCATAGATCTCACATGTATATTTTTCTGAATTAGATAATAAATGATCCAAACTACAGAAACTTTATTTTCAGGCACTGGTTGTGAATTCTAGACTTTTCATATCTTTTATTTATGCAAACTTTCTTTCTGAAAAGTAGTGTTTTCAGAATTAATGGTCAACGATACAGTACAGTAAATTCTTCCGTCATTATAACACACTTCTTGTGGGAGTTCTTACTTAGAGGTTGTTCCAAGACATGTATTTTACCACAGTTTACAAAACAGTAGAGTTCTTTTTTATGAGTGTATGCCTGTATTTAATTATTTTCTAAACCAAATTAAAGAATTTTCATCCTGGTATCATGTTCATGGAGATCAGGATTATTTATTATTAATACAGTGTTTTCTTCAACAAATTAATATTTTATTCTTAGTATCATCATAAATAAGTAATTTGTGCCATTTTATCATTAATGACATAGGACAAACATGCTTTTGGTTGATTGCAAGTGTGCTGCTGTGCAAATGTCATTGAGATAGAGAGAGTTTATTTTATGCCATTTTCTATAGTTTTAATTAAGCAATAAAAGAAGAAATCCAAAATAATTACATACAGTTTCCTGCTTGAAGAATATAAAACTAAAGTCTTTGCAAAAAAAAAGACTGCAAAAGAAAGAAAACTGACACTTTCCTGCTTAACCGAGAATAACCTTAGGTAGTTTAAAATATTTGAATCAGCAACATTCAGAATACATTAACAAATTTTAATTAAAGATGAACTGATAGGTAAAGCTAGTCCACTTGAAGTTTCCAACATCTAAGAACCAGTATTTGCTTTACCTTGATAACCACCCATTTAACTTACAGCATTGAACTACACAGCAATGCCTAGTTTCTGACAAAAAAATAGGCTAAGTAAATAAATAAAAATCATTTTTTAAAGGAACTTGATTCCTAAAATAGTAATTAGATTTCTATCAACAGCACTTCTGAGCTCCATCTTTGCTCAACAGCATCCAAATACAATTATAGAGACATGTAAATAAAATCCGCCTCTTCTTTTTAACGCTGAAATATACGGAAGAAAGGGCACAATGCGAAGCTACAGCAGCCTCTGTGTAACCTAGAAGCATCTGGGAAGAAACTCAGGACATGTGGTCTGAATCCTTGACATTTTTATAACGGTTGCATAAACAAAACTTGTCTTCTCCATGTTGGGTGACACCACAGCTGACCCAGGCACTTTGTTTTCTTTGCCACTTTTCCTATTTGCTAAAAGTCCTTCCTGCACAGTGCTCTGAGTTTTGGTGAGAGTGATCTGTGGCCTTACTCCAGCAGACTGACCTAAGCAAAGCAAACCTAACTAAACCTCACAGACAAAATGCAGCATTTATTTGTCATGATACATTCATGTAATCACTCAGCATCCTTCTCAAGAGTCCTGTACCTATGCACGTGATCTGTTATGAAACTTTTGTGATTGTTACTTTTTTGTAATAACATAAACCCCTTTCTATCACAGGAGCTAACCAAAAATTTAATCACTGGATGAAATCACAAATTTAATAGCTTCATCCTGATTACAATGTACTGTAGGAGTTCTTTCCAATCAATTTGTTTCTTACTGCTACAGAATTTTGAGGTCACAAGTGGTAAGTTGCTTGCTGTTGTCAGTGATTGGATTGGTAATCATGTGTATTGTCTGCAAAGCTTGCAAATGATGAAACCATAAAATTGTGTTATTAATATCAAAATAGTGCCAATAGAGGCTTTTTTCCACCTTGTCATTTCCAAGAAAGGTTTTTCCTGAATATGCATCTTAAATAAAGTTTAAAGGGAGAATTAATTTTAAGAGGATATAGAACTCAGAGAGAGAGAAAGCAATTAACTTTACTTTCAAAGTCTTGGACAAACAAAATATAATATTTATTATTCTTTTTTGAAATAACAGTTTTGGCTCAAGTTCTTAGAGCTTGGGAAGCAGATAATTTTGCAACACACAGAATAGGTGTATCTGTTCTGTATCTTAGAAATTATTTGCTTTCCAAGCTCTAAGAACCTGGGAAAGTGTAGGTAATTAAATTTTATTTTTAGGGCTTCTCCATGGCAGAGGATAGCTAGTGAGAGAAATGCACAGGTTTCAGGAGTGAGAGTTCCTTTCTTAGTGCTGAATATTACAGCACGTATGCAGTGTTTGAAATTGTCAGGGGCCTTTTTACATCCCCCTTTGCTCCTCTTCATTCTCACTGGGGCTTTCTGTACTCTTGGATTCTTTATCCACTATTCAGTGAGTTACAGTATTGTATAAAATGTCAATATTGACATAAAGTGCAACTAAAACAAACATTTAACATATCAATGAAGTGGAAAGCAAAACTTCTCAGAGACAGGCAAAAGTCATCTCAGTTTGACCTGATTGTATATTTTCTAGATTTTGCACAGCTTTCTGTGGGCTGATTTTTTTTTTTTTTAATTTGTTCCCAGTCTGTATGGCGCATATAATCCATTGAATATTTATGTAATCATTTGGAGTAATAATTTTGATTTGGATAGGTATGTTTACTGTACTTGCTAGATTCAAACACAATTCAAAACCAGTCCCCAGGTTTGTAACAGCTGTGACAGAGAATAGTTTCTGCTTTTAGATAATTCATTCCCAGGATTTGTCTTGGGTATCTCACATCATCAGTTGCTGTCCTAAATTCTGGACAATGACGTATCTCTTACAGCCTTAAGGAAAAAATCTCCCTGACAACAGTATAATACAATAGTATTATCCCATGTTCTCCTGTAGTCTTGTGTAGAAATGTTTGTTTTCCTGGAATAATTTGGGATTGTAAACAAAGCAAAACCAAACTAAAACAAAGTGGAAAAAATGTAGTTAAACAGAGGTTATTTGGAAAGCAGAAAGCCAAGGTTCAAGAGGGAAGTTTATTTGTTTAGTTTTTTCACTTAGTGTTGGAATTAAATACGTGAGCTAGATCTAGTCTTATAGAGAGCATATTTTCTATTAGACTCCCTTGATGCAAAATGAACCAGGCATAGAAATCCAAATGTCACTAGCATTGGGCAGTCTTTGCATTTAGTTGATCCAATTCAGTACACATAGCCTCACATCAAATGAGATACCAAATAAATTAGAATTTTCTAGTTTCTTGACCCTAGTTTTTTGCTCATGATTACTTTTAAGATTTTTGCCAGTATCTAAGAACAGATTGTTCTTGTTTTTAAAAAAAATATGAATGAACAATAACTTTTATTTTCAGGTGGTTTTGTTTTTTGTTTGTTTGTTTTGGTTTTTTGTTTTTTGTTTTTGTTTTGTGGATCCTTAGGCAAACTGAGTGGCTGTATAATATCCAGTAGGACTAGCACTGCCTGCCCTCCAGTGGTATGTTGAATTCTTCACTGGACTCTCATGATCACCATAATTGTCACATCTGCCTCCATTTCATTCTAGTTATAAGCATCTTTTTTCTTAGTCCTCTCCCCTTTCTCTGCTCTCCATGGCCTCAGGCAGGTCACTCACCCTCTCTGCTAATGCTTCCCCATCTGTAAAATGAAAGTAATGTGAGTTGTTGGAAAGATTAATTAGTGAATTAATATTTGTAAAGCACTTGAAAGATGAGAAGCACTAGATAAAGGCTAAGTAGTGTAATTATTATTCTCAGAAGTGCCTTCATGAATAGGGGAAAAAAAAAGATGCAGTGTTCCAGCAAACTGATTAATATCAGTATAGGTGGTTCTGGAGATAGAGGAACGCAAGCTGGTTGGCTTTGCTAGTTAAGAGACAAATTAACATGAATGAATATGTAGTGTTTGTGGTTTTTACCCATTGTACTTAACAGACAGTGTTAATATTACACATTTTCACATCAATCACAAATTACAGCTTGAAAGCATGAGAGAAACTGTGTATTTAGGCAGTGAGGCCCTGCATCTTTCAGCTTCCACATTCTTCTACTCCCATTCCCTATATGCAAGTGTCTTTTAAACATGCTACTTATTACAGATGCAAATGGAACTGAGAGGGTAACTGAGAATAAATATTTTAAGGCAATATTTTTAAGGTAATATTGTACAGTCTCAACTTTGTATTGTGATTATTAGACCACCTTCTCTACCCCCCACCAAAAGGCAAGTAATTTCCTAGTGCTATAATTAAGCTATATTTCATTCCTCTATATTCATAAAAAGGGAAAAGAGAGGCTAATGGCTCAAAATGAGAATGATCACATAATGATACTTTCTGTCCATAAAATATATGACTATTAACCTGCACAATTTTTTTTCCAAATGTTTCATATGATTAATCTGTCATGTGTGACTAGAGAATTCTATTTGGTTTAATCAGTGGAGGCCAAATTTTATTGCTTAACCACTGTCTCAAACCATGCCATCTTCAGAAGAGGTAACAGGTGTCTGTGCTTTGTGGAAGCATGTTCTTTCCAAAAGGTTTCCAGAGAAATACTGGTTAAAGAAACTGTTCCAGCATGCTCTGTACTGGTTTTTGGCAGCAAACTGCAATGATGTAGAGTTTAAGATGCCACTGCTGTATTCTCTCTGCAGGATACAATGCCCAAGTTTATGATAGACCATGGCTTCTGCTTCCCTGAGTGAAGAGGCAGCAGCTGTGACGTGGCTTTTGCTTGGTCTGCCTGTGCTAAGGAGTCTGGGTTTTTAGCTCCGATCTCCTCCTGCCACCTTCAGTTTCCTGCTGGCTAGAACTGTGTCACATTTCATATTGTGATCTGATTCTCTGCCTTCTGAGCTTTTAAAATGAAGGCATTAATAGATCCAACTGGAAATAATGACTACAGGATGGAAAAATTAAGAACACAGTATATTATTGCCTTTTCATTTTCTTTTCAGCTGATGATTTAAGGTAAACCTTTGGAAACCTGGTAATCACAAAGGCCTATGAGACTATTGAAGTGCAAGATATAGTCAAAAACAGGCAAACGAGAAATTACATACAGGTCTGAAAAAGGAGGCAATATTTTTTTCTGAATTTTTGCTATAGGCAAGCAAACTCATGGTGGAGTAATATGCAGCACATGATATTTATCATATGCCTGTAATAGGAGGTGTTAGAGGGAGTAATGATGTGAGTGGTAAAAACAAGAAGGAAACTGACAGGGTTAGACCCTGCTAATCAGTGTCAGTGTCTTGTACTAGACTGAAATCTTCATGTTCCTTGGTATAAAAAAAAAAAAAAAAAGATTAATATACAGTGAACGCTTTAGCTTCTCTGTGTCATGGAAGGCACTTATTATACAATTGGATGCAGTGCAATGCTTCTGGGAGTAATAATCTTGACATTAGGCACATGGCAGGAACTAAATAACTTCTATTCCTGATAACCTCTGAAGAAGCTGGAATGAGGGACTGCTTTACCCTCCTGTTCACTGTCACCTTTACGTGCTAGCTTGAGTATTCCCACAGCAAATCCAACCAAGAGCTAACCAGCATGGTCCCACATGAAGGGAGAGTGCTGACCCCAAATAAGGGCTTGTCTTACTGGCTGCTATTCCCATCAGCCTATTCCTTCAGGGCTTGGCACAATACTGCTGCAGATACTCTTTATTTTATAGTCCAGCCTTCTTCCTTGTTACAAGGATGTTGTCCTTGAGCTGGTGTCTGTCATCTGAGGGAAAACTTGTTTCAGACTATGAAGAATCAGACTGTATGAGGAATTAAAATGCTTCCAGTCATGCTCTTTTACAGAATTTCCTCCTGAACAGTAGTTGAGGGAATGAAAAATAAAAGCAATTTTGGTAACATTTGATTTCCTTTTCCTACATAAGATATTTTTTATGTGTATATGGAAAAATGTAGGTATTATTCTCCCTGTTATTTTCCTCTATACCTATCCATTCTAACACTGCCAAGAAAAGGCACTATACATCTCCATATAAGACTGGAAAAATAGAGAGCAAGAAAACAAGGAAAGAGGAATATTAAAAGGGATTGGAAATAAAAAAAAAAAAAAAACAAAAAAAAACCAGATTAAAGATGACTCTGGAATGGAAAAACTGCAAAAGAGAAGAGTAATATCATATAAGAAAACAGTCAAGGGTGAAATAAAAATAAAAAAAAAAAAAACAGAACAATCAAAAAAGAAACAAATAAAAGTTCCCAATAGTTAGAAGACTAAAATCTAGACAGACAGATAGCTGGAAAGTTAATTAGTGTTTAGTCTTGTTACTGTATTTTTCTGAGCTTTTCCAGAAACCGGTAGCATCTGAAAAATCTGAGGCAGAGATGTTGTCACATCCTAAGATCTGATTTTCTCTATTATTATAAAAGCCTTGTGGTTACCCTGAAAAATGGACAGATATGATGCTTTATGATACTGAAAATGTGGCCCTTAAAGTATGCTAGATTTATAGCACTAGTCTGAGTGAGTAGCTGACATGCTTCAGCTATAAAAATGCCAGGGAGAATCCCAAGACTAAATTGCAGTTCAGTTTTGTCCCCTTCAAGGGGACAAGCATCCCCTCCTTATTCAGAGAGACAGGAACAGGGAGGCTAATGGATGAGTGTAAGATATTTATGTGGTTACAAGCAGTACATTGCATCCCTGCACATGACTTTCTGCACTATCCTCTCCCCCCTGTCCCTGCATGCTAAAGCAAGTTGATGGCAGAAGGGAGTGAGCAGAGGGATTTTAGGGAAGTTGTAAATTGCTGCTGAGACAGCTCATACCACAAATCACACTGTTCCCTTCACCTGAACAAGACGGATGTGAGGGAGGAATTGTACTTTAGAAAGGATGTCCCTGAGTCATTCTGTTTCCCACACTGCTACTGTGGTGCAAATTGCAGGGTGCTCCTATTTTTGCTGTTATGTCTAAAGTAGCTTTATAGCCCCCAGCAAAAAGAAGACCCAGACCAGAAACTGCAAACTTCGTTGCAAAATCATGCTTTTGGTTACAGCTGCTTAATTTCTTTTCCAGCTGAGCAGTATAGGTGTATTGCTGACAGAAATTTTCAGCAGAGATTAACTAACTTTATATTCAAAGTTTCCTTGGTCCTGTAGAGTAAATTTTGGTAGTCCCAAGGTTCTCAATTCATACAGAAAAACACACCAAACAAACTGAACAGAATTTTGATGCCATTATTTCACAAAGGTGCCTTTCTAGTATGCATCTGTAAATGAAATAGTATTGCAAGCACATATCACATTTGAATAATTGTTCATTCTGTTTCCTTCTAAATAATTATGGATAACAATAGTTTATTTGGTTCTTTAACGTGAACGGTGTTCCTCTGTGATAAAAATTTATTTCTCTCAGATGGTAGTTAAACTCCAAAAGAGGGGTGGCCTGTTTCCATTTTACATCGTCTTTCTACCTTCATTTTCATTTTCTCTATATTAGACCTGAATATATCCTTAAAAATACTATCCCTCTACATTTCCTTTCACTCACAAGGCTATGTATCCTTTCTACCCATAAGTTCCCCACTCTTTCAAAGCATAATGTTCATAATTTTTTCCCAGAACTGAATTTTAGAGTATTTAACCACCACCTACTTTTCCGCTGTCATTATGATTTTGGGACTATTCCACAGTGGTATTAGGTTGCTCCAAGACTTTAATTTCTTTATGCATTTTTTGGGCCTTTATTTAAATCTAGGGTTACCCATGCCTCCTAAATGTCTCAAACATTGTGAGAATGTCTCCATAGAAACAGAGATCACCAACATTAAATTCTCTCAGCCTACAAGGCTGGCTTAATCAAAGCAAACAATGGAATTCAAACTGCACTTTACATAACATTATCAGAAGTGTCCTAAAGCAATATGCTGTGCTACTTTCCTTACATTTGGAAGTATGGCCTTAGTAAGAAGAGTGATAATGATAATTATTGCTAAATTAGGAGTGAGAACATTGATCAGATGCCAAAAAGCAGTTTGGATTTGTCTGAGCCCCTTGAGGTACCACAAGGGGAAGCCTGATAAAATCAGCAGTTTTCCACTGAGTATGACAAGGATTCAGCTGTCTCCTTCCATCCAGATCACATCTTTACCTTTACATCAAGAACCTGTTGAATAAACTCTGAATTAAAGCATTGAATACTCAAGATTAAACTCGTTGGTGCAAAGAAATTTCCTGTGTTGTCCATACTCACTGTGGCCAAAAAATTTGGAAAGAAATGATCCATATCAAACAGTAAAATATTAGATGATGCTACAGAAAGTTTGATCTTTGAAAACTGCTGTATTATTCATTGATGACCAATTGTATTGCTATTACATGAGATCTCACTGATTTATAAATCTGCTGCACAATTCCACTTAAATCAATGTAGCCGTGCGGATATAGGCCAGATGAGAATTTGAAGTTGGCTTTGCTCAGCTGGTACTTTTGAAATTAAGGAGGATGAGAGTAAAATTTCAGAGCGACAGTGCATGGCAGTTAAGTATTACAATGAGTTAACTAGTCTCATTGTTGATGGAGGCCATGGAGAAAAACTGGTTGCCAAAATAAGGAAAATACAGTTGTGAAAGTTTGAATGGCTCAAATGCTTTTCTGCGGAGCATTTTTAGTGTCTTAAAGTGGTTTGCTATTTATGTTTTTCTCCGAAGAGATGAAGGATAAATATAGTGTTACCTAATCTTTTCTATGTACTCTGCTGGGTTTGCTGCTATCCTAGAGTACTCAAACACTTTATCTCCAGACAAAATGAAGCTGACACTATCTCCTTTTTGTTTTTTACTTATTAGAAAAGAAGAAATTACTCAGAAAATCAACATTCTAGGTGCATCTGTACAGATTTTTTCTTAATTCATACCAAAGGATCTTTTTAAATGTAAGAGAAGAATAATTCTGTGTGTTGACATGGACATAGACACAATTTGCTTCTACTCCTTTCTGTTCCTGAAAATCAACAGAGCTGACACGACAGGCTCTATGTGGGATTTGGGCCAGCAGGAAAGTTGTGACTGTATTAGCACTTTTCTTGCTGTTCCTCTATCGCCTTTTATTCTGTCTTGACTTTACATTGATGCATGATAAGGAATTGAGCTGAAGTACTTTGTGTCTGTGAACTAAAGGTCTTTACAAGAATATTATGAAACTTACACTAGTACAGCTTTCTGTATTTATTTTGGCATTCAGTCTACTCAAATAAACAAGTTTGGAAATACAGCTTTTTAAAATATGCTACTCATCTTTAAAAAAAGTCTTTTAGTGAAGCACAAACATCTAATGACCTTTGACAGTAAAAAATATAATGGTTTATTCAATGGTACTGTAAAGGTATTTTAAATTTTTCTGCTAAATCATTAGTTGGACAACAATTCTTTTCCTCATGACTAGTATCTTGTCTTGCCCATGAGAAAATGTTTTTGCTTTGCAATGAGGAACAATACTGAACAAAGAAATTATTATTGTGTAACCATTTTAGATGCTGTTATGATTTCAAAATACTCTCACACGTACATATGGATTATTTCCTATAATCATGGCTTTGGGCAGTGAATTCAAAAGATTAATTAGAGATTATATAGAATTTTGGGGTTTTTTTAACTGCTTTAATATACTGCCCCCTTTCTGTAAGAATGATGTGCTGAGAAGGGTGCCTATTTTTTTTTTTTTTATCTCTATATGTTACTGTATAATTTCCTATTGTAAACATATTACTTTTCTGATCTCCTTGTTTAGAAAAACCTCTGTCCCTTTATTGAGATGACTCACAGGAACTGCGTTCAAAATTTTAAGTTATATTTAGGATTGGGAATAGGACCCAAGGCACCAGACTTTGCTTCTGTTACTTAGACTGTAGCAAGATTCATGAGTGAGTCAAATTATTGCTTTCTTTTGTTAACAACGAATTTAAAATGCCAGTGTCTTACCTAATAGTCCAAGACTACAGTAAGTCCCAGTTGTTTCTGCACAAACTGAAATCATATTGTCACTTCAGGTTTTTTTCCTTCATGCTTCAGTCCCTTTTCTGGATCTGCTGTTATTTTTTTCCTCAGACCTTTACTTGTGGTGAGAAACAATTAAAATAATTCAGTTTTGTACAATGAACTTCTGATGAATGTTGACCTTTAAACCTTAAAAAGACAATCAGAACATTGAATTTGAATGATTACCATTTAAATTATTAGAATATTTTTTTTAGTAGAAAACTATTGAAAGATATTTGAAAAGTAGTAAGTGGAAAAGAATTCCTGTTATGGAGATCTCATAGGGTGGAACAGCAGTTTAAGGAAAGTGTTGAAATTTCTAGGGCTGGTGAGAGCTAAGATTCAATTAAACAAAAGTAGCATGAAACCTGAAATTGGACGCTTACAGCAGTGGCAAATAAATTGTCTTAATAAGGTCTTTTTCATATTTAATTTCTTTAATTGTATTTAAAATCATTAATAATACAGCATGTGTCTGTGGATTTCACATTTCATGAGGGATGCCATGTCAGAACAGATAAGACTCTAAGCGTTGGGATGACTTCCACCCTTTCACTAGTACAAATGTATAGGTACGGAGAACAGCCTCTTTTTCAGTGGGCGTTGTAACAGGAAATCACTTTAGTCTTGACACATAAAACCCTTTACTCAAGAATGTGTTTATGTTTCATAATATTGTGTATAAAAGTCTTCTTATTTGATTAACTAGTACATTAATTAGATTAATTATTACTTTTTTACCATTAGTCCCAGGGCAGGCAAGAATCCCTGGGTGATAGGCATTCAATAAATTAAAAAAAAAAAAAGTAACCTACATTCTAAAAACTGTGCTGTCTGAATATAAAACATTGCCAATTTTATAATCCAGACTTTGCACATTGAGGCACTTTTCAGTGGAGACTGGCATTTTCAGAGGAGGAGCCTGAAAATTATATTGCTAACACTGCTAGGGTAGAAAAATTGATATGTTCCTACTCATTGTCTAGTGGAAATATGGGACACTTACATTTATTTCCTGTTTCTCAGGCATTAAAACCAGGGTGAAAAATCTTTGTTTTCTATCTTGCTAAATAAATTGGAGATTCAAACTTCCATGGTTACTTCTGAGTGATCTAAATCACATGATACTCTTTTCTCTGTAATAATGAGCTTTCTGATATGAATGCCTTCAGAAAGTAAACATATAATCCATTTTCTCTGCCACTTAACAACTTTAAAATTGCTTTCATTACTGCTTTTCCTACTAAAACACAATTGCACAAATTTACCAGAAAAATGTATGAGTACACCCAAAGTAAATAAATTTGATTAGGAATTTCAATATTTGTTTTTGATTAACTTTTTTTCAGCATTCACAGAGTGACTTATGGTAACTACATATGAACTAGCATTGCTATTATAGCTTCTAAATCATCTTCATTAGTTGCTATAAAAATATCAATTTTCCATTTTGTATTGATGTTTCAGATCACAATACTAAATATATTATTCTGTGAACAAAGTTTTTCTTAGTCACAAGCTGGTATTTCATAGATAAATCTGAATGGAAAATGGACTCAACTGCCTAGAGCCTTAATTATCATCCAAGAACAGGAAAATAGCAGATGAGAGCAGTCATGAAAGTTGACACACTTTGACTTGACTCATTTGACCATGCAAGCCTGAATACTTGGTACACTGAAGTCTAGTTTCCATAATACCCTTGAACCAAAAATGAGTAATGAATACACCTCATTCTTCTTTCACTCTGTTTTTTTTTTATCCTTATCTAAATTAAAACTGTCATCTTTAATAGAATTATTTGTATCAGTGCAAGTGAAAGGCAAATTAGAGCCTTTAAATGCATTCCTTGTTGGTTTTTCCCCTCTGCTGTAAGAGAGGGAAGAACTTGCATTGCTGTTTTGTTGTGTTTTTCTACTGCTTTATCTCCATGTTGAAAAGTGCTTTCTGTACTAATTTGAAATTCTTTCTCCACAGTTTATTTAAATTGCCACATACACTTGTTAAATAATTAGTCTGTTTGGGTTTTGTTGTTCTGCTCTTTTTCTTTCCATGCTGACTGATTGCCATCTGGGGGCTAACATGAGCCCACCATTCTAATTTCACTTATTCTACCCATTAACTGCTATTGTCTCCAGGGTCAGAGACAAATGTATGGATCCACTTTATCTCTCAGCTTACAGAACATCTCATACAGAGAGCCTTGTATTACGAAATGGCTACATCAGCCTCTAATTACTCAGCTCTACCCTGCCTTGAATGCTGGTGTACCTTGAGAAACAGCACGCAAAAGCACAATTGTTTAAGTCCTCAGATGGTTAACATTGTGCATAACCTCCTCACAAATTACAGCCTCAGCTGCAGCACATCCATTAGTCTGGAAGAATGAAGATTCCCAAGCGGCCCTGGTGCCTTTCCCAATTCCCTTGCGACCCACCAATCCTCTCAGCGCTTTCTCTGCATGTAGGGAGTGTTCAGAGCTAATCAGGTCAATGATCATCTCACGGCTCAGGGGACATGACAGGAGCCTATCACAGCAGTTACAGGATCTTCCAGACCTGAGCACGCTTGCTGAGAATCTCCCGTTAAGAAACATTGCTTTGGTGCCTCTTCTCTCACTCCCTACGAGCCTCTGAGGATTTCAGCTGATCTCTCTCTCTCTCTCTCTCTCTCCTCCAGACAGTGAGGAGTTCACTGAAAAAAAGGCAGAGCAGCATGCGGCTACCCGGAGGGTGTTGATTGAAACTTAGATTCTCCCCGATCGCTGTTGATTGGACTGATGCTCCAGCATTACCAGAGAAAAGATTTCAAATAAGGTAAGTGCTGCTTTATCTGGCTGCCTGCATCGTGCCGAATTTCTGCATGGAAAGTTGGAACTGAGTGAAGTGCCAGCCTGCACTGCAGCAAGGGAGCCCGCGCCGCGCCGCGGGAGCGGGCTGGGGGCAGGACCCGGTGTCCCAGCCCGCAACACCTCTCGGGAGGGAGTCGAGTTTTCAGCAGCATCGTGTGAATGGTTGCAGTTTTTCCGATCCTGTGATTCTCTGAAGCTTGCAAAAAAAAAAAAAAAAAAAAAACCAAAAAAAACCAAAAAAAAAACAAAACAAAAAAAAAAACCAAAAACACAAACAAACCCCAAAACCAACAAACAAAGAAGAAGGAAAAAAAATGTTAGAAGCGTGCAGGAGTGCGAGAAGGCAGGAGCAGGAAAGGCAAGTGCACTTTCCGTCCTTGTGTATGTATTTGAGGAAGCACAGCAGCTGGAAAAGAAAAGTACATTATGGTAAAAGATAATCCTTAATAAGGAGGATCATTCCCTCACCAGCAGGAACTCGTAGATGCGGGGCTTTAAAGTCCCATGGCATTTAAATGAGACAGTAAGGGATTCTTGAAATGTGAGTCAAGAATATGCATGCAGCTTTCCAGGTTGCCTGCAGACTGAAGACTGTGACTGGCATGTGGAAGGAATGTTATGCTTGGAGGCTGGTAGGATTCGGGTAGTTGCTTTTGTAGGGTTAGCATTTCTCCTCTGTGTGGGGGGAAAGAGTGCGCAGGGGTACTCTTTCAATACAAGCGGCCAGAAAATTAAATTGATTTCTGTGGGGTGAGAGCAGTGTTTAAATGAGGGGAGAGAGGATGCATTTTTTCATGGGCTGATAGAAAGTGAGACATATCAAAAGAAATAGACTGATGCTTGAAGATCTTTATCTGTAAGGAAATAAGACAGTAGATGAGAGAGGCTGTCTTGAAAGATTAAATGAGTAATAGGAAAATGTCAGAGATTTTTACACAGCCTGGAGTTTGCTAGCCTTGTACCTATGGTCTATCCATCCTGAAATTTCTAAAGTGAACTGACTTGACTAGTCTCAGTCGTGCCCATGCATGACAGCTGTGCTATCAGGGGATGCAATTAAGGAGTGTGTAATAAGGCCAAACTTTTTAATACTGTAAGGGATGAAATTAAGATCTGTTGTATTGAAAATGTCAGTTCTCTTTGTTGCCCTTAAAAGTTAACACATTTTGTTTAAAAGTCTGTCATAATAGA
Organism: Motacilla alba alba; assembly: GCF_015832195.1. Lineage (NCBI taxonomy): Eukaryota > Metazoa > Chordata > Aves > Passeriformes > Motacillidae > Motacilla > Motacilla alba. Next base: position 75,120,734 of record NC_052017.1, read on the forward strand.
AAGAAAGCATTAAGGGAAAGTTAAGTGATTTCAAATCCTCATAGCTTTGACAGATGTAAAACTTCTAGGCAGTTTAAAAAAGTGTAAATTTATTGCACTGTTTTCAGCCAATGCTGTTTATTGTCGTTAAATATCTCTATTGTTGATTATCATTTATTGTTGGAAATACAATTCATAGCATTATATCATGCATTAAAAACTCAGCTAATTGATTTGGACATATACTTCTCAAGCCTCTGCCCTGCTCCACTCCTCTCCACATCACCACCTGCCCTCCCCTGCCCCCCATCCCCAAAAAAGAGGAAAGAAAAAAAAAAAAAGGAACCCCTTTTTCCCAAAAAGGGGAAAAAAAAAAAGGAACAACCCTTGCTCCCAAAATAAGAGGAAAGAAAAAAAAAAAAAGGAACAATTTCAGCAAATGTTGGTTACCTGCAGTTTACTTACTCTATTAGCTTTTTCCATGAAAAATACCAAGTTGTCTTTCTTGCAAAAACATTAGCATAGGGAGAAATGACTTAAGGTTTTGGTGGGATGTTTGAAGAATACTTACAGTTTTAACTGTCTATATTCTCCTTCTTGAAAGTTATTTTGGAAAGTAGTATTTTCTATAATGGTGATTCAGTATGTCCACTGTTTTCTAGGAAAGGAAGCTGATTTTGGAAGTAAGTTACATGCACTGATCCTCATTTTGGTGAAGCATATGGCTCACTTCATTTTTCATGTTACATTTATATGACATTTACTAAATGCCTAGGTGCTTCCTCCAGCCAGAGATGCAAGTCTTGACCAGGGTAGAAGTATTTCAATGCACATTTAAGAATGCACAGAATATGTCTTCACTTTTTTTTCTTTCACAACTAATCAATGTTTTTTCAGTATAGTATTCATTCATATACATCAGAGCATTCATTATTTAAAAAAGTCAAAAAAACAAAACAATAACCTAATGCACTGCAAGGAAAGAAATCAAGAGTCAACCAGTTGCAGTTGCAATTGAGGACATCCAGGTTACATACAAATAGCAGGAAGTTCCATTCCAGTCTTTCACAAGGTCTGACTACAAACATTGTTTGACATGATGGCTTTGTTCTCCTTTTGTTTCACAAAGCTGTTGCTCTGAGTAAAAAATAAATAAATCACACTTTCATGGCAATGTGTCTGTGCTTTTCTAAACAAGTCTTACAAATACATCTCTATTATTATTTTACAAAATCACATGTTCTATCTGCTTGTAAGTGAAGAGCACTTACTTTCCGGTTTGCCAGCCTCAGAGGTTTTATGACATGACAGCTTACCTAACACAGGGAAATGCTTGCTTTTCTTGTGTTTTGATAAAAACAGACAATAATTCTATCATTACTTCCTGATCTTTTATATTTGTGGGTTGTGAGCGTCTCCATACATAGTAATGATCCTAAAAGTGACCTCAGCAATATGGGGAAATAATATTCCTCTCATTAAGCAAATAAATTGGGGCATCTGACTTACTGAAGCTTTTCAGACTTGTTAAACACAGGCCAACAGATTACACAGGAAGGCAATATAGCCTAGTTCCCTCTCTTGAAGTTGTTTTTTTACTCCAAGGCTGTATTAAATGCTATTAAATATATATCTATATGCAGAGTTCAACTTTATTTCAAGCTATTTCAACTTTATTTCAAGATATTTCAAGCTCTTTGAATGAGGTTGGTGTTAAATTTTTTGCCTCAAGCTACGTCTCCTTATTACTGACAGCAGAGTATGATTACTATCAGGCCCAACTCCATTGAAAATTAGTGTTTGATACTAATGCTTTAATGTTTTACGAGATTTTAAGGAGATTCATTAAAAGGAAGCTTGGAAACGGGTAAAGGAAAATGAGTTCTATGAAAAGTGAGATGAAACCAACCACAGACCAGTGAGGAACAGTCCTGGTAAAACAGGGATAGTGACATGTTAAAGAGGAAACAACTGTTAATGACTATAGTTCTTAATCCAGATAATATAAAAGAAGGAGTTATATTATCCTAAATTATTATATAATTCCAAGACTATGGGGTGACAGTGAGTTAGAACAAACTTCAGGGGTTAATGAGTTTCCACAGTTATCTTTCTTGAAGATATATGGGGAAATTGCTTCACCTGAAAAGGAGACTTACAAACCCTGTGTTATTAACATGGGTTATGAAACTAACATTAGCTTTCCTAGCAAGATCATTGTGTCCCACCAGACTCTTGTTATCTCTCTTTAATTTGTTGTTTTCATCATCTATTTCATGGACGCTTGTTCTTGCACCTCAGGGTAGCACCTTCCTCTTTGTAAAGTCTCATTTTCTTCTTGATATATGTTTATCTTCGTTCTTTTCCTCTTAGCATTCCCTTGTTCTTTCCTTTTCTTCACCTACCATGACTCTTCTCCTTTCTTTGATGCTGCAGGGATATCACTTTTCACACTTGGGCCATCTGTGTAAATTTTTCATTTTTGATTGAAACAAAAACCCCACTGAAACACTCCAGTGCTCAAAAGAATAGGATGTGTGTGCTCCAACAACTCTACCACTTCTTGATCCCGTTTATCTCTAGTTTTTAATTGTACAATCTTGTTTTTGATTGTACAATCTTTGTGTCAGGGGCTGTATCTCACTGTACAGTAAGTACCTAGTACAGTTAGATATGGTTGTGCTTCCAGCTTTGGAGCCTATGTGTGTGTCTAGACTGCAGAAATCTCCTGCTCTTCACTGGTTCATAGAAACAATGCAAGGTTTAAGTCATCTGCCTCAGGATGACATTGTTTTTGTGTTTTTGCAAAAGCATACATTTCAGTTAAAAAAAAGAGATTAAAAAATATATATTATGCTTTTAAATGAGTAAGCTTTGAGCATGTTTTCCGTGGTTGCTATTTTCAAGACACTCTGAAAGCTGCACCTCCTGAATGACTTCTCAGACTCTAATATGTTGATGTAGAGGCTACTCTAGTCTTTGCTACTACTTTTCCCTGGCTTCTCTTTTTATTGTGGCTTTTCATAGATAAGATAACATAGCATGTTAAAGAATGACTTTCAAGCACTATCTTCTTTTGTATTAACAGAACCTTTCACAAAGGCCCGGTTGTTTTGTAGAGGCATAACTTACTGGCATGTGTCACCGAATATTTGTTCAGGTAATTATTTTGTAACAAAGCTTTGAGGATACAGTGCTCTTTTGGGAGGGACAAAGCTTCAGTCTGCTTTTTTGTTGAGCATTCAAGCCTGGTGGTTTGCATGGGGAAAAAAATTTTCAGGTAGAAAAATTCTTCATCAAAATGAAATACAAACCTATCTCACTATTTTGATTACTGGAATTCGTATTTAGCAGAGATCATGTTTTACAATGCTAATATTGAAATGGTTTGTTTAAAGATTCCCTTCTTCTCACCACCAGATGGGAACTAAAAGATTTCACATCATGAGACTTGGTCAGATTACTTTAGGAGCAGCTGTGGTTCAGTTTCTGTCAACTGTATCACTTCAGGTTTGAGGGTGAAGAGTCTTCTTGTAAAGACCAGATTCGCTGATGTATACCAGACAGTCCCAGGCTGGAGTATCATCTTTCTTCTGCAGATGTCTCAGCAGTCATTTTTTTTTAAGGCAATGGCTGCATTGATTTGGATATGTATGATATAAGCTTTGTTTACTGTCCTGTGTTGCAGCAGAGTGGGATTTGGGGTCTGTGGGTGCTGAAGTTCATCTCTGTACTGCTGTACTGAATGGCCCAGACCTGGAACCACAGCTCAGATGCAAACCTTTATGGCAATATTCATAAGAAAAGTAGATGTCTGAGATTAAAAACAAAACATTATTGAAGCAAAATTCTGTCTACCACATAAGTTTAAAACTTGAGTATTTAGGTACCAGAATTACGTGCTCTGTCAACTTTCAGAGTACAGTATATTTGGAACTGTCTCCAAAATGATGATAAATACTCAGTTAAATAACTTGGATGAATAGTTTTGGTTTCTACATTTAGGCCAGATTTATTATTCTTGTCATTCATGCCTTTACTCACTGTCTGCATCAATACTTTGTCCAGCACACCAAATACACTTACAAAATACCATAGTGACTGACTTGATTAGTAAAATGCTTGAAACAATTTTTTTTCCACTAAAGGTAAATAGGTAAGCAAACCCATTAGTTTTTCAGAAAACGGACTTGACTTTTGACATATCTTGATCAGCAATGTACTCTTGAATTGATCCCATCATCCAGGGTTTTGAACTGGGTCATTTGGCCTGGAGTCTATGAGCATTAGGTAGGGTCCTGGCTGTTGTTCTCTGAAGGCTGCCAGTGGGTGTTAAGTGGAATTGTAAATGTAGACACACATTTGCCAAATACTTGTCTGTGGCCATTTATTAATTTCACAAAAAATTGGGGTTGTTTATGCAGTTCAAACACTACCCACAGGACTTGGTTTGAACTGAAGACCCAGATTCTGACTTCCTTTCCCTTTTCCTTGTTTGTTCTGCAGTCACCTTGGACCATTTATCTAGTCAGTTAGTTAGTTATAACGCAGCATTTCTGTACATGGAGTTGAGGTGATAGTTTAAGCAGCTCTCTTAAAAGCCATTATGAAGATCACAAAGTATATTTATTAAGAATCTCCTTGGCGTTCTATCCTCAGGCATACTGGCTCTGTGTGTGTGTGTGTATGTGTGTGTGTGTGTTACACACTTTCAGGTATCTGTTTTATACTAGGTTTAATGCATAATCTAAACAAAACAAAACAAAAGACCCCATTCCACTGTTCACTTTTCCTGTTTAAGAAAATGCTGAAAATAACAAACAATATTGTTAAGTGGAAAATTTAATTACAGATTTCTAAGAATACTTACAGCATGAATAAAAGGTAGAAACCAGCATTTCTTTACTAGATTTTCATTGTCTTTAACAGTCTGAGCAGAATTTTACACAATACTTCTGCTAGGAATTTGATGATGAAGCCATTCTGCCGAATCTGAGTTTATTCAAATTTATTGCAACAAGCCATCTATAAAAAACTCTTCTATTTCAAGTAATATTTCATTCATTTAGCTGGAGTAATAATTGTATGGCAAAATGAAAAGCCATTGCCTTTCCATTTAAAAGCCTTTTATGTTTGCTTGTTAAATGTCTTTTCAATTCTCTCTAAAATATTAATAATATTCATGTTACTTGTTTGCCAGAATTTTAAATATACAACCATATCTCTTTTAAAAAGTTTCATTTACTGTCACAAGGAGCACTTTTTATTCCTTCACTAAATAAATAGTAATAATTTTGGGCATAAGTTAACACACCCAGTGTAGATCTATCTCACTGTAACTCCAAACAGATGTTACAGAAGTCCTGATTTACACTATTATAAGAAAAGAAGGAAAAAAGTAGCTCTATGCCTTTCAATAAATGTCCTGACTTAATGAGCAGACCTCTCAGTAGAGCTGTGTTTCATATTTTCGTAATGAAATAGCCTGCTGGTTTTTGGTTTGTTTTTAAAATCTGACCTCCTAGATAGTGACACTCAGATTTGCTATAAATCAGAGCTTTTTGTAATTTGGTCCGTCCTCTTCTGAACTGCTACTTGAAGGAGAATGTGTCAAAAAAATAAAGTGAGAAAATGTGATATACCTGGCTTCTGCTTGAATGAGTACATATGTCAGAATAAATACAGAGTGTGAGAGGTGGTGTTGAATAGGTAAGTGCTGATAAGGAAAACACTCAAATTAATTTGCTAATTAAAATGCTTTTTAAAGAGCATCACTTACCTCTGATGTTTTTGTAATTCAGTGTAAAAATTGCTATCCCATTTTTTGATCCTCACTGCATATAGATCTAATAAAATTTTCAGACACTATCGCTTTCTTCTGCATTTGTCCTCGTTTCTCCTCATCTCATCCCTATCCTCTTCTTTTTATTATTATTTGTAAACGTCCTTTGTTAATGCACAGAATGCATAAGCAACTATTTCAGGTGCATCAATGGACTTCAATCCCACTCTGCATTAGCCATCAGATGCAGCACATAGCAATTACCTGTCCTTCTTTCTCACCCTGAGAGCCAAAATTTATCTGTCAAGGACATATTTGAGTTCCAGCAGCCAAGGAAGTGAGTAATCGTAGGCTAGGTAAACAAGATACTATGTATGGCAGGATGGAGCAGAGTCATCAGGGCAAGCAATTGGATGATTTTAATAGTTAAAGAGAAAAAAACCCAAAAAACAAACAAAACAACAACAAACTAAAAAGAAAACCTCAAAGAAAAGAACACCAAAAATCCCCCCAAAAGAACTAACCAAAAACCCCAATGCAACAAAACAAACAAACAAAAAACCCACCACAAAAATACCACCCCAAAAAACCCCACAGGAAATATTAAAAAGTAGCCTTTTTTTTTTTGTTTGTTTAGTTTGGTTTGGGGTATTTTTAGTCTGGTAGAAGTTGGCTTTTCCCCAAGCCTGTTATTTAAACTGGGTGGGTTTGTTTGTTTATTTGGTTTGACTTTTTTTTTATTTTTCCTGGAACTGCCTTGAGCATTATCTTTCAACAAACAGTGGGCATTTTTTTGCAAATGTTTTCTAAAGGTCACTCTTTTTTTAATCAACTCACTTTTTCTCTAATAATTTTGTGACATTTTTTGCCCTATTTGTGATCAAAGAGCATGAATACTTCAAATAGAAAACTCACACACTTACTGTCTTTCTAAATGTTGATGTTACAGTTCTGTGCAAGGCTGGAAGGGGGTTACTGAACTACCAGAATTACCATTCCCTTCTCATTACCTGGTGGCTATACAATCTTTTTTTGTGGTACACACCTAGGGATGCTAATTCAGGTAAAAAGAGCAAGGTGCTATGTTTAAATTTTTTCTTGATTGGAAGGTCTCACAACTATTTCTAAATATGTCTTCTGTCCAGTCAAAAGCATGAACACAGTTCATGTTTATGTACCGAGTGACAGATGATGATTTTACTAACAGCTGAGTTTAATAAATCTAACTTGACGTAATCTCACTTATTTGATAAAGACCAGCTGGAGCTGGTTACCATGCACCCTACCTCAGTTGTTTCTAATAGTGCAGGTTTTACCAGCCAAAACAAAAATGGATGTACCTAAAAGTATTTGAATGCAGTGCTTAGGTGTATCAGACATTTCTTTTTCTACCAGCTGTTCTTTAGGTCCTCTTTGGACAAATACCTGAGACATCATTTATTATCATTTCAAAGCATACTTTGGGATGTTTGGGATCATTTTTTGACTCTCTGCCTCTTTGTGCCTTTATGTCTTGTGCAAAAATGATTAAGGAAGTAGAGGTCTTGTGCCATCTAAAATTTTAAAAGATACATGTGCTGGAGGTCATAGCTATGTGTGTTGTGCGGCTTGCCTGCTTGTTTTCAGATTTTAATTTTGAAGAAAAATTAACTGATATTACTGATTTCCACAGTTAAACTAGCCATTTTAGGAGTCATTCTTCTGGAGTCCATGATAGGATATCTCCCCCTCCCCAGCAAAAATAAAGAACAGTATTTGTTTTGGAAAATGTTGCCTTCATACCTCTTTAGTGCTAATCTCCTCAGACAGAAATTAAATTGTCTTTCTTGCAAAGAAACAAAACTTGGGTCAAATGGGTTTAGTTTTCATGGGATATGTGGATATATTTTCTTAAAGTGCACTTCATAAGGCATAAATGTGATGTTTTAAATGGCTTGTCAGGAAAAAGAAGTGATTTTTAATGCAGATCTATTAAATAGATGCTCTTTAGTAACATCAATACCGCTGAAGGCAAAGAGCAGCATAACACCAAGATAAATGTGAGTAGGATGGAAGGCAAAATGTAGTACAAGTAAATAGAGAAACATTTCTTGTCAAAATAAGGAAGTATTAGCAATCAAAATTATTGTTCTAATATTTTGTTTTATTTGCAAATCTCTAAGAAGACATTGAGGTTTTTTTAATAGTAAAGGGTTTTTTTTCTCTTTAATTAGTTTCAAAATATTTTTAACTCTTTATTTGTTATTCTGAAAATAATTAGGAATACAAATGAAATACATAATATGTATTTTCTTTATTATGCAAAGTTCTATTGCTCTATTACTGCAGCAAAACACAGCCACAGAAATGAAAACTAATTCTAAGTAATCATTTGAAATACCAATTTATAATTCTTTATGAGAGTATAATCCCATGTATGTTGGAATTTGATATTCTAAAATTGTAAAAATTCTGAAGCTCTCTGTGAAACCAATTGTTATTTGATAATAATTTGCAAGAGTTTTGTAATTGGATAATCTTATTCATCCCTCCTTGAGGCATTAAACTATGTTTTATGGAAGGTATTGTGAAATGAGCACTGCTCTGGTACTATAGCCTAGCTTTAATTTCATTAAAAAGGTTATCTATCATGTTTACCAACCCACAGGTGAAAGAAATTTTACAGTCTGCTCAGCACATTGCCACATAGATGAAAATCTAAAGAAGTATTTAGTAAGCTCTGGTTTACAGAGCAGACAAAATTCAGAAGAGTCAACATGGATGGAAAATGAATTTAACCTCCTATTATTTCATCAGGAGCTGGATCAGGCTGTGGCTGTGAAGTACACCAGATATGATTGACAGAATTAGAAAATCTAACTGAGTGGGTAGGTTTGATAAGCACTCATGAGAGCTTTGAAGTTTTATAGAATGTCTAAACAAAGTCTTAGAACAATTAAGTCTTGATTTCTACTGTACCCTTTATGTCTGGGATTGAAGTGTCATTCAGTGGCTAGGATGTTGAGTAATAGACAAGATCCTGCTTCAGTCATTAGACCTAAGTGCCAAGTGTGGAACAGTGCTGCACCTCTGACTGAGATTAGGTGAGAATGTGATTACTTATGTGATGCCATCAAGAGCTGCTGAGCTTTTCGTCTTGGACAAATTGAAGTTTATAAGTACTTGTGGTGGGTTGACCTTGGCTGGATTCCAAGTGCCCTCCAAATCACACTATTACTCCCCAGCTGGACAGTGAAGAGAAGATAAAAAACAACTTGTGGGTTGAGATAAGGCAGTTTGCTAAAGCAAAAGTGAAAATTTGCATGTGCACAACAAAAGAAAAAGTTTATTCTCTACTTCCTCTGAGCAAGTGATGTTCAGGCCACTTTCAATGTAGCGGTTGCTCTAGAAAGCAAATATTGTAAATTACAAATGCCCCCCCCCATCCTCCTCCTTTCCTTAACTTTTATATCTGAAGAGATGTCATATGGTATGGAATATCCCTTTGGTTATTTTGTGTCAAATGGCCTGGTTGTGTGCCATCCCAGGATCTTGTCCACCCCCATCCCTTTGTTGTGGGGAATGCTGAGAGACAGCAGTACCCAAAACTCTGGTTGGTTATCAACACCTCTCCAGCTACCAATGCAGAGCACAGCACTGTGATGGCTGCTGTGGGAAAATGAACTCTGGCTCAGCTAGACTCAATACAGTACTGAAATTATTGTTCTCTGCCAAAGTTCCTTTGCCTTTTAATAAAACAAAAATCCTAAAAAAAAAACCAAAAGAAAAAGAAAAAAAGACAAACTTGCTTTGTCTCATTTTCCCCACACCTGTTGCCTGCAAAGAGGTCTGTTCCCAGCTTTTGGAGGCTTGTCCATCTGCCAACATAAAAGTCAAGAGACTGTTTCCTTTTTTCCTTTATCCCAACCCAGCAAACCATGGGTAGTGGGTTATTATGCTGACCACTGCTTTCTGGGAGTCATGTTTCCCTTCACAGGTCCTTAGCATCATTTTCCCTTTGCTGCTCCTAAGGAAGTAATGGGTCACTGTCTCAGGACCTAACTCATCTTTTTACAGGAGATTGGCTTGTGATCACTAATTGCCATAATGTCAGATACTGATTGCAGGGATTATCATAGGCATTTCTATAATAGGAGCATTCTTAGTTTGGATTAAGCATTTGGTGGGGGAAGAGGGATTGAGGCTATATATCTTCTTGAATATAGAAGCAGTATATTTATTTTCAATAACAGTGGTAGGCAGTAATTACAGCCTTTTCTCATTCTCCTGCCTCAGGGGAACTAAACTGCTGCTGGTTTAGGGGAGGCTGAGCTGCTACTGGCTGCTGCCATTTAACACTTAGGGTCCTTTGAGATGGTTTGTGAACTACTTCTTCCTTTTTCTTGTTCCTTTGATTTTCCTGATGAATATGTTCCTGAAATGCCTTTTAAAGCAAGTTCAGATATCTGTGCAAATAATATCTTCTAAACACCTGAAAGAGACCAGCAAACATAAATCATTAGTTCAAGAGAGTCTATCTTCAACAAATTCCCCCTCCTCCCCATAACTGATTACTTAATGCATTTGATTAAACAGCAGTTAATATGTACTTATAAAATATGATTCTTAATACTATTCCCATGCAGCTATAATATTTCTCCTCTATTGTTCTCAGTCTTCCTAATGCCAAAGTGTTGGTTTTTATTATCAAAAACAAGAAAGTGTATTATTTTAAATAAGTGTATTTTATTATCAAAAACAAGAAAGTTCCTACTGTGTGTATATGTCAGTAGACATGTCTGAGAGAAGGAAGTGGCATTTCTGTGAGCATACGCACCCATGAACATCTTGGTTTTGTATATTACTGTCAGAGTATTGTTTAAAGTTAGTGCAATGCCCACAGCATGGGACGTTGGCACATTCATCCAGTCTTTACACACTTTGTATGCTCTTCAAGCTCTGATTAGACATTACATAATGATTTTCAATTTTTAATTGTTTATTTCCTCGTATTTCTTCTCTCTAAAATCAGATGATCCACTATTCTTTCCAAATACTACTGTTACCATTTTCTCAGGACAGGAAGGCTTCCTACTTAAAAGACTCCTCCTTTCCTTTCCTATTCCTGTGCTTAACAGTTACCCCTCAGCATGCACTTTAGAACAGACACCAAGACAAAGGAATAAAAGAGGATATGTCAGATCAGCCCATCCTAAAGGTCTTCTATATTACACTCTATCCAAGTGTGTTTACATACTGTTCTTAAAAATATGTGTTCATTCTTGTATATGTTTTTTTTTTTCCTTTGTGGCTGTTATAAAGGGTAATAATATATATATGTACATATATATATATCTGTATCTTTATGATATATATATATTTACCCATATAATGGGTAAATAGAATTAAAGAAAAAAGAACAGTCTAATTGCATACTATAATTCTTTTAAATTAGGGTGAATCCAGCCCTTCAAAATTATTGGCAAAATGTGATTTTATTCCACTGTTTAGGAGGCTGATAGATTTACAGGACCCAAAGAAATAAGAGCTTTGTAGAATAGCCCAAAAGAGAATGCAATGGTACAATAGAAGGCTTAATTGTGAAAGTAATCATGTTAGTTTTCTAATTATTCAAATCTTAATTACAACTGTGTTGGCCCAATTAGTTCAAAACACAAGGCTAATGTTAGGGTTGGGTGGATACTCAGCATCTGTGCATAAGTAAGAGGCATCTGTTGCCAAGTGGTGGAGCGATAGAAAGTGTCAACTCACCAGCTGTGAAGTCAACAAAGCTCTTAAAAAGTGAATTTGAGCCAACACAATGATTTAGCACCCTTGGGAACACGTAAATCTTCTCACACATGTATACTTTAGCTAGATGTTGTCACCTAGTGGGACTGAAATCTTGAGCAACTATGCATATTTAAGTCTTTCTCTGCTTTTTAAATAATGCCCTGCCTGACAGGGATCTGCAATCTGACTGATATTTTCTGCCTGACAGTGCTGCAGTGGTGTTTTGTTTTTGGTTTTGTTTTGCTTTTTTTCCTTGAATAACCTAGAGAACAAAATAATGTTAAGCTCTTCAGAATATGCATTGCCTTAAGATTTTACAGCATTTTACAAGTATTACATACAGATAAAAGAATAGAAAAAAGTGAGATATTAGGAGGAATATCTTGTTTAAAAAGTGTTGTCTTTTCTTTCCTGGCTCCAGTTTTGTAGGAAGATGTTAAATATCCATTGTACCTTTTACTTTGTTTATTGCTATCAATTCCAGAAAGACAGGATTTTTATGATTCTGACTATTGATAGTGATCTTAGCAATTTCTAGTATCGCCTACAGAGACTAGGGATATTAATAGTGTTGCTAACTTTACAATGGTATGTTTAATATTTATGCATTATTAACATTTAATGGTAACGTGTAAACTTTACTGAAAGATAATCAATTGGCAGCAAGAACAAGAGAAGAAGGTGAACATTAAAACCTAAGATGGAATTATATTGAACACTAATGCATTCACTTATGACCTAGTTCTGAATGTTATAGATCCTTTGTCTGTGACTTCATTTGCATTACTTTCAAGTTTTTATTTATTCACATATCAGAAAATACAGATGGAGGAGTGTTTAGATTCATTGTAGTCTGATAATGTTGCTAATTTACATGAAATGCATAGAATTTGTTATTCTACTGCAGGGCAACAGAAAATGATCTCAACTTTCAAGATTGCCTTCACAAGAATTTTCAATTACATTAGAATAAAATTAAACTGAGTTATAGGGCATTTCAACCATTCTGTGTCCAGGTTTCTTTATTTGCAAATTGTGAGGTGAGAAAGGCTTTATTTCCTTCCTGTTTGAGCCAATGTTGCTTTAAGGTATGGCTTGTGCTTTAATACAGAGACTTTTGCTTTAAAAAAAAAAAAAAAAAAGAAAGAAAAAAAGCCTATATCTATATGGTATGGCAATGCTTGATCTATTCTATTAAAGCAGCAATCTGGCTGGACCACAAAAGTCAAGCAGCTCAACCTGCTTGTAGAAAAATATATATAAATAAACACAACTACTTCTGAAGAGATGTAATGGAGTGTAAACTTAATCGGTTGTAAGCTGAGCAGTTAGGTGACTTGGAAAACATTTTTTTAAATTCACAATTTATTTAGGTGTTTCAACATCTGCATAGTCACAAAACAAATTCAGCAGTTCTTAACATTATACTGAAATTTGTGTATAATTGTGTGTGCAGTGATGAAATGAAACAGAAAGTAGTATTATACTACCTTTAGCTCGGGTTAGCAGACCAATTTTGCTTAAGATTGTGAGACTTCATCAGAAGCTCCTGGAAGCTCTGATGCTGCCACCTCCACCAAGGAGTCACAAGCGCCATGTGTCTAACTATAGTATTCCTGTGAATGGGAAGAAGGAACATAGTGAGACACACTACCATTAATTGCATGTGCTCTCTAGTGCTTTGGATTTCAGCTTCCTGTTGCATTTGTGGCTATATTTCACCTGCAAAATGTTCTTTCCTTTTAAATCATATTGACAATGTGAATAGCATGTGTATACTTTAACTAAACAACTTACAAATTCAAGTGGGCTGCCTCAGCTGTAAGGCATGAACTTAGAAGTGATAAAGCATGGCACTGCTTCAGTAAAATGGAATAAGAAATCATTTTGACAGAGCTTAGATCTTGGTCTGAGCTGTTGAATGGGTTTGGTGGGATTTATTGTTTCCCACCCCGCCCCCGCTGGCCCCTTTCCTTTCAAGGTCAATGTTCCTTATTTTTTGTGGAGCACATCTTACATGGCAGTACTGAAATAAATGCAGCCTGGCTGGGTTAGTGTTTTTGGGGTCAAAGTGGATTCCTGAATGCAAGGAAACAGCACCTGAGAAGTAGTGTTCACAGCCACCCCATGAAGACAAACAGTGACTGTACATCAGATGGTCAGACTACATATTTTTACTAGGGGCATGTTATGAAGGATTCTGAAAGTAAATATTTTAGTCCGTAATTAAAGGAAATAGTCTCTCTTTTGTTTAACTCAACTGCATGGAATTAAAAGAGAGTGGAAGTGCTGTGATCATAGAATATTCTGTTTTTTCTGAAAACCAATTCTTGTTTATTGGGTCCACAGGCATCTTTAAAATAGCAAATTTAGGCAATAAAATTAGATAATACCTTTTTCTTTTTGTTCATTTCCTATCCTATCATTTACTATTGCAGGAAACATTGTAAAAGTGAGCAGCAATGATTCTTTTGAAAATTACTTTTGCCTATGATAAGAACGTAATTTTAAAATGTCTAATCTATGATATTGCAGATGACTGACTGTAGTGTGTGTGTAAGACTAGTTAATCTTTTTTGAAGCTCTCTTGGGTCCCGAAAGAAGCAAACCTATGCTCCTTTAATCACAGAGGGAGATAATGCTTCCTTTGCCTCTTCCATTCTACATGCTAAAACAACAGTAAAGCATCACTCTCATGTAAACAACACTAGAATAACTTTATCTAACCCTCTACCCAGTACAACTTTTTTTGATGTATACATTTACATAAATACCACATTTGTGGATAAAAATTGTGACAAGTTAGAGCTTGTCTCAAAACCAAACTCCTATATTCAATGGATGTCAACTCTTAGATTTTCCTTTGTGAAAAATACTGAGCTTTACCTAAAACTAATGAGGTACAATAATGTAGACAGAGCATTTAGTCTGACAGAATCATTTCAGTAAGATGGTATTTCTTTAAATAATTTCTTCCAAAGCCAAAGGATCCCTCTCTCATAATTTTATTCTATTATATTCAAATTGTCATTTTTTGTAAGGTTTTCTTTCTGAAGACCATTTGGGTTACATTAGCAGTTGCAGTTTGAAAATGCGCCTTGAAACTTCATGCAGCAGACAAACTCTTATCAATATATCATGTGTCAAACATTCCAACTAAATCAAGTAACTTCAGTGAGGTTATTCCATAATGATATAAGTTTCCAAAGGAACAGCTAATGTCAATATCTGTCTGATAGAATCACATCAGCATTTTCTGCTGCTTCAAATTGAATTGTTATGGTAAGGTAAGTGAAAGAAATTATAAAATGTCATATGCTTGGGTGTCTAGACATGCTGTTTAAAAGCATCACTAAAAGCTGTTCACACTGAGGTCAATGACATGTGCTGGGATGATTCCTTAAATAAGTTTCATCAAGTGTACTGACTTTAGAGTAGCTATTTAGTTTTAAATTATACCATAAAAAGATTATCAGATTTTGATTCAGTGAAACTCTTGAAATATTGATTTCAGTGATACTGGATGAAGATCTGATACTCTCAAAAAATAAAGTAAAACCAAGGAGAAGCTGTCTTTGTAGTATATCATAGCAACATCTCACTCCTTACTGTCAGTGTCACAATCACTTCTGTGAAACAAAAAGTCATAAAAACCAGCTATGAATTCATGAAATTTTAAAGGTATCAGGAGGTATACAAAGGTATTCTTTGTTTCTGGCAATTGTCTTGTATTGTTTTGCAGCTGAGTTTTTCCACTGAAAATCTTGAGACGTGAGCATACTAGCATAGAAAGTGTACAGTGATAAAGATAGCTTGAAGGTTTTAGTGTAAAAGATCATTTTCCTGGGGAGAAAAAGGATATTCTGACCATGGCAGAGACATATGCTTCTATTTTAATTGGTGTAGACTATTTTATGTCAATTAACTTAAACTTCTACAGTGGGCAATCACTAAGCAGAAACTGGTTTTATAATGTCCTGCACAAAAGTCCAGTATCTGTTTAATTCTCATGTAATCTCTATTAAAATAGAGAAAGTGGTCAGAAAACAGACTAGAAGTGAGGTGAGGATTTACCCATTAGGCAAGGATGAAGACAATGTATGTCGTTCTGTACGCCATGTCCCAGCAAATATTCTCTTTGTACTATTGCTTTACTGAGCTGAGTTTTTCTTCTTCAGACGCCTTCAGGACAGGAAAAAGTCAGGCATGACATAGCATTAATCCAGTTTTACAGAGGAAGAAAATTACAGTGCTTATTCTCTCTGAGACTCATTATATTCCAAAAGACATGAGGAAGCAGGCACTATTCTTTCCTGTACAAAAATCAAGATCTAAATATGGTATGAAGGACACTGATAATGTTTTTTTATACTCCTATAAGTTTTAATACATTAAGTCAAGACTCTTCATCCTCTCTGTACAACTATAGCTGCACTAAGTTTAATAACTTGATTTGAATTCGTTATATGTGGATCTGTTACAGCACAAGACCTTTCTGAACCTTTTAAGGACTTGTATAAAAATAACATATTGGACATCAATCTGTTTATTCCACAGTTCCTATAAACATTATTGTTTTGCAATTTAATGTGAATGGTTTATTGATATGCAAATAAAATGATTAATATAATGCTTGTGGTGATCATTAGCCATAACTTTCTCTGTGTTGTTGTTAATACAAGTCCTTATCATTTATAGTATCTCTTCAATTTCTAACTTCTCCACCTACTTGCTTAGAGTAACTTCAGAATAAATTCTAGAGAATTCCTACTGCTAGTTCTAACTTCCCCATGCTCATAAGGATTCTGTTTGAATTGTAAACTGAACATGAGAACTATATAGTCAGCTGGATTTTTTTTCTGTGCATTTAGGACTAATTCAAGTCCCAGTGATGTGAACCTGAGTTTTCCTATTGACTTCCCAATGGGGTGGATTACGCCCTTAGGCAGTGCTTCTAACTGCTTCTCTAATGCCTAGTGCAGTAACTAGGAAGAACTAAAGCATATCTCAGTTATTAACCATGCTCAACCAACTCAATGAATATTAACCATACTCAACTCAACACCAGAGTTGGAGTAACTGCAAATGTATCACTCAAGAGAGAAGAGATAGTAAATGCAGCTCATGGTTTCCCCTTTCATAATGAAAAAGAAACAAATTCTTAAATTATTAAAATTGGCAAATAAGCTAGCATTACTCATGCCCTATTTTTATATGAAATTCTAGAGAGAAAATTAGTGGTCACCATAATAGGGACACTGAAGTAATCAAAGTACAAACCCATACTCCTTTATACTACTTCAAGTCCTTTTCTTAATTTTAGACCCTCTAAACTTAAATTCCCATAATGTTCCCTTATTTTAATGTGACAGCAACTTACTGTCACCCTGATAATTTCCATCAGTAATGATGTTCTTTCTTCTAGATGAGAAAGAGAGGGAAATAGATGAGCAAGGTTTTTCATGAAATTATTCTGTATGTCACTTCCATGCTCACAGCTTAAACTTTGTCTTGCAGGTAGCCAGGAAATGATTCCCACTTAACCACAAGAGCAGAGTTGAAAAGAAAAAAAAAAAAGAGAAAATGAGAAGAATTTGGTAATTTTTTAGTTGTCAGTTTTAATAGTAAGCAAATGTGAATTTCCTTAGTGCATTTAACTTGAAAACATCAAATTTAAAGTTGACACCAAGGTTCCTCATTCCTTAAGGAATATAAAATAACAGACTCTTTTAAGTGACAGGCACTAGCTGCCTGTCAGTCAATAGCAATGAAGTTTCAATCATCTTTGTGTACTTTAAAGAGGTATATTTGAAGAGCAGTCTGATAACAGAATTCACTCCTTATGTCACACTTTAATTTGCAAGGCCATTGCCAAAAGTGAGAACACAGAAATCTGAAGCCTATCCTATGAAAGCGGTGATGATCCAATTCAGTTTTGGAAAGGCAAACAACGCAGTTATATAAGCTAGTCTCCTAATACCTCTAACTTTACTCAAGGCATCTGCTGTAGTACTGTGTCTTCTTCAAGAAGCATACAAAGGAAATCAAAAATCATTATTTTTCTTTCATTTACCAGTTAAGTGTTATGCTAAGGCAAATGCAATAATTGTTTTCCTACATAATCTCAAGGGAGCAGACAGAAGATCAGATCTACATCCCAAACTTTGGTTGGAGAATTCTAGGTTCTCATAAGCAAAATGTTAAGAGACAAAATTAGGTCTCAGTCTTTTCGAAACATGTAGGACCAGTTGCCTGTATAGTTTTGGAATACTTCCTCTAGAAGAGACTAGAAAGAAAAAGTTTAGTCCTGTGTGAAAAATGCTATATAATTTCTTCTAGCTGCCTTTTGGATTTGAAAATTCAGGAACTTAAAACTTTCCAGAGCTTAATGGGGAGTTTCTGTCAAAGGTTATCTCAAAATGGGAGAGGCAGGACAACGAAGATTTGCAGAGATGATGTGCTGGTATGAAAAGTATAGACTACACTTCTCACCTTGCTTAAAGATACAGTTGAACATTTGGAGTCTAAGAATTTGGAGAGAATTTGGAGGCTTTGAGACAAACTTCAAATATAACCCAAATTCTTAGGTTGGCCAAGTGTTCCACAATCTTCTGTTTGACTTTTCCAATTCCTGAATTTGGAAGATTTTTTTTGGGATAGAAGTATAGCTGCTTAGAAGAGCTAGCCAAGAACATATCCATCCCTTTCCGAAGCAAGACAAAATACATGAGCTTGTAAAAAAAGGAACATTTGCATAGGTACCTCAAATGAGAGTTCATTTGGTGTGTGTAAGGAAATTCACAAAATACTTGTGTGTATTTTGTGCTTTTTGAAATAAGTTGACACATTTAACCACCAGAAACATCACGTTACATTTGGTTTCATGAACATTTGAATATCTATGGGTTGCTGGTAATTCATCAACTCTGTAACACAACTTTAAAATTATGATTGTCAAAGGTATTATGTACAAACACAGACATATGTCAAGGGATAAAAAATATTAAAATAGACAAAACATTAAGCGAAAATGAAATTAAGTGAAAATGTTCCTTAAAAGGCTAACAATTAATTTAAATTTGCCTGAAATATATTGTCTGAGTTTCTTTTTGTATTTAATTTGCATTTTGGGCTTTAAGAAACATTAAACTGTCATGATGAGAGCTGTAGATTTGAGACTACTAAAGAGACTTTTTTTCCAAAAATGTGAAAATAAGTAGCATAAAATCCATCATCTGGTAGGCATCAAGACATGATGCAAGTAGAAATGATAGTATCATTTAGGTTGGAAAAGACTATTAAGATCATCAAGCCCAACCACAAACTTTACACTGCCACTAAATCGTGGACCAAAGTGCTACACCTACATGTCTTTCAAACACCTCCAGTGATGGTGACTTCATCATTTTCTTGGGTAGCCTGTTCCAGTTCTCAACAGCACTTTCCATGAGGAAAATATTTCCTGATATCTAAACAAACTTTCTTCTGATGCAACTTGAAGCCATTTATCTAAACAAACAGTCTTCTGATGCAACTTGAAGCCATTTCCTCTTCCCCTACCACTTGTTACTTGGAAGAAGAGATCAACCTTCATCTCACAACAACCCCTTTCAGGTAGTTGAAAGGAGTGGTAAGTTCTCCTTAGAGACTCCTTTTCCCCAGGGTAAACAACCCCCAGCTCCCTCAGCCACTCCTCACAGGCTTATGTTCCAGACCCTTCCTCAGCTCCATTGCCCTTCTCTGGACATGTTGTGAGGGTCTCAGAACAGAACACAGGACTTGAGATGTGTCCTTATCTTGTGAGTTCAGGGGGACAATCACTGCCCTGGTCCTGCTGGCCACACCATTGCTGATACAGCCCAGGATGCCATTGAGCCTTCTTGGCCACCTGGGCACACGCTGGCTCATGTTCACCTGGTGGTCAATGAGCATTCCCAGGTACTTTCCTGCTGGGCAGCTTTCCAGCCACTCTGCACCCAGCCTATAGCACTGCAGGAAGTTGTTGTGACCCAAATGCAGGACCCTGCACTTGGCCTTGTTGAAGCTCATACAAGTGGCCTTGTCCCATTGATCCAGCCTGTCCAGATCCCCCTGCAGAGCCTTCCAGCAGAACGCCGCTTCCCAAATGGATGTCACCTGCAAATGACTGAGGGTGCAC
This sequence comes from Motacilla alba alba, assembly GCF_015832195.1. Classification (NCBI taxonomy): domain Eukaryota; kingdom Metazoa; phylum Chordata; class Aves; order Passeriformes; family Motacillidae; genus Motacilla; species Motacilla alba. The sequence goes on from NC_052017.1 coordinate 75,140,425, forward strand.
TCAGTCCCCTTGTCTGGATGAAGACATTAAACAGGACTAACCCCAAAACTGAGCCCTCAGGAACCCTACTAGTGATCTGATCTGTAGCTGGATGTAAACCCATTCACCAGCATTTTTCAGGCTCAGCTATCCAACCAATTTTCTACCCAGCAAACTGTGGACCTGTCCATGTCTTGAGTAGCCAGTTTCTCTGGGAGCATGCTGTGGGAGACAGTGTCAAAGGATTAACTAAAGCCCAGGTAGAAAACATCCAGAGCCTTTCCCTCATCCGCTAAGGGTGTTGAATTGCCATGGAAAGGAGATCAATTTGGTCAAGCAGAGCCTGCCTTTTCTAGATTCATGCTGATTCAGCCCGAACAACTACTTGTTCTACACATGTCATGTGATAATGTGCAAGATGATCTACTCCATTCCTTTTAGTGACCCTGAAATCATACTGACAGGTCTGTAGTTCCCCAGATCCTCCTTCCAACCCTTTTTATAGATGGGCATCACACTGGCCAAATTTCCGTCCACTAGGACCTCCCTAGTTAACCAAGACGATGATGGAAAATGGTTTGGTGAGCACTTCTGCCAGCTTCTTACGTACCCTTGGATAGATTCCACTCAGCCCCTAAGATTGTGTGTGACTAAGTGTTATAGCAGGTCACTGGCCATTTCCCATGTGTTATGGGGGCTTCATTCTGCTCCCCGTGCCTGTTTTCCAACTCAGGGGACTGGGTACCCAGACAACAACAGGCCTTACCATAAAAACTGAGGCAAAGGAGTACCATTAAGTACCTCAGGCATTTACACATCTTTTGTCATTATATTTCCTCTTCCGTCCAATAAACAGTGGAGATTCTCCTTAGCCCTCCTTTTGTTACTGTATTGATAGAAGCATTTTAACTGTCTTTATTAACAGTGGCCAGATTTAAGTTCTAGATGGGTTTTGACTTTTCTAATTTTGCCCCAGAACAACCTCATAATATCCTTTTAGTCCTTCAGAATTGCCCACCCCTTTTTCCAGAGGTCACAAACCTAGAATTTTACACATTCATGTGTGGTTAATCATGGTAAGCAGTTGCCTGGATCAGCAGTCTCTAGCAGAGATATGATAGGTGTTGGTAGCAATTAAGCTACAGTTCACTGTCAAGCTTTATTATGTTGCTATGGAAGAGTGATTTTTTTTCATTTACTATCAACAAATCTTTGTGTTGGAATGATTGTACATGTGTACCTGCTTGAATAGCAAATGTAATTAAGAACATCTACTGGTGTTCAGATTGGAAGGTAATAATGCATTAGAATTGAGAAATCGTGGATCACTAAGACTTGAAATAGTTCTAATGTAAATTTTGATTTTCCTTTTCATCCAAAGTTTTTATTTCTTTATTTCATCTGTATTACCTTTAAATGAAATGCCTGGAGTTTTTTTCATATCTGAAATACCCAGGGTTACTTTCATAGCTGTTTGTATACTACTATTTCTGCTTGTTGTTGTAAGATATTAAGGTTCTTTAACCAAAAAGACTTCCAAGCCTATTTTGAGCATGTGACTAGTACTGATGAGTACAGTAAGCCTACTGATATGCTTAATTTAAAGCCACACATAAGTGATTTGCTATTAAAAAGTATGTGAGCATATGGAGCTGTATAGTCTTCCAGTTCACAATTTCAATATGAAACTGCTCTGAAAAAAGTGTCTTTCCTGTTCACAGAGAAAGAAAAGGTATAAAAATATTTCCTTTTCTGCTGTGTGCCATCACAGCATGATTCCAACAGGTGGTGAGTTGCTGTGCCTTTCTCTAAAGTCTGTTTCGTAACTCTAAGCACTACGTATCTCTTTGTATCAATGCGTTTTATTTACTGTTTTTTTTCTTTTTTATCTCAAAAGGTTTTGTAAAGTTAGCCTGTGTAAAACAGCTGCAAAATTCAAGAGAAAATTGGAAGTCATAAATCAAAGATTGCTATGATTTCTGATATTTTAAATTATTTTCTATAGAAAGGAGCAGTTGGAAAAAGGACAATGAATATGCAGAATTTCATGCAAAATTTTGAGTAAGAATTCAGATTGTTTTTTTTACTAGTCTGACTGAATTTAACCTAATTTACTCAAGACCATATTGAATCTCTGTACGCAAATGCATTGCTAGGCTGAGTGAGAAGTTGTGATATTTTTTGTACACTGGAGACAAATTCCTACGTCTGTAATTTTTGAGGGGCGTATTAGTTATTCAGGAATAAGTTTCTGGAAATGGTTGAAAAGAATCCTGGACACAGAAGAGTTTAACCTCTTTTATTCCCATTAGCTCTGGGAAGTGTTCTTTTGGCTCTGTGCCTTGTGATAGCATATCTGTGACCCTCAAGTCTGTCCCAGGCCCTCATGCCCTGCTTTAAATTTCAGTAGACATGGATTTTTGCAGAGGTGCTTCCAGCTACCTAAAGCCAAAGTCCTAAATTTCAGCTTAGTTTACAAGCATACATAGATGAGAAGGAAAGTTCCAGGAAAGGAAAGTTCAGGAGAGTTCAAGAAAGGAAAGTTCAGGAAAGTTCAGGAAAGGAAAGTTCAGGAAAGAGGAAAGGAAAGTTCAGGAAAGGAAAGTTCAGGAAAGTTCAGGAAAGAGGAAAGGAAAGTTCAGGAAAGGAAAGTTCAGGAAAGGAAAGTTCAGGAAAGGAAAGGAAAGTTCAGGAAAGTTCAGGAAAGGAAAGTTCAGGAAAGGAAAGGAAAGTTCAGGAAAGGAAAGGTCAGGAAAGTTGAAAGGAAAGGAAAGTTCAGGAAAGGAAAGGAAAGTTCAGGAAAGGAAAGTTCAGGAAAGGAAAGGAAAGTTCAGGAAAGGAAAGTTCAGGAAAGGAAAGTTCAGGAAAGTTCAGGAAAGTTCAGGAAAGGAAAGTTCAGGAAAGTTCAGGAAAGTTCAGGAAAGGAAAGGAAAGGAAAGGAAAGGAAAGGAAAGGAAAGGAAAGGAAAGGAAAGGAAAGGAAAGTTCAGGAAAGGAAAGGAAAGGAAAGGAAAGGAAAGGAAAGGAAAGGAAAGGAAAGGAAAGGAAAGGAAAGGAAAGGAAAGGAAAGGAAAAAGGAAAGGGAAAAGGAAAGGGGGAGGGAGGAAGGAAGGGGGGGGGGAGGGAGGAAGGGAGGGAGGGAGGGAGGGAGGGAGGGAGGAAGGAAGGATCTTTTGCATCAGGTACAAGAACTGCTCAGTCGATTCTTTCATGTGTATCTAATTGATCTACCTAAGCTATGGTGATTAAGGCATCTATATAAATTGATGGAAAAGAAAAATTAGTCTCTTCACAGAATTTGTGAAAATATTATTGTTAGTTTAGCCCTGCTATGAATTCTCTTTGGAGAGGCTGCAAATGTTTATGAACTTTTTTTTGATTCCATATTTTACACTCAGTGAGTATTTTTTTTTCTGAATAAGTTTTTGCCATTAGATTGCTTGTTAATTTTAAGATATGCAGTTTAATTTTAACTAAAATAATTTTTTTTCCTTTTAAATTTTTTTTAAATTTATTTTTGTTTTCATCAAGCAACTGCAATACATTTATTGTCTAAATATTTTGATGCAATTATGGCTTAATTTAATTAAAGAGGGATGGTCACAACTGTAAGTTATTTAGAGTAATGTAAATAAAATAGGTGAAGAAGAAAGTACAGGTAAAATTTCATGGATTATTACCTATGTGTATTTTGTAAAAAACTTTTTTTAAGTCTTTGTTACAACAGGAATTTAAGAAGAAATTAATGAACCCTAAAAAGGTTCATGAAAGTTTAGTATAAATAATTTACTGACCAGATAAAGACCTTCTTGACAAGAGCTTTCAAAAAGTATAAAAAGAAAAAGTATATTTGAAATCTTTATATGAAGTGAGAGAGTGCAATCCAAACCAAGTTCTTTAGAAAGGGACAATATTGGATTTCATTCAAACTGCCCCCTCTACATTAGAGTACCATCTTTTAGATTTATTCTGTAGGAAATATACAATACTGAGGGAGAGAATTTTACTGATATCTTTCTCTCTTAATAGTTCTACATAATGCAGCAGCAAGCTAGAAAGACAATACTGTGTATAGAATTTTCTGCTTAATATGTCCGTGATTATACATCTGATCAGCAAAATTGAAAGTTCCCTTGAATATTTCTGTCTACCTTTACTTATGCTGAACAGAATAGGAACTTCATTTTTACCTTTCAGTAGTGCTAAATCCTCCAATAACTCAACTAAAAGATGATAGTTCAGTAATTCACCCTGTGAATTACTGAGGTAGTAGAGAGGTTAGGTTATTTAATCTAGGAGCTGTTGCTGGCAGTGAAGTTTTCACTTCAATGAAGTTTCATTTTAATGTGTTTTATTGGAGATCTGTTTTAACAATCCAGAGAACTAAACATGATGAAATTACTTTTTCTGACTACAGAGATACCATGTAAATAAATAAAATTTGAAGATTCAGCTCAAATACCATAGAATGTATCATGGATATTACACTTCTAAGTTGGGAAGGTTTCTGGAATGTTGTGCAGATGTGCTGAATTTGATGTGGAACACAGATTGGCCTGGAGAAGAGAACAAAATAATATTATAAATTACTTTGAGACCATGAGGTTAATTTATTTGTGCATATATTTTATTTGGGGATTATCAGAGATAGAGTTTATAAACCTTTCAAATATGTAAAATTATACCCAGCTGGGATCAGTTTAAGATTTGACAGTTTGAGTTTATTCCCTGTTAAGATAAACTATTGCTATTATAATTTATTATTATAAATTATTAAGTAACTAACTATGTAGTTACTTTCCACTAAATACACACTGCAGCTTACTTTCCCTCAGATGCTAAGACTCATGGAAATAAGTCCTTATCCTATAAATATTACATGAATTTAGGTAGCAGCAAAATATTATTCACTTAGAAAATGCCTATAACAATCTTTTATTTTCATACTTTCGCACATCTGTAATAAAAATAATGTGGTAATAATTTACCAAGCATCGTCTGATAAAAATGCTTAACTCCACTCTCCAGTTTTCTATCCATACTCTGAAATATATTTTGAAATTAGTTAATCCAAACAGATAGCTCAGAAGCATTTCTCATATTACTTGCATTTAAGTTTCAATGTCAATATCAATATTAACTTCCAAAAACTGTTTTCACTTGAAGAAATCAGTGGTCCAACGTGCTGCCTGCCTTAAAAGCACTTATTCATTACTAAGATGAAAAAGGTACCCCAGTAGTGTATTTCTCTTTCTCATCTCACTTATTATGGGGAAATGTATATTTGGAATAAAAAAAATAAGTAAGTAAAGTTTATATGCAAGAGGAAAATGCGCTCTCTTTTGTGTTATTTGCATTTTTATAAAGCATTTTTTGTCACATGCTCATGATTCCTTTCATCAATTCTCTTAAGTCTGCATCTTAAATTGTAGATCTCCAAGTGTTTGGCAATTTACATGTACACAGCATAGAGTGAATGCTTACATGTGCGTTTACATAATTTCTCTTTCTTCTCTTCCTCACTGAGATATTGAGAGTGATGAAACATATTAGAATTAAATAGTCCCGTTTTCTGGGTGGTCCCTTAACTCTTCCATCAGTCATACTAAAAAAAGCATCTCTTGAAACGGAAGCATTGTGTATTTGTGTCAGCTACTGGTTATATTCTTCTGGTCTCTTGCTGAAATTAGTAGAAAAACTCTGTGTTCTTTGTGGAAATTAGGCAGGAAAAACAGAACATGAAGATATTTTTACAACTTTTTATATATTTTCTGTTGATTCTCCATGTTTCAGGCTGACTGCTTATGGGGTGTAGTACAAGGTTACGCTAGACCTTTATTTAGGATGATCTTTACAGGTTACTTATGGCTTCACACAGAACCTCATAAAGCGCAATAGCTGAAACCTCTTAGAAACTAAAAGTTACATTTGTCAAATAGAAGGTTTGAGCACTGATAATTTGAAACCTTGAAGGAAAGATTAAGAAATGACCTAAAGACAATTACAGATCATCATCTTCCAAACAGATCCACACTAGTGGTCTCTTTTATAGGTACATTTATAGAAAGATAGTGTATTTAACATAAAAGATGCTTTTTGTTTTTGAGACTGAAAGTAATTTTCAAATGAGGGGCAGAGTATCATAAGTTTTTCTCTGAGCAGGTCTTTGGTCTCACCTTGTATTTTGTGTTTTAGGGTTTGTTTTTTTTTTTGTCGTGTTTTAATACTTTTTCTTGATGCTTGTTTTGTTTGAATAAACATGTTTACTGAGTTTATTATGAGTTTGCTGTCAGGTTAGGAGGTAATACAGATTTTGAATATTCACTAGGAATGTAAGTTTATTGACCTATATTTAATGATCAAGAGCAATGATTTATTATAACAGACCTTAATGATGGCTGTTAAGGGTTTTTTAATGGTAGGGATACGATGCAAAATCATGCTTCTGGCATTCAACAGTCGCTCTCTGTCCTGGTTTGCTTTTGCGAGGTCACTCAATGTCACTGTGGCTCCTCACTGGGACAAAGTACCCAGAGAATAGTATTCCTGGCTAATCTTCTGACATTCTTATGTTTCAAATATTCTCGGCATACAAGGCACTCCTGGAATATGAAGTGAAACCCTCAAAGCATGTTGACTCACCAACCACACAAGCATGCTGCAAAATTATGCATTAGCTTACACTGATTAAAATTGGTCTCATCTAAACAAATTAAGGGGTCTGCTCTCTCATCCATATGCATGGCTAGTTCTCATTAATTCTAATAGAGACTATGCACATACATGGATGGAAGAACACACCTCTGAGGCTAACTGTACAGTTTCAGTTTGGTTTATTTCTGCAACAGCCATAAAACTTTCAGTGTTAAGTATTTCAATAATTTAGAGAAAGATCAAAGGGGAGAAAGCTCAATACTATACCTTTTCTTGTACCTTACTGTGGTAAATAAATAAAACAATACACCTTATCTCTGTAAGTTGGGGACAAGTAGTTATTTTTACCTGCTACTGGCTTTTTATAGTGCCTACTAGCAAATTCAGATTTACCTGCCTGTGTTTTCAGGCAGAAATATGGAAAAAACCTAAGTAATTTATGCAAAATAGTTTCATACTCCCAAAACACTGAAACATTGGTGTATATTTGTTACAAGGGAGTTATTAGACTTTTTAGAGAGATCCCTCTGTCCAAATTAAGGTGCAAACATGACCATATGCTGAAGTCAAAAGTATGGATGTTATTTAACAATATATAAGAGGGGGAGAGAGTGAGATATTAAGAAATAGAAAAAAGAGGTTTGGTAGGGAGGTGAGAAGGAGAGTGACAGGGACACATTAAGTAGAAAATATCACCACTCCCATTGATTCTCTTCTCCCAGGCTTCTGGGTGGCGAGGGTCCTGCAAAACATGGAGCTCAGTGGATTAATATAGGTTCAGGCCAGGTGAGAATGTCCAGCTGCCTTCCCTGGGAGCGGAGCAGGGGACAAGTTTGACGCTGTCTCTTGCAACAGATTGTGGATCTGCAGCGTCACTTTGCATCACGAGCAATGCTCCACTTCAAGGCCTCAGCAATGAGTCTGGGGAGGAAGAAGTTCAGATGTTCTTTGACGGACTGTGACACCTTCTCAGCTGCCTGTCATGTGAATGTCCCATGGATTGAGGGCGGGGGGGGCTGGGGGGTGGGGTTTACAACTGAGACAATTTGTGGAAAGGAGGGTGGATGTTCATTGCCTCTCATCTGAGGTTATGTTACGTATCCAAAAACTCTCTCCCCATACTCCCTGCCCGCAAAGCCAGTCAGAGCTGATATCTTTCTTGATACATTCTTCTCCTTCAGCCTTATGTATTCCTCCCTAAATCTGAGCTAAATGGACAATAGTGTCACCTTTATCTTATCTCAAGTTCGATTGGGCAGTTTAACTCACAGTCTAAAGTTCCAGTCCAGAGGCATATTCAGGGAGGAGTGGGTTTTGGTGGTCACACCTTCTTTACACAGTTTTACCATAATGGGCAAACAGGTCATTCATAACAGTGTTTAAGCCATTAACAGTAATTAAAATCTCTCACAGTATTAAATCTCTTAATGCCATCTTCAAAATTTTACAAACTAAATACCATTTACTGTATTTGGTCATGTTCTTGTGCTACATGCAGCATAACAGCTGTAATGAAGAATTCCCATGATTTAGTCCTTTCATAGTCTGTTAAGTGTTCTCAGAACATATTTTGTCAAGGCATTTTAAATATTTGAATAATACTGTAAAAATAGTGTTGGGCATATGCTATCAAACAGTAGGAGATTAATTAGCATTCTTTGCAGTCTGAGCTACACTGGGATAGAAGAAATGCATGTTACAAGGTCTGGTGCCTCAAGGGAGTTTGTTCTCTGCATACAAGGACTTTTAAAACAAGCCCCACTGCGAGAGGCTGGTTTTGATTTTTTATTGTAAGGATTGCCAAGTAAAAATTAATTGATTCATGATTACTAAACTATACCAGTCACAGAGTTATGGCAATGCTTATACCTCCAGCTGCTTTCATAGAGCTCAGGATCTATTCTGGGCTATAAATTCCTTGGAAAAAAATTTTAAAAAAATGTCAAATGCATCTCTTTTCTTCACAATTCGAAGGAACTTTGTGTGTACTACCAACTATCTAAGCCTAGGATTCTAGTGGAAAAATAAGTCACTGGTTATGATGGAGGATTGCAAAACTGACCATTTTAGACAATTGTCATGGGTGTGGTAGACACAGGAACAGAACCACACTGCTTAGTGACATAATATGTAAAAGATATTTGTAAGAAGAATGGGACCACTGTGCAAGGACGTCCTTCATGAAAGGCTGTTGCTATTGCTGTTTTTTGCACAGCTGACTGATGTAAGTAACCAATGTTTTCCTTGGTGACATCACCATTTCCTTTTACTTTCTTCATAGCTATAGAAATCTGGACATTGATTCTTAGGTTACTATCACTTCCTGGCTTCCTGGAGGTGATAGTAACCTCGGTATCAATTTCCTTCCAAAATGTCTTACCTGGACAGAAATTTGTTATGAGCCCATCTTCTTTATTTCTTTTCTGTGTGTACCTAAACATCAGAGCAGGCCAGGTACAGCCCAGAGCTTTGAGAGATGCCTCTCTATAGAAGGTGTTTGTCCTTGGTTTGATTTTATAGCACATACCAGAGTCAGTTCAAGCTGGGCACTAGGCAAATTCAGTCAAGGTCTCAGTGATTTCAGTGGTGTTGTAGACGTTTAACACCAGGTGGAAATTAAATTATGAAGAAGCCATTCGCCTTCCCCTCATCCCTTCCAGTACAAGTGGGACAAAGGCAGAGACTGTGGAGTGAGATAACAATTTACTGAAAACAAAAAGCAATGGAATAAGAAACACACAGTAACAGCAGCAATAGCGTTTTAAAAAGTATACAAAAAGAGAAGGTGCTTTTGCCACAAAAACAAAACAAAACAAAACAAAACAAAACAAATAAACTTAGTTCTGTCAGCCCGCTGGGACAAATACAAGATGGTGGCTGCTCCCGTGCTGCCAGCTGGCCATGTCCCAAATTCCAAGGCAATGGAAAACAACAATGGCTAAACCCCTGCAAGCTGTACTGTCTGTGTCGTGCCGTGCCACTGCTCTGCTGCACTGGGGCTCGGGCTCCACTGGGGCTGTGCCTCTGCACCATGGGCACAGCCACACTGGGTGCTTTCCAACACCACATCCCACAGCCATGTTTTGGAGGAATGGGAGGAAATGGATGGTGGCAGCAGAGGATGGGGTCTGCAGGGCTGATGCTGACAACCTTCCCACTGGAAAGAGGGAAGCAAAATGGCAGAATTTCCAGGGTGTGCTCACCTTTTCTTCCCCCCTCTCTTCAACCAGGGCAGGTGCTTTCAGATAGGTTTTACCCTTTAGCAAATGGTTTTACCCTTTGAAAATTATCATTCTTTGTGAACTTGGTCTGGACTTGCTGATGAGGAAGGGAGGCTTTTCATGTGTTTCTGATCATAAAGATGCACAATGAAGAGTTCTTCACTTGCCTGCTTCTTTTAACTTAGCCCAGCTTGTTACTTGAAACAATATGATTTGTTACGCACCAGAGTAATAGAGACAATTTTGAAAGACTTGGGATTTTGAGTTCTTAATTAACATGAAGAACAGAGTTTGGGTTTTTTTGTCTTACGTTAATCTATAAAGGCATCAACTCCCATGAATTAACAGAAGTAATAATGTGTTTGAGAAGAAGTGGAGGCTTTGAAGCAGAGTTCTGTTCTGTAGAGTGCTTCATGGTCACTGGTGGAGGTCACTCTTGATCTTAATAACTTTAAAAACTGAAATTAAAACCCTTGTGCAGTAAGAGGCGAATAATGCAGATTTGAAACATAGTAAATAATTGCTTCCATAGAACGTGATCAAAAAATAAAGCAGTTATTTTTCTATAGAAGTTTAGAATGTGTTCTGCCAGAGGAAAGACAAAGAAAAATCTTTGTCTTTGATGGAATATGAATACTATCTTGGAGAATATTTTAGTTAGGGAAAAAAAAAAAAAGTAAAACTGTAGGTTTTGTAATTAATGTTTCCTGCAAGTGAGTCAGACCTAGTTGCAGTTTAGACCAGAGATCTTTGAAGCAATTCAGGTTTACCAAGAACTAGAATGACACAGAGAAAGTGACAGAGTTTGTTTTACAAGGTCAGTCAGTCCCTGGTTTTTGTGGCGGAGGAAGGAGGCTACCAAAGTAATTAAGGCATAAAAATTAAAACCAAGATTAATTACTTAGGATGAAGAAGAGACACTAAGTACTTCCATTTGCTTTGTGAATGTTCTGTGGTGTTGAACTCCCATGTGTGGGACACACCATCTTCTGTCTCGGGGACATCTCAGGTGTGATTTAACTCTGATTTAACTTGCCTGATGGGCTTTCAACATATTTCCTCACTTCCTATATCTGAGCTGGTTTTAGGTAGATCCAGCTCTTTTTTATCGTATTCCTGAAGGTTGCTTTTAGCCAGCCTCTGCAGATTTCCACTTACGATTACAGAGAGAGTATGGTAGAGCTGGTTTTGTCTGGGAAGTACAGGACAGAAGAGAATTGGGGTATTAGGGTGTAAACACACATGTAAGTCCCTTTCTGATGCCAAAAAAGAAAAAAACACAAGCCAAGGAAAAATCCTAAACAAAACAAACCAAAACAAGCATAATGTGGTTTTTTTTCCTTTTCATTATACAGTCTTTTCCTCGTATTCTAATTCTCTTCTCAAACATTTGTCTGTATATTGTGGAAACCTGTCTTCCAGGAATTTCTATCAGACAAAACTGTGAACGTGCTGTAGATTCTAGAGAAATGAATTCCTATCCAACCATTCATATAACTTGGTAAAACTACTTCACTTAATCTTATCTTTTACAACAAATATGCATGCTTCATTAATTGACCAAAATGAATTAGTGGCAGAAATGTAGCTTTTTCAATTTTTTTCTTTAATAAGGAGAAAACTAGGACAAACAAAAACAGAATGAGAGTAGCTCATGTGGGAGATTGTAAATTGATTTTCTTTTGAGATAGAACATAAGGATTCTATTTCTGTTCAGTGCTAGCTTATTTGAGTATTTGTGCTGGTTCAAGAACCTGCTGCTAACAAGATGAGTTGCAGAATGTTTTGTAGTCATTCTTGCACATCCATAATAATGTGAGATGTCATTGAAGAATATGAAGAATTTAAGAATACATTATTTGTGGTTGGTTTTGTTAAAATGAAGATGGATATATAGATCAATGTGAAGACTTGTGATAGACTTAATAATTTGCTTATACATTTAAATGAGAGAAAGGCCTTAGAAAGTCAGGAGAGAAGGTTTTCAGTTTGGGTTTTTTTAACTTTTTTTCCTCTGAATTATATTGCATGTAATGGTTTAGGTTAAATGGAAATTTTATCATGTCCTAATCTTACACTAATGCTACAATTACCATTTCGTAATTCAATCCATAAATTCCTTCTGGTCACATAGAAGAAGATAAGCATCTGTCATCTTACAGGAAGTACAAAAAATACATTCATACAAACTATTTTTGTGGAATTAGATAATTTTGTTGTAATATTTCTGAAGATGCCATTTCTTGTACACTGTAAGCCTGATTTTTCCTCTTTTTTCTCTCAGTTATGCTTAGGCAAAGCAAGTTTTTTTTATAGATGTGGTTAAGGTTGGAGGTTTTCATTAGCAGCTGAATTTCCTGCTGCTTCACTGGTAGTAATAGGATGAGCTTTTTAAATGGTAAGGTTATTTTTCATTCAGTATCATTCCTTTAGATCCTTATATTTAAAAAAAAAAAATCCCACAAAAATATCACTGAACAGAATAATTCAGCTTGTGATTGGCACACAGTCTAGAAGCCAATATATCTTTCTTCTTCTTAGTCTAAAAGGTCCTTTACTGTAAGGATGTCATTTATCATACCCGGTTCTTTTTAAGTAATATAATTTGGACTGCCTACATGTTGGTACTTAAGAACTTATACATGAGGTAGTCAATAATTTTGTTCTTTAATGTTTCATTTGAAAAAGGTGGACAAGACAACTTTCGTGTACTGGAATGTTTTATGAAGTTTTAAAGGGAATGTAAAATCTTCACTGGAAGTTCAAAGCTATATTAAGTTATAATGAACATAAATTTTCAACGGAAATATTGCAGAATCTTCACAATAACATTATGGTCAATTTAATAGGTTCATAATTGATTCATTGGTTCAAATAGCTAAATTCTAGCTTTAACTTACATTGGTAGATAATCAGAGAAACTAAGTAACCAGTGCCTGAAAATTTCTACTTACAGGGGAATTTTCTTTTCCCTGGCTCCAGAAAGAGAGAAAAGAAGATAAATTTTTCGGTTTTCATCAGCTATTGTCTTGAATTGTGTTGGTTTCTTAGAAAACGCAAAAAAAAAAACCTGGCAATTTTTAAAATTTCTTGTTATTGTTTGATTTTATAGATTTAATGGCTTATTTGAAGTGATGTTCCACAAGTGAGTGTTTTAGGTCACTCAAGGATAGTGACAAAAGCAGGTTTAGTGCTGTAGGGAAAGTGTGGCAAAGTTGTTGGCAAGGTTCGCTCTACTACTTACTAGATTGTTAAAGCACACCGAGAAAAATCTAAGTGAAATCTACAATCAACCAAAACCAATCTATGTGGAGGCTTGGGTTGGAAAAAGGGTAAGAATACAAAATTATAAGAATAAAAAACAATAAGAGAAGCTCTGCTATTGAGTCACTATGTTGAAAGTGGATCCCCTTGTCAAATTTAGCCCCACAAAATAACAAATGGTTCAGGCCTGGAGATTTTAAGAACGCATAAACTTAGCAGCACTTAATTGATAGACTAATTTAAACAATTTCACCAAAGATTCTATCAAATTTTCTATAGCACAATAATAAAAACTCACTTATAGGCCTTTCTTACTTATTATTCTAATATAGTTAAGAATCTGAGAATGCAACATTCACGGTACATTTGCTATGCCGTATTCACTCTCATAGACACACAGAACTATGGAGTTCTAGGAGTATATATGAGGCATATACCTGTGAAAAATTCCCATTGAATTCAGTAAAGTACTTGTGTTGGATGCCTTTGACTAGTCTCAGTGGTCAAAGGGTTGAGTCTTGAGGAGAGGGGAGTATCAGCCCAGGCTCTGTAATCATCATTGGGTGATCCTCCAGGTATAGCAACCTTGGGACTTTGCTGGTGTTGAGTGGCATCCCATTCAGAGGGAGATTTCTGGTCACAGCCCACTGTGGTCCAGGAGAGCTCAAAGGGTCTCACTTAGGACTGCTGTTTATAAGGCCTCAAGCGAAAACAGCAACAATATCTATCAAACCAATAAACAAAACCCTGAGAGATTTGAGTAGGAGGCTGGTCATATGGCTCCCCAGGATGTTTCTCTGTTGGTTTGAAAGAGTCTGAAAGCCCCCACTTTCCAGGCCTCTTGTGCCTTTGTCACCAGCTGCTGTTCCTGCCATCACAGGACTCTGACTTGTTCCTGATGGGAGCAGAGCCGTGGCAGGTTTGTGTTTTTGGGGCGTCATTCTGCTCCTTGAGAGCACCTCTCTGCGCTAGGTCTGGGGCTGGGTCAAATCAAGTTCCTGGCTTGAAGTGGGGGCTGACATAGAAGCACATTGCTGAATCAGAGGCTTAGCATGCTGATGGATGTCTGTTCATCATAACTACATTCTACAAAACTTTGTCTGTCACTTTCAGTCTGTTAATTCATCACTATAGTCCTCTACCAGTGTTCCATACATCTGTTATACCTTATATTTCAGCAATGGAAGTATATGTCTGAAGAGTGATAACATTAAGAATGGCCAGTTTCTTGGGACATAGATGCTATAGATCAAAGCTGAGCTTTCACTGTAAATCTAAGGGAAATTAAATTTTCAATGACTTATTGCTCCATTTTCAACTCCAAATACTCAAGCAGGATTTCAAATTAATCTGTTCCAGCATTCATGCAGTCAAATGATTGCAAAAGACAAGAGCACAAATTTAATCTCTAGAAAAGATTTTTGTTGTTATGTGATTTTTTTTTTAAATTCATTTAGATGTCAGAAGTTTAAGACAGAGGTTTTTATTTTGTTTTGTGATGAAGCAACTGAAAAAGCAACACAATCTTTTGGCTGAAAGCAAAGTCTGTTTCACCAACAAAGCTTAGTAACAAAAGAAAGGTAGGGAACTTAAATTGTATATTATCTAACAGAAAAAAAAAAAGAAAAACCCAGTTTCCTGAGCCTTGGTAACTAATAAGCCTTAGATAATGGTGTTGGGCTACTTCAATGTACAAAATAAAAACAAACTTAAAATACAATGAAAATATCAAGTTAGCAATAGTTACGAAACGTAGTTACAGGAGGGTCTGAAATTTGTTTGGTACAAAAATGTACAGAGAAAATCAACAGTAAAAAATCAACACCATAGGGCAGAAAAAAACCCCAGAAATTATCAAAATGTTTTTGTGCTTCACTTTTTCAGGAAGAGATGGTTGTAATATGTATGATTTGAAGGGGAATAGTCAGTCTGATGAGATTAAATAATTTTTAGTGATGTTAAGAGGATTAATTTCAATTCTTAATACTAATTTCCATTTTGCTCCGTTGGTTAGTGCTGCATGAACTATTCTGTGTGTTTTCTGTCTCTGATAAAGGTTTTTTGCTCTTTCTCAGAATTTTCATTTATATGTTGAAGAGTGGGTGTTCAATCAGAGCAGCATTTTCTTATGAAAGAAATAGTTATCAGCACTATTCACATCAATAATGACAACCTCAATACAGGAATATGTGTCAGATGCAAGCCAGAGATCCACAGCTCTGTGAAGAATGAATGACAGTTGACTTTCAGTTTTAGGACTGGCTAGACAGTTGTCTATAGTTCTTCTGAGAGAGCTGTGTACAGCCAGAAAGAGCAGTGGTGATGACAAAGTGAAGCCTAATTAAAGCCACTGCTGTCAACAATTCAACTCTATCAGGACATTTTCTCTATTTCTTTTGAAGTTAGAGGTCTTACCTGAGTGAAGCTGACCATTAGGCTATATATGTTAGGTGCATTTGATTCTCATTATTCTCAAACCATTTCTGTAATATAGAGATGCATCTCTCACATATGAATACACTATTAAATATATGCACAGTCTTCAAAATGATGTTTAGATTGCGGTTTTGGTGAACTAGAAAGTGTTACAAAATAAGGCTTCCTATATATGTGAAGCTGAACAGTTAGAGTGAAGGAGAACCAGGATTTTTTAAGTCCTCTTAATGCGCCCTCTACCTTCTGTCCCTCCAAAATGCAGTGAGGTTGATGGAAACATACTCTATTTCAAGGGCTGAAAGTAAATTTTTGGAGCTTCTTGTAGAAGAGGTGAAATAAATTGTGTGTAAATTGTGAGTCCCATTTAATAACTGAAAGTTTCAGTCTCATAATTTGTTTTTTTTTTTACTATAGTCAATTTCATTATCAGCCAAGAGTGTGAGAAAACATCAGAAGCCACTAGTATTCCTTCTGACAATAGTGAAATGCGACATGATTCTGGCAATTACAGCTGAGTAAGCAAAACGTTCTGGAATGTGATGATTTTCATTACACTGCTGTATTTATGAAATCTTGTAATATTAAGGTGAATTCACAAATTTTATTTTTTTTTTTTTTTTTTTAATCTGAGCTCAGTTTCCATCACACAGCCAGAGTCCAAAGTATAGAAGTCTGGAGATGCATAGCACTTTGAAGGCTGATTAAGAGCACTGGAAATGTTATGGGGACTAAAGGAAGTGCTGCTCACTTTTAGATTAAATTTAGTAAGCTCTTTTTCTGTCCTTCTCATTCATTTTCGATGTCTCTTTTCTTCTGCATTCACTTTGGAAGAAAATTTGGGTCTTAAGGAGTTCAAAGTGGGTAGGAGTTTTACACACTGCATTAGCTAGTTGCTGCATATCGAATTAACTAGAAATCAGCTACCTACTGAGTTTATATCAGCTAGAGCTTTACCTTTAGTGTCTTAATAGAACAACTGTGCTGCACATGCATGGCTGCTTTTGTTTAACATTGCTGTCAAAAGAGATCATGTGTTAGAACATAACTTATATTAGTTTCTGAGCATGAGCGGTAATAGTGAAAACTGATGTTGTATCCTGGTTGTTTGCAAAGCTGTCTCTTTGTATGAGCACAACTTAAAATTTATAGCCTACAGCCCCAATTGTTTTGCTTAAACATTATTTTACCTTCAAAATTTAATTAAATATCTCATAACTATAAAATATCTCATAACTATAAAAACATATAGTCAACTTCCTAATAACTTCTGACATTAGCATTCACATCCACATGTATATTTTAATGTCCTTACCATTAACATGCTCTACAAAATGTAAGTCATAGTCACATTTCTTTTTTTCAACCAATGGATTCTGAGGTGTTTGTGCTTTATGCTCACTTCATTTCCTCAATGGCATTTCTCTACATTATTGTATATAATGAGAAGTCCCATATATATATGTTACGGCTATAAAGCATAGCAATAATACCCCCTATATGACAGATATGTCCAAGAGGGCTGTCTATGGCCCTCTTTACTCAGTGGCCCCTTAGCCATTAAGAGTGTTGACTGCTTTGACATGGTGTTTTGCTCCTTATGTCCTTTTCTTCTATATCTTCCTTTGTTTCTTGTCTCTCCTATGGCTGCATCACATGTGCATCACATGGCCTGCCTGTCATGTGGCAGGTTCAGTTTTGATTGCTAAATGGCATTGCATAGATTTAATTACACTGTGTCATTTTGTGCAATTTTTGGACATCCAGTCACATAAGCAGATACATCATCTGTATATCCATCATGTGAAGGACATGTCAACTTGATTTTTTTGTCTTATAAAGTTGTTTCTTTCATCAAGTTAAAGATCGGGAATTATTTCTCTGAATATAAACATAAGAGGATTTCCCGAACCATATAATGGTCTGCATACGAGAAATTTGGAGCTGAATCTAACATGGATGAAGAAGAACACATTAGAAAATGTTTAAAATAAAGATTAAAAAAACAAGCTGAAAGAATAATTCAGCTCGTGATTGTATAATTCAGTAGTGTATATCAAAGAAATCGCAGACCTCAATTTAAAATTTGGAACTTCTTTTTACATTCACACGTAAATAAATCCAGAGTTGCAGCTTTTTTGTTTAAAAAAACCACCACCATCAATGTGTACTCACAAACATTTTCAGGCATAGTCTAGCTAGTCATAAATCATCTGATTTATGATTTGTAATTTATGGACTGATACAAAACTAGGTCACTTTTCAAGATGTATAATATTATGAAGGAATAGTGTTTGAGAGAGATGCCATGCCATGATATTGACTGCTTAAAACACAGAGATTCCAACCACAGAGAAATCAGATAAAACATGAACATGTGGAAATCTTTGTTCTGTTCCATTTGCATCTGACTTTGGACAGGTAAGTTTAACTAGAAATGTGAAAATAATGAAAAGTAGAAACTACTTATGATAAATTATTTGGATGTATGTTACTGTTGCATCTTAATACACTAAAGGTATTATTGTAAAGACACTAATAGCCTGACCTTTTCTGAGGTAGAAGATGACTCTTATATGAAGTTGCTTTTGAATGCGTTTGAGTCAGTCTGATGTGAGCAGATCTACTGCAAAACTTGAAAAATGACGTATTTGGTTCTGTTCTTTAATATATTACTTCAAGACCCAAGGAGCTGGGATGGATTAATGACAATTTAAATTAATGCATAACTAAATCCATAACTATATGGAATAGATAAAAAATAATAAGCCAAGATCTTTGGGATGCTATCTAAACTTATTAAATACATGTGCCAGAATGCTCTGCTTGGATTTGAAAATATTCCTATCACTTGTTCCTTGATCGTTCCTACAGGGGTTTTGCATATGATCTGGCTATATGCCCCTTGCTGTAAGATTTGTTATATTTTTTAAAAAGGTGAAAATTCTGGGACAGAAACCAGCAAGCAGAATTCAGGACACTGCCAACATGCCAAGACAAGGTACATGAGGCATAAGTATGAACATAGTTCAAAATTGGAAATAATAAATCTCTAGCATTTGGTCTACAGATGTGAGTAAATGCAAGCGTGTCTGGAAAACAAAGTAAGCACTGTAATACCTTGCTGCTTTGTAAAGGTTAATGGTATTTAGGGTCTGGAAAAAGCATAATACTTTGACAAGATGCAAATTCTGTTGAGCTGCAACTCATGACGAATATTGCAGCTAAAAAGGAATACATTATTTACAGAGGGAAGGCACTTATTAATTTTAGACTGGGCAGTTCTACATCAGAAACAATGAAAGTTACCAAGCAGGTGACAAGGGAGCAGGGTAAAATTAATAATATGTTGTGGCAATTTTACCCATATTATTTATGTATTTGAACTACATGTATAGTTTAATAAAGTGGAGAAAGAGTGACAGGTTGTAATATTGTCTTGGTAAAAGACCTGGGCTTGTCAGGAGACTGCTCTTATTACATTTTAGGAGATGTCAGATGAACTACTCCAGAGTTCAGAGTCAGAGAAAGACTCCAACCTTACCTAAAACTTATGTAACTAAAAGGTTCCCTTTTTCTTCAGGAAAATTGGTATTCCATACTTTTTTTTTAATATGAGCAGATGAAATAAATTAAGTATAAACCCCAACAAACAAAATCAAACATTAAATTAACTGTACCCCCAAAACAAAGTTATGATTGAATTCTTTCCATATATAGAGAGAAAAGTAATTAAAGGAATGGGAATAAGGAGGATCTTTTTTTTTTGCTACGAATGAAATTCTAGGAGAAATGTTTTTACAATGCTTTTATAAAAGCAAAAAATAATCTCTGATTACATCTTGGGTTGCCTTTGGCATCTGCTATATCTTCTGGGAAAGATTATTTTGATATCATAGAATCATAGAATGGCTTGGATTAGAAGGGATCTGGAAGATCATCTCGTTCCAAACCCCTTGTCATGCACAGGGACACTTTCTACCAGACCAGGTTGTTCAGAACCTCATCAACCTCACATTGAACACATGAAGGAGAATGACAAGAAGTTCTGAGCAGCACTGGGAAGAGCTAAAAATTTAGACCATAAGAAACACAAACAGGGAAAATAATTAGGGAGAATAGAGGAAAAAGTAATAAGGAAAATAGTAAATAAAACAAATGTAAAAATGTATGCAAAGATATACAAGTCCATCTTATCCATCTTGGGAATATGTGCTTTAGCAGTGTATGGGAAGTACACATTCCTGGTTTGGCAAATGTGAGGAAAATCCCTCCGCTCCACTCCCCTCCCCTCCCCTCCCGTTTTTTTTTTTTTTTTCCTTTTTACTCTGGAAGATACAAAAAATGTAACTTCCAGTATTTTGAGAAAATTAGGAAGTTTCTATTACGACAGTGGCTCTCAGAGGCTCTGAGATACTTTTGTAGGAAACAAACTTCTAGATTTGTCTACTGATTCTTCCAACGAGGATATTGGTAAACATATTTTTGCCTGTTATTTTGCAGTTACAGCATTGAAGAAAACCTCTGCTTTGGTAATTAAAATGTGAGCAAAAGCTGAAAAGAAACATTTTCAAAACAAGAAAGGTAAAAAAGAAAGGTGTTTCAGCAATGATCATGAGAATGTATAGAAATACTTTTTTATAAAAGGATATTAAGGATTGCTGAAATTGACTGTTATTGAACTTTCCACTAGTACTTTGGTGAAAAGATCTTTCCGAGTGTGAGATTTTGCACAAATCATAGAGATCACTCTTTCTAACACTTTAGATGTTCATGGAGGAAAGACAGGAGATTCATTATAGACTTGTTATTCAGTATAGTAATCTAGCATCCACTGGGCATGAGACACTGCAGGGTGCAGTTAAGTCATTAGAGCCTGGTAATTTGTATACACTTCCTTTCAAGTTACCCTATATATCACTGTTACTGCAAATTAAGATTTTAAACAAAGGCAGCAGACTTGTGACTCTGTCATAAAAAAACCCATACTTTCTAAGGTTGCATGAAGGTTACTTGACTTTGGGAAAAAGACATTTGACCTATTTATATGAACCTCAGCTGCAGAAGGAAATAGAACAAGCTGTGAAAGTCCATTGCATAGGCCAACAGTGCAAGCTATAGATTACAGAGCCTAAAGTGCTAGTTAGTAAATCAAATAATGCCTCTCACTCAGCAAGTAACACTCCTTCCTTCCAAAAGAATAGTGACTGTCTTAAATTTGTAAAAAATATTCCTTGCCAACTGTCTGGAAAGCTTTTCACTTCCATTCATGGTACCAAAGAATCACTCTGTAATGTAACACACAAAAGATAAGGTACAGGCTTTTCTTTATCTTACTTACAAGCAGAGAATCAAAGAAGTGTAAAAAGAAATCCGGCAACCTGCAAAGGAGAGCCTTGCAGAGTTTTCAGCTGCTGTCCTGTCATATACTGAACTAGTAAAATAACAGATTGCCAATAAAACTGAAATAATCACATTCTAGGACAGCATGAGCAATACGAGGAAAGATGTACTACATTTGTTGGACTCTGGTAATGGAAAGTGTGTTGCTGGCTGACTCCTAATTTAAAAAAGGGAAAAAAAAGCATTAACTGGTTATATTTTATAATAATATTAAATATAATATGATCTTAATTTAACATCTGTTCTGGGCATGCCCAGTTAGATAACAATGTGTTATAAAAATCTGAGTGCTTTGAAAGGCTGATGAAAAGAAGACAGGAAATGAATGCTAAAAATTAATCACCACCTTCTTCGTCTGAAAAAATGACACTCACTCTTTGCGTTGGTTGAACTCCAGGCAGAAACCAAGCACCACACAACTGCTCACTCGCACTCCCCACAGCAGGAGACCGAGAGGGGAATTGGAAGGGTAAATGTAACAAACGCATGAGTTCAGCTTAGAACAACTTAATAATTGCAATAACAATAATAATAACAAAGAAACCCCCACTTTAATTTCAATTAAAAAAGTAATAAGAAGAGGCAAATAAAACCCAAGAAAGACAAGTGATGAAAATGAAAACAGTTCTCACCAGCAACTGACTGATGCTCACCCAGTCCCTGAGCAGCAGCCCTATGGCAAACCTTACCCTTTATATATTTCTGATCATGATGCCATATGATGTGGAATATCCTTTTGGTCAGTTGGAATGAGCTGTCCTGGCTGTTTCCACTCTCAAACTCTTGCGCACCTCCATCTATTTGCTGTTGGGGTGGTGTGAGAAGCAGAAAAGGCCTTGGCTCTGAGCCCTGATCAGCAGCAACCGAGACATCTCCGAGTTATCAAAACTGTTCTCAGCACAAATCCAAGCCAAAGTCCTATATTAGCTATTATGGAGAAAAATTACTTCAGCCCAACCAAAACCATCACACACGCTGCTGTTACTGTGATATTTTCCTTTTAGTAATTTAGGGGTGAAAAAACTATTTTGACGCTTCAGTTTGAGATTTGATTACGTGAAGTATTGAAGGTCTTGTATAAAAGATTAAAATTTGTCAGCAGGTTTCTGTGGGAATGAGTAATCAGCATAACTAATGCAAAAAATAAAGTGGCAGTGATCTGCAGCATGCACAAATGGACGCAAAAGATCCTGGTATGCTTATCATTGTACAGGTTTTGTAAAGTTTTAGTCATGATAATATGTTGACAATGGTTTAGAAAAAGACACTGAAGATCAGTCACCAGAGAATGACTAATTACCACAATGCTTTACTTAACAGTAGCAATGAGCTACATATCTGTACAACATCAAAATGTTTATTAATTATGTGTTTTTATTATAGAGGAAAAAGTACAAAATTAGTAGTGTTTATTGATTGTATATCACAATAAAATGTATCAGTGGTTCACCAAGGGAAGAGAGGAGATGGTTGTTCTCTCTTACTGAGTAAAATAATGTTAATTGGTCAGTCAAGCACAGGATATAACAAAACATCTAAGAAAGCAGAAGAGGACTTATTTTACACAAAAAGCACAGTCAGCAGATTTTCTCTGTATGTACTCGATATAGTCATTTTCTAAGAGAAACAATGATGCTGCCTGGGTGCATTGGGAGATTTGATGGGAGAACATGGCTACAGGAATGTAACATTTTGCAAAAACATAATGATTTTTGGTGGAGATAGTAAAGCAGAGGTTCTCTCTGACAGTACTGTCTGGGGAATAAAGTAAGGAAAAGATTATAAATGCTTCTTCCATCTTACCTGCAAGAGCATATCAGCTATACCTGGTTTTGAGATGAGGAGAAAGAACATTCTTGTTTAACCTTAGCTAAATAGACCAAGTTCCTCTTGTGACAACACTAAAAGTATTAGAGTTGAAGAGAGAAAAAAAGAGAGAGGAGGAAATATGCATTTTACTTTAACTTGGATTCAGTTAAGGTTATTTTTAAATGTGTTGATAACTGATTACCACTTAGATATTATGAACATAATAGGAGGAACCTAAACATTATATACCCAGCAGGACTGGAAGCAACACAAAATGTGAGTCTTCATTTCATGTCCATCGATAAGGCACCATAACAAGCAGAAAAACAGTGAAAACCAAGAAGCCTACTATAGTACTTACAAATAATTTTGTTTTTTCTTTCAGCTGTATATACGTTCTAGTAATTATCATGTTATTGGTAGCTAGAATATGCAGAGTAAAGATCAGCTTAAGTGTAGACAGTTTGTGAATTGAATAAGGAAACCAAATTTTGATCAATGTGTAGAAGCCAAATTCAAATTGATGTTCACTATCATGGATCAGTAACACTAAAAAATATGATCAATTCATCTTGAAAATAATTGTACATTTTAGCAAGGTACTGTAGAGCAAAAGAGCAGCATATACTAAGCAAAAGCAGAAAATTGCATGCAGTGCTATTAAGATATAATTGTTGTAAACAAAGGTTTTACGGAGAATATTCACCACTCTCTGTAGGAGAGATATTAATAGTATTCAGGAGACAGTGCACTTGAGTAATCAAATTTCTTATTCTTTTTTACACAGAATAACTTCCCTTTGAACACTACACAATTTAGATCAGCCACAAATTATAAGTCAGCAAATAAATTGGTGTATGTTTTCTGAAGATTGAAATCAACCTGAAAAATTGTAATGGAGTATAGCTTTTCTTTTTTTATTCCTTTTATTTTTTTTTCCCCTGGATGGCTTTCCTGCATTAAAACCCCATTGGTTTGTGCTCTCATGGAGCGCACTGAAACTGATTGTGTTTTGGATGCTCTCTGTGGGTATTTCAAGTTTACATATGTGATAGATCATAAAACGAAATGCATGTTGCATGCTCTGTGTGTGTGACTTGCTGCAACATGAAGGCATTGACAAGTCAGTCTTAAAAGAGTAATCCTGGAAGCTGAGGAAAGCACTTGCTGTGCCAGCTCATGTAGCTTTTAAGTAACATGGAAATCTATTAAATGAATTTTGTATTCTCAGAATGTGGTTTTTAAAAGTGGCATAAACTTTTAGATAAGAACCATTTGGCATTTCAGTCTATCACTTATAACCAAAAAGGACTAAGCCAATGTTGAAGACGCATGGTTGGATTTTGTTCAAATCCTAGCTCTGCTTGCTTCACTGGATTTTTATAGATCCCTTTGCTCTGTATTCAATTCCCTCTTCGTGAAATACAGTTGCTGGTATTCATATTCTATGAGGATCTATCAAGATGTTTTATTCAATAGTGCCTAGAAAGTCATGTGCTACACCCTGAAAAATTTATTTATATTATATATATGGATGTATAAATGAACAGTCCTAGTACGTACACAACTCATTATTACTTGGATCACTATTTAGTTTCTTTGGTCTTCAGAAGATTATGAAACCGATGTTTTATCTAGTAAATACACTTTTTTAAAAAGGTTTTATGTGCTTTTTGTTCACCACCATCAAATTGTGCTATAAATAACCATACTGCTACATTATAAGCTCTTTATTCTTTCTTAGTTCCATAAAAGTAGGGTGTTTTTAATTTGTTGGTTTTTTTTTTTTCCAAACAGGATGGAAAAAACTTGAAAACCAATTTTTGTTTCATTGTAATGTATATTTAGTTTGGTTTTCTTGCAATAAGGTTGCAAGAACTGTGTCAGTTTTTGGGTAATTTTTTTTTTTTTATATTTTTTCAAACATTCATGATTAAAGTTAAGAAAAATAGTAAGAAAAAAGATATTAACATTGTAGCTGTAAATCTTCAGATTTGAAGATTTGTAGAATTTCACTTGTGCCAGTATTTTCTGAAGGTGTATGCTAAGTGTATTAGATGCTGGGGATCTATAAAGGAAATTAGGATTATAAAGGAAAGTGTTTGCTTTACAATGGAAGCTCTGCCAAAAAAAATTATATGATAAATATTGTTGACCTGTTTTTAAAGAACAGCATTTTGAGGAGATGCCTGGAAGGACATTATACCACAGGGAAAAAAAAATGCACACTTCAACATGTGAAACATTTAAAAGTGTTACATACATCTCCTTCCAATGCAAAACTGAATGAAGTGTTATCAAGTTTTGTTTCCTCAACTGTAAACAGAGAGCAGAAAAAATCTCCTTTATTGTACTTGTAGTGGATGCAGAAAGCCATTAGCATTAAGGTCAAAGAATGAAGATGTAGTTGCCTTGTTATTGACAAGGGGTTTTAGAAGAAGAACATTTTTACCTTTTCTGACTTCCTTCTTGTCTTCCCTTCTTCATTTTTTTCTTGTCTTTTTCCTGGTTGACTCGAAAGCTCAGAAAAGATGGTTTCCAGTGTTTCAGCTTCTGAACTGAAAAATAATTTTGTGGAGTGAGTGAATACATGCTTTTGAACAGACAAATGAAGAGAACCAAAAGCACCACCAGGAAAAATGTTCCATAACGACCATTGAATGTCGTGCTGTTTACCTAGGGCACTGTGTGTTCACATCCCACTGTGTTTTCCAGCTGCTCTGAGTAGAAGAAACATTGACTGTCCTAAAATATGTTATCTACAGTGACCATCTGCAGCAAAAGGAGTCACAGGAAATTTAGGCTTTGTAAGAAGTGCTCCAAGAATTGCAACTGCAATATATCCTAGAAGTAAAATTTTCCCCAATTTCTTGATTAAATTATTGAAATTTACACCACTGAGTGTGTATAATGCTTTTTGAATCTTTGCAGTATAAGAATGAGGAAAGTCAAGTATCAATTTTTCAGGACATTAGGGACTTGAGTTCATTTCAGGTGGAATTGATGTATACTGATTCTTTTCTTTTTTTTTTTTTTTTGCTTCCCTGCAAGACACATTTTCTTTTTCTGAAATGCCATTTTAAAATGCCTGCAGGTCCTCTGAGCACAAAGGTTTGTTTTGCCTTCCATATCATTGCTCTAAAACACATTCCAGAAAAGTTGAAAGAAGAGTGGGAAACTCTTTGTTGAACTTTTTCAAACATTATTTTCACAAATCTTCAGCATCTCTTCCCTTTTTTTTTTTCTTGATCAGCTTTAGCAAAATAAAAGGGATCCAGAAGACTCGGAAATTAATTATAAACTGACATGTTTTTGATTTCATGCCTTATGTCCTTTCTATTCTTTTTTTTTTTTTTATGTTTGACTTTTTTTTTTCCTCTGGGTTTGTTGGGGTTTGTTTGTTTGTTTGTTTTTGTTTGTTTTGTTGTTGTTGTTTTGGGGTTTTTGTTTGTTTGGGTTTTTTTATGGGGAGGGGTGCTTCTGCAGGCTGCGTGAATGCTACACTTTTCAGCTGTGTGTTTCTAGGCTCTTTAATAAGCCTAGATCTGTTTTAATAAGCAGATTTTTGTGGCAGCTACATTGATAAAAATCTGCAACAATGCTTTGCTTGTCTTTGGTGCTTGTCTAGGTGCCTATCTGTGTATTTGAAATGCAGAATCTTTTATTCTTTTTTAATTTTAAGATCTAATCACTGATTAGGAGAAAAATGTCAACCCATGCAGGAAAGTTTGCTGCATCCCAAAGTGTTTGTTTTGTGCTTGCCTAACAATGAAGTGTCGATTCTGTTGCTGTTAATAGAGTTAAATGGTGTTACCAAAAAGAAGCAACAATAAACCAGAAAAAAACAGCAAAATAAACATTTTCTATCTGTTTGTCTCGTTCCCCACATTAATTTTATTTTCTTCCAAGCTCCAAGTTGTCTGTGCAAAAAGCACACTTGCCTCCTTGAGAGGATTCTGTTTCAAGCAATGTCATAACCCACCCAGGCTGTTAAAGTGACTTTCCTCACTCTTTTTCATCCTCTCTGAAATATTTTAGGGTGGAAGAGAAAGTGTGTAGATCCTCTGGGTGATTTCTGCTCAGCCAAACTAATCCCATTATCCGTTTAGTCATGTTTACATCAGGCTAACAGCTAATAACTCATGTGCAACTCTATAACTATCTTTAATCTTGTTCTTCATCCAAGAGCCTGGCTTTCTCAGATTATTAATGGTGCTGGGTGAGTGTCCTGTCAGGCTTCTGTGCTCCTGGAATTGCAAAGTGACACAAGGTCAGCCCTTTCAGACCAGATCTCTGGGGTGACATATGGTAATCACATGTACCCCTCCTCCTAAGGAAAAGAGCTGACTATCTGATCCATGGTCTCAAAATAGTCATTGTTCTCACACAACACATTAAAGAGTTGATTTTTCCCTTCTGAAAAAGTTGGAGACAGTTGTAGAGAGACTTGTGACTGACTAAGTCTGCTGTCAGCTTGGCTGTTTGTGTCCAAGTGAGTCTTTTTTGTAGTGCAATGATCTTACAAAAGATTTCAGAATCCCAGTAGGCATAAAGAGGCCAAAGGATGCCCTCAGAATTATATAAACCATGGATGACATGCTGTGAAGAAATTACTTTTGAATTATTTTCTGACTGACTTAAATGATTCAGTGTACCAACAGTATTGTAGAGCAATAATCATTTTGCATTAATTTGTCAAAACGTTTAGGTATGAGTACTTGAAGGTGTGAAGTTACTATAATTTTCATGCATTTTTTTGTAGACAGCAAAAAACCCCTTAGTGTCAATATAATAATGTCAATTCACAGCTTTAACCTTAGACTCTATGGGATAAGTGAAGCTGAAATAGGGTGAAGAACTTGTTTTAGCTGTTTCTATTCAAGAGGGCAAATCTGCTCTATTGTTGCAATTAGAATGAGCAAGTGTAAGCATGTCAGGCTAAGTGATCATGCTTTTCATCCTAGACCTGCTCAAGAAGCCTTTTTCTATTGAATAAAGATGATGTGCAAGTATCCTGCCAAGCTTCAGTTTGTGAAAACTAAATCAGGACAAAAGCAGACCTTGATAATGAACCTGTAATTTATGCAGCCCTGAAATGCTAAACATTCTTAGACTAAGGGATGTTACTACTTCGGTGATTAAAACAAAACAAAACAAAACAAAAACAACAAAACCAAAACTCACCAAACAAACACCCCACCTTCCACCAAAATTATTTGGTCATGTAAATCTGTTAGGAATAAATAATGTCTTAGGATGTAATCTGCTCTTCAAGAGTCTCCTTTATTCATCACAATATAAAATCTTTCAGGTTGAGATAGGCAACCAAATCCTTATCTTGAAACAGACATCATATCTGCAAGAAGGAAATGCTTAATTGAATAAATGGGAAAATACAGGGATGTCATGGGATCTGTGAAATTGTGGATTGTCTCTTGTTGGAAATGGAAAACAATCTGCTAACTCAGTTAAAATTTGATGGCATCCCCTTATCCTAAAGAAAAATTAAAATATATATATAGGTATAATGAACTTTAAAATATTTTCAGATCCTTGATTTGAATATTTAAATATCTCTTTTCTTATATAAATAAATAAAATATCTTTCTTCCCCTTCTTATTTCCAAACTCATAGCATTTTGGAGTCACAAAACGTAGGCTCATAGCATTATAGTCAGAAACATAGACTCATAGCATCATAGAGTCACAGAATGTTTTGGGTTGGAAGGGAGACTAAAAGTCATCTAATTCACACTGCTTGCCATGTGCCACAGACTGACCTGTCCAACCTGGCCTTGAACAATTCCAGGAATGGGGCATCCACAATGTCTCTGGGAAACCTCTGCTAGTGCCTCATCACCCTTTGAGTAAAGAAATATTCTTCCTAACATCCAATCTAATCCTCATCTATTTTGCTTTAAAATCTTTCCCCCTTGTCCTGTCTGCCAATGTGAAAAGTTGCTCTAGATCTTTCCTATAAAGTCCTTTAAATACTGGAGGGCTACTAATAAGGTATCTCTGGAGCCTTCTCTTCTCCAGTCTGAACAACTCCAGCTCTCTCAGCCTGTCTTCATAGGAGAGGTGTTCCAGCCTTCTGATCATCTTCATGGCTTCCTCTGGACTCTCTCCAACAGGTCCATCTATGCCCTCCTTGTGCTGGGGACCCCAGATCTGGATGCAGCACTCCAGGTGTGGTCTCACCAGAGTAGAGCAGAGCAGAGGGGCAGAATGACCTCCCATGCCTTGCTGGCCACACTGCAGGATATGATTGGCTTGATTGGCTTTCTGGGCTGCAAGCACACACTGTTGACTCATGTCCATCCTTTTCTCCACAAGAACATCTAAGTCCTTCTCTGAAGGCCTGCTTTCAATTAGTTATTTTTTCAGTCATTTCTGGGATTGCCCTGACCCAAGTGCGGCACCTTGCTCTTGGCCTTGTTAAACCTCGTGAGTTTCTCATCATCACAGTTCTCTAATTTGGTCAGGTCCCTCTGGATGGCATCCCATCCTTCAGCTGTGTCAACTGCATCACTCAGCTTGGTTTTATCTGCTACCCTGCTGAGGGTGTGTTTGATCTCACTGTCTATGTCATTGATGAAGATATAAAAGAATATCAGTCTTAAAACAGAGTATTTTTTTTTTTTCAGAATGAAATGTAATTGGTTTAACCTAATTATCTTTGTTACCTCCCTGTCCTGAGTCAGAAGCACCAGAGTATGGGGAGCAGTGGTTTGGTGAGAGAAATCTTAATTGATTTTGTGGCCTTTGACTCAAAGCAAGGACTTTCTGTTACTGTTTATAATGGGGAAAGGTGGGAGAAGGACACAAGTGACAAAAGTGGCTGAAGAAAGGAAAGCCAGTCTTACAGGCCCCATGGAGGTTGTTTTGCAAGCCTTGAGAGCTTGAGCAGGAGCACGGGCCGGCCAGGAAACTGCGTGTTGACAGAAGGATGGAAATTCATGCAAATAAATCTTTCTTGTCACAGCTTAGCATTTGATAGATGAAAATTATGCTTATTTTATAGAATTAAACTGTCATTTTATGGAGAGAATTATTTAGAACTGATGGGTTATAAAGTTTGATCATGTGCACATAAGTAAAGGCTGACTTTAACATTTTACCTCTGAGTCCTTGCTCTTCCTGCTGCCTTCCAGGAACACTGTGGCCTCCTTTGCATAACTCTTTCTGTGGCTCAATTTCCTCTGCTAGTAACTGCTGGATTTCTGTAGTTTCCAGCTTATAAGGTCATTGCCCATCATGGGGACATAGATTTTACCTCTCTGCTAATATGAAATGTTAAACCATCTGGGCAGACTTCTGGCTTGTGTTTTATGTTGAAAATTACTTTTATAGTTTCCTGTGTCTGCTTTACAGGATGGCACCTTTTAATCTCCTCTTTTTTCTTCTGTTTGTACCTCCAACAACTGATATCTCCAATTGGAATGTATTCCATTTAATTTATGACAGCAGTGGTTTCAGGATGCAGGGCTATTGCTGTACTTGGGTTTATTTCCTTTTATTTCTTTTAGTTGATGTCTTTGTTCAAAAAGATTTGCAGAGCTTCAGAGCTTCTTTTATTAAGGGGCAATGGAAAACAATTGCTATACAACACTACAACATACTGGTTTTATGAGAGGCCTTACCTTAGAATGCTTTATTGAATGGAAAACAGGCTCTTTTGTATTTTCATTTTCTGTTTAGGAAACCCTTTTTGAACAAAATTTTTTTTACAATTGTTCTTGATTTTAAATTAGGATTGATCTAAAAAACTGATCATTGCAAAAGAGAATGAATCTGTGTTTCAGTTTGTTTCTTTCTTTAATTATGAATAAAGTGCAATTTAACAAGAGATGACATTTCAAAATTTCAAAATACCCTATGAAAATTAATTAAATTGTTAGGGGTTTTTTAATTTTGAGGTTAATAGACTTTTTTCATTATTGGATATTTTAATTTCAATTTTTTTTGATTCTAAGTGGCATTTCACGTCTGAAAATACTTTGAAAAAGTCTGACATGAAAAGGAGTTTTCAAAAATATTTCCTCATTTCTAAAATAATTTTTCTTTAGTTTCACCTGATTTGACTTAGTTTAGCCAAGTATAGCATTTCTGATATAAGTTTTTCACAAAAGTTATTAGTCATATTTACCTTTCATTAAACAGTGGAAAGACAATTCAGATCTAAAAGTTTAAAAAAGAAAGAGCTTCCCATCTTGCAAAATTTCTTACTCCATATAATCCTGATCTAAATCTAATTCCATTATTTTTTTGAGTCTCTACATGCATGTTTATTTTGCCTCTGTTTCCTATAATCTAAAAAGGAAAACTAAAGCAGCATCAGATGAGAAAATGTCACAGAAGGGTGTAGGAAAAGATTAGACATTTAAAATGGTCACTTGTCTTTTCAGCTTCTGTCATGTTTTCTCTTGCAATTTCTCATCTTCTTAAAGTCTCAGTAAGTGTCCAATTCTATTTTTCACAGCTTGAAAGTTTTCTGGCCTTCTTAGTTGTGCTGTACTTTTTGAGTGCTGCAATAAGAATTTGGTAAACAAGGAATATATCTCTTATTACTTCCTTACTTTGAAAGAAAGCAAAATGTATTCTAGCATCTCTTGTGTTTGCAGTTTATCCATTTAGTCTTACATTTTCCTCAAGTTATTTATCCTGCATCACCCTCTGTAACCTCAAGAAACTTTTGGGAAATGAACAGGATTCATTTTATTTCTTTTGTCAAATTTAAATCTTTAGTTCCAGTTTTGATGAGAGAAAATTTAAAAATAAAGTATGGAATGTAAAAGTGCTGCAGTAAGTGCTTTCAATTTGAAAAATAAGTGTCACTGGTACACAGAATTACAAAATGCATTTGAGTTTTGTGCAGGGAGATTATACTCTTTGTGATAATGCATTATATTTGGGATTTTTTTTTTTTCAGCAGAAGAATATGTTTAATTTTTTTTTTTCACTTCCAAGCACTGGACCACTGCCTTTTGTAGAAAATGGAAGATATACTGTCTACTTTGTTTCTTTTTTTATTGGAAAATAGCAACTTTCTTGGAGCCCATACAGTGTGGAAAGGGAAACTGCACCTTAAAAACATTTGAGGAAGTCATATCATTGGCAGTATCCTTCAGGAATGCTTTTTTTTTAGGAAAACTAGGTGTGGAAAGGATTTTTTGCACTGCATTGGGAAGATTAACTCATGTTATTCAGTAGAAAATATATTTGGTGTTTTTCTGAGAATTTACCACTCTTAGGCATGCATGTAATGAATAAACTTCAATTTTTCTTAGGTATATATAAGCATGTCTCTGTGATTATTACTATTTTTACATACACATACTCACAGAATACAAAATAAAGGGATATTTGCTGTCCTGAATTTTTTGGCCTGCAGACCAAAGCGAATGTAACTGTCATGAAAGCTTTGTTTTGGTATTACAAGAATGGCCGAAAATTATGTTAGTTTTGAAATAAGTTGAAGAAACTTAGAGACCTGGGAGTTTTACCTTGATTTCCTAGGAGAAGGAAAAAAAAAAAATCAATAAGAGACATTGCAATAGTTGGATTTGGCTTTGCTCTGAGAAAAATTTACTTCTTTTATTTATTTTTTTTAAGTGGTTAAATGCTTAATCTTTGAAAAACAAAAGGGATGTATGGGAGAAGAAACTTCGTTGCCTCTCTTAGGTGGAAAGGCACATCAACGCTGAAAGACAAATAAAGTCTTAGATTTGCTGCAAATTCTTGAAAACCTAGTGCTCTTCAAAATCAGATTGGTAACAGTTTGGTCTCTCTGTTTCGGAGATCGCATTAAACAGGAAATGTGAACTAAATCATCAAGGACGCTGTAATTTTTTCCATTACTCACTCAAGCAAACAAATTCTGAGTTTTAACATGGCATATAATCCAACTTCCTATACAAACTGATCATGAAAAGATTTATGGTGCCCTATGCTAATATGTATCCAAAGCTTGCCCTGGTTTTCAAAGTACTCGACACACATGACCTCTGAAGCAGACCTCTTTAATTCATGTGTCTAACTACAAATTTAATGTCTTGTTTTATCATGCTATTGAGTTTTAATGACAAAATCTCATCTCCTCTCTCTTCCCTTTGCTCTCTTCTAAATACTGTTTCTAAAATTGGTGAAGAGAAAAAACAACGGCAAAGAGAGTGAGATAGGGAAGGTGATTAATTAGTGAGCAGTAAAGGGGTGACTTGATTGATGTGTTGACATGCCGGAATGCTGCTGCAGTGTTTTGTTCTTAATTTTTGTAACTTGAGCTGGTATGACAACTGGGATGTTGCCAGTGGATAAATGCACTCAACTGTGGATTTAGGGGAGAATTAAAAATTCCCTGCACCTCATCTGCAAGTTTTCTTATGTAACTGCAGTGTGATTATTTCTCAGTAATAGTAAAATATTAAAGTCTCTGTAACTTGTCTGAAAACTCCCATTTGCACAACTATTATTCAGCTTGTTTCTGAACAAGGGCTGAGTAAGTCATTATTTTTTGTTGATTAGCTGAGCCATTTTTGCTACCTTATTAAGAAATAATCACAACAATTCTTTCTGCCCTGATTGTGTGCTGCTGCCTAGCCAGGCTGCCAACTATTGCTGCAGATGCTAACTAGTTAAATATTTAATTATAATTAATGATGCTTGAATACCATAATGATGGCTAACACAGGTAACAGAGAATTACAGCCTTTTTACTGAGCTAGGAGGAGCCTTCAGAAGGCACAGTACTTTATGGTTTAGGGGGTTATGTATCCTAGAGAATTACTAGCTCATTCTGTGCTAATGACAAACCTGAATCTTGGAACTTTTTTTTTTCCTTCTTGTTTCCTTTGGGGACAGTAGATTTGTTTCTGCACCCTTCATTATTATGCAAATAAATTCAGTAGAAATCTCATGATATTTACTCAAACAGAAGTAGAAGGATAGTCCCTTTCTTCTGCAACATCAAAGCATAGTTAGTAGTCTCAAATTTGTGATCCTAGTGCCAGTCCAGGTTTTGAACTGCTCAACAGAGATTCTATTTCACACACATCAGATGAGAGGTGTGTCTGATGGGCTCCTGTCTGGTCTCTCCCTTTGGTCCTCACCTGAAATTCTGTCTCTGGGTCTGAACAAAGCTGGCAGATAAATAGGTGAAAATACATCTGGTAGTTTAGCAGATGATGAGAAACAGGAGAGTTGCAAGTGGTGAATCAATGGAAAATTCTCAGTGACAGGAGTTTGATGCTTTATGCTTTGTCTGAAAAAACAAAGGAGTAGTAAAGCCTATAGTGGTTGATATAATCTAAAAAGTACAACTTTATTCCATTTCCAAGTTGCAGGGTTTAGGTTTAAATGATTTTTAATGCCACAAACCATATAAAAAATGTGTATCAAAAGGGGTAAAACCAAAGAAATGGTTTTGTTCTTTTTGAAATGGAAAATAGGACTCTTCCTGGGAATAAAACTCTCCCAGGAATTTCAAAAGCTCTAACATCAGAGAAAGTTTTAGCTAAAGTGAGGTAAAGTTATAAAAGCATTTCAGTTGGAATTTTCATAAGCAATAAGATTTTACTGTCTTTTATATCATCAATTGCTTTTAATATCTTATAAAACTCTGCAAAGCAAATACTTGATCTTGTGGTGAATTAATTATTCTCTTTGTATATCTGAATGATCTGTCATAATATGATGATAATTTTTTTATATCTTTCTGTTAGAGAAATATAGGAAACAGAGTAAATTTGTTAAGTGTTAGAGATAGAAGGAAATTAATTTACAGATATATTTTTTAAAGCTCTCTGTGCAAACTGAGTTCTCTCTACTTATATATGAAAATTTTCCAGGTAAAAGTTCTGTCACTGAACAAGATTTTTTCATTAAAAAGCCAAAAATTTTGTTTATGTTAAAGTGTAACCCATTACCATTAAAATTTAGATCTTCACAAAAAAAACCCTCTATAAATATTTTAGATGCCATAGGTGAGATCCATTTTTTGTCCATTACATTAAAATGTTGTCTTTCAAATAGCTTTTATTTAGCGTATTTAATACGTGTTGAGCATCTGCATGTGTATTGCAATTTGCTTGCAATTCTTTAGAGTACAGAATGTAACGTGTTTTTTGAAAGCATTTTTGGGTTTTCACCAGGCATTTGAAGTCAACAGTGTTTCTGAAAAATCAAAATACTTTATTTAGGAACACAGAATATAGACCTACATTTTGGGCTCCAGTGTTAATAAATGTAACAAATAATAATAAGAAGAGACTCATTGATTTATAAGGAAGAAATTGGGAATTTAATTGAAAAATTTATGCTCATCTTCTCTAAAAGTACTTGGGACTTTCAAAGGCTCCTTTCCTACAGGGAAGTGAAGAGGGTTTGAAAAATAATAGGGCTTATTATGGCTCACTTACTGTCTTAGTGTAAACAACAAAAGCTATCTTCAAGAAGAGACTTGATCATAGTGCTTGTGGGTGAGGCTTTGAAATTCCAGGAAAACAGGAAGTATCTGCTGCTTATGTATAGACCAAAGAAGATTTGCTCTCAGTGATGGAGGACCAGGTTGGGAGCACTTTAGCAATCAGTACATACACAAATCCATGGGGCTTAAGGCATCAGCTTCACCTAAGTCCTCAGGAAAATAATAAAGCCCTGGAAGCCTGGAAACCATTTCCAAATATATGAAGGACAAGAAGGCAGATGAGAGAAGTCAGTCTGGATTTACAAAGGAGAAGTCATGCTTAACCAACCTGCTAGCTTTCTATAATGAGGCAATTGGCTTGGTGGATGAGGGGAGTGTAGTGAATGTAGTCTTTAAAGCAGGTTTTCACATCAGCTGCAAAACAATCTCATAGAGAAACTGATGAAATTAAGTGGACAGTGAGGGGGATCAAAAACTTGCAGAATGGCCAGGCCATTGAAACAGGTCACCCAATAGGGTTATGTAACCCATCTGTAGAAAAACTTGTTTTGCCTATGTAGCTACAGCTGCTTCTTGTACTGACCCTGACTGAGCTTGGGATTTGGACCAGATGAACTCTAGAAGTCCCATTCAATCTCAACCATTCTGTGTTTCTGTGATTCTGTAATTAGAGGAGCCGCACAGTGGGTCGCACTTGACCACAGATCAGAGGTTGCATGGAGGGAAACACCCTTTTATTTCCACCAAATTAGTTGCCTTCCTTGCAGCTTAGTCTTTGGCCCAGTACTCCATTCTTACCAGGACAAAATGTGTGTCTCTGGGCTGTGTCCTCTTGTAAGGTTAATTCACTAGTCTTAGGATATTTGATTTAGGTTTCTCCAGACTAAATGTGTCAATCTTTCTACCTTGAGACCTGAAAGAATTTTTTTAGTACAACAGGACAGTGCCCTTAGTGATTACAATATGTCTGATTGATTGGCTGCAATCTATAATACTGCAGGTATGACATTATCCTCTTGCCATAATGCTGTTCTTTCTGAGTTCAGCTGAGGTGCAATTTCATCAGGACTATTTCAGCACCTCATTTTACTGAGTTTAACCTTAAAAAGACATTATCGATTTCCTATTTAAACCGCAGTTTTGCAGACTGAAGTAACTAGACAAATTTATGTTTGTTATAAAAAATAAAATATGCAATATGTGCAATAAACAAGCTGCTCGTTACATGTCTGGAGCTAAGTTACATAAATCATAAACCACCTAGCCACTATACAGTTGCATTTTTACTGTAGCATGGAGCGAGCTCAGACCAAAATAAAGGAAAAACTATGCTTAAGTTGCAAACAAATAAGAAAAAGTAACCACTGCCTTTTCTAAAGAATGAGGATGTTGAATGTAAAGAGTTTATGAATATATGTGCTTTGTTTTAATTAATACTCATTTAATTATTGAAGTCATTCAAAGCAGGGTGTAAAGGGTGAAACACAGTTAGATGAAATGGCTTCTATTCTAAGTTAAATCAGTGCTAACTAAAAATGGTTTATGAACCTTTATGGACATTTTTATTTTTTAAAAAGAGTTTTTGAAATTTTAGATTTACAATAGTTGATGAGATTTTGCATTTCATATCTAAATTTGTCTACTTCCTGTATTTTCTGTGAATCTGTGAGATTGGGCATGTATGTATGTATGAACAATGAAGCAGACACAAAATAATATTTGCCTTTAATTTATTAAATTATAGCAGATACATTTGTGAATGACATTATGAAAATATATTCCCACTAGTTAATAAAGATCTACATGTGTACCATATGGGGGAAAAAAGTACCAATAATTTATGTTGCTGAGTGTGAGTGTTACACAGATGACAACACATTTCTTTTCTAATACATTATTTTCTTGTCCTTTTAATTTGAAATTTAGAAAGGTATGAAAGTATCCAAAAGGAAAATTATTTTTATCAATAAGATTTTCACTTATTTCTCTAGATAAAACAGATAGAGCTGTAGTAGTGAGTGTGACTATTTCCTTCTGCACCACCTCATCTATTGTCTGTGCTTGGCCATAATTGCTGAAATTCACAGCAGGCATCTGTTACAAAATTACTCAATTAATTACTCTTGAATTTTGGAAATGAGCAATCATACACAAGAGACATGAGGATTTATAAAGATGAAAGTGAGGCACAAATATTATTTAATCTTCTTTTAGAAATGGTACACAAAATGTCTCCTGGCTGCTTTTAACATCTCTGAGTTTAATCACTGACTTAGTTTGGGAGCATTTCCACATTGACTGGCAAGTAGAGGGTTTTACTTGAGTGAAAGATTTCTTGATGAGAGACACACAGCTATTCACACACACCTTTGATACTTGGTGAGTCTTCATGAAGCAAATCCAGTTTTGAAAAACAAAATACAAATGAGGATTACTTTGGCTGACATTATTTGTAGATGGCTGTACTTTCTAGTTAGAGTAGCTGTTGCCCATCTAACTAGAGCCTGCCTTAGTTGTTCTAATGACCTTATATTCCTGTGCAGTAATGCTGGGCAAAACAAAGAAAACTTTTCAAGAATAAAACCAGAAGCCCTAGTATTATTATTTCTGATATTTTAAAATCCATTAAGGTTTTGGTTTTGGGTTTTTGTTGGTTTCTTTTTTTTTTTTTTAGTTCATCGATGATCAGAAAAGAGACATAGTCTTACCAGTAAATGAAGCTAGGGTGAAAACAAGCCAAAATGAGTTGTGAAAAGAGATAAATTACCAAGCATAAGAGTTATTTTTTATTGAGCATTGGAGAAAGCCCAGAATAAAGTTGGTGACTCCAGAATACTGAGAGGTCTAAGCTGATATTCTCACAGTTCAGAAAATTGATGGGCTATCTCTCACTCCTGTTGTCTTTGGGACTACCTGTTAAAATTCACAAGATTAATGGCTAGAAACCTGTTGGGCACAACTGCTGTCTGTCATGTTTTCCTGAGGACGGTATCATCCTCTGAAATTATACAATTCAGTGCTGTTAGGAAAATTCTAATAAACTTTCAGAAGACTGAAAGTCTAAAAGTTAGACTATGGATTTCCATAATCTACTACAGAAAGGAATATTGGGAATTAAACACCTTTTAATACTATGTTGATGGAGACAAGGCCATTTAAATCTACTTTATAGAAGTTGCAATAATGGGCAAGAGGAGACCCATATTTTCAATTTTAAACATCTAAGGTTATACACCAAGTTGATATCAAGCAAGAATTGCACCACCATATACACAATACACAAACAAATGCCTAGAAGATCTCACTTCAAAATTTCTATCTTTGAGTGTCTTTTGTAATTTAGTATACTTTTTAGTTATTCTGACACCAGAAACTATAATAAATAGTTTCAAACTTCTTATAATCAGGTTCTGACCAATAGCAGAAAATCTTTTAATGAGATCTTAACTAAAGTATGTTTGCAATCTGATAGAATTTTTGACAGGTTCAGAAAAACAGAAATATTCCAAGGATTGAGAAAATGCTCTCATGCATTTCAGTATCTCATGTTACAAAATGTTACAAAATGTTACAAAATTATACATATATTTGAGCTGCAGCCTCAGATTTGTCAATTATTGCTTTGCATGTATTGCTAATGTGTTGAAATGTTTTGATTTATTTCCCTTTCCCTCCTTTCCCTCATCTCATATATTTATTCAAAAATTGTAGAACGACAGCAGAATGAAGGATTGT
The DNA here is from genome assembly GCF_015832195.1 of Motacilla alba alba. Classification (NCBI taxonomy): domain Eukaryota; kingdom Metazoa; phylum Chordata; class Aves; order Passeriformes; family Motacillidae; genus Motacilla; species Motacilla alba. Next base: position 75,179,346 of record NC_052017.1, read on the forward strand.
TTCCTGATTGTCTGTTCTTTAGCATTGACACTGACAGATTCCCAACAGAAATGAAAATGTTTGTAATTTATCGAAAATAAAGATTCTAGATCATTGACAAAGTAGGTATAGATTGACCATATGACTTTCCTGAGTCAAACATGCCACAAGACAAAATAAAAATGAAATTGATGAAACTGCTTCATCATCTGACCATATTTCTAAAGGAAACTGTTCTTTTTGGAATTTGTTTCTTTCTTTTAGCTGATGATTAAACTGTAGAGTTGCACTATGCATTTACATAGTTCTGGGCTGAATTTGAATCTCAGCAAAATATTCATTATTAACCTGAAGTGAAAGTGAAATTTCATTTTACTTGAGTTAACTTTCAAGAGTTCAATGAGCCATGGAGACTTGCACATTTACTGATGTATTTACATTTTATAATGAAAGTTCCAGTCCTTTTTTTTTTTTTTTTTTTTTAATTTCCCTCATATTCTTATGCACGTTTGTGAATTAGAAGTGATAATTTCCCTGGTAGAGGATGATGGCTCAGTCCTAAATGATCTCCTGTAAGTATTACTAATGATAACAAAACTGACACAATATGTATAAATAGTTGCATGCAGAACCTGTTAATTATTTTTCACTCAGAATATTTTTTACATTGCACTTCTTCATTAGTTTTCTATAAGCCTCAGCATTGTAATGCTACACTGTTTTTAGAAGTATGTAGCATTTGATTTTGTTATGTTACCAAACTCCCTAAAGCCATCACTTTTTTATATACTAGAAAGCCAATTATTAAAGCATATCTGTGAAGTTATAATAATTTTATTATTGTAAGGTTTAGAAATGCCAGACATAATTAGACTCCTCTCCAATGTTAGAGATTTCATAAATGTGTTTACTGGGTATTGATAGACTGTATCATATGTTTTTTGTGTGGTAATGTGTCTTTGTGGCAACCTTCCTATGAATGTGGTTGCAAGGACAATCATGTTCAAAGATGGGGGACATCGTTCTCATCTCACTTTGGTTTTATGCCAGTTAAAACTCAATAGAGTAGTCCAGATTCATAGATGGTGTTACTCTAAAGGCAGAGCTTACATCAGAATTGATCTCTTAACTAGTATACAAAATACATCCCAGCAGAGAACAATCAAATACGGAGAGGAAGTGGCTTTGGCAGTCAAATCCAAAAATCATAGCCTTAACCAAACTGATATTATTATTTCCAAGTTGAATTATTAGTAACTTTATAATAAGCAAAATATTTGACATTAAATAGTAGGATTTGGGGGCTTTTGTAATAGAATTTACCAAAAGCGAGCTAAAATCATTTTATTGCAGGGGAAATGCTACCATCTATTTCTTGTGTAGTAGTCTACAGGGTACAGTTCTTGTCCATATGATGACATATATCTTCCAGAAATACCAAGATTCAGCTTCCATATGTTTATTTCCTGCATATATTTCTCACATTAAATCAGAATGCTCTTATCACTTATCTACAGAATATTTGGGATTAGCTTTGGTGATTTTGGTTTCTGTTCCCTCTCTTAATCAGCAACTTCATACAAACGACCTCTGAATTAATGGGACTGAGATTCAGATTTTCATTCTTGTGAGGATTCAATCTAAGCAGACAGCATGCCAAGGCTTCTGTACTGGTTTTTGGCTGGGACAGAGTTAATTCTCTTCACAGTTGCTGGTATGGGGCAGTGTTTTTGGATTTGTGCTGGAAACAGCATTGATAACACAGGGATATTTTATTGATTGCTGACCCTTTCTCACACAGAGTAAAGGCCTTTGTTTCTCACACCAACCCACCAGTGCATTTGTGGGGATACACAAGAATCTGGGAGGGAACAGAATCAGAAACAGATCAGCCAGGACAGCTGATCCCAAATGACCAAAGAAATATTCCATACCATATGGAGTCATGCACAGCAATAAATCAGGGGGAAGGTTGGGAGTTGCTGCTTGGGGGCGGGCTGGGTATCAATTCACTGGTGGTGCCCAATTATTTTCATTTGTATTTATTGGGGTTTATTTCTCTCACTCACTTATTTTACATTTCATAGCATTATGATTATTATTGTTAATAATATTATTGATATTTTATGATATTTCTGTTATTAAACTGTTTTTATCTGAACCCACAAGTTTTCCCCCTTTTATTCTTCCATTTCTCTTGCCCCCATCATCCTGGCTGAGGGAGTGAGTGAGCAGCTGTGTGGTGCTTGGTTGCTGACAGATGTTAAACTAGGACAGTTTATACAGTTTATTGAATCTCACACAAAGGGAGATAAAGAAATAAATGGTTTGGATGATGTTAAGACTCCAGCAGGTAGAAACACTGATATTATTTTTTCCCCATGACAGTTACCTGGCATGGATTCCAGATGTTATTCTTTCCAAGTTGCTATAGTAGCTGCAAAGGTGGGACCTGCTTAATCTGTTAAAAGTTTTCTGACTTGTAGGATGGACAGATTGAGAATTAAAGTCTTTGCTAGTTTGTGGCTTGTAATCTGTTTACTTGTAATCTCCCTCCTAACCCTCTTTTGATATTACCAAGTAGTTCCCATGCTAACTAAAAAGACAGGTGGAGGTGGAAAAAGGAAGAATTACTTTCATCTATGAAGTATCTATATAGGTTGTGAAGCTCAAGAAAGTCAAACTCACAAAGAAATATGGCAATTTAGAGTCTAATGGGATTTGTTTAATTAAATAACTTGAGGATATCCTTCTAACTGATTTGTCTAAACTCATAGAAAGATTTACCATATCCTTTTACCTATTCTTTAACCAGAAGATATATCACCTCAAATACTTCAGCAGTTAATTTTAAAAGATACCAAAAACATGGACTTGTTTTTCCTGCTGTTTTATTTTATTATTGCAAGATATTGCAGAGAAACAAGATTGCATGGTCAGCTATTACAGCATATCTATAGTTACAGATATTATCTGGCTTTCCTGCTGGCATGATCAAACCATCTTACAGTACCACCAAGCTTTTTCAAACCTCTTTATGAGTAGGAAGATGGTTGCTCTACATTAGCTCTTATTTCACATGAGCTAAAGCGTTCTCTGTGCAGATAGATTTATGGTAAAGGTGGCTGCAGAAGTGTTCCCACCATCAGTGCATAATGGATACTTTGTCAGTAAGCAATTTGCCTCCATTCATGGAGGTTCAATTACCAGCCTTGCTGGACTGATGACATTTTTGAGTGCATCATGGAGCTTTAGTGTTTCCTGCTTGTCTGCATGTGACAGTAGTGCATGTGTGGTCTGATCCAAGTAGATACATCATACAGGTCTGCGCCGGTTTTGGCTGGAACAGAATTAATTTTCTTCATAATAGCCAGTATGGGGTGGTGTTCTGAATTATCCTGAAAACAGCGTAGATAACATGGGGAAGTTTTAGCTATTGTTGAGCAGTGCTTATGTAGTCAGGGCCTTTTCTGCACCTCACCCCAGCTCACCAGCGAAGGAGCTGCTGGTGCACAAGAAGTTGGGAGGAGAGACAACAAGGACAGCTGATCCAAGCTCACTGAAGGAATATTCCAGACCATATGGCATCATGGACAGCATATAGAGCTGGGGGGAGGGGGAGAAGAAGAAGAAAAGTTGGAATGTTTGAAGTGATGGCATTTGTCTTCCCAAGACACCACTATGTATTATGGAGCTCTGAAGAGCTGGGGATTTCCTGAGGATAACTGAAAATCTGCCTGCCAATGGGAAAGGAGTAAATGAACTTATTTCATTTCCTTGCATTTGCAGCTTTTGCTTTACCTATCAAACTGTCTTTAGTTCAACCCATGAGTTTCCTCGCTTTTATCTTTTTGATTCTCTTCACTGCGCGTGAGTGAGTGAGCAGCTGGGTGGGCCTGTGTTGTTGGCTGGGATTAAACCATGACAAGATCAAAGATCATTTAAAGTTTATTTTCAAATATTTCCCTACATGAGGCCTTATGTGCATACTAGTGATTGCAGAGGATCTGTGGCTGTTATCTCTACAAGGCATAACCTTTGCCAAGGTTGGTGAGGTGATTTGTGTCTGAAGCACAAGTGATAAAGGGTGGTTGCAGCAGCAATGATATTCATCAGTTTTGTATTCCAAAAGCATTTCTTTGCTCAGGCTCTTTAGATTAATGGCAGTATAGTCCAGGTCAGAATCAAAATTTTTGCAGGAGCACCATTTATACTGTATTTTGTTATTCCCAATAAATAATTTTTGTAGTGATATTTTATTCATCATTTGCATTTCATGAGTTTCTAAGCCTGCAGTTTGGGGGACACAGTAAATATGATCAAGATTTCATAATAATTGTGTATTAACAAACTGTCCATGCTTGCTGTTGGATCATTTATTCCCCTTTATCAAACTGAGGAAACGAATAAATGTAATCACAGGTTATAAAAGCAAATGTGGGGATAAGTTCATACAGCGTATCCCTTTGTACCTCTCTTTATGGGTTAATTAAATCATGCATAATGGTACTTAAATCTTTACAAGATCATTTGAAGAAATGAGTAGCAACAGCTAATATTGAAAAAACCCCAAGATCTAATAAAAATCTGACCATCTGTACTTCTGTAATATATAGGAAAGAGATGCAACGAGGGTGCATGTCTGTTCAAAACTGTCTGTCTGGGTAAGTATTTCTTTATGAGCATCACTGGAAATAATAACCCAAAATTTTAGGGATTATAGTGCCTTCCTTATGGTTAATTGTTCTGAGTGGATTTCTAAATCATTGTCTCCTAGTTGTCTTAGTAGTTTTCTGATCAGAGGTATGTAAGGGACCAATGAGTATTTGACAATATAAAAACACTAAGACAGGATTTGACATAGCTTAAAAAGAAAATGCAAAACAATAAGCGCAGACTAAAAGGAAAAGACATATATATTAGCCTTTGAATTCCTGTACAAGTTCCAATGGTTCTATAAAATACATTCTAGTAGACAAAGCCTCCTGCAAAGCCAGCAATGAAATTATGGGAAGAAGAGGCTACTGGGGGAGAACCTTAGGCCTCAGTTTCCTGTGGCAAAAATGTTACAGAACAGCCAGCTGAAGTGATTCTTTCAAGTGCCAAAGTATGAGAGTATCAATTATTTGCCTTGCTGAGGTTTAAATTAAAAAAAAAAAGGAAAAAAAAAAAAAGAGAGAAAAATTGAAAGAAATTCTTCGTGTTGAGCTCTTTTGCAGCTGATGAGGGCATCTTGCAACAATCCTGTACTGCAACATCCATTAGCCTCCCATTTTTTTTCTGACCCTCCCATTCATCATCTTTGTGCAGCTGTAGGAAATGAAGCAAGCACTGGCATTGCTCTTTCCTTACTCTGCAGTAGGCATTCTGGGAGGCTGTCTGGGATACCAATGGAGAAGAGGTTAAAGTGCTCTGTGTCTTGCACTTGGTTACTAACCTTCCAGCCGAGGGGGAATTGCTCTCCTTTTATTGAAGTCTTTCAATCTCTTTGCATTACTTTTGGTGCTGTACAACATTTTAAAAGCTCCCTGACTGACAGACATGGCCAGAGGCAGAGCTCTGCTGGGAGAACTGCTATGTACAGAGTCTTCTAAGCAAAGAGAAGTGGCATGGCAATTAAATTGACTACAACATGATTTTGGCCTTTCTGAAGCAGTGCAGACTATCCCACCCCTTTTATTATATTTGTTTCCACCTCCCATCTATGTCTGGGCAATTCAAAAGGGTATGTTGAGTTGATTGGTTTCATTTTTATATGATTTTGCCATAAAAACAAGGCATGCACTCTGCAACCATGAATCAGGAGAGGTAAAAAAGTTTGGAAATCTTGGAACTGAATTATGGATGAACACAGTCTGAATGTGATGTTATATACCACTGAATGCATTAAAAAGAGAAGCAGAAAAACTCATGTGAACTATTCAGTAAAAAATAAATTCATACCAAATATATTGAATGCAGATCTCTGTTGTGGTTGGGTCATGTCTAAAGATTCCTTTGCTGGAATAAAATCCTTAGACTGCAAATGATTGTGCAAGTAAGAAGTTTCTACTCATTGCAGAAAATATTAATTTGCTGTGGATGAAAAACATTGAAATGTTTTGAACATAACTTAGAAAAACTTTGATTTAAAGGATTCTGAGCAGATGGGCATTCTTTCCTCATATTTTATCCTTTCTGAAGGTAGAATTAAAACACTCAGTAGATACCTTTCATCAGGTTTTTTACTTTTTTATTAAGACCTAAAATATAGCCTTTCAAATTAGAACAGAAAATCTCACCCTAAATTTAGCATAGGAAGTGCAGTTATTCTTCTAGGGTGGTTTTTTTTCTTTTTTAAGACTGGTTAAGTTTTCCAGGTTCCTGATTATAAATCCTTTTTATTTAATTACTTCAGCATGTACTCAACGAATAAGAATTTTAATGCTATTTATTGTTATGTTATTATATGTTATTCATAAGGAAAATATAACCTTTGGCAGTATTTTAAAAAGAAAAATACATATGGTTAAGTAATTTATTATTCTTCTTTTTTGAGGTCCATATCATGTCATTGCTTTATAAGCAGAACTCTATTGATTTCCTAGAAACCTATGCTTAAAAATCAATGACACAATATGACCGTAACAAAGTGGTGAATTCCATAGCACTATAAATTGAATTTTGTTTTTAAAATGTAGAATGCATCTATCTTAAGTCCTACAGGCAGTTATTTTTTTTTTTATACCTGGCAACCAGCACACTGTAGAGAAGACTTCAAGAGGCTTCTGTGTCAGAGAAAGAGAGCAAAGATTCTTGCTCTGGACAGTAGCGTGAAAGAGTGGATCCCCTGTTCTCCAGTATTTTGTTTGTAAATCTTTTTTGAATAAAAGATTTATGAGTAAAGTTTGAGTAAAACTAAAAAAAAAAAAAAAAAACCCAAACAAAAAGTAAACATTTTTGATATCACTGATGGGAAACAGTTTTGTTTGATAACTGATCCTAAAACAAATACTACATCCCTTTCTCAGACAGACAAAGGTAATGCTAAGCAGAGCAAGAATGAGATAATAACTACAAATTGTTCTAGAGCAGCTCAGTGCTACAATGAAAATAGCACTCTCTTTTAAACTGTGATTCTAATATTTTTCTCCATCTCTAGAAAATAACTAGGTGTGAGAATTTTGATGAATGCTTCAGTGTAATCCTATGTAATTTGATGTTGCATGTAAATCTCTTTTATAGGTCCCTATAGATGGAATTTATTGCGGCAAATACCTTGTCATCAGAAGGATTAATGCCTGCATTAGCATTTCTGCAATAAAATCAGAAGCTAAGTGGTGAAGGCCACAGACACCTCAAACCTGGATTCCTCTGCTCGGCATTAAGTGCTGGAGTTTTTATTACTTGTGGTAGGGAAGCCATTGCCAATGCTCACAAGGAACTGCTTATCCCTGCTTCTCTGGGTCCTGTTCGATGGAGGTCTCCTAACAACACTGCATCCACAAGCACAAGAGATTTTAGAAGCACAGCCAAGAGAAAATGTTGTCCCAGTGCCTGGGAGGAGAACATCTGCCCAGCGAGTTAAACGAGGCTGGGTGTGGAATCAGTTTTTTGTGCTGGAGGAGTACATGGGCTCTGAACCTCAGTATGTGGGAAAGGTAATTTTTTACTATTTCTTCGAATGTCCAAATGATACAGAGAAGTAGTATAATGTATTTTAAATGTGTACCTGTTTCTGGTGGGACAAATTTACTGGCAGTAGTTCCCTCTGCTCATTGCTTTTACCATCCAGCCTGTCCTGTAGTCACTATATACAGTCACTATATATCTTCTGTCTTTGTATGTTTGTCTTATTTCCCTGTTCTTGTTTTTTATATTAAACAAAAACAACAGCAAAAAAAATAATAAAAGCAAACAAACAAAATAAGAGAGTTCTGATAGAAGTGTGTTTCACAACTAATTTTAATTGAGACTACTGTGATAACATATTTGATTTTTAGTAACAAACTTTGTTCTGATATCAAGAGATAAGATATAAACTTTAGATCTCAAGCCTAGAATGAACAGTCATTCCTGTGACTGATATGGTTATTACAAGTCCATTTTCAGCTAATGAAGATGCATCCTTTTTGGTCTGTTGTCTTATGTCTCAGAACAATTTACTTTTATTTCTGATTCTTCAGATTATTTTCAAGTATTTCTAATATGTTTTATTGCTTCATAATTCAAAGTCCTGCACTACAGTTTTTATACTGTGTGTAGACATGCACAATCATACCTGCAAAGAATTTTTGCAATTCCCTCTCTCATTGTATGTCCACTGTTTCTGTAACAGGGCATAAGTAATTGACAGAAAACTGTTTGAGGGATGTGGGGTGGTGAATTTAAACAATAGAGTTTTCAGGTAGGAAAGCTGAAAAGGACACCTGAAGAAAATCTTAGCAGAGTGTATAATTGGATGCTGTGTATAATTTTCAGTTTAAGTATAGGACTTTACTCAGTGAAAATAACAAGTCAGGAATTTCTTTCCTGGGTCCCCAAATGCCACTTCCCTAGAGAGCAAGGTTTCAAATTCACCTACTGTAAAAATGAGTCATCATGTTTCAGTTTTTACTTTAATACCATTGTTAACCTTTTTTTTTTTTTAGTGTACAAGTGGGAAATATTTTTTTCCTTTTTCCTAAATATAAATAAATCAACAGAAAATTAAATTTTCCTCCAACTTTTCCAGAAAACTATTCTGAGGATGTATAAATAAAACACTAGATTATTTAGCACAGCAGCCAAAAATGTACTTGGATATTGCACGTGAAGACATTTGTGTTAAGCCCTAAAATGTATTGATCAAAGCAATTGGCAAAGCAGTGTGTTTGTATCACAAAGCTAATACAATGAGCCTGCTATGAGTCTGAAAAAAGGGGGACCACATAATGGAAAAAATCTTATTTGTGATATCCAGTTGGCACAAGTTACACTTTCTCTAAGACATACCTTTGTTCTGGCACCTCACTGAAGGTGCCAATAAAGACTTTCATCACATTTGGAACTGTAGCACAGGCAATGTGATTGCTGTGCCTTTAATATCAAAAAACAGAGATATTACTGATGCATCACTATATTTTCATGAGTCTTTATTCCTTTGTGTAAGTTTTTCTTGGTAGTCATTTAGGGTCCGTTCTAAACTGCCAAAAAAATGTAAATTTTGCACAAAATGGACTATTATCAATGTACTGATGAATCAGCTTTTTCCTTTGTCCTGTTTTTGCTTCACTGACATTAAGTTTATAAGCAACTTCAGAATAATGGAATAATTTCATTACGACTAATACTTATTACAGATTTACGTGGAATATTTTTACCTCTTAAGACTTTTTTTAACCGTTAAAAATTGTGCAACACTTTTCAAGTATGACAAAAGTCAAAAAGTCAAACCCCTTTTTTTACGTCAAAACACCTGCTTCTAGAATAGAGCAATTAATTCTAGATAATAACTTCTTTCAACAATGTTTATTTTGATGTTTATCACAACTTGTTTTATCTATATTAACTATTTGCTTTACTATATCTGAAAAAACCCAGCAAACTCTGCCAGTCTGTTTATGTCATCTTTGCTGAATCTCTTACAAAAAAAACAGAGCACAAACAAATAAACAAAACCAAGATGGAGATGTTGGTGTTTTCCCCTTATTTTCCACAAAGCTCTCAATTCAGGTATAACACTGAAAGAGAGAAGTTCCTTAGAGAAATTGTGCTTTTAGATCCAGATAGCAAAAGCCCAGCTTCATATAAATTCAAACCATTGTCAGCATACTAAAATATATCCAACAGCTGCTAATCAGTATCTTTAGATCATATGCAATTTTTTAAAATCACATAAAAACTTTAAGATGTTAAATGCAGTTGAGTTCTGGATTGATTGCAGAACTAAATCTGCAGAATCAGATGATTCACCAAAATTACATGTTTATTCCAAAAGCATATATTTTCAACCTAATTATTTTTATAATGCTACTGTTATATATTTTAAAGTAGTAATAAGAATATTATAAAGTGTAGGATATTTCATGTGACCTGAAATCACAAGGATTTTATCTTCTTCTAGCCATGATATCATGACACCTGTGCATAGGCATTTATATTAGTTATTGTAGAACTACTGCACTAATAATGTCAGAGTAATTTATAAATAGGATTTTAATGTATCTATTAAATCAGCTGACAGTTTCACTAAACAGTTGAGGGTGATTAGCTAATATCGCAAACCTTTTGTAAGAGAACACAGACCTACAGAAATAATGTCTTCTGTTATCAACCAGTGTATGTAATTCCTTTCATGTCTGTTTTTAGACATCTATCTCAAGGAATGTCAGGTTGCAAATCAAAATATAGTTTACAAACTGATGGGGATTAGTCTAGCGTACAGGTGGTGATTTTGAAATAGTGCTTGAAGCTTACCCATTAAAAGCATTTAACCTGTTTATTAAAGTTTGGGAATCTGATGGTGTAATCTGGAAGAAGACTAAAACCCCATCAGATTGATAACAGAAGATAACCCTCTTTGCTCTATATTCATTAAGCAGATCCAGTCTAAAAAGTAAAATTAAAGTATGATATTACCATGCAACCCATGAAAATGAACAGGGTGTTCATTTCAGGTGAACAAAGTAAATGCTCATTTACTTTGCAGTGCTTTATTTGTTTTCCTGGTACTGTGAAGCTCCAGAGAGCCAGGCAAAAGCAGGACGTGTGGATGAAGACCAAAAGTTCATGCTTTTTTTTGTGCAAAAGCACAGGTCTCAGTGAATGGTGACAGAAATCATCAGAGGATCAAGTCCTCAAGGATAAACAAGTTCCAGCACAGTTTACACCCACAAACAAGGCAGCAGTTTTAATTGCCCTTATGCAAGGATAGCTGAAGGGGGTGCAGCCCCACCAGAACACTACAAATATGTCTGTAACCTTTCTTTATTGCTGTGTTTCAACAGTGACATGCAGAGGCAGCAAAATAAACTGAAAGTTCAAGAGAACAACATGGTCAAGATAATACTAGCAAAGGTTTTTGTTGTGCTGCATGTGGTATTTTTCTTTTGTTTTCCTAGTGTGTAAATGCATCATATCTTTCTTGTGTGGCACACCTGCTGTGGCACACCTGCAGTATTGCTTTCAGTGAGAATTTTTTTGCTGTCTGTCCTCAAGTTTGCAGAGACAGGCATATGGTAACTTGTACTGGAAGCATACGAAAATATTGCAAAGTCCTCTTCAGTGTAATGGTCATTTCTCTTCTATTTTCCAGTGTAGCAAAAATGAAAAACAAACAAAACCCAAAGAAACAAAAACAAAACAAAAAAAACCCCCAAAAAAATAAAAAAATAAAAACAAACCAAAAAGCCCCCAACCAACCAACCAACAGAAAAAACACAACAAAAATCCCAGAAACTCAGTTTAGCAGATATTTTTGTGCCAATTAATAACCTATGTTTTACAAGTTTGTTGTTTAAACCTCTGTCACATTAATGCATGCTCACACACAAACTACTACAGATATTTTTTGTTAAGAAAAGGATGCTGAAAAATTTAATACTCATGACTGTTCTATGGCAGTACAGGGTAACAATACGGTATTTTTCATCAGAAGGAGTGCTGATTTGGAGGAAGCAGAGCTCTATATCTATGACCAGAACAGCATGCTTTTTCAAAACCTTATCATTTATCTTCTGCATCTGAAATATGAGCATGGAATTTATTTATGCGCTTTATAGTGGATAATTTTTGATATGATGGAATGAATGTTGAGCACCTTCCATTAGGCTTAAATCAACATGTATTTCTGAATACATGCTCTCTTTTTACAGTTATTTTCCCTCTTACATGAGTGTCTGTATGACAGGGCAGTCTGTAAAGGAGATTACGCACTGCTTTTTTTGAATCTGTTCAGACAAACAATTTTACAGAGCAGTGGCTATCATTTTGGCATTATTCATAAGCACTGAGTTAACTTGAAAGAAACAATAAAATTTAAAGAAAATAAATACGTGCAGTGAATTTGAAAGCTACTGCCCTTTGAAGGAAAAAAACCCTACTTAAATCTATTCATAAATGTACCCTGATTAAACTCATTTTTTTAAATTGTATTTCCACTAGATTTCTACTAATATGATCACAATAATATTTCATTTAAAGCTGTCAAAACAGGTTTTTTGTACTTTATCAGATTCCATTCCCTCAACTGAAGTAACAATATTAGAGAGAGCTGTGTATTATTTCCATTAGGCATTTGCACAGTGCCATCATCAAGGAGATGAAAATTGTTTCAGGGACTGCTGCTAGTAATGTATTAATTGACTCCCATGATGCAGGACATCACAGTTACTCATGATGTATGATTTTCAAATGAAAGCTATTCTATGTATAAGAATGACCTTGTTCAGTACATCGAACATATACTCATCTCTGTCTGCTGACATCAAAGTGAAATCTTGTTGGGCCTTAATGCTCTTTAGATAGTAATTTAAAGAGCAATCAGGCATGATCACATTAACCTGGCTTACTAAATTGGCTTATGGAGTTTATGCCGTGCACATATTCAAGCAAAAGCACTGTCACAATTTATTACAGACAAGGAAATTGATAAGGAGAAACGAAATGGTAAAAAAGGTGTAAGAGGAATCAGAACTGGTATCAGAATTCTGGATTTCTTTTCTTGCTCTGTTGAGCTGAGACTTTTGTCTCTCCCACTTATGTCTGTCTGGCGAAAAAAAGTGATGACTTTAAAAGCTTTGCATCCTGTATATTGCATAGCGTATGTGAGACACAAAGTAATTTTGACAGTTGCACATGAAAGTGTGAGAAGGAAATGGAACCATGGAAACACAAAACCCCCATGAGCAAGTCAGACTTGCATTTAATGTTTACTCCTGAAAGCTAACCCCTTTTTACAAGGTGTACAAAAGGCCCCTTTTTACAAGGTGTACAAAGACATGCAGCAGAGATGAACAGCTTGCAACAGAACGTTTATTATTGATCTAGTGGCTTCACTTTGTTTATTGATTTGCTTAGGTAGTTCAGAGCAGGTAAATTAGGAGCTTAGTAGTAGTAAGACCTCTTGCTTTTGGTCCTTACATTGATGAAAATTATGTGAGGTATTTGGAACTAGGAAAAAAAAAAAAGGAGGACTATGTTTTACTGATTGCGTGAGAGAGGAGAAAGAGTGAGCTCAGGACAAGGCGAGATCAAAATAAAAAGGAAGGATCAACTTCTTGAGATGTCACCTGCACTTTAGAGGATGTAAAAGGTTGAAGTTATTGTTCTGAACAGCTAAGGAGGTCACAGGCTGAAATATTTCAAACTCCAAAATTTAGCAGGCTGTATTATGCAAGGATTCAGTGATCACTGTAGAAGGTTCAGAGCCTGTGAAAATGGTCCTGTTAGAATGAATGACTGGGTCTCACAAGACCTCCAAACACACCTGAGTGTAGGGTGCTAATGGTGCTAGCGTATCTGAAATTTGTGTTGCTGACACAGATGGAGAAATACAAATGAGCTTGTAGAAATTACGCTGCTAAAGAAAACATCTTACACATATTGTAGTTTTATTTGGAATGCTTCTGTATAAATGTCTTCATCTGGGCACGAAGTTTATTTAAACAGAGAAATATGAGAAAAGATACTTTAAAAAATATTTAGAAATTCTTCAATGACTTGAGAAGAACAGACAAATCAAAGCATTGTCTCCTCCTTTAATCCAAGAAAATGTGAAGTTTTTTTTTTTTTAAATCTAAATATGGAGTTTGGCTGAGAATTTCTGATTCACCTGGCAGACATATTGTTGTTGATAGTCAGATCAGACATGGGCATGTATTCTCTATGTCAGCAATGCAAGCTGAATTTATAATTAGTGAAACATTAGACCATCAATTGAAATTCAGCTGGGATCACGAGATCTTCTTTCTGGAAAATCATCAGAATGCCAAGTAATAAATTAAATAGCATTTTTCAGACAGAAAAATGAAAGAAAGTATTAAATTCCTGAAGCCATTCCTGTATCTGGGTAGTAATGTATAAACCAAAAATAACAAGAAGGTTCATAAATGGAATAAAATTTATGATTACTGTGACATGCGAGGTGTGAAAAAAAGGACATACCATAATGCCTCAAATGAGCTGCAAAAGTATAAATTTTCAGCAGGAAAACAAAAAAAAAAAAAACCAGAAATATTAAGGAACTGCTAAGTGACATGAGAATAGATTAAAGCTCGGGATTTCATAGAAATGAAATCTATGCATCTCATAGATTTCATATCTATGAGATGGAAAACTTTTTTCACAATGTGGACTTTTTATTTCCTTAGCTCATTGTAGAGGGATGCAGATTTGGCGTTAAAACAGTAATTGGAAAAAAAAATTAAACTGCAAATTTCAGAAATGTAAATCATTTATAATTCTACTTCAATAGTTGTAAAAATATGGATATTTATATAATTTGGATAGTTATACAGTTTTCAATGAAAAGCAGAACTGTGGAGAGGGACCTGGGGATCCTTGTCAATGTCAAGTTGAACATGAGTCAGCAGTACCATGGTAGCCAAGAGGGCTGGGGGGCATCAGGCACAGCATCACCAGCCGGGCAAGGGAGGGGATTGTCCTGTCCTCTGAGCTGGGACGGCCTCACTTCGAGTGCTGGGGACAGTTTTGGGGGTCGCAATATAAGAAAGACATTAAACTATTAGGGAGTATCCAAAGAAAGGCCACGAGGATGGTGAAGGCCTTGAGCTGAAGCCATATGAGGAGCAGCTGAGAGCGGCTGAGAGCAGCTGAGAGCAGCTGCTCTTGCTGAAGCCATATGAGGAGCAGCTGACACTTGGTCTTTTCAGCCTGGACAAGACGAGACTGAGGGGAGATCCTATCACAGTTACAACTTCCTCATGAGGGGAGGAGGAGGGACAGGCACTGATCTCTTCTCTCTGGTGACCAGTGACAGGACCCAAGCAAATGCGCTGAGGTTGTGTCAGGAGAGTTTTAGGCTGTATATTAGAAAAGGGTTCTTCATCTAGAGGGTGTTTGGGCACTGAAACAGGCTGCTCAGGGTAGTGGTCACAGCATCAGCCTGACAAAGTTCAAGGAGCGTTTGGCCAATGCCCTCAGGCACATGGTGTGACCCTTGAAGCTGTTCTGTGCAGGCAAGGACTCAAAGTTCCTTGTGGGTCCCTTCTAACTCAGAATATGCGGTGATTCTGTGATTATTTTTTTTTTTCAATAAAATGCAAATCTTTGAAAACATAGCATGAAAAATCACCACTGAAATTCAAAACTGAAGTATGAGCATGAAGCAGAATGTAATAAAATTAAAATTTAATTCATTTTTTCAAAAAAATTATAAATATCCTGAAACAACAAACCCCCCCCAAAAACTAACAAACAAGACCCAAAAAGCCACAAACAAGCAAACAAACAAAAAACCCCCAAAATCTCCACAAAACAAACTCAAAACCCCACAGCTAGAATCAATCAATCAATCAATCATTATTAAAGAGTGCTTTATAAGAAAAAGAAAGAATAATTTCTTATCAGCTATCCAACACCAACAAATAGGAGAAGCTAACAAGTTAGAAGGTTATGTCATCTTCAGTCACTGCCTTTAATATCCTTGTATGCAAGTCATAAACAGAAATGATTTGGATTGGCGGTCTTGTCAAGTGCTGCCATGACTTAACATAGTTTGTGATTTTGGGGCCTGAAAATGTTCTAACAGCAGATGTCCTATAGTGAAAAGCCCCCTGCTCTTCTGGAGGTGATATATCAATCCACAATTTCTATTATATGACATAGAAAGCAGTGGACTTGGAGCAAGTATTGGTTTTATGGCAATGACCATTTCCCTCTCTCCCAGCCACGCTTCATGTCCCACAGCCTCTACATGTCCTGTCTCTCCCCTCCATCTAGAGACAACCATTCCCTAATCCTTCTTTCTGTCCCCCTGTATCTAATATCCACTCTGATGCAAAAAGTTACAATCACCTTACTTCTTGCATAGGATCTGTTATGTATCCTATTAAATTCTGAGGAATTAACCCAGTTTTAACAGCAGCTTTGAACTCCATAGCTCCTCTTTCAGTTTCAAATAGACCTTGGGTACCCAAAATCTTGCTTGTATTTTCTACATGAATTGGTGACATGAACTGTCTTTCATAAATGAGCCTGTATTACATAATTATTTCATAAACCGAATATATTACGTATTTTTCTAGCCAGGAAAAAAAATGCAGAAAACTCAACATGAAAAGTCAAAAAAGGTCAACAAAGAAAAGTGGAATGGGACAAGATTAAAATTGAGGACAATTTATAAAAATAACCAAATATTATTTAGATGCCCCAGTACTGGAAAATAATTTTGTAACAGGAACACTGTGGTATAGTTTTCTCCCTGTTGTCATTTGCTTATCATTTAGTCAATCTAAATGGAGATTACAAGGTTATTGGATTATTTGGGATTTTATAGAGGCTTTTGCAGACTCTTAGAAACAGATGATGCTGTTTCTAAGGGTGGAAGTTGACATAAATCGTAAAAACATTCTGGTGTAAAATTGGCTTTTTCCTTCCAGTATTTTTTTTAAAACTCTAAAATAACTCTAAGGTAATTTCCTTGTAGTTCACTGTGCAGTACCAGATGCATGTGTTCTATGACTGCTGCATGGCAGTGATACATGTGCCCTATAGGCAGGAGAGGGTGACTAAGGAGAAAGGTGATTTTAAATATTCTGAAAGAAACATGCCACTGCTGGGTGACATGTCCCCTCCCCCACCCAGCCCAGGGGCTCATCTCATAAAAGGTGAAAAAAGGAGGAGTAAAGCTGAAAGACATACTAATAAGAGAACACAATGTCCACTAGCATTGATACATACTAAAATTAAAGCTAATGTAATTTTAATTTTTAGTAACTTGCATAAATTTAATTTTCCTCTGAAGAAGGTTTTGTTTCATAAATACATAAATACAATGGATTTTGTCCAAATAGCTGTGTGCAGTAGTTATATTTACAATAAGAGAAAAAAATGCATGTAAAGAACAAAGCAAACTTGGAAAAAATCCTGTCTTCTAGCATCAGTTATAATTATAAAAATTATTACCTTGTGTGCATTATATTTATTTTAGTTGTCAGTCCCTGAACGTGTAAGTTGGAGTTGTTATTGATTGATACTGTTATGCCATTAAAAGCTTGTACTCCTGGCTAAAAAAATAGATTTCCAGTAACAGATGGATTAATCACTCCTATTGTTGTGAAAATGCTTAATTGACCCCTGAAAAAACATTACTATGTTTCATCCTGGACACTATGATTCAGTATCAGTAAGGATTTAGGCTGAGGCCTATGTTGTTTAATGTCATCATAAATTATCTTGGAAAGTGTGAGGGTATCCAGGGAAGTGTTTGCTTTTCAAATTAAGCTACTAGAGTTACTAAAGACAAAGGCTAAATGGAAAAAGAATGGGAAAAAACATTATGAAATGGGACTAAAATAAGACATGAAAGCCGATGTAAAGTTTTACATACTGTGGGAGGAGAGGAATAACTCCAATTTCATTAATAAATTGTTCTCTGTGGAAATGATAATCTCTCTCAAATGGGATCTTGTGTCATAATAGCTGTATGCACATTTGCTTAGTGTGTGGTGAGTACCAGAAAAAGCAAATGGGATGTTAGAAATTCTTAGCAGCATCTGAAGGAAATAGATGTCATTAATATAGCTTTGTATCTAAATTTCTGGTGATCCTGTATCTTCCACGCTGGAAATGATTTCTCTCTAGTCTCAGAGAGCATGTGTCCCAAAGAACTTGAAAAAGTTCAGGCAAGGACAAAAGGTTAATCAGGACCTTTGGACTGATTCGTCAGTGAGCAATAACTGAGTAAGATAGGTTTCCTTAGCCTGCAGAAGAAACAAAGAGAAGGAGATATGATAGGTCTCAAAAATGTCTAGAACATAGGGGTGAGACTAAAGGGGGGAGATTCCTGCCTTCACCAATGCAAGATGTGTGGGGCACACATGAGGTCAACAGGTTGCTCATTCAGAGCAAAGAAAAGGAAGTGAATCTTCATCAAATGAATTATTCCAAAATAGGTAGTTCCATGCCATAGGCTGCTGTGATAACAGAATTTTTCATGTTAATGATAAAAGAATGAAGAAATTAATAAAAATTCAATTTGCCAAAGGCTAATAACTGTAGTCACCACCAATAGCCACAAACTACTGGACACTTGGCAATTATGTGCTGAACTGTGACCGTCACCTTTGCCAGAGGCAGAGTTCAGGTTTGGAGGCCACGTGCACCCAGTGCAGCATACCATGCTTTGGGGTCCAAGGACAGTAACAGACATGCTCCTACACCCAGAATAAAATAATGATAAGTGTTTATATTAGTCATGTTTCCAAAAGTTACTTATTTAACTTTGATTCATGTGGTTTGGATAGTTTAATGAGCAAGGAATTTCATCAAGTAAGAAATCAGTTCTAAACAGAAAAAATACACTTTATTAAATAGCATGACTCCTAGTGAAAAATATATTATATGTCTTTATATGTAAAATTCAAACATCTGCAGTACTTCACATAGCAATTTACTGATTTTTTGTTGATTTGGATATATTAGTAATAACATTAGATTCAAAAAACATAAGGCAGTAGTGCATTATTACAATATTACAAATTATTACAAATGTAATGCCAAGAAAAATGTCCGGTTAGCAAGAGGCTTGGGATGTTGTTGCAAATCTTCATGTCTTTCAGTATCTCATACAGCCAGCCATTCCACAAAAACTGCTTCTTTACTTTTCTTAGTCCATGTCACTGACAGAGGATTGTCCTTAAAACATCCTTAAAAAGAGCTGAACCTCTTCAGGGCCCTTACAAGTCTCCCAGAGGATCTCTTCTATGTGAAGCTGAGCTAAGCACAAAACACATTTGCTATGCTGAGGATGCAGCCCACACACTCAGTTGGTGATTTGGTTTCTTCTCTGACTCTGAGAGGGAACTAGCTCAGCTTATGCTCAGGCCAGTTTGGGAATGTTAGGGGATTTGATCAGGTGCAGTGAAACCTCCCAGATAAGCTCATCATCCACATGCAGCATGAATGTGACAACCCATGAACCCCAGTAGTACCCACACTCAAACTCAAACATGCTTACGAAAACAGACAGATACAAAGCACAAATATTCCTGCATGTCTTCTTGCTGGGATATTTTTACCTTCTTATGCAAATCTTATGGCATTCTTATAAAAGGCAGTAGGTGATTTGAATTACACTTCACAATCTGCTCCATGAAAATAAGATGACCTCTTTAAGGGGATGAGAGTTGTGATCATGTCTTTTTATTCTGACTGCCTGATAAGCTGAAAATCAAGAAGTAAATGAAAAGATTTTTTTTTTTTATTACACCTTCTGCTTTACTTCTGTGGAAGAATTCCTTGTTCATCTTGCAGACTTAAAAACCTTCAGAGTTCTATATGTTTGCATAAAGTCTTCATATACAAAATCCCACAGGGATTTGAGGGAGAGTAAGTGTTTTATGTGCTGGTTGAATAAGAATTTAGGACTGTCAGGAATGTGTAGACCAGTCTTTTGGCTTTTATTTAATTTTTGAGTCTTCAAAAACCCTTTTTTGGGTGTTCAGTTCAAGTTGTCCTTTAAAGAAGCTTAAGGTGTGACAAGATGAGAGAATTTTCTGTTCCAATATCCTAGAGGATAATGTCAATAAATGAGTTTCAATCAGTAAATCCTTTTCCATGTCACTGTGGCAGTGGGTAAACCGTAGTCCCTGATGATTATTCTATGCCATTCAGCAGAGGTTGTTCTGTTTGATTTTTTTCTCATAGCACTGGTTTTCAGGAGTGGTGTCTCAGTAAGATGTTGATCACAGCTGATTCTGAATTTTTTATGTTTTCTTGTACCTTGGTGTCAGTGTAAAATTACTACTTTGAAGACAGTAGTTTTTTAGTGTTTCATAATGCAGGATCCAAAGATATTTTCCTGAGTGTGTCAAGTTGTAGATTTGGATTGTCAACAAGAGGTATTGTGTCAAAAACCATCAGCCTATAAATCTGATGTGAATTAAGGATTATAATAAAAGAGTGAGATAGGACAATTTAATTGGTGTGGCAATGTTGTTTTTTTCTTACTATGAGAATTGAAGCATAGACTGTAGAGGAGAAAGCTATGGAAAAAAGCCTCATTGACATTACTAGTGCAATATACATTTTCTAGAAACCAAGAGTACTTTTCAGCACTGTCATATAAGCCAGTTAATAGCTCTTGCTTGTCAAATCCAGCTGTATCAGCCTAACAGCAGGTAACTGCTTCTAGTTTAATTGATGCCAGTATTAGAGTCCAAGAAAATAATCAATGCATGTTTGCAGAATCAGGAGATTCCTGCACAAGCCAAATGAATTCTGGCAGACAGCATTTGTATAGATAAAGAATCATTATAAAGATGCCGAAAACTTGAAAAACTGACCAGTAAAACTGAAAATTTCTTTTCAGTAAAGGTATGTATCGTTGTGGTATTTTTAAAAAGTAAAATACTTACTTATTTTGAGTAATTTATATGCTAATATACTAATTCAATATTATCAGGAAGTTAAAAAGCAGTAACAGCTGTATGATTATATTAGAAACAAGAACTTGAGCTGCTTTTTTTGTATCGCAAAATAAAGAACAAAAAATAAGTCTTTTTTTCATTTAGATGCAAACAAGACTGGATTTGGTTCTTTTTTATGAACTATTTTATTTACTCTATTCACCATTTTGACATGTTCATTGCACTATCATATCTGAAAGCTATTGTAAGGCCTGGTTCTGAAATGCACTTGATCATTCCTTCTTCAGCAAGCTGAGTCTTCTGCCAGGTGAATCTGGCAGCAAATATAGCATAATTTTATTATTCAGGGTAGTAAAATTAGAAATACTAAAAATTAAAAAATAAATTAATGTCTAACATATTATTTTGTTTTGGAGCAACACTTTTTAAAAAGAAATTTTAATTTATCCTACAAAAATATTAATTGCTCTGTCCTCTTTACTTATTAACCTGTCTGTAAGGTAGAGTGATTGAAAGACATGATTTTATGGGCCTCATCACTTAGGCATCTGAACATTTCAGTCACTATCCTTGCAGTGGCTCTGTGAGGCAAGAAAGTAGCAGCTCTCTTCCCTAAGTAGGGAGTTGAAGCACAGGAAGACTGAATTATTTGCTTGAATAATTTATAAATGAAATTGAAACCTTAAAAACTAGAAAGTCCATCCTTCTGTTTTTTTTCTAATTCTTGTTAAATGTGGGGCTTTTAATATAAATAATGGTTTACAGTTTGCTATTGTCTGGATTGATAAGTAGGCAGCTGTGTCTCAGCTGAAGGACACAGTAACAGGGAGCTGGGCAGATCTGCCTACCTGGAAATTAAATAAAGGATTACTGATTAAATTTTCCTACATCCAGCACTGCAGTGCTCTTTAGATTAAATAGTTAGCTTCCAAGTCCATTCCTAGTCTTGACATTAATAATGTCAAATTTGTAACTGCAAGGTAGAAAGTAAGGTAAAGTAAGCTCAAGGGGAAGAGGGAAGGGGATTAAAGGTCAGTGCTGCCAAGTCCTCACGAGCCCACAGTATCCATGGATCATTGAAATAGATGACAAAATTATGAAAATACTGGCAAAACAGGCGGCCAAGAGTCTTGTGTTCGTAACAGTCTGTCTGCCTTGTGCTTTTTGGGTATTCACTTGTGTTCCTTGCAATAGGTTGTTAACATGTTTCTTTGGGGAGCCCAGCCCCAGAGACTGATTCTGAAGTTATGGCCTCCTCAGTGTATTAAATAATTCTGACAGCCTGCTCATTTTCTTTAATTATCTCCAAGTATTAGTAGTTAAAAACTTGTAAAAAGTAATGGTATAAGTAATTAGCCTATTGACATTACTTTTCCTACAGGCTATACAAGATAATATGTCCTGAATTTGATCACATTTTATGCATTGTACAGATAATTTTGTTTTATTGGTGAAAATATAAAACTGTATTTTTTGGAAGAAAAAGGGTGCATGAAATCCATTTTCCTAATATCTAGGACAGAAACCAAAGGTTCTTTTATTCTGTGTGTTTGTGGGGAGTCTACTGTCGTATTTGTTAGTGGTGTACAAGTCCATATGCTGAGTTAAACAAGTAGGCAGAAATTATTTGCTCCAGTAATTTATCTCCAGTGTTACTTTCCAGTAATGTAACTCAAATTGTGGGAAAAAAGTAAATTACAAAGATAAGCATGGGTAAATTTAATCAAGGACTTTTCAAAGCCATTGATATTCTTTCATGACACTGTCTAAAAAAACTCTGAAATTCATTCTTAGTCTTAATATTCATTAATGTTATACCCTAAAGAACAAGATGAGCCTAAAACAGTGCCTACAAAGTAAATAGAGACATTTTTCTAAATGTTGTCAATACCCCACACATTTTGATAGAATTTATTAGGAAAAACATTTTCAGAAATTGTTTTTCAGATTCAGGGATTTTAAAGTAAATTTTCATTTTATCCTGTTAAATTCCAGTTCACTTTACTTTATGCCACCACAAATTTCATAATCAGCTAATGAGAGCTCTATATCTTTATTTAAAGATACAATGCAGACATAAAGTTCACTTCCATTTTGGACTGTGTCCAAGAAATAAATGGGATCTTTCTTAAAAAAATTATTTTGATTCTTCCAAAATTAAAAAGTGATAGCTGGCAGATAGCTGGCAGATTTTCATGAGTGTTTTTATTCTGAATTAAAGGGCACTTTTGAGAGAAATCTGTTAGTCATTCAAACTTACTGTAGATTTGTTCACATCAGGAGAGGTCTTGGAGAGTACAAATATGATCACTTCTCAGTAAAAAAAGCTGAGAGGATGCACTACATGAATTGGCACTTAATCCACTGAACCAGATGAGATTTTGTTCACAACAGAAAACCCTGAGGTGCGTTTATTGCCTGCACATTCCTCTCCATCAGTTGCTTCATTCTACAGAACACTGTAACTGGTTCATGTTACCTGCTAACACAGGTACAGTTTGTGTCTAATAAAAAATAGATACAGAGACACTACCCAAGGCTAGGTGAGTCCTGGCATATTAAGTCTGCCATCTTTCCCTAAATTTTGGTTGAATATTCCAGTATTTTTAAGATGACCTACTGAGCAAAGGGGATGTATACTGCTAATGTACTAAGGCAGGGAAGAAAGAATGTGAAATAGTAGTATAAAGCATAAGTGTATAATCTCAATTTTGGAGTAACTTTTAGTGATATTTATACTTATGGTCCTTTCATTCTGGAATATGAAAAAAAAAACAAGTTTGTAGTGCATATCTTTCATGACTTACAATCCTTAAAAAATCTAGGTACCAAAAATAAATCTTTACATTGCCTGTGTAAAATGATATTGATTTAGAAGAAATTAACTTCCAAGTTTGGTGCTGCATGTCTGTGTGTCTATGTGTCTGTGTGTGATCTGCAAGTAAAAGTTACATTTGTCCAAGTTGTCCTTTTATGATTTGTTCTTATCTGTGTTGGAACATATTCACCCATTTCTTTTGACATTGCAAAAAAAAAAAACATATCAAGAGCAATAAAAATGATGAGATAGATCAAATTTATTAAAGTCACCAAAATATGTCAATTTGAATGAATTTTGACTTGGTCTTAAATGGTTGTTAAGACAAAGCATGAAACAGGCAATGGAAAGTTAGAAGAATTGTGTCAGAAAAATGAAAAATTATTTTTATCATATTTAGTTTATAATAGATGCTCTATTTAAACAGATCTTTTCACTGCAATAATGAAAGATAAAATGAAGAGTAGTTCAATTATTATTATTAAATTGAAAGAGAAATAGAATACTCCAACTAAAAACTGAATTTTTCAAGATAAAGATTTTTGTGTAAAAATGATACAAAGTGTTATGAAGAACAGAAGTAATTTTCTAAATACTTGTTTATGCTCTTATCATTATTTTTATTTCTCTGAAGGCTAGTAATTCTGAAAATGTGCTCTTGAAAATATTCATGGTAATAGTTTCTAACCTAGGAAAATTAATATTTTAAAACATTTTTATATATAAAAGATATGAGAAGGATATATACATAATTCAAAATCTGTGATAGAGAAATCTTGTATGTAGAACGCAGTCTAAAATGCCATCTGTTTTTTTCCTTTAAGGTACTCATAAAATGTGTATTTTTAAAATACTTGGCTATGTAAAATTCATTTGCCCTTTCTTTTGGAAACATTTAACTGTTTTGCAACATCCATTAGTAATGCATGCAATTTACACCTTTGATCACAGTCTTTTTTTTTTTTTTTCCTTCTTTTCTCTTCTTTTTTTTTTTTTTAATTTTTCTCTTCCATGTTAACCAGGAAAAGAACTACTCTAAAACAAGCATATGGACAATCTGTGGGTGCCTGTTTGTGTGCGTAAAACCTGCAGCCGGGGAAACTTCATTTAATTATTTACTTTTGAGCTGGTAAACGATCCAAATTTTGTTCTCATAGGTCCTCTGGTTTTGCAGTCTTGACCTTTGGTGGTTTTGACCTTAAACCTTTGTAAAACTGACCCAGGTTCATATGGAAGGAGAACAAGTTGCTTTAGTTGGTGTTCTCTGTAGAGCTGATGTTTCTCTATTCATTCTCTCTCTCTCACTAACTCAACTGGAGTTCCTAAGATCAATAATTTCTTAGGTGCTCCTAGCTGAAGTTCTATAAAATTAGACTATTCTTCTTCATTTCTCTGACTTTTGAGGTTTTATAGCTTGAATGAAAAGCAAACTTCACACTCATCTACAACTATTGTGCTGGAAGGCAGCTGAACGATTGAGTACTGCCATTAAAGTCAGTACGCTTTCTCTGAATTCTGTTTACAAATTGTACCATTGGGCTTCTTTGTACCATTCTATTTTTTTGTCTGTTTCCATTCCTCTAAGTAGGGTTGATAATGCTCTCTGATAATTGATGTAAAGTTATCATCTGTAGCTCTTACATGAACATGGCTTTGTAGAACCTGAACATCATTAACTTTTCTTTGTCAAGGACCGTAATACCGCTGGGACTCAGCGTGTCGCTACACAAATCCTATATACACCCTGCAGTGCTGATATGTGCTGCTAATTTGCTGTTGCCAGGACTAGTTTATTATTTTGCCAGTTCACAGGGAAAAGTGCTTTTCCATTCTTTTCACAGCTGGCAGTACTGCTCAGCCAGGCAATGTAGGAGTTCTTGTGGGCTAAGTAGAGAAAGATCTGGTATCTGCTGCCCTGGCATGGCATTGGCACACATACCTTTCCTGTGGGACAGAGGTAGGTGTAACAGCAGGATCAGCCTGCAAAATGTAGTCAGTAATGCTGGGAAAACCATGGTTTACTTGTCCTTTGGGAAGTCTTGCCCTTTTGGGAAGTCATTTGGAAGCACCTTAAAATCTTCCCTTAATGATTCTGGTGTGTTTATGTTGCTGTGCTGAGGGGACGATGTATGTTAGAAAGTTGCACTGCACTCAGGAGAAGAAATATCCTCCACCTGAGACCTGTAACCTCTCTTTTATAACCTCTTTATGGACGACCATGTATCTGTTCTTAGCTGTGCTTTGTACAGCCCAGCCTGCCTGAAGCACTTATTCATCTGCCTATCAAAGTCATGACATTCACAGATCACAGGCAAGTTGGAGAACTACTCTGTACATTTTTTTTTTTCTGTCTTCCAAAAATATTTCTTGTTGCTCCTTAAAATTTAAAACAGTGTCTGTTGAGGGCAAACTTGCTTAAATACTGACAAATTTTTTTGAGAGCAAGCTAATCAGCATCAAATCAGTTTTTATTTATGCACTGAACAGACATCTTCAGATGGTCCCATTCTTTTTTCTTCTAAACTGTAGCTTCAATTTCACATTCATCTCACACTTAAGAAAGAATTTGTATGTGTTTATCTCACAGGGACAAAATTTGAGTTCTTACAAGAAAAAAAAAAAATCCAAAGAATCCCATATTCCACAGTCAGCCATATGGTGCTGATAACAAAGGAGTCACACAAGACCCAGAATTGTTTATAGGGGTCCACAGTACTAACCCAGTCCACAAAACAGATGCTTCAGGAAGTCAGAAATGCTACACTGCTAGCAGTGGTAGAATGCAGATGTTATATCAAACTATGAAGAAAGTATCTAACTATTGCCCTGGGGACCAGTTGTTCCATTAATGGAAACACCACTACTTAGTAGTATTTTTTAAATCAAACTAATTTTAAGATTATTTTTATTTTGTGTGAGATTGGTATTAAAATGGCTTGTCAATCAAGCTAAGCCCAGTCTAACTAGGATATTTAGTTATTGATAAGCAAAGAAATCTTGATGTATTTATGAATTTTAAAATATTCATTGGTGTTTCTTGCTAAGTTTATGAAGTTTAAAAGAATATTTAGAGTAAATTTGGTATTCAATTGAATTCTTAGAGAAGAACATTATCCTGATATGTCTGTAAGTGTTCTGGGACATAGTTTATTCATGATTTTATAGCATGAAATTTTGTTGTGACAGGTATTTGGCATCCAACATCACCAATACATGTTTCCAGAAAGTGTATCATTAGGATGAAAAATATGTACATTTAAGGCACACATATAGTAAATCAAAAGCTTGGCCTTGCTTAATTTTTTTTTTCTGTCTTTGCTATATGATTTTTTCAACAAAAATTTTGCAGCACTCAAAACAAGGCCAGCTGTATGCCAACAACAGATGAATCTATTCTGAAAGCTTAAAAAGGCTCACTACAAGTGGATGCTGTATTCTTCTCATTCTGCTAAGCCAGACTCTCAAAAAATTTAAAGTAAAGGACATGGCTCTAAATTGGATCTCATAGCAGCTCAAGAAGGATGGCTATTTCCCTGTGCAGATGGAGAAGGTCAGGGTGGGAAGGTGGGAGGCTCTGTGCATAAAGCCTTTTTCTCTTCTTATTGAGTGAAATAAGACTTAACTACTTAAAGACCTGATTCCTTTAAAACAATTATCTCTGTGGGGCACGTGGCTGTTGTAAATAGACCTGTGCCCTGCTGTGGATATGGGCTTTGGCAGTTACATGCTATTCCCACTAGATAAATAAAGTGCAGTTTCACAGAGTTCAACCTTGAATGGCTTTTCAAGGATGGCTTGCAGACTCCCTTTTTTTAGGGGTTGTACCTGCTATGTTCCTACAGTCAGTCACACACTATGATCATAGTTTGGTAGTTAGAGCTTGCTTCTGAATGAGATAGGGAAATACAATTTGCCTCATTACTAGAGTGAATTACTGTCCAATTGCTGTAAGCACTACTTGCAAGAGAATATGCTCATGAGTTAGTTTTCACATTGAATCTATTCTGATTCATTAAATCAATACTGCAGAAGACAAATCATCATCAGATATCCTTGAAAGAAATGAGATTTTCTGACAAAAACCTTTGCAATGAAAATAAATATTTAATTATTCAATTTATAATAGAAATAAAAATGTTAGCTTTCAACAGATTTGGCAATTTTTATATCTAGAATATTTTTCCCTGAAGAAGTGGAAGCAACAGAAATAACTACTGTTTCCTCGTTTACTCATTTTTGGCAAATTCATTAGTAAATAACTGCAATTACCTGTTCATTCTATACATACATCTTTCAGGCATAATCAAAATTAATGTCACTAAGTTGTAAATTTTCTTAAAGTGCCTTATTCACTATAGAGATTTTCTATAATTCAGTAAGTAAAATATTTACAGTCTCTTTGAAGAGGTGCAAACACTTTCCAGAGTCCTGGCTTCTACATTTGGGAAATGTCATAAGATGATGAAATCTGTAAATACTTAAAGGCAGACAACAAAGGAAAGATGATGTTTGATGCTCAGAAGGTCTACAGCCAGTGAATATATTATTATTTAATAGAGAAGTCTGATCCTATGTTCAAAAATATTGCTATTCCAAAGCAATATTTTTAGGAAAATTTCTAAAATGGGTTCCCTTTTTTGAATATCACTTCCTTGATCATAATTAACAGCTGCTGCAAATGCAGGTGAATTTAGCTACCAATAGCTGCAATATTTGTCAGTGAAAGAAGCCTGACTTCTGCAAACATTTATGAATGGATAAAAGACCTGCCACATCACAACTAACTCCCACAACACTGAAAGGATTTCACAGTAATTTCTATCTAACAAAGGTTAAATTGAAAAAGCAGTTTTTGTTAAAGTTTATCCTACCCCTGAATCTTTAAACAATAAAATACTGTTATTTGAGGTATTTGAAGTTCCGGAAAATGAAAAAGGAGGACTGGGAGGGGTAGCGGGAGATATGGTGAATGATTTCCACACAAGAAAAAAACTTCTGGTTTTTTTTGAGATCTTTAGTATAGTAATACTTAAAGGTGAAAAGAAAATTTCCCTAAGTGCATGAACTTAAACAAAAGAAAATGTTTACTGTCAGTCTGCAGGAGAGAACCCTGCCAATACTCTGCAGGAGAGTTCTCTGCTAGTGCTTGCAAGGCCCTAATTATTACTGAATAAAATTGGAGACAATGGGAGTTTTGCCATTGGCTTTCTAAAGTCCAAGATTTAGGCTTTATGGACACAGTTACACTTCCCTGGAACCTGGAGAGATTTTGTCCTTGTTAATTGATTTTCCCAGGACTTCTAGAAGAATTATATACAAGATAGGAACAAATTAACATCTCTGTTGTGTCAATGAGCAGTTCTGTCAGAAAAGTAGAATACAAGCTCATCCAGAAACAGTTTTTCTACTTCACTTCCTGCTTCTTCCAAGTTCTCTGTAGGAATGACCTTCCCACCCTCTTGTCTCTGGGGTAAAATGACTCTCTTTTCTTCTCCACTCCCAATAGCAGCAGCAGACATGGCTGTTCTTCCATCTCATCAATAGAAAACATAAGTACAGCCACAGCTATAGAAAACAGATATCTTACATCAGCCGTACAGTAATTTTTGTTCCAAATTATAAAGCTTTCTAGTTTCTTTTATCTGTTGTATTGTACTCTCAATGGATTCTTAGGAATATTTGTCTTTATTCATGAAACACATGAGTAAATCTTGAAAGTGATTGCTATAGCTAGTTAATAACTGTATGCAAACTCAACATGTTTTTCAAAAAACTGAATTGGGAGAATCCAGCAGAGACAATCATATTCAGATTTATAATTAAACTGCTCCATTTGAGCAGAAATTATGTAACCTTGAGCTGTGAAAGATATTTTCCTTGTTAGTACATAGGTGTGACATTTTTATTAAAAAGAAGGCATACCAATATTCTTACACATTGTAGCTTAACAATATGTGAAATATTAATGTATCCATACCTTAGAATATATACAGGATTTCTGGGATTTGATTCAGTTCTGTACAGTTTCATATAAATGCTGCTTGTTTTAAGTAATCCAAGCCAAAAGAGCAAACTCTATCTGATGCTTTACCTGTGTCTTAAGAACCTACTTTTCTTTCATGCAAATGTTGATTAGTTCAAAGACTCCACTAAAATAGAATGTTTACCTATTTTTGCAAAAACTCAAACCTTAAAAATAAAACCCAAAAACCCTGTGTCACAAGCTAGCAAAAATTACAAACTATGCAGCATGTCACTTCTCTGTACTGCTTCAGCAAAATGAAAGAAGTACATACAGCACAACCCTTTCCTATGCTACTTCTGTAACCTGAAGAAAATCAACAGTGCTGTGTAATAATACAGCCTTTAAAAATATTATTCTGAGGAAATCTTGCAGCCAGAATATTATTCATGGGGTGTGCTTTCTTGGAATTGATGCACAGGACACAGAAGAGCTCTTTCAGTTTCCTTGCTGTACTTTGTATTCCTTGCACATTAAACTTATTTGTTCATGCTTGCTGGAATATTTTGCAATTTTTTGGTGTACCTTGTAGTCTGAATGTCTGCCTGACTTTTTTGGGGCCAACTTAAGACAAAGAAAATAAAAATTCAAAATTTATCATATTTCACTCATAAAATGCTGTGCCTGGAAATGTCTTAAAATTATCCCTCTAATATATGAGTTAACATTTATTTTTTCTACCTCTATGATGGAACAAAGATTTTTTTTCCTGTTTATGTAAGAGAACTGGTCAAACAGTTTATGATAGTATGCCTTGTCACAGTGATAGACAGGCTGAGGTAAAATCTTTCTACTCTGTCATTCCCTACCTGTTCTAGTATATCATTATCAAACAAAAAGAGACACCTTAGCTGACAGATCTTTACAGCAAGTGTGATTTATGGAACAAGTTTTTTGTATGTAACTTAACATTAAATTTAAATACATGAGGAAGGGAGTTTTTGACATTCATTTGCTAGGTGGTCAATAAAGAAAAATATTGGAAAAAAACCAAAGAAAAATGAATTAAGGGAAGAATAAAAATGAAGAAAGCTTCATCAGCACCAGCAGAATTTAGTAGACCTTTACTCTAAACCCTTCCAAGTTCCAGCTAGAGTTTAAAGGCATGCTGATATAAATCAGAAAATAGCAGAAGATGTATTTGTTAAATAAGGTTCCAATCAGTATAAAATTAAACATAAGCTTTTATAATCAGTTTATAATATTTTACCTTTACAATTGCAATGGATTTAAACTATTTCTCATTCAACACACATTTCTAGGCATGTGTTTGCTACAGTTCTAGACTTTCTTTTTATGTTCTAACTTCAAGAACCTGTCACTTTTTGTTTATGACAGAGTGCCTTTTTGAAGTACTTAAAAGTTGTGTATTTATTTGAAATACTTAAAAGTTGTGTATTTATCAGTATTGTTGATATTATTATTTCTATTATTATCTTGGGCACAGAAAAAATTCAGCTTATTTAGACTAATGGGTAAGGTAATGAGAGTGTGTATAACAACGTGTCCTTTCATGCCTCTGTGTGTGATAAAATTGTGCCTTCCTGAAGTAGAGTAAACCTAGTTTAGGGAGCCTAATTAGGATACACTTGTAGGAATGATACTGAACCCTTGGCTTTACAGAGAAGCTATGTCTGGATATTTTGCACAGCTGATTCAG
Organism: Motacilla alba alba; assembly: GCF_015832195.1. NCBI lineage: Eukaryota > Metazoa > Chordata > Aves > Passeriformes > Motacillidae > Motacilla > Motacilla alba. The sequence goes on from NC_052017.1 coordinate 75,210,395, forward strand.
TAAGCCAGTCAGGCTTGGGATTCACTTTGTGTGCGGTCACATGCACCATTTATGTGACTATGGAGGTCAGCTAACCCCTAACTGGGGTTTTTTGTGTTAGGGACTGATGAACAGTAGGAGATAACTACTTTGTGACTACTTTGCCTTTAGATATTTATGACTGCATAGCTGGAGATGTATTTCTTCTCCTAGCTGCAGCTGTGGTATGGAAATATATGCTGCCTCACAGCTACCATCCCTCATACAAGTTGCTCCCTTCTCAGAAGAGCAACTCCAGCAGGAAATTTGAGTTTTCCATAATTAATTTGAAAGAACCAGGCTTACAAAAGTCATCTATTCAATTCCTCTAACTAGATGGGACAGTCTGATATAAAGAACTCTACAGGAATTCAATTAGCTCCAGATGTTTAGGGTGAAGAAGTGAATGCCACCAAGAAAAAGAGTGGGAAGCTGCTCAGAGTCAAGATCTCTTCCAGCAGCATGGCAGTTGTCAACAGGCAGATGTCTTTTTGTCTGTCACTTCAGAAATTGAATGGCACACCCCACACTTTCTTCCCTATCACACAAGATATTCCTACTAGCATTGGTAGGGCAACTGCTGTGAGAGAAAAAAATCTCATGCAAGGGACTTGCTGTAGCTATAGCTTCCATCATAAATTAAATCTCAAATAAAAATCAAGTCGATAATGTCATAACTATTAGGTGAGATTAGGAATAAAGCGTGTGTCCTCTGATGATTATGGTATTTATTACGTGTAGAAAAGTCCAAGTAACTAACCAGGATTTTATACCTTGCAGGTTAAGAGATCTATAGACTATAATTCTGCAGAAACTGGTTCACATTCACACACCCTAGAAAGAAAACATATTTTGTCATTTCAGGAGCATAAACACCTCATTCTAAACTGAAAATTTGTAACCTTGCCAACAGCTTCATTTCAGTGACACTCTGCAGTATAAAGTTCCTGTTTGTTCTCAGATTTCTGAACAGTGGTTATCTGGTGATCTGTAGAGAGACTAACTTCATAAATAGAAGTAGACAGTATTTAGAAATTATAAACTTTCCTTGAACAGGTGTCTTAGAAATTTTGGTTTAGATTTTGAAAAAATCACATAAAGACTTAATTCTCTAGTGTCTATTTTTATTGTATTTATTCATACAGATATTTAATATTTTCACGCACCGATCTTTTATATGTGTTGTAGAAGAGATACAGCAGGCAACACCATGCAAAATAATGTATTACTGTCAGTATATATTATCTAGAGAGATGCAGCTCTTTTTGATATTCTGATAGTGATTCCTCTTTCAAAAAAGAAATACTGCAATCACTACCTCAAAAATCACTACCCCTTCATACTGACAATTTTAATTGATTACAGCAATGACATTGAACATTTTGCTGATCTTTCACAATTAAATAGCAAGAGTTAGAATTTGATTGTCATGCTGTTTTTTCTTAATTTAGTTTTCATAATCAGTGAATAAGTGTTGTCTTGAAGAGGAATACAAATATCTCCTGCCTAAAGCTGGGATGATTTTTTTCCCCAGAGCCCTGTTTGTGGCAAATTCCCTTCCTGCATTTCTGAGTTTTGGACATCAACATTATCCTGTAACTTAACCACAGGGACTCCAGCCAGGCATGGGTACAGAGGGAGTAGCAGTGCTTTCACAGGTGTAGATCAAACCAGGTCTACGGGTGCCAACTCAAATGCATTCATTAGTAACAGGTGATGTCTTCCACAGCCTCCTTCAACCCAGAAAATTATTTACCACAGATTTTGGGTGCACAGTAGTGAAAAGAAATTCTTCATCCATGTATGAGGATACATGACACAACTTCACTTTTCCCATGTGATGCATTAGGGGTTTTGGACTGTGAGGGTTGCACTTTCAATCCCCTCCTCAGTTCCTGTTAAATAATTTTAAAAATTCTAAAATTATAAAAATTTAATAATATGGTAAAACCCTTTTCCACTGAGCTGTCATCAGCAGCTGCACACTACATTGTAACTCATAATCCTTCGGAAGGGTATATAAAATTGAGCTGGATAAAGAAGAAATTAGAAGTTGAAAAATTTCCTCAGATTTTGTCTCCTGTTGCTGTCTAATGGTCAATACTGGAATTTGTTGTTGAAACCTGTGATTACGCTGTTACTTGACAACGACTATACTCAGAGACCTCAACAGATTGATGTCCGCATCAGCTGTCACCATTCTGCAGAACATTTTTCTCAAATGTCATTCAACATAACTGAACTGAAATTGATCAACATGTGTACACAGAGCACCCTGTAACATGGCATTATATGAGACCAATAAGAATAATTTAATTTTTAAAATTACTTTTTATGTTGATTCTTGCATTAAAGTTGAAGAGGGCAGAGCAGAACACGTATTTCTATATGTATCAGTTCCAGATGAAATGGTGATGCAGAAATAATCATCAGAAATCTATGCAAATTGTAACTTACATGTATAATTGCTTGTATATTTAAGTGATATTAAGACATTATTGAGACATTTTTATTCTTTCAATGTTTTACTAGTGCATAACATTTTTCATTGGCCAATATTTTTTACACATATGGCATTCCATAAAATGAATATTGGGACTTTTTTCACTGTGATTATAGAAGTGTTGCTATTAAAGTCCACATAATGCAACAAAAATATTAATGTAGAGAAGAATTATAAAAATAACAATCCCTAGCTCCTCAAGGGTATGATTTTGGTAGAGATGAAGATTCATCTGAACTGAGAAGGTCAGGTACTGTTTTTATTCCTTTCTAATGACTCATTTGCTATCATCTTACTACCTGACAACCACATTCATTATTGAAAAAGTCTGTTCTGACTTAGTGTGCTTAGACTAATTCCCCATGGCAGGAGGAGATAATGTTTTATTTAATTGGATAATAAGTGTTTTAATTTTAATAAAGCCTTATTTGCAAAACAAGAATGACTAAAAAAGAGTATAAATTCTTTTTACTTAATTATTTTTGAATGAGGTTGTATTCTAATCTAATTTGAACAGGAAGATATTTCAAAATGCAGAACCATATTGTTTATTACTTTTTTTTCAAAAAGTAGTCAGAAGGATGTCAATTCTTGGAAGCAGATATTTTATGAAGCATAAAAAAAAGAAGACATAGAAATACAACACAAAGAAAATTAATCATGATGATGATAATATATGCACAGCTTCTTAATTCAAATAATATTTTTAAAATTTTTGAATATATATGTGTAGACACACATGCATCCTTTAACTGACATTTTAAATTATTGTTTGAAATTCTCATAGTACTAAGAAAGTTGCCTCACAGATAGAAGTCTCTTATAAAAGGCCTGTACAAAGCTAGTAAAAAGACACCTTTTCCTAGTACAAATAATTTTCAGCTTTGAAAATTGTTCTTTTCCAAATGTCCTTTAAAAAAATTATTCTTTTCTCCTTTTGTTTACCTTTCTTTTACCTCATGATTTGACAGTTGGACTCAGCTATCTTAAAGGTCTTTTTTATCCTCCAGGATTCTCTGATTCTGTGATTTTAGTTGCTCCTTGTTTCCATACACCTGTTGTCATTCATCTGACCCATTTTTAGTAGTGTCTTAACTCGTCTCAACACAACCTTTAGTCTACATGACTAATGCATATTAACTTATTATTCAGAAGATGCCCTAGGTAATCCAAACTTTTAGGATCAGGAAACATTTGCACTGATTGTGTTGTGAGCAGATTTGACCTTGTCCCTAAATATCCTCTGCAGTGGTGAGTGTGTGTGCAATGGAGAGGGAAAGACAGAAAAGCTATTTTATTGGATTTGATCGGCAACAATTACACTGTTTTGTTTGTTTGGTTTTTTTTATTTATCCATGTCCTGAATTAAAATCTCTGGCACTTCCATACCCCTTTGAATCTTAGGAAAATTTTCAAGGTTTATGTATTTTTAGACAGAAGGAATAAGTACATTTGTGTGAAAGCAGTACATTAGATTCTAATTATCAGTTTTTAAAGAAAGCTATGCAATCTGTGTAGACTGTTGAGCTCTTGCCAAGAGAAAATATGTGTAGAATAATTATATTTTAAAAGGGCAGCCTTCCAAATAGAAAGTCTCCAGACTCATTTACACCCTCCTCTCTTGTAGTGGGTATCCTTGTTCCAGCACACAGTTTTGGAGTAGAGATCTGCCAAAATACGTCTGCTTGGGTCTATGTTAACTGCACAAAAATGGCCTTTTTTACCTTTCATCTGTTCAAGCCACCATTCTGTATTTTCAGTCTTAGGTAATGTTGGAGCTGAATAGATGTTCTGGTTTCTTAAATAGTTTTCATTGCACATTTTATCCGAGATAGTACAGGGGCTGGTGGCTACAGAATGAATGGTGGTACCTGGGAGTAGATGCAGGAAGAGAAAATAAAGGAGTAAAGTCCTAGAATAGATTGCATAAAGAAAAATGACATAAAGATGTGGGATGTATAACTAATACTGTTGTGCAGGCAAGGAACAGTTAATAGCCTGAAACACTTAAATTTTTTTAAGTCCAGATATGCACTGCAATGTAGCATTTAAACTGGTTTACTAGCAAGAAATAAATGGGATAGTGATTTTTAAATTTTTTTTCCGGCCTGTGAAATTGGCATTGGAATAAGACCTAGAATCTCAGAGTGTATCATAGGGTAAAGGGTAAATATATCAGTTTAGGGGTTTTAAGCATTCCTTGGCATTTGAGAAATGCGTAAAGGGAAGTTGTCAACTCATACAATTATTTTCAATGTCTGTATTGCTGTGAAATTAAGATCACAGCAATCCTGGCAGATGTCATAGCCTTGTTCTGGCATGATTTGTGGGGGTATAGTGATTGTTTCATTTTAAAGTAAACTATTTTGTAATTTTTAAGCTTCTTTTGCTTCCATTTTCTTTACCTATGTATGCAAATTTACATATTTGACTTTCAAAATTATTGTATTTATAGAAATCATAGAAGTATTTAAGGAAAGAGAAGGTGAACAGGTGAGGATCAGATGAATTGGACGCTAAAGAGAAAATCAGCACCACAGGATATTGAGGAACAAATACATCTGATCCATACTCCTGCAATGCTCAATTTACCTAGGAGTATAGACCCATTCTTGAAATACATTACCTAATGCATTTACTGGTCTTTCATGTGGTTTGAAATTATTTGTGCAGATGTATGAATTCTTGAAGTGACACAGAGCTGATAACACTGAGTTATTGAAGCAGTAAGATCTTAATTTATTGCTAAAATACAAACAATCATGCTTCTTGCTAGAAACTGTCAGAAGAACTGAGTAAATAATTTCTCCCAGATGTGCTAGTAGAGAATTGTTACCAACTTTTCATCCTCTTTGAAGCAAACTAGCATTCAGCTTATTACAGGCTGAAGCAGATTGCTAGATCACATGGATTTGTAGACTGACTCAGTCTGGCATCTGGTACTGGATATGATTCAAAAACACTGTCATAATTTCTGCATAGATTTATGCAATGTATCTTACAATAGTCTCCATCTTATTATTCATATTTTTTTTAATCAGTCATTTCCTTTGCCAAATGTGTTATTGTTTGTACACATTAGCAAGAATTATGGAATGATATGTCTTTTTCTGCTGTCATGGAAAAATATTCATGATTTTCTGCACTAAGAGAGTTTTGCCGCAAGAAATTATTAGTTTTACACTTGGGGTAGATTTGCCCAAAGATCTGACACTAAACTGTGTGTAGAATACAAGTGTATATTTCAACAAGGATAGAAATGAATCCCTTACATTTCCAAGCCTCTGCTGCATTTTTAATATTCAGTATTTATAGGGAAAGCATAAAATTAAGACAACCTGTGTGAATACAATCATTTGTACAACTTTGTTGCAGTAAATTCAGGTGATTCTGGAATGTAAACACCTTGTGGGGAGGGAAGCAGGTAGTATCTGAGCACTTGTTCTCTTGCCCTTTAATTTTACTGCAATAATGGAAGACCAAGAATTAGAAAATAAGTGCAAGCAAGAAGGTGAAATGGGATGCAAACCCAAAGTTGCTGTGGACACAGTGTCAGAAAAACTAGTCTCTCACAAATCTTCTGTTTTTCAGCACAAAAAAAATAAATGTCTTTTCTTCCAGTGCAATACAGCTTGTAGCACATAAATCAAGACACAGTAGCAAGCACTTATTCTTTAGCCTAAACTGCTTTCTGGAAAATTTCAGGCATTGAAAGTCAGGATTATTTGCTAGTGTTGTGTAAGTACAGCTAATGCTAGCTTCTTGCTCTTCATCCTTGCATCTGAATCTAAGTTTTGCATTCCCTTTATTGTTGGAAAATTTAGTTAATTTTAAATTAATCAATCAGCTGTTCCCCTGCCATAATTTGAAACTGTGTAATGTTGAATTGACCCACAAATTGCATAGCTTGATGGGGGTTACAAAATAAGCATGCATTTGCACATTGGCATGCAATGTCATCTAGGAAGCTTATGTCAAAATCAGCAGATTTGGTGAATAAATACACTGTGACACATCCCAGCTAATGCAGAACATTGCAGCTCTGCTTGAATAGGTGGAACAGTTCACTAGATGAGTGATACTTGTGAAGCCCAGTGAATACATCTGCAACTGTAGAATTGCTATTCCTACCAGTTGTAAACCTTTTTTCTCCAATAGATTTGGGAAAAAACAAAAACAAAAACAAAAACAAAAACAAAAACAAAAAAAAAACACGAAAAAACAAAAAACCTATGTTTAGTCTAGTATTTGTATTTCAGTCTTCCTTTGTCTTGGGAGACCTTGCTATTCCTGCTTTTTCTCGAGCTAGGAAAAGCAACTATAATTGATTCTCTCTAGTATAATCCAAGGGCTCAGATAAGACATGCAATACAGCCTGATTTGTTACTAGTTGAACACAAAACCTACAGCTGGCAATCAGAAACACACTCAACCATCTCAGCTTTAGTGCCAAATCCAATGACAGGAGATGGGAGTAATCTTGTCATGCTTCCCTGTTTACAAATTCCTGTCTCATAATTGCATTATTTTACTCTGTGATATTATAATTTTCAGGAGTATGCATCAAGGCACTCTTCACAATGTAGCCCATACAAATTTTATTTAATATAGGGATACTACTAAAACAGTTGTCTGGTTCCCTTTAAAAAGTTTTAAGATTTTTTTTCTTCAAGCTATCTAATCATCATTTTGATTCTTTTTTTCTCTTGATGTGTGTCTGTAAGCCTCTAAATGATAATGGAAGGAAAATACCAAGTTTTTACTGAGCAGAGTGTAATGAAACAGCAGGAAGTTTTGAGCCATTTAAATTAAAATAAGGAGGAAGAAATTGGCATTAATTATCTCAGACTACCTTATCTTTTCATTTTGCAAGCAAGGAAATATTTAACACCTTGGAAGCAAAATACATTAGTTTGGACTGGGGAGATAATTTAAAATCATATGTGGGGGGCAGCTAGATGAAAAATCAGAAATTAGGATGTTCACTGAGCAAGAATGGTGAGATGAAAAAGTAGACAAAGAAAAGACTAAGCTCATGTTCGCTCTGTGCTACAAACCACGACCTCTTCCACAGTCACAAGGACCTATTTTCAATTTCAAGTCAATAGCTATAAATGTTAGTAATTGCCTTTAACTCCTTTTCTGTATCTTGGCTTCTTGCCCCATTACCAAAACCATTTAGTTTCTCAGTAATTCATTTTCTACATAATCTCCTTTCATATCCCATGTTTCCTCTATTGTGTTTCACCTTGGGCAGTATATCATGTAAATAAAGTCTATATCCATAACCACTTTACAATTCAGCTTAAGAGAATTCACTCTTGAAAACTCCATTCTGACCAGTGGCCATTATAGAAGATGTTTTTAGTCCTCATTAGATGGGAAAAGTGGATGAATATTTTAAAAACTGTTTCAGCATCAGTGATGTAACCTTGTGTATCTTTTCAAAGCTTTTAGATATATTTAAATTATGAGTATGGAGCAGGTAAAGGCATTTGAGAAAGAAGTTAATAATACTGTAGTTGGATTTAAAATCCTGTATTTAAAATAATGTTTAAGACCACTTTATTGTAGGATAGACACTGATTAAAGGGACAAAAACATCCAAGAAGTTAAATTCAAGTTGGGTTTTTTTAAATTTTTTTTTTAAATTATAACTTGAGATTCATCAGAGTAATAGCCAGTAAAAAAAGTATATTGGTATTTAAGGCAAAAAAATATTGAGTTCTGTACTCTTTCAAAATGAGCAAGAAATTCCTAGATTCACAGTCTACAGTATGATTATCTCAGAAAAGACAAGAGTAAGGGATCAAGTATTTGTGTAAAAGGCAGTATTTTTAGTTCTGTTTAGCATTTACTGTAATCATGAAGTGTATTTTTTTTTAACCAAGTCTGAGTTTCAGATGCCATCAAGCTCTTGCTCTTTAAATAATTAGATATTTCCCTTTTTCTTCTCTGAAAGCCAAATGCCTGTGAAAGCTTTTGACACTCTCATGTCATCTCACATTTGTTTGATGTGGCCATGGGTGATTTTACATACTTGGTCTTAAATTTCAGTTTATAACAAATGTGAAGCCCTGCTTCATTGCAGTTTTAGTTACTGAACTGCAGCAAGTCTGTGCTGTATACTAGATAGGAGTAAAAGTCTTGCATATCATATTACCCACATTTTTCCATGCACTAAGAGGCAGTTAAGGACTTAAAAAAATTGGTTCCTCAAAATCTTTTATTGCATTAAAAAAAATGCTAAATGCTGTCTAGCCTAGGAAAGGCCATTAATGTTTTTGTCCTCTCTTTTGTTCTTATTTTTCTTCTCCAGCTTCATTCTGACTTGGACAAGGGAGTTGGCACTGTTAAATATACACTTTCAGGAGATGGTGCCGGCACAGTTTTTACCATTGATGAGACCACAGGTGATATTCATGCCATAAGGAGCCTAGATCGAGAAGAAAAACCTTTCTACACACTCCGAGCTCAGGCTGTGGATGTTGACACCAAGAAACCACTAGAGCCTGAATCAGAGTTCATCATCAAAGTTCAGGACATTAATGATAATGAGCCAAAGTTTCTGGATGGGCCTTATGTTGCCAGTGTCCCAGAAATGTCTCCAGTGGGTGAGTAACAAGCTGTAAATGCTTGATAACTAATTGCATATTACTTAATTGTCTCAATGTACTTTGCTTTCTGAAAGAGGGATGAAATGAAAAAAAAAATTCTAAAATTTATTATTAGAAATGTTTCTAATATTCTGTGCCTAGACGTACACAGATTACAGTTTTGTTTTAGCTTTTTTTGCTTATTTAGAAACATATTCTCCTGCAATATGGGTGCCTTTGATGTTAAGTTTCTGAAGGTAGGATGAGTTAAAAAAAAGAAAAAGATATTCAAGGAAGGTATGCTAAGGTCCAGGCGTTCTCTAACCCCAAACTTGTTATGTCACATGATGTGGTGCATTCCCCTCTCTTCCTAGTTTACATTTGCTGCTTGCTGGAAAAAATTAGATTGCCTGTTTGCTGTAAATCATCTTGTCATTGAAATGGTTTTGTCATTGTGTCTCTTAAATTCCTACAGCACTTGCATGATTTCCTAATTATCCTAATTATGCATTAGGGGGCAATTCTTTATAGTCCTGTTATACTCTGCATGCTCAGAGTAACTATTGCCCTTGCCTTGGTCACAATGCAAGAATGAGAGTCTGCAAGAGTGGCTCAAGTTGTCAAAAGCCTAATGTCCAAAAAATTCCTTAGAAAAGAAGATTGCCTGGGAACATGGTAAGTTTTCAAAAACGTAGTGTACAGAGGACAAAGTAATTTTCTTTTCAGAGAAGGGTGGACTGAGGTACTGGAATAGGTTTTTGCTTGAAGAATTTTCACAACACGATAGATATTTGCCAGGAAAGACATAAAGAGCATCGATCCTGCTTTGGAGCAGGAGAATAGGCTAAATGGGCCTTTTGGTCTCTTCCTGATGTCTGATTCTGCAGTGGTCCTGAGCAGTGTGTTTGCAAAATAAGCATAGTTCTTGTGTCCTGCTGCCAGATGGCATTTTGCTTAGACCGACCATTCCCTGCAGGCACCAGAAATTAATTTGTTCTGGGCTGGGAGTCATTTAACTTCCCAGTGCTAGTTCCAGCTTATTGCCCTTCTCTCCTAAACTGCATTTTCCCAGTACTTCACAAGCCTGTACCAGCCATTTAATACTCCCACTAGTTAAGAGTTTTGGAAGTTTTTTGACTTTGAAGTGGCAGAGGGATATTGCTCCCCTTCAGCTATGCAACTCAAATGTTGATACTTTTAAAGTCAATCTAGGAGGTGGCTACCTATCTACACAAGAATTGTGCACTACATAGAATTAATGAGAATTAATTAAATTTTGTCATAAGGAGCCGTAGAATGCTATAGAATGTGATAAAATGTGATGTAAATAGACATGGAGAGATGATCATGTAATTCTTATAGAAGTGTTGAGAAGCATTCAGTATAGTCACCTACAGGAATTGGTCTGTGGATTCACAATATGCGTGCACTATTTTTTCCCCTAATGAGATGCATAATAATATTACTTACAGTTGTGTCATGTATAGATGAAAAACATTTGTTACATTTTGACACCTGTGTCTGTGGCAAATTCAGAATAAAATTTCTCACCAGCGAATGTATGGTTGGTAGTGAAATTGTGTTTAAAAACCTTATCAGAAAGAAAAAATGAAAATCAGTGATGGTGTTAGTACAGCAGAACACAGTGCCTACATTCATTCCCTTACTCTGTTGTTCTAGCCTATCTTTCTTTGTTATTTTCCTAAATGTGTGTGTGAAGCAGAAGATTAAATGCTAACAGAGCTTTTACTTCACATGAAATGCTCTTCAAGGTGTGCCATATATTGGCAGCTTTTACATGGATGAGGAGTTGTATGACTAAATGAGATACAACTGAGCATGCTGTGACATGCATACAGAATTTTAAAAGAAATGCTGTTCAATTTATTCTCCTTTAGAACAACAGAAGTAGATGCCATGGCAAAAATAGATCTTCTTACTCTTCTCTTTATTCAGTCACGTTCACTATCTCTATTCCTCTATAAAAAAAAAGGATGAAAATTGATCAGAAAAAGCAAGGCAAGGGAAGAGCTCCCTAAATGGAAGTCTAAACTTCAATTAGTTGCTACTAAAGCAGATAAGAATTTTTGCTGTTGGGTTGTCTTGCAGCAAAAATATCCAGAAATGCCTTGTCCTCTCTAGTGTGCCAGGAGATCGTGCCTTCTCTGATGTAGGTCTTGCTATTCTCTTGTTCTCTTTATCTGTTTTTCCTTCCTTATGCAAGCACTGATTTCTCAGAGGAACTAAAACTACTCCTTTCTATCATCAGTACCATTTAGTTGCACCTTTAGAGATGCTTAGACCTACCAGTGCCTGAGGCTGACATTGAAAATCACTTTGATTTTTCAGCTGGTGCAGCATATGGTTGTCTTGGCTTAGGAAAAAACCCAGATAAACTCTTCCTCTCTTTTTTTTTTTAACATTTTCATTTTCTAGTTGCTACGTCTTAAATAGCAAATGTTCCAAATTTCACTTACTATAGTTTTATACAGTATTGATTATAAGCTGCACTCACACACATATTTCTTGGGAAATTGTGGGAAATTCACTGAAACACTACATTTTTGACCCTTACTAGTCTCTTATGTGAGCCTGGCAAGCTTTTGTGACTAGTGACTTGCAGTCTTTAATTGTTTCACATTTGCATGCAAAGTTTTACCCAGTTTGGTACTTTAACCCAAGGGTTTTGGTAATCTTATTAGTAATGGTACTTCCTAGAAATTGTCATGGCTACATGGTTCTCAGTTTTATAATGTCTCTAGACTTCCTAATAATTGCTATTGCTGAATCTGGGATGGCTGAAATAATGCCAGAGCATTCACCTCTGGAATCAGGGTTGCAGTTACAGTGTTATAATAAAATTGTACATCAGCTGGACCTTTGTAATTTTTTTACGGGAAATAGTGCAAAAAAAATGAAAATATGTGGCATTCTTAAGTTCTGATTTTCTGCACAGAGGTATTTCTTAGATATACCTGTCATAGCCTTGTTTTTCACAGTAGATTTTCTTAGAACTTTTGATACGTTCCATGCATGTTGGAGGTGGAAGTTTACTTTTTCACTTCAAATTTACATTGAGAGCAGATTGAATTTTCTTCTACAGTTTCTGTACTCTAGTGTTGGTTTGTTTGTCCTTTTAATCAATATCACTCATTAAAAGAGATAATGATACTGAATATCTTTAGTTTTTTTCTGAAGAAATAGTTTTAGGACTGCTATTTTTTCTTACTGGTGCCTTCCTTACCAGGAGCCAAATTCCTTCATATGCTCTTAAGGAAAAATGTTAGAAGGACATTTACCCAATACAAGCTAGGATGCAAACCTCTTTCATGCCAAAGTTTGACTGGACAGCCAGCCTTGCTCTTTGCATACATGCACTGTAATCTGTTCTTGTACGATGGAGAGGAAAGTCAATCACAGCCATAAACAAGATCTTCTCTTGAAAAGCCCCTGGGGTTACCAACTGTTGCAATATGCAGGCTGCTGTACCCATCTGTGATTTCCAGTGCTTCTGATACTTTCAAAGCAGGCACAGATTCCACTCTGTAGTGAAAGGATATCACTGCCTCCAAAGTTGACATTGTATTGCTCACATGATAAATGGGGTGCATAATACTTTATGGTGAAGATTTTATATTTTGAAGGACTACTTGAAAATTATTTTACTTATTATTCATTATTTTTGAAAAATATTTTACAAACTATTTGAAATTCCTTGCAGAAAAACTCAGCAGATGGAGTCAAATTACAATGCAGAACTAATATTTTAAGAACATAGATTGCTGTGCGTTATCTTATGCCTAGTAAGAGACTTATAAAAGCTTAAGAGCTGAACTCCTAATATTGGTTGTGGGGTTTTATTTTGGTTTTTTTGTTTTGTTTTGGTTTTTTTGTTTTGTTTTGTTTTGTTTTTCTGATATTGGTTTTATCAATACCTTTACTTAAAAATATTTTCTTGGTTTACTATAGGTTCCAAAATATAGAATGAAGCAGAAACGTGGATTTATCTATGAGAACTGAAAAGGGTGCCCTAATATCTCCATTTGTAAGTTTGTTTTAGCAAAACATGTTCTCCTTAAGTATAGTTTAATCAACTGTGTTGTTGCTTCTGGCAGCTGTGCCAGCTTCTGCTGCAATATAGTTGACGTAAGCATGCAAATATAGCTGAGTTTAAACCAAGGTTATCCCCTTATTAAAGCTATCAGTCCAGATGACTGAGAATGGGGGCAAATCAGCATTAAGCACACATTCAAGGGAAGATATTATTATATATATTTTTTGTATATTTATACATAAAAACGTGCACAGAAATGCATTTGCTTCCGTATGCATTTCCCTCACTTAATATACTGATTCTAACAGCAAATTTATAACCTCTGTTTTTACAGCCTCTTAATTGTTTTCTAAGGTCTTTGCATTATTCCTCTATGCTTATGCGTTGACTAGCTAGTATTGTACTAAACCCATCAACTGCATAATGTACAGATACCATGTGTTCTTTCCTACACAATTTAATTTCATACTTTTCCACTACATTAACTCTTTATTGATTAGGTGGGACTCTACAAACTCCAGATGACCATGGCAGACTAAAATGGTCAATGGTACTAGAAAGTTGATATCGGGTTATTTTATTGTGTTCCTCAGTGGTACAAAGCAGCTCCTGAAGAGTCTTATGGATTTGCTTCCCATGGTACTGTCAGTGTGAAAATAGTCTCTATAAATTTCTTTTAGTATTCCTTCTGGAGTGAATACCTAATTGGCTTTTATTTAAACATTGGCTTATATAATGGAACATATGTTTAATATCTCCATCTATGTAGTTATATGTGCAAGAATTACAATATGTTGAAAACTAACCTGGTGAAGCAGTGGGCAATAACCTGCACTCTTGGCTTGGCTCATCTTAGCACTGTGAGCCTGACTTTAGCCTGAAGCTTACAGTGAGCAAGGGATGGGGAAGGAAGAACTATAAGACATTGGAGCAAATGCTGAATGAGCCTGCCTTTGATATAGATTCCTAGCTGTTGGCGATATATTTTAAAAGGTTTCCAAAAGCTTACCCAGGCTGTTGTGGAAGATATTACTTTGGGAATCCATTGAAGCCAGAGGTACTTTTGAATGGCATTATGCATGCTCATGAACAGATAACTGACAGCATAATCTGTCTGCAGCCATTGTCTGCAATCCCTCCAGCTCCAGCCTGGTCTCCAGGTTTTTTTTTCTGGTGTTATCAAGTCCTTAGAGAAAATGATGGGAGCCAGATGTCTTATTCAAGATACAAACATCTTGAATATGTTTTATTTTTATCCAGTTTTCCACATCGAATTATTCCCATTGATCGTTTTCCTTTTTCTTGTCTGCTGTTGATCATTGAGAAGAAAACTTTGGAGGATTTTCCATAGTGATCCCAAGATCAAGAGTTAATAGGTGACAGAGCTACAACCCACCTCTGCAGAAGTACTGATAAGTTACTTTTTCTGAAGCCTCTTTGTGTTTCTCCATGTGAAGTTCCGTTTTCTCAGTTTCATGCTATGTTAAGATTCCCCTGTAGCACTTTGCAGCAAAGCTTTCATTTTGTCAAGCTGTCACCTGTTCATATATTCTCTTTTACTGGCAACCTATAAGTTCAGATCCAAGAGAGATGCCAGTGGCAACCCCTCTCTCATATAAAGACTGGCAATTTATTCCTACTGTTTTAGATCTCTTTTTATTTGGATTATATAAGGAAAAGCTGTTATATCTTAAACTTCTTTTTTTTTTTTTTTAAGAGTCTTTGCTTAGGAACCTTGCTGAAAACTTTTTTGAAATTTAGATATTCTTAATCTATGCCAGTAATCTTGAGCTACATGCTCACTGATGCACCCAATAGTTTTAATAGGTTTAGTGAAGAGCAACTTTCCTTCACAAAACCATACTGAATTTGAGCTTACAGGGTCATACCCACGTGTCCTCTAATTTGGTACATTATTAAAGTGTGCAAATTTTATCCATCACTTGGGTCAGACCTGGTGCCCTGGGTCATTTGGACCATGTTTCAGAAAAATCCATGTTCCATCATTTTTTTTCTGTATTTTTTTTCCTGGGGCTATGTCAGGTGGCAGATAACTCAGCACAATTGATGGTTCAGTGGTTTTAATTACAGCTCTTGTCTTTCTGATTCTCTTTTTGTTTTAATTTTGAAAAGATACATCTACTGCACTGATCATCAGAATAAGTTCTTTTGCCACTGTGTAGGAAAGTGAGTTTTAAGGAAGGAACAAAGGGGAAGGCAGGTTAGGACTTAGCCTTGTCTCAAAGAGTGTTTTCCCCTTTATACAGGACATTACATAAAACGTAAAACAAAAAGCACATTAAAACACCCCAACACTGAGATATTGAGAAAATATTACAAGTAGGCAGTGAAAGCTTTTGAAACAAAAGTGTTTCTCTATGATAGACCACTGGGAAACCAGGTAGCTTAAATCATGGGGCAGGGGGGGAGCCAGAAAAAAAAATTAAATCAAAAAAGAGGGAGAAAATAGTGCAAAAAATCAAGACTGGATTAGTTAAAGGGTGATGGTTGTTGCCATACTGTGAGTTTCCTTTCATACACCCTGGCTGCTGGATATTGTCAGCAAAACTAAGACATTTGGCAAATGCTGTGAGATGGGACAATCTATTTAAAATCAAAGCTGTGATGCACAGGACTATACAAACACGTGAACAGCAAAATTCTCAGCAAAGCTACCACAACTTCAGCAAGGCTTTTATCACTGTCTCTCATGATATCCTCAAAGGCAAACTCAGAAGATGGGAATTAGATAAGTGGATTGAGAACTGGCTGAAAAGCAGATCCCAGAGGGCTGTAATCAGTGGCACAGGTCCTAGTTGGAGGCCTGTCAGTAGTGGGTCTGCCAAAGCTCAATACGGGGCTCAATATTGTTTAACTTCTTCTACAATGACTTAGATGACGAGGAAGAGGCCTCCTCAGCCAGTTCTCTGATGGCCCAAAGCTGGGAGGAGTGGCCAATACCCCAGAGGCCTGTGCAGCCCTTCAGAGGGACCACAACAGCTTGGAGACATGGGCAGAGAAGAACTTCCTGAGATTCAACAAAGGCAAGTGCAGGGTCCTGCAACTGGGGAAAAATAACACCATGCACCAGCTCAGGCTGGGGGATGAACTGCTGGAAAACAGCTCTGTGGAGAAGGACCTGGGAGCCCTGTTGGACAACAAGCTCCAAGGGCCAGAAGTGTGTCCTTGCGGACAAGAAGGCCAGAGGTATCCTGGGGTGCATTAGGAAGAGCATAGCCTGCACATTGAGGGAGGTGTTTCTGTTCCTGAGAAGGCACAGCTGGAGTGCTGTCTCCAGATTTGGGCTCCTCAGTTCAACAGAGACATGGAGCAGGTCCAGTGGAGGGTAAAATAGAGGATTGTGGGACTGGAGCATCTCTTTTATGAGGAAAGACTGAAGGAGCTCAGCCTGTTCAGCCTTGAGAAGAAACAACAGAGAAGGGACCTGAACAATGCTGGTAAGCAGTGTGCCATGAGAATGGAGCCGGCCTCTTCTTGTTGGGGACAGGTAGTAGGGCAAGAGGCAACAGGCAGTGATGGATGCACAGAAAGTTCCACCTGAACATGAGGTGACCAAGCACTGGAACAGATTGCCCACAGAGGTTGTGTAGTTTCACTTAAGAACTATATGGACACAATCCTGTGCAATGTGCTCTAGGATAACCCTGCTTGAGCAGGGAGGTTGGACCAAATGGCTCACTGTGGTCTCCTCCAACCTTACCTGTTCTTTGGTTCTCTATGTGATTGTGTTTAACTGTATGTGGGCAAAGCTAAGAACCCACACCGCAGCAGTTAAAACCACTCTGTTTCCACACAATGACCTTACTGCAGCTCAGAAGCATAAATCAAATAATACATTTTATCATATGTGTCTTTTGATACAAGCTAACCTTTTTTAGGTGTCCAAGCAATTATTAAATTAATAAAATTAAGCTATTGGGTTTGTTCTAAATCTATATTCTAAATATCGTTGGTAGCTTAGGTGGTATTGAGTATTAGTTCTTTTGGTATATAAGGAGAAGCTTTTTAATTATTAGTGCAGTCTTGCTGTTTGCATAAACACCTTTAGGTTCAAGATATATTGCATTAGAATTGTTGGGATTATGTGCTAATTTTTTTGGTAATTACACAGTTGATGAGGGAAAGAAATTGACATATTTACGTGTAGTATTGAAAAATTGTAGAAATTGTTTTTATGCAGGCACCTAATATGTTTAAAATAAAATGTGTTGTATTGATAGTTGTTTTAGTAGCCACAGATCAGCTGTAAATGATAAAAATTAAAAAGAATTTGGGTTTTTTTTACCACAAAATTACTCTGGACATTAAATAGCTTTTCAGTAAGACCTGCTCTTTTGGTCACCAAGTGGTTTTAAACATTAAATATATTTTAAAAGTATTACTCTTCTCAGCCACTGAGCGACTGTAAACATTAAATATGTTTTATAAAAGCTGCTTTTCAAGCTACTGCCTGCATGGCTATGAATATAAATTTTGTTTAAAGTTGATTTTCAGCCACTGAACTATTTTTTTTTTGTTATGCGCTCAGTTCTATTTATAACTTTTCAGAGAAAAAACACGTGCAAGGTTTCACTGGCACAAGGCAGCTCTTCATTTATGACAAGTAATCATGTCCTACCCATCTTCTCATAAAAAACATGTCAGGTAATAATAACAAGCCAAATTTTAAAAGGATTTTAATGGATATTTTGCATGGTGAGTGCATATCTAGTGTTCTAGTCACCCATATTTGTGTTTTACTCTGCAGTAAAACAAAACAATAAAAGCAGACATGACTGATATTCTTTACTAAAAAGTCTTAGAAGTCTAAGAAATCAGTCACTGAGGGATTGTGTGAATCAATCAAGTCATCATCAGCCCTAGAGGAGGGCAAAAGAGAATGCAAAATATTCTCAAGATTACTAAGCAAATGTGAGTCACTAAACCAAATATGATTAAAGGCTTTAATCCTGTGTGCATAAATTCTATGTGGCAAATTAGATGTAATCCTAGGAAGGCCTGGAGTGATAAGAAAAGTGTTCATGAGAATCTGGCTTAACAAGAACTAAGAGAAAAATCACTGATCACAAACATACTGTTAAGGACAAATTATTCTCTGTTTAGAGAATCCCATAGGGCCTAAAGTCTACACCAAAGACACTGCAGATAAAAATAATACCTTAGGAAAAGAAAATCTACATAAACCAGAGGTCTAAAAATATCTGCAGATTGAGGAACAGCATATACAAGAGTATCTTTAAATGGAATGTCAGCCAATTAGTAGGTGTATCTGTCTTCCAATCTTGGATTTAATGAGTGCTAGGTACTTAACAGTTCTCTTTGTTTGTAGTAAGGAACAGCATAGATTGGCAATCCAGTCCGATATCTGTCCTGCACATGAATCTGCCATCCCTCCAGCCTTTTTTCAACAAGGATCCTGATAGAGCTGATTGAAACTTTTCCACAAGAAATATTTTGCTAAGTTTCTATACAACTGAAAGGTGCAAACATGTAATTCGCTTAAAACTTTTTCTGAAAACCAGATGGCTGCCTAGTGAGCCATCCCACGGGTTATCTGCTGACTAGAAAATCAAACAGGTGGCTCCTGTATTAGTAAAGGAGCATGCTTTATATCACCCTGACAAGCCAAGTACTGGCTGACTTAGAACCCCTAGACAACACAACATTCTCTGAAGCTTGAAACATAGTGCATTTGCTTGTTCCCTGACTTCTCTTCCATATAATAGATGACAAGACAGGATGTCATGCTTTCCAGACAAGCTAGTCAGCTTGCAATCTAAACAGGTCATAACTAAGTAGGAAGAAGACCAGTGGACATGAAAGAAACCGTTCTCTTTACTAAAAACTTGGCAGTGTCAGTAGTGTTTTCTGGAGTACAATTTAATTTTTTTTTGAATGATACAGGATGAAGTGAAAATCCAAAACTATCTGAAATATGACAGTAAAGTAAAATTTCACTGTCTAGACATCCTTACTTGCCAGTTATGTCTGAGCACCTTTTGTGCAGAAGCCAGCAGTAAATGTGAGATCATTGAGGATTAGAGAGATGAAGACTGGAAATAGAAGGGGAGTTGACTTCGGGCAGGTGTGAAAGTTAAGAATGACAGCAGCGGAAGAGGAAAATCTTTATAGATGTTCAGCTTTCACTTCAAAAGCTTCTGGAGAGAAATCGACACCTTTAATACTGCCTTTGACTTGTTTTAGGTTGACAATGCTAAAAAGACAGCTATTATTTCTGTTAACAAAACCCCAGAATGGTTCTTTTATTTTCATAAAAAGCTTAAAGGGAGTTAATACATAAGCACTCAAGGGATCAGTATTCTTCTTACTTATCAGTACAACCCAGCTTGTACAGTAACACTTGTGGAGCAGTCTTGAGGGAACAAGGAAACAGCAAGGAGTAGGCAAGAGGACTTCCAACCAAGGGATTACCGGATGCACCATTCTGCATCAGGATTGATGGAGAATGTTGCTGCTGGTACCCTCAGAGGTGTCATTTCAGCTAACCATTCAAATCTTGGTACACATTGTTAACAACACATGATTTTCTCTGGAAATAGTTTGTTGACTGCTAGTCATTCCACTGAGGTTGGCATGATGCTTTGGGAATAGATGTTCTAAATGGTAAGGGATAATATGAATCCTAACAGACAATCCAATAAAAATCTGGCCAAGAAACCTACAGCTGGTGATCATCTCCTCAATAATATCTTTCATTTTCCATCTGTGTTTATTGCTGTTAGTACAGGAAGCATCAATTTTATCATTTGTTCTGATCTAAAAGAGTATCCCAACTTGTCTCAAACATAAGATAATTATACAGCTAAGATTCCCATTTTTTAGAAGGAGCACCTTAGAAACCTATCTATCCTCTCATATCTGTAAATTTCCAGAACTAGAGCCTGGGAGAAAATTAAATACATTTTTAGGCAGATTATAATGTCACAGCCTATTTGGGACTAAGTTTTATCCAAGCTTTACTGCTTCTCTATCTTCTAAAAAGGATTGTTGTTTGGGTTAACATACTTGTCAAATATTTTTCTAATCCCCATTTTGTGAGGTGTAGTGGCTGTGCATTGCCTAAATTGCTCATGCCATTCTACAAAACATCTTTTTTTTCCTATTTTTAATATTTTTGACTTTTAGTCTGGAAGATAAAAGGTGTATAATAGCAGATGATGTAGGTATAGTCCTACCTACTGAATACATCTCTATCATGCCACATCTTTTTGTCTCCTTTCTAAATTAAACAGATAAAATCTTTAAAGTTCTATGTGGAAAACTTTTCATGTCTCAATCACTTACTGCTTTCCTCTGAGCCCCCGTTACTTTTGCTGTCATTTTAGCGATAAGGCAGCAGTAATCAATATTTTCAACAGCCTTGAGAGAATTCAGATGAGAAAGATGCCCGAAGGGCAGGTTCAAGTGCTCAAGCCTACAATTTATGGTCTTGCAGGAGATGATACAGACACAGATGCTCAAATTATCAGCCCTACTTGCTACTTCTCTGCTTCAGTAGCTCCAAATTCATCCACTTTTTCTTGCTGCTTTCACTCCATATCACCTTATGCCTGAACACAAACCAAACCCTTTCAGACAGTTTTCAACAGATGCTTGATAGTCCTGGGATTCTTTCATGATTTTTCTGTGTGATTCTGAATGAATCCTTTGTTCACAAGTTTTAAGTCCTAAATCAATATTAATCACTGAGCATAATTCAGTGAGGCATAGCACCTTGTTGTTCAAACAGTGGATGATCCTGTATGCCTTCCAAAGATCATCCAGTTGCTAATATAGCAGAGGGCAGGGGGCAGAAATCTTACCCTGGTTGAGTAGTAAAAATAGATTTACTATTATATATTAAAGCACTGGTTTTGATAGTTTTGTTTGCAATACTGGTAAGGGAATAAGGGGCAGGGGGGGACAACTCTTAACATTTGTGGGGGGAGAGGCAATGAGTGAACAAATGTAAACAGCTGTTTTTATTTCTCACAGCCCAGATTCTGACACTGCTGTACTAGGAATTGTTGCTACATAAAATGTTGAATAATCAGTTCCCACATCAGCTTTTCTTTGTAAGAAATAAGCAAAAGCAAATTCTAGCTTTTCCTTCTGAAGAAAATCTTACATAAATGACCCAAGAGGTGCCAAGATGTCAGACTGTCTGCCTGAATCAAAAGATCACAGCAAGGCATCAGCTCCTTAAATTCCAAAATCCATATGAAGCTAGTAATGGAACTGGCAAGCTGTAAAGGAGGAATCCTCTCTTTGGGCCACTGCACAGCAATAAGAGATCTTTGAACGGCTGATTTAAAGGAAAGCTAAGGAATAAGAACTGCACCAGCACATCCTACTGATTTACTGTAGAGATGAAGTTGTGGCAGCTCAGTAATACCTCTACTGCAATCTGGATGCTTTATACTTTAGCCACCTTGATCAATTACTTTGGTTAGCACAAGGGGACAGTAACAGTGATGACAGGACAGGTTTTATGGCAGCACAGTACAAGACACTTTGGGACACTAACTCATCAGCTACCTTACAGGAATGTCCTGATGGTTCATTTCTGCTGTTGCTCAGATTGCCTGTATTAAAGACCATGTGAGGCTGCACCTCTCACACTGCAAATATGTTTTATGATTTTAGTATTGACTTAATTGTGGACACAGTGTGCATCATGTTGGTATTGCTCTTCTCAACAGTAGAGATTTTACACTCTTTTGTAGGGTCTTCTTCATGGAAGCTTTTCATCATCACATTCTCAGGACAGATTTTTAATGGTAACTTGGCACTGAGAGTTTTACATGCATCTTGTGGTTATTTTTTTTCCTTGATATGACTAAGTGTAAGGCATATAAATGGTTTTGAAAACCCTAGTCAGTCTTTGGACTCCCAAATATCTTCTAATAGCTTGAGCTGTACCACTAAGTTCCTCAAGCTATACCAAGAATCCCTTATCTATAGACATCTAACTTTTGCTGACCTGCATTATAAATATGAGTCAACATGTCCTCGAAATTTGGACAGGTACTTGGAGCAATGTCTCTGGAGCCCAATCAGATCAGACACAAATCAAATTCAGCACTACTACAGTAAATGAGGTCATGCCATTGAGGGTTAAACATCCACATGCATTTATTTGTCTGATTCCACGTGAAATATCTTAGCATCTGCCTGAATCTGTAAAAAAAGTAAGATTCCATGATTTTTTTTCTATGGGTACCTAAAATGTCATCTAAGTCTGTCCCCAATCTGCTTGCACATAGAAGCATCTGAACTTTACACTTCTGAGCAGCTAGAAGCCAATTAATGCCTAAGCACTGTCAGAAATCATAAAGTAGATATACCTAATTCTCTTTCGGAAGCCAGTCAGTGACATTTTCAGAGTTCAGAGTTATATCCCATGCAAAATGTGGCTGGAGGAGAGGTTACATGTTTTTCATTTCTCAGTGCGGTAGGTAAAAATCTCAGACAAGATGCTGCAGATGCAGCTTTAATACTTTTCTTTTTTTTTGAATACCCCCTCCTTATGTTTTAACCACCAGAGTCTTTGTAGCTTTTCTTCCTTCTCCCTTTTTTTGGGCCTGATAAATACTTAATGATCCTACATGAAACAGATCAACTTCCTTGTTTTTTTTTGAGTCATGCTCTTGAGAGACCATTCACTTAGGAGATAGGAAATAAGCATTCAACCAACATATAACAGGAGAGTGACTTAAAAAAAACTGTAGCTTATGTATCCACTGAGCAGTCAGGAGGGCAACATCATCTGCTTTTTCATTTTATCACAATAATGTTGCTTTAAACTCTTAACACAGAAGAAGGTTCAAAATTTTCATCCCCAGTAAATAATTTCTGAGAAAGAAGATATCTAGGATACAGCTTTTCTCATTGGTATTTCTTACAGCACCTTTTCACTAATAAGCTTGCTTGTATGGACCTCTTTGTTAGGCATCTAAATAACACCAAAGAGAAAAATCTGCATCTGGCCTTATTGCATTTTACAGTGGTTCATTTTTATGATTCATGCCCTCAGTATTGTTGCGCATAAAAGCAGCATGTAATGTTACATCTCTGCTTTATAGATGTACTCTTGAAATTGGTGAAAACTGAGGAGAAATGTTCATTGCAGAGCTTGATTCTTAATGCTTATTTGGTACCAGAACTGACAAAAACCAGACAGGATGTGTGT
Source organism: Motacilla alba alba (assembly GCF_015832195.1). Classification (NCBI taxonomy): domain Eukaryota; kingdom Metazoa; phylum Chordata; class Aves; order Passeriformes; family Motacillidae; genus Motacilla; species Motacilla alba. The sequence goes on from NC_052017.1 coordinate 75,233,779, forward strand.
GCAAGGGCACTGGGGGAAATTACCTTAAAAACAGCATGTCTTTTGAAATACATTCGTGAAGGTGTCAGGGGAAAAAAAATGTTGATGGATACAAAAGGAAAAAGCAGGAAAAGCGAGTAAAGCAGATTAATAATAGTACAAAATATTAATGTTCATTAAAAATATGAGCAAGATTAGTTTAGGGAGTTGATAACTATGATGTCTGTTTTTATGTATGGAGCAAGGACTGTGCATGAACTATTTAAAATGAGGAGCTGGGATTTTTTTGGTTTTTATTTGGTTGTTTGTTTCATTTGGTTTTGGTTTTGTTTTTGTCTTTGTCTTTTTTTTTTTGTCTTGGTTTTGTTTTTGTTCTTAATTTATTTTGTTTTATTTGGGATTATGATATAATTTTCTTTTGCAATTCTTACTACTCTTGATCTTTGGAAAAAATCAATAACTTGGATTTTATTTTATTTAGAAATTTTAAGGTGAAGACAAGATTCCTTGAATAATGAATGCAATAAAATTTTATATAGCCAATATGTAGACCTGGATTTGATTTTTAAAAGATGTAGATTCATCTCTAAAATTTTAACACAACAAACATTAAGCAAATATTTTCCTCTGAAATGTAGAACTCTGTTTTTATGGATATCTAGGCCATATTTAGGTGCATTTAATTTTATCTCTGGTACTTCATAAGTTCAGAATTTCATGAATATCAAGGCTTGCTTACCTCACAGGTTTTAGAATTCATGAATAAACATAAAAATGTTGGGGAGTGGAATAAAAAGGCAAATTTCTAGATGCTAAGAAGCATCAGACTACACATCAGCCCAGACAACAGTCAGGTATGCTCTGCCTTTACCATTTTATTTATCTTTAAATATTCTGATAATTATCTTTAAATATTCTAATAAATATTTGGATTTTTTTCTTTTTTCTTTTTTATTTTTCTTTTTATTTTTTTCTTTTCTTTTCTTTTTTTTTTTTTTTTTTTTTGGCCAGTGGTGCCAATTTAAGCAATGCTTTTTATCTGATCTCCAGAGACAAGTGATTTTGATCATCAAAATTGAGATAGAAATGCAAATCAGGGGGAAAATTCCCAGAGTAGGCTTAGAATAACTCTAATGAGTAAATGATTTAAACTCCTATCTGGTCAGAATTGCAGAGTTTCTATCTTAATCATTTTAACCATGTGAAATACAGAGTTAGGCCTGTTTGTATCACCCTCAACTAGAATTTTCTGTATCCTAGCTCTGCTATACAAATATTGAAATACTAGCATTTATGAATTTAGGTATGGTCACAATATATTTGCGTGTTGTTCTGGTCTTTTTTTGTCTTGTGTCTTTTTTAAAAAACACAACACATTGAAATAAAATCGAGGCATTAAAGAAGCCATCAAAAAGAATACAAGGGCTTAAAATTAAAATTATAAAAGAATGCTGCACCCTTCCTACAGAGGCAGTTAAGCATCATTGTTTGATTTTACTCCTTTTTTCCAAAGTCCAGGTATTTTAATTAAGAAATCATCATTTTTCAACACATTTCTTTATAAAACTAACAGACTACCAGTGAAATATTTGCAAAGTATATATATACTTGAATCACATCAGGAGAAGGTTATGTTGTAGAGGTGATGGCTCAGAATTCCCAAATAAGAAAAAGTCTTTTCAAAGAAGAATTGTTCTAAGTCTTGTAAAAAGATTTGTCAGTCCACTGTGCAGTGATAGTGGAGGAAGGGAAATGAATGTTTTCTGCTTATATTTTACAGCAATTAAGAAATTAGGCAGATAAAGAAAGTTTGGGCTCAGATTTTTCCTCAGAGCTGTCTGATTAGCACCTGAATTCTGGGTTATCAATAAGGAAAAGAATAATATGATGAAGGAATAACCATGGAGAAGGGAAATGAAACTGTGTATATTATTAACATATATCCTTCAATAATATCAATAATAAATCCCAATTACTTACTAAAAAAAAATAATATATTGGATCTCACTGGCTTCAGTACCTTTTAAAATTTTCTTTAAATGAAACATATGCCAAGTGGTGTGCTGAGTAGTTATGTTCTTAAAGTTTGCAGTCAGGCTTTCATTCACATTTTAGATGAATCCAAGGCTATGCTTACCCAAGATGTTTGGACCATGGAGCAATGCAGTAGGACTCATGAGTGGAAGTCGTGACCTGGCCTGCTCTTTGTCATTTTTCCTTGGGATAACCCTTCATGAAGAGAGAATAACTTCTACTGCTACTGTTGGATCAGTGTAAGCTTTTCTTTTGACAACATTCAAATGACAGGGAAGGGAGAAGGATATGCCAGGCTGGGTGGCAGGGGGAACTCAGGACAGTGAGGATCAATCCCAGGGAAGTCCCAGAAAAAGACATCTTGAAGCCTTCCTGCAGGTGAGTTTCATTGCTGAGCTCCTGCTGACAGAAGTCCTCTGACTAAACTGCTGGGAAAGTGAGATCTTTTGAGCATACACTATTTCTGCACTACGGTGGGGATACGGCGTTGATGAGGGTTGTGTAGATGTGGAGTGAGACTCTCTTGAAGGCTTTCTGAGTGGTGATTTTCAGTGCTGCCTTTTAAATACTCAAATAATGAGGCAGAAATTAACAGTTTTGGGTGTTTTCTTTGACCTAACCCAGAGTTAATGAGCCCCTATATTTCTGATATTGTGCACACATCTGTCTCTAGCACATTTCTGCTCCCTCAGGTGGTGACTGGCAGATGTATGTACAGGACCGTGGCAGCCATCCATGGTGACTGGGGTCAGCTTCACAGCTCACACACACTTGTTTTTCTCTTCACACATTGTGCTAACAAATACTTAATCCCTGTCATAAAGTTTATCTGATAAAAATAAAAAAATACAGTTTTCACTGTTAGAAATACCTTCATTTTTATTATCAGGAAGATAAACGCCTTTAAAATCTGATCTGTATTGTATGCTCCCATATTGTACTGTCTTATCCTAACCAGACAAATAAAGTGCCATGTTGAATTATTTCTCTAATGTGGGGAAAAAAAATGGGGCCCCTGGTTGTTTGATTTTTTTTTCCCATGGATACCTGAACTACACACAGTTAACACTGCATTCCAATTCGCAGAACACCAAATATTGTACACTAAAAGTGTAGTGGGATTAGTTAATATTTTCCATGAAAATTTTCAGGTATTTTCATTCAAAAGAAAAACTGACAGTATTTCCGGTTTTTAAAAAAATCTCAGAGTTGAAGAACTGCAACTTCATTCCCATATGCAGAAATAGATAACTCAAGTTCTTAGATAGATTTATGTATCTGAGCATCTCAGAACCTCTTATTCTCCTCAGTGTTTTTTTCCCCCTAATCTCCCATCTCTATTTAGGGACTCCCCTCTGACAATGAAGTAGTATTGCAATATGAGAAATGGAGGCAAGCCAGAACTCCCAGGCCCATATTAATCCTGTTTATTTATTTTGTTTGCTATTTCATGGTTTGTTTTTTTTTTTCCAGTTCAACATGAGATATGTTAGCAAATACACTGTTTTTGTTATTTACCTATGAGTGGAAAAAAGTCCCCTTTTCGGAAAAATCTCACCTTTGTTTTAGAAGGAATAGGAATCTTCCACTACAAAAAATTTTGTGAGACTCTTAAAATCAAGAGGAGTACTCCATAAAGCACCATATTCTGAAAATACAATTGAAAAAGTTATGAAAATTGTATCTTTTACTAGGCTGATAATTCCTGTGATCTTTTATTTCTACAGATGTTCACATCAGCTCTGAATGTTTTTCCACCGCATTTGTAAATTAGTTATACTTTTGAGTAAATTCCCAAGCATTCCTACAGATGTTATGCCCCAAATCTGCAAAACAGTGTATCATTTAATCTTAAACCTGATTTCAAGCACATTGAAATGCTTTAAAATAGATATAAAGCATGCAGCTTTAATTTTAAACTACTTTTGTGTAGTGTGTCCATTCTGTATGTAGACTAGCAGATGATCCACACTGATTACATGCTCACTAAAAGAAGAATACAGAGGAAAATTCTCCTAGAAGAATTTAAGATACAAGGAAAAAAATATAAGAATGTTGGGCATTGGCTAGGAGGTTTATCTTAAGGCACATTTTCTCACCTGTACTTTAGTACAGTGATAATATACAACATTCAGTGCTGTTTTATTGGGGTTTTTTTCCCTTTGGCCAGAGGCCATAGGAAAGACTAATGACCTTTAAAGATGTTTTTTTTCATACAGTTGTTGACTTCTTTTTTTAAGAAGATGCCCACTGTGCCTTTCTTTTACATTTGTACAAGAGGAAACATGATGTCACACCTTGGTGATGTACAATGTGTTTGCTTTTGCCACTGGTCCCTTTCATTAAGCAGATCTTTAACTTGTGAGCAGAAATTTCATTTTCTATTCTTGTCCATTTTTTTGTCTGGGAAACCACACTGACATAGAATTTTCTTGTTTCACAAACCTAGGCTTATGTTTTTAAGTACATATGCTGTTGCCCTGGAGAATCATCAGGACCTAATTTTATTGGGGAGTCAGAGATATATGGAAAAACTATTTACCTTTATTTTAATATTTATTTTAATATATATATTTTAGTGACATGTAAATAAAGAGTTTTGACGTACAAGTAGTCTGTACAGGTAGCTGCTTTTTCTTAGTTCACTGACCTGAAAAATTAGGATCACCTAAAAAATTACAATCAAAGATTGAAATTTTGAAACCTAAATAATTTGACTTTTTGTAATATTATTTCAGAGATAGTTGTGGTAAAGTTGTTCAGCACGAATATAGACATATCTTTGATTAAAATGAGCCTCAGTTATTTAGTTATTTTTTTACATCCAAAATTAAAATAGTGTTTAGGATTATGTTCCCAAGGAGGGGAAAAACCATTGAAAAGCCTTTAAAACGTTTCTTAAAATATGAAATGTTTATAAATAAAACTTTAACTGAAGATTAATTATCTTTTGCAACATGGCTATTGCAAACTTCTGTGTGGATTCAGTTGGGCACTAACAAATGCATCTGAGCTCAGTTTGGGGACTGCATGATTCTCTTGTGCATCTCAAGATGATTTTAACAGTAGAGTTCCCACCATGTCAGTATGCAAGAGGAATGTAATTCCAGATGTTTCAACACAGTTAAAATTTTCATAAATATTAAATGTTTTCAGATTTTTGAGGGTTTTGCATAGACATCTCCCAGTATTTTGACAAATATCAGGGTAGGGTTTATCTTCTTCTAGAAGAGGTTTAGCACTACGTCCTTTATACCATGCACCTTGAGTATTTCAAATGAATAAGCGGAACTAGGTCATGTTCAGATCACACTATTTCATCTCTCCATCTCCAATACCAGTTGGCTTAATTCATTCTTGTGCTTATCATCAGACTGTTGAGCTCTGAGCACCCTGATGACATTGAATGGGTGCACTTCACAGTCAAAGCTGGGGCTACTGATCTCTAATCATCCTCAAATTTACTACAGTGGTTTTCACTAATGCACAGTTTTATTAAGCTACCAGGAAGAACTCAATAAATCATCTTTCTATGCTTGAAAACTCCACTGAGCCTTTAAAAGCCAGGTGATAACACTGACAAACTGCTTTAAATTCTAACAGAAATTAGAATAGAAGAAGAAATATATTTTTCTGCCTAAGAATATAATTTATATTGCCTTTCTGTAGATGAAAACATTGTTAATGTTTGCAGTCCCATATGGATTTTTTTACACTATTCAGATCACCTCTGGGAAAATGATAATCATAGAATGCAGAAGATTGAAGTAAGATCAAGTGAGTTATTGTCTAGCCAATCAAATGGGAACTGCCCATTTACAGAGGACCTTATTCATCTGTCCACATGTGGTGTCAGCCCCAAAGATGAGTATCTAAAGGTGTCTATTCACATCTGGCTCCAGGCAGAAGACAAGTGAAGGCCAAAGATCGGGAGTGTTTGAGAGTTAGGCTTCCGAGGATCTCACAGTCAGGTAGCTCCCAGAAGCTGTTCCTGCTGCTGTGCAAAGTGGAGGTGATCTGGTGTGAAGACTCTGAGACACGCAAGTTAGTCTGAAAGACCCAGGAAAGGACAGGTATTTCATAAGCAACATAACTGAAATGGCTTATGGAGAAGGTGTAACCTTTATGATATAATATACCTGTTATCATTCGTGTTTTTAAAAGCATGGCCTTATTTTAACAAGATGGCAGAACTGATGGTGGCTCTTCTGAGGGCAGCACAGAAGGGGTCCAGAGAGCTCCATAGCTGGGCCTGTGCCCTAAGCCATGAGCCAAGTCATGGCATGTACATGGCTGTATCAAGCAAGGCTCCACCAGAACCCAGATATTTCTTCCCTGCTGTGGGCTCTACACAGAGAAGCATTAGGATCAGAATCAATATCAAAAGGTAAAAAAAAGAATAGAGCTCTGTGACAAGCAGCAGTTTTACATAAATGCATCTCCAGTAGCAGGGAAGTTGCTTCAGTTCTCTAGAGTTTTCTTGAGGCATCTAAAGATTCTGAGTTTGTGTTTCAGTGTACAGAGTACTGTGCTAGGCAAGTGTGATACTTTTGCAGGGAAAAAAAGCTAGAAAAAAAGGGGAAAATAACTTTTCTTCTCCTGATGTTATACTGCAATTTGTTTAATCCCTGAAAGTTATCTTTAAGGAGATTTTTTTGCTAGAGTGTGGGAAACTAAACAGAGAAGACCTGTGTTAAATTTCAACTGAATATGATTTGAAATTGAGGGGATAATAGAACCTGAAAAGGATAGTTTAAAAAATGGGGGGGGGGGGGGGGGGGGGCGGGGGGGGGAGGAGGGTGAAAGTGCTGCTTCAAGGAAAAAGGAAAAAAAAATAACAAGAGAGAAGCAAAAAATTCATATCACATCAGTCTAAACTGTGATGCATCAGAAGCATCAGTATGGGACGGCACATATTTACTACATCTCAGCGTGCTGTTGCAATGTCTTTGTACTTGCTGCTCTGTGTAATCATCACTCCCTGTTGGATTCCATGTAAATTCCAAGTGCAAGCAATACTCATTTCTTCTGGAAGCATTTCACTCTACAAAACTACTGCACAAAGTGACACAATATTCCCATTGCTCAGTGGTCCCCTTTTTCTTGCAGCCTTATCTTTCAGCCCTTAGGGACTGAAGCTGCATCTGCTGTGGAGCTGTTTCTGTAATAGCTCTCTGAGGGCCTATTCCAGGTAGTCTCTAATTAGACACACCCAGATGGTGGGCACCAAGCAGATGTCCTGCCAGCTTGGGGTGGATATGGAAGAAAGTTTTCTCTTGGCTCCCCATAGTTTGTCTTTTTAATGTTTTTTCCCCCTCAATTTGTCTTCACGGCGAGCATTTGAAATGTTTTCTCACCATTTCAAACGTATGAGGCAAATGTAGCTATAGTAATCTAAGGTACTAAACATTCACAGTGTTTGGTGTAGTCTGAAGCCTAGACATATTGAACTCATGTTACCCACATGCTGTCACGAACAAAAATGCTTACTTGTGCTTTGATACACAATCTTTATCAGCAATTAAGATTTTATTCTTGGAAACTAATTAACAATTATGGTAATACTGCCAGAGACATAAGTAAGCACACTCAATCATGTCTGTGTAGCCAGCTTTGCAGATGAAATGAATGCAGCTAGCTGGAATAGAGTCTGATATTTTCAGTCACATGAGTCACATAAGAAGCAGATCTCCAAAGTACAAAACAGCTATTTTCTGACAGCTTCTTTTCACAGTAGAACTGTACTTTAAATGTTTAGCCACATCTGACATTGAAAAGGTTTTGAGGCAGAATATTTACTTACCCAGCAATTTGATCATCATGTTCACAGTGCTGTGTTTCATGCTCCATTTGCCATAAATGTTGACGTGTTTTTCACAGTATTTGGGGCAATGACAATTTTAATTAAAAAGTTCCCATATTACTCCTTCACCTTTCTAAATGTGACCACGTACAGAACAACAAAAAAAAAATAAAAATAAAAGCTCAAGTGGGTTTGCAAGAGTGTCCTATAATCACTTATGGTTCAAGAGATTTAACAAAGTCAATCCTCAGCTATCATCTCTCTATTGTATTGTCCTTTTTCTGTAATATAATGGTTTAATTTATTAAAAAACAATTATCACAAATGGCTGTGAATCAGACAATACTTTATGATATAAAGATTTGTAAAATATGTAGCTTAGGAATTTTTGCTGGTTTTGGCTGGGGTAGAATTAATTTTATTCACAGAGTCTGGTATGGATTTGTGCTTTGGATTTGTGCTGAACATAGGGTTGATAATATTTTCTGAGTATTTTTGGTTTTGTTATTGATGAGCAATAGCAAAAGATGTTTTTATTATCACTGAGCAGGGCTTATACAGAGCCAAGTCTTTTTCTGCTTTTCACACTGGTGATGGATCTGGGGGTGCTTGGGAGGCTGGGAGAAGACACAGAGACACAGAGAAGACACAGACATGACAGGTGAGCCCAACTGACCAAAAGGATATTCCAAACCATATGAAATCATGCTCAGTATATAAATTTCAGAGAAGAAGAAGGAAGTGGGTGAACATTTGCAGTGATGGTGTCTGTCTTCCAAAGTCACCATTCTGTGTCATGGAGGCATCTGTGTCATCTCCCTGCTCTTCTGGAGATGGCTGAACACCTGCCTGTTCTTGGGAAACAGTGAATTAATTCCTTGTTTCTCTTTGCTTGTGTGCATGGCTATTGCTTTCACTATTAAACTGTCTTTATCTCAAACCACAAGTTTTCTACCTTTTGTTCTTCTGATTCCCTCACCAGTTCTACTGGTAGGGGAATGAGTGAGTGGCTGTGTAGGATTTGGTGGCTGGCTGGGGTTAAACCACAACCATCCATTTTGAACAATAACAAAAAAACCTTCTTGATATGATCAACCCTGTGTACAGCACAAATCTAAAACATAGCCTCATACAAGCCACTGTGATGAATATTAAATCTACCCCAGCCAAAATCAGCAGAGAACTGAAGATAAATTTGAAGCATGGAAGGCTGCAATATTTAATTGCAATGCTTTTCTTAAGGAGGTTTTGAAAACAGCTTTACAAACCTCCCTGTCAAGAAGCACAACTAAAATAAGTTTGCATCATTATTTTGGGCATATTTGCGTAATATTTTATTTTCACAATCCATGTTCTTGCACACTATTTTCTGATTTGGCATTTCTTGGAAGGAAGTATTTCAAACTCTTATCTTTAAATATCTTGTTATTTTTGAATGTCTTGTATGAGAAAGAATTACACTGTTTTTTTAATTGATGAATCTGTAAGTTCTCCACTAACTAGGTTCTCTTAGTCATGCTACTGTAAGCCAAAAGGTAAGGAAATAACAGAGGAATCCTTCCTGTGGAAGGAAAATGTTATTTATATTTCATCCTTTGAAGAAAAAAGAGAGCAAAAGAGATAGAAAGAGAGAAAGAGAAAGAGGAAAGAAGGAAGGAAGGAAGGAAGGAAGGAAGGAAGGAAGGAAGGAAGGAAGGAAGGAAGGAAGGAAGGAAGGAAGGAAGGAAGGAAGGAAGGAAGGAAGGAAGGAAGGAAGGAAGGAAGGAAGGAAGGAAGGAAGGAAGGAAGGAAGGAAGGAAGGAAGGAAGGAAGGAAGGAAGGAAGGAAGGAAGGAAGGAAGGAAGGAAGGAATCAAAACCCAAACAAATAACATAATGTCCAAGAATTAGATTTTGCCAGAGAAACAAGAAAAGTGACTCGTTTTTTTCCTCTGACTATTATGGAGTTGTTGAGACCATCTGAAAATATACATACAACCATTTTAAAAGCAATATTATCACTAACTATGTTGCATTTAGTTATACTTTAAATTTAAGTAAAGACACACCAATTCAGTGACAAATAAACATTCTTCTAACACATTTCTAAAAACAATCTTTCAAAGAAGTTCTGCATCCCTGTAGAACATCGTTATTTTCCACTATATAATAATTTTAATAATGTTTAACTTATTTTCAAACTGAAAGGGTTGTCAAAATTTCTAAGAAATCATAAGGAGAAGTGTTTTGGAGTTTTTCCTGGCCAAATGCAGACTTTTAGAAGCCTTCTTGAAAAGAGTCTTCCCTAACAGGCTTTCAAATTCAATTTTACAGACTCAACACATTCAGAAAAAAATAGGAATAACTTTCAGACTCCGAAGCCTTTACTCAACTGAAATCAGAACTCCAAAATTCTTGAAATGCACCCACGAGTAATGAAAATGTGTGATTATATACAGTTACAGTATATACAACGAAAAGCTTTTAATCTTGACATCCACTGAAGCCAGGTCAGTGCTGCTAACCAATGAAAATACAGTTTAGTGAAATTAATAAACACAGATAACTGGCAGTGGTTCAATATATTCTGGATATTCAATATATTCTGGCTTATTGAAGCCAATGCAATTGAGCTTCTGATAGCATTTTTTGAAATGTGTGTTAAAGGCCATAATCAGGCAATTGCTGCAAAAAATAATTACATTAATCAAAAATGTTACTGTGTCTCAAAAGTACCATCCCCACATTTGAGCAAGAAGAAATAATGGCATACAAAGTCCTTATCTGGTTAGGGGCAAAACATCTGTCTTGGCTTGAACATTTACTGCAGGCTGCTCAAGCCAGGGAGGAGAACATTGCACTGGGTTCAGGTGCAGAGACCTCCCAGCCAATGTCCTGGCAACTTGGCTGCACAAAATCTGACCTAGAGAAGATGTAAATGCAGGTATGGCAGTGCATGTCAGCGAGCACCAAAGGATGCTACATCTCCTGATTACAGGGCACAAGAACAGACACAGAGCTCTGCAGCCCGTACTATTCATGTTGTACCTTCTGTTAACCTTGCCAGCAAGTGGCAGCAACGTGGTACAGTGGTTGTTTGGCTGTGATATAAGACAATCTTAAAAAACTAGTATGGACACTAAAAGTAGCCAAAAAATACCAGTGTGCTCTCTTCCTGGGATAGTTCTTGTTGTCATTGTAAGTTTTTTGCTTTTTCCAGCTAATCAAGCTCTTGTTCATCTCAATGCAGCAAGACATTAAATAAGAGGACATAACTAGGTAATTTTAGAAAGCTTAGTTCAGGGGTAGAGGAGGTTGTGGTGGAATGCATGTAATCTCTCTGCATCACTGCTTCTACTGTTATTTCTACTGTTGGTGTGATACTGCTTTCTGTGTTTTAGCTGACCTTCTGTCTCTCTGCTCTTTGAGTATTTAGTACCTTCCAAAAATAGAAATAGTGAAAACTTAAAAGCCAGCATGGTCCTTATAAATGTAATTATAACTAAACATAATTTTCCCTTTGTCTTTTAAATGAAATGGATGAAATGTACATAGTCATTGATCTTAAATGACTGTTAACTCACAAAATCAGAGGAAGAAGAGAATATTCACCATAAGCCTTAGTTATGTCTATGTTATTAAATTATCTTCGCTAGTCAGCCTATTATTTTGTGCTCTGAGTCCTTTCTTTTCCTGCCTTTCCTTTCATTCTTATCTACTTTCCCTAAGAGTAAGTTATATATCTGATTAAACGGTAATTAGTACTTCAGTGGGGCTGCATGTGTGTAACTGAGAATAGAATTTTCCCTAAAGAATTTTTAAAATCAAATATGTAATAATTAAAGAAAACTGAAGTAGTGAATGGTTTTCAATATGATTACCTAAAAATCTAAGTAATTGACAGCAAGTTTTCTGAAGAAAAAAAAAAAAAGAAAAAGAAAAAAAGTTTTTTCTAACTTTCTAACTGTGTGAAGTAAGGGGAGGAAAGGACACAGCACATATCATGTTTGGTAAATTGTCTTTCCATATTTAATTTTAATTTGATAAAAATCAGATATGTGCATATTAAAGAGAAAGTAAAAATAAATTCAAGTGCAGGAGTACATCTTTAAATTTAATATAAAATTAAACTCAGAGTCCTTTAATTGCTTTTCTTTTTTTCAATTAAACCTTACAGCATATTCATCATATAATTATTTTTACTGCAATATTTAAGTAGCATGATTCTTATAATTTTAAGTTACTGAAGAGGGCTGGGAAAAGAGAAACCACTTCCTGGATTCTGAAAAGACATCTGAAAAGACATCTTTATTTAGTTAGCTCTTTGAAAAGTAGCCAGTTGGCTGCAAGTTGAATTCCTGTGTGCTTGGGAGGCCATTGCAGGTGTCACCTGACGAAGCTCACAGAGAAAGAGCAGAGGGCAAAAACTGGAGTGGGCAGTGGGTGCACCAGGTTGCAGCCATGGCTGTAGCACTCCTCATGCTCTGTGTCCCTGAACAACTGCCTGTTTTTCTGTCCCAGAGTGGCTCTGTAGTAAGATGTTGATAACCACCTGCCAGCAGTCCCAGACCATTATCCCTGGTAAGTGAATGGGAGTAGTGGGGAATTGCATCTAGGTAGATACACACTGAAAATGAGGACAAAGGTCTTCCCAGCCTTTCTGTGGTCTTGGTATCTCTTACATAGGCTTTTCCTTTTCTTAGGATAAAAAAGGATGAAAGGTTGTTGTTAAATATAATTACATGAAGGTGTGATTTGGTAAATCTTTCTTGTACACTATATGGTGGCATGCCAATAACTTGCCAAAGATAAATCCCTAGCTTTCTCTGCTTTACACCAAGCAAAATATAGCAAACATGCCAGCAGTCAGTTGTGGAGATAACTGCATGAACTTTGGCTTTATCAAACCATGAGTCCAGAGAAACTACAATAAATTGTGTACAGTATAACTTGTGACTTCATGTTTGGAGAAGAGGTATTGCTTCTGTAAAAAAAAAAAAAAAAACAAAAACCAAATTTTATCAAAAGTAAAAAGTCTTTAAGTTCCTTATTGTATTATCATTCAATTAAATTCATTTTGTGCAAATATGGACAAAGTACACTGCATTCACAAATGTGGGAGCATACTTTACAAAATTTGTTGGAGCAAGGGTAGATCTCTAGTGCTGTTGCCTCTAAGCAGTGGTATTTGTAATTTTTATCTTAGGAAAAACTCATGGTTAGAGGCCCTGTGTGGATTAATAAAGTATGTTCAATTCCTGTGTTTCATATGTAAGGGACAAAGGATTTGAAATCTCATGATTTGCATGCTCCTGTTTTCTAGCTAAGGCTCAGTTCTGATCAGAAGTGTTTTTTCCACATACTGTATGGGTTACATACTAATTACAGTAACATACTTGCCATTTTCAGTTCTTTCCTTTTGTGAGCTTCCACATGACCTAGAAATGTGCACTTCCAGCCCAGAAGGCCAACCGTGTCCTGGGCTGCATCCAAAGCAGGGAGGACAGCAAGGCAAGGGAGGGAATTCTGACTCTCTGCTCTGCTCTGCTCTGCTCTGGTGAGACTCCACCTGGAGTGCTACTTCCAGCTCTGGGGTCCCCAGCACAGGCAGGACATGGACATACGTCTAGGAGAGGTTCATGAAGATGATCAGAGGGCTGGAGCACCTCTCCTATAAAGACAGGCTGGGAGAGTTGGGATTGTTCAGTCTGGAGAAGAGAAGATTCTCGGGAGACCATAGAGAACCTTCCAGTACCTAAAAGGAGCCTGCAAGAAAGCTGGAGAGGGACTTTTCACAAGGACATGAAGTCATAGGACAAGGGGTAGCAGCTTCAGACAGAAAGAGGGTAGATTTAGATTGGATATTAAGAAATTCAGAAGAAATTCTTTACTGTGAGGGTGGTAAGACACTGGAACAGGCTGCCCAGAGGAGTTGTGGATGCCCCATCCCAGGAAGCTTCTGGGCTTGATGGGACTTTGAGCAACCTGGTCTAAGGAAAGGTGTCCCTACCCATAACAGGAGTGTGGGAACAGATGATCTTTAATGTCCCTTCCAACTCAAACCATTCTATCATTCCATAAGGAAATCTGTTCTACTCTAACATATCTTAAAGAAAAAGGATAATATTACATATTGCATAGTTTCTTGTAGAGAAGTACACAAATTTCTTATTATCAGGGGATGAGGGCAGAAAAATGTCTAAATAATTATGCTTGTTTCAAAATTCCTTGTAATGATTGGAATACAAATGTGTCTTTTAGTGCATTATAATCAGGAAATAAAAGGGGTGAAAAATGAAATACCCTTAGGATGATGTCTTTCTAATGGTCACACATTGTTAAATCCAGTCAAGAACATAAAGTGTGCAAACCCTGGACAGAGAAGAGTTTAAATAAACATATAATTTCAGATATATACTTGCAATTATATTGAAAGACTTATCTGTTAGAGTCCTGCCCCACACCATTAGTAGAGGGTGTATGGAGTCCTTAGTCTGTGGGGTTTTTTGTCAGAAAAATTCCTTGGTGATTTGTGCACCAGTCTCTATTAACATAACTCATCAGTCATTGCCAATAACAGTCATAAAGTCTTAAAAGGGCAGAAATAGTCAACTCTAATTGATTTATTTTGGCTTAAACCACTGAATTTTTGTGTATTTAAGGAACTCTGGATGAAGACCCGCTTATCTTGACACAAGGGCACTGGTGTACCTGAAACAAAGTATGTCCCACAGTTACAGAGCCTGGCTCAGAATATCACACTGAAGTTAATGTCTTGAGTCAAGCTATCTGACATCTTTCATTTCTTCTTTGTTGACAAAGGACTTACTGCAAGGGTGCTTTTGCTTAACCTTTCTTGCACTGCCACTGTTCTTTAGTTAGATGCATTCCCCCAGTGAAAATAAGAAATAATGAAAACATAAGTCAGTCTTTGCAACAGAGTCTAGGGGTAGCAACTAATTTCAGTGAAGGCAAATTAAAAAAGAAAATTCTTTGAATGCATTCTTACACTGTGAGACATAGAAAAGAACCATAGTCAATAAGAAAAACCATGCTAGAGGTAGAAGTCAGATTCTGTCAAATTTTGGATTAGTGCCATAACACCTGTATCAATTTTTTAACACCATTGTGGCTTCTGTCATTTTAGTTCAATTTCATGAGTTGAGTTGTTCTAGGAGTGTACTACTGCAATCCATTGTGGAAACTAACACTGGGCTTAAAAAAATTAGTCAAGTTCAGCAGATTTGGCTGGATCCCCAGATACCTTGAAATTAGCATGTCTTTTTCATTAAACATATTTTTTTTAAGAAATAAAATTTGAAATGATAATCAATCTTCCTTTTTCTGACTAGGGAATTATTAAACTTAAAAAGGTAAGAAACTGTTACAGAATGCTTTTTCTAGCACTTGTATGATTCACTATTAACAGTCTTGGCACTGTGTAGTTTTTATATGCAAGCCTTTTATTACCACCATCAGTTTTCGAAAAACAAACAAACCCAAAACCCAAGAAAGGGAATCCTGCTAATTATATGTGTGAAAAGTTTTAACTTTCTCAGGTCAGTAACAAATACATACATACACACACACACACACACACACACACACACACACACACACAAGCAAATGTATTTGCTATATTCAGGCCACAGATCCAATTTGTAAGTATTTATATATGCAAAATTAAGATGTCAAAGTCTGGGGATAGCTTTAACTATATTTAAAGCTATATTTAACTATATTTATTGTACTATATTTAGTTCAATGAAAAATGCATAGAAAAATAAGTGAACAGAGAGCCAATCAAAAGAAAGTGAAAGCTAAGGTGTTTTGTGAATAAATCAAGCAGAGAACATGCTCATAAAGGTAAGAGTTCTGCCAAAATCTATTAATGTTGTCCTGAGTAAAGTTTGAGAGACTCCAAGTTGAAATGGGAAAGTAATTTTGAGCAAGAAGGCACTTTGATTCCTCAGAGGAGTCTGCTTTCAGGGCTTTCCAGAGTTGTGATGAAAATGAAACCGGACATTATAGATGCTCTTTTTTTGGCTCAATGTATGAATTTATTGCATTAAATAGAGAAACATTTGTGTTGGATGCACTTAGAGTTTGTATGCATTGGTGCAAAATCCCTGGGCATGCACTGTGAACAGCAGCTTTGCTCCCAGGGCTGCCTGTGCTCATTAGCACATGTCTGTGTAGAGACTGACATGTCCTGTATCTCAGCTGAATGGATGAACATTGTTATGCCTGTGTGGCTTTTAGCCCTGTGTTGGCACACAGCCATGTAGGAAAGTGTCCAGAATTAACACCAAACCATTTTGTCTGTGTCTAATCTTTTTTTTAGCCTGTGATTTATCAGTAAGTACAGTGTTTACATCTAGATAACTGCCTTGTTTCGCAGGCACCTCAAACTTGCTGATTGTTCCAGATATGTTTGGTCTACTGTAATTTCTGTGCTGGGAACAGTGATGACAGACAGCCTGTGGAATGGGTAGAGGGAGTCACTTCTGGGGAAAGGAGTGAGACGAAGACTCCCTCTCTGGCAAATGCTACATTAAGCCTGATGAAAAAAATAATGTATTTTCATTAAGGTTTGACCAGGTAAGGATGTAGGACCCTGTGCAATGGTCTTCTGTTGTACTCAAATGAAGGATCGGGCAAAACTGAATACTACCTAAGATATGGTATGAAGATAGAAAGAGGGTAAGGTTCTTGCTAGAATGAAAATTTGGACTTGTATTTGCTATTTAAGGGGTAGGAAATAGATGTAAAAATATTTATTCTCTGAGAAGAAATACTAATAATTTGAAATGGTAATCTAAAATAAATCAGAAAAACCTGTGCATTTATTTAATGGATAGACTCAGCTCCAGCTTGTTTCAAATCTAGAAATCAAAATTAATAGAAGATAAATATATTAGCCAATGGTAAAACATTCTGAGCAGTTTTTGAAGACATGGGTTGCTTCCTACTGAGGGAAAAAGTAGGGGGCTGAGGTAGAAGGTTTTGCTTTTCTTTTTACCTTTTTTATTTTCTGTGATCACATGCAAGGTTTACATCAGCCACAGGATCACAAGAGTGGGAAAGGTTGGAGGAGACCACAGTGGGTCACCTGGTCCAACCTCCCAGCTCAAGCAGGGTCATCCTAGAGCACGTTGCACAGGATTGCGTTCAGACAGTTCTGGAATATGTCCAGTGAGACTCCACAGCCCCTCTGGGCAATCTGCTGCAGTGCTTGGTCACGTCATGTGCAGGTGGAAGTTTTTCTGTATCTGTTTCTGCCTTTTTCTTCTTGTCCTGTCTCCATCCTGTAGAAATCCTTCCTCCAGATACTTATACATATTGATTAGGTCCCCTCTTAGTTGTGTTTCTCCAGACTAAACAAGTCCTTCTGAAGGGCTGCAGAGCACTCTGCAGTATTGGCCACTACTCCCAGCTTTGTTTTATTCTTCTCGGTAAAAAAACAAACCCAAAACCAAAACTGAACACTCTACTACTGAATAACATGTTGGGTCATCTCTACCCACCGACCCTTTCTTGAGAAACAGATGCTATGACAAGTTTAGATCTTTAAATAAAAATCAGCATAACATTCATAAATGCATGGGACATCGATAAAATGGTGAACAAGGATATATTGAATATTAAATATTATATATGAATAAGAAATTAAAAGCTTTCATGGACCAAATTCCTCATCTGGCTAGGTGAAGGGCACCATCTGGTGGATCTATCCTTTGGAAAATATTTCCTGGAAAGTGAAGTCATAACTTAGAGGCTGTCCCTCTACCATAAAACAGAATATTTTGCAAGAAGTGCTGAAGGTTAAATAAGATGCAAAGAAATGTAACAGTTATTAAAAACGTACTTTTCACCATTGTTCATTTTGGAAAATTACCATTATATTTTGCAAAATAAATGCCATGTGAATAATAAAGAGAACAAAGAAAATTAGTTGAAAACAATTTATTAAGTGTTAAATTGAACTCTCTGTTCATAGCTACAAAAAGAACCTATTCTATAATTCTGTGAAGTAGTTTTCTGAACATGGTAATGGAGTACAGGAAATTCAAATGAAATATAGATTTGGGGAGTTTTTTGGGGGGATATAAATGCCTTCATTTGCTCTTTCATTACATTGCAACTCAGTTGATTTGAGGACTTCTGTAGTAGTAGTTCTTGCTTTTCAAATACAATGAAAGTCACTGGTAAATGCATTCTGTAGGTTGCCACCAGCATTGGAAATCTCAATTATTCAGTCAGTTTTTCCCAAGCAGGTAGCACAGGTGACCTTTATCCATGGGAATCTTTGATGACAGCATGTGCTGGCACCTTCTGCCCACGGTATTTGCCCTGCTACATTGCACTACTTGTAACTTTCCAGGTAACTGGATGAACTGGATACACTCTCAGACTTCATTTCTACCAAAGAACATGCAGTCTATTGGATCCCCTGCTCATGCATTGCTGTCCATGAGAAGAATATTTCAGAAACATATTTCATTTATATATATTTCATATATATATATATATATATATATATATATATATATATATATATATATATATATACACCATTCTTCATTTATAGTGAAGAGGAAAATATTGCAGGTGACTTTTCAAAAAAAATTGCAATTATCCTAAATAAACAAATAATACTCAAATCAATGTAAAATAATAAGTATAATCAAGCAGAGTCATTCTTTGTGTGGCCACAACCACTACCTGATGTGTGCTTAAGAGTTTTCAGTGAAAAATTCTTAGAATTACTTAAGGACAGTAATTTTCAGCTGGTAAAATTCAATTACCATTGGGAACCCTAGTGGTTCCAAGCATGTAATAGAAACATATTGAAAGTGACAAAGGAAAATTAATTAGACATTTTTACAAAATGGTCAAAGAGCTTATTCCTTCATTCAGTGTGGCCTTCACATTCCTACTGAATTTTAAGATAATAAGACTGTATTCTGCATTATATTTAGCTGCAATAAAAAAGAAATGAATGAATGTTTTCTCCACTGTCTTTCTATAAATTTCTCCTCGACTAGTCTCCATTAACATTAATTATTATTAATTTTCTTTTTTTTTAAACTTATGATGAATAAATAGGAAAAATAATAGAGGTCTTCAGGGTAAGAAAAATGAATAAATTAAAAACTAGAAAATCATAAGTGGCCTGATACTGCTTAGATTTCTCATTAAGGTGTTCATATTGTTTACTTAGTATATTTTTTTTCAGTATCTTGACATGAAGTTTGTTGTTGGCACTAGGTACAATGGGGCCAGGAAAAACCTTGAAATATTTCATTTGTATTACATTTTCAGAAAATACAATGTCACATTTATTATTCCCATAATTGATTTAAAAGATTGAAATGTGTAAAAAATAGATATGTTGAATATAATTTTATTTTATAAAATAAAATGGAAAAGAATATGAAAATAGGAGAAGTAAGCTGATTAATGTTGAAGAATGAAAAAATGACGGAATGTGCTGCATGCAGAAGCACAGTTTTGTGGGAAGGAGATACTATAAAACAGCTTTTTTGTTGTGGGTTTTTTTTCGGGGGGGGTTCTGTAGAGACAAATCTAGGGAAAACAGAAGCTTTCTCAGGAACATTTTATCAAGCTAGACCTGGGCAAGGTTCAAGACTGAAAGATGTAGAGGAGAAAGAAACAGGGACACAAGGGAGATCGTTTCATAACAGGCACAGAAGGATATGTATCAGGAGAAATGGGGAGGATAAGCAAATGTAGTAAGTAACTATGGGAAACTGCAGTTTAGACTGGATCAATTTCCTCTGTGTGGCTCACTAGATGGAGGCTATGGGAATATGAATATGGCTGGAAATTGCAAAAGGTGTGAGTCTTCTCAGCAGCCCCAGAGAAGAGCTGCAGTCAGTCAAGGTAAAGTATCACCATTCTCTAAAGAAAGATTACTTCTAGCAGCTCAGTGGATGACTTATCATTTTTATTGTTTTGGATCGATTTTGCTTTTAGATGGTAACTTGTCCTATGACTGGAATCCTTAAAAAATTTGAGAGGAAAATTTAGAACTTACTGCTTTCAGATGTTGGATGATGGAGCACCTTAATGTGCCTTTGCAGATACCTGTGCTCCATTTCATCTAAAGGGCTCCAGACTTGTAGAAAAATTAAAGAACAAAACTGACCAACCAACCAAACTAAACAAAACAAAAAAACCCCAACAGAACCAAACTAAACCAAACAATTAAAAAAAAACAAACCAAAAACCAACAACAACAAAGAAACCCAAAAAACAAGAAAACCACAAAAAACCCCACAAACAAACAAAAAGTTATTTTTCTGCAGGAATAAGAGACTATTCAACTGGACAGCAGTATCATTATATTATTTTATTTGCTGTAGATCTTTAGCAGTTAATATACCAAAAATGAATGCTAAAGACAACTGCTGTCTTAGGCCTGAGGCTTGCTACTAATTTTATCCCTGTTGAATAATTTGGATCTCATTTCGGGGATCAGTTCAGTTGGCAAATGTGATTGTGGCTCTTGGGGAAGAAAATTATGTCAAAAATGTTTATATTTGGGAAATAAATGATAATTTATTAAAATCTAGGGGGTTTTGTCTCCTCTAGCATCTGTAACACATAGGCTGAAATACATTTCTAAAAACTTTTGCAATTTTTCTGTGGATTAGGTTTCAAATGAATTAAGTAAAAGTTTCAAGTGAATTAGGTAAAAGAACCTTGGCTATCATGGTTTTGTAAGTGCTAAAATCTTCAAAGGGATCTAGTAAGTTAGAGAAAAGTGATCTAGTAAGTTAGAGAAAAATATTAAGAAACATAAGATTATAAATTATTTGGAATCTAAACATCCTTTTTTTTGAAGCTGTTAATGTCTCTTTGCAAGGGGGAGAAAAATATTTTGGATTTCTTGCATTTATCTGAGATACATCACATGAGGTTTTGTATTTTAAGAGTTCCAACAGAGTTCAATCACACATTGTGGATACAGAATGCATTGTCAGTTAGTGATTTGAAGAAAGGAATGCTTGAAGAATCATTCAGGCAATGCTTTGAGTAAGCATTTCCAACAGAAAGGCTGCTCAGAACCAACTGATAGCTCACAAAGTCAATTATGAAAATTTAATTTCTATCCATTTTCTCGGGATAATTAACAACCTGATGGGAAACACCTGGTTTTATCTAGACTAATAGAGCTAGATAGATTTCAAATTCCAAAACACCAGGAGTATCTAAACACATGGTGCTTTGCTATCTAAGGTAATGACAAGCTTGTTGTTACTTTTAGGATGAACAGGGCAGGATCTCAGCCTTCCCAAACAGGACTTTAAAATGGGAAGTGCTGCATAAAATGAGCTGAAATAGACTTAATTGGCTAAAAGATAAGGATAATAATTACACTTTTCCAGAAGATACACTTTTTGATTAGCTTTGAAAACAATTTATTTTGTCATCCACGGCTAAACAAGAACTGTTGGGGATGGAGGTCTGGACTTACCTCTAGCACACAGGGAAGAGTGGCACATACATGAATACAGCCTTTAATGTCATCTGGAATAACCCCAGGACCACTGGCTGGCTCTTCATCTGATCTGGCATCATTCCAGTTAGAAGCTTTGCAGCCACAACCCATTCAATCAGTATAACACAGATTATCCCATGAGGGTCATGGCTTATTTTTAGCTAACAGATGAATTAAAATTTAATTGATAAATGAACACTGCCCATATTTTGGGATGGGCAGGTACATTAACTTTTAGAGTGTTGAGATTGATTCTCAAGAGCCTGAAGTTAAACAATAAAACTTCAGTACCCACAACTAGGACACATTGATGAAAACTATATTAATTTTAAAATAGAGTAATCATAAATGTATTGTCTTCTCTAAACAGAGGAGGTGGGGCTTTTGTCCCATACTTCAAACCTCCTTCTTTTCCATATTCTCCATCATATTTCTTGCTGCAACATTTCCTTGAATCTCTCTTAGGAAGTTAAAACTGAGTCACAAAAGGTAAGAATGCTACTGAATGCTACTATAGTTTTGTGTCAGTGAAGAGTTCAGTCCCTGAAAAGCTCAATTCAAGATGACTTGAATCTGTTTGCCAGTTAGTCAATTATGCACACATAAAAATGGGCCAGGGAAAATTTTTAATGCAGTAGTCCAATTTATGTAGAAGACTCAACTTTTTTTTTGTTTGTTTGTTTGTTTGTTTCTCTACCAGTAGTGCTCTTATTCCACCATCATAGATAAATGTATGTCTTTCAGGCTCACTTGATAATATTGTTTCATGTTTCTGAAAATGCAGATTTCCATTGATCGGGAGTGCTCATACAGAAGAAACTGAGATGGAACAAAATGAAAGAAAGAGTAACATTGCATGAGTCGGGAAGCTGTTTCAGAAAACTGGTGGATACCCTAGTGAATGATTAAATGAAATATATAAGCAGTCGCATGTACAAAATTTTCCAGAAAGATGGGCATTACAAATTTGAATTTCCTCAGGCAAAAAAAATCATCTAAACTAAGAACTCCTACAGCATACCTGTCTTCCACTCCTAATGCAACCCTAGAAACAAAAGCTTTCTTGTTCTTGCCTGTTTACTGTGCTCAAAACTGAAATGCTTTTTGTGTACTGACAAGCATTATGCTAACTTAAAATCATATTTTTGTTTCAGGATTTTTGTTTGTTCCAAAAGTCACACTGTCTTTCAGTTTTTAACAAATTGACAAAAAAAAGAATATTGGGTGTTTGCACAGCCACAGGTTGTAAGATGCTTTCTTCTATAAGAAAATTTCTTCTCTCATAAAATATTGTGCAAAATAAGCAATATTGTAGTTCTGTCAGCTCTTAAGATTGTTATTTGACAGCTTCTTAACTGTAGTACATAATTCTTTTAAATATATGAATTTGAGCAATTTGAAAAATAGGATGTGCTGCTTCATGTCTTACTTTGGGATAGTGTAGTATTCTGCATAATGCCACATTTCCAAAGTACATATATTATTATGTCATGATCAATGATGTAACAGAAGACATCTCTATTACCATCATGTTACAGAGCATCAGAAGTCATTGCACATTAAACTGTCTTAGAACAGTATCTACCACTGTGGGTCTAAAGGTTCCTGTTTTCATGTTATCATGTAGAACCTAGGATATTTTGTAAGATATTTTGTTGAGTAACAGTCTGTTATTGAATTGAGAACAGGACTGAAGGAACCCGTGGGTTTCGGGCTGTAAATCCCCCCGGCTAGCTTGGGACTTACGCCCGCACGGATCCTACATGGACGAAGTAAAGGACGAGAAGCGCTCTTTCTCCACGTGGTTCTGATGTCCTGTTTATTAGCTGGAAGGGGACATCTGCATCGTAGGGTTTCCAGGTGAAGAAGAGGGCGAGAGGCCCAACTCAAGGGACATTTATACCCGCGGAATGGGAGGCGGGGACGGAAAGCCACACCAGTGGGGAAGGGCGAAGGGAGGGGCTTCAGGGGACAAGACCACAGGTACAGACCTCAGGTGTATCTGAGGGATACACCATTTGAGAAAAAAGGGGGGAAACATTTGTATAACATAACACCCAGTGCAGAACATCTAAATACCTATACAGTGCATCACAACAGACCATATCTTTGTTACCATCTTCTGCTTCAGTCTTTCCTCATGCTGAGAAAAACTCTGCATGCAGTATCCTGAAATTGAGTTGTGCTTAGTAAGGCAGAAAAAAAGGAAAAGCATGTTTCTATGACCTTTTGGCAAAGAACATCTTCCCAGTTACGCCTAGGAAGTGCATTCCTCCGGTGAAATACTGACATTTTCTTTGGCTCAGTGGACTTTTCCTAACAAAACTCGATGTAAGTCCCCACTCTGGCAGCACATAGTCCAGAAATTTGCCTGCTGAGAAGGATGCTTGAGGTTTTGTTTACTAGGACTGTATTATCAAAGCATTATATTGATGCAAATTATGAAGTGAATGCAAACTTTTATTTAATGTTCAGATCAACAAAAAATCAGATTGATACACTAGAAGGTTTTAAAATTATCTTATAAAAAAAATCAAAACCTTACGCAAGTACATGAAAAGGAGGGTGTTGTCACACTAATATAAGATATTTGAGACAGAAGAGTCATGATAAGTTTTAAGTGTGTATTTTTAAAGCTTCCATATGTGCAATATGACCTTGTGGTTTGAATTCCTTCTCTCTCCTAATCACTAAAATGTTCTCTTTTCAGTGCCATGAAATTGGCCAAATATGTGTAGTTGTACTATGATAGCATTTTATATCTTCAGTTAAAACTTCATAGATTTTTGCTAATTAAGTTGCAGCTGTTCCTGACGTGAAATAAGGATGATACTTATGTAATGTTATAGTACCTAAAGGCTCTAAAAAGGATGTGATGTCCTACTAGGTAGTAGCATCATGCAATAGTAACAGGGCTGTGTGATGGAACAGTGTGTTATGAGAATTTAGCATCCAGAGTATTTGAAACCCTCATGGTTTCAAATAAGCTCTTATCAACTACCTATTAACAATAGTATTGCATCAAGTGCACACCTACGTTCCATCTTTGTTTTAACCCAAAATAATCCAGTTCACATGCTGAAAGAGCACATTGAGGGAAAGGGAAAGATCTGCTTCAATAGTGCACTCCTGAACCAAATTAAAGCACTTTTATCATAGCCATAAGAACAAGGATACAACAGTTCTCTGGAGGGAGGGAAGTCTGTTCACGCAGTACAAGTCATCAAAAAGCTAGGGAAGAAGGAATCTCAGGTTCACTTAATGCATTTTCTTGAGGATCATCACACATACATCATTCCTAATGCATGTCTGATCTGTTCCCAAGAACTTTCAAACATAGTGACACTACAATCCCTCTAGTAAATGAACAAAGGGGAATTAATTATGTGCTTACTATTAACATGAGGGCTCTATTTAAAGTCTGTCCACTCGTAACCTTCATGCCTGCATGGTTTTCTGTTGCCAGTTGTTTGTTCCCACTCTCTCTCAAAGTCTCTGCTGCAAGGATGATTCAGCTGCATGTTCAAAGTCCACCAACTGCTGTGAATTATTAAGGAAATATGAAGCTGACCTGAGTTTTTACCTTCCTAAGCCATTGGGTCATTCCTACAGCAGGGACGGGATTTCTGAGAGGAAACTCAAAGCTCAGATGAGGAGTCACTACAGTCAGCTCTGTTCAAGCTCTCTCTATTCATCCATCACAAACCTCTGACTCCCTTCAATTCCTTGTACGTGTCTTGTAGGAAGGGGAATTAGATCATGTGCTTTGTTTTAGGAATAATTTGTCCAGTTATTGTGGTGAAAGCTAAGAGGTATTTGAGGGCTTACCCAGGGGCTTATTATCCTGAGTGTTTTCAGATGCTGGATTTCTTCCCCTTTATTTTTTTTTCCTTAAATACCATTTTTAATGAAGGATGGGCCTGATGTTACCTAAAGTAACAATCCCTCTTTTGCATTTCTCTTATTCTTGCAAAAAAGTTTGCATGAGGGGAATCTCTTGTCAAGCCTGAGGATATCCATGTTGTTCCATGTTCTGAAGCCCCTGTAGTCATACCCTCATGGTGGGTATGTGGGGCTACTCTCTCTTCTCACCACAGAGGGTTAGTGTAGTTGGATATTGATGTAGAGAGCTGTGTAGAACAGTATTGACATTATGAATTAAGTCACTGAATGGATCAGATTACGTTTTAAATTTTAATGCAAATGTATGGGGTAAAATTCTGTGAATTCTTCAGTACTTTGATCTTCAAGGAGCAGGAAGTCTTCAAAGCAATATTCTGATTAAATAATCAAAGTCAGCAACTTTCACAGAGAATCTCATTGCATAGTCAGTTGTGTAGAAGTCACTGATGTATTCTGCAGTTCTTTTTGCTTGTTATCATGACTCTGCCTAATCCAAGACTGCCCTCACATATTTGTAGATTTTGGGTAGGAAAAAGTGGTAAATGGAAAAAAAGAAAAAGAGAAGGAAAAGATGTTCATGAAGACAGCTCTGCATCCTTCCTGTCCTTCCTGAGAGATTTAACAACAATATTTTAAGTAGGTAGGAAGAAATGCGATACAGGCAATGCAAATTTTAGAAGAGCTCAGTCATCAATATCTCCAAATGTTTTTTCCATGAAATGCTACTACATAAGTATTTAATTCTGTTATCAATTCTTGAGCCTAAGTGTGTGACACTAAATATAACTGAGGAAATGGCCTTGATAAACTTATTTCATTCAAAATTTAAAATATTTTTTCACCAAGTACTGGTGTAGAAATTAACTTTGCTTAGCTAAAGATACCTGGGTGAACATAGAATTAAATTATTTCTAAACAGGTCCAACATCTGGTAAAAAATATTGAAACAACCCAGCCTCCATATAGCATTAGAACATCTGCTGGGATTCAAAACCAGGTCTCTTTAGCTGACATTCACTGTGAATGACATTTATTTCACAGTAATTTTTTTCTTGTATCCTCTGTAAAGCTCGAGTTTTCTTATTACTACATTCTGAATAAATCATTTGACATTTGAAGAAATGATGTGTGAAACTCCAGCTCATGAAAACTTCAAATCATAAAATAGTGGAAGTAACACTGTGACTTGCTTTCTCCTGAGTTCTTTATGTGATGGCCACCATTTTTGGCATACTTTATTTTGGGGGCAAGAGAGCTTGAAGGCTGTCAGGAGGAGTGTCACAATTTCAAGTTCTTTGTCATACATTAAGAATCTCCCGGCTCCAGGACCTCTTCCGTGAGAAAAGTGAATGCTTAAAAATTCTTTATTTAATACTTTTTTATCTGGCATGAGAAGAATCTATGTTGTTGAAAGAGTATGGAGCTGATATTAACAATCCCTGTCCAGGTAAATATCGTAACAACCATCAGGTTGCATCAGCTTGGATCACTTCCATCATTGTATCACTTTCCTTGCTCAAATTGAACGTAATTCTTAGTATGTCCTTTGAACATTTGAGTGTGAAAAAATATTTTAAGCACACAGAAAAAAAACTTTACAGATTAATAAATGAATAGCAACTCTTTGTGCTGTTATTCAAGGGTTGACTCGTTTTTCTTCAAGCCTTTTTATATTTTAGTGCATTGAGTAGGGCTAAAATTAATTATGTTGCAATTCCATTGAAGAAGGTATTTCCCACAACACATCTGAATTCCAACGGTGTTTTTGGATGAGTTGTCTGGTTGTGACATAGCATTTGATATCATAAAGATTCTTATACAACAAACTACCTCTCTGAAAAACATAAACTAAGGCAGCAAAAGCATGCTTTTATCAGCACGGAAACATCTACAAGTGGGAAACTTGCCAGCACAGCTATCATGATTAGAGAGTATAGTGGTTATTTTTATCTCACCTACCCTAGCCATAAAGGTATACTGGCGCACTTAAGTCCCTATTGAGTCATAGCCTGAAAACTAATCAAGTTCTCAAGATGATAAAAGCAGAAGTCAAAGCAAATTTTTTTTATTTGCTAAATTTTATATATATATATATATATATATATATATATATATATATATATATATATATATATATAAAAGAAGAACTTCTGTCATATTGGTGAGAGGGAAACAATCTTGAAGACAGAAGGGAAAAATCACTCTCCAGAAGTGTATTTCTCAAACAGATAGATATTAAGCTTAGTATTTGCCGTTTGGTTCCTCTGCCATTCTCCTTATGCATAATTTCCAGCAATTACTTTACCAGGCCACTCCTTTATGTGCATGTTGGGTTTAGACTATAAGCTGCTATTGCAAGCTCAGAAAACAGCTGTTGCTGTTTTTTTCAGAAGTTTTGCTCTGTAAACCTTATCACAGCCTTGAGACTGTGTAAGCCGCTGTCTTTATAAGTAAATGAATAGCCTAAATTAATAAAAATAAATAAATTAAATAAATATTCAGTGGACAACAGGCATTATTAGCTTAGCCACACTGAGTTGCTCAACTCTGGCTGACCCCAACAAATGACAGTACCAAAAAAAAAAAAAAAAAAAAGAGAAAAAGAAAGGTGAAATAAAATAATCATGAGGGAGACAAGGATGACCAGCAGGGAAAAAAAAAAAAAAAAGCCAGCTTCTATACTCCTTGGATTGTTGCTAATACAAGTTAAATGTTATTCTAGACATACTAGAAATATGCTTGATTATGCACTAAATGCTGAGATTTGCAGCAGCTGCTTTTAGCTACCAGCACAGCAAAACTATTACCAAAAGGCTGCCATTCTTCATCTATTACAAAAGGGAATGGCAGTATTGCTTTTGTGGCCATGGCCACTTCTGACAGCTGAGAGAAATATATATGTTCAGGATGATGTCTGGAATGCAAAACAGGAAAAAAAGTGTGTTTCCTTGATTGTGTCTAGTGTTCAAGATATTGATGTAGCCAACAAGCTTGTGTTATTATTGGGGCTGCACAGCCATGAATACATAAACTGGAAGCTGACTTTTCCAAGTAAAATCTGTCTTTTTCACATTAGTTTTGTGGGAGTGAGAGTCCAGAGTCTATATTCAAAACTTATTACTGGTAATTTTTCTATAGAAGATAAGCCCCAAAAGGGCAATGTCAGCATCTCTCTTTACAAATGCGCGTGTCTTCTGAGCACTGGAGTTTTGCTGAAACTACTGGTGGCAGGTCAGGGGAATATTTATTGAGACACGGAATCTCCTGATCTGAATTGCAATGTAGTGCTGCAGTGAGCCATAAATTCACTTCTTTTTTTTCTTAAACTTAAACAAAACCCCAAACCCACAACTATGAAATGTGCTGATTAGATTTTTACTTGAGTTCTGATAAGAAGATGGATGGTGTTTGGGTTGCCATGGTGCTATTTTTGGAATTGTTTAGAAAGAATATTGCACAAAGTAGTTAGTTTCTATGCCAGCAGCTGTGCTTTTCCTTCATCCTTCCCATAAAAAATGGTTTCACAATCATCTAATTTCTTTGAAAAGTACTACATAATGTATGTGGAAGGGGAGAAGTTGTGCAGCAAGATGATGACAGTTCCTATGACTGTACAAGGATATCATATCTTTACTCACCATGAAGTAAATGAAACTACCTTTGGTAGTCCATTACAAAAAGTAATTCCATGAAAATTTACATACAATGTCACATCCTCATTTCCTACTAACAAAAGACAGGAAAAAGGTGAAGAAGAGAAATGGCAAAATCAGAGCCCTGAATTTCAAAGGAGAAGAGTTGAGGTAGGAATCTGCTTGACAGTATCACCCAAGAAGTGATATCTTTGTTATTGAAGAAATTCAAAACTTAGCAGGATGAGGGCCTGAGTCACCTGCTTTGACTGAACCTCTGATCGTGGTGGAGTGGAGAGAGGCTCCAGCCAGAGCCTATGGAGCACTTGAAGTCCTGTGATATATTGCTTTCTCAATTAACTTTTAAAACTTACTGCTCCCATCCAGCCTTCTCTTACCTCTTGAAAGCCTCGAAGCAGGCGACCCTCATTTCCTGTGTAAAGCTACTACCACCTAACTGAATTTTGGCATTTGTAACCAAACTTAATGGGATTTGCAGACATAGTGTAAGCTGTTCTTAACAAGAAAATACATAACATATCACCACACCATCTCCTTACTAGTTTGTCTTTGCAATTATATTGACTGTGCTTTTTTTTTTTTTTTTTTTTTTTTTCCAGGAATCATGTTTAAATAAGTCTGCTGTGTTATTCTCATAGCACTCAATCATCTCCTCCATTTTCCTTTGAAATAACCATTTTATCTAGTCCCGGTCAAATTTTGTGTATTCTTTGTCATGCTCTTCAGGTCAACAAACTAAACATAAAAAGCTCAGATTTCATGCTTAATTACTTTGAATGACAGAAATAGCTCCACAGAGAGCAGGATGTCCCACCCCAACTACACTTTGGTGAAGGTAAAATTTGTTTCCAGGTTGAAATAATAAAAAGGGTCAATACTTTAGTCTTTTATAAGGAAAAAAAATACCCAGGAAGGAAAATGAATCAAATACTCTGTTTCAAAATTTGGGAGAATCTAAACTTCAAAATAATTATTTAAAAAAATTTTAATAAATTTTGACATTCATAAGCAATTTGAAAATCTCAAACTGGGTATTAGAATATTTTGAAATTTCCTCGTAGTTCTCCTTGGATGAGAAGAGATTCCATCAATACTGGTCTTCTCTAAAAGATTCTTTTTATTTATTATAACATTTTTACCAATGAGAGGCTGTCAGAAAAAAAAAAAGTTAATTGCTCTGGAAGTCAAATCAATATTTCATAAACATTTCTGTTCTGGTATAAACTCAGATGTCCTACAGTTCCTTACAGTTATTCTGATATAAACAAAAAGGCTTTTTCAATGATGCTCTTTCTGTCAGTTTTGTCAACAAGTTATAGATGTTAGGCTCATTCTATTAGCACTTATTGATGAGTCTCCTTTAGTTTTAGCTAGAGTAAAATTCAGGTGAGTATGCTTGCTGTGATTTACAGCATGTTAGTTTTCGACACCACTTGTATTTTTTCAAAGAAAACACAATCTTTAAAATTCCATACCTTTTCTTGAGCTGTGAGAATGGTTTAACATTATTTTTTTCTCTTTCTAAAACATAAATAACTAAAGCACATAATTCATTTTTTCCGCATTTTATAATGCCTTACATCAAATGTATGTTGTTTGCACATGAAAAATTAAAAATATATTTAAATGTTGACTGTCATGTAAGGTATTTCCCTAAAAAGAAACATTCTATCTTTTTTGTTCATTTCATTACTCCATGTAGTAATGTAAGTATATATTTTAATTGAAATGTCATGAAGTATAGTTAATGTGATCCTTCCTCACTACATTTGTGCATTAAAGATTTACAACTGTAGTGTCCTGAATTATTGCCTGGGAAAATATAATTTGATTTTAGAGTCCGCTTTTAAAAATATATTGGTTTCATGCTTTGCAATAAAATAGAAAGCTTGTTAGATACAAAGAGCAATGCTTGATAATACTGAAAGGATGAGAAACCAATTTCAGAAAATCCATTTAGAACATTAAGTATGCATTTAAATAAGTAAATTACTGGAGGCATATTAAAAAAATACAAACCAACATGCCAGATCTATTGTAAAAATATAAACTTTACATATTATCTGTTAGTTTAAAAGACCTGACAGGTGGGTTAATACAGGTGAAAATGCTGTCAATGTGAAATGGAATATTCTTCATATTCAGTGCCAACTATTTATCAGATTCTGTAAGTTTCCCTTAATAAAACTTAGTTTGTAAATCAACTTTTCTTCCTCCTTTTGTGTAATAAAGTTGGATTGCCTGGAGCATGTACCTAGGAATATCTACAAAAATAATCACTATATGCAGGAATCATCGAGCACCTCAGTCGGTGACAGAATTTTCAGGCACTTTGACGGCCAGTGTCTGCTTTCTTCAGATTGCATCATCACATTTTTGAGTGAGGAGATATAGATATGGATTCATATCTAAAGCTGTGGTGTTTATTTGCATTCATTCACTTATTTGTTAATATTTTCTTTCTTTTAGAAGTTGATTTTAATGAAAGTTGCTGTCAGTTTAAGAACATGATGCACCAATTAACTTTAAAAGGTGATTGCTAATCAAATAACACATATTTTTTTGTGTTTTCCTCAGGAGATAGAATATCTCTTGGAATAGCTTTTCATTCTCTATTGCTCAAAAAACCATTACAGGAGAAGCCTGATGCTACCATCATGCAGCAAGTGTTTTTACAATGCTAGTACCAAACCTCTCAGCACCACTGTTAGTCATCACTGTCATTTGATGAAATTACATGGGCTGGGCACTGAAAAAAATTGTCCTTTAAACAGTTAACCTTTGCTGTCACTTTTCTGCCAAAGTCATAGGACCTTTCACGAGGAACATCTATCAGTGAGGTACTCCCAGAACAAAACTTCGACAAGTCCATTGAGGTTCATTTCCAATTCTGAACATTTTTTTTTAAACTTGTCGATTTCCATTGCAGAAAAGTAGAAGTCTTCAAGCTCTTGCAGTATTCCATGGATATTCCTGGAAAAATGTCAAATGACCTCCAAATGCACAATGATGCTTAAATTAGGAATGATGCAGATAACACACATCACTGTGCTGTTTCTCGTGTAGGCAATCTTCACTCCAAATCAGCACTGCAAATTCCAGCATTGAATTGCACAGAAGATCATAGGAAACAATTCTTCAAAGCTGATGGGAAAGCCTAACAATGTGGCAGTTTGTTTTGCTGAAGATTATAGTTTGAAAAATATTTTAATTATGGGGCAGTGAGGAAATGCAAGTAAATAGACTAGCAAACAGCAGGAGGAACAAGAAATTTTTGTGGACTTTTGCCATTTGCAGTGAATTTTTTGCTTTCATGTGCATTTCTTTTGCTCCATTGGTCCATTTTAAGTTGTAATGTAAAGAAAACTGCACTAGGTCTGGTCTATAGTTACGGCTGAAAACAAAGTGACAAGGAATACTTCCTCTATGGTATTTCTAATTCTTAGCTGTATTGGAAGGGCAAGAGTACTCAAGTCTGGATTTTAAAGACAACTACCTGAAGTAAGCACCTAATTCACCTAATATTATTTCCAACTTTAGGTGACTGCAGTGCAGTTCTTTAATGTACTTAGAGCTTGGTTCACTTGATCTTACTGAGGATTCAGGAGCTGATCGACCAAACACTAATTTTAAAGGCAACTCCCATATTTTACTTTCATGGTTGTCTACTTTTTCACAAAGTTGTGGGGTATAATCCTTTTTCAAAATTTAATATTGTGTTTTCCCAAACCTTCATTCTGTATGTGTTATGTAAAAGGTTTTTGCAAAAAATCATAAACTATTTATAAGTATCTTCTGATGGTGGATACCTTTCCCTTTCTTCCCCTTTATTCCTCAGCTATTTTCTAGATGGCTGCTAGCATGGAGCTGAAGAATTAACAGTTTTATTCCCACCTTTTTTTCAGTGGAACAAGAATTGCAACGGAATCCACTAGCAACTGGACTAATGTGTCTGAAATATCCCTGATCATTGCTGTATGACAAAAATGTGATTACCTGTGTTTCTTTGCAGGAGCATATGTGCTTCAAGTAAAGGCGACAGATGCTGATGATCCCACTTATGGAAACAGTGCTAGAGTGGTTTACAGCATTCTTCAGGGACAACCATATTTCTCCATTGATCCCAAGACAGGTAACTATTTTATCAGCAACAGTGGAAGATTTAAGCTTTGGATTTTTTGATTCATGTAGGCAGTATGAATGAATAAATATGGACCTGGTTGATATGGCCAAAATCCAGGAGAGCACATTCCCATATGATTCAGTTTTGAGGATTGACTAGCTTTTTATGAATTATAATGTGTTGTAGAAAAAAAAGAAATATACTCATCCAACCAGTACTGGAATATCTAAAATATGTCTACATTGAATGATTATTTTTTCAATGCTTTACCATTTCCCTAACATCAAGCTTTGTCTTCTACATGTATCCTTTTTTTTTTTTTTTTACCCTGATAATTGAGTATTTTAACTTGGGTCTTCTCAGCATTTTTACTTGCTGAATATACAGTCAGAAATTCTCCAGCAATTATTGTTTTGTTATATTGAACGAATTTGAGACTGTGGAACAACCAATCATCTCCTCCCCTCCTCTTTTCCTGGGGCATCTTATCTTTGCAGTCACTGGATGTATGAGCAGAAAAAGATAATACATTTAAAGAGACTGAAGTATTTGGGAGGTTGGTAGACATGTTAATTTTGTATCTTGTCCTATATTTCTAAATATAATTCTTGATTCTATATTTAGTAATTCAGTTGAGGAAGCGATAATGTACATGGTGAATGACACACATTGTGGCATCCAGAGTGTGCTACAGGGAACTCTATCCATATGCTCCTTTCAGCAAATAGTTTTGCCTTCCAATGTAGCTGTACTTGAATGTCAGATTCAGGGCCTTTAGCCATGATGGTGGAGCTTTGTAAGGCTGTGAGTGCACCATCTCCATTGTACACATTTCTTTGTTCCATGCTCCATTTAGCAGGAGATCATACTGCAATTTGCAGTGAGCAATTTTACTTTTCAAACTAAAATAGGACTTCTTCTGGTGTCTGGGGAAAAAAAGTAGTTGCCTTTATACTTAATTTTTCATTTCAGTTTTGTAAAGAATGGATATAAATTCAGTGGCAAGAAAAAGCTATACTGGAGCCAAAATTGGAGTTTTAATACAAGTTTCACAAGAAAAAAAAAAGAGTAGTTAGTGGTACATGGAAGAAGAACTATTTTTCCCATTGCACTTTGAAAGGCTGTGTCATATGTTCTCATCTGTTACTCAGTAGTGAGTCAACCACAGGTGATGGCCTGCACCCTGCAAGCCCTGGAAGATCATTCAAACCTGGCTATTACCTTAAATGAATTATGTGCTAAAAGAATGGACACAGCTGTAGAGGAAGATTGGTGAAACAGTAGCCCAGCGTAATTTAAAATCCTATACCAGAAAAAAAGTGTATAGATTCATGCTTCTATAAACATCAATAATATGCTGTAATGTGCCTTGCGTTAGGAGGTTCACATTATGAGAATTACTCATGGGCCTAACAGTGACTTTAAACAGTGAATAACACTGCACAGGATAATGCTTAATGATTTGTTCTAAAATCCAGAAGTCCAGGGCAGTACTACAGATCTGCTCTTTCAAATTCTTTATCTTATAACTGAGGAGTTTATGCAGTAGTTTTTCACTGGAGAGTTTTACTGCCCGAAATCTGTCCTGAGTGCTTTTGGCAGGTAAGGGGAAGAAAGCCATTTCAGTACAATGACAAACTCAGAACTGCCAGCAGATGAATAAGCATTTTTTGTGTTGTTGTTGGCTTGTTTTGCCATCTCTTGCATTCCAGAAACAATTTTGAGACATAATCTTGTAGTTATTTAAAGAACTCAAGAACATATATACTATGTTTCTGCCCTGTGTCATGTTTCCAAAAGTGATGGCCTGCTTAGTTCTAGCAAGGGATGAAGAGTAAGTGTTTAGTGACTCTACCCTTGGAATACTCTTCTAGTTTTGAAAGAACTTGTCCTTACAAAGTTCTTTGGTGACTAGCAGGGTCAAAGTAACTAAAAGTCTGCACGTATTTCTCCTTCACAACTTTTCCACTTCCCAGTAGATTTGACTTGTCCAAGAGTACAGTAGCTGCATACCCACTGACTAGAAATTCCACAGCAAAAGTTAATCTGGCTAAGAACCAGCTCCTCTTGTTCTTTTTTTGACTTGTTTTATACCTCACACATAGCATAAGACAGTGAATAGTTAATTTCTATTTATATTCCCCCTGAAATGACTCTTTTCTAGATTGAAGACTTCTTTAAACAGAAGCAATTCCATACCAGTAATCACCCATCCTTCTCCTCCCCAGGGTGAGAAAGTGCACAGAGTATTCAGAAAGGCAGCTGATATGGATGTATAGAGCTGTTTAATAGCACTTCTGTTCCCTGTTCCCTCCCAAACAGTTCCAAACATTGTTTATGTCTTTAGCTTCTACCGCACAGATGTTGATATGTTTGTGGAAATTTCTGTTACTAGCTCAGGATCCCAGTGAAATAAGGGCTGTGTTTGTCAAGCACATGACTTAGCACATACTCATTCCTCAAATCACTCCTAATATGTCTTACACATTTATTTTGATATGAAACTAGTATACTTAAATTGTTTTTAACCTCTATGGGTCTGAATGTCATAGCTGCCCCTTTTACTCCTTGTCTTTATTGACTTCCTAATATTTTTCCATTATTTTTGTTGGAGATAAGCAAACCATGTGGAAACAGGAGAGTTAGCTTTCATTGCTATTTCAGGGGGGTGACATGCAGTACAGTACCTTCTGGAGAGCAAGTGTTTGAATGCCACATTCTAAGGCCTCAAATCTTGTATGTTGGGGGTACTTTTAAATGCTACAAAATTTCTATTCTGATTTTAATGTGAGGGTTTGTTTTTTTTTAACATGAGAACTTCTCTTAAAGCAGATAACCTCTCTTCTCTTTCCTCTGTATATTCTCTTTTCTTATGAAAATGTCCATTTCCACCATGAAAATGTTCTTTCCACCCAATTTTCTGATATGTTTTTGAGCTCAATATTCTTATTTATGGCTAGATGTAACCAGGTTTTGTTAGATTTTGCATTCTTGTCCATCTTCTGACTTCAGTTATATTATTGAAATCCAAATTGGTATCAGCAGGAGTATTGATGTAAATATTTATGCAGGAGGTTCCTGTGTTTTTTCTTCCACAAAAGTGGGTGATCTCCTGCTGAATTATGGGTCAATAACTTTGGAAAGAAAATCTTCTGGCCCAAGTCCCATACAGAATATTTTCAGTTTTCAGCAATCTCATGGGGACCATATTTTTCTACGCATTTGATATCGATGACACCTGATAAGACAAAAAAGAAAATCCAAGTTATTCAGTTCTGCAGTTGAACAATATTGTAAAATCTTAAGGTAAAAGGATTTACAAAAACTCAGAATACCATCACATGCACATAAGGCCTCTACATTTTAATAACCCTTTGATTTAAATTTAGATATTCTTTGTGATGCTGAAGTTGAAATACCAGCATTTGTAGCCTTTTCCTTCCCATGGATCTTTATCTCTACTTTATTATTCTATTTTGCTAGTAAAATAACTCTAATTCATATCTGTCCTGTCCAGATGAACTGATTTTGGAAGAAATAATATTTCTCCGTGTTTTGTCTAAGCCTTTGAAATAGAGTAGGCAGAAACAAGAAATTTGCCCATGAATTGCTAGACATAAAAATTATTTTCACAGATTTTTTTTTTCTTTTCTAAAGATAAAGTTTTTGTTTTCCAGAAAAATATATAGAATGACCTTAAACTTCAAGACAGGAATAAACAGTGGGTGATTTGGAACTTTACTACTGGAATGATTGCCCATTCTTCATTTTCTGAAAAAACCCTGGAACATTTCTGAGAAAGTCGCTTAGTTGTACCCAGAACACCTATATCAGCCAGATAAACTGCATTTTCTCTTCACAACCTGCTATGTGGCCATGCTCAGTTTTTTCTGACATGTTTTTCTGTCATATTTTTGAACTTCAGCAAAGCTTTTAATACCATCTCTCACAGGATCCTTCTGGACAAAATGTCCAGCACACAGCTGGGTAAACACCACTTCATGTCATGGGTGAGCAACTGGCTCACAGGTCAGGCACAAACGGTTATAGTGAATGGGGTGACCTGAGTGATGGGGTGATCAGAGTGGTGACCTGGCACTAGTGGGGCTCTGCAGGGATCCATCCTCAACACAGTGTTCTTTGACATCCTCAAAAATGATTTGGACACAGGACTACAAGGAACACTACGTAAGTTTGCTGATAACACTAAACTGGAAGGAGCTGTCAACTCTCTTAGGGGCAGGGAAGTCCTGCAGATTTTTGACAAAATAAAGAGCTGGGCAGTTACCAAATATATGTAGCTTAACAAAGTACCAGATTCTGCAGTCTGTACCCTGGTTGTGTATAGACTGGGTAATGAGGGGCTGGAAAGCAGCACTGTGGAAAGGAGCCTGGATGTCCTGGACAATGGCCAATTGAATCTGAGTCATTGTGTCCTGGCAGCCAGGAAGGCCAACCCTGTCCTGGGGTGCATCAGGCACAGCATGGCCAGCTGGGCAAGGAAGGGGATTGTCCTGCTCTGCTCTGCAGTGGGGCAGACTCACCTTGAGTGCTGGGGGCAGTTTTGGGTGCCATAATATAAAAAAGACCCATGTGAGCTCCTAGAGGGGATCCAAAGGAAGACCACAAAGATGATCAAGGGCCATGAGAGGAAGCCATATGAAGAGCAGCTGAGGTCACTTGGTCTGTTCAGCCTGGAGGAGACTGATTGGAAGTCTCATTGTGCTCTTCAACATTCTCATGAGTGGAAGAGGAGGGGCAGGTACATATCTCTCTCATGACCAGTGACAGCACTCGAGGAAGTGTCATAAAGCTGAGTCAGGAGAGGTTTAGATGGATATCAGAGAAAGGTTTCCCACCCAGAGGGTGGTTGGGCACTGGAACAACTTCTCAGGGAAGTGGTCACAGCTTCAGCATGACAGAGTTCATTAAGCATTTGTGCAAACACTCTCAGATACCTAGTGTGACTCTTGGCGTGTTCTGCACAGAGACAGAAGTAGCACTCAATGATCCTGATAGGTGGCTTGCAACTTAGCATACTCTGATTCTGTAATTCTTATATTTTATTTTGTTATCATGACACAAGAGGCCTTTCATCCTTTCATTTCCGTAGGTCTTTTCTCCTTGGAATGAATATACCAAGGATTTTGTAAAATTCTGTAGAACATATAGCTTCCCTAATGCCAAATTAAGTAATAATTAAGATTAAGAGATTCAAGAAGAAACATTTAAAGTTCATCCTATTTGCAAAAATATTATTTTTCTGAATCTAATGAATATGAAAAATTTTTTTTTTTAGTTTTGTAGTTCAAGATTTCAGTTTGGAGCAAACTGTGTGCAGTAGAGTACATGCCATCCTGAGGCAGGAAAATGGTGATTCCTAATATTGTCATTATCATAATGTTACAGGTGGCAAGAAAGGACATTGTTATAGAGTTCAATTCAATGGGAATCTTTAATGGGTTCCAGAAATAGCAGATTTATGTCAATGTTATTTCTAGACTGAAAAAGTATTCTAAGATAATAGTTCCTATTCTGGCTTGTTAAGACAGCAGTGATTAGCTGCTGTAAAGATAAGAATGGTCCTTAAAATTTGCTTCTTGCCATTCCAGATCCATTTTAACACCAGGTAAAAACCTGCTTTTGACATCAAATTGTTTATGACTAGGAAAATAATACTTTCTAAATCAATAATAACCAAGAAGGCCATACTTCCAGTTGGTTTATTTTTCAATTTTGCATGTTATCTGCACCAATGTGCACCTAGACATTTTCTGATAACTGTTGTTGAATAAATAGCATTTTGCAATGCAATTTATATTTCTAAAATTTTTGACAAAGACATGCATTTCCTCCTACATATTTAATTTCAAGAAAAAGCCTTTAGTACCCCAAATGTTTTAGCTTTCTACTACCTCATCAGTTCATCTGTGTGTTCAGTAATACCTCTCCCTTTTCCTCCCTCTCTTTCTCTCTCCAAGTCTTCCTTTTATTCTATATATTCTTAGCATATCCAAAGGGAGATTATGGCATATCTGCTTAGACAGCAGCTGTCCAAAAATCCCTAAAGACTAGAAGCCATGTCTTACAGTGATATTTAATTCCTTTCTTAAGAGGAAATTCCTCAAATTTTCACTGCGTATTTGTGTTATATCAAGAAAACTTTCTCTAGGAAAGGAAGAGTCTTCTAATAAAAACAGCCTTTTGTACAGAGGAACATTGTCTTGGCATACAGTAACTTGAATTTTTTGTCAAGTGAATGGTTGGAAACAATTGAAGATGCAGGCTCTGCAATGCAATGCCACCTCTTTCCACATTGCTTTACTCTGTACAAGGCAGTTTTCCTCATCCCTCATATGGCAAATCTATGATCACAGCATTCACATCCCTAATGAAAACACATCGTTCTCTTTCATCAATTCATATCTCTTTCATCTATTCATATCCTGATTGAAAAGACAAAACAGTAATTTTGAGTGGTTGAATAGCTGACAAACACACTTTTGAAAATCCTGAGTGATTTGTATGTTTTCATGTGACCACCTCTCATCAAACCATTCAGAAGAATTCTATTCCTGGTTCAAGAGATCCAGTATTAATTTGTGAGAGTAGACAATCACAGCTCTTTGTTTATTTGCTCCTTTTCTTTCCCATTTCTTCTCATAGGTGTAATAAGAACAGCTTTGCCAAATATGGACAGAGAAGTGAAAGAACAATATCAAGTTCTAATCCAAGCCAAGGACATGGGAGGACAGCTGGGAGGACTAGCTGGTACTACCACTGTAAACATTACTCTCACGGATGTCAACGACAACCCACCCAGATTTCCTAAGAGTATGTAATATTCCAAAACACTGATTTTCCAATAAGCATGACTAAAGGTATTAATTTGGAAAAGTCTTGTAGATAAGAAACTGAGATCCTGGAAAAAGAACAGTATATGATGAAAAAAAATCAGTCATCCTGTTTTTTTAAATATAATATAAAGCTCAATTTGAAAGTATGAGTTGAATGTTTAAGAGGATATATACCATCATTCCACAAAACCAGCCTGAGCCTGAGTTAATTTCATTTACACTATAAAAATTATTTGGGAAATACTATTTTGTCAAGGGAAACTGCATGAATTCCTTCAAATTAAAAAAGGTTATAACCTGAGATTTCCAGGTACCAAAGGCAGAGCTAGCTCATGCTAAGCGTTATTGTTATGATATTCAGGAACAGATTTTTATATGTCTTGGCACAGAAAATTATATCTGTCCCTG
Organism: Motacilla alba alba; assembly: GCF_015832195.1. Lineage (NCBI taxonomy): Eukaryota > Metazoa > Chordata > Aves > Passeriformes > Motacillidae > Motacilla > Motacilla alba. Next base: position 75,274,045 of record NC_052017.1, read on the forward strand.
AAAACACTTACAGCCTCAAAACAGTGATCATTCACTGATAATTTATTATGTTTCACATCAGTTAGTTTAAATGAAGCTTTTCAGAAGTATGCTAATTTAAAGAGTTTTATAGTCTGTATGATTAGGAGGATTGTCACTTACTTATCTCCATAAATTTATTGAAGTTTAGTATATTCTGTACCTTCAAAATGCAGAAACTAATCAAGCATATATCTTGATAACTATGCCAAAATAATTAGTTGCTAAAATTCGTTAGTAAGGCTAATTCATACTAGAATATATTGCATGAATCTGCAGTAACATCACAGCAGCTTTTTACTTTGCATCTCTTTCTTGCCTATGAATTGAAATCCCACTGTATGTATCCTGAATACTCCATAGATACAAAATCACATCTGGAGCTGTGAAGTTTTCTTTCATATAAAAATTCTACTTCTTTTACTCAGTCTGAAAATAAATTGTGTTTTTGCAGGCATGTAAGGAAAATCATGTTATGAGAAGGATCCATTTTGTCCTTCCTTCTGTCTCTTACACTTGTGTCTAGATAGTATCCACAAAACAGGCCAAGCAATACTTCATAAGACTTGCTTACTTTCTAATTGTATTTAGTTCTAATGGTGTCTTTGTGTTTAACAACACTCAATTTTTTTTTCTTCCACCAATTTGCCCCATTGCTTTGAAATTTATGTTAAATTTCAGAGTCCACATCCTCTGTCAGAGGTACACAGATTAATATATATCATGCAACTAAGAGCTCCCTCTCATTTGTTTTTAATCCATTATTGCCTGCATGTTAACCTCTTCAAAGAATTCAGAAAGCACTGCAAAATATCACTTTTATTTAGAGAAGCTGTGTTGATTTCTCTTTTTTTCAGGATGGGAAATTCTCTCTGAATTGAGTAAATCTGCTCCTACTGTTTTGCCTACTGTTTTGCCTGTACATGTCAGTCATATCCATCCTTATCTCCCCTGGATTCCCTGGAGAACTTTTGTGGGGAAAAAAAAATCAGTGTTATATTATACCTCCAAGCCTTCTTTTGCACAGTGTTTTGAAACAAAATATTGCACATCATAATAGTTCCCTTATTTCATTCTTCAGGCTCTTGGGCATGTAACAGCTAATCTAAATGATTTGTTACTGTTGTGTCTGTTTGTTCCACAACTGCTTCTATAGCTAATTTAACCTTCTCCTGAGTCCCCTATAAAGTTCTAGGATAGAAAAAAAATCTCCAGTCTTTCTATAATAACAATAAAGAAGAAAATGTATTCAGTTTTAAATTTGTGATCTTATCTTCTCTGAGCACTTCTGTATCTCAGTTTTGGGCAGGCTTTACACAGTTCCTCTCAGGCTTTTGCCTCCAGATGTCTTAAAAGACAATTATTATTAGCTTGTTTGCAGAGATTTATTCAAACTCATTTTTGTCTTCTTTATTGTGGTTTTATAGATAAAGCAGGGTTTATGGTTCTTTCTATTGTCCTCTCTGAGACACAACTTCATTTTTTTGAAATATGTGTTCTTTCTTTTATTAGCTATGTTGTTTGCCCTTACAGATTTTCCTTTTAATGGATATGTGCATTTGCTATGGGTCCTCTAAATGATATCCCTAGATAGCATCCATACCACCCATAGTGATTTAACAGTCTCAGCTATCTCATTCAGAATTTCTATAGGAATATGCCTCAGTTTTATTTATTTCCGTTTTCATCTTATTATTTATTTAACTGAATGCAACCATCTTGTAATTCTAGTTTTTATTGCTCCTGCACAAGCATTGCATTTAAACTAATTATAGTTGTTGTAAACTGTGGAATAACTAGGAAACTTTTCCTGAATAGCTAATGTTAATACTGTCCTCTTTTTTAAGTCTTAGTTGACAAAGATTCCTTTCACAACCATCATTATTCCTCCACTGACAGTCTGCTGTGACTTTCCTGTGTACTTTGCTCCTTGATACTATGCTGCCTGACTGATTTTCTTCTTTCCCACAGATATTGAACACAGGTATAATGCTGATATTCTTCTTTAGCATTAAGCATTAAAGTTGCCTATATTGGGTAACTAGGTCCCATTTTAACCCTTGGTTATATATTATGGCTTTCTTTCTCCTCTTTACTGGTCCCTAGTTTGGTTCCACATGAACTACCACTTCTTCTTTCCCACTGGGTGGTCATCTCCTTTTGTAGCATCCTCCAGTGAAGAATGCAGAATTCTCATAACTTCACCCTTTGTCTGAACTGCATACATTTGCTTTTTTTTGTTTTCTAATTTTGTGCTTTCCAACACCTGAAAATTCTCCTGAACCTTTCACTAGATATCACAATGTTCGTAGAAAACTTTTAAAACTTTCATAAGCCTATTTTTCTCATGGCCAAAATGAATTTTGCAATTTTTCGTATTCTTTAACAGATGCTCCAACATTCTAATATAGTGACTCACTTCTCCTCACCACTTTTTCTCAGCCAGGCATTTAAAGCTCTACCTTTCAATCTTTTTCTTCTGATTGTACATGGTGAGACTTGTTCAAACTATGCTACTATAAACGTCCTTGTCTTCAGGTTTCATTTGCTAGCCTGAATTTCAATCCTAAGACTTTTTTATTTTATCAGACCTCACATGATATCTCCTTCAGTATCATGACATGCTGTCAAAGCACTTGTGGGATGCTCCAAACCTGATCAATAAACAAATCATCCCTGAGGGCCTCTTTGTACCATCGTTCTTACTGCCTTAATCCTCAGTGCTTGTTAAACTGCCCACAATTGCAGTCTGCTCCTTCCTTTCAGCTGGAACCTCTGTTGTTTGAAGGGTACCGTGGGTACAACAGGAAATAAAGCAACTGTCTGGAGACTGAAAACTCAGTACATTGGCAAGCTTCATGTGCCCAGTGCTGACTCCTGTTCTGGTTTTTAGTTATATGTTTTATTTCCTTTGTTGTTAGGGGCCTTAGTATTTTATATTTTGTTGTATGCTTTCATGTACTGAGGTGGTGCAAAAATGCACAATTTTCGCATAATGTCAGATGGTGTTAATGGCACAGAGAAACCATGGAATATATCATCCTCTTTGAAGAAGACAGCCTCCGGGTCTTATTTAATGCATGAATTGCAGTTATGACATCTTTGCCCAATTGTTGCTATGAAGAAGAAAAATAAATCACACACAAGAGACCAAGCTTGTCCTGTACTTTGCATGTAAAACCTTTTTCTTTGCATTGTATCAAATGTCACAAAAGACAAATTACAGCCGTGATGCTCACAATACAGATGAGAATAAGATTGGAAGTTTGTGTTGATATTGAAAATAACAAACACTTAACATGCCTTATGAGCTAAAATGTCAGTGTGGGGACTCCAGTGTATTGGTCAAGCTTTTTGGTTTTTTTTTTTTTTTACATGTGTTACAGGCAACAGTCTTGATCAATGGGGGTTTACTTAGCCAGACCTGTTTGGTTATGCAGAATGAGCGCCTGAAATTCACAGAGACACCTGGCTAATTATAGCTAAACAAAATAACTAAGTGAGAAAAAGTGGAGTATTAATTATATTTCAGACATAACAACTGTATTTTTCATTTTTTTCCTTGAAAGCATTGCAATGATTTGGAGTAAATACCTGCCAGGAAAAGGGGTTTGCCATTTGCTTGACTACCATAACTAAAAGGATACTTGTGAAGAATTTTAGTTTATGTGAAAAATAAGTCTTTAAAATCCAGTCAGTGTAGGTGTCAAGTTCAGGCCTGGCAAGAGGTCAGGACCCCTGGGTGCTGGAATTGAGACCTCCAGTATCCCATTGCTCGCTGTTGGTCAACAAAGCCATGAAGTGCAAACTAGAAGAAAGACACAAACTGCAGGGTTAATGTTTTTGCGTCACATAATCAGGATCGCAGCTTTGCAAAGGACTTATGCCAAAGAATCCATGCTCTAGATCACCTAATATTTCACAGGATAAAGTTTAAATTTATTTTCTGAACTTAGTAAAGCTGGAGAAAAAAAAATCACAGCAGAAGAGCAGAAGTAGGAGAACATATATTATTAATATTTGGAAGGAGCTACATTGATAAATAATACATTACAAGCTTGCAAAAAAAAAAGTATCACGAAACACCTTCATCTCATTGAGGGTCCTTTAAGGAGACAGGCAGGTTGGATGAGTTATCAGCATCCAGTGATGAAAAACCGCTGACTATCCTGCTGAACATGGAATTTTTTATTTAGAACCTGTGCTTTTGAACGTATTCAGTGGGGAACTCCCACCTTGCATGTCTCCTAGTAATGAGAAGTGTAACAGAGAGGAAACCTATAAACATATATTTCTGTCAGAGTTGTTTGACCTGGAGGTATCTGTTGGCCCACATTTCAGAAAACTGACAGATCAGTAAACTGATATTTTTGTTAAAACTAGTAGGAAAAAACTAATCTGAATGATTTTATTAGTAAAAATGTATTTCCAGAAGTATTTTCTTTCTTCCCTAGCTCTTCATTAGTACAGCAGTTTTCTGCATTGCTGTGCATGTTTCATTGTTAAAGATAGATCTTTTTCGTAAATATTAAAATAAATATTTCATATAAAAATTTTATTTTTGCCAAAACAAGCGGAAAAAATAAGGCAATTACTTAAAAGGTAAGTACTTTTCCTATCATAACAACAACGTTCAAGTAATTGAAAAAAAATTGGTATAACATAACAGTGCCTTTGAGCAAAGAGGAGTGGACAAAAGCTGTGTTTGTGTAGGCATGCATCCTGGTCCACAAGGGGACTGATGGCCTTTCTCTCCCAGCTACTTATGTACATGATAGCTGGCTAAGTAAAAACATATTTAAGCACATAATTCCTGAAAGCTAATGGGCTAACCCTAAACTCATCAAGCAGAGGACTAGTCTGAGCAAGCTGCCAGGACAGCAATGGCTTGTTTCCAATTCTTAAAATAAGCTTCAAGAAAAAATGGATGGTTTATATCTACTTCAACATTTAAATGACAAAAACTGCATAATTAGTTGCTATAAATTATGCTTTATGGAATCAAACTAATTAAGTGAAGTGGTGGATTCATACTTTGTAATTTTATTATGCTTCAGTTTCCCAGGCTCTTTCTTTTGTTCACTGCTGACAGAGTGAGTGTGAGATATAAACTCTTATATGCGGAGCAATAAAAGCACATGTGAATCATTTTAGTCAAAGGAATAGTATGTCTTTTTATTTTAATATGACATAAATATGCTTTTAGAGAATAAAGCCCTGACATAGAAAAAATGCAGTTGAATTTTAAAATGTATACACTATTTATTCTCATATTAACAAAAAAAAAATATTTCAAGTGTCTTACAAAGTCATTAATAAGTTTCTTTTTAGGGTGTGTATTTTTGGATGTGCCACCTCCTGAATTTGCTTTTCTGAACTCAAAAGAACTATGTAGATAAAGTTATATTTCATCACATCATTTCCAGCTAACAGAAGTCAATTTTGTGAGAGAATGTTTAAAAGCTTTCTCTAAAAGAAGAGAAATTAATTTAGGTTTGAACCCAATATTTGAATTTTGTCTACTTGTGCATGTCTTTCCTTTAAAAAAATGCATCTCTTATGGTCAGAAACCATTATCTCAGGGTGGGTTTGCAACCACATTTAAAATATTCAGACAGCTGTAGAGCAAGGCCTAAACATCACAAGGGCCATTTTTTTTGCTGTCATTGGTCTTTCAAAAAGCAACTCAATGAAATCCATCAAGATAGTTTGCATAAAAGAACTTGGCAAATTTCCAGAAATGCTAACATGTTTGGAAACAAAAACGCAACTATTCAACTTTCTGGTGGTGACACCTAAAATAAAGTAAGGCTGAAGGATCATTCCTACAACCTTGCACATCAGTCCATACTGTAGGAGTTTGCAGGTAAGTGGATTAGGATTTCACCAGTGGCCAGCACAGTGCATTTCATAGAATATATTAAATCCTCTATTGGAGACAGCAGAGGAAACAATAATCTTAGAGAACAATGTTCATAAAATGGACAATTCAGAAACAAACAGAAAAAAACCTTTCATTTATGCAATTCCAGGAATTTCAGTGTAAGTGAACAAGACCTTTGCAAACATAAACTAGCCCTTTATTCTCTCAGTTATTTAGCCTTGGCATGGCACTTGAATGATCTATTAACTGGATGATCTACTATATAGACATAGTATGTATTAAATATTAGGAATAGGCTTTGCATAGTATTACCCTTTAGATTGCATCTTTTTTCTGTGATTATTTATTGGTTTGTAGTTTATTTTAATAGGCTTACTGTCAAATACTACAATTTGTAGAAATATTTAAAAAGAAAGAACAACCAAGTGCTGAACTGGAAATAGCGTGCCTATACGTGCATTTGCATACACGCTTTTTAGATTGAAAACTCTTATTATAGTTACTTATTTATATGTTATTGTAAGCTTAGTACATCACAGAAATTGCACATGCATTAATTGTCCTAAGTTTTACTACATTGAAGCTGGTCAGTTTTTAACTCAGTAAACCAAATGTGGCTGATTCCATTCAAGTGACTTTGAACAAGTCTAGCTCAGATTACATTGAAAAACTGGTTCAGAAGCAGAGTGCAAGGGAAAGGTCTTCTGGTCTACAAGAGATAGAAAGGAAAATATTTTAGTCCATTGCTTTGGATAAGTGGCTTATGATAGACAATGATATCTACTTTTAAAGATTTCAGAAGAATGCATCACAAATCCTACACAGTAGTGCATTAGAAATCTATAGAAAAAGATCATGTGATTAATAAATTGTTCTGTTCACTAATCTAAATAATTTAAATAATGAAAGCAGAGATTTGATTTAAAAATAAATAAGGGATATTTATCCCCTCCTTCTTGTACAATATAGAACCAGAAAACTTATTTACTTTTCTTTAGCTAGCAAATTTACTCAGGATTAAGGTTCAGATCTGCCTAACTAAGCATTTTAACAAGTCTGCATGAGTTTCTGGAAAGTTGTTCTACTCCCTGTAATTTAGATATGGAAACATGGCTTCTCTTGGTATTTCTGTTAAAAAATTGTGTTTTGTATACAGCACTTGAATCTCAGAATGAAAATGAGTCCATCTTTCATTGATTAAAGAATTTGCCTGGCAGACAATATGCTCTAATTCAACTCCAGCAACTAATTACTTCTGTTATACCAGTCGGGAGATACCTGCACAGGACAGGTGGACAGATTTGTTGCAGACTAGCCTGCAGTCATAGATTAGTTGTGAGGCTGAGCCAGAACTTGCTTTGAATCAGAAGAGGACAGAAGGTCAAATCCTGATTTTCTCCATCTTTAATTTTCTAATGTCTATGCCATAAGACATAAAAGGAAAAAAACACCAGCTTGATCCTGTTAACCAAGCTTAAATTGTTTAATGTCAGAAAATCTTCTGCAAGTCTGATTTTCAAAACCTGTGAGTTTTGAATAAATTAAAACTTCATTTTTGAGTTAAACATGTTCTTTAACCAAGCATTTCAAACAGTGATGGAAGATAGGAATGCAAAGGCTGCAGAAATGAGCTCATGCATTTGCAAGCCAATCAGGAAAACAACACCCATTTTGGATTGCAATACTTTTGACTCAGTACTGCTATAGCATCAGAAAAACTACAGTCAAATCAGTACGAGAATAAATATCAGCTGACCAGTATTTGCACAGGGCTCTTACAGGAATCAGAGGACAACCAAAGGTAGCTCCTCTTTATTCCAGGTTCCTTCCAAGTCTCACACCTCTGTACTATTTGCATTTGTTTCTCACCTGTTTCATCCTCCTTTGGCTTCTCTTTCCTCCTCATCCTGTATATCCTTATTTTCAATATACACTCTTGTCTCCACTCTCCTGTGTGAGAGAGACATATTTATCTTTGATCTCATTTTCATCGTATAACTGGATTGTGGCCATCTCCTCCTTCAACTCCACAAGTAGGTTTTGGTTTTTTTTTTTCTTTCCCAATGGTAACACTACAAAGAGAATTTATATTTTGCTGAGTCACTCCCAGCTCTGCATTTCTCCATATTTTGCTATACTGAAATCATGAGTCTTCACCATTCCAGTCTTCACATCTTCATGTTACTTGTTTAAGCCACTACCCTGTCACATAGCTCAGTAGCCCCTGCCTGCTGTTTCTATTTCACTCACTTGACTTGCGTATTTGACAGGTAGTCATAAAAAATCCTCTGTATTTTACTTTTCCCTTCACCACCATTTAATCAGTGAAATTATGGGCATTTTTACATAAACTTAAAGAAGTTATACAATGGCTTATTACATTTTGCTTTTCAAAGCAAAAGGACATGAGAATATCTGGGAAAGTTCCTGAAGTATTACCTTATCTGTGCTGTTAGTCTTACAACAGTCAGGGCACAGTTCTGACCAACACCAAGTAAAGCTTTCTCAGAGAAATTCAGGGCATTTGGAGAAATTAGTACAGGTCAGGAACTATTTTCTGCAGTCACTTTCCATGAAATTGACCTATTTTGGTGTGGGTAAAAGAATTTAATAACATGGAATTAGGCCATTTATATTGTCTGGCTTCTGGGCCACAGAACATGGCTGGTACATGAAATTTCTTTGTATATTTGTAACGGGTTTGATCCTATGCTTTTTAATCCAGGCCATGCAGCCCTCTTTGGGTGACAGTACCCCACAGTTAATTAGCCTTCTATAATTATTTGTGTGTGTCCAACGTAAAGGAGTTAAAATTTAACCTCTATAAAAATTTCCATTTACACTTATACCAAATTTTTCTTAATTTTTTTCTTATTCCTTTTCATATCAGAATTCTTCATGCACTATTAGAAAGAGCTGATTTTCCCCCCAAGGTGCATGTAACCTTAGTAAAAACTCCCTGGAAACTTCTTCTCTTTTTTGTTCACTATTGCATGTCCTTAATCATAAAGCATCTTGAAGAATGAATCATTTTATTCAGACTGAATAACTGAATTCCCAACAAAAACAAACTAATTGGAAGAAAACTGAGAAATAAACTGGAGAGGGAGATATTCAATTACCACAGATTCTCAAAACACTAAGTGTTTTGCAAATTCTTTGTCTGCTGCACTTGTATTGTTTTTTTAATTTTCTCAAGAATGCATAAGTAGCAAAGGTTATCTGAGGACTGTTTGAAGTATGCATTGAATGAAACAAAAAAAACTGTTTAAAGGTCTGAATTGAGAGAGATTGAACCCTTAGCTGCAAAGCAGAGCATAAGCCCAAGTATAGCTATTTCTTTAAACTACTCCATGGCAAATTAAAAATATAGCTAATTTCTCACTGACTGAAATGCAATGCTCTGATTGCACTGTAAACAATAGTCCAAGAAATACAAATAAGCACAATTGTGATTAGAAGTTAAATATTATCTATTTGTTGTAACATTCTGTTGTTAATTCATTTCCCTTCTATCATCATCTCTAAGTAGTAATTGATCATTAGCAGAAAGATTAGGTAAATTGTTTTTAAGCACTATAATTATCATAATAGTAGATTATTATCATTAATAATTGTGTTTTACATCTGCTACCTTATGTAGAGAAGGTGCAAATAAATAGAGTTCATAGAAATTCAACAACCTTTGGCAGGAATCATGTCATTCATTGCACTACAATGTGTTTTCTGTAGGGAGTGATGAAGAAATTATTCATTCAAAACACAGAAGTATTTAGATTGGATGCATGAAATTACTCTCAGTAACCTTGGTATGTCTGAAAAGCCACATGCATCTCCGCCTACTCTGATATTGAAAAGTAGCTAAGGCTACAGATTTAACAGCATGGGGTTGCCTTGCAATGCTTTGAGAATTGGTTCCAAAGTGACTCACTGACAACAGTGCCACTTGCTGTGTCACTATCAGTTCTGGCAGCATCTGCCTTTCTCCCTGAGGTCTTCCATCTAAGTAAGAAATCAACATATCCTTTCTGCTTCTAACTGTGGTGAGCTTACTTTCTGAAAATTTAGAGACTACAGGGCAACATAAAGTGAAACAGACCATATGTAATTATCTAATTATAATCACAGTAGTTTAGGCTCATGATTTTCAAAAATATCTAAGAACTGCAGTTGTATGCAGAATTTCAGCAGTGCTCCACTCCTTGTAAAAACATTAAATGGGATGCCCAAATGCTTGCAACAATCCACATGGTCCTAATGACAGCAGCAGGAGCTGAGCTGAAGATACCAAGAAGTTTGTAACTGTCTTCTCTAAATCCAAAATACATCTTCAGTATATTTACAGAGAGAAAACTATAAAAATAAAAATAAAAATAAAGCAACAGAAATATTCTAGAGTATATTTTTTAAGTTTTGTCTGGAATTCATGACAATTGTTTTATTCTTAGTGGCTTCTATGGAAAATTTGTTGAATTTGTAAATGTGATTGTCTGGTGCTCACAAGAGAGAGACCTGTAATTAAGCACTCATGACTTTTGCATTTTATTGCAAAATGAAGCAGTATTTATAAGGAGAGTTTACTTAAAGCACTTAAATTATAAAACATAAACATCACTTGTGATAAGCTGAGCACATCTGCTATAAAAGTATAAGCGAAGACAAATGCAAAATATGCAATTGTTATCCCATTCTATCTCTATTTTCCTATCAATATCACACACTAAATCACAATCAATTAAGAAAACTGCAGAGAGTAAACCAACACTTGAAACGAAGTATAGGAAACTATTATAAACATGTACTTGATGGTTTCACAATTTCATCTTGAGAAGTAATATTTTTGGCCTCATCCTGTGCCTTCACAGGGAAGAAAAGTAATATGGAGTTCAGGGAAAAAAACATTGTATGAAATGTACTTAATGAGTATGTAAAAATCAAGTCTTCACAAGGAGTTTTTTGAGTAATACAGATGTTGAGCATGCTTTGTTTAGGTGATTTTAGGGATACAACTAAGGTGTGACTTGGAGGACTTAAGATAGGAACCTAATTTTCTTAGTCAATGGAGAGAAAAATTATTCTTCCAATACAGATGATTTAGAGCACCTGACTTAGATCCTAAAATAAATGGTTTGGCCATATTCTTAAAAGTGAATGAATTGTAGTAAAAGTTGTGTTATTATCTCTTGTGCAAGAACGATAAAGACAATATGAAAAGGCTCCAGCAAGATATTTAGGAAGCAGGGATGTTAAGCAGAGCATTACAAACTCTATTTCCCATCCTTGAAAATATACTTTCTATCATGTTAATGTTTCATATGTATCTTTCAATTTAAATTTTATAGAGGGAACAAGTGTATTGATTTACTTCATGGTGACAGTGTGATCACCAGAATATTACCAACCAACCTACCTGATAAATGCCAATTACATGCTGCCTGGGATTCTGAAAAAGGAAAGACATCTTCTCCTGAAAACTTCTTTTCTATCTATAAGACATGCTACACCTTGATAATTCTTTATAACCACTATTTAATTAATTGATTCAAGCTTTTCTACTATATCACCCCCCAAAATTATTTCTCTCATTGGATTATTTTGTTTGGCAGTAATTTCGAATTAGTAGACTGGATGTGGAACTGGTTTTCCACATAAGCCTTCAGAGATACAGAAAGCTACACTAACATGTGAATGCATTGGCAAAGTCAATTTTTTCACAAAAAGAGGAAATGATAAATATGGCATCTGTCGTATACAACAATAATGTCAGGATAAAAGCAGTTACTCAGGAATTTGATTAGTTCTCCTCAGCCCATTGGAACATGGAAACTCCATAGTGTCTAGAAGAAACTCCTCTTTATAAACTTGAGGAATTTATAGAACCTAGTATTTTCTTACCCTCTTGGTAAAACTATGCAACCATGCAAAGATGATATAAGATCTTCAAAGAAGATTAAGTTATCCTTGCCTCAGTATTAGGATGCACATCTAAATGTGTGTGGCTCAAAAGAACTCCTTCAATAATTATTTCTTCATTATGTTGTTAAACAGAGTACTCTCTGTTGCAACAAGTATTCTTTATGCAACAACAGCAGACTTTGAAGGCAAAAGCTGTGGGCTTGACTATCTTGAGATAATAAAAATGAACTGGCATTTCCCATTTCCTGAACCCTTGCTCCAACAAGGGGGATGTTCATGTCTGTGGAATTCTTCTCTGCAGTGGTTAGGTGTATTTTTAGAAAGCTATATGACAACAACCTTATCAGTAGGGAAAAAAAAATAGCAAATGTCTACAAAAATTATACCAGTATAATGAAAATAATTTTTCCTTTAGGAAGGTGGAAGGAGGATGGCTTCAAAAACACAGTCTGCTAACTCACCTCAGGGGGGATAGAGGGTTGGCTCAGGAGCCAAATAGAGCTGGCTCAGGAGCTGCCAGCTCTAGGGAAGCTCCATCATGCAGATTATCCTAAACTAGGGTAGGATCAAACTCAAAATGGTTTTTGTTTCTGCTCTTTTTCCCTTGAAGTACTGGTGACCCTTGAACATCCACAATCTCTGCAGCATGAGGAGGCGTATTTTTCTAGGTGTGGACTTTGGAATCCACAGAAGAGAACCAGAAATTTTTAAGCATGGTTATGTTACATCTAATGAGGCTGTAAATCCTTACTCAGAGAAGTGCGTTAAAGACTGGAAGGATCCTTTCCATAACTGAAGTTTTAGAAGCCCATCCCAGATCATGCATGACCAGCATCAGGCCCATGGTGACACAGCCTGTCTTTTTTTCCCCACACAATGTCCCAGCCCCTCTGCAGGGCACAGAGCCACATCCAGGAAAGGAATAAATGCATCTCACTGCTGCGCTAAATCACATCTTCATAGTTTGAGGACCATATGCATCAGAAGCTGCTATTTATTAGGCTGATTAGCTGTTGCTGATGTAGCAGGTTTAGTATATTGAGTGTATGCTTAAATATTTACATTATACTTTCCCTTGCCTATTATACAGTAGTTAAAATGCCACTGAGAAAATATGAACTCTTTCCTTATGATTCTTCCTAAACACACATAAATCAGTGTCTTTACAACCTGGATCAGAACAAAAATTAAAATGCCTTGGTAATTTAATTTAAAAAGACTATTACAATACATTGTCTGGTGGGTTTGGGTTTTGTTGTTTGTTTTTTGTGTTGTTGGTGGTTTTTTTTGTTATTTGTTTTGTTTTGTTTTGTTTTGTTTTTTGTTTGCCTATCTGTTTGGTTTGGTTGATTTTGTTTGTTTTTATTGTGAGGATTTGTTTGTTTTCATTTTGTTTGTCTTGGTGTTTTGCTTTGGTTTGGTTTTTTCCTGAAGAAACATTAAAGATTTAGAAGAAAGAGAGATCAATTATTTTACTTCAGTGTTTTTACCTTTAAGAATGATGCTATTGTGGTCCACTGCAATGCAATACTTTGGCAACTGCCAGAAAACTGAAAAAAGTACAGACAAAGAAAAATCAGGAGAGGATAATCTTGCACAGTACAAGTATGGTGACATATTAGAAAAAAAGTTCAAATAGCATTTGCAGCTGTTTGATTGAAGGCCATTATGCATTTAGCTTAAGTCCTTGGATGCTAACCTGGGTTATTTCTTAATGGTTGTTTTGCTGATAAGAAATAATAACAGTTTTCATGTGCTAGTCCTATCAGATCTGAAAAGCTTTTTGGTAAATGATGATGTAAACTTCAAGTGTGGAGGAACAACAACAAAAAACCCTCTTTTTAAGTGAAAAATAAACAAAAAAGCACCTAACATCTTTGTAAATAAAAATCAAACCCCATAACAGCTTTTGAGCCTTAAAAACTAAAACTAATCTAATCACATCAGAGGAACTGTAAATGTGTGCTGCATTTCAGTCAATATGACTGATTACCTGTCACTTACTCAGCTCTGATTTCTTCCGCTGTGCGTTTTGGAACCATCTTTGTTTTAGAAACTCAGAGGCAGAGTGTATGAATTGTTAGCTAACCTCTGCCTCATTTTCCTTAATGATTTTAGGACTAAGCAATAAGTCCTGTCAGTTATTTCAGCTTAAAAGATTCAACAGCATCATCACTCATTTACTTTTATCATTCTCACTGATGCCACTCAACATGAAAGAGAAAGTCCTAACCAAGCAATAAAGCAATATTTATTCCTACCAGCTTTCCTATACAGGAAAATATCCCAACTTGCATGCAATATATGTGACTAAAATCAGCAAAGTGGGGAGCCAGTTTCAGAGTCCAATTTGGTACTGCAGTTTTAGGAAAGTCAAGGCTTTCTCCTTTGGTACATCCCAAAATACAGGAGCAAACTTAGAAAACACATTTAAAAGAGATTTATGCAAGTAGAAGAAGGATTTTTGTTGGCAAAGAAGTCACATCAACAAAATTTGACAGAACTGTTTGAGCAGCGTAACCAGCCACTGCATAAGTTTGTCTGAAGTGCTTGTTCCATCATTCCTGGAAGCTGAAGAGAACAAGGTTTTCAGGACCTTTGGGAGTAAAAGGCTATTACTCAGGCCTGTTTCAATATATCTCTACAGAAAATGGAGGTAGGACTGTATACAGGCAAAATGGACAATAAAAAATGAATAATGCTAAACTGTCACAGCAAATCTACAGCAAGAAGCAATGTCTGCTGGAAAAAGCAAAATAAAAATCTACAAAACTGTCTTTCTATCTCATTTGATGTATAGCATATATTGATAATTTCAGATGTCCTCCCTACAAAGACTGAGCCTTTCTGAGTTCAAGAACCATTTGGACAATGCTCTCAGGCACATGATGTGGTTTTAAGGGAGTCCCGTGCAGGGTCAGGAGTTGCAGTCAGTGTTCCTGTTGGGTCCCTTCTGACTACACATATTTAGTGATTTTAGGATTCTATTATTTGAGGGTGGGGAGGAAGGGAATGAGGGTTTCATGCTATATATTATCTTCCTTTGAAGTTTTTCTGTGAGCTGGCAGCAATATATATTGTTTGTTTTCATTTATTTTATTCTGAAAGTAAGTTGTCACAGTAGAACAGTTAACAGCTTCCATGTGCTGTGAAGATAATATCAGAGAAGGACAATGGCACTGTAATTACATACTACATCTTTATAAATATGACTCTTGCAGGGTTGAAGACTGTTTCAGAGTTTCAAATTAGTCTGAATGACCCCATCGTTATTGCTGTTGAATTTCTGGAAATTATGAAATGCCAAGTCATTGAAAATAACTGATAAAAGCCTAAACAATGTGAAATGAGCAATTTAGTCTTTCTTTGACTTCATGTAAGTCCCATATGCTTTTCGGCCAGGTGCAATATTTTATAGGAAAATGTTTGTTTTAATGAATCTGAGTGATCTTCAGATCACTAAAAACAGATAAATTTGTCAAAGATGGAAAAATATATGATCATATGCTCTTACATTTAATTTTCACTAAAATTGTGGATGTAAACAACAATGGCTGCAGCAATGATTTCTGTTATACATTATAAGTGCCTGTAAAAAACTAGGACATCAGGGCTAAGACTATGTTGTGGAAACTTAATATAAGATTCAAGTGTAGATAAATGCCTTTTTGGTCTCTTTTCATCATAATTTGCATAGCAGAGACCCAGTAATACACATGTTCGTAAATGGCATTAAATAAAAGGAGGATTTCTGGTTGTATCATGAATACCATGTTAAAATTTTTTTCTTTAGTCAGAATCACTAAAATACATCTGAGAAATAGCTGAGACTATCTTGTCATGACACCATTTTGTGTCATAATAATCCTTTCCTGCTGTTAGAAAAACACTAAGAAGTCAGCTTCCTTTAGTACGTTCCCTTGGAAAGAAAAGTAGTGAAATGATAATTGCTCAGTCTTTAGCAGCTCAGTCAATGGGTACATAGAAACCTATACTGTGAATGTCCAGAAGTAAATGCTGGGACAAGCTGACTTTGCTTATGGGGAATTTCTCTAAGAAAAAAGGCAAATTTTGCTTTCTGGTATATTTTGCATACTGTTGGCCAGAGGGGGGAAGCAAACAGAACAGATTTTTTCATAGGCAATCAAACAGATGATTGTATGAGTATTATACCTCAAATGACGAGCTCACAAAAGAGTAAGCCTGCTCCTAATCCAGCAGTGCTAATGTCATTTTGTTCCTCATCTGAAAATATTGTGAAGCTGAAAAAGCTGACACAGCATGCATTGTAAGGAGATAACGACAGGGAACATTGTCTGCTGTTTAATTCAGCGGCTGAAGGTGAAAGTCATCTATCCTGCTGTTACATAATATACAGCTTTTCAGAGCCTCATTTTGTGATGTGTGGCTGAACCACTGCCGGGCGGAAATCTCTGAGACAACCCCTTAATGTGCCTCCCAAGAGTCACAGTTGCCTGTCCTGCTATGCTGTTGAAAAAGAGGTGCAAATTTCCTACTACATGTCACATGTAGCAGAAACGAGCAGGGCACTGCTGATGTTTTCTGAAGGGGCTGCTCTGTGAGAACTGTGGAACATTGGCACAGGAAAACAAGATGGACCAAGGGAAACAAAATGATGGGGCTGGCTTTGCTGAGAGACCAGATGAAGTGAAACAAACATTCTGGGTTCAAAACCAGCTCCAAAAGTTGCTGGCAGTGTTGACAGCAGAGACTGCTATGTGAAGAAAGGTGAGCTCTGCCTGCCCACTGTAAACACTGATCATGGAGGTGTTCACTGGCAGCTGAGCAAAGTAACTACTTCAGCGAGAGGTGCAGCTAAACACGGAATACCGAAACTTCAGGAGCAGTGAAATAGGTCAGGGCACTGTGTTACAAGCCCAGGCCTGCTGCTACTGCTGTTGCTAAAATCAAGGCTGCCTCAAAGCACTTTGGACTTCTGCGTTTAGCTCTATTATGTCTAGCATTTTCCAGCATGGTTGTTCACCTGAATGAAACCATTTTCTCCCTACATGCCAGCAGCAATACTTATTTTAAAAGTGTGTAATTTTTTGGTGGTTTTTTTTTTATTTTTTTATTATAGCTTTTAGTAAATAATCTGAAAGCAAAAGTGTTCTAAACTAAAAATTGTTTAGCTCTGACATTTTAGTAAGAGCACCCTCTGGTGGTTCATGCATGAACAATGTATCTTCCAAAAGGAGTTGTACATTTATAGTACTGAATTTTAAAGAAATGGGTGAAAACTTTTTCCACTGAATTCTTCCTTTCAATCAATGTGAAATTCATAAATATATTAAAAAAAACCACAAAAAACCCCAAAAAACTGCAAAAACAAGCAAAAGCAAAACAAAATTAAAAACGAAGAAACAAAAAAAAAAAGAAGGAAAGTGTTTAAAAACATATACTATCTAATTCTACTACTGTCTATAAGTACAATTTCATTCAAGAGAGATTGAATTCACATTCAATCACATGTGAAAAATTAAAGATAGAAACATAGATATATATCTCAAGAGCTATAGATGCTAATGCCTTCACAGTTGCAATGGACAAAATCTAGAATCTATGGAAAGTCAATAGATAAAACTGGAATATATTTTTCAAAATCTTTGTTGTTTTTATCTCCTAATTTTAATTAGATTATTTGGGGGTTTTTTTGTTGTTGTTGTTGGTTTATTTTTTTTTTTGCCCAGACCCCATAATTTTAATTAGAAATACCTGGTTTTATTACCAAGAAATCCCAAGAATGACTGTCTACCACTTTGTCACAGGTATCTTCCATTTAAAAGTACCTGAGACCTCTCACGTTGGTTCTGCTATTGGACGGATCAGAGCTGTGGACCCTGATTTTGGGAAAAATGCAGAAATTGAGTACAACATAGTTCCAGGAGATGGAGGAAACTTGTTTGACATCATGACAGATGAGTACACCCAGGAAGGAGTCATTAAACTGAAAAAGGTATGTGGCACCAATGGGTGGATGTGCCTATGACTCAAGTGGTAAACCAGGTAAGGGAATGAAACATTTCACAATTTTACGTCATAACTAGCTCACAGTAGTAGCGCTACGTAAGTAGTTTACATCTCTATTTGAATCCACGGTTGTGATCTTCATTTTACAAGGCATTGCAGTTTAGTCTTTCATTTCACATACAATTAGGTGTGATGTTTCATAAATAATGTCGTGGTGAGGAAGTAATTCTAATCTCTGTCTAGAAAGTACAATGTCTCTTGTTTGGGAAGGTTTCTACCTAAAACCATGCAAAAACTATTTTAGTTCAGAGCATGGAATGAAAGAGTTATATTTTATGTTAGATAAAATCTGATAAATTTTTACTTATAAGCATTTTAATTTTGAAAGTTTTGACTTTGTGTTTGCTATTTTGATAATGCATATTGTAAAGTACTAAGGTGAACACAGTTTTTATTCAGGGTAGAAGAGTCCCAAATGGCAAATAGCCATGTCCTACTTCCAAACTCATGATAGTGTTCCAAGTAGCTGGTTATAAGATACTCATGCAGGAAAACACACTACATCTCAGTCATTGATGTTGCTTTAGTGCACTAGAATAAGTTCAAGATTACTGAATTCATGAATTTCAAAGATGGAAAGGGTGCTTTTCATTTAGATTTTAGTGATTAAAGCACTCAGTGGAAAAAATTGACACAGGGAGTTTCACATTTTAACCAGTTATTATTTTCTGATCCCAGGCATTTATATATACACCGATGATCAACTTGTTCAGCAGAAAAAAATCTGAAACACAGGTCATTTTGGAAGGCACAGTTATGTTTTATAGACAGCTCAGGCTTGTAGATGTAAATTTTGTAAAAAAACCTGAAATTATTAGCTGAATACTTCACAAGGGTCCGAAAAGGAAAGAGTTCTGGACATGTATATTAAGATAAGCTTTAGGAAAAGTGAAGCTTTAATTCTAAGAAAATTTAGAATGCTGGTGCTTAAATTTCCTTGCCTCTGACCATTGATCTATACTTGCATTATATCCATTCTAATAATGGAAGTCCTGGCTTCAACCTCCTGACCTGGGAAATAATAAATCATCCATGGGTGCATTAAAGAATAAGAAGATGTCAAGTCACTGACTCTTCTGCTAGTTTTAATGACATAAAATGGAAGTCACTATACTCACAGGAAGTAATTTGTCAATGAGACTCAAACTCTTTGACCTCTCAACACCCCCCTTCTTTTCTGACTAAAGATTTGAGTGTTCTGTTTCCTCATAATGGGAATTTGTAGACTTTGTTTCATTTTTAAAAACCCTTCTGGTCACCTTTTTCCCTCCATGCAGATGACTCAAAAATGGGTCCATCTGGAGCTGTCAGGCTGAGCAGCTGCATACCCCTCCATATGCACTGCCAGTTGGAAAATGCAGTAAGTAGAAAGCATTAAAAAAATAATATTTCATCATCAAGAGCAAGGTTTTGATAGAATTCAGTTCTCCTTGCATTAGTCCTAAGCCTCCTCTGTGCTTCTTTTTTTTTTCTATACATAACAATGGAATTTTCCTTACTTGTGGTTAATTGTATTTATTGCCCACTGCTGGTTGTCCTGGTTGGCAGTGATGATGTTGATAAGAAGGGTGCCAGGGTAATTTAAAAGGAACTTCAAGGCTCTGGGTCGATTAGTTGATGAAACAGGAGTGCAGGCAGTGCTCTGCTCAGGTCCTTCAGTAGCAGAGATGAATGATGAAAGGAACAGGAAAGGAACATACTGCCAATAAGTGGTTTAGGGGCTGGTGCCATCAACACAATTTTGAGGTTTTTTGATCATGGGGTAACTTTTACAGCACCAGGCCTGCTAGAGTCAGACAGGCTCCATCAATCTAACAAGGGCAAAAGGATTTTAGCTCATGAGTCAGCTGATTGAGAGGCTTTTAAACTAGGTGTGAAGGGGGAAGAGGATGAAACTAGGCTCTTCAGAGAAAAGCCTAAGGGTGGTTAGTCAGTCGAGGGTGAAATCAGCCCAGCTGGAGTGCATGTACACTAATGTTGCATGGGCAACAAATAAGAGGAGCTGGAAGCCATGGCACAGAAGGAAAGCAGTGACACAGCATCCATCACAGAAACATTGTGGGATGGCTCACATAACTGGGGTGCTGCAATGGATGGTCACAGGCTTTTCAAAGGGATGGGAGAGGAAGGAGAGGTGGTGGGGTGGCTCTGTACAGTGGGGAATTTCTTGACAAGATAGAATTTGACGTCAAGGGTAATGACGTTGAGTGCCTATGGGTAAGGATCAGGGGAAAAGCCAACAAGGCAGGCATCCTGGTGGGAGTCTGTTATAGGCCGCCCAAACCAGGATGAAGAGGTGGATACATTATTCTGTAAGCAGCTGGAGGATGTTTGAAGATCACCAGTCGGGGGTGGGGCTCTGCTAGCCCTTCTGTTTACAGATGGAGAAGGGTTGGTGGGAGATGTGGTGGTCAGAGGCTGTCTGGGGTACGGTGATCATAGAGTTTTCAATGTTTGGTGAAACAAGGAGGGGTATAACAAAGCTCTACAATGGACTTCTGGAAGGCAAACTTCAGTCTCTTCAGGATGCTGATCAGAGAGTACCTTGGGAAACAACGCTTAAAAACAAAGGGGTCCAGGAAGGATAGACATACCTCAAGAAGGAAATCTTGAAGATGCAGGAGCAGGCTATCCCTATGAATCAAAGACGAGCTACATGACAAGCTACAGCTGCAGGAAAAAAAAACAAAAAATGAAACCAAACTGACCTGACTGGACAGGGAGCTTTTGAAGAAACTAAGGAGAAAAAAGAAGTTATATAATCTTTGGAAAAGTGGGCAGGCAACTCAGGAAATGTTTAAGGATGTCATTAGGGCATGCAGAAAGAAAATTAGAGAGGTGAAGCAAAAAAAAATTAACACAACCTGATTTGACCTTGTGAAATTATGCAAATATTTAAATATATATTGAAGTCTTTTTAAAAATGAAGGTGGGTAAATGAATAAGACTGACACATTCAATTAAGAATTATAAATAATAAACAGTGAAAGCCACTAATAAAAAGTGCTATATGCTTTAAAAACAGATTTACAATTTCTTCTCTATTATAGCATATTCTGTAAGCATGTGCTGTAAGTGCTGCAGTAATTTAGTGCTGAGCCACTTCAAAACCATTTATAAAATTTGCTTTTATTTTCCCTGAAAAATTTCTTGCAGCCAGAAACTGTCCATCATTTCACAGATGCTTTTTTTGTCTGTTATTATGCAGAAAAACATTGAGAGATTTCTATCAAAATTGATAAAAAATGAAGCCTTCCTGGACTACCTTATTTATGGTGGAAAATACATTTGATGAGAAGAAAAATTGCACAGACTAAACTGTTCCTTTTAGCACACTAAGTGTGTTGACAGATGCAGAAGGTCATTCTCTGCTTCAGGGATGCCATTCTCTGCTTTGGAAATGAGTAAGAACAGTTACAGCTGGACAAGTTGCTGATCTTAAATAATCTGTTTTGGTTGCTGTTTTGGTTGTTTTTGTTGTTGTTTTTTTGTGCCATGATCC
The DNA here is from genome assembly GCF_015832195.1 of Motacilla alba alba. NCBI lineage: Eukaryota > Metazoa > Chordata > Aves > Passeriformes > Motacillidae > Motacilla > Motacilla alba. The sequence continues at coordinate 75,295,416 of NC_052017.1, forward strand.
TATATAAGTCTGATTACTACTTCTCTTGTTCTAATTACATGTATTAAAAATGAAATGGCTTTTCTTATATTCTGCTAAATAAATCATCCAAATGCCATCTAGCACCACTGTGTGGTTAGTACTGTATTTTTTTTCTCTCAAAATAAAAAAAAATAAAGGAAAATAATGTCACTAAAAAAGGGGTGGGGGAAAACTTGGCTTAAGGGCAGTGCTGTATACAGTTCTATGTAAAGAGTCAGAGATATTGCTATGTTAGGAATAGAATTATTCCCTCCCATGTCTAGTGTTGTCTAATGCAGTGTTTATTGCATTTGGTCTTTAGACAGCATCTTCTATTGTACCTGAATCTTCAGCAAACTTCAGTGGATGTAAGCTATAAGAAACATGGTGACAGAAGGGGCCTTCATGCCAGAGTATAGTGGCCTCTGATGTGTCAGTCCCAGGCAAGGGACTGATTTTGAAATTTTTCATGACCAGGCACAACAGTAAAGGAAAATAGAAGGTTCCAACCTTCTCTGAAAATTTGTCACTGAATTTACTAAACAAAGAATGAGTTTATATAATAACCCCATTTTGTGCAGAAGCCTTTTAATTAGTTCAGCACATGCTAATCCAGAAACTGAGTAGGGTTCAGGCACTGAACGTCTTCTGCTTGAAGACATCACTTTACTAATTTGTGCAGCTCATTAAACCTTGGAAAACAACTGTTTCCAAGCTCCACCTGTTGTGATCCTACACTGCTCCACTATACTGGGTGAACTTCTCCATGTGGTTCAGTGGAAATTCAGGGGGCAAACACATCTTGTTTTCTGTAAGTTGTGCATCATGACTAAAACTAACTGATCAGATGACAAAGCTGTGGCCATGAAATCACAGCATGTCATAGCATTGCACAATGAGAAACGGTAACTTTAGTGATGATAAAATAGAAGAAACTGGGGGACAATGAACAGAAGCAGAAGCTGCAGGAAAGTATTAGGAGTGTGTGCTTCCTTTTAACCTCAGGAGGCACTTTTTAGAAACTTTTATTGCGGTCAGTAAATAGTGCTTTGACTGTGGGCTAAGTTGAGTTGCCTGTGGGACAGCCCATGTACGTAGCTCTGGGATGTTTCTGTAATCTAAGAGCAGTCTGAGAACACCTGTACCACACAAGAGTGAGAATAAGGCAGACTCCTGATGTCCTTCAGTGAGAACTGTGTTAAAGCTACTCCATGCTTTACTACCAAAACTCTTCAGACTTACCACACGCCATCCTGCACATTCTTTCTCCAAAGGCAGGAAATTTCCTCTGCAAGTGTGAGCACAGGCACTGTCTGCCTGTAATCATAACTCACGGGTTTGTGGGAGTGGGAATAGTGGTTGGCCATTTTCAGGAGGAAGAGCAGGTGATATTAAGTCCTTCAGTACAGGCAGAAAGTGGTGAGCTGTGTGCAGATACAATCACAAAGAACAACAGGAAAAGTAAGCAAGAGGAGACATTCAGTCTTTGCAGTTTGTAGATAGAGCTGTTTGGTTTGGTTTTCCCTGGAACAGGGAAAGACACCTTCAGAAATGGGTGAGATGCTTGAGAGCAGCAAACAACTGAACCCCTGACACTGGTCAGCTTCTTCCCTTCTCCAGATAGAGAACAGACATATATTTTGTCCATTTGCCTTCAAATCTTGAAATACTCACTACAGACCTCGTTTTTTACTGTGCATTCTCAACTCTAATGAATGAATGCTCCTGGTTGATCTAGAGCCTACTTTACTAAACCTGCTCTGTAATACTACTTATTTCCTTATGCTATTTAAAATCCAATGCAGAAATTCAGTTACTGAAACTTAACTGCTCATGCAGAAATTGTGTCAATGCACATCAAATTGTCTTATGCCAATATTTAACAAAATGCATAGGTGCTAAATGCATTTGAAGGGGAAAGTGTTTCCAGCTTTTAAGACCAACACATATGACCCAGAGCTATTCTGCAATTGCACAATGCTAGAAGTCAAGCCTAAGTTATTATGCACTTCCAGTCAACCCAGTCCTACCATCTATAACTATCCATATGTCCTGGGGCTTAAAATCTCATCCCAAAATATAGCTTTTCCATAATTGTAGGTGAAAACCTCTATCAGAAACAATACTGTCTTATGTGAGAGAGTATTTCTTATGTGTGGATATCTATGGACAAAAAGTAGAAATTTCTGGAGTTTCCAGTCCTGCCTCTTTGTGAAGCAGAACAAACTGACAGGGTAATTCTTTTTTCACCCTTGTTGTGCTTATCATTAGAATTCATTATATCTTTTGGACCATTTTTTTCTTTCAGTTCTTTAATTATCTCTCTCTCTCTTTCCCACTATAGCAGCATTTCTTCTGCCTTGAATGTGGAAAACAGCAATATTTCAAAATATGTTTATTTCTAATACAGAGCTGGTTTTGTGCTGTCCTAGTAATACTAAATAAGTCCATTCATGGTACTTACAGAGTTGCAAGGTAAAGTGATTTGTCAGTATGTATTTGATTTGGGGATTTGTAGGACGGCTTTGCTGTGCACAGGTGTGTACATGCTGATAGCACTTTACCAGGCAACTGTATAGAGCAGCTTGTAACCTCAACATAGGAAAAAAGCAGATGAGGACAAGTTGAGGAGGCCAAATAACTCTGTTCTGTCACTGGTACTTGGAATATCAATTAGAAGTACTCCAGCTATTTAATAGTTCACAGTTAATAAGGTATCAGCTTACTATTAGCAAATATGCTGTTTACTGCACACAAAAAAAAGCAAACCAAAACAACAAACTTTGCAAAATGAAAGCTTCATTCAAATTTACCTTCTTCATAGAATTACTTTTATAGAAGGAAGAATACATATTTCTCTTGCTTATTAAAAAAAATCTATGAAGTAATTTCATTAAAATCTTTTTAATTGTAAGACATTTCAAGAACCTTACAGGGCTGGTTTGGAGTTTTTTGTATGATTCAAACATTTTACTGTGTTTATTTCCTTAGCCCCATTCCAGATTCAAAAAGAAAATAGGACTGAGCACCCTCAGACAGTTATTTATATAACAGCAAAACACAGTGATGGAGGTTTTTCTTTGTTTCTTTGTTGAGTTTTGGTGGGGTTTTTTTGTTTTAGTACAGTTAAAATATTGTGTGGACCATTCATTTCCTTGACAGATTTTAGTGATATCTACTAAAAATAAAAATATAATGAAATGTTTTTTTAACACGTTTTAAACCAAAAATCAAAAAATCCAAAAGGTTTTGCCTGAGACCTATGCAGACATTCAATTCTACTGTTTTCAGGCAGACTCTGGAAAATTCAGAGCAATGCCTAAATCTTAAACTGTCAATGCTATCTTTACAACTCAACTGTTCAAATATGGAAAAACCAGACCTGATCAGTAGGTTGTAGCATGCAATCCCAACACACACAAGGCAATAAAACCATATTCTTGCTACATGATCTATGTTGTACAAAATATTTTTCTACTTGAAATTAAATCCTAGGTTTACCATTTACAACATTTCCCAACTCTCCATATATCTCAGCTGTGGTTTAGCCTCACTTGGCTAAAGGCTAATTTCTGCTATTTTTTGGGAGTCTGTCACTGATTTCCTTCTCTCATGATGGCTCATCACTTTCAGCCTCTCTTCTTATTTTGACTGCCATCTGTGCTTTACACTGGCCACATAACCTCTAACTATATTTATCATCAGACCCATAGAAGGCCAGAAAGAGAACATGAGTTGCTCTGAGGTTACAGTGGAAAAACATTATCCCTTTTTGGGATCACACTGTCTTTTTAAAAATATACTTTAGTATTTCCCCATAATGCTGGAGAGTAGAGAAGTAATGCAGCTACTTTTCCTGCTTCCTGGATACCTGTGCAGTAAAATATGCCAGCCTGAACATACCAATAGACAGAACTGTTTGAAATCTTCCTGCTTTCTGCTCCCCTTGCATCATAAAATGTTGTGACTGGGCACTAGCCACGCACCATGATCTGGTATAAATGCTTGAAGAGTAATTTGGTGAAAGACAGCCTGCTAAGACTGCATGAATTATGGCTCTTTCCATTAATACATCTCTTTGCAAATATACTGCTATATTACAGGAGCCTATCTGAAAAGTTTTAATGCAATTTTGGTGGTATGAAAGATACATACAAGGTGTTACCCAGAATTACTGCCCATGTGGGAGCTTAGATTTCTTACTTTCTTTGTCTTAATAATTTATCTCTAGTTTAACCCCTGACTTTTTGTTCTCCAGACTAAGTCCTTAAACTTCATATTTGTCCTCTTATTATGTTTTTGAAAATGTGTTACTATTGATAAAAATATCTGGAGAAGAGTTCTCTTGGTTTTTTGGGGTTTTTTTTGGTGAAATTATTTTGGCAATGCAGAACAAGTGTGCACGAGTAGTATAGAAAGTGAAAATACAGTGTGGCAATAATTTGGATAATGGACCAACATGTCTATTTTTAGTGAAGGCAACATCTTAGGGTTTCACCACAGGGACATGAGATCTACTAGACTTAATTTTGTCTGTTTCTTCTCAGGCTTAGTTTCTTCTTCTTTCTGTCAGTCCAGACACAAAGGTGCAGCACATACTGACTTTTCTGGTAATTTTGTCTGTAGGAGGATGGTTGTATTTGGTAGGGAAATAATTACTTTCAAGTCTGGTTATTTCTATGGCATTAAAATTTATATTACTAATGTTAAGTCCCTAGCTCAAACAAACAAACAAACAAACAAACAAACAAAAAAACCCCCAACAAAACAAAACAAAACAAAACAAAAAAAAAACCCCAAGCATCTAATCTACTGAAATGACAAAGTCTTTTATAAGGATTTATAATCATTATGGTAGCTGTTCAGCTTATGTAAGTCAAGGTAACTCAATTGATTTTAATGGAGCTATTTCAATTTACACCAGTTAGTCATCTGGTGTATAATGTCCTGTTGTGATAAGGACAGAAAAATTAGGAATTTAAATCTATCTTGGCTGTGACAACTGTTTGAAAACATTGGGGAAAAAATAACAGACATTGAAATATTCTTGTTCATACACATGTAAACCTGCTCTTTTTTTATTCATTCCCGTTAGCAAAATTCCAGCTTAACAATTATAGGCAGAAACCACTAGGTGCCAGTGTTACCCAGTCATCAGGAAAAGGCTTTGTTAGAAACGTTCAAAACAACATGAAAGCCAATGCAGATAAACCCTTTAAATGAAAATAAAGCTTCTGCATCTTTTCAACGAAATAAGACTATATAGGGGTTTTGAGATTATTATTTTTCTAGAAGTAAAGGCACTAAATTGATATGCGTTGACAGAAACCCACATCAAAACAACCATATTTTGAAGGATACATTCTGTCAAAACCCCACATAACTACACAAAAACTGCAGTGTCATCTTCAAGACCTTATGAATTACACCTAGGATCATAAGACAGAGCCAAAGTCTACATTTTGCAAAGTACATGCAGATCAAACATATGGCATGAATAGCAGTTCACTACTAAGATCCACATTTTACAGGAAAAACTTGTTTCAGATCAAGTTAGAATTCACATTCCAAGTCATACCTGAAGTTTGGTTTGACTCATTAGTATATATCAGAGTTTTCATTTGGGTCATCTTCATCACTTTCATGGTCTTCTGGAAGCCTTTCCTGCTAAAAAAAATTCAGGAAATCTTCTATTTAAGGAGCTGGATCTGCTAGAGACAGCTGATTGCCTGTGCATGGGAGTTGCAAATGCAAATCTCTGACTAACCTTCACTCAGCTCATTTGCAAGAGATGAATCTCACTCATTTAATTTCAGACATCTACACTGTAACTGTTTACATCCATGCCAGTCATCCTGATTTTTTTGATGTAGAGAAGCAGCAATTTCCTGACTATGATTCATCTGGCCTATTTCAAAATTCACCTTAGCATAAGATGAACTGCAAAACAAACTTAAATGATTGATTAGCTCAGGAGATGAGTTTTACACAAAAGACATCTTAATTTTTGTCAGATTTATCAAATCAAAGTGATTTTGCAATGCCTAATTTTTAGTCAAATCTAATGTTTTGCTTTTGTTCTTCCTACAGCCATTAGACTTTGAAACAAAGAAGGCATACACCTTTAAGGTGGAGGCCTCCAATCTCCATCTTGACCATCGATTTCACTCAGTGGGTCCGTTCAAAGATACTGCCACTGTGAAGATAAATGTGTTGGACATGGATGAACCTCCAGTGTTCAGCAAGCCCATGTACACGATGGAAGTCTATGAGGATACACCTGTGGGGACCATTATAGGTGCAGTGACAGCACAAGACCTTGATGCTGGCAGCAGCTCAGTTAGGTAAGAGAGCTTTTCCTCCTTCAGTAGCTGTCTGACAACTCAAAGTGCTGCTGACAGTTGGATGCACTGGCTAAGAACTTAGTATGAAGATATAAAATATACCTTGTCTGTCATTGTAACAGATAACTGATGTTCTGAAAAAAATATTAGAAGGACATGCTCGTTTGGGTGAATTATCATTAAGTGCTCACAGCTTCTTATGATACTGATCACATAAGTTACCACACACTGACATGACTTCAGACATGGTGTGTTAAGACTAAGGAATAGCATGGTGTCTGGGTGTCACAACCCACTGGTAGAGGACGTGATATTTGCTATAAATTCTCCTTCAGGCTGAACAAAGACACACGTCAGGGAACTTTCATGCTATTATTGTACCATCACTATAACTCTGACTCGCAAGGTGTTGGCTAACAAGCCCTTAAATTCTTACAATGTTCTTCCACAAGAGTGGTAACCCTTAATTTTGTAAGGTACACTTCAATAGGTTCTCAACTCCCACAACAAGCTTCTCAAACTGTGCTGGCTCACATGCCACAACACACCTTCAGGGAGACTGAGGGGGCCCAATCCATGACTTTTATAGTTGATCTGGTGCACACCTCTTACGTAAAGTAGATTTTTCACACTATTTTGTTAGCACATGAACAGCCAGCATTTCTCCAGGAAATGAGTTGGCAGGTGGAAGCTGGGAATGAATCTCAAGGTGCAGCAGGAAGTTGGCTGAGAACAGCCCAGCCCCACCTCTGCAGGATCTTCTCCTCTGATCGCACCTTTCCTGTAGCAATGCTCAGAAAGTTTGAGACAAAATATGCTTTGGTCTGGTCCTCTGCACTGGGTCTTCCACAAAAATATCTCTGAAGTACAGTAGTGAAAAAGAATGTTTTACTTGCTATGTTTGTTTGAGTTAGACCCCAATGGGTGACAGAACTGCCCCTTTCACCACTTACTCTCTACATCTTGCAAAGAACAAATGCTCTCATAAACAATCATCACACGTGTGTTGGCTGAAGCTATGGGGACATGATTGCTGACCAACATGGCTGAGTTCAGCACAAGGAAACTCCTGCCAGGCAGCCTCTCATTTATTGCTACAGCATATTTTAATGAAATAAAAAGGAGGGGGAATCTGGTATACAAATGTCATGCATTGATTTTGACAACCTATTTACAGCCACATTAGAAAGATTAAAGTGAACCAGTCATGTACCCATAACGAAGCTCCTTAAAGCTTAGACACGGTCTAAGATTTAGGCAGTTGTTAACACATACTTTCAGTACCAATTTGTACTGGGCCTACCTGACTTCAGGAAACATTTTTATCCCCAGATTTTCATAAGAAATATTAAAGACATAGTGCATTTCATCAATATTTAATTAATAATGTTTATCTAATGGGACTATGACAGAACAGGAAAATGCCACTAGTGTCTACCAGGGGCATCCATTTTCATGCATATTTGATTATAAATTGAATTTGGACTTTTTAAATCTATGCTTACTAATGATGTGTATTTTGGCTCAGTACTCGTACTCTCAAAACATACAATAAGCATGTTAGTTGTAATCATATGCAAAAATTTTCATACAACACTGACTGTTTAGCTCCTGCTTTGTCAAGTCACTGTTAATTTTTGCTTAAAACTATTACTATTGCTGTTTGTTTCACTTTTTTATTATTACATTCATTTTTTAGATATAGAAATGTATTTGTCTGTGAGTCTGTGACACATACCTTCTCTGACAAAGGATCAAAACCTTCACTAACAAAGAATGAAGTCTGAACCTTTTTCCCTGGTGGTAGCCTATGAAAAATAGCCCCAGTGAAGTCAATATTCTGTTGAAAACCATACTCTCTTGCAACCAGATAGAAAGCCTTTAATCACATTGTTGAGCAGTTTTTCATATGACAGTGGAATCATTTGGATGTATAACCAGTCTTCAGTGAGAGTTTTTCGTTTCACAAATGCTCCTAGGAGACTCAAGTGCTTTTTACTGATTCTATATTTGCAACTACACAAGAAAAATAATTGTCTCTCGATGGTTTACCCACAGACTGTGTTGTCTGGAATATTGAATCCTAAGCCATTTTATTATGTCCATGTCTACGTTATTTTAACCCCGAACTCACTACTGAAGTGTCCAAATGCCCATCTACATTAATACATTCAGTTAATACCCCTGCATTTTAGTCTCACTGCTCTTCCTAGTGATGCCTTACACCCACAAGCTGTGAAAATCCTCCCAGTGTCACATTTATAAGTTGATTCAGCTGGTTCATGCCCATAGGAAAACATGAACTATGTCCCAGAATGTTCTGGTGTTGTTCAGTGGCGTGACTTTTGGGCACATGTGCATCTACATGAGTTAAATTCAGAGTCATATCTTCTACCTGTGCAGTGATGTCCTGCCCCAATACAGCAGCCCAGATGGGTTTGCCTATGTGTTGCCAGTTAGTCTCTTCCATTGCTGAAGTCACCACCACAGGATGTTAGACACCAACAATGAGTCAGTGTAGAGATAGACTAGAGGCCATGTTTCTTATTCAGAAATTTCTCGGGCCAGTTGGATGGCTTTCACTTCTGCAAATAAGTTCACTTAGAACTTATTCGCAAAGAAGTTTCACTTCTTTTTCTCACACAGCAGTCATTGTGTAGGACTCCACACAGCAGCTTTCCAACTGCAATGGTTTCCCACCATGCAGGAAGATCCAGCAATAAATAGAGCATGGCTTCTTTTGTTTTGGGACAACTCGTTATATGATGGTGCTTCTTGGGCACTTTGAGCCACCTTCCTCCTTATGGCCATTGTGCAAAGGGCATCCTCTGGATCTTTAGGGACTGTCGTGGAGTGATTTTATAATGTTTTTTTTTTTTTTTCCCCTTGATCTCTTTCTGCTTTTTTTTTTTCTTTTTTTTTTTCCCAGCCCACCTGGGGAGCTGGTGGGGAGGCCACCCCAAACTTGAGACCTCAAAGCAGCTAAAGCAACATGAGAAAGGACACTGAAACCCACCAGCTTCTCCTTCTGCAAGGAAGAGACTAATGTCAGAAAGATTCCAATCTATTCCCAAGTAGCTACGCTAACTCCTGTTCCTCCCCTTCCCTGATACAAAGAAGGGCAGCCTTCATCTTTTCTTCATGGCTCTGCTGTCTGGTGGGAGTTTGGGGTTAAGTTCTTGAAATTTCAGTATCTAGCATTTATTCAGTCCTTTTCTGTGCCTTGCATGCAACCTTTTCTTTTTTTGTTTGTTAATAAATTGTTTTGATTTTTTTTTCACTTTCACCCACTAGGATTTATTTCTGTCATTGGGAAGCAGGAGGAAATGCTCATTCCAGGGCATTTTCTCCTAAAATTTGTCTCTAAACCTAGATAGGGCCATTTTTTACTGTACTATAAAGCACTTCCAGGACTTCAAATTCTCTCAAGCACTGGATACCTTCATCTGCAGTGATCCACCTTCCTGGGGAATTCACAAGATCTTCCTTAAATGGATTTCATGACCTCATGCTTTAGAGAGGCCATCTCTAGAGACTGCAAATTGCTCCTTCTTTTCCAATTCCTCCTTCAATTTCCCCATCTCTAGCAAGGGATTTTAGCTGTTGTGGCCTCATGACCTTCTAATTGTTGACTGTCAGCCCTGTTATCCCAGCATCACCTGGCTGGTCACTGTAGTCTTTCCACAAGTCTCAAAGTTCTGATGAGGTCAAGGAACAGGTAACTTCAGGTTCCTACTTGATTTGTCTCACTTCTTCAAATTTATTTGTTGAATGACCAACTTTTTCATCTGACCTCTCCTCTCCTGATTGTCCTCCTTCTTTCCCTCTTCCTCCCTTTCTTATCAATTATATGGGCCTGTAGCTTCCCTTATCTGTTATTTTGTTTTCTCTACTGGTGCAAGTACTGTAGTTGCTGTGGTTTGAGTCCCTGTGTCAGCCATAGTGCTCTCAAATGCAGTTTGGGTTCCTGCCTCAACTACAGTCCTCTGTGAGGACTGAAAAGGGGCTCAGCAGGCACAGGTCCAGCCCCAGAACAGGACAAGAAGCTGCTGGCTTTCACTGGGGTAGGCAAGGCACCCTTCCATCATTGACGGGTCAGTTTGCCAGGGTTGGTCATGTGTTCAGGTGTAAAGTCACAGGTAACTGGAGGTAATAACCACCCTAGGAACCCACCCAGATTCTTCCACACACCCTGCCACTCAGGAACTGGATGTCTCAGGGCACATTTCAATGTCCCCATACTTAAAGGTTGTTTTCTCTTACACCAGGATGACACCAGATTCCAAAAATCCCATAGTGCACCAGTACTATTCCTTAATACTATTAACAGTATTAAGCAGCTTAAATAAGGATGAGCAATGTCCATGGGAGCCTGTATTATAAACCCATTTACATAAATTTTGGGCAGGGAGAGGGAGATGTATTTCCTCATCACCCACAGAACATAGCCCTGCTAACAAGGCTGCCATGTCAGGGCAAAGCACAGAGCTAGTGCTTGTGTTAACACATTCCCAGCAATTCAGCCAAACAGAGAGATAAGGAGTACAGCTGACAAACCTCATGTCCCACAAAGGAGCTTGCTACAAGATAACTGCTATTATTCCAGCAAGCAATATCGAGAGATAGATAGATAGATAGATAGATAGATAGATAGATAAAGACAGACAATCAGACAGTCAAAGAGAAAGAGAGAGATAGAAATGCCTTTGTCTCGCTCCATGGGCACTAAAAAGGACCTTGGTGGGTTGACCTTGGAGACATGCCACATGCCCACCAAGCCACTCTATCAATCCCCTTCCCAGGTGGATGGGGAGAGAAAATAAGATGGAAAACAATTTGATAAGGCAGTTTACTAAAAACAAAATTGAGCTTTGTGCATGCATAAGTGAAGAGAAAAATAAAGGGTTTTTTCTACACTTCCTATCAGCAAGGGGTGTTCAGCCACTTCCTGGGACGCAGGGCTTCAACACATGTAGTGGTTTCTCTGGAAGGACAACGCTGTAAATGACAAATGCACCCCCCCCCCCCCCCCCCCCCCCTTGTTCCTCCTTTCCTTAGCTTTTCTATCTGGGCTGATGTCATATGGTATGTTCTATCCCTTTTGTTAATTTCATTGGCATAGTTGTGTCCCCTCCCAGGATCTTGGGAAATGTTGGAGACACAGAGTTAATGCTGTAGCAGAGCTGTTCAACAGCAGACAAAACACTGGTGTGTTATCAACACCTTTCTAGGTACCAATGCAGAGCACAGCATTGTGAAGTCTGCTATTGGAAAATTAATTCCATCTCAACCTGACCCAATACACCAACATATAAGTATTCAATATTCCATAAGTTTTATATGCTCTAAATGAAAAACAAACAAACAAACCAAAAAACAACAAAACAAGACCATAACTTAGAAAAGTGTAAGTGAATTTGTAGCTGCTAAATGTGTTTGCAAGTTCTTATTGTATCTTAACCTATAGCCTTATTGTATCTTAACCAATAACCTTACTGTATCTTATTGTATCTTATTGTGTCTTAACCTCTGTTAGCTGCTTAAAATCTAGATGAAATCATAGAGTTAAGGAATGACTTCATCGATTTCATCATATTGCAAAAGAGTCCAAGAAACTTCTCAGTAAATATGCACTCTAAACAAATGGGGAAAAGCAAGTCATGCTTTTTGAAGACACAGCCCATACAAAGTACCGGATAGTACTGGTAGTACTACAACTACTGATTGTAGTTTCTCTACATATTCATTCATTTTCTGTGAAATGTTTTCCTGGAATGGTTTGCCCAATAAGAAGTCTGTAAAAAAAAAAGAAATAGTCAACATTCTGCCAAACAATAAAGACTGGGATAAAATCTGCACAGCATGCAACAGAAGGCAAAACTCCAGAGAGCAATGCAAGCTAGAGCAGCTCACATGAAAAGAAACAGTATTTATTCCAGCAACTAAATCCATGTTATCAGACAAAAATTTCATGTCTGTTATGTTAGACACATCAGGAAGGGGGAGATAACGACTAAGGATGAAAACTGGATTCAGTTGTTAAAGAAAAATATTTTGCTGAAGGACATTGAAAATGGCGAGGGCTATGTTATTTTCTCTTCTGTTACTGGTATCAAAACTTTAGACAAATCAGAAGCCTTAAAAGGTTTGTTTTGTAGGAAGATATTTGCTAGAGATGTTGGAGTGAAAAGGCACAGAGCACACACTTAGTAATGAAGAGGAAATTAAGGATAAGGAGAAAAAGAGCTGCAGGTATTCAACACCTGCAAGGGTGACTGGCTTTGCAGCTGTTTTGGAACATTACCCCAATGCACCTAATTTTCAAACTGTGTTAAATCTGGAGCTTATGTGTCTCAAGTGATCTGTTTTGTCTATTCCCATTTCATTCATAGTGCTTCAAGAAACATGTTAAGGTGAAGTCCTATGTACATTTTGGCCATTAAAAATCCCGAAGCAATTGCATAAACAGCTCTGATCTCATTTTCTTCTCAGACTCCTCTAGTTTATGACAGTTTGAAGATGACTGGGAGGAAAAAAAAAGCTGCTGTCCTGTAGTGTGTTGCAAGGTCTGTAATTTGTAACTATAGAAGATTTTGGTAAAGATCCTTGTACTTCTGGAGCAAGGGGTTTTAGGACTTCCTAAAAATTGCTGGTTTATGTGTCCATAGAGCATGAATGTTATAGACAAAGCTGTCTAAATAACAAGAAAGCAGAAATGGAGAGCAAGACTGAATTACGTGCAGTACATCCTAGTGAGCTCCATTTAACAGTGTGTGAGAAGTTCAACAACTTTGCACTGACACGTCTGAAGTTGTCAGATTTCCATGAAGATGATTTTCTGGCATAAAGTATAAGAGGATTATTGTCCCTGTTGTGAATCCCAGTCAGCTCTAATTATCGATGGGTTTCATATTCTGTGCCAAAAACACTGTCCTTCAGGTCTTCTCTGCTTGACTCAGGAGTTTTGCCTTATGAACCGAATGAACCATTCATAGCAGGAAAGCTGTGAGGACTGTGCATTTTATCGACTGAGTCCAGAGTCATGAAACTATGATTTTAAAGTAAAAAGCCATGTGTACTATCCATAGGTCAGTCCTGTCCTCAGTATCTCAGGGATAAGACTGTATTCCTTGCATATGCTTTCAAAGGAAAACCCTTTTAAGATTTGTTCCTGAATCCTAGAACACCATATATTATCATACAGGTACCAACAAGATGAATTAAAGTATGTAAGAGTTTGACTTTTCAGTCCCATAATTCTTCCAAAGTTTTTGTGCTTGCATTTTTTGAATTTACTTATTCTTAGAAAAGTCACATCCTGTGACATTAAAATGTATCTTACAGTTTCATACACATATAGAAAACTGGGACATCTAGTTCCAGCACCTCAAGCATCTTCATTTAATAACAGATTAAGTGGCAGCCATTTTTCTGTGTATGGTATCATGCTGGAGAGTAACAAGTCAGTTTTGTACAGATAAGAGATACTAAGACTCATGAATTTTGGTTCCTTTTCAGCTGCTCTGGTGGTTCTGCATACTTCTTGGTCTGTTGCATCCTGTCAGTTTCTGTTTAGCTATATTCCATCCTTTGCACTTTATCAAATCCCTGTAACACACCCCACTTTTAAAACCTCTATTCCAAGTTCTAATTTATCCAAACTATTTAATTCGAATCCTGAAGAACTACTTCTCAGTTTCTGCTGCAGATGCCTTGGTATGGTTTTCTATTCTCCTACTAGACCACTGTTTTCTTATATCTCTTATGTTCTGTCTAATAGTAGTCCCCTACTCCACAGTCTTTCTTTCCCCCATGGCTGGTTTCTGTATTTTTATTGCTGAACCATCCCCCATTAGCTTCATTGGTGTCCTGCTCCATCCTCTTCTTTTCTTCTGCTGAGGACAGACACCTTTTTTTGATCTCAGCATCTTGATGTATTTATTTCACTTTGTTCCAGCTACTTTACCTTCTTTTAAAAACTACAGAAACCTGTTTTCCCTCCAACATTTTCTCTGAATCCCAAGGAATATCTTTAGCAATTATGTTTATTATCAAGGTGTTTCATGGGGTCAGTGGTTGGAGACATGGACAACACACCAAAGCTTCCTATGACAAACAGCCTCAAGTTTTTTCCTCCGGCTCCTTTTATAGGAGCTCCAATTACACATGTGATTGGTTGAAGCCTTAGCCCCATCCAGCTCTCTGGCCAGTGATACATCTGCATTTAGAACTGGATGACATTGGCTGAGAGTCCCTGTGTAGATTGAATCCAACCTATCCTTGCTCACCCAGGGGCTCCAATGCCACAACTCAACCTTTCGGTTATATTAAAAAATGTAATTGATGAGCATAGTTGAATAAGGCTTTTTCACTCAGCAGGCAGTGATGTACCTTTTGTATCACTGGAACTGTGATGCTCAAATCCAGAAGCTGCCAGTTAAAACTACCAACATTACAATCTTTATAGGTTAGCATGTCACAGGCTTAATGCTTAGAAGTTACAAAATTACCACTCAACACTACAAACAATAACAATTCAACTCAAAGCCATTTCAGTTAAAACCATACATATTTCTACCACTTATTTCTCTAAATATTTGTATCTTGGAGCTTTAGTATGTTGATGGACTGACTGCCTCCCTATTGACAATCTCTTGTCTCTGACAAGCCACTGGCTTGCCAGGTCATGCTGTGATTTTTATAGAAAAATAAGAGAGAAACATGAGAATATGAGAACACTCAAGACCTTTGAGAGGGGGTGTACCCTTCTCTTTGTTCTAATAACCACAATAGGAACACAACATATACCTTTGAACAAAATCAATAAGGCAAAACTTGCCTAAATGCTTTACCATCACCCAGGGTCTGCCATCGCTGAGAGGCCTCTTTCTCACAAACAGGACTTGGAGGACTTCCTGTGATCAAAGCCTCCATCTTTATCTCAAAGGAAAGCTTTTGCAAAGACAATTTAGCTAGCACAGAAATACCTGGTTTTAATAACTTTCCCTGCCAGACAAAGCCATAGCCTGGCCAGGGCTATGACTTAGTCTGGAAGGGTCTGATGGAACATCTTTCTCACTAGTTAAGGCCACAGCTTGGCTAGAGCTGGGACCTAAATTGGACAGGCTTCCCCATCATATCTTTAAAAGTGATCCCTCAGTAATAACCCATAGAATCAGTGCCTTTGTTGTTTAACTCTAGCTAAATTAGATATTATAAAAAGCCTATAAAGAACTCATATAAAGTTCATTAAGCACTCATTAAGTGCTCATATAAACAAATCTCTTGAAAAACTTATAAACAATTATAACTAAGTACACACACAAACAAATGTCACCATTTGCCCTCTCCTTACAAACAAACCCATTTAAAACTATAAACACAGACAATCTTTAGTACTACAAAACAGAGATAGCAAAAGTGAAATCACTTTGCCATATGTTATATGAGTCAGTTTAACCTTAACATATGTAGATGTTCCAGTCTTGCCTTTTGAGGAAGGAGGTATTAAACTAGCCCGACCCTCTCTTTTATTTAGTATCAGCTTATTAGAGTGTGTAGGATATGAAAGACCTTGGTAGAGTTGAAGTAGTAGTAGGCGTCTTTTGAAGATTTTTGTGTCTCACTGCTTTTGCTCCCACATCACTGCAGAGAAAGATTCAGAGAGGCTGTGGTAGGGGCCAGGACCTGGCACCGCTGTGCTAGTGGTGTTTCATTAGGACTTTCCCCTCTAGTGCAACAGCAAGCTGGCGTGGCCATGAAAGGCTGGATCAGGGGCGGAACCACACCTCCAGGAGGCATGGCTATGCTCTGTGGAGGCATAGTTTTGGAGCCAGCCCACCCAGTCTTAGGTGGGAGCAGTCTTAGCATTTCCATGGCGATGAGAGGTGTGGATGCTCCAGCATGCCACCTGTTGGGTCCCTGGCAGAGGCTTTTCCCATGTCCTGATCAGCATAAGGGAAGGGTGCCCAGGAGTTACCCCCCACAGGGGTGGCGATTTTTGGCATACTGGGGTTTGTTCAGAGCACTGTGTTGGGTTTTGGAGCTTTAGGGTTGCTTTTCCAGGAGTGCCAGAGGTGAGGCTGCTGGTTTCCTGCTGAATCCACTGAGAGAGTGTCCTTCCTTTTGCCACTGTGAGTTGGCTGCGCCATGTGGCCGGCACCATCTTTTGGGAAGGTTTGACTGTTACTGCTTCCACAGGACCATGCTTCCACCTGCCTCTCCCTGCCCTTTTCTTGTAGGGGTTTTACCCCTGTTTTCTTGGCAAAAGGGCAGGAGCCCAGCCCTTCCCCCCCCTTTCACCTCCCCCCCACACTTGGGTGGCACACCACCACATACTTGCGTTTATTATCCACGTGTTCCATGGGTTCGGCGGTCAGAGACATGGACAACACACACACACACCAAAGCTTCCTGTGACAATTACACATGTGATTGGTTGAGGCCTTAGCCCCATCCAAGTCTCTGGCATCTGCATACTTCTGCATTTAGAGCTGGATGACATTGGCTGAGAGTCCCTGTGTAGATTGAATCCAACCTATCCTTGCTCACCCAGGGAGTCCAATGTCACATTTTGCAGACACATCTGTTCTTTCCTTACTATCCTCTCCTTTCCATTCTCATTTGGCTCAGTGAACACCAAGCTACCATATAATCAACAAGATCTCCATCTACCTACCTTCCAGCAATGCTGGGTATGGTATAGAGCAATTAACTCCTACTTCTGGCTCCTACTGCTCCCCTCTTTCTGACTCTTCCTTTGTTCTCTGTTTTCTAGCTTCTAAACTTTGTCTTCATGAACTCAAGGAATCACATCCTTTATTCCACTGCCCTTTTCCTGTAAGATTTTCCCCTATGATCCCATGTACTGCTCTGTCATTTTCTAGGTTTGAATGACCTGTCTTCCTCCTCAGTGACTGTGTGGTTTTAAGGAACTAGACAGAAAAGTGACTTATTTTCAAACAGAAGGCAGAAAAAAATCTTTCTCTTCTGTGTATAAATTGTCTGTCAAAAGGAGCTGTTTTGTAGCAGCAAATTCTCTACCTTTACTATGAAACAAAGTGTGAATAATAAATTATTGTGTCAATCCCCTTCATGGTAGTTTAAATTACTACATTTTATTTTACATTTGCCAGGGATTAGGTGCATGCAGACAATTATCATAGCTCAGCTGGTAAGTGGCTCAGTTTGTATCAATTCAGAGTCTGTGGTATCTTGATTCAGTGATCGGCTTGGAGCTACTATGGGGAGAAACTACCAAAAAGGTGTGAATTTGTATTAACCTTAATCTTAAATCTATATACGCAAGGATGAAGCGATCACACATGATCAGAGGGGAAGGTAAATGTAGTCACTTCTTAGCCCTCTGTGATGCTGCAGCAGGTTCACTGAAAACAGATGGAGGTGTGCATTAAAAATCCTTCTTTGCAATTTTGGGACACATGCAGACTGACATTTTGATCTGTGTGGGTTTTCTCGAGACTGGCAGGAACATGGAGCAAAGGTAAGTACTTTCTGGCACAAGTCAGAAAGACTGTGCTAGTGAAAAATCAGACCTTCCCAAAGAAAAGACTAGGGAGATTCATTTGACTTGTATAAATTTTCCTAGATCAACTCCTGGATGCACTTGAAATGTGAAATATTATTTCCTAAGTCCATCTAGTCAAAAGCAACTGAAAACAAAGTCTAAAACTGAGTGAGGCCAGTAACCTTTATTTACAGTCAGTAATTCATCAACTTACTGAGGCTTGTGAAAAACAGCAAGTGATCTTCTGTTGGCATATGCAGTCATATTATGCTATAAAATGTCAGTCGGGAGACTGAACTGAAATAGATGTGTAGACCCAAGAAGTTTATAGACTATAGCTCTCAGTGAATGGCCTGTTTGTGAAGGAAGTGGATGCTGAAAATGAAGAAGCATGCATTCAGATCCAAGGTAAAGAACAACCTGAAAAGAAACCTTTCAAATTAATTGAGAACAGCTAAGTAGCCGAAGTGAGGGGAAAGGAACAATATGATCATAATAGCTCATAATAGTTTCTGGTTTATTTCACACTACTTGTACCACCTGGTGATGTGATTTCGCAAAGCCAGTTCTTATCCAAGAGGCACAAACTGTAATTTTTCCTCAAATACTAGTCTTCCTGATTTTTTATCAAGAACTGTTATTTCAAATTTCTTCTAAAATGGATTTCTCAAGGATTCTAGAAAGCAATTGTGAGATTAAAGCAGAGCTTTAATGGCTACAGCCATTAGCATATCACCTTAATTGGTGAACCTCTGAGGGCTTGACAGAGAATTATGAGGGCTAAGGAATGAAAACTATGTCTAAGAAAAACCTATGTGCTACAGGGAAGTGTGTTAGTTGGTAATCTGCACTTTGGTAGACCAAGTTGACCATGAAACTATCTCATTAGTATAGAAAAAGAAATAAGCTTCCCAATTTTTTTCATTTAAGGTCTTTCATCCCTTTTCACAAGGATAACTGCAGCCTGATCAGATTCCAAGTCCTTTCCTTCTGAATTTGTCCTTTAGGTCTGTTTGTAAGCATTGACTATACTTTCCTGTCCTAAAATACTCAGGTTTATTATTATGTTTAAATGGTTATTTCATACAGAATTTCTTGTATATTTTGCACTTTGTTTGTTTGTTGTTTTCAGTTTAAGTTTAAACAACAGGATTTTTGAGAATTTTACACTTTTTGAGATCTCTGTTTTGAAGTTTCAGTCATGTTCTGACTGTAGATACAAATAGATCTCAGATATTTCTACTTTTACTGTGTCCTAATTCTGGGCTTCTCAGTGCAAGAAAGACAGGGACATGCTGCAGGGAGTCCAACAAAGGGCCTTGAGGATGATGAAGGAACTTCTTTCTATGAGGAAAGGCTGAGAGAGCTGGGAATGTTCAGTCCAGGGAAGAGAAGGCTCAAGAGGGTCTTAACAGTTATAAAAACACTTAGTGCACATAGGAGCACCTGAAAAGAGGGTGCAAAGACGATGGAGACAACTTCTCAGTGGTGTCTGGAGGCAGGACAAGAGGCAGTGGGCACAAACTGAAGCACGGTTTTCCTCTGAATATCAGGAACAGGAAACACTTCTTGCTGTGAGGTTGACCAAGCACTGGCACAGATTGCCCAAGAAGGTGGTGGAGTGTCTGTGGAGATATTAAAAGAAACAAAACAGTTGGAGTTGGTCCTGGATGAGTGGCTCTAGGTGTCCCTGCTTGAACAGAGGGCTTGGACCAGATGACCCCTAGAGGTCCAACCTCCACCCTTCTTTGGTTCTGTGGCATCCATCTTTAATAAGCTGGAGCAGAATCTGTGAAAAATAAAGGCAGGGAAACATCTATGATAGCTAAAAAAACTGCTGTCAGCATTAATTGAAATAGTAAGCATACAGAGGTATAAAAATAGATTAATTTAGAAAATAAATCTGAAAGTAGTATGAAGGAAACACTGCACAGAAATTCAGTGTGGATAGAAGGAGAGAGGAACTAATATTAGAAATAAGTGATGAGACCTGATGTTGCTCAGGTCATCATCAGCATGCAAATGTCAGACCATCAGCATGCAAATAGGAGCAAGGAGATGCTTATCCAGCAACTTTTGCCTGCTGTCCTCACGAAATTTATAAAACCTTTGAAAAGGTGACTTCATACTTACACTGACCTCTGTAGATTTTGCATTCCTTGACACATCAGAAGCTTGGGGAGGAGAAAAGAAAGAGGAAAATGCAGCAGCTCTGCACCATCAGAGCTGTTCTGAATAATTTCTTATTTTATGAGCACTTCACCAAATCAGCTTCAAAGCAGCACAAAGAAGCCTCCAATTCTTGACTTCACTGTTTCCCCTTGCAGATCCAGCTGAAAATCTCAGTCCCAACTGATGATCTAAGCAAGCAATATATCTTTTACTCTGTGCTGCAGTTTTCTCTAGAGTCAGCATGGTTATTTTATTTGCTTTTCCTTTTATTATCTCAGCATCAGCATTTTACTTCAGCTTTTTAAATGGATAAAAATATAAGATATTTGTTCAGTTTCTGGTTCCCAAAGATATAGAACAGAGCTAATATTTATGTATTTACAGGATGCAAAAGAAAACAAAGATTATTTATATTGGATTTATGCCAGTGGGCCAGTTCTCCTTTTTTGTATTTATGATTTTTAATGCCTTAGCACTTTTTTAGAAGACGAAGCATTCCAGGCCAGGCACGGGAACAGCAGCTCAGGAAACACCTCTGTCTTATCCTTTGGGGTTTATGTCAGATGCACCCAAGCGCAAAATAAAGTTTAGGCATCTACTGACTTTCTTAAGTGTTGAGGTATTCATTCAGGTTTACTTGCTCCATCTTTCTGTACTCATTCTGCCCATTTGTAGAGATGCTCATACACATCTAGACACTCATCCTGGCATGCTCTTTCCCCACCTAAAACCAGCAAAGCAAGAGCTCTTCTCTTCACCAAGCGTGAGATGTGCCCTCTGGTACCTGGGTACTTTGATGGATGCAGGGGGTGGGTTCTTCCTGCTATGGGCTGGATGAAAGGGGAAAGAACAGACCATGGACAGCAGGGCAAAGGGCAAATGCACACCTTTCAAAATCATGGTGAAATGGTGTTCAGGGTCTATAATGTGTGGTGTTGGTATAGAAAGTGCTCTACTGCTTTCCCACAGTAGCAGGACTGGCTGCTAAACTGGGAGTGAGGGTGTTAAGTCTGACATGCCTTCTACTGCTGCTCACAGTCCAAAAACTGAGACTTAATTAAACTGCAGGACAAAGCTTTCCCTCTGCCTGACTGTCTTGCAGTTCTGACTGCTCAATGAAGCAGGAAAAATGATGTTGAGACTGAATGAAAACAATGCATTTTCCAAATGACAACAGCTTTTGATAAGATACTCAGCTGGTAATGAGAAATGCAGAGCAGACAGTGGAGCTGACTGGAGGGTCAGATAAGCAAATGAACAAAACCTTTAAAGGCAGAGGGAAGAGAAATCACAGGAAGCTGAAGACAGGCAGAATTGCCAGTTTGAAAGGGCTGATAACTGAACTGCAGCACATTTTAATTCCTATATTACCTACCATGTTTTACTAAAATTCCTATGTAAGATTTATAGGGCTTATGAAAAGTTTAACATCTTCCTTTGCTTGACTCCGACCCATCATTAGTTTGGCTGTCTGCAGCCACTGCTTTACTGTCAATTAATTTGGCATAATGGCTGATCTTCTCCAAAGGAGCAAAATGTAATTTACTTGCACTGATACTACTCATTCCAGACCAAGTAAGATACTGACTGCTAACATTACTAAACCTTCTATCTCCTGATTAAAATCACAGAAGTAGGGAGCCATACATAAGGACTATGAACCCAGTCAAGTAGTATGCCAAAGACTCAAACTGTTTTTTTCTTGTGGGAGATCAAGTGTTACACTAAAGACATGAAAATGATAGGCATGGAACAATGACAAGAAACATTCATACCTTCTCCCAAGGTGTAACAATCCCTTCATCCTTCTTTTAAGCATCACCACCTGATGGGCAGTATAGACAATACTCATTGTGGGAAGGCTGAAGGACAGATCACAGGATAGCACTCTGAGAAATTACACTGCTGAACTCCTTTGGAAGAGAATACAAAGACAGCAACTTATTTGGGCTTTTGTCAAACTAATTCCAGAATTCTCCATTTTTTAAGCCAAAATATTTTAACTAATGCAAAACTATCCTTCCTAAAAGACTAGACACATTACTTCACTGGGATCTTCAAAAGCACTCAGCCTGGACTATTACAAAAGCTTTACCTCTGTGCATTGTACATTTGAAAATCTCTGCAAAAACATGTAGGATTATGGCTTTTTGTGTGAAATGCTGAATGAAAAATCATAGTAAAACTGACAGAAATATTTTAGTATGCGAGTAAACTTGGGAGTGTATTTTTTTTTAGGTGTGTCAAGTGTGATGTGACTTAGATCTGACTTAGAGTTTCTCATATTTATGCATGTAAATATGGTAATAAGATTTGTCTGAGTTTTACACAATGATAACTCAGCGAATGGATTTAGAGTTGCAGGAAGGAAATTTTAGTGGCAAGATGGGATTTTGGAGGACACGTAACTTGTATCCTTCAACACATTGCATTCTCTAACTTTTTAAATTGTTTCAGGCTCAACTTGAAGTCTAAATTTCTTGCTTCTTATTGGTCGAGTGATTTACCTGTTTTCCTACATTTTATTAATAATCTTAAAAACATGTGAAAACCATTGTTGTACTTTAAAATATTTGTAACTGCACCTTATGATGAGTATGATTGGTATGATGATACCTCTTCCTATTTAGAAGACCTTGCAATTACAGAGACTATAAGAGTTATCATTCCACCTTTCTAGAAATGTCCTTTACTCCACAGTCTCTATTACATTACCCAGCTTGCCTTTTTAGTACCAAGTGGCAGCACTTCTGTCATTCCTCTGGTGTGCAGCATAATGTACATCACTGACAGAAAGATTTTGCTACAACACATAAATTTTCCCTTCTGAGTTTTGGCTTTTTACTTCACTGTGTTCCAAAAAATCGTACCCTCTCCTTTTTTCCTGTTGAAGCTCTTCAGTTATCTGTAGGCTGTTATCCTATCTCCCTTTTTTTCATCTCTTATCCACGCTAAGCATATGTTAGTTCTTTTAATCTTTCCTTATAAATTGGAAATTCGTAGACCCAAGATAGTTTTTCTTGCTTTTCTGTAAGCTTCCTCTATTTTTTTTATATTTATCTATTGACTTAATGACTAGGACAAATTTGTGTTGTAGAGGTGTCATATTCTCAACATCCAGTTATATGCAGAGATCTAATAATTTCAAGCCACAGCATATGATTATTATACTAATGAAAATTCCTTTGGGCTTTCAGGTATCTCAACATGCTTAGAATCTCATTTATATTCTTCCAGTCCCTCATGCTTTTTGCCATTCCTGCTTTAATGCTTCTTTCATCTATTTAATTATATATGTATTGTAAATACAAAAAAATCGTAAAATCGTAACTAATCACAATACCCAACTGAATTCTCTTAGCTTTCATTTATGTTCCTAATGTTTTTAGGGTACTGCTTAATTTTTCTGATATGATGGGTGGTATTTATATATCTCAAATTGTCATAGACCCTGAATTTCTTTTAGTTGCAGTTAAATATTTAAATAAAACTTAAAATGAATGCAGTTTAAACAATTTAAGGTCATATACACAAATAGCAATCTATCACATTACAGAAAATTTTTATTTTACCCCTTACCTTTCTTTGCAATATTTTTCTTAAAAATAGCCTGTGTTCTAAGTCACTAGGTACTAGAGTAAGCAATGTGCTTTACAACAGCAAAGTGTGAGTTGAGACAAATTATTTTTGTAAAGCTCCTCTATCACCTGGCTATTTCTCCCTCTCAAAATAAAAAAAAAAAGAATTTTTTTTAAAGGAAATGTTTATTGAGCACAAAGGCAGAATGATCAGGAGCCATTAACCTTCAAATGCCTAATTTTGGTTGTACTAATCTTACATTGCCACTTCTTTTTTTATCTTTCACTTTATCTATTGTCTGTGCTTTAAGCACTCTTTAAGGTCAATTCTTGAGTTTTACATCTGGCATTTGGCCTTAATCCTCCCAGCATAGCTTTAAAGCAGTCTTCTTTTCCTCTAAAACACACACACTTTTAGATGTCTTCCCTTGCTCCTTTCCTGCCTTAAATTACGTGATCATAATATCCAGAACAAACATGTTCTGTTATAGGCATGAGAAATCTTCCCATCCACGTTTTTAAGACCAAAAAATACATCCCAAGTCCTAAGCTTCACAGCCTCCTTAGCATCCTGCCACCTCCCATCCTTTCAGAGCAAGTTGTCACATGGGTTTCTCCCGCAGCACTGGACAGCTGTCCAGTTCTTTTATTCATGGCATAACAGTCTGAAGGCACTACTGTTGTCTGCTCAATGGTTCAGCGTTCCTGTTATTCTCACAAGGATGACCTGCTGTCACTCATGTATTCAATAGCACTCCATCAAGCACTGCCATCTTCTGTGCTGCAGCAAGAATCAACTCAGTCTTCCTTGTTGTCCTCCTCTCTTTGAATGGAGTTGAGCCCTCTTCCATGGGAGTGTTCTGTGAGAGCTCGCGAGAGACATGCAGCCTCACTGTCTAGCCAGGGTGAGTGTCCATAGTTCTTGGAGCTCCTAGAGGTCATTGTGGACTCTGGGTGAGCCTTATGGGCTTGAATCTTATAATTTTATAAACTGAATATTTCCCTTCTATCTCTTCTATCCTATATGATGTCCAAATGCATCTCTTCTTGAGAAAACTCAGACAGTGTTAACAAAGGTATATCCTTCCACACACTCCCTGACTTCAACAAGAAAATCTGAAAATATACTTTACTGCTAGAAAGAATATTCAGGGAGACATACATATCAAAATTTCTTCACTGACAGTGAATATGAATGATATCAATGTCTGGTACTGAGAGCCACGAGGCAGACCTGTACAGGGGCTTCTGAAAAGTAATTCTGCTGTGTCCTATATCAACAAGTTCTCCCTAACTTTTCAAGGAAGGAAGTGCCTCTTAGGATTAGTGCACTTATCCATGGTTTGTCTTGCAGGCACTCTGAGCAGTCAAATAAACCAACCCCAGTTGCTTCAAACTGCTAGACCATGACTGGAAGATCTAGACAGCTGTCCTAACACCAGTATTTCAACAACAGTGTTCCTCTGCATATCCCAGTCTCACAAGAAATGTCAGGCTTTATGTCCCAGATATCTTGGTTTATCTCTGAAAGTTACTGATTTTTGGTTGGAGACATTTTTCCCATTCCTTCTCTTCTTCAAACTGTCTCTTCCATGTTAAGGACAGAGCTCAGGCTATGCAGTTGGCCTTAGAAAGAGGTTAGCTGTTGCTGTCCTATTTACAAAAAATTACACACTGAGAATCAGTGTGTGAAAGAGCGATTTCTATAAAAGGAAACTACATTTTCTTAGGGTCTTTGCCAAAAGCGACCTACTCTTGGGGTGTGCCCAAAAAATTCCATTTCAAGACCAGATAGATGGGGTCCCGTTCCCACTTTTCTTAAGCTTATGGACTTAGTGATGTATCTGGGAGTAGTTCTGCGTCCAGAAGATCTGCCTGTAGGAGGATTTTCTGCTAGGTATGTTATCTTGGGTGCTATACATGGAGAACCAATGAAAGGAGGAAGAATGGATGCTTGTTTGCAAGTTTTCCTGTTAATTTATCTCTTTTAGACAATACATCTCCAATAATTCTGCCTATACCTCTCCCTTTGGTATTCTAACTGGATACGTAGATTCTTAAAATGAGAGGAGCTGAAACAGGGGATTTAACAGCCTGATTTAATTCAATTCCCATTTCCATGGAAGCCACAAGGAATTCTGCCAGAAGTACCAGCAGGAGTAATGCTAGTCCTGCAGTGCTCACTGTGGACTTTGATCCTGTTGATGCTTATGTTTTGAAATAGGCATACTGGGCCTGGGCATGAAGTTATCACCTGTGTGAATGCTTCCAGATAAACTATCAGATTCTGATCCCACAAATATTCATGCCTGAACTTCACTTCAAACACAACAGTGTTCATACTAAATATGTCTTCTGTACTTTAAAAGCGTCTGGTGAAGGAGGCCATCCCCTACATGGTGCTTTGAATTAAGGCCTGTATTTTTTTCCCTGGCTCATACTGTAGTGTGCAGGGTACTCAGGCAAAGTTAGACTTCCTAAGCGGAAATAAAAGCCAAGTTACTTTCTCATGCTTTGAACTCATTTATTTGTGTGTTGCTGCATATTTAATTTTGGAAGAAATTATAAATTATTAAACATGCAAAGCCTGACAGAGTAATTTTGCTACTCCTGAGAGAGTATCTTAGGGTAATGATATTTCTAATAAATGGTTTATTTATTTTTCATTATTTTAATGTCAAGCAAAGTTTGAACAAAGAGATTGAAATTACCAATAAGGGTAGATAATATTATCATATTCAAGAAAATGTGCCTGCTCAACTGTGTAAAAGGATACATGCTGCCTTTAGCAAACCATTTCTGAGGCTTTTCAATTAAAGCTGTAAACTGGTAATGATGCCTGTCAATTGATGAAATAACCTATTTCACTTACAGATAGGATTTTTTTGTGATTTTTATTGAACAAAATGTCTCCAAATGAGCACATCACCTTATTTGTGGCTTTTTTGCTCTTCAAGTCTACCAGAGCCATTGGCATTCTTAGTACCAAGTAGAAACATTTTCTTTGTGAATATGACATATATTCCTTTCTACTGTTGCTTCCTTCTACAGAAGTAAACACAGTGCTCATCATTACATTCCCTCTATATTAAATACATAAATTACTCTAATTAGAGATGGAAAAAAACAACTTTTATCCCTGTTCTTACTGGTTTGCATAAAATTAGGTATCACAGGAGTGGTTCTCTAGGCTTTATAAACTTCTGAATGTACTTGTTGAGTGCCATTTTGTTCTTAATTCCTACTGCTCACAAATGGCTTTCTCAATTTAATCCTGCCTAGTTTTTGAGAAACACTATCAAGGTATGAAGAGACTAGCAATGAAAAGGAAATTAGTAGCTGGAGGCAATAGCATCAGAAAAAAATATTATTCTGTTATGACTACAAACAGTTGCATCAAATGTGAAAATAGACTTTCAAATTAATTAGCATTTAAGGGAAATGGGTTTGGGATAGTTATCACATTGCTTTTAAGCAGCTGTGTTACCAGGTACATCTCTGCTTTCTATTCCTCACTAGAGAAAAATAAGAAATAAGTAAACATGTCTAGTTTTAAATCTGTTCTATGTTCATACTTCTTGACAAATAAGGGCTCAGGAAAACAAACAAACAAACAACAACAACAACAAAAACAAAAACAAAAAACCAAAACAACACAAAAGAATGGTATTTCCCTCTTTCACACAGGTCCAGTGAAAGGTGCCTATTCTTCACAAAGGCAAAGTGCTATTTATTGATCCTATATATGCATGGGAATAAGCATACTCTTCTCCATCTCCCTTGCTGTTACTCTGCCAAAATCCTTTAGGACACCTCTTTGTGAGGCTATGTCCAGACCACTGCAGCTACAAATGGATGTAAAGAGACCAGATCTGGCACACTCTTCATCACCATTCATCACCTCAAGACCTATTTCACATTTCTTTTCTCTTTTTCCCTCTAAGCCTGTATATTGCTTCCAAAGTAGCTGACATAAGTAATCAGGGTCACAGAAGATGCGCATCAACTTCTTGGGACTTCAAGGTTTTCAAATAATCTGAACACCAGGACTACTAAGCCTTTTATTATATCCTATTTCCCCTTGAGCATTCCAACCTGGCAAAAAAAGAAATAAACAAATCATTCTTTATTGTCTTCTTCCTGCAAGGATGGTAATAGTTGTGAAGAGAACAATAACAAAACTTGAGGCAGGTACATTGCTGTTATGATAAATGAGTAATCTTTGCACATTTGCATCTACTTTCTTTAATATTTTTCACATACAGATACTTCATGGATTGGAAGAATGATGTGGACAGCTACTTCACAATAGATGCTACTGAAGGAACCATTGCTACTAATGAGTTACTGGACAGAGAAAGCACAGCACAATACAATTTCTCTATAATTGCAAGTAAAGTTAGTAAGTATGACACAAATGGAATTAATATGCTAATATGGTATTTTTTTCTCAGAAAATAATGGTCAGGTATAAATATAATGTGAAGACTACTTGAATTGCCAAGTGTTTATTTAAGAAGGTTCAATAAATATCATTTTCCCAGACTCATGAGGATAATTGTGATGTTCAATCAGCCCTGCTTAGTAAGGTTTTGCTAGCAGACCTCATGTAACCACAATTCCCTTAGAAGCTGAAAAACATTTTGTCATCATGGAGCTGTATGGGTGCCAGTTCTGATTCTGATTTTCTAAGTCACTTCATATGAAATTAGGTTAGTCAAATAACAGGTCTGTCAATGTGTTTTTCGAAGGCAGAAAAATGTAAAGAGTCATTTTATACTCAGAGAAAAAGTACACTAAAATTAAGTCAAGATTTAATGCCCTAAAAGGATCTGTGTGCTACATTTCTGCTCTTTTCTCTCTGCCCAAAATTTTATGCCTAACTCCTTCTTTTTTTTTCCTATGTGATTTGTGGTGGGATAATTTCATTTCTTGTCTCTGTGTCTTCTGCATAGCCTTTTTTTTGTAGGTCCTTTCTTCCGCTATATTATGTGCCTGCAATTTTCTTCATTGCCATCCATGTGTGTGGCATTTCTCATTCATGGTCTTGTCAAACTGTAACTCTCATGGGTGCATCTCACACTTTGAATAAGAGTCTTTTGGTCACTTAGCAGTTGTGCAAAGGCCACGGAATTCTTTCTGTTGACATCAACAGGCTGTAGAAGAGGGTCCTGATGTATTTATTATTCATTCTATGTTGTTTATGTGTCAGAAAAGGCAAGTTTCTGTAGCAAACAACATTTTTTCCTCAATGTATTGTTTGACTGAGTCTTCAAAAGTTAATAACTGCTAGTAACAGGAAGAGGAAGATTTGGGAAGCAGAGATGGTATATATTATTTCAGATAAAAAAAAATCCCTGAATTCTCAGTTGTGTTACCTCAAAAAGAACCATGGGCTCACTCCTGGGAACCTGAAAATATAAGGAGAACACCAGTCAAATGAATACTTGAATTTTATCCCTAGATTGGAAAAGACATACAGTAATAGAGAAGCCTAAGCTGTCAGAAGTGGTTGAGTCCATGGAGTTATATGTGCAGGTGTCTATTCACAGAAAAAAACAGCAGAAGTGTAATTTGTTTCCAGAGAAACTGAAAGGCAGGCAGACGCAGAAAGAAGGTCTCATCATGGTCCATGTTTCAGTAAAGCTTAACTA
The DNA here is from genome assembly GCF_015832195.1 of Motacilla alba alba. Taxonomy (NCBI): domain Eukaryota; kingdom Metazoa; phylum Chordata; class Aves; order Passeriformes; family Motacillidae; genus Motacilla; species Motacilla alba. Next base: position 75,324,691 of record NC_052017.1, read on the forward strand.
TTTAGGCTAAGTAGTGTGCAAAGGACATTTGAGATTTGTAAATTTCTTTTCCTGCAGCAAGGGAAACAGTTTTAGTAAACTTGATTTAAATCTGTTTATTATTCCCAATAGTAATTAAAGATGTCTACCCTGAAATTTATTTGTCCATGGACACAGATATATAATAGTATGACATTTAAGCAGAGCTGTAGGAAATAGTATATATTTTGATATCCCCAATTTTATCAATTGCTAGGCTAAGAATCTGCACCTAAAACATATCTGTGCTTTATTGCAGCATATTCCAAAATATTTATATATTGACCAATAACTATAGTGGTAACAATTGTTATATACCTACTATACTAGTAACTGGCAAAATTTGGGAGGATTTGAGCTGTAGTAACTGTCAAAACATTATGTGCAATTGTCAGACTAAAGAGCGTAAAAATAAAGGTGGAGGATTGAGGGATGACACACTGCACAAAAGCCAAATATAATGGTTAGAGAGAAAAAAAATTGAAAAAGATTGAGGGGAAATTGCTATATTTGAAGAAATATTGGTATAAAAAAATTGTTGTCCAGTGCCAACATAGAAACTGAGACTGTCATCCCTTATCACATGAAAGACACACTGAGAAGTGCCTTGACATATACATGACTATTTAAAAAGGTGGCCCAGTATTGAAATTAGCTGCATAAACTTCCTTCAGAAAAGAACAGACAGTATTGTTATATATATATATATATATATATATATATATATATATATATATATATATGTAATTGCTCAAATTTTGTTTTGTCATTGTGAGAGAGTATCAGCAACAGCACCTCCCACACTTTTTAGGCATATCCTAATGGTCATTGTGTAAACTAACTTTTCTTGAATGGAGATGAATGGAGATGTTTTTAAGGAGGAGATGGATGGTCTGCAGACATGCTGAGAAGGCAGCTGAATGCAGAACATCCCTGACCCATTCAGAGATATTAAGTTCAGGTTTTATATAGAACAAAGTGCTTGAGCAAGTGGAGGCTGTTTCAGGCTATATTGTTTGTCCCCATTTCACTTTCCAATTCCTCTGTACCTATTTTCATTACATGACTGTATTTATTTTATCTTGCTGTTTTGTTTCTTAATAATTAGAATAAATCAACACCCTAGTAGTCTGCATGGTTGCTGTTTCTGAACATTTTTGATGCCACAGAACCTATCCAAACTAATAAATTAAACATGGCTCTCATTCATTTCAAGCACAAAGGCCAGTTGGCATGAAGTAGCTTATTTCTATGCCATTCTTACTTTCCAGAGTCCCTCCAGATGTATATCAATTCTTTAAGAGTAGTCCCTGCCCTTACTAATTCCCGGCACATGCATGTGAATTGACCACAATACCACTGGTTGCCCCAGGCCAAAAATGCACCAAGAGCTGCTATAAGAGAACAGTGGCATAAAAACCACAGTCCAGTGTTTAAAATTCCTCCATATGCTGCCTAATTACCTAGTATGGAAGTGTTTTTGGTTTTTTTCCATTTTACAAAAGAGGAGATAGGTAAAATGCAAAGAATTTACTTCTGCTTTCCTGTCCTCAAGGAATAATTTAAGGGTAAAAATGAATTCATAATCCTTCCTGTCCAAACCATCTTCCTAATTCACCTATGTCTAGATCCAAATTTTGAGAATGTTAAAGAAACCTCACCTTACACCACGAAATGGAGTTGATCTATTCCTGTAATCCCAGAACTGGGACTAAGTAATCAGCAGTTCTCCTCAATAGTCAGTATCTGTCTTCTCAGATATCTTGGATTTTCACAACTTCATTATTCAAAGAATTTTACATGTTTTCTACTGCTGTAATAGCTTTGAACCATTAGGATGCTGATAAATTATGGTAATCAAGTAAAAAAAAGGAAGCAGGATGGTCACTGTTTTACAGACAGGAAGAACAAGGGAAAATGAAGTCAACTAATTAATTAAGTTGATAAAAGAAATTAATGAAGCTAATTAATTTTCCTATATCTTACCAGCAGAATTGAAACATGAAATCAGTTTCTTAATTTCTAGGTTCATGATTTACCCAGTTTGTCTTCTCATCTGTGTAATCTGGGTTTAAAAGGCATAAGCAAATGTTTTTAGTGACTCACTCACTGATACCAATATATACATCACAATTGTGTTCACAGAGTTCATGAAGACTTGAATTTGAGCTAAACATCAACCAAAAACCAGAGAAAATGGAGGTCAAGTCTGCAAAGTAGTATTTTAAATGCAATTCTTCATACTTTCTTACATCAAGTATTACAGGTCTTTGGTATTATATATGAATTCAAAGCTGTACACAATCTCCTTGCAGTCTTCATTTATGCAACAAGTAGTTAAAGTGATGTCAGTGCAAACCAGAAAGAAAATCATATAAACAAAATGAAAACCTGAAATAGGTTCATCTTAGGCTCTGGTAATTCTGTTTACTCTCCTATCTGTCTTTTCCAGACCATTTGTGCAAGGTGCAATTCTAGTTTGCTGAAATACTTAGGAATAGAAGATTTTGGTCTCTAATATATCTTTCAAAGAATCACGGAGAATAAATCAGATAGCATCAGCCAGAAATAAATGTAAAATTATACTCATATTCATGTATATTTCCAGAGCATGCCATCCTGTTGTGATTTTGAGTGGGGAAAAATGTCAAATCCTTTTGTTACTTTTAAAAATATAGGTCACATACTACCTAAACAGTTGCAAAAACCAGAAAAAAGTTAATTTATACAAGCTACTTTACAGAAATATGACCACAAAAACTTCCTAAAGAAATAGACATGTCTAACAGAAATTATCAAAATCATCTGATATTTTCATGTACATGATGCATAGATTTTGAATACATTCAAAAGTTTTATTGGAAAGGCACTGTGAACATATTCCTAAAAGGGAATTGACATCTATGTCTGTATTTCGGTGGCAATGCATTAATCTCTAATCTGTTTGAAGAATATGTCCTGAGCCCCCGTTTCTCAGTGTTGTACCTTAAAATGAACAGAATTAACACAGACACACAAAAATATCTAAAGCAAAACCTGAGTTACTCCATGTGAGTTGATGTGTCCTTTTCAGTGAGTACTGCTAGGAGGGAAGTTTTAGGTCAGATTGTTTCTCCCAGTAGCTGTGTGAATTTGACATGTTCAGAGATTTTCTGATCTCTCTATAGAGGTCTTGCCCTCTACTGAATAAAATAACTTCTTAATATTTTTTTTAATTTCCTATTACACAAAGGAACCAATTCAACTGTGAACAAGTAATCTAGATTTCTTCCAGCTCTTCAGGCACCTAAAGAATGAGTGCCCAATTCCTAGCTGCTAGACCAAACTGTGTCTTTGATTGTACTGCACAATGCCCTCCTTTACGGAGACATTCTGCAAGTAGGGATGATGGTGAATTGGAAATCAATAAGAATTCAAAGAGCTGTCATTAGATATTTTCTCTATTAAATATTAAATATTTCTCCATTAAATTCATAGGTAAGGACTACAAATGTGTGATCTGGGTAGTACATTTTTGTCTTCTTCTAGGTTCCAAGCTGTGTTTATAGCTTGGTCAGTTTATCTACTACACGTAAATAGATAAAACAAAGTTCATCTTGCAGCTAGTCCTGTGTAACTAGGAAATAATTGGGGAATACTGTAGTTATGATATTTCATGAAAATTCTTTTGTCAGGATTTTCTTCTCCTGAGAAGCTAAGAAGGTTTCAGGAATAAATGTAAACAAATTACTATTTGCTGCTGTGGAATGCAACAGGTGCTTCCTTGATTGGTCAATGTGAAGTGTTTTTACTTAGTGACCAATCAAGGGGGCAGCTGGTTGAGACTCTTTGGGAGTCACAAGCCTTTGTTATACATTCCTTTCTATTCCTGTCTCGCCTTCTGATGCTTCTTTCTCTCTGATCTTGTAGTATACTTTTAGTGTGGTCTTTTTAACATAATATATATCATAATTTAATAAACCAGCCTTCTGAAACATGGAGTCAAGATTTTTCCTGTCTCTTTACCCTTGTCCTGGCTGCCCTGAGAAGACCACAGAATACCTTTGTTTTTGACAGAGGTCTCCTGAAACTACTACTGCATTTAGTAGTTGCTAAGAATAAGGAAGAAAGCATGCAATTTTTTTACAGTGACAATGAAGAAACTTTGCCCTTTGCCATGTTAGTTATAAACGAGAGAAATGCCTAGGATTATACAAGCTGCAAAGCAAGTGCCCAATGCAAATAATTTGAAGGGTCCATGGAGGGCCATGAAGATGATCAGAGGGTTGGAGCATGTCTCCTATGAAGACAGGCTAAGACAATTGAGCTTTTACAGCCTGGAGAAGAGCACAATCTGGGATTACCTAATTGTGGCCTTCCAGTACCTGAAGGGAGCCTACAAGAAAGCGGGACTTTTGACAGCAACAGGACAAGGGGGGAATGGCTTCAAACTGAAAGAGGGTAGATTTGGATTGGATACGAGGTAAATTTGTTACAGTGAGGCTGCTGAGCCACTGGCACAGGTTGCCCAGAGGAATTGTGGGTGCCCCATTCCTGGAAGTGTTCAAGACAAAGTTGGAAGGGACTATGAGCAATCTGGTCGAGTGGAAGGTGTCTCTGCATGTGGCAGGGGCCTTGGAACTAGATGATCTTCAAATTTTCTTCCCACCCAAGCCATTCTGTGACTCTTTGATTCTATAATTTATTCCTGAAGATTCAAGACAGCTCCTCTTCTACTAAAACATGACATCATGTTGTCATTTCTACAACATCCTGATTTATAGCATAGATTTTTTCCAGTAGTTAACTGTTTCTGCCACTCATCTTAAGTGAAAAAAACATAAAATAATTACACTTTTGACTCACCAGCTTTACTATTTTTCATATATTTGCTATTTTGCAGGAGGTCTCAGCATAAAGCATTATCTGCTTTGTATTGTACTAGGGTCTCTGTTTTGTCAGACTTTGCATTTGTGAGTAAACTTGTTTATAAAACGCATCTAGTGACTGACGAAGATTATCTATAGAGGAAGGGCAGCGGAAAGAAACATGGTGTATACTATTGTTTACTTTTCTTTTGTACAAAATTATTTGCTGCCTGCAAATACTTTTGCAGTTAAAAGAATACCTTCCATGACATGGCCAAATAGTTGAATGCTGGCTGTGAGTGTTCCACTGCTAAATTTAACACTGACTCTGTCTGGCTTGCAGCAAGATTTTTGTTCTTCCATATCTTTCTCTCTTTCTCTGTCTTCTAAATTGGTATGCTCTGCTTGCCTCATTAATATCTTGAAGATTTAAACAATGACTAGGCAATAAATATTAATTTTCTGCATTTAGCTGTGGAAAACAGAATTCAGTTTTAATCATTGGAAGTGTTTTCCACAGGCTTAATGAAAAGTGATCTGAGAAAAGTTTGCATCCCTAATAACAGGTACAACTTCACTTTTTTTTTCCATTTATGCTCTGATAAACATAATCATCCTGATTGATTCTTTAACCCATGAAGAGTAATGGATCAAAGTCTGGTACAAACTGATAAGAACTTTTGTTCTGTTTTCTTCTTAGTTCAAATCAGAAGTAAATGGAAGTCAAGGGCTTTCAAAAGCAGCAGTAGTGAGATCACAAGTTTATGACAATTTATGAGACTGGTGATGACAACAAATGTAATGTTTTTCTTCTAAAATTATTTATAGGTAACCCACTATTAACCAGCAAAGTCAATGTTATAATAAATGTTTTGGATGTCAACGAGTTTCCTCCTGAAATTTCAGTTCCATATGAGACATCTGTGTGTGAAAATGCCAAGCCAGGACAGGTATTTCAAATTTGTGATGCTTGCTCTTTTGATTTTTCTTTCTTTATTATTTATAGCAGCAGAAATTTCTGAGTTTAAAAATTACATCATGTGCAGAATTCTCCTACAAACAAAATGTCTATGTTGGAAACACATATTCGAATTCTTTTTGTTGATTTTTATGGTCAATTTGCAGTCTATTTTTTTTTAATTTCTCCAATAATATGGGCCTGAGCAACCCTTTATCATGCATTTAATAGCTATAAGAGGAGAAACAATCCCTTTCTTAAAGGGTTGTAACTGTGACAAAAGTAGTAGCAAATGAAGTGAAGCATAACCATTCAACCAAAAGCTATCATTAGCATTTTAATATAAAATATAAATATTAAATACCATGAATATGCCGTAAATCTTTCTGATTTTTATCAGATATGTCAACGCAAGACCTTCTGAGCTCTCTGGTTGTTACAGAATTCAGACTTCTTGCCTCCTCTATGCAGACTTTTAAAGGAATGACACTAATCCAGCAAGATCTCACTTTCAACAGTTTCATTTGATTTTCACTTTGCACTTCTACAAAACTGCTTCTTTTGGAAGAGTGAACTGATTCAGAATTAATCTGGTTTCAGGTGATACAGACCATCACTGCAGCAGATAAAGATTTATCACCAGCTGGGCAAAGGTTTTCCTTCAAACTGTCATCTGAGGCTTCCAACAAACCAAACTTCACAGTCCATGACTACAGAAGTAAGTTGGTTACCCATAACTCTCTTTCAGAGCAGCAGACTGTAGTTACAATGACAAATATGTTTACTTTCAATTACAGTTATGTCTGCAGACCTATCATTTTTCTTTTTTGACATTTCTTTTTTTGACATTTCTAATTGCTAAACTCTCTGGACTTATATTAATATAAATTCAGGTCTTGCACCTTTTCTTATTTTTAGGGACAGGAATTGTCAGAACACCAAAGGCTGAGATTTCCCTACAGGCCTTCAAAAACACTGCCACCTGTTTTATTTTCTTCCTTTTATCATTCAGTATCTCAGGAAGAATCCATATGCAAATGCAGGTATACCTTTAAACAAGGCACTATTACTGTCTTGTTTAAATACTATGACTTTGCTAACCATTTTCAAAGTACCCAGATATTGTGCTTTCTTGAGGATATGTAGTCCTGCAGAAGAGTGAGTTCTAAATATCGACAGAGCTGCTGAAGTACAACACGCTTAATAACTCGGAAATTTATGCAACTGATATCCCTGATTTTTCTTCCAATTTTTTTCATAACTGAATATCCTTCTTCGTTTCCTTATGAACTTGAACTCTTTTGTTAAATGGCAAAGAAAAAAACAAGACAAAAAAATTGATTTTTTTTTCCTATTGCAAGCATCTTCAAAGAATTAGTCTTTAATCAAATAAGAAAAAAAGAAGTATTTGATCTATTAGATGATCTTTAAATTTAAATTACAATTCAAAGAAAGAACACCTAAAGCCATCCAACAAAGTTTAAAAACACTTGACTGTGCAGGTTGTAATTAACATTATCTAAAAAAGTATATCATTCTTAATTTTTTAATTGCTGCTTTCAATTTAAATTTGAGGTAACATCATTTGTGAGGTAAAGGTTCCTTTCTTGTGAATTAAGTGACCCAAGGCCTTAAAAGCGCTAGAAATGAATAATACACCAATTGAAATAAAATTACAAAAGCCTAATTTTTTAGCCCTTAAAAAATAGTATTTAAATTATGTATATGGCCCACATTATTTTTGAAGCCACTATTGACATTGTTATGCAATGGAAAACTAAAGCCAGCAACATAAGCTAACCACTATTAATCCTGAAGAAACGTCAGGAAGAAATAAATTTGAAAAAATGAACTGTGCTTCTTTTCTCTTTATATAGCTCTCCTGTGAGGCTGATACAATGAAAATGGTTTATTCCCAAACTTAATAGTGACTTTTATTTATGTGTGTCATAGATAGTTAAAAACCTTGAACCGATGAGCCAAGAGCTGCACTTAAGAATTCGTAAATAGAGAATATAGTGAAACCATTCATAATATTGTAGACATGAATAATACTATCTTATAAAGCCAAAACTATGTAGCTATAACACATTTTATCAAAGGGCATTCAAACAGGTTTCTTGAGACAGAGAGCTCAATGAATATGAAGGATGACTTTACAACAGATCCAGGTTCCCTTACTTCTGTTCTTGGAAGATTAGGGCATTACTTTGCCCTAATAGGGGCAAAAGAACATATTTTAAGGCCCATATGGGTAGAATCTTCACAATTATATAATCTTAGAACATAAATACTATGTATTTCTAATTACTTTAATTTTTTTTATAAAGATTTCTTTAAAGTAAGAGAGTGAGAGCTTTAATTTCTCTTTTTTTTTTTTCCTTGTCTGTTTCTTAAAATATCCTTTAACTTCACCAAGGTTTGTTGTTTTGTTGTTTTTGTTTTTTTTTTTTGGGGGGGGGTGGTTTGTTTAATAATAATTATCAACTTCTGCTTTAAAAATAAGTCTTCCTGGTAATTTTAACAGATTTAATTCATCAAAATAATTTTTAAACTTAATAAGTCTCTACAGTAATTACAGCTGTTGTAAAGTGTGCTTAGCGTGTGAGTTTGGTGAGGAAATTGTTCAAATATTATTAGACCATTAAATTTCCCTGTTTAAACTAGTAATGTTGACACTGGATGACTTTGGATCTCAGTAATCTGTTAATGAAGCTTCAATACTGTATAAAAATAAGTGCAATATTCTGATAAAAAGTGGAAACCACCAAGATAAAAAATTTTAAAAGCATTGTTTAACACTTAGAAACAAAAAGAAAAATAAAAAAGCAGTATGCAATTTTTTACAATGTAAGGAACAAAAAACCCCATAAAAACCTTTTTTCATTATTGATGATTTACAGAGATATTAGGAAAAAATCTGTCCAAACTAAAACTCTGTCTTGCAATATCATCTGCCTTTTGTTTGCCAAAAAAGGTGGATGAAGATCTGTTCTGTGCACAATTTAGAGATGTTGTAACACAACTTTATTTTCACTGGAGAAACCTTTTAAAAACAAGTACCGTTTTCTTTTAAGTTAGCAATTATGTTAGTAACAAGCTGGTACTTTGTGAAAGCAATTTTTTCTATTTTTTGAGCATGCAGTGTTGTTCACTGTAGTTCAATTAATACTTTTACAAGTAAAGGTGGCATTTAAAATTTTTAAATATATCAAGAAGCCTTAATGCCTGTGCTGTTCTATACAACTGAAAATCGTGGGTGGTCTGACACTTCAGCAAGTGTAACTTCAGCAGGTATCCTTGTGCTGCACCCAAGAGAAGCCAGGCCCCAAACTTCAGAATATAACTTAGTGAGGACTGGAGTGAGACAGAAGCTCAAGGTTGCCTTTCAGCAGCACTGAGATCAATCCACTGTGTTAATAGAAGTGATGCCCTGGCAGAGCTGGAGTGCTTCTAAAGGGACTGCAGATCTCCCTCTTCCTGCTTTGCTGGCCTCACTCTGCTCTCTAGAGGGCAGCTTCCATGCGGAGTACACTCCATTACTCACGTAAGAGACAGAATTTCCTTTTCTCACACATATCCTATAAATTAATTTAGTGACAACATATTGAAGAGCCAGAAGCTATCTCAGCTTCTCTAGACTCTTCTGTGTAGAGTTCAAACACCTGTCTGTGTTCATATTTTCAAAAGAACTTTGAACAATTGAAAGGGGTCATAAAAGAGCAACAAAAAGCGCTCAAAATCAAGGAGTTAAGAGGTTTATCTGATTGATTCTTCTCAAAAGAGGATGGAAAGTCATTTAGTTGCATTGTAAGCTATTAAAGTGATCTTCAGTGTTTCAATTAGAAGAAAAAATAAAAGAATAGAAATAATTCTAATAATAGAAATATGGAAAAAATAATAAAAATAAAATTAACCTGAATGTCTTCAAATTAGTTCTTAAACTTTTTATACAGTGCAGGTTTTTAATCATAGAGAGAAATAAAAAGCTGAAGATGGAAGCTGGTTTGATTCAAACTATTCTGCGATATTTTTTCCTTTTCAAAACTAAGTGTAACTGAACTTGACATGTCCATGTTTGAATTTGTTGAAAAGGAAATGTCTGAAGCATTTTTTAACCATGCATCTTCTCAATGGCATCTAATCATAACATAAATAATTTTGGATATTTAGGGTTCCTTCTTATTGTCCTTAATCAGAACTCCATACCAGTATTTGAGTGTGAAAGCACCCTTAATCCTTCTACCTTGTAACAAAGCTCTGAGTCATGAAAACCATCGTGTGACATCTTGTAAAAAATATAAAAAAGAATATATGTGACAAGGAAAAATGGTAATTGTAGCAGGTTACTTTCATTTAGTTCTGTCATCTCATTAATTCTCTGTGAAATTAATTTTAGTTTTGTTTTAATGTAATTATTTTAGTCTTTACATCAATTCCTTGCTACTTTGTTTGATTCAGAAAAGCATCAGTAACTGACTGGGAAGAAATGACAAAGTCTAGAGGTGGATTAATTGATGGAAACTGTATTGATTTTTTAGTACTCAGTTAATTTCCCTAGTTATTTTTAATGGGGCAGGAAAGCTAAAATGATTGCATATTGTCCAGGTGTATTACTTTGTATTTTTAAGGAAATTGATTAGTTGATATAAACATGATTCTAAATTCATAAGCAATCAAAATCCTTTGTACCATAGGCTTAGAATATAAGGAGATCATGTGAAAAAAACCTGAAAAGTCTTCAGAATCACACTTGTAATGTTTTGTTTGGGGATTTTTAAGTTATTTTTGTCTTCTTTGAAATTTCAGCTGTTAAAAGGTTTACAAGAAAAGGAATATTGTTTAAGGGTCTGAAAAAAATAACTGTTACCAGTTAGAATACAATGCCTTCTGTAATGGCAAAGCAAGGCAATTATGTAATGCATGTCACTCACTAAGTTTCAAATATGAAATACCAGCCTATTACTGAAGGTGATACAAGCTAAATTTGCAGTGAAGTACACAATAAAAATCTGCTAATGACTGTCATGTTTTACAGACAACACAGCTGGGATTGAAACCAGGAGAAATGGCTACAGCAGAAGGCAGCAAGAGCTGTACTTTCTTCCGGTAGTAATTGAAGACAGCAGTTACCCTGTCCAGAGCAGCACAAACACTTTGACTATCCGTGTTTGCAGATGTGATTCTGATGGCACCATCCAGTCCTGCAATGTGGAAGCAATCTTCTTACCAGTCGGCCTCAGCACAGGAGCTTTGATTGCAATCTTGTTGTGTATTGTTATACTTCTAGGTTAGTTCTCATGAAAGCCTGCAAAGTGCTTTACTCTGATTATTTACTAGCTTCCCCTAGTTTTTAACAAAAGCCATGGAAAATGTGTGGCAGTTTATTTCTAGAAGAATATCCCAAAGCACTGCTCATGACCATGAATCTTCTAATCCATGCAATATCTCTTATTGCATTAGTTTTCAGTGGAACCCAAATTGTAATTTTTTATCAGAAATTATTTGAAATATCTTTCTTGAAAGATTAATTTTTTAGATTATTACTAAGGTAGACGAGTCCTACTGACAGTAACATCAGTAAGAACAGAGTACGAACTTTTATTTAATTCTTCATGCCCACTTAAGCAAATTGTGAATGAAGAAATGGAAGAGGAGAAAATAATTGTAACAGACTGTTACTGGCCACATCTATATAAAGCTTCACAGGAAGATTTTTTTTTATTTCAGGCAGGCATTGATTTCATAAGGTGGCATTATTACTTGTTCTACCTTATATTTGTGTACTGTCTTGTTTACAGCCTATCCAAAGTGCATCTTACTTGTAATATAGCTTGAAGCAGCTGCTAATGAAATAAAACCAACTTTAAAGCTTACACAGGCACAATGTGGACTTCAGAAATCAGACTGAGTCTTACAGATGCTGGCCTATGCCTCATTTTGATAACAGTGGCTTCCAAAGTCCTATGGTAGTCTAATGTGTACCCAAAAACAGCTCCTGACACAGAATATAAAACATGTGAATACCTCATTGCATTTGGATGATGTAGGTGCCACTTAAGTAAACTATTAAAGACTCAGTGTTACATAAATAGCTTCTGAGTAAGAGTGGGTAAAAGTCAGGATTTCTGCTCTGTGTCAAAAAAAGAGCAGAAATTATGTTGTGAGAAAAAATATTATTTCAAATAAAAATTAGAATGGCAAATGGCCACTCTTCCCATGGAGTAGCAGTTAAATTCACAAATATACTCATTCTGAAGAATTTAAAACAAATCCAAAGACCAACAAAACCAAATAACTTATGTCAGTTTTTGAAGCAAGAAGAATGCTGTATCCTTTGACACAATTCCAGTTGGAGCAGCATGGATACCACACAACTTCTCTGGGAAACATATTCTACTACTTGACATCCTGGTGATAAAGAAACCTCTTTTTTGTAATATTTTAATGGAATTTTCCACGTTTCCTTTTGTGCGCATTGCCTCTTGTCTTGTGACAGGACACTCCTCAGAAAAGCCTGGCTCTGTGCTTACTTTCATCCATCAGGTATTTATTCACATTGATAAGAACCCCCTGTGCCTTCTCCAGAATGAGCAGACCTGGCTCTCTTAGCCTCTCCTTGTGTGGCAGATGGTCTCATCCCTTAATCATCTTTGTGGGTCTACACTGGACTCACTTCAGGAAGTCCATGTCCCTCTTTCATGAGGAGCCTGGAACTGGGCCTGGAACTCCAAGCGTGCATAAGCAGAGCTGAGCAGAGGGCAATGACCATCTCATTAGAACTGCTAGCAATGTTTCTCCTAATGCAGTCCCGAATGCTGTTGATCTTCTTTGATACAAGGGCACGTTGACGGCTCATGGTGAACTTGTTGTCCACCAGGATCGCAAGGCCTCATCCATCAAGCTGCTTTCTAGTCAGCTGGCCAACAGCATCTACAGTAGGCAGTTACTCCTCCCTGTGTGTGGGACTTGGAATTTCTATTTGTTGAACATCATGGAGTTCCTTTTGGCCCACTCCCTCAGGCTGGTGAGATCCCTCTGAACAGTGGCACAACCACTCTTTTTTATTGTCGGAAAATTTGCTGAGGGTGCACTCAATCCCACCATCCAAGCTATTAATGAAAATATTAATCAAAAGTAGTCCCAGTACCAAATCCTGCGGTACTTTATTAGAGACTGGCCTCCATCTGGTCTTTGAAATATTTCTCACAACCTTTACAGTCTGACAGTTTGGCAGTTTGGCAATCCACCTCACCATCTGCTTGTATAGTCCATACTTTCAGGTTTTCTGAGAAGATTGTTTTAAAAGACAACATCAAAAGCTTTACCTAGAATTAGAATAAAATTATTGCACTTTTCTCCCTTCATCAACCAGTCACCTTATTGTAGAAGGCTATCAAGTGAGTTAAGCACAATTTCACTTTCATAAATCCATGCCTGTTACACTTATGCCCCTTCTTAGATTCCAGAATTATTTTCTCCATCATTTTCCTAAAAATCAAGGTGAGACTGACTAACCACTCTAGTACCCTAGCTCATTCTTCTTGCCTTACTTGAAGATAGGAGTGACACTTGCTCCAGTTCTCAGAAACCTTTCCCAGACACCATGACCTTTCAGAAATTATCACAAATAGCCTCACAATGATAGCAGGCACCTTCCTCATCATTCACGTGTGTATCTCACCATACTCCCATGCTCTTGTGCGTCTAGTTTGTTCAAGTTTTCTCTAACCTGATCCTCTTCCATGAAGGATTAGGTCTTCCTTCTTCCCTCTGGTCTCAGAGACATTGAATTACTGAAGGACAACTTTACAAAAAAAGACAGTCAAAGAAATTGCTGACTAGGCTGGCCTTTTCCATGTCATTTGGCAATAGCTCCCCTGCCCCATTCAGCAGTGGGCCCACCTTTACCTTTCTACCCTTTCTTTCTGTCTTACTTGTACAAGTCCTTCTTGCTGCCTTTTGTGTCCCTCCTTAGACAGCACCATGCGGGCTTTCTCTTTCCTTACTGCATTCCTGCGTGTTCAGACTGCCACTGTATATTCCTCCTCGCTCACCTGCCACTGTTTTCAACTCTTAGATGCCTCTTTTTTTTTGTCACTGAGTTTAGTCAAGAGCTTCTTATTTATAAATGCAGGCCTCCTGCTGCCTTTTCTTGATTTCCTGCTCCTCAGGTTGGACCACTGTTGAGTTTGGAGGACATGATACTTGAAAATCAACCAGCTCTCCTAGACCCCTCTGCTCTACAGAACTTTATAACAAGTAAATTTTTGAAGCAGATCCCTGAGGAGGCTGAAGTGTACTGTATAAAAAGATACAGTAGGATTATTTTTTCTGAATTTAAAAAATTCCAAATTTGAAATTATTCAAATTATTTATTATCCAAAATCCTTTTTTTTTTTTCTGTAATACGCATTGGGTTGGGGCTTTGGTGTAGTTTTTTATTCTTGTCTTCAAAGTATAAATTTAGAATTCTTTTCTATATTTTTCTCTGAAAAATATTTTAAAAGAATATTTTTAAATGTCTCTCTGAACTAAAAACCTGCAGTCCTTTTCAATTCTATTAGTTTGCACAGCAGGCTAGCAGGAAAATTGTTTGGTACTTTCTCCAGCAGTACAGCAAGCACTTAAGAAAGTTAGATTCATAGTCATAGTTAGTTAGTCATAGTTAGATTCATGTCAAAGAGCATATAATTTTTCATTTGCTACAGCACTGCTAAGCACTGCTCTTTTCTAAGGACAAAAGTCCCTTTGATTGCTTGTGGCTTTCTAAGAAAGCTATAATGATGTGTCATCAGAGTACTAAATTATTTCTCTGCATGTCTTAACTTCAGTTGTCTCTCATTACAGTTATTGTAGTACTGTATGTAGCACTACGGAGGCAGAAGAAGAAAGACACCCTGATGACCTCTAAAGAAGACATCAGAGATAATGTTATCCATTATGATGATGAAGGAGGTGGAGAAGAGGACACCCAGGCTTTTGACATAGGTGCCCTGAGGAATCCCAAAGTGATTGAAGATAATAAAATACGCAGGGACATAAAACCAGACACCTTGCGTTTTACGCGCCACAGACCACCAGCAGAAGATAACACAGACATAAGAGATTTCATTAATCAAAGGCTGCAGGAAAATGACGTAGATCCATCTGCACCTCCTTATGACTCCTTGGCAACCTATGCTTATGAAGGCAACGGATCTGTTGCAGAGTCTCTCAGCTCTATAGACTCCCTCACTACAGAGGCAGATCAGGATTATGACTATCTGAGTGACTGGGGACCTCGCTTTAAGATCTTGGCAGATATGTTTGGAGAAGAAAGTTATAACCCTGACAAAGTCACTTAAGTACAACTACAACAGTGAAACAAAAAGAAAAGCAAATCAACAACAAATTTAAAAGATAAACCTAAGCTTTATATAAGACACAATTACTTTGATTATAAAAGACAGCAATTGTTTCCAGCAAGTTACTACATTTATCATACCGTCAGTTTTGATTTGATTTGAGAAAGAATGATAAATCCTGTAACATACACAGGTTTTTGTTGTTGTTATTTTGTTACTCTGGAATTACACTGAGACAAGCTCAGGCCTACAAGGTGAAGTTTACTGACCTGACTTAGAAAGAAGGTAGCTTTCTGGCATCATGGTGGAAGAGTGGTAGCTTTTTCGTAATTCCACTAAAGTGCCTATTGAAACTTTTATCATTTAAGTGGTAAACTGTCTGCTGTGATGGTGTTACAAAACTGAATGGTAAATCAAACATGAACTTAAAGACAAGAAGCAATAGCAACATGCTGACTTCTTTTAGAAAAAAAATGGAGATCACTTCCTGGAGTATCTAATGACTAGAAGACTAGAACTGTGGGGGAGGAGGGGGGTGTGTACATTGTGTTTGGGGGTTATGTTTGTTGTCTTTTTTTTAAAGAAAACAGTATGTCGAGACATCATATTTCCTCTTCCAAAGTTTCACTGAGAATTTAAATTTAAAATGCTGTTGCTCACTTTGAAGATGTAAATCCCAAATTAAAAAGGAAAAGATCTTCGCATACATCAGTGAATATTTAAAATGTTCATACAAATACTACATTTTTCCAAAATAAAAAAAGATGAAAGCAGCTATTTCTTGATGTGAAGGAAATTTCCCTTGTCTCTCCCTCTTCTTTTGAAATGAGACTATTATTAGAATGTAAAAATGGAGAGGGCTTTAAAGACTATTATTGTACTTTCAGTACCAAGACACCTTTTCCATTGTAAGTATCACTAAAGAAGTTCATGGAAATAACTCCACACCACTTTTCTTTTCAGTTATATTGTTTCTCTGTAGGCACCATAAGCATACACACTATAAATATAATAGTTTTTCCGTTGATGATCTGCTACAGTTCAGCACATCACCATATTTCACAGCCACACCCACAGGAAACACTTGAGAAAACCTTTTGAGGTTGGACACTTTATTATTTGTTCTTGACAAAATTTAAACAGAAGCAGAATAAATATATAAACCAGCACTTTTGTTCACATTTTGTGTACATAATCATACCTAAATGTAGCTGTGCAGACAGCAGAAGTTCAGATATGCACAAGGCATTATGTCTTGGAAAATGTCTTGCAGAACTATTTTATGTGACTTTTTCTGATGATCTAAGGCATAGACATTTTGTAAGACGATGGTTTATGGCTCCCAAAGTGCATATATCCTTACATTCTCCTCCCAAAGTCTCTGCAGTGCTATACAATCTGTTTAAGCTCTGCTCAAGATTAATGGCACTGCCAAGGTCAGCCTTAGTCTCTCTTGAACCAGAAGTCTTTTGTTCACCTCAGGTCTTTAGCTTACCTTTTGTATAGCTAAAGAATTAATAAGCATCAAATATACTTAACTCACAAGTCTGATATTAATGTACATAAGTTTCCCTTTACCCTCTGGGGGAAATTGAAAGATATTTCAACATTATATAACTCCACCTCTCAATAAGACTTTGAAACACATTATAATGAGTTTTGGATCATTCAGTACAATTGGACAGGGCTACATCAAAAGCACAATTGGCATAGTTTCTACCAGCAGTGTGCTGAAGAAGAGACACAGCAAATGGCAACAAGGAAATTTTGTGGTTTTTATTGTTTTCAGGAAAGGTATCCTGTGTTCCCTAAAGACAGATTAAATTAATAAAAGCTCTCTCCTCACAGGACAGGAAAGCAGATGAGGTGATGGAGCTCATTTGACAGCACAGAAGTTTTTGTGTGGAAGATTGTTTTAAATTTTCACACATCTTGACAGTACATCAAAAGCAACTTGATACTGCACAGTGGGCCTAAAACAGAGCACTGGATAAATGAAGAAATATTTATATTTTCTACTAGTCACAACTGAGACTTGATTCATTCAAGAGTCACAAGTAATTAGCTAAGCTTCCTCATGTAGCATGTGCATGGCAATTCTTCCTACCCTGTTGCCACAACTAAAACAAACATCTGAGTCTGATCATTTTAAGATGCGCAGTCCTGCAGCCAAACCCTGCTCTTAGCAACTGTGTTAGTCCTTTATATGCCTTTCACTAGTAAAACCACCATAAGTGAGGGCAGTGTTTGCTTTTTTTGATACCATGAAGCATGCTCACTCCTGAGGAAATTCTCTGTATTTGTAGTGCATACTGGCTGAACATTAGTTGTCTTGAACAGGTACGCATTTGTTTTTAAGCTGGAGAGTCTATATGTGAGCCTGACTTCCAAAATGGGTAGACAGAAAACATGATCTTCAACATACTGCTACACACAATCTGTATGTGACAGTGAGTAGCTTTATGTTAAATCAATACCAAAATTGATTTTCAAGTGTATATTTTTGACATTTAAGGTATTTGTAGCTGAGATGTTGCTATCACATAATTTATACACATCCAGGAATATTTTAGAAAAAAAAATGTAATTACTTACAAAAATGCCCTAAAATATATAATTAAATTTTTTGAAGACCTTGTTTTGGAGAGTGATCAAACTCTTTTAACATAACAAGGGCATTTTTTGTAAACAGTTCTGTAGAACTAAGAAAAGGAATTGCTTTTCAGTTATTCATAACCTGGGATTCAGGAAATTTGTAATTAATTCCATGTTATTTCACTCCCTTTCTAGAAGATATTTGTCAGATCTTTAACATTTTTAAAATTATAATTAAAGAAATATGAAATTTACAAGAACTGAAATATCAAGGCATCTGAGATGACATGAAGTCAGTAGGATTAGGGAGCCCCAGTGCACATGTAAATTGTATCAGTTAATTTCTTCTGGTTTTACACATTATATCTTTAAACAAACCCTTGCAGAGTCAAGATGTTGAAGTGGATGTCTCTCTTTCTGACAAAACTTCAAATATTATCAGTGTGTGAAGAATCTAAGAAAATTTATAAAAGGCCTGAATTGAGAGAACGTTTTTGTTTTAATTTCCAAAAATAGGGCACTAGTGCATACTCATTTAACATCATCTCAAATGTCCCAACAGTGTACTTCCTGCAAAGAACAACATTCTGTAAAACACTTTCTGCATATGAAGTAATTGAAATACTTCACTGGCACAAAAAAATCCACTTTTTAGGTTAAATATTTATGACATATACTTTTGGTGCTGAAATAATGCATTCAGCTAAGAGTGGAAGTAGCTAAGGAAAGTCAATTATTAAACTTACATCATAGATGTACAGAATTGAAGAGAAATGTATAACAGAATATCTGAAACGAATTTCAGGGAAGAAGGAAAAAAATTTCCCTGCCCTCTCAAGAAAACTGAAAATGTCAATACTTAGGGAATTTCATACAATTTCGCAGTAGAGTCAGAATATAAAAGATTGTTAATATTTGGTTTAAGACCTCTATCATACAAATCTGAAATTACTTCTATTCTCATAACACAGATCTGCAAAAATGACAGTGAGTCAAGGAGCAAGGATTTGGAAAGCAATGACAGTAGATTATGTCTCCTGCACAAAGATATGGGTCAATATTTTACACTTTCATGATTTTTACTTATTTTATATATTGGCTAAATTTCAATGTTTGAAATACAATCACAATTACTGTGGATTTACTCTAGGTTTTGGAAGCAGAGTTCATTGAGAAGCAAAGACCAATAAATGACTCAATAATTTACTAAAAATATTGTTCTAGAGATTGCCTTCAAAATATTCTTACCTTAACAATAAGATTTCCATATCCTCATAAACACTGCCTATATTTTACACTGCTAAAAATTTGGTTCTGCAGATGCTATATTCATACTAGGTTTACCTCCATGATTGATGTGAGAATTAAGACTGTGTTGCTATGGAATAACAGATCTCTACTGAGTGAATACAGGAAGAAAAGGTAATAATTCACTGGGTTAAAGGCATTTAATATTACATTAATGACTGTATTTTACTTGTTGAGATTTGAGGTTGTACTGGTTTTGCAATTATATTATTACTTTTATTATTATGATTGTTATTAGCATAGACATTCAAATCCTGTGTGTATAAAAACATATTTCAGCTTTGAAACACTTTATGAAAGTAAATAATGAAATTACCCCCAATAGTAACCCTACTGAGGTGACATTTAAGTGTGAATGAAAATCAAATTTTATATTACACTCATTCACAACCTTTTTGTAATGGAAAATGTATAATAACCTGCATCCTTTTCTGTTCTTACTTAAATCAAGAATCAGATCAGTAGTCAGAACATCAGCAGCCATTGCTATTTTGAGCAAAACTAAGAAAAGTATCCGGAGCTTTTTGGTGGGACTTTGGAATGTTTTTTTAACCTATTTATTTAATTCATCGGCTTCTTTTATTCAACTTTAGTTTTCAACTAAAATT
Source organism: Motacilla alba alba (assembly GCF_015832195.1). Lineage (NCBI taxonomy): Eukaryota > Metazoa > Chordata > Aves > Passeriformes > Motacillidae > Motacilla > Motacilla alba. Next base: position 75,344,372 of record NC_052017.1, read on the forward strand.
CCCAGTTTTTTTTTTTTTTTAATCTTACTTTCATGCCTTTTTTTCCAATCAAATTGCTTCCCAGGACTCAGGGAAGTCTTGTCAATATGTATAAATACCTGATGGATGGAAGTAAAAAAGGTAGAGCAAGGTGTTTCTCAGTGGTGCCCAGTGACAGGACAAACGTTAATGAACTTAAATTGAAATGCATGAAATTCCATTCAAATGAAGAAAAAAGGTGCTTTATTCTCAGGCTGTTAAACAGTTGATAATATTGCTCAGAAAAGTTGTCATGTATCCAACCTTACAGATCTTCAAAACTCAACTGGATTTTTTCCTGAGAAACCTGCTGTAACTGACCCTGCTATATGCAGGGAGGCTGGACTAGATAATCTCCAGAGGTATCTTCCAGCCTCATCCATTTTGTGACCTGTGATAAAATCATACTTGGACGACTCAGCTTGAGTAAGCTCAAAAGCACTAGGGGCCTAACTACATAAGCAGAGTAGAATCATAGAAACACACAATGGTTTGTATTGGAAAGGGACCTTAAGCACCCTCTAGTTCCAACTCCCTGACATGGGCAGGGACACCTCCCACTAGATCAAGTTTCTCACAGCTCCAATCATAGTAACTAAGACTTGTTTCAGTGAGACAGTTGAGGTAGGAGTGAAGAAATAGAGTAGCAATCTATACAGTCACTAGCAATGAGGATAGGGTGGAGAGGGATATATTACTTACTGTAATTTCCAGTACAAGATGTAAGGGGCATCACTTGAAACTAGTAGATGTAAGGGTGAAATTAAAAAAAGGGGCATCACTTGAAACTAGTAGATGTAAGGGTGAAATTAAAAAAAAAAACTGGATGTGGTTCTTCACGTGATAACTAGCTGAGAGAATCAAGGAGGCTCAGAGTTTACACAGGTTGAAAAAGAGGCTTGACAAAGTCCAGAAAAACTGATAGTTTGTGGATTGCTTAATGCATAGGAATCACATCTGCTTGAATCTGTTCTTTAATAGTGCTTGATTAGCATCTGGAAAATCTCACAGCCTGGTTGGTTTCTTGGTATTTTGCTGGGATCTCAGGTTCTGCCTGTGCTGAGTAAAATTTTACTACTCAATTTTGACTAACTTATTTTCTTATTATTAATTTATTGTAAATTTACTTGATCTTCATATCAACATTCCCTTAGTTCTAATTTTCATTTTGCATAGATAAAAACATTTTTCTCATTTATTACATATCACATGCTTATATGTATGCATATTTTATTATTTCCCTCAGATTTTAACCATTGTAATTGCTGTATTTCCTTCAATACTGCATACCTTATATAGACCTTACACTTTTCTGTCTTTAAAAGGGACACTAACTCTGATTGCTGCTAGGGCTGATGAAACAGTTTGGCTTAATCTATATTAAAAAAAAAAAAAAAAAACGTTGCTGGATAAAGAAGATAACTTTTATAATACACGTCCTCTCTTGCATGTGTTTCACTTTGTTAGCTCTCTTGGTTACATCTCTGTGTTCCAGGAACACCTGGAAAAGAGAGGGGAGAATGAAGTGACTGACTAGAAAAGGGGCCAATATTAGTCAACTATTCTGGAATGCAGGCTACTGCTCTCCTGCTATGTGTTGTAATGTTAGAGGTGATTTATTGCTTTCAAATGTTGAACACTCTGCATTTACACTCAAATGCATGTTTTTCTACTGTACACCTCCATCAAAAAGGACAATTCAAGAAGCACACACAGAAAGGTGTATGGTGAGGAAATGAAATCATATTAAGAGAGGTCACAAATAAATATGCCTTAAAAGTTTGTCTTATATTATTTGGTCACATGACTTCAATTAATAGTTATATATTTAATTTTATATTTTTAATTTTGTCCTTGGAGTTCATTTTGTCAGAGCTGTAAGTGAGGTCAGGGGATTCATTTAATATTATTCAAATGTTCCCGTTGCCTTCAGCCCCTGCTGCTTTAGGTTGTTTGGGTTACTTTGAAGTTAGATCTTTTTCCCCCTGTGTATTCATTATGTTCCCAGTTGTGGGTCTTGCTGCATAAATGACTACAGCTGAAGTTTCGCACCAGAAGCATCTGACCAAAAAGTATAGGACACAAGAGGACAGGTGCAGAACTCTAGTTTGGGTTTGCATAAGATGTTTCAGAATGAACAAACATCGAATTAATGTTCTGACAACCTACATAGGCAAAAATCAGACAATAAGGGTGAAAAAGAAAAAAATCTAACTGCAATAACAAAACCTGTACCGTATTTTCTCCTGTTCTACCATAGCATGTAAAAACCTCCACTCTGTGAAGGGAAGGAGATACAAAGAGTAGGAAATGAAGGACTCCGGAATTGTTATGTCCTCTTCTTTTTTTATGGCTATTTGTATTTAGCATCCTTTTGTATCTATAAATAACAAGCTAACATTTCTTAGCTCAATTGTGTTTTTTAGTCTTACATATTTATATATTTATAAATATGTAAGACTAAATAACTTTAGTCTTTTAGTTTATAAAATAAACTTTATAAATATAGTCTTATATATTTAAGAAAAATATATATTATAAAATGAAGGAGGATTTGTTAGTGACAAATGAAATAGAAATGTTTCAAATGCAGTAAAGCAAGATATTAATCTTCAGTTCATAAAAGAGGAAATTTGAGGACAGAAATTCAGTTCATCTTTTTTCAGGTTTGATGAATTTAGCTCACCAATGAATAATTGTTGCTTCTAGTAATGCTATCTCACAGTTGGTAAGTGCTGCATTTTTCTTTCAAGAATTAATTTTAATAATTGCAGTTCTGTTTATTTAAATTAAAATTTTATATCACATACATTAGTTTTTGTGCTTGATCCAAATGATATGATTGAAAATGCTTAATATCATATGTAGTCAAGAAAGCATTGTAAGTAACATCAGAAAAATGATTTAATGAAGCAATTTGTTGACCAGAGATGTTCAAAGACAGATACTGATGTCTGAATTGCTGCCTATCTGGAAGATAGTGCTTTGTTACCCAAGCTGAAAGCAGTGCTTCAGTTCTGTGTTGATGGTTATGGAGAGGAGAATGCTGTCCCATGGCTCAGATTTCATGAAACAGTGTCGTGACTTGACAAATCCTCTGGGTAATTGCTCTAGAAAACTGTTGCCATGAGCAGAGTGAGATCCCCATTTCAAATACTCAGCAGCAGAGAAAACTTAGGTATGTGGGAAAATCTAAGCGGGACCATTCTTCACATTGAAATGATCTGCAAAGGACTGTAAGGCACAACATTTTCCTTATAAATGATCTCCACTGCTCTTCTGTTATTCAGAGACCATGCATGCATTTACACAAAGCATTGCAGGATTAAATAAAACAGCATAACATGGATCAGAAAAGATGTTGCAAACCAAAATTGTTCTCTCCCTTTTGTTCAAAGTCTCTGAGCTGACCAGGCTCCATCATGCATCTTATTTTCTCTCTATCAAAAAATCTGCCCTTTTTTCTGCATGTGACAGAGCCCCATGGAGGATTAGCCCCAGTCAGTAGCTAAGCATCATATAGCCACTCACTCACTCCCCACTCCAATGGGTTGGGGAACAGAATAGGCAGAGGAAAGTCAGATAACTCATGGAACAAGTTAAAGACAGTTTAAAAAGTCATAAGAGAAAAGCATGAAAAAAAATCACATACCAACACCAAGTGATGAACTTACATCCTCCCGTCATCATGGAGATGAATGCTCAGCCAGTCTAAAAACAAAGACTGCCTCCAAGAAAAAATTTCCCCTCCAGCTTTATTGCTGAGCATGACACCATACGGTATGTAATATCCCTTTGGCCACCTGAAGTAATCTGGTCTGTCTGTGTGTCCTCCCAAAGTCTTGTGCATCCCCAGCCTCCTCACTGGAATGGCAGAGTGGAGAAAGTAAAACCTTGACTGCTCAGCAATAGCCAGAAGATTTGTATTTATCGGTGCTGCTTCAGTCACAGGTGCAAAGGGTTGCTATGAGGAAAGCTAACTCCATCCCAGCTAGACCCAGCACAGCCTCCAAAGGGGCGGTGAAGAACAAATAATCTGAAACTTCTCACAGACACCTACATACCATACATGACTTCATTTACACACAACTGAAAACATGCCCTGAAGAGTATTTTTCCTCCTAAGATTGTGCCAGGTTCTCAGACAAGAAATTGTCCATAGGCTTTCTTTACTAACCAGGGTAAGTTTTCTGTGAAGAATTTTCAGGTAAGTTAGAAAGCCAGTGACAGTGCTATCTACATTCTGCTGAACTGCAGGATGAAATCCTCCCTTTTCTACATAGGCAGTTGGAATTCTATTTGCCGCAGACTTAGTGTATCACACAGGCTGCAAAAGTCACTTGCAGAAATCAATCAAAACAGAAGAAAAAAACTAAACTTTCCAATGACAAGAAACTCCCCTCTCTCCCATGCAGTAGCTCAACAGTTAATGCATGCACACAAAATTGAAGAGCCCAATTTTAAAGCACTCCAAAGATTGCAGCAAGTAAAGTATCTTGCTTCTCTCATAGTGTATTCAGGTCATCATTGAGCCCCTCACACTATCTGCTGAAACTATATAAAATTTGAGTGCAAAGGAGTAGATAATTTAGCAGGTCAAGCCCATAAAACATAACCCACATGCTCCATAGGAAAAGTTAGTCTCACAAGCAAGGCACTCTGCCCTCTGGATTCTCCTCCCACAGCTAATACTTGCCCTTTACAATCTCAAATCCCTGGCAAACTCTTCTTCCCTGTGTGAAGAAATAATGACATTTCATTCATTGTATTTCTTCCAGGAATTTTTCTTCCTTCATCATCTGACTCAAAGAAAGAACAGTCTTCTTTTTCTATAAGAAGATTGGACTCAATTAATCACAAATAAGTACAGGCTGGCCTTTGAATGTTTCTTAGGACTGGGACTGAAAATACTCCAGCTGATAAGGACAGTAAAACAGAACAGCACAGGCATGGAAAAATAGATAAAGGATGAAACTTAAGCAAAGAGGATGTCAGCTCATCTCTGCAAGGCTGACAAAGCAGGAGTCATACAAAACAGTATTGATCTTACTCAATCAAGGACTGGGGTCAGTGAATGACCACCTCAAATATTATGATGCCAGACACTAAAGATCACCAAAGAAAACCCCAAAAGACCACACAAGGACTTCTGACAAGGGGTGTGACTATGTAAAATAAATTAATGCATAACATCAAGTAAGAGGGGATGACTAATGAATATGTAATCAGTGCGCATGATAAAAACACCATTGAGTTGATGCTGGGGCGCTCAGTTAGGGGAGGAATCCTCAGGTTGGCAAATAAACTGCAATAAAGAATGCTCAATTTCTAATATGAAAAACTGTGTTAGAAAGTTGCTTCAGGCTGATTTTGTATCACAGAAAGATCTAGCCAGGTGCATTCCAATTCCCCCTCAGTGTTGGTCTCATACATTGGCTGCTCTGACTCACTCAGACACAGCTAATCTTGAAGTATTAAGCTGAACTTTCTCTGGCTTAGAGTTGCTTTCTGGAACTATCAGAACTTTCCATTGAAAGAAAGTTAAAAAGTTTTTCTACGTGTGCAACAGCTCTTCTTTTTGTCCATTCTGCACTTGTTGAATCTGCAATATTTAATGTAAATGAAGAACTTTGTTCTACTCGTGAAACAAGAAAAAAACTAGTCAAAGAGACTACTGAACATAATATTTATTAAAAATATGCAGAGGAAACTTTCTTGCTTTTCTCCTGCAATGCTCAGATGCCAAGAGCTTGAGAAGTAAAATTTTGAACAAAAGGTATATCCATGAAAAATCCACATAAAAACAGTAAGCAATTTTTAATGAGATATTAGAACACTATTTTCACTCTATGTGATGGGACATATGGATATTCTACATAACTACTTAAAGATTAAAACATTTTTAAACAATAAAACTTAATATTTTTTTAATATATATTTTTGCCAGGTGATGTGTTTTGAATGTTTGAGATTAAATGTTTTGTATTTTTTACAGTACTGTAACACCTTGAACTCTACTGGAAATAATCCTGAATTTCAGTGACACAAGACTTATAAATTAAACTAATGGCTATTATGAGTTGAAAAGTGTGTTCTGGTGTGTGGAACAAGTTTTCACTGAAAACATGTATATTTTGTTATGTTAGTTATTATTTTAATTCATTAAATTTCATTTAAAAGTTTTATAAAATGCAGGAGATTAGTTCGGCAACTCAAGGCACTAGAACGGGAAATATATTTTCAACAGGAAATGTGTTTAAAACTAATACATGAAACTTCCTCAACTATGGCTTTAAAGCATTTCAGAGAGTTTTAGTATGATTCACAGAACAAATAGTAGAGAAGACACTGAAATAAAAAAGGTACAGCATAATAGGAAAAAATTGACAGTAACTTTTTTTTTAACAGTCTACTCCTTTCAAAAGAAATCCCGTTAAAAAGAGAAAAATATGATGAAAATTATAAAGAGTATTGTGTATCCAGACAGTAACACTCAGTTTTCTAACTCCAAATAGTTTCTTACATTGAAACTATTTTTTTTTTTTTACTTTACAGTTCACTAGGCTGATACTTTCACTGGACAAGAAATAATTTTATATATTTGGATGTGGTTGTCACTAATTTTATTTATGAAGTTGTATTTAAAATTTTTGTTGACATTTTTACTTCCACACAGTCATCAAGAAGTTATTTAAAATAATATGTTATCAAATTAATTCTAAACTACTAAGTTTAAAAGCAAATGTTCACCTTTTTCAATCAGTATTGAAAATAGTGAAAACCATTTTTAAAATTATTAATACATCAATACATTGATTTCTAAGCATTTGAAGGAACTTCAGAAAATGAGTTCATCATGAATGCAACAATTCTAACAGGATGAATGATTCCAGTATAGAGACACAGATTGAGATTATTTAGTTTGTTGCACAATCAATAGTTCTGTATTGGACACAACCTCTGAAAATGAGGTTAAAAAGAATAAGAAGGAATTTGCAAAGACTTATAAGCCTTTGTTGGTTTAAAGCCTCTGTTAGCACCACAGAGGAATCTATCACTGACTATTTTCACAGGAGTCGGGCACAACATTTTCCAGCCTGCAATGCCTGACTGGCTGAGTCAGCATGACTGACTGAAAAAATGTTATACTGCTAAGAAATTATGGTAGTGGCATGCAAACAGGTTGGAAAATAAACACAGGTACAGCATTAATATACAGCTAGAGTTAGTTTCATGTTCCAGACCTTAGGTTTCACTTACTTCACTAACTTATTTCACTAAGTCTCCTCTCCAGAATTATTTCCACTTTTACATCAAATTGGACAATGGATCATTTGGATACCAAAGTTCTTGTGATCTATGGGCAGTGATTTGTCATAATTTCTATGGGAGGTGGCCACTTCTCTCGTGAATTACTATTATATTGATCTGTTCTGAAGTGTTAGTAGGATTACTTCTCTGCTGGTACTCTTGATCACTTAGAGGGGATTACAAAATCATGCTCTCTCAGATATATCTTCCACACTCCAAAATATAATTTATTTCTTGCCTGTCCACTAACTCGTGTTTTTGGCAACTATTTGCTGAAGCAGTCATAATAGTCCTGCAACACTTATGAATCTTGATGTACAATCAATATGCTCCTTACCATCATTTTGTGGTATACTCTACCCATGCTATAGCTACTCACAGGCATTGAGATCCCCTTCTGCTCTAGACAAAGAGTGCCATATCAAACCATAGAGCTGGTAGGTTATACTATCTTAATTTGCAACAAGTGCGTTACATTTCAGGGAAACCTGTCTCAATTTTGACTCATTTCCTTGTGTGTAGTTATGAAATACTCTGTTTAGAACAAACTAAGAGGACTACAGGCCATTCATGGTTGTTAATCTGATTTTTATGAATTTCTATGCTGTTTAAGTTAATTCTTTGTTAAGTAGAACAATCAAAAGTAAAAATACAGAAATCTGAAATGTATACTCCTGCAATTTAGGCTAAGATTGTACTGACAAGGCAATAGATAGTGGGGGGTTCTCTTGGCTCAGATTACCTAAAGTTTCCATGAATGTGTGAACTTATAAAGCATTGAAATACTTATAAAAATCAGGGTATTCAGATGCTTTGTAATCAATGTGACAGAAAAAAAGCAGCTGTGAAAATTAACAGCAAAGAGGATCAAAAGAAGAAAGAGTACTCAAAAAATATTACTAAAGCAGTTCACCAGAGGAAAACTTTCATATTCTGTACCTTAGGAACAAAGGAGAAGAGTTTGTGTTTTAATACCATGATACAGTTCCTCTCATCCATAGTGTGGCTAAAACAGGCTATATAAATCCGCTTTGGGATTCCAAAGTAATGCTGGGAGTTCCTACTGAAAGCAGTTGAACTTTCCTCATGGCAAGAGAGGGCCATCAACTCTGTCCAGTGATTTCTAAAAGACTGCTGTGATGGACTTTCTACCATCACTGCTATGATCTTCACAAAATTTATCTGGGAAAAGCAAAAGGGAAGTAGGGGAATCAAGAAGCCGCTGCGGCATTTTTACTTCTGTCGATGGCTCAAGCAACCCTCTTTTAGAGTCTGGATGTTTGCTGCCCTCATGTGGCTCAGAGATTTAGGAGTCCTTCCAAGGCAGGGAAGAGGCCTCACTGTGTTCAAACTGGGTAAGTGTACCTCTGTTACAGTACATCCGAACTTTATGGCATCCGATGGGATGAGGCTGCTCTTAGAAACAGTACGTGTGCATAAAGAAACAAATTATACCAGGTAGTATTGGTGATTCCTATTTGACTCCCTATTTATATTTGTTAAGACCTATTTCCATGGTATAGCATGCATGTTTATTTTTAATGAGTTTTCATTTCCTTTTTATGAGTTTTTTTTTTCATAAAAATAACATTGGATGTTGCCAATTAATTCTTAAGTAGTAAAGCTGATTGCTACTACCAGTGACAAAATCCTCTTATGTGCACTAAGAAATGGATATAAAAATGGCAGTCACTGAATTTATATGGATATATATGGATATATATAGCTTTTTATGCACTAACATCAGAGATAATAGTTCCTTCTATAATAAAGTCGTTTCAGCTTGCCCAAAACTTCAGAGATGCAAGAATAAAAAGATTTCACAATCAAATACTAGCTAACCAACATCAACAGGCTCAAATATCTTTTCAAGAGTACCATTGACTGTGAGGAAAAGCTTGAATGTGCCAAAACAACACATTCTGATGAATATTGACACTGTTGAGGGCTTTGTGCACTTCAAAAGCATAAATTAGTAGCAAGTACCCAACAATGGCTCTCCACAGTTCCTGTATTTAGTGTAACACTTCTCCTGCTAAGTGCTCACAACTTTATTAAGAGCATTTGAGTGCCCTCTGCTCTGGCCAAAATCCATGAGAAAGTTATTTGTTTTGACTCATTATGGACTTGAGCTCAAGAACTACGTGTAAGAATTTATCTGGGAAGCAATGAAAAGTCAATGCACATATCAGTGCGCAGGTGTTTTTGTACTTTCTAACAGGAACTCAAGTTGCCAGGTAGGTATAACCTTCTCCACCTCTGACTTCCAACCGGGCTATTCTATGTAGTTGCTAATAATATGTGTCAATAGTTGTCACTGAGAAAAATAGAGATGGCTGCCTTTGGCTGCTCCTACTGAAACAATAATGATGTGTAAGAGCAAAGAAGAAAAGCTTTTGAAAACTTTCCTTTTGGCTTGATTTTGTAAAGTGCTTTCACACAAACTTCTTAGGCATATCAGTAATCTTTTCAATTGTCCAAGACAATGTCCTGTTGTTAAAGGTAGGAATTTGTCCGTACTGGACTGAGGCCATGAATGGATGGCAAACACAGATCAAAATGACCTTTCTCAACTACCACAAATTTTAATTGATTTCCATTTGCCCGACTGATAAGTTTGTCTCCATTTTAGAAATCCCACTGACTACTGTGAGACTATTCACAATAGACCAGCAATCAGTAGCTCCCTGTGGGAAGACAAGCTTTTAACAGATTTTACTATGTTGGAAAATCTCTCCTGCTGCCTGTTTTAACATGAAGGACAGGGAACTAAAGGATTACCAGCCTGAATTGAAATACAGAGGTTTTTTTGAACACTCTAGGCAGAAAGAATCCAGTTGTATAAACCAGCTGGAGTTTTCACCATTCTGCAAGCAATTATCAATGAGTCTATGCCTTCTGCATCAGAAACTACTATGTGTGAAAAAAAGAGAATATTCTATTTGCTGCACCATAGTGAGTACTTAAAAATTGTAAAAGAACTATTGTAGATATTTTATAAAACTGCATTCATTTAAGTATTTCTAGCTTTTACTCCTCCTTGTTGAAGAACATTTTCATTCCCTATCTCAGAAATTAGTGAATCTGCAGTAAAAATGCTTCTCAGTAGAAAGCGAGATCATCAATACGACAAAATGATGAATAAAGAATAATGACCTGCAGATTTAAAAGCATAGAAAAGAAGATGGATGGGGTGAGAAAAGGGAGTATTTAATTACACATAATGCTTTCCTGTGTTCTAGTTTCTCAGGATGGTTTGGTCTCCTTCCTACTCTGAAGTGTCAGGATCCTCCAGCTACTAATGCAGCCTCATTTTAATCCAGCTGTTTTCATCAATTATGGTGGGAATCTGAAGTGAATAGGTGGGTATCTTAGGTGTCACAGTTCAGTGTTTTAAATTACGTAGAATAATTCTAAATTTCTGGGAATATTTTTAAAGGTTCATTAGCAGCCAAATAGCAACACCCAAAAGAAATGTCAATTGCTTTAATCTCTCTTAAATGTCTCCGTCTGCTGCAATTTCCTCATATGTGTGATAGAAATATTCCCGCTACCGCTCAGAGTACTTTTAATTATTTCTTTAATTTACTGGTTTGCATGTGCATAGTGTCCACCACAAGAGCCATCACACAGCCCCAGTTCTACAGCAGTAACCATGAAATTCAGACAATCTATTCTGTAATGAAAATCTCTCAGAGACTTTTTCTCCTTTCAAAATGAGAAAAATAACACCATTCTACTTCAGAGGAAGGAGAAAAAATGCATTAATTTTTAGGAAGCACTTACCTTTTGAAATGAAACAAACAGAAACTGCTACTCATCAGTGGAAGTATGTTTTTCAAATCTATTTCTCCTTAGCTTTTTCCTGATCATCAATCCCTATTTTTAAATAAAAATTATAAAATCAATTCTTTAAACAAAGAAAAAATATGAACTGAAAATAAGCATTGTCCAGTTTAAGAAAAATATCATCTTTATTCAAATTATGTGTTTGGAATGGCTTAATCACAAATTAATTACTCTCTGCCCTTCCTGCAGGTATTCAAGATACTTGTAAACAGCCTTTTTTTTCCCCCAGAATTTTCAGATAAACTTTTTAGACAAGCAAGCAAAGAATTACATTTTCAAGCAACTGAAATACTTATAGTTTTAAAAGCTGGGTTCCTACAACATAAACAGGCTATTTGGCTCTACATGTAAGTAAAAAGAGTAGATGTGTATTTACACATTGAAAAAACATAAAATGCTTGTTTTGAAGAATCCAGAAAAGAATATCACATATGTCTGATGGGCTTAATCTAGGCTGACATAATTTACTGCATAGTTATAACAAAATATACCAGTCTACAAAAGCTTTCATAATCTCAGATTTCTACCTACTGCCAAAAAACTTATACATTTTTAAATGCAGATTACAAAGCTACTGTTTTTAAATATTCTGAAGAAAGACACAAGTCTGCAATTACAAAATGTAGTTACATTGCAGTTTGTCTAAGAAAGAGAGCTTCAGCTTTCAGTATTTTTACAAGAATGAGAAAGAGTTTTATAGTTTTGCTTGTAGTTTGTATTTCATTTGTCTAAGCTCGTTAATTAGAGAAACCTTTTTTGTCTTCATAAGGTGTTAATTCAATCATGTGTCTATACAATGACTCAAATATGTACATCTTTACCAGAAAAATGTTAACAGTGAGAAATAGATAAAAAAATACTTGTGTCTGCATTATTTTCAATTCCTTTAACATGCTTTTAATAAGTGTTATGAATTTAAAATGTGAAGATCAGTAGAGGAAAAGGTGAAATGATTTCAGCTTTCAGAACCCATTCAGCAGTATTTAATCACAGTCACAATATATTTGACGAGAAATGTAAGATGTATGTGGAAGATAAGAAGTTCCTTTAGCTGAGTTTAAGGCTCATTTGTTTGTTTAATCTGCATATGGAAATTACTTGTATATTTTAGATATAAACACATTTCTTGGTTTATAGTGAAGTGATGAAGACTGGGGGATGTACATTCTGTAGTGCAGTTTCATTTAGGTGCTTGTAGATGTGCCTGAGAGGCATGTAGGCAGTACTAGCAATATTAGGTCTTTGATGATGTAACTAAATAACCATTATAAATTAAAAAAAAAAAAAAAAAAAAAAGGAAAAAATCAGCAACCTGGAACCTTTGAATTAAGGAGAGTCATCCAGGCATTTGCTTACTTGCTGCCCACAGCAGCTTGGAAATGATCTTAAAGTGGCTCTATTGATAATTTTTTTTTTTTAGGTTATTGAAGAAAAAAAAATATGGATTTGGAGTGTTCCTACCATGACTAAGTTCCGCCTTATTATTTATTTATCTGAGAACTACAGGCAAAAAAATTAAACCAAAGCATCTTTAGCTGTGCTACTTTCTACTCTCTAATCTTCATGCCAACTTTCCCCATGAGTCAGCTCCTAGCCTAGATTCAGGACAATCTTTTCAAGATCTCCCATTCTTAATTACATTTTTTGAGAGTTTTATTAAGCAATGTCCTACCTTTTCCCAGGGTAAGTGTTTGGGAACTATAAATAAAGAGTAAGTATGTAAGCCTTTCCCACGTTTTTGCAATCTGTTTGAAAAGCCTCTGGAGATACCTTACAGCTGATAAAGCCAGCTTTTGGGAATATTCAATCTTATGACAGGGACTGTGCTACTTGGTGGCAAGTTTGAAGAATGACAGGTACTTTTTTCTCCCTCGTCCCCAGATTCCTATTAGCATTTTTCAAACATATCACTGAGGGCATTTTATAAGGGTGTAAAGTCCTTAATGAATATCTTATACTGCTTCTAATAAAGCACTGTGAAAGTGGTAGTCCCAAGTAAACTGTCCCATTACTTCAGAGAACTAACCTTTAAGCAAGAACTGTAGCTGTCTGACAAAATAAAATATAAAAATGCTGATATTTGTCTTGTGTAGATGTAAAGTTCTATCCACAAAGAAAGTTTTCATTTGGTTCTAGTCAACATTTAAACCAATAATTATTCATTTTACTATTAACACATCAGAGAAACGTAATTGGATATTTGCTCAACTAATAACCCAAGGCAATGTACTTAAGCTGAAGAATGCAGCACTCAGTTATTCTCAATTATTTTTGATAGAAGAAGCAGGAGTCATTCACCTCTGCAGAATGAATAGACTTTCTGAGGGAAAGATACTGAGAAAAGTAACATCTTAGAGGTTAGATGTTAGATACACAGCCCCATAACAGAAGACCTAATCCCATTTACCAGCTAACCTTCAGTCTGCAGTTATTGATTTGACAGGTGGGATGCACAGTGTTATTCCTTTAGGGATTTATCAGCCTTGTCCCAGCGATAATATGGTAAACTTCACTTGAAAAGGTGATGAATAATGAAGAACATCACACCAAGACATTCAGCAAACCTGAAGGGAGAAAAATGTAAACTCAACACGACTTTCACATTTACAGAACATTCAACTAAACAAACAATTAATTGAAAAAGGTAATGATTCTGCTCAAACATATTTATCTTGGTTCTTACTGTCTGCTTTAGTTTTCATAATTCTTAAGGTAGAACTTGGCACATATTTTTAACTGAGTGTAAAAAAAGAGGAAAGAAAATTTCCCTGTTCTCTGACAGCTCTAAAAATTATTCTCATCTTAAATTGGTGGGAATAGTTTAAAATTTTATAAAGGTTGCTTGAGATCAATAATAATTAATTAAGGAAAGAAACCTGAAAACTTTTTTATGCTTCATTTATATTACTGAAATTTAAACAATATATTACAGATAAATTACATTTTCTAAACAAAAATTCTTATTTAGGGAAAAGGTAAAACGTAAAATTAATGACAAAGTCAACTTTTTTACCATTTGAAAGCAGTGGTTTCCAACTGAAAACTGTAACAGTGACTTGAGAAGACAAACACCATCACTTCAAAGGCCTCCCTTTCCTTCTTCATTCCCCTAAGTTTATATGCTGAGAAGGATGCCATATGACCTGAAATATCCTTTTGTCAGATGAGATCAGCTGTCCCCACTGTGTGCCCTCACAGCTCGTTGTGCATCCCCAGCCTCCTCACTCATGGGATGGTGTGATGGGCAGAAAAGGCCTCGATGCTGTGTAATCCCTGTTCAGCAATAATGAAAACATGCCTGTGCCAGGCATGAAAAACACTGTTTCCAGTACAAATCCAAAACATAATCCCATACAAAATATAATTAAGAAAATAAACTCTATCATGGCAAAGATCTGCATCCATTTGAGGGAAATGTTCTCCTTAAATACAGCATTCCTTAATCACCTCGTGACAATTAATCACAATTTCTATTGTATTGCTTTTAAAAAACCACCAAAAAAACCCTCAATTTTGACAATACTTCAGTGAGGCATTTGCTAACTTAAGGCTTCTGTCATCATTTTGTTCTGAAGACAGATGATGTCTGGAAAGATATATTTAAAACTAAAAAGTACAGGCAAGAAACCTGATTTTTCTCCTGGGACACAACAGCAAGTACAGGAGAAAGGGAAAGGTCAGATCGCTGCCTCAGTCATCTTGGAGCATTATTCTAATTGCTTGAGGGATTTGTATGGGGACGAAACAGTAGGCAGGCCACCCCTGGATACATGGACACATCTGGAGACAAATGAATTGGGGAAAACAGAGTGACTTACTCTTCACTACTGCTAATTCAGCACCAGGCTGGACTCCAAGCAATGATGCAACAAGTGGACAATGGAGACACATTGGTTCTCTATAAACTGTTTTCTAGATTTCCTCTGTAAAAAATGATTATTTTTTTTATTCCCATCCAAAAATATTAAATCAGAGAGAGTTAGCATGATGAGATGACTCTATGCAGAAATTTTCTTAAGGCAACAATTTTCAATACCATTTCTCAGGTGGATAAAACTGCCAAATGAAATTCCAAGATTTTGTGTCCATATAAATTTATATAGTTTCATAACAATTTATTGTTTCAACAATTACAGCAATGACAGCCTGAAGCCAAGCAAGGTTTTCCCTCATGCCTCAGACTTCAAGATGAATATTTCATTTATGTGACATGAATTGCTATGGAAACTACTGTTCTGACATTACAAACAAAATCACCTTTAATATTGTTTTATATATTATTTAGCAGATAAGAGTTTATGGCACACTCTCATTCTGAAATACCACTTTGTTGCCAGAACAATGATACATACAACTGTCTGGCTAGCTTTGTGCAGTACTTCATAACCAAGCCAGTCTGTGTCTTTATTATATAAAGAACTTACAAGTTAAATTCCAGATGCCACCTTTTTATTTTATCATTGCTACACAAACCAGTTTTATGTTTTACAGTCTTATTAAGGATAATGTAATAAAACACTGCTTCTGACCAAAACCCCGCACCTTTGACCCTCACATGTTCTGCATCTCATCTGAAGGCCACAGTTCTCAAGACAGTTTAATCAGATTATACTTTCAATTCCTTCAAAACTAAGCAATGTAGCTACATTGATTTATATCTACAGTAAATTATACAATTTACTTAACTACACTGCTGTTAAGGAAGAAAAAGCTTCTAGATTAAGATTATAAAATTATTTTGGAAGGTAAAGCTGTGCAAATAACTGATTGTGTTGATATATCTGGTTCACCAAAAACAACGAAAAAGCATTAGTATTTAAGGCCCATAAAAGGAAAGAATTTCTTACTTATATTCATCTTATCCCCTCAAATCATAATTCTCAGTCAAAGTAAACACTCTATTGGAGCTAAAAGAGAAAAGTTTGCTTTGTTTTCTTCTTCTTGGTCCTTTTGTGGGGGGGATTGTTTATTTCAGTTATTGGGTTTTGTTTGTTTATTTGGGGGTGAGACTTGAAACAGGAAGTTGAAACATTAAATTGAAGCATTTTGGGGCTTCACACACATTCAGAAACTCACTCTGATCTCTGACTTCTTCCCATCATTCTTCTCCCTGTCCTTATCACAGATTGCTCAGTGAGCCAGGCTATAACTCAAGGAGTGAGCTTTGTCCCAGCCCCAAATCTTGGACTGTAAAGGCAAGTAAAACAAATAAATTCCATAACATTCAGGGTTTTTTCTTTTATTTTTGTTTTTGTTTGTTTGTTTGTTTTTATTTATTTAGGCTGACTAATGGTATGGTACTCCATAATTATTCCCATTAAAGTTGCCAAAAATACATGACTGCATGCACAGGTATGCAGTCAGAATATCTCACCCTTCCTCCACCATCCTGTTACAGGCAACATTCTGAACAGCTGCTTTATCAGTGCACCAAATCTGAAGCCAGAAATAGAATGAAGAACCAGGTCTGTATTCAGTATCTATACAAGATAGATACTGATAGATACTGATAGACACTGATAGATACTTCCAAAAGACAAAGGATTGTGGAAGAAAAAGAAGATAAATAGAAAAGAGATAGCCTATACATAAAATAGTTGAGAAAAAAAATCAATGAGCATGAATTTGTAAAGTCATAAATATGTATATATTCTGTCTCAAATTCAGCAAGTTTATGACTTTCTGATTTTTCCCATCAGCTTTCAATACTTCTTTTTCCCCAAGCCACATTTGAGTGTGTAGCATTTTAAATGCCCTAAGTACAATAATTTTTATAGCCATTAATATTTGTTGCACACTAGGCGTGCAACATTAGCAAATGTTGCACCATTAAAGGTTTTTTAAACCTAAAAAACCTTTTTTTTTAGGTTTTCTAAAAAGTGTATAAATCAAAGAAAAAAATGAAACATTTGAAAACATTCCTTTGAAACATTTAAATTCTCATAACTGAACAATACTGTTTTCTGGGGATGGAAGGACTGAAGGTTCATTATATAAGGACTGAAGGATTATATAGAAAAGGATCTTTTCTATAAAGTAATCAAAAATTGCATTTTATAAAGTCTCCAATGCATTTGTACTCTAGCTACAGATTTGTACTCTGACCTGTGGTGAACCCTGAACCCTGTATTGGCTGAGACAGCGAGGTCATTTTGTGCTGTTTGTGTTTAAAGAATACAATAAAAGTTAGTGTAGAAATCACATCCCAGTAAGAAATGTTCCAGCATTTTGTCTTGTAAAACATTCATCAGTATTTGCAGGGGTTCCATTTGCAAGGCTGTCTTCTGAAGTGTAACATAAGTCTTATGCAGCAAGTTAGAAAGAGTAGACCCCCTTCTTGTGCTTTGCACATGCCTTCTACTTGGCCCTTCCAGGAAGCAAGGAAAAGCAGCACAAGTGGTTCCCCACAAATCAGTGGTCCTTTCAGACTGAAAGCAGACAAATATGGAAGTAACTGCTACATCTGCCTGCACAAGAAGCAAATAAAGAACATAAGAAGCAGATCTAGGTCATGCCAAACAATAGAGAGGACAAAATAAAAGAATCTGTTTTTCCACAAGATGTCCATTTGGTTTTACACTATTGCATTTAGCTGTGGCTTTAAAACTACTGCTGCTTTGAATCACTATAGATTGTGGCTTTGGTTTTGTTTTTTTTTTTGCTCTGAGTGCTCTCCACCTCAAGCTTTCTGGGCATACAATGATTTGTGTATTGTTTGTCTATTGAGCTTAACCCAATATATCTTCAGTTATGTTTCCTCATCCTCATTACTGCATATTGCAGTGAGAGCTCATCGTCTGATGAATATTTTTCATAAATATTTCGCAGATAAGAAGAGAGTTTCTTGTTAGAACATTTATAAGTTCCTTGCAAATTTCATTTCTAAATGAAATAAGAAACAAAAGAGGTTGTTTTGCTTTGCTATGAGTTTTTTCTAATTCCATTGACTTTTCAAGAAGCACACCTGATAAGGACCAGCCTACTTTAGGAGGCAAAAGATTAAAATCAATCTACTTATTAAATCATTAGAAATTCAGGCAGAGAGTAGTGAAAGAATACTGTGAGTGAAAAAAGCAGAAAGTCTATCTGAGTGAATTTTGTCAAATATACTTCACCACTTCTGTGTTTAAAATTGTCACCAAGTTATCCAATACTGCACACTATCATCAAGTGCTATTTATGTTTCCATTCCTGAGTAAAGAGATTTTAGCATTGTCCTGTAACACAGTGCATGGGTTGCTTCATCTGGTGAAAATAGAAGACAGCATTTTTTTCAGAAGAACTAGGGGATTTACACATTTACTTCTACTCTTTCGCAGTATGAAAGCAATCCGAGGGGGTGCCCAGGCATTAAAAATGTCCATGCATTTCTAGACACTCTGTTTTGAAAAATAATAGTACAATCTGATCTTGAGAATTGTTGCAATGAGTTTTTATAGGTGAATGCTTTTGTTATTAATATAATGCATCTTTGAAAACAAACCACAGGGATACACCAAAAAAACCCCACATTTCTCCCTTTAACCAAAGGATTTACTAATTCCCTATGAAAAGGCTTAAAATATATTTGTATTTTTCTCTTCAGTTTATTTCTCACTTTTATATTGATAGTTGAGAAATCTAGTTTCTGCCTCTCCCATTGTGTCAGGATTTGAACCTCTGATTTAAATGAATAGTCATCCTTATCTTAGCCCTTCCCAACCAGTGGGTGAAATGCATTGCTACTTAGGATCTTAGAACATACTTTAATATTGACCTCATCACCTGAAAAAATTCTGTCCTCAGAATATTTTTTTCTTTCTTCAGGGGATCAAAACCCCCTTCTTTAGGCTAAATTGTACTTATCCACAAAGCTGGCCTGAAAAAGTCTCTTCCAGCCTTAGTTTCAATAAATAACACTATTGCACAGATACTCTTTTTTAAGTTTGCCCAGTAATTCCAAAATTATGTACCGGCAGGATACTGGGCCCAGGCTCTTCCTCTTTTCTGTGAATTGACTAATGATTCTGGTGAGACACTAAACAAATCCCTACAGTGTAGTAGATGCTTGCAGCCATAAAGCCTTTTCTGCTCCATAAAGGATGATGTGATTCCATGCAGCCCACAGTACATGCTGTCCTGAAGTGACTCTGCGGAGCCATTTGTGCACAGCAAGAAGTATGAATCTGTCTAAATGACTGTTATTAAAAGTACAATGTCGTTTCATGAAAACAGTAGTTGCACTCCACATGAAAACAGCTCTTAAAAACAGAAAAAAAAATAAAAATAATGGGGACTATTAATGGGGTGAAAAATATTCATATCCTTTCTCTCCTAACTATGTAAAGCCAAATTATCCTACCACAATAAAAACATGATGCTATTTGCAACAAGTATGCAATTTCAAAGTTACCTTACACCTGTGGATGAGTTAAACATCACAATTAAGACTCCACAGTTTCTGCCTTCCTTTCTCATGTAATGTCAGTTTGTACTGAAAAAGAAACAAAACAGAAGCCCCCTGAGTATTTAAAATCACAACTATGAGTCTTTGACTTTGTTTTCTCATGCAAAATGAAAGTTTTGACCATGCTATCACACATAATAAATGCTCTAGTTTAGTTCTGCCAACAGGACAATTTCCTGACATCATACAGAGTTTTTTAGGCAGGAATTCACTTCTACACATCCTCCTCACTCTAATAATTAAAAGATGCTCTATTAAATGTTTGCAACCTGCATTTTGTTCCTGCCAGAAATTAATTTTCCATCTTTTTCTTGTCAGTCATCACGTAAATATGAACTAGTCATCCACCAGGCATCCAGAATATGTTGTTCTCAAATGAATTTTCCCCAAATTAACTTTATAGAACTGCACCTGGAATTAATTTTTTGCCAAAAATGCACTGTTTGTATTTTCTTGGAAGCAAGTGCAAACTGCCTAGAAGAAATTTCTCTTAGGAGTATTCAGCTTGTGCAACTAGAGACCACCTTTGTCAGATTTATCTTAATAAAAATGAATTTATAATATGAATAAACCCTTACCATATTCAAAGTACACACTGTTCTGCAGCACACACTGTATTAGTGATTGTTTTCCATGGTAGAGGACTCAGAAGGCAGTGAGCAATATAAATAACCTAATCTCTCCCAGTATCCATTGCCCTTTATTTGTCCTGGTAGGAGCATCTGTATGAGGAGGAGAAAAAAAAAAAAGTGCCTTTCCAAAGGCAGAGTATGCAAATGTCAAGAGAAAAAAGACCAATAAGAATCTACAGGAAAAATATGTAATCAGAAATGATAATTGGAAACATCAGTCTGATAATCATTTGTAACTGTGGACACAGATTATTTGATTACACCACGGAAAGGTTTTGTTCCACGGAACATGCTGAAGTAGACAACGCAAATTGTAATGAAAGACTACAAATGTTGTAATGAAACAAAATGAATAGCTACAAATTCCTAATAACAAAATCTAGTAGCACATTATTAGAAAGGGAAAAACATTTTTTAGAATGTATGGCACATAGTTATGTTATATGATTTAACAACTTGGTCTCAATTGTTCCTGGCAGAGATTTTTTTTTTTTAAGATCAATGTTGTACTTGATATAACAAATTTATTAAAATAATTAATATACGTTGGCATTTATTTACACAAAATTGCAGAACCGTTTAGGGTGAAATGGACTTCTTGAGGTAACCTAGTCAAATCCTGCTGCTCAAGCAGGGTCAGCTACGGCAGGTTTTCCAAATTTTTATCCAAGCAGGTTTTCAGTATCTCCAGAGACAGAGATGCCATAAAATTCTGAGAAACATGATCT
The DNA here is from genome assembly GCF_015832195.1 of Motacilla alba alba. Classification (NCBI taxonomy): domain Eukaryota; kingdom Metazoa; phylum Chordata; class Aves; order Passeriformes; family Motacillidae; genus Motacilla; species Motacilla alba. The sequence goes on from NC_052017.1 coordinate 75,365,356, forward strand.
AGCGTTACCTGAGACCTATTTCTGATTCCCAGCTGTCACAGAATCAAAATCACAGAATTGGCCAGTTTGGATGGGACAACAGTGGTCTAATCTCCCTGCTTCACCAGGGTCATCTTAGAGCACATGGCACAGGATTTTGTCTAGATGATTCTTAAACAACTCCAGGGAGGGAGACTCCACAAACTCGCTGGGCAATCTGATCCAGTGCTTGTTCACACACACAGGAAAGATGCTCTTCCTCATAACCGGAGGAAATTCCTGTGCATCAGTTTCTGCCCATTGCCTCGTGTCCTATTGCTTGGCACCACCAAGAAGAGCCTGACTCCATTCTCTTGACAGCTTTGTACGTCTTGTTTTCTTGCTGCCTTCCCAGTTCCAATATAACTAATAAACTTCATGTAACTTTATTCTACTCTCAATATAATGTTTATACCATCAATGAGTATCACTAACAGGGTTGTAGTCTACATTGTTTTATTTGCTGCAAAAAATTCTCAGTTTGAAAGAATCTAGCTTCACTATGAGCAAATCGTGACTGAACTGTAAAAAGATATCTTAGAGTATTTCCTTGCACTATGTGTAAAAATGCACAGAAAATTGGGAGACAGAGGGTGGAAACCTTGGAACTCTAATTTGACTCATGAAAATATTGTATTTTCCTGTATGTCAGAACAAGATCTAGCCATTGCTGAAATTCAGTACATAAAAATCCATCTTGGGAAACCTAAATACAAATTTATCTCCTTCTTTATCTAAGTGTCCTGGATTGCCAAGCAAATTGTATTCTCTTTACCACCTGTATGGCCTGTCTTCTGTTAAGTGGGCAGTTTTCCTTATCTCTTCCACAACCAGGAGACATCTCCTGATAATAGGCTATTGAATGTCACTGCATGACTGATAAGAACTATAGCATCCCATTATGAGATGCTCTGCCCAGAGGGGAGAGCCAAGCATTCTACCCAGATATAATTTTGAGATTCGGGAACACCAGCACAACTTTCTCCTCTGGATTTTCCAGAGGAACAGCTGCCTCTTCCACTGGATCTCCAGAGGAAGACTACACCTTTCTACAGGATCCCTGCTCCAACAGAACCACACCTGACACTCCAGAAGGACTACAGCCACAATTCCAATTGGACTGCTACCAGCACCCTGACCAACAGGGTGTCAGGTTGTGTTTTGACTCTGTCAGTGTTTAGTTTACTGCATTGTTTATTTTATCTTTTAATTTTCTTCCCTAGTAAAGAACTGTTATTTCCTGCTCCCATAGTTTTTGCCTGAGAGCCCCTTAATTAAAAATTTATAGCAATTCAGAGGGAGGGGGTTTACATTTTCCATTTCAGGGGAGGCTCCTGCCTTCCTTAGCAGACACCTGTCTTTATAAACCAAGACACTAAGGCTCTACAAAAATTATTTTTTTTCCTCTTCCAACCCTTTGTTTCTTCCATTAAACAGACCTCTATTTTATTGTATTATTGTTTATCATTGGTGGAGATTCTATGGAAGAATAGAACAATAAAATCATTAGAGGCTGATACACAAGTTATATTCTGTAAACAGCTGTATAATTGTTATCTTTAAGCAAGTGTGACAATTTTAAGTGTCTAAGCTAGTCTTTCTGAACACTACAGCTGATGTTCTCTCAGGTGATTTTTATGGCATGGTATAAAGGTACTCGTTATTTTCTCATCCAGGTATTATATGTAATTTCCCACTTACTCTGTGCTTTCTTTTGTTTAAATTTGAATTCTTGCCTGCTGAAAACACAAGAATAAGTGGAAACAATACTGCACATCTTTGGCAACTTTCCAAGAGAAAGAAATAAAAAAAGAAGCAGGAAGAGGATAATATGCTGACAGGCAACCTAAGTCTCATGAATCTATTCTGTTCTATGATGAACACAAAAATAAGATCAAGAAGAAACTCTTCTGGCATTAAGAAAAGCCATTACAAACTCAACCATTTTTTGTAAGGTGCAGAAAGAAGAAATGATGCAAGCAAATTTTTCAATCACTTATTATAAAAGGTAAGTACTTCAATGCAACTAGCTAATCTTTTCAAGGCAAGAGAATGGGCTTATCTTGTGCACTGAAGGGGTACCAAGGCTTAAACTGATGTAAAGGCTACAGGTTTCGAAATTTTGAAAGAAAGCGCTAACATTGCAGACCCTTAGATTAACAACCAAGATTCCCAGGTGCACCACTAAGCCACTTTTCACACTGTTTTCTCATGGTTAATAGAGCAAGAATCTTTGAATGCATTTAATTGCAGTGCTAAACTCATACTTCCCCTCTCATTCATATACTTTCATTTGTTTCAGGACTTATGATCTCTCTTGCCCCTCCTTTGGTCTACATAGCCTATTGGTAAGAAGTGTATCTGAATACTCTTTGGTTATTTTGCTCTGAGACTCTGATTCTAGCTGGTATGTTTGTACAAATGTGGTTCTGCAGATTAAAGTGTGAAAGGAAGACAAGCTTTATAAATTTTACAGTTTTAACACAGAAAATTTCATAAAATACATATTTTTTAAAAGAGCAGCATTTTTGAAATTATGATGGATGAACTGTGGATCACAAGCAAGACTTGTGACTCTCTAAGGGCTTCCTAGAACATGTCAGGAGACACGAATAAAGAAGATTTCAAGTAGTCAATGCTCATTCCACTATTTAGTACAAGGATTAAAAATGTTTACAATTTAAAAAATAAACTACATTGATGAATATTATAAATTTTATTTCAATACAGAATCCAGTTCTTTTCATTTATACCTCAATGGTGATAGCTTACTTTTCATTTTTGCCAGAAAACTGAAAAGTGAATTTCACCTCAGATACAAACACCATGGAATTTAAAAGTGAAGATGATGTGTTTTTAAATGTTATTATAGGCTCCCCAAGCATGCAAGATAAATGTTGAGCCAAAAATCCCTTATCAGAGTACTTTAGAAGGTCTTGTTGCCAAGGACACATATTAAAGAAGGAACCCAGAGTCACATCCAGCTGACAGTACCGCCAGTAAATCTGGAATTTTTCTGTTTAAATAGCTGGAGTAGCTCTGCTGTTATGCCTTCTCATTCCACAGCAGCATCTGGCACTGTAATATCCTGTAAATCTGGGTTCTGTTTCATGGTACTTTTCCACTTATAAACAACTACTTCATATTATTCAACCTGCATTTGAACTAGAACCACCCTTGAGTTATCAAACTTAAATAGAATATTTCCCTGACTTCAAAGAAACCACCATTTTCTCACTCTGAGAAATTACTGAGTAGAAATTGGTTTTGGTTTTGATTTCCTAGGCAAGATAATGAATCAGAGTAGAAAATACCATTTAGAAAAATCTTTAAAGGAATTAATCTTTCATGCTCAATAACATGAAATAAAGTGTAAATACCTGTAACAGAGAAGAAATAGAAAATACAGATTCTCATTAGTGGATGAGGAGGCCCTTGTTTTTCTCAGTCATTGCTCATGGAAGCATGCTGTGAGCTGCTAATTAGGAAGCTGATACTTCAAAAGCAAGTGAGAAAAAGCTGGTTATCAAGCCCAACTTGTTTCCACCCTTTAACTGAGGATTCTCTTGATGAAAGAAGTCCAGTTTTGTTGATACAGCTGGAGGTTTTTTTATCTTATTGAGAGGATTATTTCCATATATGTATAAATTCAAAGTTTAATTGATACTCTTTCGGGAATAAAAGCAGTAGTCCCATACAATTTTCAGTTTTGTCAAGATTGTTCATCATGGCTGGACACCAGATGTCCACCAAAAGTGTTTTATCACTCTCCTTGTCAGCTAGACAGAGGAAAAAGAAAGGTCACTCACCAATTACCACCACAGGTAAAACAGACTTGATTTGGGGAAATGAATGAAATTTATAACCAAATGAATGAAATTTATAATCAAATCAGAGTAAGACAATGCAAAATAAAATCAAAATCTTAAAATGTCTTCTCCTTGTACCTCCTTTCTTTCCAGATTTAACTATATTCTATGGTTTTCTACCTTCTCTCCCACAGAGGCACAGCAGGTTGTGGGATTGGTGTTTTGGTCAGGTCATCATACATTGTCTCTGTCACTCTTTCCTGCTTAGAGGGAGGGAACCCTTGCCCTGCTCCAGCTTGGGGTACCTCCCATGGGAGAGAGTTTTCCATTAACTTCTCCCATGTGAATCCTTCCTGTGGGCTACAGTTTTCCTCAAACTACAGCAGTGTTGGTCCCTTCCAAGGACACAGTCCTTCAGGCACAGCGTGCTCTTGTATGAACCCCCCACAGGGTGACCAGTCCTGCTTTAACACCGGCTTCAGCATGGGCTCCTCTCTCCATGAGTCCGTAGATCCTGTCAGGAGCCTGCTCTAGCACATCTTCATACATGGTCACAGTTTTCTTTGAGCATCCACCTCTTTTGGCTTTGTGTCTTCCACAGGCTGCAGGTGGATCTCTGCTCCCCCATGGACCTCCATTAGCTGCAGGGGCACAGCTGCCTCACCATGGTTTGCACCACAAGCTGCAGGAGAATCTCAGCTCTGCTACCTGAAGCACCTCTTGACCATCCTCTTCCACTGCCCTAGATGTCTGCAGAGCTATTTATTCCACTCATTTTTACTTCTCTGGCATCAGTTGCACAGTTTTTGTCCTATTCTAAAATACACTATCCCAGTGTCTCCACCATTATTTCCAATGGGCTTGGCCTTGGCCAGTGGTGGGTCCATCCTGGAGCAGGCTGGCATTGGCCCTATCAGACATGGGGAAGTTTCCAGCACCTTTGCACAGAGCCACCCTTGTAGCCCCTCTGCTACTCAAACCTGACCACAGAAACCCAGTACACAGGTCCATTGCAATAAGGGGGCAATACTAGGCCTTGGCTCTGGACCCCAAAGTAGTAGATCTGTGCAGAACTGCAATGCTCTGTTTTGTGCAGATGTAACAGCTTGTCTGAAGATAAGTTTAGCATCAGTGCACTAGGCAAGTATGTCCTAAGACTCTGTTTTTCAGTTTATCAGTTCTGCAACATATACTTACCAAAATATTAAAAGTATATTCTGCTACTTATGGAAAACTAAGTAGTTTCCCCACAACAATGCGCATTTCAGCAGCATTTAGTTAATGTCTATTTTTTTAATCTTAACAACTTGTAAAAAAATGTAAAAAGCAATCAAAATCAATGGAATAAATTTAGCCATACGTATTTGCTGAGCATTTCTGGCTTTGCAATAAAGTTACTAATTTGGTGGTCTCCTAATTTGTCTGGCAATGTATCAGTTTCCAAATGGTAATAAATTCAAGGCTGTAATTGACTTTTCTCTGCTACACAAATCTGTAAAACTACTTCAAAGTGCTTCAGCTAGATGATAAAGCTCAAAAATGAGAAAGCTGTGCCCATCTAATACGTTCTCAAATGCTCATAAGGTTTATCTACAGGTTCCTAGAAAATAAATGTTCAATTTTTCTTGAAATGATTTTGACTTGCATTCCCCAAGGTCAGTAAAACTCTTAGAATGCAATTGCAGAGTATAAATGCAATACTTTGAGCAACTTTCCATTATACTGATTCACATTTCAAAATTTACATTCCACCTTCCCAGCAAAATAAGTGACAAGATATACCAGAGGTTAAGCATGAAGTTAACTACAAAATGACAATTATGGTTATAAAAAGGAAGGCATGCATCTGATTTGTAGAGGTCAAGTCATGATTTGTGTGGGCATCTCAAGTGGCAGCTGAGGCTCTACATTGCTCCCATAGGAACACACCTTTCTGCCTTATTTTTAGAGCTTCTGATAAGTCTGAAACTGACGTGGATATCTTTTATACATTTAAAATTTCTTCCTTCAATTTCATTTAAAAGGATATTAATATTTACAAACTGATTTTAAAAGTCTTGACAGGAAATGTCAGCATTAATGAACTTTCTCCAAATGATGAGGGTAGCGTTCTCTCAAAAAATGTAAGGACAAAACATTTTATGAGAAAGTACCTTAATTTTCCAAGTCATTTCCTTCCTTAATATAATTTATCATTATACAAATTTGACTTTCATTGTATAATTCAAAGAAATAGTAACTAAGCTTATGTAGGGTGCAATACCAGAATGTGTTAAACCCCAAACTAAACTCATCAAATTCCTCACACTCAGAGCAAGAAAATTCCCCAGTTTTCAAGAGAACCTGACTGTGGGTATCAGCTAGTCAAACTGGTTGCCAATTCCTTGACATAATACGATATAATAGCTCGGTACTTTGGTAGAGGTTTGTTTCAACAACCAACGGATATTCACCAAGGATATTGGGTAGCATTTAAATATAATTCTCTTGACTATGCCAGTCTATCAGACACTTCTGCTACTTTTTTTTTTGCAGGGAACTGTTGCTCTGTATGCAGCAATGTTGAAAAGAATGATGCAATTTATATAAAAATCTGTAAGTCATGGAAGATACTATTGCCATGCTAATCTGTAACCACCAATTAAAGATATACATCACAAGATGCAAAACAAAAACTACTAGCTAATCAAGTTGTTCAGACAATGAAAAGAGAATGCTTTTTTTTTTATCATGGCGCTTTCAGTTATTCTCTCCACTACTCCACAAAGTTTTTCTTATAATGTCAGGATGAGTTTAAGGCTTTATTTTCCCTGTAGTCTGTAATGTTCCTGTGCCTACATTACTGGAGAGTTAACAATAATTTAAGTATCATACTAGAGCAATCAGAAGCTGTCTTTGCAACTAAAATCAGAATTAAAATCAGAATTAAAATATACTTGAATAAAAACTGCAGTACATCTCAGGACCACTCTGATCATACCTTTGAAAATCCCTGTCTTTTGAGCAAGGTTAATCTAAATTTTAAAATTCTAGCTTCCAAATCTTGAGAAAGTCAATGACTAAACTGCCACTCTAGGGTCACCTCTAAAGAGACACTAAGGGGAGACAATTAATTGCTAGTTACTTTCAAGCCTGGGAATCATGGAAATCTTACCAATAAATCAAGTTACAAAGACTTTCCCACTGAACAGAAAGTAAAGAGAAATCAATAATATGATACTTCAACTGCAAGACTTACAGAGACAGCAAGTTTAATAAAATTAAAGGATTAAAGGTGTTAGAGAAACTTAAATATCTTTATTTTTGTGTCCAAAATTATCTCTCTGAGGATCTCCATAATAAGAGCTTTAATATAAATACTATGTTTTAGTGACAGTAATAAAATATGACCTTTTAAAATCACTTAAATGACTTCTTATGTTAACTACCCACATCAAAAGGGGCATTAGACCTTTCTCACTTTTTATTTCCCTTCTAAGCTTTACAAAGAGCAAAACACAATGGAGTCTTAATGAGATATTAGACTAAATTCTTTTTTTTTTAAGATAAATTCAATTTTCCATCTATCCTTGCCTTCTGGTTTCCTTTCAGCAATGAAAATATATTTCAATTTTAAAAAATTCTCTTAACTTTGTTTTGTTGTTGTTGTTGTTGTTTTAGTGTTGTTTTTTTTTTTTAATATTGGGTTAAGTAGGAAATTGTTGCATTAAGTTTCTAGAAATTTGGCAGAAAATAAATCCCCCTTGTATTCCATCTGATCCTCAGAGATTAGATGTGCTGAGTGTGGCTGGGCTTAATTTCCAATAGGAACGAATTCAGAATTGCAACTTTGGTTGTGTCCAATAGGACTCCAGGTGCATATAGTGGGTTACACTATAAGTCTGGTCTCATTTACAATTACAAATTCACAAATAGTGCAATTCACTGGAGAAAAAGATTATAAATTCTTTCAGCTTGCCAGCAATAAATTCAGCACACCTCAAAAGTAAAAGTGTAGCACTATGTACAAGTGTTCCTGGGTATTACCTGATACAGTTGGAGATGCAAATCTTAGAAAAGAGGCACCCGTACTTTTATTTGCCAGCAGCAAATAATAATTTTTTGAATATAATTATGTCCATTCTAATCCTATGCAGTATATCAGAACTCTTAAAAGAAATTTCTGACACAACTGCATAATCTTAATTTAAAGTTAAGACTTTAGGAAAATGTGGAGATAATGGAAAGAAGAACAAGAGAGAAATGCTCACTACTGCCTTGCAAAGTAAAAGAGAATTGGACAGCTTGAGCTGGTAAAAAAGTGAGAGAAAGAAAAGAGCAAAATAGGACAAACTTTTTCATGCACATGTTGGATTGGGACAGATCAGGCCTCAAAATTCCCCGTGTGATCTTGAAACCACTGTCATATTGATCATGAGGTCATCTGACTTCTATAGTGGATGTTATGCTCAGTTTTTAGACCAAGGTCTCAGTTTCTAAGATGTCACATTCCTGCTTTTCAGATCTCTTTGATTTCACTTTTTCCTGTGTTTCATTGAATCTTACCCCTTTATACTACATCTCAGGTAGTAATTGGTTCTTATTGTAATGTGGGAAGGATAAAGTACTGCAAAAGCTAAGCAATAATCATTCAAACTCTCTACCATAATAGAGACAAGAAAAGATATTACATTCTAATATTTCTGTCCTTAATTTCTTGCTAAAAATTTGAAAAGGTTTTAATCATATCCTTTCTGCTCATAGCAAAAGAGAGTTCCATAATAACAGACGTAAACAAATCCAAGCCAGATAAGGCTTTGCTAGTTTTTCCCTCAGATTTTGCTTCTGCTATTCTTACGACCTTGAAACATAAATAGTGTTTATGATGAGAAACTGGTTTGTTGTAGTGTGTTTTTTGTTTTATTAGTATGATTATTGTTTGATTTGTAATTTTGTGATTTCTTTATGCTGTCCTTTTTCTGTTTTTAGAGTGGCACAGGCTGCCCATTTTGTATTTTATGTTTTTAAAACTAGACTTACTCCTTTATTGTTATTTAGTTTAGTTAAGTGGTTGGTTTTTTGTTTGTTACCTAACTATTCCCTGCCAAGTTCTAAACGCCTCCTATCCATACCCTTTCCCCAGAACATTCTTTACTCTTGTTCCATGAAATGCTCATCTCTCCCCAAACCTGCCTTTCGCCTAGAAACTTCCCTGTCAGTTTTGTATTCTTCCAAACACCATTACCCACTGAAGATGTTTTCCTCCTTTGAAATCCTTCATTGGTTTATACATTGTATTCCCCGCCTTGTGTTACTACTGTTTAGTTAAAGATACTATCCTCCCTTGAGCCCTTCCCTCGTTTATAAGCTGTTGTCTGCCCCGAGTTCGGGGTCCTGGGACCCTGGGGAGGGAAGTTTTACCATCGAATAAAGTCACCCCAGTTCCACCCCAGGACCGGTGCTGCTGCCCTTTTGTTCCGTGCTGCGCCCCGAATGGTACCTGAGATTTTGTGGAGCCCGATAGAGGGGGACTGTCGCCCCCACCCCCCGCCACCATCTAGCTGGGACATGCAACACTGGTTTGACCAAAATATTTAATTTCATGGAAAATTAAAAGAAAGAAGCTTATTATGGAATTCAGTGTGCAATCTTTTTTCCTCTCCATTTCTGAATGCCTTGAAATCAACTCTTGGTGTTTTGTTTTTTTGGGTTTTTTTTGGTCGGGTTTTTTTTTTGGGGTTGGTTGGTTAGGTTTTTTTGTTTGTTTGGAGTTTTTGTGGGTTTTTTTTTTTCTTCTTTTTGCTGTTCTTTTCACATTAGCCTCCTTATGTTTTCCAGAAAGAGTAAAAAATTATTATTTTTCTGTGCTGATTTTTTTTCTGCTCTGTTTCCAAAGTTCTCCAATGCTAAAAGGAAGAAAAGATGGAAGACTAATCCGGATAAAAGGTGGAACAGTACCTCCCTTATTCAGAAAAAGTAAAAACTCTAAATTTTAAAACTCATTTCCTCTCTGCTTAGGGGAAAACATAAGAAGGGTTTCCAAATGGTTTTTTTGATAATTAGGCTTTATAACATAATTGAAAGACACTATATAGTGAATATTTTAGCAATTATTCAGGCCAGGCACATCTGCAGGAGTTTTAGAACACTGTGTTTAAGTGAATAAAAGGATTTTTTTTATGAACATTGACTGTATTGATCTAATATGAAATAGATCAATATTCCATTTCATTTCTAAGTTTCAATTTTAGTTACATTTTATTCTCTGACATTTCAAAGTAATTCCAAGATAGTGTCCTTTCTTTGTGCAGTATATTAAGTTTATGTATATTATAAAATTCAGCATATTATTCTGAATGACAAAGAGGGCCTAATTTTCTACTGGGCATGAACACAGGCTTGAATAGCCAGATGAGTATGGTTAAAAACATGCTACTTTAATCTGGGAAAAAAACAACCAAAAATAAAGACAAAAACAAAACCAAAAAAACTCTCTGACAGACAGTATCCTACTGGCATCAGTATAAATTGTTTCTAAAAAAAAATGAACAACTTGGTATCAATGAAATGAAATTCATGCTGCAAAACACTGACAAAAAGGTAGCACCTTCTGGCATAAACTGATGTAGACTTCATACTCTTACAGAGGAAAAATAACCTGACAGCCTGTCAAAGGTGTTGTTTTTTACCACTCTGTTGCCTTTGCCGCTCTTGGGTTTAATCTCAGGCTGTTTGCAGATGCACTGCTTCTAGAAATGCTAACAGTGCTGGTGCCAGGAAGTGGCTTATTTTATCTTATGAGACTGATACATATTTTAGGACTGCTTGATAATTAGAATAATTTCTGTATTTATTTCCAAATCAGGTCTCCTGAAGATTGACTATGGACCTATGTCTGCATGGACCAGCAAAGAATATTACACATTCTTTGAGTTATGTTTCAGGGATGAGAACAAAGTTCACAGCACTGCTTTGACCCCAGAACACCAAACATTTACATTAGCCTAGCACAGGGACAGTTAGTAAGTCTGTCTCAAGATAAATTAGTTCAGGCTCAGCACCACGTAGTCACAGCTTCTTTTGACTCTTGTGTGAACAATAGATTTTCTCTTTTCATCACAGAGAAAGTAACTGAAACATGAAAGACCAAAAAGAACCAACTTTTCTTACAGCAGCACCTGTATGACCTGCTAATCGCAGGTCACATATGAGTTGACATGAGAGAATGCCTTAATAAAAAAAAAAAAAGCCCAAATATCCTGACACTTAAATAGGGCCCCAAAAAGTTGTGAAGCATCAACAATGAAAAAAAGACTGGAACACTGAAAAACACCTACAGACTGGTATGTCTCAGAAACAAAATGTTTAGGAGGAGAAAAAAGTCCCGAAAGATGCCACAACATATTTCAGCTGTGTCCTGGATATAGATGACTAAGTGTACAGAATTTCTAGGTACCCATTTACAGAGCAGATATAACCCTCTGAAAATCTGCAGAATGAATGCATACACAGAATTTTCCTAATTTTTATTCCAACATCTCATTTAGTGGTCTCTAGTAAAAGCCATTCCTTCTCTCAGGAAGCCTTGTCTATCTTTTGTGAGTACATTAACGACAGGACAAAGCAAAATAACAGTGGCACAGGCACAAAGCATACAGAATCTGAATGTGTACATGCAGCTCAACAACCCAAAGTGAGATTCCAAAAGATTCTCTTCAGGGAACTATAGGATGAGGATTAAGAGTGAATTTATAAAATGCAGACTGATAAATTTGCAAATTGGTATATAACTTCTTTCTGTAAAAGCAGCAGACTGAATTTTATGGCTCAAAGATGGAAAGACTCTGCTATACAACACACTGCTGAAATATCTTTTCTAAGATCAAACTCATGGATACACTTGTATACCTGGAATGGATCACTCAACTCACATGCTTCTGTTTTTAGGAAAAGATATCACAAAAATATCACTAAATTTCCATGGAAGTCTTTCAGTATAGAAGATGGCAAAACCCCAATCTATCCCTATATAACTAGCATCCAGACAAAAATCTCTGTAAAGCAATTAAAAAAATTGTAGAGGAAATAATTTTATTTCTCCCAAAAATAGAAAAACTTTATATTACAATCACTATCAGTAGTTAATCTCCTTTCATGAATTCACAGTATTGTCTTCTTTCTGCTGAATTTTAGGTAAAGAGCCTCACAACTCAGTCATATCTGCTTCAAAATGGAGAAGACAAACTTATTTTTTATTTTAATTTATTGCCTTAAGTGAGCCATATATTATACTCCAGAAGACTCTACAGCTGTCTGGCCTCAGTTAATCTTCCTCCTACTAGCTTAAAAGCAATAGGATGAACCCAGAGAGACTTCTTCCCATCCAAATATAGCATAAATAGTGGTAATGTCCTTGCACTGTAGTACAGCACTGCCAACAGTTTTAGTCCCAAATACTACTAAAGTAGATGCATCTATCTTGCTTGTTTATAAAAAAAAAAAAAAAATTCAAGGAGTGATAAAGTAGTCACCAAGACAAAACTTTGTTACACCAGCACTTTGGATATACTTTGTTTAAGGATTGATAGTCCTTGTGTTGTACAGCATGTGATAATTTTGGGAGTCAGTTTTGTATTTACACGACTGCAATTGCACAGTAAATCTACTGTCCAGATTGCACTAAGTTACTAATGCATTTCAGTAAATTGTTAATACTGTAATACTGATCTGTAAGAGTCATAGCTCTGTTATAAAAGCAATAGCAACCGTGTAATTTACCATAGCAGGTAACCCACTGAGACTTAGCTCCATAGCATCATGACAGAGGGCCAGAGGCTAAGATTTCTGTGCTGGAACAATAAAGGAATTTGTGCAAAAATAATTTTTTACATTTGGAGGTGTCTAATTGCTTTAGATATTTTCTATTGCTTATGAGAGACCGAATCAGTCAGATTCTACATTTTATTGAGAATAACTGTGTTTATTGGAAGGCTGTTTTACGTGAACAAAGTACTAAATTAGCATCCATCTCATCTAAGGTATAAGGCCAATCAATCCCCTGCTAGTGATGCTATAGAATAAGAATTGTGGAAAAACTCTGGAGCATCCTTCCAGCTGACAGGGAAGAGTATAAGCTAGAAACAAAGCACTGAAAATATATTAGTGAAGGACAGCATGATACAGCCATGAATCACTACACTGATGCCTGCATAGTACCTTCATATCTTGTTTAGAATAATTATACTCTGGGTCAGTGTATAAAGATTCCTGCATATTGCTTACTCCACAGTTCTTAAAGATATTTGTTGTATAAACAAAATGTTTGCACCACATGAAAGAAGTACTGAGTATAGAACAGGATCCTCACCATACATTACTGTAGGAAAGGCTAACATATTTTATTACAACACTTGGATGGGATTTTAGAGGTGATGTTCCTGACTGAGGAGTTATACAAATGAACAGCACATCATCCATATGTTTGTAGAATCATGAATGTAGAGCCTGCAGAGATGCAAGCTACATTTCCAGCACTGTTGTGGGTTTGCTCATGCTATTCTTGGTAATTTGTGTGATTTCTCTGCCTCCCTGATAAGGTGCATTATGTGGGAGATCATGAGCATGCTCATGTACTTTTCATTCTACTGCATGAAAAGGACAGAATGTTATTGATGTTAAATAATGTATGGGTTTCAAAAATTTTGAAACAGATGATAGGTTTAAGCATGATCATTCAAAATATCTATCTATTAGAAAATATTTTTAATGGCAGCTTTAGAAAGATCAAAAGGAAAAGATTTTACCTTTTTCTATGATTTTGCAGTTTTTCTGTGAAAAAAGAGAAATATTTCAATACTGAAGTATCTAAATTTACAGTTATTGTACTTTTTCACAAAAAGGGATATTGGTAAATGACAATAGAATTTACAATACCTCACACTTCCATTTTCCTGTGTTTGACTGCTACTTCCTTTCATCTAGTGAAGAATGGGCATAAATATAATATGTAATTCATTTTTCTCTGATCAGAAATGGTGAAGCAGATAATTGGATTTTTTCTTCCATCCTTCAGATTATGGAATGGTCCATCAATCCTTATGCTACCCTTTTATGGTGGCTGTAATTATGAATGTGAATGTGATATAGAGATTGACTGGAAGAACAGAAGAAAATAGAGACCTCTGTTTAGGTAACACTATAAGTAAATTAAAATCATGACCCTGAAAAATACTAGCAATATTTTGACTCATATATGTCATCCAAAGTTTTTCAGTACTCTAAGTCATATAAAAATTATTATTTCACAGAATTCTCATGTAACTTATGTAATTGTTTCATAAAATAAGATGCTATAATAGAAATTCAAATCAGATTTTTTTTTTCCAAACTGCAATGGCAGCAATCTGAAAAAGAACTCCTAATCTCTGAGAGACTCTTTAGCATGAAGCAATAATATGTTATAATCCAGCAACTTTGTTGCACTGCAGGTGCAAATGGAGTAACTTGGAGTCAAGTGTTTATTTAAGAATTGGCGTGGTTAAGAGCTAAATTTTAAAAGTACAAAAGGAGAAAATTCCCAGCTATAGCTACATGTCACTTTTAATAAGCTAAGCAACACTTTATAAATTATCATTTCAGTCAAAAAATTTATCAAATTTAGCGGCTAAAAACCACATGCAGGTACTCATGCATCAAGCATGCATATTCATGAATAAGTGCATGCACATGTATAAGCAGAAAGTTTATCTTTTTCCTACTTACATGTGTGACTTATGGAGTCACTTAATTTGCTCATGCTTACTCATCACTCAAAACAGAAAGCAGCAGAATGCAGGCAAACAGATATATATCTGACCAAGAATTAACCTGAAATCAAATCCTTTGTACGAGCACAGGAAGAAATGTCACAGAACCACAGGATATTCTGAGTTGGAAGGACAACTTTAAGTTAGCTTATTTAAAATTAGCTAATTAGCCAGATTTGAAGCAAGGGCCGAAACATCTTGTCACCAAAATATTTTGGTAGTGTATACATTACTTTAAATTATTACTAAACTGAAATGATGTTTTTTGTATCAGATGCAATGAAAAATTACTTTTTTTATTTGGGACCCTTTCCTCTGGATTATTAAAATGGACATAAGTATAGCTTCTTTTGATCTTGAAAATTGTACAACAGATAGCCATAGTAAATTCCACCTAAACAATCAAAAATCTGACATAAACCAAAGATAGGATTATTTTTCTTTGTCATTTGATCCACAATTATTTTTTAAAAATTTTGCACAAGGAAACCTACACTGAAAATAGTACAGATTGCTCAGACTTAGAATAGCTTAAGTATGAAATAATTACTATTTATGTTTTATAATGATCATTGTTTAAGCTCACTGGTCTAACAATTACAGTCAGTTAATATTCTTTCAGCTGAAATCTTGCAGGTCTTGGTAAGATTTTAGAATGATTCATAAGAAACTGAATTAAATGAATAATTACACAGATATCATTACTTCCTTTATGCAGGATATTAATTGTGGTCAAAGGTCACTTGGAGCACAGCTACTAGACTGCATGTGTTAAACAGAAAGAATTGGAAAATATGCTTTGATAGCCTAATAGATATGTAATACCTGGAAAGCAACAATTGTGGAACACCCTACATTATTCCTATGAAAGTTTTTGAAACAAATCATATTATTCATGAGTCACACAGAGTCCAGATGTTCAACCAGGAATTCCATCATCCTAGTATTTACTGGAAGCACATTAGTGTTCAGCATGTATATCCAGGAGATATACAGTATGTCCTGACAATATGTCCTGAACATATGTCTTGACATATGCGACTTATAAACCAAAATCAGGAGTTACTCTTCTGAGCTGGATAATCCCAAAGGAAGAAGAACTGGTCAAGTTGTGAAAGCAAGCAGCAAATACCAAGAGCAGTGATGAAGAACTTAAAACCCTGAAAGAGGTTAGCAACACAAATAGTGGAGCAGCATCCATCAGAATGATGCAGAACTGAAGCTTTACAGAAAGCTACACTTTCAACAGTGTTTTAGGGCTTTTGCTATTTCAGTGTTTTACTTCCACTCCCCAGCACTTTCCTATTTATATTTTAAGCCTAGATAAGAAAAAGCTTACCCCTCCTCTAACTGAGATATCAACATACACTTGGACAAAAGTTTGTCAACTTTGTGGAGAAAAAAACCCAAACTCCAAAACCTGTAAGTCCTGTAGTTAGAATACTCATCTAAGTTATAAAAGGCTCATCAGCTTACATAAATGCTGTCACACAGAAAGCCAGGCTTTAAAGGCCAAGTTCTCATGCCACTCCCATCACCCACCACGATTTTTAGATTACTGCTGTAGTTTCTCCCTCATGTGTGTTTACTTTGTACTAAAATTATTTACAGAATCCAGCAGAGATTACAGGGATTGCTGAAGGGCCTGATGGTAAGGTAATGGCATGATACCAGTGCAAGGACTTAAATACTAAGTACCTGAAGCATGGACTGCAGTACTTAACTATCACTTCACAGTTCTGCAAAAGGGTTTTTTAGTTATCTGTGATTTTATTAAATATTCTCCATTGAATCCCAGGAATGTCTCTCAGGTTAAATTCTGTTCAAAGCAGTTTAACCCTGTGAAAAACCTTTCTGAGCCCAACTAGTATCCAGCTTACTTGAGAATGGAGTTCACAGAACTATTGAAAAGAAGATTCTAGGTCTTAAAATGTTTGGGAGGCAAGTGTGTGTGTGTGTTTTGGATTTTTTGTCTGCTTTTATTTTTTTATATTTTTTTTTAAGAAAGCATCTGCAAGGTGATCTCTCTAATCTTGACCCAAAAATAACATTTAAAATAACGGCTTTCCTTCAGATCTAGGCATGTCTCAGAATAGTACTTAGATGCTTAAAGTTGAAAAGATTCTTTTTTGGTTGATCATACTCAAAATAGTTAAATTTCACACTTTCAGAAGTGTGTAGAATGTCCTCTATAAATACTAGTTGCCGTGTGACATGGGAAAGTGACACAGGATTTCTTTGCAAAATTATTTCCAAAATACATCAATGTTATAGACCTCAATGTATAACTGTCTAAATTTTTGCTAACTAAATAAACATTAATTGTTTGCCTACAGCTTTCATTTTCTTTTCAGTATAAATTAGTGCAGACTTCAAGTTTTTTGTTACTTATACAAAATGAATGTGGTTCAAGTGATGTATTACATCTTCCTTTTCTAGAACACAAGATTACTGAGGTTAAGAACAGGGTCTGTTTTACAGTATGTTTGAAAATCACACAGGGCCATAAGGATGCCCACAGAAGAAAGCTGAAGAGACATACATATAGCATTCTAGAAAATATTAAGGAAAAATAGTAAGTGTTGACATGAATACTATGTTAAGTAAATGCTCTTCATAACTAGAAAAATTATGAAAGAATTTTTAGTTTTTATTTTGAGGAAAATTATTCAAAAATGGTAGACCAAACTACTAGTGTAAACTGAATGCTTCTGGCCTTATAATTCCTTTTAAGTCAATAGAATATGAGCAGTAATTAGTAAAGATGCTATTTTAATCGTTAGATACTTTTAAACTGAGATAACAATATTAAAAAATAACCCAGACCTCACATTAATTCATGCATGACATGTAATTTATTATTAAATAGAAAATACATGGGGTTTCTGTATTCCAAAGGAAATAAATCTGTTCAACAATAAAGCCTAATATGTAGAATAATTAAAAAAAATAAATAACCAATGTTTAAATATGCAAAATTACTCAGTCTGTGTATCTCAATTGTAAAGGGAATTTCAATATTTTTTGTGACCTTGATTATGATAATAATATAACTAAGCGTATGTTGTATTTGTTTTCAGAGACTCTATCAACAGTTCTTCAGAATGACAATATAATTTTCTGCGTAGACTTGCCTTGATCCATTTTATGTGGTCCTTGAACCTTAATTTAAATCGTTAACA
This sequence comes from Motacilla alba alba, assembly GCF_015832195.1. Taxonomy (NCBI): domain Eukaryota; kingdom Metazoa; phylum Chordata; class Aves; order Passeriformes; family Motacillidae; genus Motacilla; species Motacilla alba. Next base: position 75,383,149 of record NC_052017.1, read on the forward strand.
AGACGATTTTTTCTTCTATAGAAATTATTTATGCACAATGCAGAATCAACTAACTAATAAAGAGTAATGTTATGAGCTCACAGTATAGTTACAAATACTCCTGCTTTCCATTTTAATTCTCTAGAAGACTGTATTCTAGAAGATAGAGCAGGATAGTGTGATTTAATGAAAACCAGAAAAATTAAACTTTTTTGTTGGTCTGCAAAAACACAAATCTCTTTTTGTAAATGTTACAAGTCATTTTATGTTAGCTTTCACTAGAGAGATAAACACCAAAGAAGCATTATTTCCTTTTGAATTTATTATCTGTTTGAAAAGAATTATTGGAAAACCATTAAAATACTAATGATGACAAAATATTTCAAATAATCTTACTGATATGCAGTCACTGGAAGAAACTAAATTATTTACCTGCATTGCATAGACTGATTTAGGTTGTATATAATAAATGTATAATTTTTGCACCTTTTCATCAATTCTGCATTCCTTGTATGTCTTCTTTAAAAACATATTATGCTAACCCAGACAGTAAATGCAGAAATGGGACTTCAGGCATAGTGATAAATATGTCTGACACTTTTCTTCTCCATTTTATTTTTAATATTCTAAATGCTGTGCCAAACTCCATTCCTACCTCTTCTTTGAATGATAAATTGTTCTCAGACCTTAGAAGTCATTTAAATGAAAAAAAAAAAGTCTTTCTCCTCTAGTTTGTCTGCACCTCACTTGTAGGAAATAGAATCAAGTGATTTTTTTTTTCTTTAAAGTTGTAAGTGAAGCAAGGAGGTGGTCACTGGTATCACTGAATTTTACAGTACATATACAGCTGCTAAGATCATGTGTTGGTTTCAGCCAGGGTAGAGTTAATTTTCTTCACAGTGGCTGCTGTGGTGCTGTGTTTTGGATTTGTGCTGAACAGAGGGTTGATAATGTAGAGATGTTTTTGTTATTGCTCAGCAGGGCTCACACAGAGCCAAGGCCTTTTCTGCTTTCCCCACTGCCCTGCTGGGGAAGTTGGGGGTGCTTGGAGGGTGGGAGGAGACAAAGCCAGAACAGGTCACCCAAACCGACCAAAGGGATATTCCAGACCTTGTAAAGTGGTGGGAAGAGAGAGAAAGGGCGGGGAGGGGGGGGAGGACATCTTTGGTGTGATGGCTTTTGTCTTCCCAAGTCATCATCATATATGGAATACATCCTGGAGATGGCTGAGCAACTGCTTGCCCATGGGAAGCGGTGAATTAATTTCTTGTCTGTCTTTGTATGCACAGCACTTGCTTTCCCTACTGTACTCTCTTTACCTCAACCCATGAGTTTTCTACCTTTTACTCTTCTGACTCTCTGCCCAGTCCCACTGGTGGGAAGTGAGTGAGCCACTGCTGGCTGGGGCTAAACCGTGAAAGATCATAAATATAATTCCCAATAATATTATTGTGTTTGTCCACTTCTGGCTAAAACTGGTCTACAAAATATGTCAGAAAACATCTTTCAGTAGTCCTTAATGATACAGAAAGGAAAAGCAAGTAGACAGTAAGTTCTAGCAGCCTTCCAGTATCTAAAGTGGACTAACAAGGAAGAGGGAAATGGGACTTTTTTACAAGGGCATGTAGGGACAGGACAAGGGATAGTGGCTTTAAACTTAAGAAGGGTAGGTTTACAGCAGATTTCAGGAAGAAATTCTTTACTGTGAGGGTCGTTATGCACCAGAAGAAGGCTTCCCAGTTAAGTTGTGGGTGTGTAATCCCTGAAAGTGTGCAAGGTCAGGGTGGGGCTTTGGGCCACCTGGTCTAGTAAAAGATGTCCATGGCCATGGCAGGGAGGGTGGAACTAAATGATCTTAGAATCCCTTCCAACCCATAGTCATTCTGTGAATCTCTGAAACAGCTCTGAAATCCAGTTGGTTCAAATATACCTTTGGGTTGAACATTTGCTTTAAATTGTTTAACTGTTCCCTAGTTTTGCTGGATGCCTAAACAGGAAGACAGTGCAAAAGTTAAATAAAACATGCATTGTCTCCAAATTCAAAAAAGAAGATTTTAATTCCATGGTCTTATGCTTCAAATGTCAATCTGGATGCCTGCAGCACCTGGACTTTAAAATGAACTGCGTAACACAAGTGTCAGTCTGACAGAGATGAGAAGCAAACTCAAAGCATGATCCTGGCATGAGATCCACTGGTAAAATCAGACAACAAACAAAAGATAAAATGGTGACCAGGGGATACAAACTAAAAGCTTACAGAATACAAAACAAGCCAGATAGAAAATAAATTTAAAAAAAAAATACTGTAGGAAATTGAAAACTGATGCTAAATTTATTTGTATTACACAACTTTTAGTTTGTTTCTTTTTTTTGGGGGGGGGGTGTTTGCTGTTAATTTTTTTTTTGGTTTTTTGTTCTTGTCAACAAAAAATTAGCAATTTTGAATTGGGAATTGCCATATAATTAATTTGCAATTATTAAAATTTATTGAAAAGCAACAATTTTAATGACACTCTATATACATTCACTCTGTGGCACAAAACCAAGGTAACTGTTTCCCTTATACGTACAGAACATTAATATCTCTCAGTTGAAACATTTCTAAATTATGATAATGTTATCAATGCCAAATTATTTCCATTTATCATTGAATCTTCAGGGTTTTATAACACTGTGCATTAGGACACGGAGATTGACCAAAAATCAGTACACTAGATACTACATCAAATGTAAACATGTAACTTTACAATCAAAAGGATAGATTTTAAGAAAACATGACAATGAGTAAAGCTGTACATATTCTAATTTTTTGTGTGCTTATTCAAATCTAGTGTTTTGGAACTGTGAGGATTTTTCATTACTGTGCCCTAGTTTACAGAATTTTTAGTTACACATTTCCCTTTAACAAACTGTTATATCATGCAGAATCATATTCATGTCATGCAAGCAACTGTTCTTGGCTTTATTAGGCAATATTATTTTATTTCTAGAACAAATAAACACATCCAAATTTAGACTAATAAAAAACTCTCTGATGCATTTAAAAATCACAAATCTTAATACTAAAATTGTGTGAGTTGTTTTCATTGCACTACGCAGTGTGATGTCCCTGCTAGAACATGAGAAATGAGAACGTGTTACTACGGACACCAATTCAGAATAATAGAAACGTTGCATCAGAGGAGCTATGTGATCATTGAAAGAGCAAAGCCATCTCACTTTTTGCTTGTCTTGTCAAGCCAGAAGGAAGGTAAGAACAAGAAATCAATACAAGGTTCTTTAAATATAAATGAAGGTACATATCCTAGCTTTGCACCTACCGTGAGTAGTGCAAGAATAGAATATTTAGAAAAGAACCTACCAGCATAGTATTTGTCTTTAGGACATGAAGAGTTGATGAAGTTTCAGGTGACTAATTCAAAGACTTATAAACACTGTCTTGAAAGCTCCATGTATAAAACAGATTAAGTACTGTATTATGCAAGTACATTATCAGCTTCACAACTGCAGTTGCAATGAGGGATTTTTTTCACAGCTACCACAGATTTTTTTACATAACTCCCCACAAGTGCTTGCTAAGAGCTAAGAATGCTTTTGGTTGACATAAAATGAGCTTAACTGTTATGATAACCTGGAGATCAAGAACAATTATCACTTGCAAGGAAGGTGAAAGAAAAACGGAAAAAGAGGTTTCATGTTCTAAAATTTTGTTGGTAATTAACATAGCTATCTTTGACTCCTGCTAAAAGATAACCTTCTGTATTTAATTCTAGGGCCTCAAGAACCCTTTTTTTTTTTTTTTTTTTTTACTGCTCACTTCCTACCAAACCTTTAAAATATATTGAATCCACTTGAGAACAGTCAAGTCCTCCAATGCATGTGCATGTGCTTCAAACAATTTTCCATCCTCACACAAATATCTAGAAACTATGAGGAGTTATGAATGACTGATTTACTCCTCTGTTTTTTTTTTTTTGAAAAAGCAGCAAGTCAATAGTGAGATGTTGATAAGCTATAAGGGAAATGGCTTTTGGTACTCTCATCTCTGGAATCTAACTCTGATCTCTCTAAGTGATTTTTTATAAATGTCCAAAAGTAATTGCTTTTCTTGGTTAGAAGACTGTTATTCATTACCCCTCTCTAAAACAAAACCATGAAAAATCAGCAGAGCTATTCAGCTTAGCAGTACCATTCATCCCTATCAAAATATGCAGTTAACTGAACACACCATGTTACATCTGAAGAGACTGTCAGATCTAATGAAAACATTCAATAAAATACCCATCACAGTCTGCTGCCATTCCTAGGATGGCATGGACTCAAGCTTGCGTGGAAAAGGATCAAGTTCCACACCTTACATTTTAAACTCTAGAGCTGCACACTTACGCATTTTTCCACTGAGTCTTAACAGATGGAAATCTCATTTGAAAATGCTTCAATACTAAGAGAAAGTTTCTGAAATGCTGACTGTGAAAACAGCAATTTGATCAATGCCAGAATTTTGCACTGAAATAAAAATATTTGAAGTATGGAAAAATAGAAGTAGAAAGTAGAAAGAAAAAAACCATGCTTTCAAAAAGGATTAAAATTTCTAGAAAACTTTATTATACTCAAAACAATATTTTAGTTTAAATCTTGGCAAGAAAAATTGACCAAATCTAATCTCCTGAAAAACCTTTGTTTCATATAGATTTTTCACATAATCAGAAAGGTCTTCCAGCCAAGCAGGTTTTTTTAGTATGGTTCTTTGCCTGTCCAGTTGAGGAGGTGAAGTAATAGCAGAGCTTGGTTAGCACCACTTGTCCAGCAAAGGTCAACATCTAAGTAATGGGTATTGAAAACTTCAATAAGCATAGGTTTTCCTCATCACACTATTTCAGCATATCTAAAAGGCAATTAATAGGTTAGATGATACAGGCCTTAGATGATAAATGTGAGCAAGATTATGAGTTGATATCACAGGCATCAGAAGAGGAGAAAGATACCTTTCAACTGCCACTATAAAAAAACATTTTTACATGCATGGAGTTGGTGGGGGACTCACCTAAGACCTTGGAAAATATCTCAGTTTCATGTCAGTGGATGACAGCAAAAATTCCTCTAGCAGTATCAGATCAGTAATCCTACTTTAGTAATAAGAATTTTGAAAATACAGTCACTAAACATACTCTTCCTCTGAGAAAATATTGTTTTTATGAACAAAAACACTGTCTTAATAATCACTCTGTCATAGTCACAACCATCTGTTCATATATATAAATGGAAAATAAATCTGCTAGATAGGGGTCCTTGTCTTGTTTTTCACCATCCTCCAGTATGCACAAATAAGGTTGGTGAAAATATGCTGCAATTTGAGAGTCACTGGAACCATTGCAAAGTTTGCTATTGCTGGGAGTTCAGGAGGCATAAAAAGAGTTATTTTTTTATTTCTAAGGCCATATTACCGTATGGGGAATTTTTAGGATCACTATACTTTTAAGAATTAGTATAAAGGCTTGTTTAAGCATGCAGAAATGGAATAAGAAAAGCAATGACTGAGAAAGAAATTCAGTTTTAATCAATGGAAACAGAATTATAGTAAAATTTCATTATTTATAAATACTAACACCTCACTAATACCCCAAAAATGTATTAAAAAATTATATTTTATAAAAGCACCATCAGTCAGCAATAAGACCTAGGCCTCCCAAATTCCAGCGTAATACGTTATCAATAGGAACATACTGATTCTCATTATGTGTTGAAATGGTGCATAGCAGTTTAATATTCTGAAAAAGAAAATAAACAAGTATTTTTCTCATGTAATATCAATTATGACAATGACACAGTGATATTGTTCACACTCATAGCAATAACAATCATTCAAAGCAGTTCAGTGGCAGATTCTCAAATAATGTGCTATTTTATCACCCTTCAGACCAAGCTGCATCTCTAACAATGTAGTTGCACATTTTTAATCACAACTACAAAAAGAGCTAGGCCTTCCTCCAAAACTTAATGCCCTAATGCATAAATCAAAATAAACTATACAAATCCTGAATAAGATATTTAGGAAAAAAAAAAGGAAAAATATTTGATTTATTGTGTCAGAAATTACATTCAGTTATCCTTAGTAAACAATGAATAATTATTAAAGGTACTCTTCCCAAAACACTGAAACTTGAAATATCTTCATATAGTCAGTTGGTTTAATGCTGTTTTTTATCTGCTGAAATCTTGGATATTCGCACCATTTTCTTATCACTCCCTCATGGATTTTGGTAACTTCATGGACATTACATTATTTTTATTAGCAGCCCATCAGGCAGTATTTGTTGTGTTTAGCTTGCACTGATTATTTCTGTAAAAGATTAATGGTAATACAATTGATCAGTTTTTTCTCTCTCACCCTTTTCATCAACATGCCAGAGGCAGGAGCTTTAACTGGTATATTTTAACAGCTTTATATAAGTATTTGTCATGTCATTATGTTTCTGGAGCTTTGTTTTTCTGTGACGAAAGGTAGAGTGTTTCATTCTTCTTCACTTGCAGATCCATCAAAATGTTAACTCTAATTTGCCCTTTGTTCATCTCTGTTCATATATAAACGCATATATAAATATGTATAAATATATATATTCATATATAAATGCAAAACCTTCAAGAATAAAAGAGGCAGAAACCAATGACCATATTGAAAATGGTAAAGCTGCCAAAGTGAATTTAACCTAAAATTTTGTGAAAAATAAATAAGATCTAGAAATAGTTTTTACTTCTCATCCACCTTCTAGTTTATACACAAAAGAATTACATGTTCTGCTAAGCTCTTGCAGGAATTCTACTGGAAATAAAATGTTACAATTTTTTATGAGAATTTACAAGACTTATGACAGCAATCACTTGAAAGCAGAAATTACTAACAATCTGATATCTGCATAATTGGATTTTTAGCTATACTAACATAGTCTTACTTCTCCTCATCATGAGCTGGCTGGTAGATCTTAGCCTTGGCTCAGTCAGTTTTCCTGTTAAGTCACTTGAGCCACAGACTGAGGGCTCTCTCTTAACCACCTAGCACCCTACACTGTCAGCTTTTAAGAACACTTCCTACTACCTACAGGTAAAATCTTTAATTTTTGCTTAGATTTCTTTTTTTTTTAAGCATTTTGGGATGATTTCTCTTTGAAGAAAATAGACTTAGGCAGAAGGTAGCAAGGGCATCCTATGAGTCAGTCTTCATATGGAAACAAGCAAATCCAACCCTGACCTTTTGAAACAATAATGAGCTGCTTAGGTCTCTACTCAGTCTACATCTGACTATATTTTCAATTACTTCCTTGAAACTTCTCCCTGATACCTGACTTCATCCCTCTCTGTAATAGTTTCACCCCTTTATTGAAAGTGCTGTCAAGGGAAGTGGTGGAGTCACCATTCCTGCAGGTATTGAAAAGACGTAGATGCGGCACCTAAAGACGTAGTTTAGTTTTAGACTGACAGTGCTGAGTTAATGGTTGGACTTAAGGGTGATCTTAAAGATATTTTCCAACCCGAAGAATCTTCTGATTCTAATTTTATGGTAATAGCTTCCTCTTGTATGTTTGTAAATAAAATAATGTATGTTTTGGTAAATAAAATAATGTAATAAGCATGAAGTAGTCAGATGCAGTAATGATCAGGATAATGTTGAAACACAAATAAAGGGGATGGATTGTACAGCCTCTGTTTGGGGTAATGAATATTTGCCAACATAAGCCATTCATATTTTTATAAATTCTTATGTAAAACAGACCTTTAACCCACCACTGTTATACATACCAGCAGGAATAAAAACCCTCCTTATAGACCTGATGTACTAAAAACTCACAGACTGCTGGTAAGAAACTCGAGTAGAAATCTCAAACAGCAGAGGAAAAAGAGTAATTTGGAATTTTGTATCAGTTTACACTTTAATTGACCCCTTTAAATGAGAGACACAAGAAAAGCGCAGTACCAAAATATTATCGAGGAAGTAAAGAACTGTGCCTCAGAGAGGTTTGGGCTACATTATTCATCAGTGAATCCTGCATCAAATATTAGACAAGCTTAAATATGAAGCAGTTTTATTACTTCAGTCAATTAAGCCCAAATAAATTTTCTTGTATGCAAGATTACAAAGAGATTTGAGATTCCTTCTTAAAATAATAAAGAATATTTTGAGTAAAAGCAATGACATTTTTTAAAGACATTTTCCTTTTTATTTAATAACATGATGTATTAATGTGGCAGTTGTGACCAAATAAAACATATTAATCAAAGGCAATTTGCCAAATGAGAACTTTTAAGTAGTTGTTTTTTGGGGGTTTTTTGCATTAGTAAAATATTACCAATTTATTCAATGTTATGAAAGATACTGTGCAGTATCTATGACAAGATGAACACTCAGAATTCAAACAGAGGGAGGTAAGAACTTTACAACCCCTTAACCTTGTAAGAGGAGAAAGTTAAAAAGAGGGAATTGAAAATCAAAGACCTATTAAAAATAATCCTGAAAGAATTAAACTAGATTTCTGTTGTGATTTAAATAGAAACTGGGAATGAAACAGCAGATCAGGACTCTTAATAGAAAAAAAAACTTCTAAAGTTAAGCAATGTGTATAACCAGGGACTGATATTAGACACTCTAAATTTTTCACATTATCCTTGAGAAATCTGATAGTGTCACAATAGGTAAGATTTCATAATCCAAAATCAAGAGGGAATTATAAGCAACAAAATACTTGGAATTTAAAAGGTTTCACCATGAATAAAATAGAGACTGGATGAGAAGGGCTTGGGGGTGCTGGTGGATGAAAGGCAGGACATGAACCTGAGATGTTCTTGCTCCCAGAAAGCCAACCATACACATCTCAGAAGAGTGGCCAGAAGGTGGAAGGAAGTGATTCTCCCCTTATACTCCACTCTGATGAGATCCCACCCAGAGCAGTGTGTCCAGTTGTGAGGTCCTTACACAAGGAAGACATGGACCTTTTGGAGGGGGTTCAGATAAGGGCCATAAAAATGGTCAGAGGGCTGGAGCACCTCTTCTATGAGGGCAGGCTGAGATAGATGGGGTTGTTTAGACTGGAGAAAGAAAAGGCTCTAGGGAGACCTCATTGTGGCCTTTCAGTTCTTGAAGGGGCCCTACAAAAAAGATGGGGCCCTACAAAAAACTTTTGAGCAGGGTTTGTTGCAATAGGACAGAAGGGAAGGGCTTGAAACTGAGAGAAGATAGATGTAGATTAGGTATAAGAATGAAAGCTTTTTACGATGAGGATGTTGAAACACTGGAACAGATTTTGCAGAGAGGTGGTTGATGCCCAATCCCTGGATGTGGTTGGACGAGCTCTGAGCAGCCTGATCTAATTGAAGATGTCCCTGCTGATTGCAGGAGGGGGTAGAACTGGATGATCCTTTAAGGGCCTTCCAACACAAATGATTCTATGATTCTATGACTGGGCTGAAGGGATGGAGTTCTGGGCTTTCTTCATAGCAATCTCTCCACTCTGCATTTGTGGTCAATGGGGTGCTGGTAACATATCAGTGTTCCAGCTATTGCTAAGCTGTGCTTGCTCTTCCTTACCTGCTCAAAGTGAGTAGTTGGGGATACACAGGAGGTTGGAAGGGGACATCTCTGGGATGGCTGACAGCTGACCAGAGCGATGGCGTGCGCACTGCAACTCATCTTCTGCCCGGGCCGGCCCCAGGCGGTGCCAGCGGCTGCAGCGGCCCCAGCGCAGGGCACGGCTGAGCCCCTCAGCCCCGGGGAAAGCCTGGGCAAGGGAGGGCAAAACGCTGCCCGGCAGCCAGGGCTGAGCCAGGGGAAGTGAGCGAGAAACACCGGGAGCCGGGAGCAGGAGAGACCCAGCAGGGATGGCCCTGCGGCCTGGCAGAGAACCCGGCGTGGCTGCGCTTTCCCTGCGGTTCGTGGGAAGGCTCAACACCAGAGACGGGGAATATGTCCTGAAAGGCTGCAGACTGTGGAAAACCCTCACTGGAGCAAGTTTATCCTGAAGTACTGCAGCCTCTGGAGAGGTCTCACACTGGAGCTGGGTAAAGTGTGATCAGGAAGGAGCAACAAAAACTGTGACCTTAGGGTCCCGTTGCCAGGAATGCCTTGGAGGAAAGGAGGTAGAGGAATTGGGAGTGAAGGTTCAAGGTGAAGGTGATCCCTGGAAGTAAAGTTGACAGATAAAGGGAAAGTATTTATGCATGGTGTTTTGTCTCTGTTTCTCAGCATCCTATTCTTATTTTCAATAGGCAATAAATTTAATTGATCTTGCACAAGTGGAGTCTGTTTTGCTGTCACTGTTTGTGACAGTAATGGATCTGCCTGTCTTTGTCTTGACCCAGAAGCTTTTCCATCCTATTTACTCCCTCTGTCCTAGTGAGGATGGGGAATGAGAGCATGGCTGTGTGGGTGTCTGGCAACCAGGCATGGTCAACCAGAAAGACAAGCACAGATAGCTGTAGATGACACAATTTGAGAACAAAATAGACCTGAATATCCCGTTACATGTTTGGCTGACATGCATCAAGACAGTGTGATCAGCGTTTCAAGGAGAATAAAAAATGGGAGAAGTGAGAATTGTGATGCCACTCCCCCTGTGAAAGACACCAGAAGCACAATACAGGAATTAGAAAAATAATTAAACATCCACTTTGTTTCTTCTGTCTGCATACAATTCAGATGGTTTCCTCTCATTTTCATCAATGCAATTTCTCTGGTTCATGTTGTATTGCACAAGTGTAATTTGCAACCTCGTCTAAGCACAGCATACTTTTTGCATAATGTATTACAAAATATTGTTGGTATTCTCCTTAAATCAAAATATGCTCAAAAATAGGCCCTTCAGTTGTACCTATCCCTCCACCAACTGATTTTTTGATTTTATCGATAATAGGAGCCCATTGTTCATATGCAGAATGGTAGAAAGGCATCTATCCCAGATATGTATGTTTTCCTTCAACGCAGTATCTGAGACAGTTATAAGTCAGATTGTGTCCAAGCGCCATTTACAGAACACAGTATTGCTACAATAAACTACCCAATATTCTCAAAAGTGTAATCTTCAGAGATTCCTAATTGACCTTAACCAGAATACATGTATAACCTTAACAATAAAGGGTAAAGTGTGACTCAAATACCTTGAATATTCCTTCCTGTATTAAGTAGTGGTGCAATTCAAAAAAAGGATTTTATAGTTAACATTTTTCCTCATTTAGTTTAATTAAAAGAGAATCTTTCTATCTGTAATGATTCTTACAGCAATTTAATATTAATGCATACATATTATCTTCTGCCTTTTATCAGCTGAAAATGTCATCACTGAAATAAACATTTTTTGACCATTAGCTCGTTTTAAGCATTTGATCTTGTCTTTTCTTTTAAATAAAAAATCCAAAGGGATGAGTCATTTCCTAGTGCTCTGAAACAGCAGGGGGAGCTTTCAGCTTGTTTAGAACTCCACAGTGTTTTTAATTTATCATTCAGGAAAGTGTAACTGAGCTGAAATACATTATAGAAAAGATTTTTAGAACGATTAAACGATTTTTGATTGTATTCCCAGGGCCAACACCATACCCAACTGATAAATAAACAAGAAAAAAAAATAACAAAACACATCCACGCACCACACACACACACACACACACACACACACACACACACACACACAAAGCCAACCCTCCTTACTTTTTCACTAGCAGTTTAGTCTTCTGGGAAAGAGGCAAGAGTTCAAGTCCCTTGACTGGCACTTTATTATGACATTTATCTCACAGTTGGATGCATTCAGCATGTCATAAAGGTGTTTCAATGGCCATAAAGCATTTAAGAACAGAAACAGACTGAAACACGTAAAACTGGTTATACTTCAGCTGATGTACAAAGGGACATGACCACATGAGTCTGAACAACTGCAACACATTGCTTAATTCTAAAAAATTGCTTCTGATTCTTAGTATAGTAACTGCTTTTCCAGGTAGTTTCTATGGAAATCCACTAAGCATACATTTTGTTCTTTGTAAACAAAGTATTTATGTATTTATTAATTACTTTCAATTGACCTCTTCCAGCAATGGTGCATAATAGTGTACATTCTAGTACCATGCATTTTTCCTTATCTAATTAGCATTAGAATATGATATTTAAACACTAAAGAATATAGACGAAAAATCGGAAAACACAACATTCATCAATAATTTGCAATTTCCACTTAAAATTGTAGTACACCATCACACAAGTTAGACAAACCCACAAAAGTTGCACTTAGTTCATTTATTTGCATCTTGACTTGCAAGTAAAATTGGACACATGCAGCAACATTACTAGTTCCTGACCTTGGAAACTTTTGGCAAGAAATCCTTTTATTTTCCTCTTGTATGCAATTGAGTGATTTAATTATTTCTTCTGGGTAATTTCTACTTATTTCAGGGAGACATCTAGAAAAAATCCTATCTTTATCAGCTTTCTATTTACTTTTATTTATATTGGTTTTTGAACAGTAATATTTTCATCCTGCTGTAGCCAGCATTTCTGTAACGTCCTATAATTTCAGATTCTTTATTTTATTAATTTTTTAGAATTTGAGCAATGAATTTGAGTTCATTTTCAGGAGTTTTAAGAATTATACTTAAAATTAGCCAATTAAAAAACTCTTATATGCTTTTTGACATCCTTGGTTTGTGCAACTACTCATAACTTCATGCCTACAAAACAGCTATATCAGGTCTCTGAGGAGAGAAGCTCAGAAGACTCTCCCTTCAGTCAAGAGAGCAAAGACAGACTCCATGTTTCTAAATGTCTCAATTTTTACTTTTTTTTTTTTTTCATACCTGTTCCCTGTTAGAGACATTTTCTTCCAGATATATGTTTTAGGTATGCTAAATCATCTGACTGTATCACCTCAATCTGTGTGCTGTGTACTTCATAATATCTATTAAAATAATCCTGCTGCATGTGATCATCATTTTATTTATCACTAAATTCCATTTTTCCTTCAATTCTGGCTTTCAACTTCAATGTTTTATCTTCTTCATCCAGCCTTCCTTCTACCATAATTAAAATTTACAGTTGGAAACAAAGCATATATCAGTATTACTTAAGGAAGAGAAACTGATTTATTCAGCACATACATCTATCTTTGTTATTATTATTATTACACTGGAATATATTCATGTTTATTAATAGATCATATATTACTAAAAAGATGGGCAAAGTAAACCTGAAAAAGAACTGTGACCTTAGTATTAGGTATTTTTTATTCACGTCTTGGTATTAACTTCCATGGTCACTAACATATGAATAATTTCAGACTCCCAGACCACCAGTACAGCTGATCTTCTGTTAAAATAGCTGTCATAGGGTGAACAGGCAGCTTGAAATGAACAGTTAGGATTAACTTTAATACCGTTGACAGAAAGGAAATCTGGTCTGCTCTGACATCCTTCTAAGTCATGTCAGGATTTTGTATATCTCAAAATCCCTTGCCTTGTTTACTTTTTTTCATCATCTCTTCTGTCTTTGACTTTTAGACACATGATTAATACTAATGTTAAAAATCCATGTTCTCATGTGTTATGAAATCCAAGCCCTTTCATTTCTACTGAAAGTACTCACAATGTTTGGAAAATGACAGCTAGTCAAAGAAGAAGTACTCAAGAAAAATCTTTGTTGCCCTTTATAATTACAAGCAAATTATTTAAATTCTTTGGTCTCCCAATGACTCATGTCCAATAAAAAAAAAATCTTTTAAGGATTTGCAGTTGTTGAAATGACAAAATCTGTAGGACAAGGAAAATATGCAGAAGAGTATTATTAAACATAATGTGGGGCAAAGATCTGCAGTACTGGCAAATCTGTGATTTCCCTGAATAAAATGAAATTTTATGATTTATAAAGTTATGATGAGTGATGTCTTGGGCTTCCTGACCTTTGCTATGATTTTTGAAGTGACTCTTTGAAATAAGGATTTCCATTAAACTACAATCATAAATCAGTTTGTTAACATACTGTTTCAAGAAGAGAGAGAGCACAGTGAGCCATTTGCAAAAAAATTATTGACACTTTTTTCTTTTTTTCCAAATGTTCTGTATGATGTCTAACAACACATTCACATGTTCAGAAAACAGATAATACATACACTAGAGGAGAACATGTGGGGCTGAACAACTATCAGGTTATATGATATAGCATGGAAGTTTTTCACCATGCTTACAAGATAATATTGACTGTTTAGAAGGCCACATATCTAAATTAGATACAAACAGATTGAGACACATCTAACAAGTTTCTCCAATGACAATGGAAAAATATATAAAAATTCATTCACTGTCCAATAAGTGTAACAAACATAAACAGGAAGGAGGGACTATGATGTCACCAGACATCTACAAATGCTGTAGTATAAGCCTTGAAAGTACCTTTCAAGGCCTTCCAGTACAATGCAGTATAGAAGAACCAGTGCACAGAAGGTTTGTCTAACCAGCAGGCATGTAAAAAGACTAAGCTAAACTTTGATGCAGATGAAGCAGACCAAGGGCATGATTTTGGGTTTTCATGCCTTATGCAAATACTCCAGAGGGTAAGCTATTACTGTACCTCTGAAGAACTTCACAATGAAGATTAGGAATGTTCTTTGCATTTTATCTAGGATTTATAAAATTAATTTCATAGCTGTAGGGGGAAACAAAAAAAAAATTCTTCCCTACTTTGGTAATAGTTTAATGAAACCAGTGTTCTGAAAAGCTATTCATAAAGCTGACAGTCAGTGCTCTACGGGTCTCCTTTCATGCCTATAAAATGCCTATCCTGAAGAGACTTCCATTTACAAAAAGAAAAAAAAAAGCTTCTGAACTTACAGAAAAGGGCTTGCTCTAGGACTTATAATAGAATTTTAGCAGAATGCATTACTGCTTTTACAGAGAAGTAAAGTACTTAACAACAGCAGCCTAAGAATGTGAACAGTCTGTGGCTGAACTTAAGCTTCCCAAGTTAATTAATCTCCCATCCTTTAAAGGGATAAATACAAAACACAGAGTGTGACAATGTTGTACTAAACATGAAAATACCAAGAGAACAGATGTGTATTAAAACTGCACTTTGGTTCACCTTTCCTTGCATTGGCAAGGCATTCGGCATATAAGCTAAGTTGTCCTTTCTTCCCGTGGGAGGAGAAAATATTCGTAACTACTGGGGTTTGGTTGGTTGGTTTTTTGTTTGTTGGTGGGGTTTTTTTTTTTGGTTTTTTTTTAAGAGCCAGAAAAACAGTTTCTTAATCTTTTAACCAGAACTTCCAGGGCTAAGGCTACCTATTGCTTTCCTACAGGCAAAAGGAAGATTAATCACTTAGGCTTGTTAAAGAAATTGCAATACAAAAGCAGCTAATGCAGAAATAAAAAGCAGGCAAACAAGCTGTTTACATTTAAAAAATAAATATTATTTCTCACACACCTTATACGCTTCTGCCAGCCCAGGACCATCAATATAGGCTCAAGCAGCCCATCAGCAAAAGGCACCTCTCCAAGTTTCTAGAGAGCTTCCAAATGCCCTCAGTGTGGAGGTACTCCACATTTTGGAAGCAGTTTGACTTAGTATATATCTAGAATAAAAAGAAAATCTCAGACAACATAATCCATTTGATCTCTCAGGTTGCTCTCAATACAAAATGCAGTTTAGTGAATGAATTACACAGCCCCATGGAAGCTTATACTCTAAAACAGAAGTTGTCTTTATTGAAGTGATTGATGTGATATTACTCAAGGGCATATATAATTTGACTAAATCTTTCTTCAGAGTACCAGGTACTTCTGCATTATGAATGACATTATTTATTGTATTCAGATATTAAAACAAGGCACAATATTTGTGAAAGGCAATGGTTTCAGACTTATTTGGAAGAGCAATGTAGGGGATAATAGATGTTTATTATAGAGAAAAAGGTATTTTCTTAACTTTATATCTAGTACCTTGTCATTTACATAATTGGTAGCCCACAACTGGATAAGCATACTTCTACTTTTTGGAAAAAAAAATCAGATTTTTTTTTTCACTTGAAAGTCTTGCAGCAGCATTTTTCAGCACATTTCAAGGGAGTTGGAATTAAAAGGAAAGAAATATTACAATTCACACAACCTCAAATATTTTTCTCTAGGTCCATATACTAAGCAACAATATCTCTCTCTCTCTCTCTCACACACACACACACACACAAGAAATTTAAAAGCAGAAAGAATTTGATTACAGCTGCTGAACCCAAAAGTTATTCTTTTTTTTCCCTAAGGCAATAAACCTAGACATAAGACATGTTTGCATGCTTACGGAGTCCCAACAGTATAAAAAAAAACTTGTTTAGTAGTGGTAGATAAGAACAAAATCTTACAGTTTAAGAATTTCTATGGGTTCCTCCCTATTTTTACATATAGTTTAAAAATTTGTTTTCTCATATTTTGAACATTCACTATGAATAAATAAATTCCTTCTTAACTTTTGAAGGTTTATATTCTCACATCAAAATTCAAATCAACATTCCATTTTGAATTTGTGATTTAGATTTTAAGTACATGGGTTGGTAACGATATATAATAAAACTTGACATGTTTTTCAAAGTGTATTCATTTCAGTAGAAACATGCCTTTTTGTCAGAATACCTCTCAGACAGTAGAGTTTTTCACAAATTTGTAAGGTGTGCAAAGTACCTAAGTGGTAACATATGAAAGACAGTCTTCTAAATGATACTGTTTTTTTCTCTAGTTATGTACAAAGTAAACATATTCTATCTACATATAGAAATGTTTTATATTTATCATCTTTCGTCATTCACAGAATTAGACATCCCTACACCAGTTTTGAATATTAAAGAACAGGATTTCAGGTAGAATATACTAAATGCCGGCAATTGTCTTCTCTGATAATTTCTCTATAAGGGCTGCCAAAAAATCAAGTGAAAAACATGCATAATGATCAATTAACTGTTAGTAACAACTGCTGTCAAAATTAATCTTAAAAGCCAACCTTTTCTTCATGTGCCACATTTTTTTTCAAAAATTTCAGAGACCAGGCAGAGGATGACCTATTTCATACTAAGCAACTTGCTTTTACAGACAGCAAATCAATCTACTTCAAAAATTGGTAAAAATGTCTCTTTATTACTTTAAAGATGTATGACTTAAAAAGGTAAAACCCTGGGATAACAGTGCTGTCATACAACAGGCAGTTAGAACCACAGTTTTATAAATCACAAGAAACTAGAGATGTACCCCGGAGTAGGGGGTCCAATTCTGTTCAAGATCTTTATTCATGATCCTGATGGACCTGAGTAAACACTCAGCAAGTTTGCAGATCAGCGGGTCTGGGATGAGTGGCTGACACGCCAGACTGTTGTGCTGCTATCCAGAAGGTATCTTGAACCTGGAGAAAATGGCTGAGAGGAACCTCATGAAGTTCAGCTAGGGAAAGAGCTAAGACCTGTGCCTGCTAAAGAGTAACCCCTTGTGCCAGAATAAGCTGACTGTCTGGAAAGCTGAAGCACAGACTAGGACTTGGGGGTCCTGGTGGACTCTAAGTGGAACATGAGTCAGCAGTGCTCTCTCAAAGAAAAAATGCCTAGTCGCATCCCTTGATGAGTCAGAAAAAGTATTGACGACCAGGGTGAGGGTCAGTCTTGTGTCACAAGTGAAAAGGGATATGACAAGAGGAAAAGGCCTCCCATTTTACCAAGGAAGGTTTAAACTAGGATATTGGGAGAAACTGCTTTACTGGAAGGGTTTCCAAACATTAGAATGACTTGCCCAGGGAACTGGAGAAGTCACCATCCCTGAAGGTATTCACGAGATGGGTAAATGTAGATTTCAGGGAGGACATGATTTAGTGATGACCTTGAAAATGTTGGGTTAATGGTTGGACTTGACAATCTTTAGGGTCTTTTCCAACCTCCATGATTCTGTGATTCCATCTAGACTGAAGTTCCATTGGCAGCACAGAACACAACAGCAGTTTGTATGAAACTTTGCTTCAGTTACAGAGCACACAGATAGTGACAGGAACATGTGTTTGGCAAGGATAAGATATTTAGGGGTATATTCCACTACTATAAGAAAAAGTTATATATGGATATCAACAAAGGAATGCAATAAAAAAATCACCAAAAAAAACCCAACCAAACAAAAAACCCTAACAATTTTATGTGGGAACTCTCTGGCATAATGAGATAATCAGAACAAATGAAAATTTCTTTTGTTTACCAGAAACCAGATGTTACAATAGCTCAGTACACCTTAACATTAGAAAGAAAATTGGCATAATGTATTGATTTATTAGTAAGCATCAAAAATGTTAATTATGCATCACTTAATAAATTGAAGTTCCTTTAGCATTATGATTTTGTTTAAATTAATCTTACACACTGAACACTAGCAGAACTTGCTCATAAAAATCCTAACAAGGCCAGCTTAGTTGAGAACACCAGGATATTGTTCCTCTTCACACACTAGCATATTTCACAGTGAAGTAATAAATATTTTCTCTCAAGAATATGAGCTATTAAAGGACTATATCCTCTTTATTTTCAGTTCTGGGTACTCTTTCAGCATTCCTAGTCACTATGCTTGTGGAGGAAACCTTACTGAGCAAGACTTTAAAAGTGAAATTGTCTTCAGCTTTTCCTTAAACCAGGCAAACCAGGATGATTTCCAGCTACTAAAGCAGCACCAGGTTAAAATGCTGACACATTAAAACATTTGTATAATTCTTTATGTTCTTGTTAGTGAATCACTTGTGAAGATTATGACTTAATTTTGTTAGGAGCTCTTCTTCACCAAACTTGCTTTTGTTGTCTCCTCTAATAAATCTTAAAGTGCATAGAAAATTGAAGTAATAAGAGGCAAAGAAAGATAGAGAACTGTAATACTCATGCTGGGACAAGTTTCTCTTACATAAAAGCACTTCAAAAATATCCACTGGTGCAATACGTCCTGTGATGCTTTGGTCTCCACTCCACATGCCATGATCCCAACTTGAACTTTATTTCCCATAAGTCTACCTAAGTGCTAACAGTTCCAGTGGCTACCATGGATGTGCCTGGTCCTTTTGGCTGTAGCTCTCATTGTGGATTTGGAGGAGACAGATAACAACCCAAGAGCCGAGAGCTAATGTCGGCAACGCAAGTACCTAACAGTAGCGCCGGGCAACGGTTTAACTCAAGCCAAGTTTGGAAGAAATTAACATCTATAATTGGTATCCAAATATGACTTTAAGTCAATTGTTTTGGCCTATAAATACTGGACAGCCCAGGGCCTGCTGAGCTCTCTTGCATGACAGTGGGCTATGTGCCAGGATCTCCCCTTGAGCAGAGAGGCTTCTCAAGGTTACTTCTTTAGACTGAAATATTCTTTAACGCAGCAGATCCTTGGTGCATAATTCATACTGAAATATTTGCTGACATAAAGGATTGATTGTGCATATATAATACTTTACACATAGAACACGGACCAAGTTTGGGACTAAATCTGGATCCAACTGCACCTAAACTCCACTCTTAGGAGTTTAGACCATAAGGATGTCCTTTCTGAAACTCAGAACTCTGTAGGAGGGTTTCTCTGACAGTTTTGTCTGACCCGGTTCTCTATGCAGTAAATAGTCAAGAGTAGCTTGTTATTGAATCTTGTTAAACCACTGTACTATTTACTATCAAAATTTATTAAATTTCTGGTTTCTATCAATGAACATATTGCTACTTATCTCTTAAGAATGAAGTGTGTCACTCCATCCACCACACACTCCCTAAGGCAAATTTAATGGTGCATAAGATGTATATTACCCATTTTGATTTTCTTCAGTTGGAAATAATGAACTCTCTTCCAGTTAATGACGGCTGGCACTTCTATGCCTTGTAATTCCTAGCTTCAAGAAGCCATCTCATTATCTGTTATGGAACACAAATGCTTGAAAACAGCATCTTTTATTCTTGCAGTTCATGTGCAGAATAATTAAAATAGATTCTTTAACCACTCCACCATTACTTTAAGGAAAAGCTATTATTAGTAATCCCAGGCAAAAGATGAAGGGTTTATCCCATGATTAAGTCAGATTTATTGGACAGAGGGTAAGTGACATTATAATTTAAGAGATGAATTTTAAGTAATGTCTGTATTGAAAACTCCTGAACATAAAATAACCCCAAGGGCATAAGATAAGAGGAATAATAAAAACATATATTCACAGCAACATATATAAACTCATTTTCTGCTGTATTGCATTATTGGCTCACTGTAGCTGAAACAGTGCAAGAAATGTATTTGACTAAAAAATATTCTATTTGCCTTCTGTGTGATACAAAAACATCACCATTATCTTCTAACTGCTTTTTTGTAATCTAGATTTTCTGCTGATCTGAAAGGTTTCTGAAGTGAAAAAAATATGCTGCTTGTAGTTGTTACAGAGGATGTAATTCCCTGATGATGGCAATTTCACATTTTACAGATATCATAGTAGTCAATAGGAAAAATTAGAATATTTTGGGGACACTTCAGCACAAAATTAATGCTTCACAAAGATCTGACATACTCTTTAAAGGCTCTAGAAAGTAACTGCTAGGCCAACTTTGCCTACCTGTGGCTAAGGGAACATCTTTTCAGTAATCTCAGTCATCTCTGGGAATGAAGTTCATGATAATTCTGACATGCTTCCTTCAGAGAAATATTAACACTGTTCAACATAAAATTTAGAGGATGAAGGAGAAGAGGAATTTAAGATGCTTTATGCTGTAAGGTTGAGTGGGGCACCAGGACCTCAGGCTATGCAGTGAACACCAAATTCTGTGATAATAAGAAATAGTTTTAAAATCTACAGTAATACAGTCATGGTAGAGAGTTTGGTTATTTCAGTGCTTTTTCAGCCAAAATCAAATATTTTACATATTGAAGTTACATACGGTTACATGAATTTTTTCTGATGATCCAATTCAGGTTCATCAGATTTAGGGTTTCAGTAGAAAATCAGCAGAGTCTCCAAACCAGAATACTTCCTGTAGCAGTAGTAACTGCGTTAACACAACTTTTACTGGAAGTCTACCTTCTTGATTTTCCTTTTAAATGTCACACACTTGCAAAGCATTCAGCCTACAGTCAATGACATATACAAGTGTCAGGATTTGCCACTAGGTAAGAGCCTCCACTGGCTGACAGATCAAAGCTGCTCTGAGAATAGTTTTCACTGGAGACTAAGCTGCATCATTTAGTTCTATAACTTAATAGATAATACCTGGAAAGACTTGGCCTTGAGGTGCTTGAATCTCTAGTTCATAAGCATTTCAAATTAGGGACAATTGAAAACTCACCCAAAATTTTTGGAGATTGCTAGGCCAGCAATTCCATTATTCCCTGAACTAAAAATATTTATTTGAGAAAAAGTGATTTTTTTTCAATTTTAATCAGATACTACAGACTGAAGAAAGAAATACAGGACAGGTATCCAAGAGTAAGTTTATAAAGCAAGTTGGTGCTTGTCATACCCTTGACTACCAGAGACAGAACTTGTAAATTGAAGCTGAGACAAATGCTTTTGAAATGTTATGTTCAGAATCTTAACATTCTTTCAGTAATGCAAAGTAATTCTTCCTTCACTGATCATTTTCACATATGGGAATTTTTCCTTGCCACAACTACAAAGCTTTTAGTACTTCATGGATGAGCACACAGCACTAGTGACACAGTTCTTGCGATGAATTATCCAAAAGAAGTCATCACAAAGTGCTCTTGGATAACTATTAATATTACATATCCTTCTTTACCCATTTTCTCCAGACACATTCCCTGTGGTTCTCCCAGATAGTTCACATTTTTACTCATACAAAAAAAACTCTCAAAAACTTTTCTCAGTTCTTTAAAAGAAGTTATATTTTATCCTGTCCTGCTAAAGCTTTAAAGCTTCTTAGTTTTGTCTCTTGTAGGTGTCATTTGTGTTAATTTTATACTTTTTCAGGGCAATTTACAGAATAAAATTTACAATATTTTTCCATTGATATAGTAAGCTTTGCAGTCTGCAGGAGATCACAGCACACTGTGCTGGAACACAGGAAAGGAAGAGCTATTTCCAGGAATTTCCTACTCAACCAGGAATAAAAAAACCAAGAAATCCAACCCTATTTAATGTGGACCATGCATACTATGGCATTAGTACCCCCTATTTTCCTTAAAAAAAGTTGAGTTTTCTATGCACAGATTCAACAGGTATCAGCTTCTTTTTCTTCTAAATGCCTTATTGCATATATATGAAAACTGCAACAAATATTTCTGTTTGGGGACTAGCAGTGCAATGACCAAAAATATGTATGCATCAAAGGAATGGAGTGAAATCAGTCTCATTTCAGGCACTTGTTTCTAATAGTGGTAGAAACTGGCTGCTGAGCCCCAGGCAGAGCAACCTCTTACTCCACTGTTGTTGAGAAGGGCTCTAAGAGGTGACAACTTCAGTGTAATGTCACAGTTCTGCTGGTCAGCTGCCACTGGCCAATCAGTTGTCACACAAAATTGAGACAAAAAAACAAAGTCACAAACACATAAAGACTCTATTAACCATATAAGCTACATGCTGATTTATTTTAAGTGTTTCCTCTTGAATTTTTAACTCATCTTCAGGCTCCTTGGAATTCTCCTAAATTGCAACTAAAGCACTTGCTCAGATCGCATTCAGTACCTGAGAAATGTTCCCAAGACACCAAGGCCAGTGAATATTTAATTTTAAAAGCATTTTTATTTCTAGAAGGTTACATCCAGTTTCATCTAAGAGGACCATTGTGCTGAAGCCTTTTAAAATCACAGCTTCCCATAATCAGCAGAATAAGCATATATCACTGTAGTTAGTAAAAGTTTCAAGGGATATATGAAAAATGAATTAGATATTATTTAAATATATTATCAATATTATCATAGAAATACATTTGAATATGTAGGTCACCATTTTGAAATGCCATGAACATGTTACAGGAACAAATATATCTTAATAAATATAAGATTATTCCAAAGCTAATATTTATAAATGCTATCACAGAACTTCAAAACACATAAATATGATAAAAATAATTCACAAGAAACATTCTGGTCCCAACCACTCCAATCCCCCAAAACGTATAAGGAAAAAAAATGGGTGTGAAGAGTTACTCATAAAATTGGTCTACATTTCACTCAATTATATGAAAAATTGTGATTTTTCTCCTGGGAAAATGCTGAGATCTAGACCCCTGTACAAATACTTAATATTAAAATTATTTATTCTTTAAGTTTACAAAACATAACACCTTAATGATATATTAACAATGTGCCATAGCATTGTGCAAAATATTTTTGAAGTATATAATCATAAATGACTAGAATTTATTCACGAATGCACCTGCTAAAATGCAAAGAATTTGTTTTGAATTTTTAAACATAGTTCATAGTGTGACCCTGAAATTAGCTCAGTTGGTCAGAGCATGGTGCTGATAATGCCAAGGTCATGGCTTTGATTCCCTTCAGGGACATTCACTTCTTAATAAAAGAAAGTTATAAAAAAGACCAAAGCATGAAAAAGGAAACATGTAAAAAACAAACAAACAAAAAAAACCAACTTTTTTTTTGCTTGCATTTTCATAGGAATTACAATTTAGGAGCCTGGGCAAAAGGAAAAAAAAAATAAAAAAGGAAAAATTCAAAAAATCCCCTGCTGGTGTGAAGCGCACCAGAGTTGATGACTGCCAGTCTCACCCACAAAGAACAACAGCAAACAGGATGTAGTTGCCTAATTATATAATTCCCTGACCATCTTCCATATCTGGTTTTACAGAAACACAATAAGCATATATGTCTATTAGGACATGACAATCTTAATTTGGAATCTCTTCTGCTGACCTGAATCACTAATTTTATTCTTGACTTTTTCATTTTTATTCTTCTTCTTAAAAAACTCTAGCTTCATTTAGATGCAGAGGAGAACCTAGTATCTAAAGAAGCATTGGGCAAACACTTATGAAATCATTCCAATTTTAGCCATTTAAATACATAATTTAACATTAAATATCTTAATCCAAATTCCCAATTAATAGTGCTGTCCCTAAAAGCTGTATCCTTTAGTATATAAGCACAATTTAGTGAAGGCTGAGCATTCAAACTGGACCTATGAGCACTAGTTCAGCTTCTTACTAAAGAACAAATTGCAACTTTGAAACACAAAACTAAGGAAAATAATTTTGTAGCATAGACAAGCAATTCTCAAAGCTTTCACTAAAATCACGCAGAAAGACTTTGAATAGATAATGGTAAAGACTTTGTGATAGTAAACAATCTTGCTCATCTCAATACAATAATTCAAACATCTGATCCCATAAGCACTGGTCTATGAGGCCATCTTAACTCTACCAGAAGCCTTAGATCTGTGAAGTATCTCTATTTCTCAGAAAGAAAACTCATATGCCATGGACTCTGCCCTGAGGAATAGCATTCTCTGTTCAAAGAAAATAAAAATTTCCAAACACATTCCTGTAAAACCTTTTTTTCTAATAAACCTGTAAGCCATGTGTAAACTTGAGTTAACATGTGCATGCTGTTCACAGCACATGGAGGAGTAAGTTCATACAGCCTTAATGAAATTGTTAGGAAATCATTTGAATCATCTGGGGAATTTGAAATAACTGCTTCCATGAATTTTGTAAAGTTCAGGGGTAATTCTGTGAAATTAATAAAATCTGCACAGAAAATTTTGCTGAAGTAAGTACTTTAGACTCTAAATATTACAAATGCAAATATTTACATTTGCAAAAATAAAGTGTTCTTTTATTATTCAAACAAATTTTGTTTTATTGAACTACTTTTTATGCTATCAGTGGGTGAAATATCTGGATTTTTTCCCCTTAACCATGGAACATGATGCAAATCAGAACAGCACTGTGAAAATCTGCATAGTGGATTTCAACTGGTATTTAATCCTAGTGTTTCAAGGAGGCATAAGTTAGGATAGACATAAAACTTGAAAAAGCAACAGTATTTTTTCCACCCCTCATGTGATTTTTACTATTCAGTATCCTTTAAATCTGCTACCAACTTTTGATAGAATACTTTGTGCTGCCAGAATCTATAAAATGAAAATAATAATAATAATAAAAGACCACTAATACTGTAGCATTAAACTGGGGCTTTTTTCACTCAGTATCTGCAGTATAAAACAACATCCTACTTTATGTGCAAAGCTCAAATGCAATTACTAACTTGTTGCTTCTGAATTACTTTCTGATTTGCTTGAATTCACATCAGTTTGTTACACTCAAAGTATTTTCAAGAGCAAGTCCTTCTGCAGCACAGACACAATGATGAGGGTTTCTTCTTTGTCATGCTTTGTATCATTTTAAATATGTTTGTTAATGTGATCCACCTTGCTGTTTTTCCTCCCACTGGTTTGTAGCAGCTCCTCATTGCACTCAGATTTACTAAAGTCTGTGTTGCTTAGTTTGGTTACTTGCCCTTTCCTCGCTTTTTTATTCCTAAAACTGGTTTTGCCCAGCTTCCAAGGCAACATTCTGCTACTGAGCAACTGCTGGACATTTACCAGTTTTTTGTAGCCCTGTGGCTATCACTCTCACCTGTACATTGTAGGCTTCTGCTGTCATCCCATAGCTGTATCATTATGCTCTGCATTTTGTTCTAAGGCTATATATTTTCCATTATTCTGTACAGAAAAATTACTTGTTACCGTGGCCTAGTAGTTACAAACATGTAATAGCAATTACTGTTTTTCCACACAGCAGTACAAAATATTAAACCAAGAGAGGCAATAGTTACCTGGCCATTGCACAGCTGGTTTTGCAGCTAAACAAGCTGAAACAGGTCCATGAACAGGCCAGTCCCAGAAAAAGCCTGACAGGACTGAAGGCTCACACAATCAGCCTAACTGGCACCCAGCCTCTTACCAGCAATGGCAACAACATAATTCCTAAGCTGGACAGGGCTGCATTGGAAATAAACAAACCTTCTGAGAGCAGGGAAAATCTAAGCCTACGGAATTCATTCTGCTAACAAAGACCTACACAGGTGTTGTGGCTAACACAGTCTTTGATTCATTGTGTCTACTAGAAAAGGGATGCTGTATCAATAAATAGATGTAAATATGTCAATGCAACAACTCTCAAAGAAGGGCAGAGATGATAAATGTCAAGAATGAAAGATGTTGTGTGTCTGTAAATTCCTCACATAATAGGTATTGTTTGAATAAGGCATAGGCTGCTTTACGACAGCCTGAAATCTCTCAATGTCCCTGTCTGTTGTCCATAGAGCAGAAGCAGCATCAATTACAGGCTGCCAAACAGCAATTAGAGAGCCCAACTAAAACAATCATTAGGGTGTTTTCTTTTGTCCTCTGAATAACTTTTCAAAAATATTTGGTCGTCTGCACTGACAATGGATTTAGGGTTAGGAAATATGCTTAGAATAGAACTAACTTGCTAAAGTACACAATTCAAGTTATTGAGATGAGTTAGATATGATTGTCAGTAATATATTTTAGCCACAGTATAGGATGAAATGTTTAGTGATTTCTTCACCCCTTACACACTGTGTTAGGTTGGAAATGGGGGGTGTATTGTATTCCGATCTGATGGGGCAGTTATCGTCTGTTAATTTGGGCAGTTTTCTTTATCTCTTCCACAACCAATCCTCCCTCCAGGGAGATATCTTCTGTTAATGGGCCATTGAGTCTCACTGCATGACTGATAAAATTACATCATCCCATTGTGAGAAACTCCACCCAGAGGGAGGAGCCAAGTATTCTTAACTAGATATAATCAGAGATCTGGAAGACCACAGTTAGCCTTTTCCACTGGATTCCCAGAGGTACAGCTGCTTTCTCCACTGGATTCCCAGAGGAAGACCAGGACCATCTACACCACTACTGGATCTTCAGAGGAAAACTACACCTTTCTACAGGATCTCTTCTTCTACAGAACCACATCTATCACTCCAGGAGGACTGCAGCCACCATTTCCATTGGTGTTGGTCAGCACCCTGACCAACAGAGTGTCAGGTCATATTCTGACTTTGTCAGTGTTGTTTTGTAGTGTCAGGTCATATTCTGACTTTTTCAGTGTTGTTTTGTATTACTGCATTGTTTGTTTTATTTTTATTTTATTCCCTAATAAAGAACTGTTATTCTTGCTCCCATATCTTTACCTGAGAGCCCCCTTAATTTAAAAAATATAACAATTCAGAGGGAGGGGGTTTACATTTTCCATTTCAGGGGAGATTTCTGCCTTCCTTAGCAGACACCTGTCTTTTCAAACCAAGATACACACACACTCATGGGAAAATAGCACTTAAGAGGTTAACATGTACCTGTACTGAGAAAAAAACAAAGTATGAAAAACAAATTCTAATCCATTATTTACATAACTGGACTGTTGTCAAACCAACATTTTTTGTGAAATTACATATCATCACCCAAAACTCAGATGTCTGCTTAATATCTTTGAGTTTGGGATGGCACTATTGCCAATTTAGGGATTCTAAACACGGGCAGGTTGCCTAATTTAGATAAGCTACGTTGCTGATTCTGAAAAGAGTGCAAGGTGGACGCTTTTCCAGAAATTAAGCACACAGATTCTCAAACATTTACACTATCAATACATTTTAGAACGCACAAAAAAAAAAAAAAAACAACAGTTTGTTATCTACAAGTGACTTAGTTCTCTTAAAATTAGTATGTTACCCTTTATTTGTTAAATAATTCTCTTGCTTCTTTTACTAATTAGGCCACATGGTCAATCTTTCTCTCCTTTTTGAGTCAGTGGGTCCCCTGAGTCAGTGGTCCATGAGTCAGTGGTTACAGTCTCTCACTGCCAGTCTCCAGAGGCCATGAAATGGCACATATCCCTTGCATTAGACAGGCACAACCCTCTTTCACAACCACTTTCTCATTTTCTCTAAGTCCCTGGGCAAATAGTTAACTGTTTCTGACTCTCATGATGTCAGCATCAATACCTTTTTCAATTGATTTCCTCAATTAATTTATCTGCTCAACTTATCACCCCTGAAATCCTCTGTGAAAATCGCCGTAATTTTTTCTATTGTTTAGTCTTCTGGAAGTGAATTCGTTTCAAGGGAGATGCTATGTATAGCATAGACAGCAGTTTAAGCATTTTGTTTCTAATTTATTTTTTTGGTGTATATTTTTTGTAAATATATTGGTCAATGTGTCTTAAAGACATTTAAAGACATTGTGTCTGCCCTTGTGATTCATGCAAATTAAATCTACAGGTGGAAGTACCATATCAGACCCTCCCTGCAATCCATGTACGGTAAGTAAACACACCTTACATGCAAATGTATTGTTACTCAATAATTAAGATATTAAACTAATAAAAGATAAATATGGTCCAAAAGTTACTTGCTAACTTTACAAGAAATTCTTCAAATTTTCAAACTATTTTTCTCAACAAGACTAGAAATCTCCTATATACAGATTTCACTGTATCCACCCTTCCCTATTGTTATGAACTGCAACTTTACGCTCCTCAAGAACAGATGTGGGTATTACTGTGGTGAGTTGTCAATATTCTGAATTCTTCACTGGTGTGGGCATGCTCATACAGCCCACTGTTGGCAAATAGACTGAATAGCAACATGGGTAGGATTAGAACAAGTGTACGTGGAATGTGCATACAGATCAAATGCACGAAGCTCAGCAGCATGCCTGCCCAAAACTGATTGCATTAAATATCATGGCTGGGAACTAATTGCCTCTGGGGATGTTAAAGGGCAAGAAAAACATCAGCCAGAGTAAATAGGAAAATTCTAACATATTTTGAAAATGAATGAAAAGTTCACCTGAGAAATACAGAAGAAACAAGATTTTGTAACAAAAGAGAGGAAAATACCTTACAGTAGGAGCAGCAGCACCCATCCTTGCTGACACTATAACCTCTGCCCTTGCTAAAGAGGACGACCTCCCCATGAGAAGCCATGAAGAGCTAGTATTCAGAGTGTGCCCAAGCATGGTTGGAATTTTGGGCATTCAGTTGCAGAGATGATTATTAACAATTTAAAAATGCTTAGGATTCTGCCTTGTCTGTTGTACAACATATATTAATCCCAAATGGATAAATTAAGGACAGATGGTTAACACAAAAACATAATAAATTTATTAATTGCTTTGATTCTAGTTTAAGATTAATCTAGGTGAACTGAGCTGTTTTCCCCTTGTAAAAATTGGCAAATTTATTATATTGATAGCAAATATTACTCCTTCCTCATCTTATGGACTAATTTTATGTACTCTGGTACATGCACTGTACCTTGTTTTTGTTTTACTGGTCTGCAATTCTGTATTATACCTGAACTTAATGTATATGACATGTTTTACATATGCTAAATACTATTCTGTGTTTCCTTTGTTAGTTCTGAAACCAATTTTCCCAGTTCAGCACTGCATGTGATTAGTGGGCAGTAATTGACTACTGATCATCTGCTCATAGCTCTTGACCTGTGGTTTCATCATGTGCTCACATGTTCTTTCTATCAGCCCACACCCATATCCCTCTAAATTGCATTTTTATTCTATCATCATCATCTACAACCCATTCCATACATAAGAATTACTTACCATTACTACCTATTACAGCCTCCTGGTGCAGTCATGGCCCCAGCACCAGCTATTAGCAGTGCCAAGTGCCTGCTTTCTGTGTTTGTCTTTCTCTACTGCATACAGTATCCCAGCCTCCAGTCCAGTTGCAAAGATTCAACTCTTTAAGTTGCTTACTTTTTTCTTTTTTCTTTTTTTTTAATTTCCCCTTTTAAAAATTGTCTCATAGCTTTTGCTTTTTTACTTATGCAGAAATGTTTAAAATGAAACAGATTATGCTGCTCTCACAAAGTGACCCTCATAAGAAGAAAATTCCATGAGAGGCTGTTCTCCTATTGCTATTTCCCCATGAAGCAGTGACTGTTCGTGCCTGAGCAGCTGGATCCAACAGCATGGCATGCATTAATCTAGGCAGCAATGGAGCTTGCTTAGAGACTGATAAACACACTGATTTTTCTGTGCTTTGCCTATTATGCTATAATCACTTCCCATAACAACTTCTCCGGGAGAAGTCACGTATCGGGGGAGTTTTGCTGCTCTGCTACTATGTATTTAAAGAGAGAAATATGCAGAAATTGTAAACACAATGTAAACACAAATGCTCAGATTGCTAACATTTTCCTGCATTATTATTTTTCAGAATTTTCTTTCAATTGAAATATTCTTGCCTTTATCTCCCGACTTTTCAAAAAAATTTTTTTTAATTTCTACTCATGCTTTTATAATGATTTTGAGTCCACTGATATCATGCCTTTAAGCTGAGTTTGCTTTAGTTTCTCCTGCTATTGAAACATATCAAGATTTCATTGCCATTTTCCTTCTGATTTGCATGCTATTTGAAGCATTAATAATTTAGCTTTTTTAAAATATGACCTATTTTCCTAATGTAGACAAGTCTATAACATTAGCTATCTATGAACAGAAATAAGTGGATTCGGTTATGCAAATAGTTAGCAAATGAAAAAAGAGGATTGAGTTTCACTGCAGTATGACTTTCATTTCTAAGAAGTTATAAAAGATAAAATATAATGGAAATATGAGGGAGAATAATGAGAGGAGCCTTTATAAAGGGAAAGGCTGTCTGAGCTATCTAACAATATTCTTTGGAGAAGTCAGCACACACAGAGATAAGCAACACAGCAATCCATCCAAAGGGCATCTCTTTTTACAAAATCTCTGCAGCTGATGTTTGAAGTCTAGCACCACTATGGCCTTTTAAACAAACCATAGAAGTCATGCCCCATCTACAGATTGTTATGCAGCTTAAAATTAAAATGAAGCTCATCTTAGTTTGTCTCCTTCCTTCCTTCCTTCCTTCCTTCCTTCCTCAATTACATAGAATGGCACTATGTATTTTGTCCATTGCTACCAAGGGAAAAGTTTATCTGTATTTTAAGGTTTGTTAATTGTCATTTTTAAAGAGGTAGATGTAAATCAGTGTGAATAACTTCAAAATATTATCAGACTGCTAGTCATCAGCACTCAAGAGGATGACAGAAAAGGCTGAGGAGAAGGGGAGGAAGACTGAATTGGCTCACATTCCTTAGTCTCTCCGACATCCAAGGAAGGAAACTACAGATTCAAGAGAGAGCATTTCCATACTACCATATATTAGGAATTAAGATTATCAAATGAAGCTCAGCTGCAGTCAGAAAAGGTAATTAGAATTATATAAGTTACTAGAAAAGGTAAAAATTCAAAACTGTAATGTGCATAAATTCATATCTGTCATGTCCTGTGTTTTGAATATTGCAGTTATGGTCCTCAGTCTCAAAAGAAGAAAAAAAAGATATTTATTTTGATTATAGGATATTTGAATAAAGAAAAGACATGACTGATGGAGTATCTGACCACCTACCCCAAAATCGTCCATAGCCTGGTCATACCACTTAATGCTGATAAGTTTCTTGTGTGTTTCATGGCCTACTCTAAGTCAAGAAAAACACACACGCACTGAAGTAACTTGCTCAAAATTCTGTCTTGATATGGCCAAATGCCAGATGATTTTACAAAAATTTCTAGATCTCTGGAAATAAGTTCAGTGATATAAATTCTACCACTGATTGGGAAGTTAAAAAAAAATAAAAATGAAATGCTAAACTCTTGCAGTTGCTAGCTCTCCACTATGACCCCCTTATGTGACAACATGAGAAAGCATATTAGATTAACCCAGTACAATCTTTCCTACATCAGCATAATTTTATGGAATGACTAAACCCAGATGTTTAATTTGGGCTCATACAAAAATCTAAAGTCTCAACTAAGGACTATCTTATTCTGTTCTAGAAATCATATAATAGCTTGTTGGAATAACTACAAAGAGCCACATTGACATAAGCTGTTATTTAAAGGTCAAAAACTGTTGGCAAAATATTTGTTTTGCATGCTGCCATGTGATGTTGATGTTCTAAACAGAGCTTACCAGGTGGCCACAAATTAACATGAAAATTGGGACTGGCAGAGGGAATAAACTGAAATCCAACTGCAGATCAATAGCAGAAATTGTAGGTCTTAAATGGGTACGCACAGTTTCAAACTGGAGTATAATTGTTTTATTGTGTGGCTGCCAGTCCCTTATATTTGAAGCTTAAAATACTGAGATAAAATAATAAAAAAGACCCAGAGGGTATGAAAAAGGATGGAAATTACCGCTGTAAAGGAAACTAGGGAAAATGTATGTCCTTGTCTGGAAGTACTACAAGTCTTAGATATTTTTGTTACTAGAATGTCCCACATGAGGGTGGAAGGATCATGCTGACGTTAGGAATGAGGATAAGTAACTGGAAGTTGTCTTAGAATTTGTATCCTTAGGATGTAGATTACTTCAATCACATGAAAGATTTCAAAGCTGTCTATACTAAATTTATTCGAGTAGGTTGACATTTGTTCAATGATTAGCCTCAGGTTCTCTACACTGAAATATAGCCACAGAAGGAACTTAGAATGAGTACAACAGTTGTGCCAGAGGCATCCCCTGATTTTTCCCAGTGCTTCCTATCTCTTCAAAATGGGCTGATTAAAAAAGCAAAGGATAGGGATACATCGTCCTCCTTACCTTCTTACTTCACCTCAAAGACAGCACCACAATGTTGTGCAACATAGGTTCTGACTGAAATCAGTTCCCTTTGGAGGAATGCACAATATTACTTTTGCTCTACTGAAATCACAATCCCAGAATGCACAGTCATCCATGTATAACTCAAAAATGGTGCAAAACATCTGTCCCTTCACCCAATCCCTCAGCCCCCACCTCTCTGACCCCTTCCTCTCTGACTGTTAGTAACTCTCTGACTGTTAGTAACTCTCTCAGAGGAAGAGGTGTTGCAGAAGTACCACACCCTTTGCCAGGGGCTTTGCTGAACCCTACTCTCTTCCTTTTGAAAGCAAATAGGCAGGAAGAAAACCTCTACAATGATACAAGTCTGCCATTTTTATTAAATTCTTATAACATAAGCAGTCTCTCTGCCAAGACTTAATAGTCCTATATATTAGATTGTAAAACTCCCATTTTTGCTGGAAATATGCAATAAAAAGTGACCAAAACAAATATTTTAGAGAATTAAACCTCTTGACTTAGTTTATATAAAATATCAGATTTTTAAAAGACCTGGATACTTACAGTGGTTTTGTGCCTTTGTTAGTTCGTTCATTTTAGTAACACATGGAAAGGAACAAAAGAAAAAGCATTATGAACATATAAGACATAATCATCCAAAAGATTTTTGTACAGTTTTTATTTAAGATAATTTTAGAAGAAAATTCTTCAGTATTTTTATCTAGTAAAAAATACTCTACAACATTATTGTCCATTTAGGCTTTTTGTTAATAACAATACTCATGTTTCTTTTTTTCAGATCTTTCCAGTAGCTTCTGCATACATAAAGTAACTATGTGAACCCATCATTTTAATGAGAGGAGGGGACACAAGACACACATCTTTGAAAGGGTACATGAGAGGTACACTCAGTAGCATTCAGACCTTTGGTTTCCTATACCCATATGTAAGCAAATTCTAAGTAAACTATAAGTTACTATTAATTTACTAACAAACAAGAAATCCACATTGCTGCAATACCTCAAGATCTTGGCAATACAGTGTAAGTATTTTCTTTTGCCTGCTCACTGCCTGGAGAGAGAACAAAATGAATTAAATGTTACCTAGAATCTTCATTTTCCTTACCTCATCACAAATTCTTGCCTCTGGTGTTGTCTTAAATTCCTCTGGGGACAAAAGACAAAAGCTCCAGTAACCAATTTATTAATTAATTTCTGGTGAAATACCATCTTTGAACTTTTTGCTTTGTGTGTCTTATATTTTATATTGTTTAACCATTCAATTTCTTAACAGCATAAAAATTATCACATCCCCCTGACTGCAGATGACATATTTATGTAGAAATGTCTTAAACTGGCAGAGCTGGTTTAAAGAGCCAACTACTACAGCAGGGCCTGCCACAGAGCTGTGATTTGGGAGGCAGAGACAAATGTAAAGCAAGTGGCCAAGAACGGACCTAGTTCCCATCACAGGTATGTTACTTTGCTTCCCATCTTTTATAGAAATTCAAATTCTCCAATTCTCCCAAAGGAGGACACTTCTACATTTTAAACTGGATTTGAATATTTTAAAAAAATTCGATTTTACAGTACAGAACTGCAGCTTTTCCCCCATTCCAGGTGTTTTTCACCAAAAAAAAGAGAATAATCATACTGTTTGTAAAAATCCTTGAAGAAATGGTATCGGGTCTAATACACTAAAAGATGAAAAGAGAAAAATAACAGTGACACACATACATGGATTCCATTCCTATTCAACATAGTCTTTAAATTTCTTCTTAAATCTTCTTCTAAATTGGGTATTATAATATAGCTGAATATCAGCAGTGTATCATGACTATCCTGTTGTACCCTGTAAGAAAAAAATATTTTCAATTTTTGTCAGTTTTTAATTTAATTTAATTTTATATTTTGAGAAGATTAAGAAAGATAAAATTCAAACAAAGTTTCAGAAAAACAATATCACCAAAGGTAGTGATAATAATATAATGAAGAAAATAAAATGCAGTTTTAGAGCTCTGCAATTTTTATCACCTTTACTTTCATACTTTTGTTTCATTTATATTCCAAGACCTAGACAAAAAACTGACACTGTTTCACCCTGTTATCAAAGAAAAGCTCTGTTCCATTAGGAAACTGTTCAACATTTTATGGAATTAAGCTCTGTATTTATAACAAATGTCTCCAGTTATACACTACTAATATAACCGTACTCCAAAACTCTCTCGAAGCATGATACCAGTAATGAATTTTCTCCTGGAAAAACTGATGAATTAAATGTGAGGCTGTAAACAAAAATTACATTAATCCATCTTGTAGCTCACAGTAATGTAAATTTCCTAACCTTCTCGTTCATATTGCTACAAACATGTCATTAATCTGTTACACCCTGAACTTCTGTTCTTTTTACTGCATAAGAGCAGTGGAGTAGATAAACTATGGGCAGTGTATCAAGAGGAAGGAGCAAATTATAGTTTTGACACTTACTAAGTGACTTCCCCATTTTCTTTCTATGTATTTCTTCTGCAAGTTATCATTTAGGTACTAACACTTCCATTACACTTTCAAATGGGCT
Source organism: Motacilla alba alba (assembly GCF_015832195.1). NCBI lineage: Eukaryota > Metazoa > Chordata > Aves > Passeriformes > Motacillidae > Motacilla > Motacilla alba. The sequence goes on from NC_052017.1 coordinate 75,418,344, forward strand.
TTCGCTCTGTATAGAACTTGTGGACGTGAAATAAACTATCTGTTTCTTTGTTCAGAGTGGCTGCATAAAAGTGCTGTCCCCTGTTTTATCCTGGTGTTTTAAATTCTGGAAGAGGAACTAATCCAACATACTTCTCCCTAACACTGTGATCATGAGACTGCTAAAAAGAATAAAAATAATACGTACATACAAAAAATTATCTGAATAATAACAAAATTTATAAGAAAGCTTGGTGACAAAGCCACTCAAAAGGCTATTAGACTTTGCACTGCATGTTTTTATCATTTTATCTCAAAGGAGTTAATGTTAAAATAAAATGTCATGTGTCTGTCTATCAGGTTTGCATGGGCAAGTTTGGAAGCAGAGGGGGAACTACAGGGGTGGCTTCTGTGAGAAGCTGCTGGAAGCTTCCTCCATGTACGGCAAAGCCAAACCCTGACAGCTCCAAAGATGGACATGCCACTGGTCAAGGCTGGGACATTTAGAAAATCTGGTAACACCTCTGTGATAATATATTTAAGAAGATTGAAAAACAAAAAAACAAACCCCAAGTAGTTGTTGCACAGTTGTAATTACAGCCAGAGAAAGCAGTGAGAACATGTGAGAAGGACAGCTCTGCACACACCAAGGTCAGTGAAGAAGGAGGGGCAGGAGGTGCTCCAGGTGCCAGAGCTGAGATTCCTCTGCAGCCCATGGTGCAGACTGTGGTGAAGCAGCTGTGCCCCTGCAGCCCATGGAGGTTCATGAGGGATGCAAATATTCGCCTGCAGCCCCTGGAGGAGACCCATACCAGAGCAGATGGAGGCCTGAGAGGAGGCTGTGACCCTGTAGGAGGCCCATGGAGGAAGGAGCCCACACCACAGCTGCTTGTACTTGAAAGACTGCATCCCATGGAAGAATGACCCTCTCTTTTCAATAAAGTGTAAGATTTTCAACATCTTTCTCTTTACCAATATAGCTACCAATTTATTGTAAATAGTAATGGAATGCAGCTGTAATACTTTGAATGTATTTCCTCAGCAATATAAAATACTCTATCATTCCCCAAAGAGAGAAAACAAAATCATGTACTATTGCCTCTGCTAGTGCCACACTCTGCTTTCCTAGAAGACATTTATGTGTACCTAACTTAGAACAGTTTAGTCTCCCTATAGCTCTTGTTTCATTACTTTTTTTTTCCAGAAAAATTTGACACTCACATATTTTTATTGGCAAATTAACTACCTTTTTTTGAACTTAATTATTCTAAATTTTAATCTCTTTAATTTCTTACCTGATATACTTACTTGAATTTCTTACCCACCTCATAGTACCACAGCTGTTATTCTTCAGATCTTTTTTCTCTGCACTCTTAGAATAACACCAAACTCCAATCTTAGAAAATCTAACCTCCACTTTTGAAATTTCATTTAAATTCTTTCCTAACAAACCCTTCACCACCCTTCCAGTTTTTCTTGGTCTTTTCTGAAATTTCTTTGGAAGTTCTCATCAGAAAACTCCAGATGTTCTATGGCAGAACAGGTTGCTAATCTGAAATTCTTTCACTTTACTTAACATGATCTGGCAACCACAGGGGAAATATTTTTTAAATTTTCCTTTTAAAGGCTAGCATAAATTTTGTCAGAAAAACATGTTAGTTTTTATCCATATTGCCATCATTCAATCTAGAACAGGAAATAAAAGTTCAATTTAAAATCCTGATTAATATTTCAAATGTACTTTCATTCTAAGCATAAAATCCAGTCCAGGTTTCATGCTCCACGTAATGGTCAGGTGGTCATGTTCTATGGTCAGATGTAAAAGACACTGAGAGATATTTTGAAAAAATAATTGAGAGATAAATACATGTATTCTACAAAATTTTCAGCATTTTTATCTTTTAGTCTCTATTGTTATGAGTAGGAAAAGGTGTTCATTTCTTTTAAAAAGGCTGCATAGTTAAATTGCTGCTAAGTTGGAGTTTTAACTATTTGTTGTTCATAATTTCATGTTGTAATCACCTGCTGTTAATGGTTTTTCTCTAATTTCCTGTTGATGGTTAAAAATCCCTCTTTCATTGAGCATCCCCTCCCCTTCCCACTGCAACCTCGGAGATGACATCGGGGACTGAAAAGGTGAAATCGGAGCTGACATGCAAACATGAAAGACCAGCATGCAAAGGTGTAAACACCATACCAAATCCTGCAAAAAAACCCTAAAACAACCAGCCAACATAGAATTAAGGGATCTAAGTAATGTCTAAAGGTGAGCGACTGCATCCAGTGTCTGTTAAGATCCTTTTTACCCCTCACCCTAACCTGAAGGATGCCTGCTAGGATTAGGATCACGAATGTCTGACTAAATAATCAGGATCTCCTGATGCTTCTGTGAGGAAAAGCATCCCCAGCTCTGCCTGCATACCAGCAGACAAAGCTGCAATCATCCTCCGCCCTCGTGCCATTCCTGGGAGCAGCAGCAGCATGTGTGCCACGTGCTGGTTCTCCCCACCCAAGCTGATTTCTTATTAATAAAGGCATTAAATAGGAAACTTATCTCCTGCCCAATTTATAACATCTAACAAAGGTAATTGAAGTTGACACCTTCATTAAAAAAATGTGTTTGTTGAGGGAGGGGGGAGAGTTTGTGTTTTTTTCTTACCTGATTGCAATACAACATGAGATAATTAATTGACAGCATTCTCCATGGTGTAAGGCCTGATTTAGAAACAATTGTGCAAGGTGATATATCTGTCCTTGTCAAAAGCTGGTTTAATGAGAAATCTCTGAAAAAATAGGGTTTTTTTTAAACGAGATTGCATGATATTTAATGATCTAAGCACTTAAAAAAAAAAAAAAAGAAGAAATGTAAAATCTTGCTTGGATTTTAGAAATGTGTTGATTTCATACAAATTAGTTTTCTGCAAAACATTGCCAACCTAACACATACAAGACTTTTGAAATATCAATCTACATCTGTCTGAAGATCTGGACATTCTCATCTCCTGATTGGGTAATTCACTATATTCTCTTTTGCAGAGCCTTATGTAAAAACATATACACTGACTTATTTCTCTACCTCAAATTAACATCAGTCTTGATAAAATCATGTATAAGTTTTTCTCTGCTTTATCTACAACAAATTCCTGTTGAGTACATTCTTATTTGTCAAGTATGCTTTGAAATTTGAAATATGCCTCAGATATTTTATTTTTCCCTAAAATTCCTTTTTCAGCCACTAAAAGTAAAAGAAAATAATGGAAAATTATTAAGACAAAACTAGTTATCTCTAAGAATCTAATAGAGCCTCAACAAAGTATTAGTTTCCTATTGTAAAATCTGGCCAATCAACTTGTATCTTAAAAACATATCTCCAAAATTTTAATTTAACTTCCTCATGGCAGTGGCCTTGAGCTCTAAGTGAATTTTTCAGGATCTGATTCCCTCTGTTTTGTAAAAGATTTTTCTGTCCAATATAACTGTTCATAGATCCAAAGTTAAGTTTTTTTAATTTTTTTTCAGTTACTCTGAATATTAGAATGGATAATCAGCACCCTTATAAAAGGTGGCAGCCATTCCACATTTACAAGCTCAAGGTAGCATGTAATCAGTAAAAAATTCTGTTCTTAAGTTACTCAGTGCTTATAGGAGTGGATTTTGTAGCTTTATTCCCAGTATGAAATCTGTACCAAAAAAAAAAGCTTGTTACTGGCCCCAGAACTCTGGAGCTTCTGCTAAAGCAGTAGGACCTTGCACATGACAATGCTCCCAGCCAAATTGTAAATGCACTGACCAATCTGGCAGCTGTCACACAGATCTGAATCAAATAAAAACATGCATCATGAGGTGAATCCCAAAGTAGACCTTAATTATTTCTAGCACCATTGATTAGGACCGCCTGACAGGAGTGATAATTACATGCTACATTTCTAGAAATTAATGCTTGACATTCTGCATCAAGTTTCTTGCAACATGCTGAATTTCTGGAACCATTTTACTTTAGTCGTTTTTTGAGAAAATAACAAAAAAAGTTGTTGCACATGTTATTTGATTGGTTTTTTTCCTGCCTGCATCTCTATCCATTCGCTCAGCAGTTCAGCTGTTTGCAATCCAATTTCTATGTTTGATGTATCAAGCCGCACGACCTTGGGTCAGGTTTACCACTAAAACTCTTAGGCTTTGAAAAAGAACACATGAGAGACTGCATAACCTGGAGTCATGCCATGTAAGAAAAGTAAAACCGAGATGAGTTACAGCTTAGGGATTCAGGAGGAAAACTACAGATATGAATGAGCAGGCAAAGGTAAGTAAAACAAACAAAAGGAAACTGACACAGTGTAACTACAGTGATTGACATTGATTGACATTGAACGCCAGTCTATTCCAGGGAGCAACAGGCCAATTTTTCCTAATCTAAGACTGACTGGCCAGCAAAGGCTCATCATTAGCATATTAATGGGCACATTAACCAGGAAAAGTTGTAGGAACATGTTAGTTCTGACTATCTGCTCTATGAGTAGCCAGTGTGTAATTGCTGGTTCTCTTCAGCTGTATGTGTCCTCTTTACAGAATTCCCTTCATAAGGTAAAAGTTACCCAATCTAAAATATCCAAAAGAGAGAAGGTTGCACTGCAGCAGACTCATGCTTTGGGACGAGCTCACTAGGTCAGAAAACATGACTTTTTTCTGGTTTTCCCACTTCTAATAAAAAGTCAGGGGGCATATTTTGATAATATTTTTGACATTACTGACTGTAAAAAATAGCAAAAATTTTGATAGTGCTGGTTAGAGACCCACAGATGTATAGGGATCATCATAGAGTCCTAACAATAACCGTAGTGTATTTGTGCCATTCTCACATTTTAAAAACCTCACATTTTCCAGCATTTGGGAAGCTGTGTATGGCAAGACTAAGATCTCAGCAGAATGTCTGAATATGTTGTCAACATTGTCTTGCTACTGGGTGTAAAATGAGGCTTTGATTGTGTATTTCGAGATTGTCATCAGCATACTTAAATAAAAAGTTCAGTGCTAACTAACTTGAATGTTTTGTTCTCTGATGTTTACACTATTGTTAACACTAATTTTTTTTCCCAAAACTCTCCAAAGCAAAAGCAAAAAAACCCAAACAAACATAAATACAACAAAGTTAAGATTTCTCTCTTTGAATGTTTTCATTTGTTCTTTTTATATTTCAGGTTTAGGAAGGTTTTGATTATGCAAGAAATAAGGAATGAAAAAGTGGAAAAATCTTTTTAATTCTGGAAGTTCTGTGCTGCTCTGAATCATCAAAGAATGCATTTCAATGTTAACTATTTTAAAAACAGTGCGATAATCTTGAGCACTTCCCTGCTATATTATTACAATCTGCATTCTGTTTAAAGTTTAATTTTAAAAATAATTGTCCCTTATTAAAATCTCCCACATTACATTACTGCTGGTCATGCAGAAAATTACTTTGCTTCAGGAGACAAAACCATTCAATAAAATAATTTCTGTCCTATAGATGAAAGAAAATTGGCATAATCACAGTGGAAAATCTTGGAAGTGCTTTGTTTACTAAGCTGAGCGGCAAGCATCAAGAAGAGGATTTAGTGCTTGTGACTCTCATGCACTTTTCACTACATTCTTGAAACTAGGAAGTGATCTCCCAGGTCCTTCTGGCATTGTTTATGCAGCATGGTCTGAATGAAGTGGGAAATAAACATTTTATAAGTGGCAGAACTATCAAAAATCTTGGAAAAAGTGAATACAATGATGTAATTTACAAGAAGAATTTTCTATACTTCAATTTATGCATTTTTTTCAGGACATAGTGAGTTGACAGTACAGAAAAAGTTGGACAAAATTAAACTTTTTTTCTCTTTTCTTCCTACAGGTTTGATCAAAAGAAAAAAGAGCATGAAACACACCTCAGGGCAGAAAATGGAAAATTATAAAGTTAAATTTCTGAATTTTTAATAATCTATCAGTCTGAGAATTTTTTTTTGTAGTGCTAGCATTAAATGTAGCAGTAGCAACACTAATATGACTTAAATAAACTGAAAATGAGAATACTATTATGTAAGAGACGTTCATTTTATCCAAGAGAAAGTAATTTTTATTATGACAAGGCTGAAGTTTCCTTTTATTCTTGTTTATTCTTATCCTATTCTACCATATAAAGGCTAGAATTCTCCATGTGCCTATCTCTCCCCTACATTGACATACTTCAGAGGCTGGAGAAGAATTTGGTTGGAACTATGGAAGCCTTAGTGAACAAAGACCCTGTGTATTCTAGAACAGATGCCTGATTTGGACAGGCAGGTATGTTTTCATTGTGAAATGATTAAACAAACCATGTACCAAACAGCAGCACTGAGGCTGCTCCACAAGGGCTGCTGGAGCAGGAGCAGCAGATGCTGACAGCACAAGCCGTGCTTTCCCTAGCAGGGTGCAGCCTGGCAGGGCCCAAGCAGGGCTGGACTAGGAATGCCAATCCACTGGACGGCAATCCGAGGCAAGGTGAGGGGATGAGTCAGGGCAGGGAACCAGCAAACCCTTTGAGGGTTTGCTCAGAAAGAGCAGAAGACTGAACACAGGGACAAGGTGTGATGGGGTGTCCCAGCCTGGTAGAGCCCAAACAGAACCCCTGGACCTGGCAGAAGACACCTGTGTAGAGACCCCGGTGAGGCTGGTCAGGGCAAGGAAGGTCTGTTGGTAGAACCCAGATCGTGACACCAGCAGAAGGAACTGTCTAGCATGGATTTGCTGGAATTGAGACCTCACATGCAATTCTCAGAGTATGTTTTCTCCAGTTAATCTTGGTTTATGAACCATGAGGTCAATATTGTGGGACCATGCCAATTAAACATTTTTTTCAGTCCCTTGGAGAAAGTGTCAGAGCTCACTTTCAAAGATTATAGATGATGAAACTGAGCTGCAAGCATCAAGAAGAGGATTCAGTTCTTGGGACTCTCATGCACTTTTCACTACTTTCCTCTCCCTACCAAATGCAGGGAAGCTGGTCAGTAACTCTAGAGTGAAGGGGTACTGTTCATACATATCTGATCAACCTGGAGGAACAGGTCAACAGGAAATGTAAGAAATTTGACAAGGCACAAGAAGCACTTGTGCAAGGATATGGGCTGGAGCCTGCCTGGCTGGGAGCCACTTACAAAATACCTGCCAAATCTCTTGTGGGTTTGGTTTGTTTTGCTTTGTTTGCAATCCCCATAGCTTCATCCAAGGCTACTTAATTATAAGTAAGAAGTACATCAGTTGCCTGATGATTGATGAAAAGATTGTGGATTGCTGAACAGATATTACAAGTCCATTGCCTTATATGAAAATTCAACAATGGTCTTCTAAGCCACTGACAATATAATGGATTTCTCAAGGCTTGGAATAAACTTCACTGCAGAAAGCACAAATACTCCTTCAGGAAGGATTTGGAAATAATTTTAGATTTTATGGTTTGTGTAACTCTAACTTTTCCTTTATCTCAGCACTTTTAGCCTTTTTGTTTCCGTTGCTGCTAAGGGAAAGCTACTGCTGGATTATGGATTGATTGCGCAGAGGTGATATGTGAGCAAGCAAGGTACCTACCTACTTTGATCCACTGGCAAAGTTAATTTGTATCAAACTGTCTTTCAGATGTATTACTGCTCCCAAATATGCATACTGAAAGGGTGAGACCATTAAATAGACTATTACACAAAGGTAAGTTGTAGTAACCCCTCTAAGACATTTAAGTGTCGGATCGGCAATAAAATGTAATGATAAATTCTAGTTTTAATAGATCTTGAAGAATATGTTCAAATAAAACTTTAGGGGTTCAATAAAATGTGATACCTAACCCTCAGTAAAGTACAGCTAGACTTTCTGTATTAGTGTATAATGGTAGAAGGTTTTAGTAATTTCAAGGGAAAGTTAATATTTTATATGAATATTTAAATACTTGACACATTATTAGGAAGATTGGGACCAAAATCTCATATTACTAAGTGACTATTTAGTTGATTCCATTAGAATTTTACTCATTTATGTTGGTTCTAAAAGTCATTCCTAATTTGGCCCATGCTAGAGGTCTAAACCAATCTTAAAAAAAAAAAAAGTCACTACTTCATCTATGTGTTTCTCATCATTCATTTCACACTTATATTTGCTACTTAGTGAGAATGATTACTTATTGAGAGCTCAGTTCATCTCTCCTGGTCATTAAACATTTGTCCTTCTTACAATGATCAGCAAGTGATAATTTATCATCACACAATAGACAGGGCATTTCTATATTGGATAATGAGGTCCATGTTTGTTCTTGCTAAAAATTATGTTCAGGAATGGATAAATTAGTAAAAAATATTCTAAAATAAAATCATGTTTCTCACAAATGAGACTCATAAACAGCAGACTCTTTTTTTTTATTATTATTCACAAAACCCCCCACAGTATTTTTAAATATATTGAGGATTTTTAATTTAAAAATATAAATTAGCATAATAAGTGTCTCAGTAGGTAACTACTTCTTACCGACTAACTATGGTTGCCAAAGTTGCAATTCACATTTTTATTTTTTGAAGGAAGTTATAAATCCACATTATTTTCAATGGAATTAATATTGATTGTACTTGGCCATATTAGTGCATTCCTGTAATTACAGTCACCTCTCATAAGTAATTGGTCTAGCAAGGCTTCCAAAATACATCCTAGAAAGGAAAAAAGAGTTAGATTTTTGTAAAGCATTGTCAAGCTCCTCATACACTAAGATGAAACAAGAACTAGCTCTTATTAGCAGCTAATGGAATGACTTACATTTTCAGATAGGTCAAAATTTTAAAAGCACTCCATGCCAATGAGACCAAAGACAAAAATTGTCATGTTTTCTATGAATCAAAATCCCTACAGAAGCAGAAACAAATGTTCCTTGTAAGATGAGACTGTCCAAAACTGACCTTAGTTTTATCAGTTTGTTGCTGGTCAGCACTAAGCAGCAGTAAAGGACCTAGTAAAAATCATGCTGTTTTTAGTGTGAGAGGGTCACAGCTCAAATCCATCCCTGGAGGTCACAAAGATGCTGAGTAAGAAGGTATTTCCTGAGTAGTCCTGAATGGAAGCTTTTCTTGAAATAAGTGAATAGTGATAGCATGAATTTAAAGCCTTATATAAGATTTTTAGTATTTGCCTGCCAAACTCTGTGGTAGATAGTTCTATAATTTTTTTCATCAAAATTATAACTCTATAATGACATGTTCCATAATTGAAAAGCTGTTGTCTAAGTGGGGCACAGGAATTTCCATTCTCTCCCCAGATTAAAATTACCTACACTTAAAAAAGAATATGTACAAAAGGATATTAGGTACTGACTTCTTACTAATGTAATCTGAGCTATGCAGAACCCTCAGACATCTTTATAAGATTTCTTATGTAGAAAAGAAAAAGAGGGAAGAATTAGGAAAAAGAATTCTGTGTTACTGATTGATGCAAGAGTGAGCAAATTTGCCTATGATTTTCCTGAGTCATTCCCTTAGAGAAACCTAGTAACAAGGCTGTGGAAAACAACTAGTCCATTGCTGTGTCTAACTATTTTAACATTTTTCTTTTGACTATTGATTATCAAAATTTGTAAAATATATAAACAATCAATCTGTGAATCTTCTTAATTATTCTGAGTGATCCACATGTTTCCTCCATTTTTCATATAGAACAGAAAGTGCCTGCATAGCAGAGCCTGTGTTGAAGAACTAAAAAAAAAAAAATCCAAGGCATTTAAAAGTCATGCTGAAAGGCTAAAACTATGTAACACTGGAGAAGTTAACTTTGCACTTTAGTGTGCTCAGAAAATTGATACAGTGTATGATGCTATCTGTTCTTCCATTTAAAATTAGAAGCCTCAAACTATAGATCATCAAAACTCATTTTCCAGAAAACTAGCAAAATACAGTTTGACAGATTGATTCTTGTTAACAGTGAAAAGGTATTGCACATACTGACCTGAACTGATTTCAGGTGTTTTGGTTTTTTTGTTGTGGTTTTTTTTTTTTTTTCTTTTTTATAATAGGAACTAGATCATCACTTTTTATCTCCTGACATATGGATATCAGAAGATTTATGCAATTTGATAACGTCAAAGAGTTTAACCAGCAGAATACATAGTTTCTGGCTCAGTCTGGATTTTTTTTTTAATGAATATGTAAATAACAATAAGAAACAAAATAAATTAGTAGGAAGTGAAAACTACTTCAGGAGGTAAAAAATAGCACATAAATATGATCACTGTTGTACATAAATTTCTTCCCTGTAAACTCCGATCACCTACACCTCACCCCTCCCAGGGAGGAACCAAGTGTTGTGCAGTGGTTTAAAAAAATTAGACATTTTTTAAGGGCATGGTGACATTTTTTAAAAATGCATTTCTACTAAATATTTAGATATTTTTCGTAGGTTCAAAATCAGAACTTTTTCCTATTTAAGAATAAGGGTCATTAAGAGAACTACCAATAATTCCACCACTGTCAATTGTATGTTTGAAATCAAATTTTTTCAGGAAGATCAGGTCCTGAGCCACAACATTTCTCAGTGTGACAGACACTGGTGAGACTGGTTTTTTTTTGAGTAATACAGCATTTAGAAGATAAGATTACGAGTCTTGAAAGTCTGTGGTTTATAAAAATATATAGATAATAAAAAATTCCTGACCACCACCTCTCCCTGAGGACAAACACTCTCACAATTCAAATTAATCTTTTATCATGAAGATAGCTGACAATTTTAAAAATCATTACATAAATTAAAACATCTTTGTTTATCTATGGAATCATAGAGTAATTTAGACCAGAAAAACACTTAAGATCCTTGAGTCCAGCCATCAGCCTAATACTACAAAGTTCCCCACTAAAGCCTGTTCCATCCAATAAATATCATTCCTGTTCCATCCTTTAAATATCACTATGGATGGTGACTTAACCACTTGCCTGGGCAGCTTGTTCCAAAGTTTGATAACCCTGTCATTGAACACTAGGCACCTTTCCAAATGCTCTGTTGCCAGCCTGTTGTGCTATGTGGGGTTGTTGCCACGCAAGTGCAGGACTCAGCATGTGGCCTTGTTAAGCTCACACCCTTAGCCTTGGTCCATTTATCCAGCTGTCCAGATCCCTCTTAGGAGTCTTCCTACGCTCTGCCCTAGGTTACACAAAGTACCACTACTACCTTTTCTGTGCTCGGCCTCAGTTTTCAGGTTTTTTCTCTTCTCTGCTAGTCACTAGAAAAACCAACTAAAATATCATATTTACAAGTAGGTCAATGAAAATCATCAGTATTATCAGTATTGCTGCAGTTCAAACCATCATATCCCTCAATAAATCCTACAGTGCAGGGACTGAAAGGATTGTGCTGTTGCCTTAAAAAGGGTACAATGGGGGTGATTCATGGGGATTGATTACATTTCCCATTATACTTTCTCCAGAAGCAAACCATTGTACAAGTCAATCTTCATTCTTTAAAATATTACTAGAAAATATGACAAATAGAAAATATAGAAAATATGCTTTCATTATATTAGTGTATGTATCAGGCTGCTAACATGCATGTTGAAGTGTGCATGAATACTGTTAATTTCAAACTTATTCTAGTTAGTGAAAAAAAAATTGATGGAAGCAATTAAAAAAAAGTTTTATTAAAAAAATAAATTTTATATTCCCTTTGTTACCACTGTGAAAACGTTCCCTGCAGAAAATTGTTATAAAGGAACTAAGTATTGGAAGGTGGCTTCTTAAAAAGGAGTAATTTGTTGATCATCTACACTTGATTGCAATCTCAGTTGTACCTTATGGACGTAGAGACATTATGAGCTTTTCATAAAATTTTAAATACAAATAGTTAAATTCACGTAAATTCTTGCTTAGGAGTTCAAGCTTAAAAATGCCCCATTTGGATTTATGTTTCTGTATAAAGTGAGTTCAGTATATTTTGAATAGAAACAACAATGTGCAGCTTTAATGCAGTTTAAGTAATTTGTTCAAATTAAATTCACATTGATTTGGTTTTCCTGAATGTTTTAATTTATAAAATTATTGAAGGAAGGACTGGCAATACTAATGATAAGATGGCTGTTTTTCAAGGTTCTAACATAGGGAAAACACCCCGCAAAAGGAAGCACTACTTCTAGAAACCATCATTATCTTATAAGTTATCTTCTCTGATCTGTAAGAGTCTGCTTCAAAAATAGAATAATATTAAAGTAAGTAACATTTCCCAACATTTAAGTAAGATTAATTCAGCTAAATAACATGTACACAGCAATGGCTCCCTTGAAGTCATTAGCCTCCCACTGATTTTCTGTGCAGAAATATAATCAAAGCTTAGGGAAATCTAATTCACTACAGCTACTTTGCGTAAAACCAGAATGAACTCAAGCTACAACAATACAAAATTTCTGCTCTGTAAAAGTATAAGTGGGAGGAAAAAAAAGATGAATGAATTTAAACTAATTAGCCTATGTAAAGGTTAGGTACACTGCTTACAGCAATGATAAAATTGTGGCTCTTAGGTAAGCAAAAAAAGGTTGTCATAGCTGTTTAATACTTGTCCTCTTTCTTACTCTGAAATATGGGAACAATAAATACTGAACTGCCATATTGGCAGAGATAAGACAATAAACATCTCTCAGAAATATCCAGTTTATTACAAAAGAGAAAAAGAACAAAGGCTGTTCTAACAGTGTTACAAAGTGTTGTAATGCAATCACACACTGTTCTCAGTGTACTAGGTATTCAAATTCCCAGAGAGGAAATATTTTGCAAAACGAGCTCACTGCCCTCCACTAAAACAAAGGATTTCTATTGTGGAGGTACCACTGACCCAGCTTTAGGCCAGTGACCTGTTGCACACCTTGATTACAACTGTATTTCATTAATTCCATCAGCTACCTGTGGACACAGTAATAGGAGAGTTTCTTACATGTCCCCCTTTCAGATGATTTCAATGTTTTGAATGTGGTTATGTCTGAGAGAATTCATCAGCTATTTAGGAATACAGAAGTAAAAAGTAACAAACAAAAATGTGGCATAGTCTGAGGTACCTGTTAAACAGAAATTTAGTTCTGAAAAGCCAGTGAAATACCTTTTTTAAAACTTCTCCAAATACATGTCTACTGAACATATGAGAATATCTTCCCACCAAATGAAGTCTGAAGTCATAATTATAATTTGACCAAAGAGAGCAGGAAAGCACGAGGATATTGTCAATATCCAAAGGAACTTAAATCAGCAAGAAGTGTGTTAAATAAAATCCTGTATACTTATACACAGATTTGAAGGGAAAAATAAAGCAATAACCTATATGGTATTAAACTTGGTATTTAAGTTGATGCTGAGTCATGTGTTTAAACACTGAAGAAGAGTAAAATAAAGAATCTAAATCCTCATAACAGAAGTGTTTTCAGCTTGCTGAACCAAACAGGAAATCTCGCCCTTACTGCGCAATCAGTTATAACCTCAACATTTTGCCTTTGGGTTCTTGAGCCATTTCTGATACAGCTCTTAGTGAGACCTAAAAGTTGAAAAGTTTAATCTTTAAGACCTTTCCAGAAACCCTTTAGTTGTACACTATTTCTAGGTAGATTAAATATTTTTCTCATTCTATATGACAAAAAACCCAATAAATTACCCAGATTCTAATAAAGTATTCAATATTATTAACAAGACATTTCTCTGCAAATGTAGATTCTTGTGAAAACAAAAATCATTCACACTCAAGAACTGAAAAATGCTAAATAATACCTTCTCCCTGTCCCTCCCAGCAATTCCCATCCCCTACTGATCTACTTATTTTTAAATCAGCTAAGGTCTTCACTGGGTCTTCTGGACAGTCTCATCAGAATACAATACTTAGTAGGAACAAGGATGACTTTTTCCAAGTGAGAAAAAGATTATTCGCTCCTAGAATTTAAGAGCTGTACTAGTGACTGCCACCAAGAACAAATTTCTTGAATAATGGACCTATTAGCAGTACTATGGTTCCCTTCCTGAAGGGTTTCCTTCCTGAAGGCATATAAAACCTGCCTGATTCTAGAACATTTCTAAATTCAGTGTGTTTCTGCTCCTACTTAATTGATTAATGTGACTGTTTTATTATCTGGATGAATCCTTCCCAAGGTCCCTAACTTTTTAGCACTGCTACTTGCAAATTTAGATGTAACAAACAATCTCGTTGAGGACCTCTTCTACAAAGAAGCCTTTCAACTATTATCAAAAGACTAAAATTCTAAGCCAAATAATTAATTTCTGAGTAGAATTTTCATATGGTTTCTGTAGGTCTGTATGACACTAATATTTCCTGATCACTTAGGATTTGCGTCCCTTTCAGATCACTTTTTTCATTGTGTAGATAGTGCTAACTTTAATAATTAATAGTGGATAAATCTCAGCTCTTTTTGCTGATGATTAACTGCAATCAGGAGGCCTGTGATCATCACATACAAAAAACTACTTACACAGAATTTGGAGCCTAAAGTCCCTGAAATTCAGCAGCCTCTTTTCAATTTGAAAATAAAATAAAACCAAACCAAACAAACAACAAATAAAACCAAAACAATGTCAACAACAACAAAGACACAAAAAAACCCCAAAACCAAAACCAAAAAAAACCCAAACAAACAAACCAAAAACCACCCTAACCAACCAACAACAAAACCCCAAATCAAACTAGAAAATGGAAGAAATCTGGGAACCTTATATGTAATTTTAAGCTTTAAATTTACCATTGACTATGCCAAGACTATGTCCTGCTCAGTACAAGGACTATTTGAGATTCCTAATGGAGAAGACTGTGCCTTGTGCTGTACAGGGATCAAGGCAGCCCAACTAATAGAAATTTATCTTGTAGGAATATATACTGCAGCTCCTTGTTTGCAGTTGTCAATGACATTAAGCACACTCAGGCCTTATTATTTTTATTCTGGAAAGCTCTAGAAGCAAACTCCAGCAGCAAAAAACTGGCCACTCAGTTGGGGTGAAGTAGAAATCTCTCCTTCTTCTCTAAAATATTGTCATTCTTTGGTATGATGAGAATAAATCGTCTGTTTTGAATGTGCCCAGGAAGAAAGTATCCCATTCACCTTCTTCTCTGTACAGCACTCAGAGGTAAGCTGAACAGAATTCTTAAGAAACCATATACTATTAAACAGCAAGAGCAGAGATGAGATCAGGGAATAATGCATTGAAAAAAAATGAAGAAGAAAAACGCTCCACAAACAGACAAAACTCTTATACAGATATAATAAAGTTATCCACAAAGCAATTTTGACTCTTTATATTCCTCATGTAATATAAAATTCCCAAAATATTGAGGAAATAAATGCTTGTTAATTGTTGACCTAAACCATATATGCTCATAATGTTGCAACTCTTGAGTAGTGAAAAGTTTTCATTAGGATGCAAACCACCATGCAAAAAGGAATAGAAATGACACTATATTTTCTTGCCATACTGAAAAAGAAAAAGTACCATTTCTGTTTTAAAAACAGTAAAACGGAAAAGTAATTCCTAATGCACAGAAAGGAGCACTGGGATTACACTTCATTGTGTTTCTATCACATAATTAAATGAACTAGCCTTAGGAAAAGTTATTCAAGAGAAAGATACACTTAAAAATGAAACCTTTTTTTAAGATCCCTTTACACCAAAGTCTTCTCCAAACCGGAAAAAATTATTCAAAAAGCAGTATTTTCTTGTTAATTGTAAATGTAAGTGGTCAAGTTTTCAGGTCATCTGTGTTCCAGCAAGACGTGTATTTCAATTGTTGAAGGGGGGAGGGGGGCGGGAAATGGGGAAAAAACATGTTTAGGAAGTGTTTTGTTTTCAATCTGTTCAGATTTCATTGTAAACTGCACAAAGAATCTTCATTAGTCTGTCATTAGCAGTGTGCCCTGGCAGCCGGGAGGGCCAAGTGTGTCCTGGGGTGCATCAGGCACAGCATTGCCATCCGGGCAAGGGAGGGGATTGTCCTGCTCTGCTCTGCACTGGGGCGGCCTCACCTCCCATATCTGTACGAAGTTTTGGGTGCCACCATACAAAAAATATATTAAGCTATTGGAGAGCATCCAAAAGAAGGGCTATGACAATGCTGCAGGGCCTTGAAGGGAAGCTGTATGAGGAGCAGCTGAGGTCACTTGGTCTGTTCAGTCTTGGGAAGAAGAGACTGAGGGGAGACCACATTGGAATCTACAACTTCCTCATGGGGTGGAAAGGAGGGACAGGCAATGATCTCTTCTATGTGATGACCAGTGACAGGACCTGAGGGAATGTCCTGAGTCAGGGGAGATTTAGGTTAGATATTAGGAAAAGGTTCGCCATGTAGAGATGGCTGGGTACTGGAACAGGCTCCCAGGGAAGTGGTCACAGTTCCAAGTCTTACAGAGCTCAAGAAGGGTTTGGACAATGCTCTCCTACTCATGATGTAATTCTCAGAGGTGGTCCCAGTTCAGGTTATTAACTGAAAATAATTACATGGATGGTCTCTAGGTTGATACTGTCAGCAAGGCATCTATGTATACTAAGGAGGACCCTTTCCTTCTGGGAGAAACTTTTTTGCTGTCAAAACAGAACTGAGGGGATACCTCAGAACAGCTCTGACACAACTCATCTTTCTTTAATCCATCAAATTCCTGCTGCAAGGTACTCTAAGCCAACAAATTGTTTCACTCAGTGTATAGCGATGTCTTTGCACCTAATATATGAAGGGAATTATTATTAATGAGATTATTATGCTTAGCAGTTCTCACACAACACACTGATCATTTAATTAATTCTGAAAAGAGAAAGAGTAAGCTATAGAACTGTCAAAATATATGGCATGCCTGCTGAATTGATGAAGTACTGAATAAAGAAGGTACCTGCCTCTGAATCTTTAGTAGGTTGTATTTTCTAATAAACTGTGACATGGGATATAAGACCCTTCTCTGTGCTGTTTCTCTGTCTGAATCACTTACAGCACTAAAAAATGGGTCAAACATAGTTTGACACTATTCATGAGTAGTAACGGACTAACCCAGAGCAGAGAGACTAATGCCCAGATATTTCATTACTTTATGTTTCTATCTCAGATCCATGGTAAGAGGGAAAAAGAGAGAAGTTAGGGATTTTATAATCCTGTTTCACCTGGCTTTCACATTCTCTTCTCTTCTCTTCCTGAGCAAGAGAACATCAAAGAAGAACATTAAAAGAAACATGTCACAGGCAAGTCTACCTTGATTTTACAAGGGAGGGTAGCTACTTGACTATTGGTTGGGAAGTCTCACTGCATGACAACACTGCAATGAAATTAAACTCTTTCTGCAAGTCTGAAGACCAAAACACTATAAGAAAGCTCACCAGAGAGAGGATGGCTAGAAGGGATTCAGAAAGGAATGGCAGATAAGTAAGGCTACCTCCAAAGACAGTAGGTGCTAAGAGAACTACTTCAGACTCCCTTGCCTCTGACATTCAGCTGGAAATCACAGTAAATTAAATCCTAGGGTTTGGTTTCATTTTAGAATGACATGTAATTCCAATGTGGCTGTGGAAAATATGATGCTTTAATATTTTGAAAATAGTAGATAAAGTTTGTGGACTTAAGAGGGAAAACATTGAAGAGCATCACCAGAAATGTGAACAGAAACAAGCATACCAACTGCAAGCCAATCTGATTTCTAAACCACACCATGGCATTATTTACATAAACTTCAATTGATTTTAAGAAAAACCAAATGAGAGCACAAAGACATGCCTCATAAACACTGACATTGGTGAGTTCTACTGTGGACCAGTAAATGATCTTCAGACTACTACGTTTTCCATACGGTAGCCTACATAGTAGATATGGAGCACTCCATTTAACTTTTGAAATATATAAACTCTGAGGGGAAAAAATAAAGATGATAATGTAAAATATTCTGACTCTTCCATCCCAAGTTGTTCTGTGTAGTTTAGACAACAGATTATTTGTAAAGTTTGTAAAATAAAGTTTTGAGATATATTTGTATGTATAGAAGAAGTCAATTTAGATTTACAGCAGCTTTGACAACTCCCAAACAGCAATCTGTATGAGTGTCTAATATTATGCTCTCTCTTCTCTTTTAGACAATTATTCTTTCTTAAGTTACCTACAGTGTGTGTTTAAAAATGGTATGCTTAGCCATAAAATTTACTGAGTTTAGTACTTTATGCTCTTACACACTTCAGTAGCTTTAATGTATCCCAGATTTACAGAGCTGAGTTTCTTTTTAGATGTAGTTTTTTATTTTTGCAAAACTATAAAATCTTTTAATAGATCTTAGACTATTGCATGTATCAATAGCTACAGTTTAAAATTTTTTTTCTAAGCATTGTATTTCAGTGAGACCTTCAAAATCAGTATTTTTTTCCCAGGTAGATGTCTTAAAAATTAGTTTATTTATAAATTTTTTATATCTCATTCAGCCAAGTTCAAACTAGTATAGTACTTTGTTTCACATTGCACCATATGTTTATTTATTGTGACCTTATATTTTGTTAACACTTATTACCAATATCTTTAAATTCTGTAGTCTGTGTGTACCTTTTGCTGGCCTTTGTAGTTTTACTACAAATGTTTATCTGTGCTTAATCCTCAAATACTTATTTAAACTTTTTACCTGAAAATGGGTACTAAAAGTATATTTAATATTTTGCTGTATGCTTGCCAGTTTCCTAAAGCTACCTATAACCCGATGTTAAAAAGTTCTTTAAATCCATAAAGCAGAAGACTGCATCTGAAAGTGTTTGTGTAGTTTCTCTATTCCTAAGGAAGTCCACAGTGTGATGCAAAGTAGAAGCTCCAGACTGCTGATTTCAACCACCTGCCAGGTACACCAATACTCCTAGTTGATCCATATGCCTCCTTACAGGTACAACTACCTGAAGAGATTAGAGCAGGTGAAGACTTTTCATAATTTCAGGAAAAATAATTTGAATTTCAGGGTAATTTCTCAGTACTTCTAAACTATAACTAGTGTCATGTAGTGTGTAAAGTTGTCCCTGATGCCAGGAAATGATGGAAGATTAACATTGGCCTCAGGAGCTGTAAACTCACTGCAGTCTCCTGGTAACTGCTTACAAGAGAATAAGTAAGCATCAGTGCACTGATGCCATTGGGGCTGCCTCCTATGCAACCTTCTGATACGTAAAGCAATCTATCTGGGCCATAGTGCATTTCAAAATATGTTTTTAAACTTGATGGCTCCCCGCACCAAGAGACTGTTGAGAAAATAACTTCTTAAATCTACAAAAATCCACCTTATATTCTCATGTAAAAGAAGCTGAACAAACTATATTATTACTGCATTTTAAAATCAGATTTATTTCTCAAAGATTTTCTCTGGATGTTAACCTGACAGGACCAATTTATTACTGACCTGATCTAATAAGTTGTAAGTAATTAAAGGACTAATTGTGAAGCAGTCTACTCTGTCAGTATTCTCAACTCACATTTAAAGAATTCACATACTAAAATAGTAACCTAAGAAACAGTTACATTGACAGAATCATAACACGTGAATACAGTGCCATAATCTGAGTAACCATTGCACAACGGAATTCCTCTGGTTGTGAGAAGAAACAAGCCATGTACTTACACACTTATATTGTGTACACGGAGAAGATTCAGGGCCATGCGCAGCAGTGCACCCACTGCAGCCAGCTGGCTCCCCAGAACAATTCAGGAATCACACTTCCATGAAGAAAGTTGGAAGCCACTCTTCCAATAACATCCAGATATCAAAAAATCATGAAAGACATAGAAATATATTGCAATTTGACATAACTATAAAGAACTTATACTATACATAGTAATTTTTTTCCTCAGCCAAAAGGACATTTCTTCATTTCTGCCAGCTTAATTTAGAGTAAATAGAATCATTGTAATTATTAAACCGCTACTCAACATATAATAAATTGAGAGAGGAAGTAGATAGAAGAGGACTATGTGATCATTAATATCTTTCCTTAGTATTTGTATTTCCTAAACTTAAATTAAAAATGTATTTTGCAAGCATGAAAAGACCTCTATTGAGCTAAACACATGCAGCAAAAGAAAAGCAGTAGGTTGCTGTTAAGTGCGACAATCTAATAAAAGGAATTATTTTATAGAATCCAATTTTAGAAAAAAATCAAATATGCTTATAAGCCTTTTAAAGGTTTTGAAAGCATTGCTGAAGCATGGCAAATTAAAGGTAAGAGGTATGCTTTCTGAGCACCAACAACCTATGCTTAGAGATGGCATTTGGCTATTATTCCTCAACCAAATTCTTCCAGCTATAGCATCTCAAGTGCTTCTTGAAGCAATATCTTTAGTATCTGGTAACCTAAATAAATGGTAGTTGCACATGTTACATTTACACATAATTTCTGGAAAAAAATTTTAAAAGCGAATTTAAGTGCATACCAGATTAATTTCTGTAGATAAAAAAAAAAAAAAGAAAAGTATTTTGTCTATATAATATAAGAATTCTTGGAATGTTTTGCTCTATAAAATTGGAAGACCTATGTAGTATCTGAATGGATAATTAATTTTTATTGAAATTTCTATCTAAAATATTGATGCTTTATGTTTTAGATTTTATATTTTTCAGATCCTGTACTGCATTAATGTATAACTCTGAACTTCATATGGAGTCTCTTCACAATTTAGTCAGACAAAACAATCCTTTCTCAGATGGAACAAAGGTCATCTCAGCCTCAGGCCAGAAAAGTATAAACAAAAATGAACTGGGGGGGAGGGCAAACTGGAGGGAGTGTGACTTTAATTGGACAATTAACCCCTGATAGGCAAATAGACCAAAGCCACATCTGTCTGAAAAACTGGTGACCATCATCCATCTTGGGTGTAGCCTCTGCGAAGCTCCTACATTGCCCAAGATGGAACTTTGAAGGCCTTTCAATAAATACCTGCTTTATTTTCTAACTCAGTCTAGCCTCTGTTCCAGGTTGCCTCTCCAAGGCATCAGTATAAATGAAGAATTACAATTCCCAAAGCCAGAGGCATGTGGAATTAATTTCTATTTTCTGGTCTTATATTCTGAGAATGATGTTCACAGTCTATGGGAGGCCATAAACTACTTTGTCACAGCTCTGGTTGCATTTTTTTGTTCTCATCAGTTTCATGAAAATATTGTTTCTCGTGCTACTTTTTGTCTGACTTAAAAGTTTTTTTAACTTAGGTTTGCTATACATGATGAAATTGAATTTAAAACCACAAAGCATCTAGGTGAAACTGGAAAATAACCAGTAAACTTGGTGGAATTTTATTTCAATGGATTTTCTGCCAGCTAACCATGAAAAAAAAAATTATCAAGGCCAGAGAGAAAGTTTCAGTTAATCTTTTTTTTTTTTTCCCCACAAGACAAAACAATGTGATAAGTTAGTTCTATCAACTACTTTTTCATCTGTGTCATTGTTTCATCTACTCACATTTATTAACACAGGTGTTTTGATGACTTCAATTCCTTGAATGAACCATTTTTATTGCTATTTTTATTATGAGTACTATGCTTAAATTCCTATTTCCTTCTGTAATGATCATTACTGATGAGCTTGTATTGGTGATTTTTTCCTCATCAGAAATTCAGTGTATCTTCATGGTTCTTTTTGTGCTGCCTCTCTTAGCCCAGTTTTCATAACCCTCACAGCTTGCTTTATCTTCCAATATTTAAATTACATGTAGTTCATTGTATCTTTAAACAGAAATATTTGAACTTTAAATGATGTGACTCTACGGAGAAAAGACTGTTATGTTTGACAAAAAATTTTGGAGCATTACTTTATATACGGGAATATGATTAAGAGCAATGTAGAGAGCAATAACATGAATTAATTTACACACTTATTCATAGCTATAGATTAGCTATAGCTATAGATACAGATATGTGCTACATATATAGTTCAACCTTTACACATATAGATAAATAAAGGAGAAAAGCCATCAGGTGATTAGAATTGCTCCTTCATACTCAAGACAACAAATATCCTTAAACAGCTTCATCCAGTAACAATCACTTTATAATCCCTTGCAAAGAGAAAGATCATCATGAGATGGTCCCTCTGTGTAGGCCCTAAGAGCACTAAGTTCTTACAACAATGAATAAGAATGCAATTTCCTTAGGACAGGTACTAGTTTTGAGAAGCCCTTTTAGTGCTGAGTATCCCTCTTCACTTTGTGGTGAGAAGAGCTGTTGGAGTTGTGTCACTCCAGTGATGCCACTGCAGGATATCACTGCTGGTTTTTTCAATCAAGGTGGGTGCTGGGCCAGGTGTGGTCAGACTACCATATGTCCATACATAGTTAAAACAAATTTCAAATATTGTCTTAAAATATGCACTGAACTTCATCTTTGCTGAGTCACATGAAGGGATAAAAAGTTCCTCTTTCATATTTCTCAGCAAAAAATGAAAGAATTGTTGCTGCTTCAAGGTTATATGATTTCAGATTTTCATTTTTGTTATAAAAATACACAATGACACAGTTATTACTTTGTCTTGAGGTGATGTTGGGGTAATATTTTTACGATATTTACACAGGTCTTTACTAGACTGAACAGTTCCTTTTTTTGGTTTCTTTCCTTTTTGAACCTTTCAACAACACAATTTTATTTGCAAAAAGCAAAAGTGACATTCAGGTTTGTATAACTTTTACAAGACATCCATGGCATGACAACAAATTTGCAGAAAAGCAGTAGCAACACTTTAAAGCTTGCTTTGCATACAACTGGCTTTTGGGTAAACAGGTATTTCAAATAGGTGTGTGCTTTAGCTTCTAATATTCATACAAATTATCCACTTTTAGGAAGACACGTAATCTTCAGATTCTTTTTTAAACCTCCTAATGTGAATGTTTCACAAATTTTAAGACTTTTTTTGCCATGTTGTAAGTGTGATACCTAACTCAAAAGGCTACCTAGTCGCTTCCTTGCTGAGGGCACAGTTGTGCCCTGTAAATTCTGCCTGTACAGTCCCTGATGTGTACATTGTTATTGATGCTGTCTGGGAGCTGCTACTTGGGCACTCCCACAGTCCTGCTCCCTCTTTCTCACAGTCCTGCTTTCTCTTTCTCAAGAGCACGGGCTTCTCCCCAGCAAAGTCTCCTCAAATATTGAATATTGCAAAGACCTGTGAGCTCAATGTCTCTGGGCTCCCTAAGCCTCCTTTTGTACCATGGGCCCTCACACAGCCTGGCCAGACCTGTTACAGCAGTAAAGGGAAAGATACAGACTGCCCTAAGGCAAGAATTAAATAGGTGCTGTCTGCCACAGGACCAAAACTACAGGGCTGTCTGTAGCACCTGAGGGATGAGAGCTGGGAATAGGATCAGGTAGCTTTTGCTTAATCTGCTCATCCTTTTGCATTAATGCTGCTGTGCCACTAGTGTGATTTATAAGTAATAGTGCTTGTCAAAAGGAAATTGCTGTTGTTTCTGGCCATGCATAACTTGTCAAAATTAAATACACACTTTGCACTAGGGATGCTGTCACCTCTGCTGCACCTCATTAAGCAAATTGAATTCATAAAATGTTAAATACTGTTGGGCCTGAGCTTCCCTCAACCACAAAATTCAAGTCACCAAATTACTCTAATTATGCTCTTGCAGTTGAGATGTTTTTTGCTGGGAGTTTATTTCAGAGCTCATCCAGTGTCAGTGCGTGGTGTCTACTCATGACTGCCTTTGGTGTGGGGCATAGTGCTGCCTTTGCTCTCACCCCATGAGAGCTGCAAGACTGGCCTGGCATTGAACATGCCAAGGAGGTGCACATGTGCAGCTTTGCCCCTGGAAGTGACAGTTTTTTGAACTACAGCCAGAGCTGCACAAAAAGTCAAGGTGCCAAATCAGCTATATGCACTGGTCTGGTGGAGTGAGGGTAACAGTGGTGCCTATGGAGAATTCTCCATACTTAAGGAAAAATTGTTTGTGTGCATCTATTTAGATATAGACATAGATGATATAGATATAGACATGAATAGACAGATACAAGATAGATAGATAGATAGATAGATAAAGATATAGATACATACATGTAAGTATCTTTAGTCTATCCTAAAGATATAATTTTAATTTACAAATCTTATTTGTAAAAAGGTAATCTTTCATATGTTTTGACATTCCAACATGAAACTGTCAGAACAAACAGCACTACACTAGTATGGTGAGAAAATCAGGGTAATTTAGAATGAGGAAAAAACCCCATGGAATCATGTATGCACATAAAATCAGCTGGTGGTAGCCGCAAAGGAAAATATAGGAAATTACATATAAACAATTGAAAAAAGCTTATTTTACTGTGAGAGTTGTCAAGCACTGGAACAGGTTCCTCAGCTAGGTTGTGCAGTTCTCACCCCTGGAAATATTCAACAGTTGTCTAGATATTGTGTGTGACAAACTGTTCTAGTCAGAGCTGCTTGAGGAGGGTGACTGGACAAGATTGATAACAGCTAACTGGGAGGACAAATGGAAAGCTTTCAGGAGGCCCAAAATGAGCTCCCAAGACACTAAGATTTAGGCTTTTATTTTTATAAAGATGGTGCTGTTTCACCTAAGTTTTATCTTATTTCCATCTATTCTCATATCCTTTCTCAACTGGAAACTGAAAAGATCTTCCTCTAGAAATTTGTTTAAAGAAAAAAAAAATTCCCAAGGTACCAGTGTCATGGTCTGAACAATGTTCTCCCTCACTCTCAAATGATAAAATCTGTAAGAAAGAGATCAAATCACTTCAATATTTTTTGTATTAAGACCACTTGATTTGACTTCCTAAGTACTATGCTGAAGGCACAGAGTAGACAAATTACTGAACGAGAGTAAATCTATAGGCTTGTCTTTGAGAAAGTTTAAGAAGTAACAATAATAATTACCAGTAGTAGTCAGCCAGGTCACATTTACACATTTCCCGTGGTCATTTCCCAGTCAGCATTTGATTAATGTGAATTCATTGACCCTAAGGTAATTACCCAATCATTATCAGACAACAAAATTGACTTCAATAATAACAACCAATCAATACAATCCCTAATGCAGTATGGCTCACATTAATGACCCAACATTCAGACTTGAGTTTGCTTAATATCCAGGTCCTATAATCCTTTTCTGTGTGCTTCAGAATACCATATTCCTAAAGTGATGCTTAGATTAAACATCTGTTCCTTCAAATGCAGTCCTTTGTACGTGACATATTAGATTTTCCTACTTTGCATTGCATCTCAAAATATGTATTGGTAAGTGTCCAACAATGGAAATAAAGAGGACATGAGCAAGCAGGCTTAAAATTCAGTATACATTCACACTTACTCTCAAGTTCCCTTCTGACATCATTCTGTGGCTAGAGAGTGTAATTAATGATTTTTCAGACTTCATCAAATCAATAGAACTACTGACTAATGCATAAAGACAACTAACCATTTCATACAAGACTTCTTGAACACCCCATTTTTACAAGTTGCAAAAAAACCTTCTCATGCAGAACATTTGCTGGCTTATCACTAAGGTGTGCTTCATATAACTAACTTGACATTCTTGAGTGAAGCTGAGCTTTCCCCCCCAATAAAACTTCTTCAAACTGAGATACAGTTAGCACCATGCTTCTTCTACTGGATTGCTCCAAAATGTGCAAAGATATTCCCTCTTTGCTCTGGAAAATGTTAAGCTATTTCAGATACATGGACTTCATGGGATTTTATATTTAGATGGTCAAAATGCTGTGAATAGATAATGGAATTTTACTTAATAAGTCTGAGGGTAATTGTCAATAAGTTTAAAATTTTGTTATCTAAAATATTCCTAATGTCTTTTAAATTATGTTAAAGATACATACCACACTTTGTATACATGTAGCTTATATAATGAAATAGTTGATTATGAAAACTTATTTGCTTATGTATACATTTTCTATTTAATGTTCCTTATGTTCAGTATTTTGTAGTTTAATATTCCATGATTTTTAAATACTGTTGGTTTAAATCCTTTTTACACAGATGAAAAAGTTATGTTATGCTACACTGTGAAAATCTACTAACCACTGTTAAAGACAAGGTGAAAGCATCTTACAAGAATGTGCAATACAAACATTTTGAAATAGTGATTTTAAGTTTGAAACAGAAGCTGTGCTCATAATTTCCTATGTATTTCTAATTGTATTTTTTATACAGTAAACCTTACTCTAAACAGGAATGAGTTATGTTATCCCCGTTATCCCCAAAATGAATCAGCTGCAAGCTGCGACCAAGTTAAAATAGGAGCAGGATAGCTTGTGGTAATATTAAAAAGTGCCTTTTGTTTTTTGAAAGATGCGTTGTTCAGGTGGGGTCTTTACATTGCTAGAATGAGAGATATGATCATTCTGGAGGCAGAAATTAACTTCTCCCAGTAAAGTGCTTGGTTAACTCGCACTAACCCACTAATTTCTGCCACCAGTAGCATGAGGTAAATATAATATGTCTCACCTGGATTATGCTCACTAGGAATAACACTGTTTCTTTCTCAGCACAAATGTTTGGGTTTTTTTAGGTTCATCTCTCACCTTTCAGTTTCAAGTTGCAAAATCCTCAGACAACCCCCCCCCCCCCCCCCCGTTTTATTTAGCAAACTGCAACAATGGTTAAATGGCATCATTAAGATATCTTTGTACACCCAGACCAACCTCAGATACATTTTAACATGAATTTTCTCCCTATTCACTTGCACATCAGACTATTTGTTAACAAAGATGATCTTATTGCTCTGGTTCTTCTGTTGTGTCCCAATAGGCTTAAAAGAGCCTATATCCATTATGTTTACTTGAGATTTATTTCATCTGATTAGTACAAGCACTTGCCCTCAGTCAGAAACAGAAAATAAACTGACTCTGGTGCAAATGCTGAAGGACAGTAGAGACAAAAAGAAAATTAGACCTGTCTGGTGGAATCTGTAATCCTGCCATCAGTATAGGGCTAAGATGCCAGAATGCATGTACATAGGCCAAGATTTTCCTATCCAAACAGCAATAAAATAAATTAATTTAAGGTCATGGTATTGGATTCATAAAGAGAAGGCAGTAATCCATTTCCTAAGGCTGCAACAGGCTTCCTGTGAGACTGTGATAAAGCCATTTATTTCATAGATTTGGGAATGTATTCCCAGACACAGCCACAAAATTTTTCTTAACAATAGCACGTACAATGAAGTAAATTGCTTAAAGGTAGGCCTAAAGTATTAAAATCCTTTACTGAATCAAGATTTTTAACCTGCAGTTTCCTAAATGAAGCCAGCTCTTTTTCTCCCTCTACCAGGTCTCAACAGACTTGTTATCTATATGCCCAGTTTTACTTGTGTGAAAAATCTCCATTAGTACAGATAAATCATTTAGCACAATTAATCCTGAGCTTATTTGGGTTGTACTTGTCTTTCAGAACAAAAAATAATGGTCTATCTTTTCCCTTCTTTGTAATATAGTGAACTTGATCTCATAAAAATATGTCAGATTTACTATTAAATTTTGTTAGAAGACTCTCTCCCGAAGTCTTATGTAGCCGGTGAGATGGGAGGGAACCAGAGAGGAGTAGGTTAAAGAAGTAATGATATCATTGTTCCTGACAGAGAAGTCTGAATTCAGTGTGGGAACAGACACAAGCAAAAATCTATTTTATAGCATCCCTTGCAGTAATAAAAGTTGCTGTTTGAGGCCACCTTCTGAGATACTGCTAAAATAATTTCCTGTGATCTTTGAAGGTTGTTTCTGTACAGATATATATATATATACACACACGCATACAAAATTGTCTCGCATTGGAGGACAAAGCAATAAAAGAACAAAAAATACTTTGAAGTTTAAATCCTATATCTTGAATTCAAGAACACTATTCACTTTCCCAGCAAAGAACTGTCTTAAAAAACCCTAATCATGCCAGACACCCATCTTTTTTCACGAATATTAAAGGAATAATGAATTGCACAGATATTTTATACTCAGTAAGTAGTTCAGACAAATAAGAAATTACCTAAACCTTAAAAATAGTTTGATTAAGCTATTAAGATGGAAATCATCATGCTGAAATATCTCATCCATGAAACTGAGCATAAAAATTATTTTGAAATTATTCTAGGAGGAAAATTATTTTTTCCAGTGACTTGAGGTTAAATTACCTCATATTTGGTTTCAGCACTCAAGGTGGCATGGTGTCAAGACTGCAAAAGAAATGCAGGAAAATTTTTGTGTTTTTTAATTATTTTAAAATAGTCAGACATATTTATTTCTTGGGAATGTCAGAAAGAACAGTCTGAGTCTGCCCACAACAGCAATTTTTCTTTTTAATCTGCAGTCTCCAGCCCTGCCAGACCATCCCATATGTAGGGGAGATTTCAATACTTTTGTTTGCTGTTGTTTTGCCAGGTAAATCTGGGCAGGCTGCCTGCAAGGTAGGTTATGCAGATGGTTGGTAGTCAGACACAAAATATTGGGTGCCAGCATTCACAGCACTCCAAAACTACAGTTTGGAAAGTAGAAGTAGCAAAAATACAGAAAAATCACAAAACACTGAGAGGTGCTCTAGTGGAATGACTGATGTCATAGCAGAAACATGGTAAGAAATAGGCTCTGCACTGCACTATTTCTGCTGCTGTGAGCCCAGTGGAAACACAGATCCCCAAGAGGACTTGGGAGAATTAAGAGTATGCTAAGCGTAATCTCTAAACAGGGCCTTCCTGTGGGTTATCCATTTTTTATCTCCTTGAAAAGGCATATTTGTCAGCACCAGAACTGCCACCACATTGGCGGGTCTGGGCACTCAGCATTCCAGTCCTCAGCCTGATAAGGCTCTTCTACCTATTCCTTCCAGCCCTTCTTGGTGCACACAACATGCCTCAGTCACTCCTGATGAAAACATAGTAGCTGTGTCCCCATTTCCTACAGTTTCCGAAGAGCAGAAAGAGTGTGACTGACCCAGACAGAGGAGGAGCCAGGAGATAAAGGTGACCAGACAAAGCCATCATCCCTCACCAGTGGGTGGCATCCCTAATCATATAAGGCAGTCAGGTACAAATATTGGAGGGCATCAAGAGTACATCAAGAACAAGCAACAAATCAGGACTGGGGTCAATCCAGAGAGGCCAGTCAGGAGCAACATGATGTGGGGCCGAGGCAGGACTGGAGTTACAACACAAGTGTGAGAGATCCAACCAGAAAACAGGGCTGGAGCCAGGCTGCCAACAATACAGAACCAAAGCCATGCCAAGAAGTGGACCAGATTGGAGACAGGCACATCTGCAGTTCGGCCCAGGGAAGAGCTGGAGACCCAGGGCTGCTCTGAAGGTTCCTGGGCTGACTGGTAGAGGGTGTAGGTGGTGGTACCAAGTGGGGCTGGGCTGAGTTATTACAACTTGTTAGTGTCCTCAGGGCACTGGCAACAACACCAAAGTGGCTAGGAAAATCATCCAAGAAGATGAAAGACTTCTCAACAACTGGGGTACTACATTAAGCATTGTTACATATTTCTTCAGAATGGTGGTTATATATTTCTTAAGAGTGGTAGATCAGCTTGAGTTTTGTTGCTCCTGTTAAAATCTGTGATCTTTACAAAAATAGAAAGCACTCCCCGGTAATAAAGCTCATTTGTTGGGCTGAAGGGGGATTAACTCTTTTTTCTAAATCCAGTCACAGTTTCAATCAATTAACATAAAGTCTCAGGTGTTTCAATCTGAACCAAGATATTGCTGAGACCTCACCTGGGCTGAAAATAATCCATTCGGTCTTGACCTTGCCCGCTCTGAATTCATACTGCAGACAAGGACATTCTGTGCTATGTGACCCTTCCACCCACACAAGTTCACATGGACCTGTGTGAACTTTTAAGTCCACATTGACCAAGTCTCAGACCTAAATTACTCCCACAACCTACTCCTAGTTTTGGGACCAGTGCCCTGGAATGGAGGCTATGTGTAACCAATTACAGAGTGTAAGTCAGGGTTTTTCTTACTCCACTGTAGAATTTAGATGGAGACAGAGAGATGAAGATGGGAATTTCCTCCATATTGTGGTTTGCTCCACTGTGAATACCCAGTATTTTTTAAAACTAGGGAGAATTTATTGAAGGAAATTTAATAAAATCTGGCATTCTATAATGAGCTTTGCAGACCGCTAAAGGATTTATTTCATGACAACAAATTTAAATAAATTTGTATTCAAATGTTATTAAATTGTATTAATTTCAATTTACTTGATGTTTTCCATACATCTCAGTGTGTTACAAAATCACATAGAAACTGTTAATCCGCCCCTCTGACTACCTTTAAGCTACAGCTTTTTGCATTTGGACAGCAGCCTGTGGTAAATTTGTCTGCATTCAGTAACATGACAGTATCTACAGTCTGAGTAAGTACCTTGGCTTTATGATCTGAATTGCAAAAGCAGTAGTCAATTTTTTATGGTTTTCTTGATTACATCTTTCCATTTCACACTTAATATACCATTGCTATAAAGGGTCACATTACACCATCCAGAGCCATTTTTTTCAAACTATTTGCAGAATAGAGCACTGCATCTGTTCTGAAGTAGCTGGCATTTGAATGTTCTGGCAATAGAAGAGTGCATCTCTTGCTGTTTGCATCTGTATTGCTTAAGAGAAAAAAATCCTACTAATGCAGATGAAATCTCTAGGCATGTATGTATCTAAATGAAATAAATATAAACATTTTTGATTTAAATAAAGACTAGATTCTGGCAAAAAAAAAAAATCATGAAAACAGCATGTTCCCATGACAAAATTGCAATAAAGAAATATATCAAACCCAAATGTTGGGTAGCATTTCAGCAAACATAAAAAAAGCAACACTAGATTTTGTCTCTGAAATTCAAACTTTTCTGTGTATAATATGTACAGAATTAAAATTTGATTTCAATTTCAGCTGTAGGTCTGTTTTGGCTTAAGAGTCCTGTATTAATGATTACCCAGACCATCAAGTGTAGCTTCTACGCCTTGACAGGATGACTTGAGCTTTTGAAGCAGGACAATAATAAAGTATGAGTTCTGAATACTAATAAATGTATTTACAAAGCAAGTGTTCAGATGATTTTTTTTACAGTATTCAGGCAATTTTCGAGACTCAAATGTGTTTTGGCAGTAAATATGAAAGGGCCTGCGTCCGCCATGTGCCATAGCCCAGCAGCTGCCTGCAGGCCAGCCAGATCCATGCCTTTCAGCTGCCTTCAGAGAGGTTTTTTTTTTTGCAGCTTCTGAACTGCTATCACTAATGCAAGATACATCTTGTCTCTTTTTAGAGCTACTTGGTACTTTTCAGTTTCTGTCCTCAAGTTTTTGTGGCTCCTGGTGTTTCTAGAATGTGTTCTTTGTGTTTATAAAAGAGATGAAGCTTATATCTCACTAGCTTCTCCAACCATTCCCAGTACCCCCCAGAGTGGACAGTGTTAGGTTCAGCATGCATTGCTCTCACATTTCAGATTTTGAAGGAGTATACCCTTCTTTTGTGTAAGGATGATCTCAAGTTAGAAACACAAAAACAGACCTGTAAAAAATAATAATCAAGATATTCAGATTTCCAACTGTCCTGACCCTTTTGTATGCTTGTGTGGAATGTGTGTGAATGGGCAATAGCAATAGATAATCAGCAAAACTTACACTGATGTGTTTTTTGGGTCTTGCTGGAAATAGTTTTGTATGAAGCTGACATGAAGGTTGGAAGCCTTATGAAGCAAGTCATGTCTGCACATCAAATTAAAAACATTTTCCTTTGACACTTCAGTCCCTTCCATATCATGTTGTGGTGAGTATAAGCTTTAAAATTTGGCATCTGTTATGTTTCTAAATGACTTATGCAAAATAAAAATTCTTCACTACACTTTCCATAAGCAAAAGTGGGGAAAACTTATAAAATACTAATCACTCTGTTTTTCCAATGTGATAGAAGGGAATATCTTATAGTAGACATATGGAAAATGACAGATAAATTATGAAGTTATGCTGCATTACAGTGGTGTACAGCACACCAGAATGGGAATAAACATAGAAAACCCTAGGATCTTTTCAAAATGGATGTATAAAGAAAGAAAAATATAGAGCTGCCAGGGGTTAAAAATACAGTTTTCCTAAACTTTGGGTTTAGATTTAAACAGATATTTTGCCATTAGATTTTATGTAAGTTGAATAAGTAACCTCATTTCTCAAAACCACCAGCTGTCGTTTGGATATTTACATCCCATTTCTGGATTTTGCAATTTTTTAGCTCCTACTGAGGCCAGTAAAAAATAGAAGAACTGTGATGCCTTTTAACTGTTTTAGACTCTATATCTACGAAAGTGACACATAGTGACAAACTGTGAGAGCTTAAACTACCTCTCAGAAATGTGTCCAGTGGGTGTCATTGTACTGAATTCTCCAGAATTTGTGGATATATAGTCAGTATGAGGTGGTGATCAACTCCTTAAAAGATGTGACTCAAACTTTGTTCCAAGTGCTCAGATTTCTGCATGCTTTTCTAATGTC
The DNA here is from genome assembly GCF_015832195.1 of Motacilla alba alba. NCBI lineage: Eukaryota > Metazoa > Chordata > Aves > Passeriformes > Motacillidae > Motacilla > Motacilla alba. The sequence continues at coordinate 75,450,805 of NC_052017.1, forward strand.
AGGTCTGAGTTAAGCCTGAAGACAAAACTGAGGCAAAATTTTCCTCTTGGTACAAATCTGTTTCATATACTAAACACATTTCATGCTTGACATTTCCACTGACATAGATAAGAGACTTGAGCATAGTGCAAGTACAGAATTAGCAACATGGATCCCTGCTGATGAAAGAAAAGATGAACAACAACAGCCAAAACCAAGGCTCCTGCAGCAGATGTGAAGAGTAAGATTCTAACACTGCCAGGAACTTTTAAACTTCTTTTTACAAAACTTAAATTTCAGTGAATTTTCTCTAACCTGTGCAGATGTGCTGTTTATCTTATATCTCTTTTAATTCTCTTTTTATTCTCTACATGGTTTTAACTCTTATATGTAATATTGCTGTAGCTTTTCCTGGTTTTCCCCATTTAGCTCTTTACCTACCAATTAAAGTTAAAATGAGAATATATCAACCCATTTTCTGCTGCTAGATTAGTCATTCTATGTCTTCACATTTTGATTAAAAGCCCATTGATGAACAGAGTACCATCTTTTGAGTTTAAACAGTGCCTATTATTATTCTAGTCCTGATCCCTTATTTATTCATGTTGATATGTCATTTGATATAATAACAATATATGTAATCATAGCTTCAATCAAATATTACTAAATTTTTCCTAACTTAAAATGGAAGATTTCTACTAATTTTCAAGTTTATTCTCTGAAATAATATATTCCCAAAGCATGTGAATAGGCATACATACCTTATAAGTTTCACAAATGTCAGTACAACAATTTCTTTTTTGCCTAAAGTGAGGATATAACATATCTAGATGAAAAAGAATGTACAAAACTCTTCTTCTTTACTGAGAAAACTAATTTGCAAGCACAGTATAAATACATTTATATGGTAAGTGTATTTGTTCAGTAAATCATAAACATTCACAACTTATTAAATAAGAAAAGACCGAGAAACTTGAGCTTTGAATCCATTTTACATGCTGTTTTTCAGAATTTCCTGTTTTCTCAACCATAAATCTCCTCAAGCGATTAAAAGAATAATAAAACCATAATCAAATAAATGTCATTAATGTGTTTTCAGGTGACTCAGAATAAGAGTGGCAAAAAGACATGCTGTAATGCAATTCTTCTAGCATAATACCTGTTTACAGTTCAAATCAATGTCTTCCACTGGACAATCAATATCACCTCAGTCTGTTTATCACTACTTGTAAACCTTTTCAATAATTCTAATTTTAAAGAGTCATTGCTGAAATTGTATAGCCATCGATTGTTTAAAGGTTGCAGATGGCATGAACAAATTGAATTTTGGATTCAATTAGATCTGTTGAAAAATTGCAAATCACCTTTTCTTGAGAAAGTTTCGCATCAGTCTTTCAGATGAAATCAACTTGCATAAATCCACTATAACCACAGTTTGTCTGTTAATACGCAGACACACTGATCTATAGATCAGTGTAGGGCAAGATGCAAACTACAGAGGGGTTTGTACCCTAATCTGGGGTTGAAACAGTTTTCTCTTTCCATTTTCCCTTGACCTGAGCAGGGGCTGTAATAGACAAACCTGGATACCATAACATATTCTATATTTCTCACATCAGATGTCTTATCTGTTAGAACCACACACATACTTTACCCCTCTCCAGTCTGAACAGATACAAGACAGCTTGCATCTGTAAGCTCCAGACCCACAGTAAAATAATCTTAGGTGAATATGTCTAGTTATTTCAAAACAATGGCTTAGTGTCAAGTGTGATCATGCTGCAGCCTCTCACTGAAATGTTCATGGTGAGATATTCTTCAAAGACAACTGGCCACTTACGTCAGTGTCTCAAAAACAGAGACCTTCAAATTGTTTGGCTTTTTATTGAAAATCTGGCCTGTACATTAGCTGTAATAGATAGCAGAGTTCAGGTTCACAATGTCACAGCAAAAAAGAATTAGATGAAAAATTGTCACTGTGTCTTCTCTAAGGCCATCTACAAGTAACTTATCACTGTCATTTTTGCTGGACCTGAAAGATGAACTTCATATGTACCAAAGAGAAAATGAAAAGCTTAAAATGGCAGCTGTCCACTATCTGAGCAATTACTATAATTCATTCTATAATAACTTTAGTTCCGTGAGTGCATTTGTTTCCCAGACTTTGACTTAGACTTTTTTTTCTGTCCAAATGCTAGAAATAGTGATAAAATCCATATAGTTTATTTTTATCTCCTAAGATAATTATTCGTAATAATTTCAAACATCTTCCTTTTACTCCTTTGTTCCCTTCTCTTTCGGGAATTACAGGTATCTCTTCTTCGTTGGTTTGTATCTATTCTCACTCAGCTTTCTGCATTGCAGACAAATTTATGTGGAAGTGTCACTTGTTTTGCTCACCAATCCTGCATGCAGCTAAAGATAGAAGGCAATCAATAAAAAAACCTTTGTTAGCTTTCCCAAATTGAAGTAAATAGCCCAGTTTTTATGTACATGCTTATAAGCAAACCTCTGGTGAATCCATCCACCTGAGTTGTGTTGATTTTAGATATTTTTGCAAGTCAGTAACATTTTAAACAAGGCTATCTTAACTTATAAGCAATAATCCTGTTTGGCAACTTGAATGTCAAAATACAGACTCTTAAACCTTGTGAGTTTTATTGAGAAGCACTTTGCCTGTTTGCAACTAAAATTTGCAAAAATAGAATGACAGTGAATATCTATATGTGCCATAGCTTTTGAACGGTACTATCAAGTGTTTTCTTAACAGTGAAATTAGAAATGGGTCAGTCTTATGTGCAAGTAAAAGCTGTGCTCTGTTGCAATTTTTCTATCAGTCTAGCTTACACTATCTATAAATTAGTAATGTTTTTGAATGTCTTGAATAATTCTAAAGGCAGTGATGGAGTTAGGAAAACCCAGTCAACTGTTCTAAGTAGTCCCTTCATGGTAAAACCTTCTACTGAAAAGAAAAAGAAAAGCACGAGTCGCATCAGGGATTCCTTTATTGGCTGAAAAACAGAGAAAAGAATTACTCTGTTAAAGCAGCTAAGTGGTTCTTACTACAGTAACTCGTTCTGTTTTTAAAAATTGCATTGGAGACCCTGAGTAATCTCTGCTCTATCAACAGGTTAACTTGGACACAGCTATTCTACGTCTTTTCACCTTTCACCACAGGATCTTTATTCCACCTATGGGAATAGACTCTCATACAAGAAAAGATTAAGGCAGATATACAGATGTTGTGTTGCCAAAAACATTAGAAGGCTTACATTTTAGAGAAGAATTTGTTACAACTGAAACCTGAAGATATTGATACCCCCTTCCTTGGAAAGCACCTCACTATTGAAAAATGTAAAGCATCATGCAAGGCCTTTAATAACAAGAATAAAATGTTTTTATAATAACAAGCCTGGTAGAAATGGAACTAAGTAAACATTATTCCCTGAGCATCTCCAAATTTGTGCTTTACAGCATCTGAATTTTCTGTGAGGACCTCCTGTGCAAAATGTACTAGAGTTTTAGTACATAAATATTTCAAACTACGTAAAAACTACAAGATCTAAAATTTAAATAAAACTAAGATAATATGCCATCTATATAATACATGGCCTATGCAAATCTTCACGTGTACCTCAGTATGTTCAACCTTCTATGAATTTTTACGAAATGTCTTATATGGGAATGCACAGTGAACTTGGATATAGTAGGAACAGCTGCTTTAGTGAAGAAAAAACATAAAAATTTAAAGCACTCAGATGGCTTTAAATGTCCATGTATCAATTCCATTTAAGTTTAAATATAAATATGTATTTTTTCCTGTTGAGAGTAAAAGTCTTCAAGTGCATAACATTTCCTAGAACAAATTCAACTACCACCTTTCATTATATTCAGCAAGTCTGAAATGTATTTTAGCCTTGTTCCTTGGCAATACTTTCTAGTATGTCAACTCAACAAATCTGATTTAAGCTGAGTAATACTTGGTTTCATGTCATTCTCTGTTCACTTTAAGGCTTCTGTGTAAGCCTGTCTATCTTCTTGCAGTGGTAGAATTTGGTCTCACAACTTTATAGGCATATTTAGCCACTATAAAAAAAAATAAAAAGGAAAAAGAGAAGGGAACATAAATTTTGAAAATTAGTTCTGACCTCTGAATACTTCCTTCCTAATTATAGATATTGACAGCAATTGATGTGTTTATCTGTATTTCTGAAGGACAACCATTTTTTCTGCCTGTTCAGTATGAGATTTGTCACAGACACCAGAATCTCACCAGCTTAATATTTTACTCAACTTTTTTTACATGCATTCGAGTATTTTGTTATATTCTTCTAACATAAAATAATTTGTTGCTAAATAAAACCTCATTTCACTCTGTAACCTTGCTATGAAAGAAATGTCTCAACTTTGCTTGCCAGACATATTGAAAAGTAACAACATCTGATCCTCGGTATTTTCATACAAAATGTATCTTTGTCTACAAAATGTAGGACCTTATTTTGTTTAAAGTCAAAGCTAAATATGAATAGGAAATTACTTAGCACACAGGAGCTCTAGATTAATGTTTTAGAATTTAAGATTATAAGCTCTGCTGTCAAGATCCACAGTGCAAATTTAGATGCCATCTCCAGTGAAAAATGTTTATGCAAATATACATTTCATCAAGCAAAATATCTCAAATTGAATTTGAAGATAGGGAGACGTTTAGTCTTTTCCCTTTTTGTGTGTAGAAGAGAAAATGCAATACAAGGAATTCGAGTGATTTATAAAGCACTGTTTTGCACAAGGGGCTGAGATTTCCCATTAACTACAAGCAAGACACATAAAATGTTTAAAGACTCAGCACAATTAAATTTTTTCCTTTCTTTTCTTTTTTTTTCTTTTTTTTTATTTTTAATTTTTGTTTTGAATTAATCCAGTCAATATATTATTGGCCAGGGAAGGGAAGATAATTTAAGTCATAATCAAAGAAAAGTAAAACCACAGGCTCAAAATTAACTTTTTTTAATGATTTTTTTTTTTCCAAAAGAAGCTATTTATTTCCAAAGTATGTAAATCCAGGTATATGAAGTATTTGAATGAATTTTTAATCAAATCACTTCCAACAGAAACACTCTACGCAACTCTTAGCTTTATCAGGATAATACATTTGCATGTACCTACTGAAATGGAGTTCAATATTTTCCAAAGAGGTTTTGCCTGCCGTTTGCAGCTACTTGTCCACTAGGAGACACCATTGTTCCATAGAGCTGAAAGATGAGGTGTGGCAGTAAATTATCGGAGGTAATACATGTTAACAGTCGCTCTTATCTTCCAGGTCATTCTCCACTGTTCATAAAATTTATATTGACCCAGATGAAGTTTGATTTTCTTTTCCAGGCATGCAGAAAATACATGAGCTAGCACTTTCCACAGTCCAAACTTGCGGGGAAAAAAAAAAAAAAAAAAAGAAGGAAAATTGGAATCAGGAATACTTAGTGAGAGAGTAAAAAAGGGAAATAAAAAGGGAAATTGTTTTGTAATAGTTAAAAAGAAACAATCAAAATTTTAGAAGAAAAAATTGAAATTTAAAATACAATAAAATTTTATTGTCTTGGTGTATTTCAGGACACAAACCTTCAAGGATGAAATTGAAGAGAAGATTACAACTTGAAGATGATGAGATTTTTCTCCTTTGTGCGATAATATTCTAATTTAAGAATTTACGCCACATCAAGGAGTTGAGTTCAACATTTTCTCTTCCATTTGAAAAATTATGTATCTTTGTACATGTACCTAAAATACATGTAAGTATGTGATATATACACATCCATACCATACATAAAACATTAAAATATTTGTTAAGGATTTATTTACACTAAGAAAAGCCTTTAGGAGGACATAAGAAAGGGAAAGATCTTCTTACGTCATCAGCTAACCAAAGACAAGAATTAGATCTTTGTAATTTTGGAACACAACTGTATTTTGTAATTCAAAATTTCAAAATAATATGTGTACAAGTACCCAATTAAAAAGAAAAAAAGCTACATACAAGCTTTCTCATGATTTAATTTGTTAAGATTTTTAATCATTACTTTTAGTTATATTTTGTTTGTTGCCTTTTTAAGATGGATTCCATAGCTGTATAATTGAACCTTATGCATTTTATTATCTGTGATCTAGATAGTCATTTTAATTTCAAAACTGCATGCAGCAAAAGTAATTAACAAATTAGCTCATATTTAAAATGAAAATTCTATATGAAAATGTTAAAAAATATGCTTTTCATTTAATGCAGAAAAATCCAATAACTGAAAAAAAGTGGGTTGGAACACATTTACTTGGTCATTGAGATCAAAAACTCTAGGCCATACCATTAACTGGTGTAAATCAATCAGTGCAGTTTGGTAGAATTTGATAGAGTTAGGCTTCTTTGTAGTAGATATATATTTATATCTTTTGATGTTGCTAAGTAGACCTTGTTTATTAAAAAATTACTGTCTTTGATACTGCTTAAGGCAGTTCTAAACTAAAGAAACTCTTAGTGGAATTTTCAGCATTACAAAAGAAAAGTATGAGATTCTTCTTGACACTTGAAATACTAATGTGGCAGCTACCAAGAAAAAAAGCTAGTAATATTTATTCTTTTTAGTAGAACTGAGTATACAGAAGTAAAATAAGTAATTATTTGAAATAGTTATGATCAAATTTTGAAAAAAAAAATATCCAGCCATCTCTGGGGATTTATTTACAACTACAATGCCGTTAAAAATGAGTGTTTTCTAGAATACTACAGCAAAAAGTCCCAAGAGGAAGATGTTGACTACCTAGAAAATTGATCTCACACAAAAACAATCTATTTCATCCAACAAGTGTTTCAAATTTGCTTTTCCAACATTTATGAGAACCTACAAATTCAGAAGAAAAAGATTTGAAACATTAACAGGGAAAATAACAACAAAATACAGGAAATTAGACATTTTCAGGCAGGAATTACAGGTCTGATGCAGAAGGTTAAGGAAATTACACGGCCTACTGGATGAAATGGTGACAACAGATCTCTTAGGTTTCAGAATTCTGTGAAAAAAAATAGTATTAACACAAGGATAGAACAAAACAGAGACAAAAAGATTTATGATTCATCAACTTTTTTTAGCCATGTACTTGAAATGATCATGTCCAGAATGGAACCCTTTCCTAAGAATCTACAGTTGCCATTTATAATTATTTTTCATCTAAGTAATGTAGTGAAGAAAGCCAAATTCTTTGTGATTCACTTTACTCTTTTTAGAAGTGTGTTTTCTGAGAAATAGCCATTCTGAAGTGATAGTGTCTCATTCAGTGTCTTGGTCTTAAATAAAATTGATCAGATAATAAATAAGATAAATAGTGGTAATAAAGGTGCATGACTTTTAGGTTTGGAAGCTGAAATGCTGATCCCTATTTATCTTAGCTAGTGACTGCAGACTGTTCTTTTAGGTACCTCGTGATAGGCAAATTAAGCAATTTTAGAGGACAGAATAACCTTCTGCAGTCTTTGGCTAGGGCACAAATATTGAACAAACAATTACCATTAGGGCTAGAGCACATCCTTCAAATATTGTACCCAGTTTCATGGTACCTCAATATGGTCTTTGTTGTGCAGCAATAAAAGTTCTAAAGCCATGAAAGCAAGTTAGGTGCTATTGTAATTTCTCAGAATGCTGTTAAAACAATTAAAGACCACCCCTTTTCTCCTTTGCCTACTTGTTTTTCTGGCAGCAGCCTCAACTGTGCTTGGATATGCAGGACATCTTGTCTGACTCCTCCATTTGTAAATGTTTGGATTCAAATGGGCTGAGCTCCCAAATGACTGAAGAGAGTCCCTGCAGTTTCTCACACTTGACCCAGCTCTTTTTTAGCTAATCTTTTATGTTCTTTAGCTCCCACAACTAGATGATGTACAAAGCACTGTATAATGTCATTACCTGTCTTGCCTTTTGACAAAATAAAAGACTAAGTACATCAATTTGCTTTATGAGCTACAGATATGTCTTAGTCAAAATCACAACTTGTCTTTTACACCTCATCCACATGAATGAAAAGAATGGGTTGTCCTTTCCTTTTTGCCTGTTTGTGCTCTCTTTTTACTTTTCTACATATTGAGCCAGATAACAAAATTATTTTGCTGAAGGGAAAATTTCATAAAAGCAAAATGTATCTTTTTCCTAAATGAACCTGCATGACTTTGTTTAGCACCTCTCAAAGGAAAGTTACATGTCATGGAGCAAGTGAAATAATAGCATATATGCAATGCAATGAGCCATGTGAAAAAGAGGTTGGAGAATGTCTTACCCAAAGACAGTTAAAGGTCTGAGATGGGGCATGCTACAAAAGTGAAGAAAGGCTATTAAGCAAAGCAGTCTAGAGAAACTAGACTGGGAATATCTCTTAACTGATATCTCATTAACTCCTGAGTAATTAATTTGCAAATTTTACTATAAAACTTGACAAGATTTCTAATGTAATTTGATATTAATAAAGTCCTCAAGAATATTCGATATCCAAAAAAGTACTGGATTCTTTGCTCTTACAATAAAATGAAGCTCCAGATATTTGAGAATAGATTAAGAAGTACATGGAAATAGATTTTTTTTTAGTCCTATTATATTTCCTTTTATCTCCATTGTTAGAGGGTGAAGCATGATAGATTCTATTGTCTACAATACATTTTGGACATATTTTTCTGATGATCAAATTTACCTACTCTCATCAATAAGTTTTAGAAAGCTGTCATTTTGTTAAACATTATTCATCATTGCTCAAAACCCAAATTATTCCCACTGTAAATACAGTTAAAATCCAAGAGATTTATCTACCCCCTACTTCCCCTTTCCTGACTTGCCTGCATGATAGTGTGCCTCACACACACAAAAGTGATCCCAAAAATCCTTAGTTATCTAACTTATCTAATACCACATCTATATCTTTGTGTGCAACCCTTTTGCTATTAGGACAAGACTTTCAGTATTCACTATATAAATTTTTTTAATAAACAGGTGATGGCAGAAGCAGTAGATTGTGGTATTCCGAACAGAGTATATCCACAAACTTCTGGGTATTAATTCCCTCTTTGCCTTTGTTTGGGTTTCTTAATACTGTTGGAAGCCATTGCCAGAGATTGAGTACACTTTTCCCTGCTTCCCTAATATCTGCAGCAAAAGCACATCACAATGCTTGGTTAAATTTGCCATCTGTAATCCCAGAACCTCAGGTATATCTGAGCCAGATAACTGCAATTCACAATAATGATTTAATATGTCATAATTTTCAGCATTCAAGCATTCGTTTTCACTTGGAAATGCAGAGGATGAGATTCATAATGGCACTGAAATTTCCTGCTAAATTTCCCATCTGGTGATCCTCTGTTACTACCACTACAAAATTCTGATTTTCCATCCATTTGCAGCTGTAGCTCCTTCCCCCATGGGATCAAAGTTGCACCTGGCTAAGCAGCCTTTTTGAAAATGCCACAAATAGTGCAATATGTCATTCTAAATGGTGATGACTCCTTTTGGATTTGGAGTTAACAGCGGGCAGCCCATAACTTGCTGGCACACTCTACACAAGACACCAAATCAGAGTATTTCCATTCAATTTAAGTAGATTTATTGATTTGCTAAAGGCCACGGAACAGATACATTTTGAAGGGGAGAAATCATCTTTAGTGGCATCCATAGGCCAATAATGCAACTTAAAGCAGCTGTTCTTAAGCTGTATTAAAGCCAGGACAAGCCCTTCTAATTAGGCAGCTCCTTCTCTGCCTAATGCCTGTGCAGTGCAGATATTCACTTCAGGAATGAAAAGAGCTGCTGTTCTTCATGCTTTGAGGGATGACCGAATCAACAGCTTGACAATTGCTGGAAGCATTTGAATACATCTTGCTTCTTGGTTTATGATGAAGGCATTTTTGTGACTGTTTTTTGTGACTGTTACTTATAAAAATCAGCTGTGGAGGCTGCTGGACAGAACAGCAGGCACAGCCCCAGGAGACCAAGATTCTACTTCTTGTCCTTGCCAGTGGCTTGCTGGGAAACCCTGGAGGAGTCATTCGCTGCCCCTAGCAGAACTGTCCCTTCTCTACAGCTTAGTTCTTCTAAAAATACACCATTAAAAGTCTTTCCTTCATTCAGCCCACATTTCATCTAAACCCATTAGCCTCAGAATCCCAACACTGAAGAGTGCTGAAAATGACAAAACAAAATTAAATCACAGTTGAAGATAAAACTGGAAAAAGGAAGCTGTAACTCTCTTTACTGAGGGTTGTTGCATATCACCTTGGGACTATTTCAACTATTCGTGCCAGACAGAGAGATATTTATTTTGTTTTGACTGTTTGGTTTAACATTTTATGTCTGAAGTCTCAGAAGAAGAAATTGCTGGATACAATTTCATCTCTGGAAAAGGCTCACAAGGACTCTTTAGCTACTTTCAGGAAATATGCTTGGCAATTAATTACTGAATGCAATATGTCCAGATTTCCCAGGCCACAGTTACAGGTAAAGGCTGTTGAAACCTGCTGCTGTAGTGAAACCAGGGAGAAAATGGGACTGCTAAAGAGTCCATACTATTTCAAGTGGGAGCACTTGAATGTAACTTAGGTGATAATGGGTCTGATTGGGGGTCTTTTTCTGCAGTTTTAGTTCTCTTATCTCTTTTTTTCCCTTGAAGGGGAAAAAATTGTAAACACTGTCATGCTGCTTGATTTTCTTCTTCCCTGAAAATGTTTTAGTACTTCCACAAAGTAAAATAGACCCAACACATGAGACTTTATCTCCTTAGAAAACATGCAAGATATATTAAAATTTGGCTTAGTTTTATCTACACTGAAATTGTCACATTATTAAGTTATTTACTAATATTTCTTTTGTTTTACAAGGACTTCCAGTCCTTCACGTGTAGTGTTTATATATAAAAATGAGTGGGAGTGGTCACACTTCACGCACATTCATTCAGAAACTGTTCAAACTCCATAGCCGACTCTGAAAACAAATGGATTATCAACTCTGGCCTTTAACTAAACCAATTTTATCAAAAGAAAGGAGGATCTTAACTGTCAGGGTCCCAGCACGCCTCACTGTCTGGGGCTCTGAGCCACAATTCCCCTAACACAGCCCAGCCAGGCCACCCTCTGTGGTGGGATCCAGGCTGCAGCTGTCAGGCAGTAGCACGCCCACAACACTTTCCATCACCCTGTGGCTGATGCCTTTCTCACAGTGAAGGCAGAAAAAATCCCACCAGGTTAAAATCTGGTTTAGTGGCCAGGACACATGGGGTGTGAGCATTTCCTGCGTCTGCTGGCTGGCCCTGTGCAGGATCCTTGAGTAAGGATGCCTCAGGATCTCCACACACCCTTGGCTCTGACCAGACAGAAAATATGCTTTGTGTGCCTAAGGCAGCAAAGAAAGCAAGAGGATTAGCAAATCACTGTGACAATTTTGAGTCTGTACGAAGAGAAATTATTACTAAACTTATCTATCTCTAAGACAAGGGAAAAACAAACAGATCCTTTTTGAGTTCAGAACATCCATTGGAGACAGCTGCACAAATCAAAAGCTGCTTATAAATTACTATTTTATATAAAATTAAGGAAGAACAAATACATGTTACCCTGTGTTTTATGGCCAGATCAGAATTAGTGTAGCAGTTATAGAATACACAGAAGATCTGTAAGAGACTGTAAGACCCCAAAAATCTCTCTCAACCAGACTTAAAAGTTGTTTGTGGACTCTGAGTTAGATGCACAGGAGAAAAACTGACAAGATGTTCTCAGGAGGTCAAAACAACAAAAGGAACTTTATTGGCAACTTCAGAAAAATCAAAGAACTTTCACAAAAGGTGTTAAGCAACATTCAGTCAATATAAAACACTTCCCACAGCTTTATGTTGGCCCATTCAACCCCAAAACATCTAAGCCAATCTGATTTTATTTACACAAAAATTCGGCAAAGAGAGAATTAGAAGAAAGAGAGACAGACAAGATATAGAAAAGAGCAAATATAGCTACCGCTCTTGCTGTAGAAGTGTTCAAGCCAATAAAAATTCCAAGAGGAACTAGGGTCCAGACATGCTCACTGCATGTTTGGCCTTAAATACCTCTTGACCTTCCTGGGTTCTTCTCCTAGGTGGGAATTCCCAGTCATTTAGCTACTCAGGAGCTAGGTTAGGGGCTCCAGAGGCAGGTGTAGAGCATGGCCACAGTGTGACAGGGATTGAAGTCACTTCATGGTTGAGATCAGGCTTTAGTGATGGGAGGTGTGGAGCAGCCCAAGGCCTCATGTGTCCCTCCCCTTCCCTTAAACTCTCACCCCAAAATGTCTCAAGACCGTCTTCCCAGTCTCTAGCACAGCCACAGCCTGATTTTTTCCACAGCTTATACACCACATTTAAATTAATTGTTTCTGTTTCAGATGCATTCATATTTTTGTAATAACAGATTTGCATTCCTGAGATCTAAATATTAAGTTGCATGATAAAGATTCAAATGCTCTAAAACTGGGGGATGTATCTAGTACATCTGAGCCATCCCACAGACAGTAATTTCAGAGGGCTAGAGATCCATGGCTTTTTGAAAACAGGTTTTACCACAGCATGTGAAGTCATGAACAGTGTTAACTAGTGACAACACTGTTTAATGAGACTAAAGTATGTGATAATGATACACACATTCATAGAGTAGGTATCTCATGCGCTTGTCCTTTCCTTACTCTTTTTTGGATGTTCATGTAAATCCATTGATGGAGGAAATTTCTAGGCTAGGCTGACCCTTTGACAGAGTAGGCAGGATTGTAGTTATGATTTATTACAATTTTAACACAAACAGAGGCTTTATTAGGGTATTTACTGCAGTCTTTCTAGAAGTTTTTCTTAGAAGAGTTGGTTCATTGCTGGAAATATTTGAACATATGAAAAAAAATAATGTACAAGAAATAGACAAATAGACAAAGGTTACATATTTTTTCATATCCGTTTATAATCAGGCAATAACTGAATATTTAATTTCAGGTATGAATATTTTTCACAGATTTTTAACAAACTGCTAATAGTATGAGTCACCCAAAAACCTCCTAACATTTTTTTTTTTTCCACCCTTGGAGAAGGGAAAAAAAATCCACTCTTTCCACTCAGACTACTTGGAAAGACTGAGAGACTTGTTAGTACATGCTGGGATTTGTGCATTTAAGCTCTGAAAGGAGAGAAAAATCAATTAGCAGGCGAATGTGTAACTTTTTTGTCACTTCCACGTATAAAAGTTTAGAAAGAATATAACCTCTGACACTGGAGTATACTTCAAAGGCCAGACTTGTGGATTCTGTAAGATATGGCTGGAAGGACAGAAAGTTCTACTGAATGGTTTACTGGCTGTCTGCCATACTCTGAATTGCTGTCTGTCAATGCCACATGTGGCACCTTTCAGATAGCATATTCTTTCAAGCAAGTCTATAAAGGTGGCAGATATCAAGAGTGTGAAAGTGTGCTTTTGTTAATGCCCGGGAGTATTTAGACTGACAGCTAGAAAAAGAGAAAACTCTTAGACATTGCTCTTGTAGGTAGCAACACAAAATGATCACATTCACTTCACTCATAACCAGCTGTGATTTGTATTTTTAATCTAGGAAATCCATATATTTAGGTCTCTCAGTGATCAAAATAATTTTTTTTTCCTACCATGGAAACTGAATTATGGAGTTGCACGTCTCTTCCTGTGAAAGAGGTTTTAATTCTAATTCTTGATTTCTATCTGTCTTAACGGCCGTGTTTTCAATCTTTTACACCATAGACCTACAAGTTATAAAATTCATTTATGGTCTTGGAAGGAAAGGAAACAGCAGTAGTTCAAAAGAATTAGATGCTGTCTGACACAATAATGTGCCTACAACTTCTCCCTCCATGTTATTCCCTACTCAAGGCTCATCACCATTACACTATTTTTAAATAGTACTTTATGACACAAATGGTCAGCCTAAAAGACAAATTAGAATTTAAATGCTCTCTAAATGTCTTATTCTAAAGAGAAATGTCTTTTTACTAAACATAATAGAAACCTGTATCTCCATTACAGGCCCTTTACATTACCAAGTTTTGAATTAAAATCTTGACTCATGCAGGAAAAAACATTGTACTGCAGGCCATCACTGTATTTTACTATGTCCATCATCTTAGACAATAGTTGAAATATGTGCGAATTTATGTAAATTGTGGGGTGGGAGGAAGCAGAAGTAAGGATTTGGAAAAAGAAGTAAATAATAAAAAAAATCAAAAAACCAAAAAAAAACCACTTACAGAAGTAAAGCCAGAGTCACTATTAAATAAAAATTAAAAAGAATAAGACAAAACTCTCTTCTTAAACCTTTTAAATGGACTTGAAACCAGTAATGTACACATTATTTAGCCAGTGTAACTGACCGGGGCTACACACTACAAGGATGCTTTCATCATTCCTTCACCCAGGCATCTGCAGAGGCCTCTGCAAGAATGAGAGGTTAAATTCCTGAATCTTCCAGGGCTGAAAATCTCCAGTGCATGGTGTGTAACACAGCTCACTCCTGACTGAGGCCACTGGATCCACCATCATGTATCTAGCAAGAAAGAAAATGCTTAGTGCATTAAAGCAAATGAGAATCCTCACTGTTGTTAAAGTGCAGACTTAAACCTTTTTTCAGCTAATCCTGTTAAAGCAGCTAGCAGTCATATATTGAAATGCGGCAATAGTTTCTGAAATGTTTTCTGTGAGCAGCAATACCAGAAGTGTATGTCTTTGCAAAATAACTTCAGACTGTTTTCCTTTTCATCTGTTGCTGACTAGGTAGTTTGGGTATTCTTTTGATTGTTCAATATATAAATAATAATTTTTATTTCCTATTTCTTTTCATGATACTAACGCACCTCCAATTCCCCAGGAACCAAGAGGATTGAATAAACAAGGTTGGCTGCCTGCAGGCTTGTTGGTTATTTTGTGGAGAGTACATTGTCTTGGCAGCACATGTTCCATTCATTCTTTCCCACTATCCATGCTCAAACTTTGCCTGAAGGATGGTTTAGGTGATATACTTGAAAAGGATCATTAACATTGTAAAAGGAGAATAATAAAAAGATGCTGATGGATTAAGAAGAACAAAAATCAGTCCCTCAAAGCACATACAGAAATGTATGTTAATTTATGTAATTATTAATTAATTTATGCAACATATGTTAATGTAGGCCATCATTGAATTTACCTCGTGTAGCCATCCATATCTGATGTAGTGTGAAGGAATAAATAAATAATGTGTCAGTGTCTGCAAAGAGAAAAGGACAACATAAGCTTAGACTTCCTAATTTTCTGGGCTGTCCCAGACTAGCCCCTACAGCTATGGCACTGTCATTAATCCAGGGACAAGTTAAAGAGTGTCATAAAGGTGAATTTCAGTCCTGAGAGAATATATAAGTTGTGCTGAGATGAGAACATGTGGCATTGATCCAGGAACTGGCTGTGGAAGACACTGGCCAGCAGCACAACTACCCAGATTTCTTTAGAAGCACAAGTCCGGCTCTTTGATCATTCTTGGTCCCTTAGGATGATTTTGTCTTAGCTACAAAATCATGTTTTCATCTATTCTCTAGAAATTTACATTACAGCTAAAAGTCAGTGGTATTTTGGCTACACAGTTTGTCATAAAGGTGTTATGATATTAAACCATTAGAAGACAGCCCTGGGAATTGCAGAGATGGGAACAGCAAAAATGTAATTGGTACATATGGAATGTGTGCAACAGTCTGCACGTATTAAAGCTAACTGTTATTTGCTTTGCTTCAATATTGGATTTGTGTGTATTTCCTTAGCTCTTGAGATGGACAAAACTGATCAGGTAATATAATTTAATAACAAATTGTTATTGCTACTCATATAAAAAATCTGGTTCATAAAACCCTGAGGAAATGCTTTTTATTATGTTCTTGGTAAAAGTCAAATGTGTAGATCTACATGGGAGTTAGTTGAAATAAAAAGTGAAATAAATAATGATCTGGGAAACTAGTGAAGGTCAATGAATATATGAAATACATTACTGAAAACAAGCAGGTTATTATAGTTGTTGTTTATTTAAAGAGTACATTAATTACTGGGTAATGACTTGAGACTATTTTTCCATATTATTATTATTATGGGGAGCTACATTCAGGAAGAGCTTTGATTAACCATATTCTGTTTGAATAGCCTGGTAATTTACCACTGGCCTAAATTGTATCCTCTGGATGAAACACCACGTGGTCTATCAAAAGGGACCATGCTACGTAGTCTTATTCTGTCCAGTTTTCTGAGTCTGATTGTATATAAATATGAAGCATTTCTGAGCCTTTCTGTAATTACAGTGCAATCTCTTTCTTGAATCTGGTGTGGTTTTTTTTTTTTTTTTTTTTTGTATTTTTAACACATTGTACAGAAAATATATGCAAAAAAGAAAAAAAATACTGTCAGAGGGGCATTACGTGTACAGTCATTGTAAATAGATTGGGAAAGTACATTCTGTATTAGCTTTTGAAAAACAACTAACCTTCTAGAAGTAGCAAGCAAATGTAATAATGAAAATGGAAAAAAGATTAAATAACAACCATAATCACATTTCTTCTTTTTATTTATGTAAGATATTTTGTTGTATTCGGAATTTGAAATGTCTGGCTATATTTATAATGAGTTCTATTTTGCTATGAAGTTCTTCCAAATACCAGTTAGCTTCATGTTTTTATACATTGCCAAAAAAGAGAAACTGTATTTGGCTCTTAATATAATTTTTTTTCTTGGGAAGTAATGTGTCTTGAGTGTTCCTCATTTAAGAAGCTGTCCGTGTAACTCACAGCTGTGGCTGCACAGATTAAATTCAGTGATTGCTCTTTAAAAAGCAGTCTTATCCTATGAAGCTGTCCTAAAGTTAGCTACAACAGCCTATTTCAACCCATAAAAAAACTAACAAGGTTTTCAGAACTGTTGCATACTTGTATCTTTCATTTATTTCTAAAGAGGCTGCAGGTGCCTTGAATTGAAAGTAATCATACATATGGTTAAATATGATTAGGAATAGAAACAGAAAAATAAAAAATATCTGAAGACTATTTGTAGTGGCTTTATCGTAGATGGGTTTCAGGTGCCCAGTAAGCTGCTCTATCACTCCCCCTCCTCAACTGGCCAGGGGAGAGAAAATACAGTCAAAGTCTCATGGGTCCAGATAAGGAGAGAAAATACAGTCAAAGGCTTGTGGGTCCAGGTAGGAACAGGGAGAGATCATACAGAACTGTCATATTGTCACCATATTGTCATGGTCAAAAGAGACTTGATTTAGGAAAATTATGTGAATTTATTGCCAATAAAATCAGAGTATGGTAATGAGAAATAAAATAAATCTTAAAACACCTGTCCCCACCCCTCCTTTCTTCCTGGGCTCAATTTCACCTCCCAATATTTCTACCTCCTCTCACTGACTGCACTGGAGCACAGTGAATGGGGCCTGCACATGTTGGGACTCTTGGGTATGGTGCTGTGCAGGGCTGGGAGCTGGACTCAATGAACCTTGTGGGTCCCTTCAAAACCAGAATACTCTGTGATTCATCACACGTCATCTCTGCTGCTCCTTCCTCCTCACACTCTTCCCCTGTGCCAGCTCGGGATCTATCCACATGAGGTAATCCTCCAGGATCTTCAGCATGGGTCCTTCCCACAGCTTACGTTTCTTCACAAAATTTTCCAGAGTAGGATCATTCCACAAGGTGCAGCCCTTCAGGAACAGGCTGCTCAAATGGGAGTCCCACACAGTCATAAGTTCCCCCAGGGAACCTGCTCCAGCGTGAGCTCCTGTCCCCACAGGGCCACAACTTCCTCAAGGCACAGTTGACCCTTTTGTCTGCCAGGACACACTGTTGTCTCATATTTAACTTCCCTGGGGAATAACAAGTTAGAATACTAGATTAAATTTATACATACAATTTTAAAAATGAAGACGTGTGCTGAAGAACTGTAAAGCTGAAATGAATTTTGTTTTATGCTACAAAACTCTTGAATCTTTGCTTTACTGATTGAGAACATATCAACTCCTTCTGTACCTAAAATCTGTGATCTACAATTGTGATTTTAAATGACTACCTTAGTTTGCAATTTGAAGCAGTTATTGTCAAGAAAAATCTTCCAACAAATTCCATTTTCATACAATCTGCAGAGTATATCAGAACAAAAATTTTATTAATTTAGATTTAGCAAAGTGCTGTATGTGCAAAGTAAACATTACAAAACCGGATCTGTCTGCTAAAATAAGGTAATACGTACAAACACTTATACACATATATTAAGTAAATAACAAAAGACTGACTAAACTTTTTAAGTGGTTTTCCCTAAAAAAAAATTGAACAAATTTAAAAGTCACTTTTTTTTTCCCTTGTTTTTTTCCCCATAGTGGGATCTCTAGTTTTCTTCTCAGCTATGAATTAATTTAGGCATTAACTTAGAAGTTTCTCTTGGATCTTACAAGAGGACCTTGCAATAAACTACAACTCAATTTCAAAGCTGCTATTTAAAAGAAAATCCAATAGAAAATTGATGTAGTGATATAACAGAAATGTAACTAAACTCATTCAGAACTCTTAATTTTTTATTGGTCTAGATACTTGAAATTTCTTTTGCTATCCCCCTTTTTTTTTCCAAGTTGACATATAAAGGATAGATGAAATTTTTTATTGCTTATATAGTAAAGATTAACATCCAACAAAATATCATTAACAGTTCTGGCAGTATGATAAGAGCATCTCAAAAAATGTCACATCCAACATGGGCAAGTCAATGAGATTTATTCTGTCGACATGTGTATTTTAAAGGCATTGACACTCTGAAAATGGATAGAAACAGAAGATGATTATTCATTTCCACAAGTTCTTACTATATGTCTCAAAAAAGTCCTTTAGTGAGATATAGCAAAATGAATGGGTGAGGAAAATAAAATTATTTGATTCTGAGGTGGGAAAAGTTGTTATATTTCCAATGAAATAATTTATGCAAAATAAAATTTCTGTCTGATGTCCCTAACTTTGAAACCATT
This sequence comes from Motacilla alba alba, assembly GCF_015832195.1. Classification (NCBI taxonomy): domain Eukaryota; kingdom Metazoa; phylum Chordata; class Aves; order Passeriformes; family Motacillidae; genus Motacilla; species Motacilla alba. The sequence continues at coordinate 75,469,860 of NC_052017.1, forward strand.
GATATAGAATTAGAATTAAAAATCCTGCCTTCCTTACAAGAACTTCCACTCTGTTAGATACCAGCTGAGCAAAGAACTTGGACTTATTCCATAAACTGTGCTTCTACACTGACACTCAGTTCATGTCTTTGTCTTGAAACACTTCAGTTCTCACATAAATATAAAATTTCCACTTATTTCAGTTAAGCCAACTGTGTACCTTAGTGCTTTGAGGAATCAAAAGCTCATAAGAAGTTCTCTTTTTTTTTAGTATGATTTTTTAATGAATAGCTTCAGTAATTTTATGTCTACAAACTTGGAGTTGTGCAAAAACAGTGATTTTTAAAAAGCTTTCTAAAAATATTCTGAAGTATCATCTATAATTGGAGTTCAATGTAAGAAGAAATTAATCTAAATGCTTTGAACTCTTAGCATAATGTTCATTATATAGAAGTTTTAGCTGCTCATCTACTGTATGATGTAATTGCCTGCATGAAATTTTGTTTCTTGATCTCCACAACTTGAGCTCATTGGTTGTTTTAAATATAGAGATCCTAAGGACTACAACTGTCTGAAATATTAAATACCTTATTTATAAATGCTGGAAGAGCAACATAATGATTTTATAACACTTCAAGGCATCTGATTTTTATCTTTACCACAGTAAATAAAATAAGTAACAAATGGCCACAGTCCCATATCCACAAAAACAGTGAATCAGCACTGTGGGACAACCATCAAATACACTGTCAGCTGTAGCCATAAATATCAGAGTGTAGGTGCATATAACCACGGTAATACAACTCAGTAACATACAACTACCAACAATTATGCTCTTAAAGCTGAAGAGGCATTTTTGGGCCCTTGATGCACCTTTTTCTGAATTGCTTTAAGCAACTCAGGAAAAAACTTGATAAGAATAGGTTGAAAAAGATGGAGGTCAGTGTATCTGTGCATGATGGAGTTTTGTTTTCCAACCGCATTTTTTTAATGGTAGGGAACTTAAGAAAAGGTTTGGTGGTATCAGAAAGCATGTATTGGAATAACTTGTGAGGTTTGCGTAATGTTCTTTTAAACTCAGAGATTTCACAGATCACGTAAGAGAATAATTTGTGGTGGTGTGTGCTCTAAAGGATCCATGTAATTGTGGATGTGGTAACAAGCAGAGTCAGCAGTAGCTACACAAATCTGCTCGCTGCTAAAAAACCCGAATGTGTAGAGTCATGCTCTAAAAAATGTCATAGGCAGCTGAGCTCCCTGTTTACATATTCACTAGTATGTGAAACAGGGAGCACACATCATTATCCACCTCATAGATACCCATTGCTTTGAAATATACAGTGCAGAACATTATTGTGCTAAGTTCTATGGAGGTAATAAAAATCAAACACTCTGCTTTCAAATTACCTCTGAAACACACAACATCTCAATATTTTATTTGAATGTCTGATAAATGTTTCTTCAGCACCCTTTTTCATAAATATGCAATAAAATTCCCATACAATGAGAATATGAATTATTCAAAAACATTCTTATTCCATTTGACAAGAAAAAGTAACACCTTGAAAGCATCTAAAATTACGAAGCTTATTTAAACAGGAAGACGATACTTTGAAAATTTTATAATATTGTCTAAAAAAACAAAGTGGATATATATATATATATATATATATATATATATATATATATATATGATTTTTGGTTTTTGGTGGTTTTTTTACAAAACGATAGCTAGAAAATTCCAAATCGGCTTTCTACACCCTCAGGAATAAACAGAATAAACCAGATAGTTCTACTTTAAGTAGAATTTTCTCATTAAAATTAATCAATTATTGAGTGTACATTCTTCTAAGTAAGCATTTTAGTGGAAATGAGTCATCAGCTTGTGCTTCTATTATCAACTCTAGGTAAGCTCCAAGTCAGAATGCATCTTATTGGCATTTACTAACTACACAGAAGCAAAACCCATATGCCACTTTTTAGATACAAGATTTTTTTTCCTTGGGAAAACAACTCACGTGTTTACAGTGAAGAGAAAATTTTAGGTTACCATTAAACACACTTGTTTATGTCAGGAAAGGTTGTATCTCCACAAAAAGAAGTAATCAATACCTTCACAGAGCTGCAGCCCTTTTTCTGGAGTCTTTAACTATAGTTCTATGGTCAAACAGTGAATTTATGCTGATCTAGATACATACAAAAATGTTTATGAATAATCCTTCTCTTTGTGTATAGATTTATAAATGTATATGTATTTAAAAGCCCATTTTAGAAATAATAATCCCACAGCTTTACTTATTGCCCAGGCAGCACAAAGTCCTATATAGTGCTGAAGCAGAAATGAGCATTAAGAACCTCAAAGGAGGGAAGTCAAAGTGTTGACTTAAACAATTTTAGTTTGTAGATCAAACTATGGGAAACACAGACTATTAAAAAAATTATGAGATGGCAATTTCTGACAATCTAATGTCTAACCGATGACATTAACATACAAATGAAGAACAATTACCTCAAGTGTTCCAAGTAAATAATAATCTTACATTTGTCATAAAATATTTTGAATTTTATTCAAACTGATATTAAGCAAAGTAGGTCTTTTAGTGAGTGGATTCAATTGATTGCTCCTAGGTTGAAGTATCTATAACATTTTCTGACTGGTAGATTTTACCTCAGTTATATATTTCTCATGCAATCAAATAAAGAAAGGTTTTCTTATTTTTTTTTCAGCTGTGAATGACGTGACAATAAATTTTAATAAATTCAATAAACTGAAATCAAGAAAATACTTTCCACATATACAGCAGAGGCTACAATTTCTCAGTGTTACTTGCCACAGTGAATATGCTTAGGTAGCAGCATTCAGCAAGGGGTTTGCCTTCAAAATTTCAGAAACATATACTGGAAAATAAAAGACAATTGATTTTGTTTCTAGCCTCTAACATTATCATTTATCACAGCAACATGAGCAAAAATACATTTATTTGGTGGTCTGAGTGTGAACATCAAGTCAAAGCTATGTGATTTTTCTGCATACCTTCTGAGCAGGTAAAATTAGTCTTATTTGCATTTTAGACAATTTTAGACTCCACATGTCATTTTTAGCTCTGTTTAAGTGAACTTTGCTCCTGATAACATTAATAAGAACTGTATTTGCTATCATCAGTTTTGCATTTAGCCCACTGTGCCCCGACTTGATTTCAGAATACAAGAATGAAGGTATGTGCTTAAGTGTTAAGGACAGGCAGACCTAGAGTTTTCTACATGTGGATGGACATAGTCTTCAAAATTAGGACAAAAATTAAGAACACCAGGAGAATCATAATTTCCAATAGTTTGAATTCTGACTCTGCAGGGCTGAAGTTCCTGCAGATTTTTGGGAACTTTGAAGGTGTGAGAACACAGTTGAGAGCAGGGACCTTTGCCTGTTACAATGTGTACTGATACCCTGATTTGAAACATTGCAATAGGAAAAATAAAGTGACAAGGAGAGCAATGTTTGAGAGAGACAACTACTATGTAATTCAAGAAGTTTTTTCATTATTTTTATTTGATAATCTTGTTTGTCCTTGATATGTTAGAGAAAACTAAAGACAATGTCAGCTTTTCCCTGTGCTGCACCATTACTGAGCACTTCCACAAGGAGAAACTCCAGGGATATGACAGCTTTGCCTGATGTGTTTTACTATAGGTCCATGGAGGGAGCTGGCTTTGGAAACCATTTCAGAGGTGATTAAAAGCCATTTTGACTCTCTCCAGGAAGTAAATGAGTAAACATTTGTGACTCCTGGGAAGAAAGCTTGAAGTACTAACGGGAATGTCTTGGTAACGAAGGTCAGTCCAGACAGGCAAAATATATTCATTAGCATTCTCAAAGAGAAATTAAAAAAAAATTCCAAGTGAATCAATGAGGCAAAATACCTGTATTTCAGTCATATCACCAGTCAGCTTCAAAGATGCAGACTCTCATGGTGTTCCAGTGAAGCATCTGTGAAAAGTAGTGAGAGTAAAAAATTAACACGAAACACTCAACAGCAAGACCTGATACTGTACAGAACATGTAGGAAACACATAAAAACATACAGATGCCATTCACTGAGCAGAGGGTTGTACCATGTGTTTCATCATTTATTGACACCCTCTGCAATAGGGCAAAAGATTTCAACCCACTTCCTATCATCCTCTGCAACCCTGAGCTTACCTCATAGAGTCTTAGAGATTTGCCCTCATTAAGGCTGTTGGACTGGGAGGACCTGGGAGGACTTGCCAGTGCTGTAATCAGAGGCCATGCTGAAGGACTTACACCATGCCTTTTTCCAGACTCAGATGCCCCTGTGCTGGTGGCAGCAGCAGCAGCAGCATAGAGGGTCCTGCCAGGGTGGACCATGTGCAGATCAGCTGGGGCTGTCCTTTGCTGGACAGTTCTAGTGGCTCTGGGTGGCTCCACCTGGTGACATCTGAGGGAGTAGAAACCCCCTTTGCACAGGACCCAGGGTTAGCACAGCAAACAGAAGTAAAGAGAAAACTTTTCATACTGAAACAACTGGTTTTGAATCTCAGGGACAATTCACACTAAACTGGAAAAAAACTTATTTTTCTTATCAGGAATAGTACTTCTGAAACTAGATTTTAGAGTGTTTCTTGAATTTCTCTTATGTTGAAATAAAGGATCATATTTTAACAGAATATGGGCAAAAAGAAATTGAATGCCCTGGTTCAAACAACTGTGAAATACAGTCCTTGCATGGTGCAGGCTGATGAACCTATTGGTACCTGGGGCTCTGAGCAGCCCTGCAATGCTGAGGGCCAGGAAGACACCAGCCTTACTGTCAGCTGTGCAACCATTGAACAATTCAGACAAAATAAAAGGAACAAAAGAAATAAAATAAACTTTTAATATTAGCATGAATGTTTTTAAAGGTTTTCAAAAAGTGAAAAGAGCAACTGTATGATTTTACAGATTGTCTTTCCTTTGTTTTCCGAAAACTTTGACTTCAGAATGTAATAAGAACTAGAGATTTTAAAATAAATCATATTCAAGCCGTTGTTTTTCCCTTCTAGAAATTACATGAACTAGTCCAGAAAACTGGGTGTAACTCAGTTATTAAAAATTAGAATCTAATTTCTATTGTTAAAAAGGAAACCTTTCACAAAATCAGGAAAACATTGAAGAGAAGCAGCTGTATTATCTTAAAAATAATAGAACAACAATAACCAAGAATGATTTAATCCTAATCAAAGAGAACAGCAATACAAATATTAAAATAAATTAGAAATTGAAATTCATCTGCAATACAAGTTTGTATGCGCAATCATCATTAGAAACACATTATTGATTTAGTTAATCATTAATGTCTCTTTATATAGCATAACATTTCTATTGGAGAGTATTGATACTTATTTATTGTAATAATCCTATTCAATCTCCACTAAAAGGAGATTTCAAAGAAAATTTTTGAACAAGTTTATGTACCATTACTCAGACTCAGTGATGTAGTTCTGCTGGTTCATACAGTATTCCATTTCTAGTCATCACAGAAATAAGGATATCACAGTCTAACACTTATCAAGAATAAAAAAAACTTTAACATGCTCAGCTTGATAGTATGTGATACCTTCTGTAACCTAATGTGGAATCCATTTTTCTCGTGGAACACTTGGGTTTATTTTTCAGGAGTTTTTTTGTTTATTTTGCTGTTTGGTTGGATTTGTATTTGGGGTTTTGTTTTGTTTTGTTTTTAATATATAAATACATACCTCTCTCTCTTCTTCAGTAGTGACAGATACTTACCTTAGGCCTGATGCTGCAAATATGTAATGCAGAATTTTCAAGACTTCAGTATTTTAATTTTCATTGTATCCTAGGATCCTATTTCTGTCTAATATGCAATTTTGATAGCTATACTTGTTATTCTCCAGAAAGCTCGATGTGTTTTTAAACTGCAAATATTTTTAATGTTGGTACAATTGCTAGTTTACCCTTTCCTACTTCTTTACCCTGAAATAGTTTTATTGCACTGAGATTGCTGTTCCTTAACACTTCCTTAAGAACCAGGTATTGGTCCTACACTCCTCCTTTTGTGTTGGAGGAGAGAGAGGAAAAGCAAGCATCACTCCTGTCTCAAATGTCTCCTATTTCCTGCCTCTTGCCTTTCTTTATTAATGAGAAGCTTCATGAAATGAATTCTGAAAATATTATTTTCAAGCGTCTCCTGATCAATTACATTCACCAAACTGTAGTCAAGCCATTAATGCATGGATTAGAAATTTTTTTTTCCTGTGCAAAGCCACATTAATTTTACAAATACTACAGGCACTTGCAAAACAAAGCTCCAAGTTTTTACTTTTACTATTCATTGTCTTGCCTTTTGTTTAACATTTATTCCCACTACATGCCTTATTCTTCCTTACTATCAGGAATACTGGATACACTGTAAAAAGCAGTGTAAAAAGCAAAAATATTTGCTTGGCAAGGTTAATATCTACAACCTGGGATTGAGAACAAATTATTTAATTAGAATATGCATTACCTTTGCATTGAAATGGAAAAATTGACAAGCAACACATTGGAAAGAGACTGTAAAAAATTAATTTTTCTCTTTCAAACTGTGGCTTTTTAGCTCTGTTCCATGGAAGGGCATGAAGATAAAACCAGGGCTGAGAACAGAAGGCAGTTTGAATAAAACTGAAGGGATGTAAGAGGTGGCTCAAAATTTTAATATCTTGACATGTTTATTAGAAGTCTGCCAGTATTTTAAAACTTTTTGTCTTCCCCAGTGTTCACAACAAAAACTGTGTCATGGTGCTACATGGACAGTAAGTGATGGGTGAGCATCAGAATTGGGCAGATTAGTGTTCTGTGGTCAAAACTATTTAGGTTTCTGGCCTCCACACAATGGATGGAACAATGTGTAGGGATCAAACCAGCTGCCACCAGAAGTGGTGCTGTGTGAAAAACAAAACACACCAGGCTGACATCTCCCCAGGTGTGGTGGTGCCTCCCCCTGCACTGCCTTCATCCCCAGGGCTGCTATATGACCTCAGCAGCTTTAAGTGGGCCCTGACCTTCCTGTAATGGGCTGGCAGGTACATGGCCCCGGGCCATACCAGGAACTCTTGCACGGCTTAGGTGGGAGTGCACTGACTACACACCAGGGATACTTGTTACCATATCAAGAAGGAGAAAAATAATCACCTGACAACCTTGGAACATTTCTCACCTGAAGTGTAACCCAAATCGAATGGTACCATTGATATTGTCCTTTTGAATAATTTCAGTAACTAACTCAGACTACAGTCATGACGGAGTTTCAAAAGCAAGGGTGTGTGTGTGTGTGTGTGTGTGTGTGTGTGTGCTACTCTGAACCTTGTGAGTCAAAGTGATGGTTTCTCTTACCCTTTCTACCCTAATTACAAAGACAATGGGATTTGTGTTTTGAAGGCTTGAAATATATGTTACTGTTGTTCTACTAAAGCAACATGGACAATTTGGCTGGCAAATAATGAGCAAACAACTGGAAAAAACCCAAACTGAGATTAACTATCCAATAGTTTCAACTCATTTGTATTTAGTCCTTCATAATCAAGCTGCAAAAAAGCTTGTTGTATTGTTTAGTTCTAGTTTCTTGATGCTTAGCCTTTTTTGATTTGAATTACTACTTTTGATTTTTATGCTCTCTACATTTCTGGTTCAACTCCTAACTGAGATGACTGTCATGAGAGCATAAAATGTGTGAACTTCCCGTGAAATGAAGGATTGTTGCCATCTATGCAATGTTTTGTGATAATTTCTGTTCAATCATTTTATTGTTTTCAGCCTCACTGAATGCTTGCCCTTTGCACATTAAGGAGTGGAACTAGTATGGCACCATTCCATGTAAGTGGAATCTCCTGTTTAAGACACAGGACCTCACTTTCTACAAAGTGATAAGCAGAAATAGCACAACTGCTTTGTCAACAGTTTAAAGAAAAAAGACCACCATATTTTAGAATATATTCTTTATCAGAGAATTCTTGCAGTGTATCAAGTAATGGAATTATAAACTCTATTTCCCTACTATTCCAAATGCACTTTATTTAAAAAAAGAGGAAAGCTACATATGTCAAAAGAATTTGGTTTTTGAAGATTGGATTTGCAATGTGTTGAGATTTTAAGCCTGTCTGTCCTCTGAGATGTAGCTTGTGGACTGAAGGACATTCATTCTTTATCACAGAAGTAAAGATGAAATGAATTTGAGGGACCAAAGGTCACAAAATATTGCTGAGTGGCAGTTAGGGTCTGGAGGTTATTAAGTAGATGGTTTGTGAAGCAGCCACTAGCATCCACCTCCTCCTGCAAAGAGACTTCAAAGGACAATGGCTCCTTTCCTTGTAGTCTGCCTTGTATTCACAAGTACTGAAGACAGAGCTGAACAGCACCGTATTGAACTTTAAGCAAATCATGTGAAGCTGTCAAGTAGTTCATATTTCTTAACACAGTGATCTGATAGACAAAATTGAGATCAATAAATAAGAAAAAGCAGCAAGGAAATAAAAAATCCTCAGTTCTAAAATTTTTGGAGATAGGATAACTGAAGCATAACTAACTTTCTGGTCAAACAAGCATAATCCTTTCCTCTTCACATGGTATTTTGTAGGCTATATTGTTATTAAAGCTTGTATTGAAGATAAGGTATTTCATGGCTTGTCAGAGTCAGGGCTTTTAAAAATATGTATTGAAATCAAAGGAATTTGGGGGCTTTTAATCTAAACACTTAACAGATACATGTCTCAAAAATACTCAGTTTTTTTCTCTCTTTGTCCAGTATGCACAGGGTTTTTTTTGTTCTTTTTTTTTTTTTTTTTACAAGCTGAGATCCTGTACATAGCATGTCACACAAGAAGAGGGGGAGCTTTGGCCACCTGGCAGAGGCAATGTTGTAGCTCAGTCCTACTGCAGGAAAATATAGATCCCTGCTAGATCTCTCTGAGCATGCAGCCCAGGATACAAACCTTCCTGCTGCTCTATGACCCACGGATGTAGCAGGTCACAGAAACATAGAATCATTAAGCTTGGAAAAGACCTCCAAGACCATGGAGTCCAACCTTTGACCCAACACCAGCATGTCATTTAGACCATAGTTATGATTGCCACATCTAGTCATTTCTTGAACACTTAAAGAGATGTTGACGCCACCACTTTCCTGAGCAGCATGTTCCAATGCCTGACCACCCTTTCAATGGCGAACGGTTCATCAGTTCTTCCTGATGTTCAACCTGAACCTCCTCTGCTGTTGGAACCCAGGACACCCCTCTGGGTGCCCTGGATGGCCCAAGCCTCTGGCAGGGGGCTCTGCGACCCTGGCATGCAGCCAAGGACACGAGGGTTTTGATCTTAGCCCATGGAGAAAATTACCAACTCTGTATGAAGAATTACAAGCCACACAAGTTTAGATATTATAGTAGAAATAATCACGACGTGAAGGGAAAAATTTTTGAGTGCTGTACAGAGGGGTTTTGGACTCTGTACATGGGGGTCAGGGGTTCTAAGATGGAGGGATTTGGGCATGCCCTGTCCTCCTTTCTCCTTCCTAACCTCCATGTTCAGGGTGATGTTGGCACTTTTAGATTGGTTTAGAATAGAAGCTGACTGTCTAACAAAGGTGATAGCTATTGGAACAGAGTTGTAAATATAGTACACGTAGTTTTTAGTATAAAAGATAGCACCAGCCTCGTGGGTGGGGAGTGTGCCTCTGGCTGACCTGCTGAGCAGACCTCATCAGCTCAGGGAGAAAATCTTTTAGATAACATACAATAAACAACCTTGAGGCCAGATGACTGAAGACTATTGAGTCTTTGACGGTATTGGTTGGAGGACAGACTATTCCATCTTTCAGGATCACCCCAATCTGGGGGTGATAGCGGCACTCTGGTGCACCTTGAGGCCATTTTTTCTTGTCCTGTCAGTAGTTGCCTGGGAGAAGAGGCTGATCCCCACCTGACTGCAACGTCCTTTCAGGCAGTTGTAGAGACCAATAAGGTTAACCTCTGAGCCTCCTCCAGATGAAACAAGTCCAGTTCCCTCATCCACTCCTTATAGGATTTACACTCTGGACTCTTCACCACCTTCATTGTCCTTCTCTGGACACACCTCAATGTCTTTCTTGTAGTAAGGGGTCCAGAACTGAACACAGGACTCAAGGTGTGGCCTCACGAGTGCCAAGTATAAGGGGGACAATCACTGTCCTGGTCCTTCTGGCCACACTATTGCTGATACAGGCCAGGATGTCATTGGCCTTCTTGGCCACCTGGGCAGAGCTGTATCATGTTCAGCTGCTGTCAACAAACATCCCCCAGTCCTTTTCCTCTAGGCAGATTTTCAGTAATTTTTTCTTCAGTCTAGAGACAATACTGAAGGCTTTACTGAAGCCCACGTAGACAATATCCACAGTCTTTCCCTCATGCACTAGGTGGGCCACATGGTCATAAAAAGAGATCAGGTTGCTTAAGCAGGATCTGCCTTTCCTAAATCCATGATGGCTGAGCCTGATGCCTTCATTGTCCTATATATGCCATGTCCATGATATGCCATTATCATACTTAAGATAACTTATTCCACAACCTGATCTGCAGGACACATTATTCAAATCTCTTTGGCATAGGTGATAACAATTGCCATAGTTCAGAATCCTTCTTTTCTGGGTAGAAGCCTTGTGGCTCAGGAAGGAAAATCCCAAGCACAGCATGAAAGAGTGACCTGGTCAGAATTCCTCTGGCTCTGTCAATTTTGTGTATGTCACGAAGAGAAGTCACTGTTGTGTGTACCTCTGGCTTTGTAAAATGAGAATGAGAACAGCTTTCTCTGAGCTCTGCCTTAAGATGTGTGAAAAAAAGCTTAAATCAGCACTATTTGTTCACAAGTAACTAAAACTGTGTTTCGCATGAGTGAGCTTTTCAAGAGGGCAGTTTTCTTGCCTTCACTGCATTAGGATGATATCCATGAATTTCCAAGCTAATGTAGGGGACTGCCAATGTGCAGAATACAGTTTACTTGACTGTTGCGGTAGAATCTTCCTGAGTAGGTGCAGTTCCAGGACGTGAGGTTCATACCAGCTCACATGACAAAAAAGATCTGTGTGGCTGCTGGAGATTGTGACATTCAAAATTCATCATCCTCCTTTCATTCCTCCAAAAAAAATCATTATTGCAAAGCTCATGATACAGGCCTAAATCCTTCACACTTAATTTTAAGAATTTGAGATGTCTAATATGCTGTCTTTGAGTCAGAACTGAGGCAGGAGCTTCCAAAATCAAATTCAGTTTGCTTAAGATACAAATGAATAGGCTTACCCTCCTCCTCTTGGTGAGATGAAGTAAGGCACAAATCCTGGGCGTGTTCTGCATTCCTTTTATGAATATATAGTGCAGAAAAACATATATTTGTCTTTAGATACAATGACTGTATTAGATGGCTACAAGAAGCATTTACTAATACAATGGTAATATGATTCTAAACTGCTCTGACACTATAATATTTTTATTTACATACAAGGATTTTTTTTCTAAATTATGAGCATGAATCACACAATAAGTTATGCAACATGGAATAAATTATGCAAATAACATTCTTTGAAGTTTTGAATTAAGTGCCATGCTCTGGAATACACAGCATACACACTGAATGCTTGATAGCAGTAAAATACTTTATGTTTAGAATATATTCCAACTATTTAAGTTAGTGTTGATCCTTTCTAACCATCAGAAAATTACTTACTGATCTTCAGTACCTCATTACCTCTGTTCTGTTTTAAAAATCCAGTCACATGGGATCAGCCAAAAAATCTCATAATTAGGACTCATCCTTAGTTTGACACCTGGAGCACATAATGTGAGCATAGTCATGTTGCTCTGACATTCAGAAATATAAAAACTGTAAAGCACCAGAGAAACCACATGAAAGAAGCTTCACTGCCCCAAACTGCACATATTAGAGAACTTTGAAGATCCCATCATAAGCTGATTGGTAATTTCTCCTTGTCTGTGATGAAAAAGTTGTACTGTCAGGCTTTTTGGTAAAAGGTGGAAGTTTCAAGTAAGATTCCTGTGTTATTCCAGGTTTACCTCTTTCAGCAGATGGCACCCATCACTCAAACTAAAGTCACAATTATGTGACTGCACATAATATGCACAATCTCTTGTAAAAAAAAAAAAAAAAGAGGAAGGGAAGTAACATTTCATTTCTATATTTCTATCATATGTTTCTACAGTATATTGGTAAATTAATATTATTTGAATATACATAATAGAGCAACTAATTTCTTTATGTATTCCTTGAGGCTAAAAGTACTCTAACAAATGTTCTTCAAAAAAATAAAATGAGACTTTTGACTCATTAGGCTGTTTTTACTTTGCTATACATTGCTTGTTAAGAGGAACAGAACTCCACCTTTATACAAAACTAAGAACTTCTGGTTGTATTTCACAAAGAAGCCAACATCGGTCAGCATAAGCTAGTGCTGAAAGAGGGAGGAAGCTTACAACAGTAAGTGGGGTAATGCTTGCTCCACACTGCCAAAATTTTTGATTTCAAAGACCACTCAATATGTAAAAGAAACACGGGAGGCACTATGTTTCTCTCAGAATTACAGGGTTATTACTCTGATAAGAATTTATTAAATTCATCATGCTCTAAATATCTGATCAGCTGTGACATGTCATCTGTAAAAGACTAATCTACACTTTTAGATTCCAGAAGGAAAGTGTATTTCAAGTGCTGTCTGAAAGGAAAATATTTCAAATCCCTCCTAGTGTCAAATGCTTGCAAGCAGTCACAGAATGCCTTTCAAGGTCTGGGCTTTCAATTTGCTCAGGTATTTCAGAGAGTTCTATGTCAGCAAAAATTTAAATAGAAGTAAAATACTCATCAGGCAGATGTGCAGTGCCTTTCACCAAGCCAGATGCTAAATGGCCACTTTAACATAGACAACTTTCCTCTCTTACTGAGAAAAAGGTACTGAGAAGGATTTCTGCAGTGAATTAAAGAAATGACCTGGCCATTAAAGAGTAAGAGGTCACTGCAGAGAAAAACAAATATGGGAGTAAAAACACACTGAAAACCCTGTGCTTCTTTTTAACATACTCCAACCCACTGCTCCCCCACCATCCTGTATTGTGTCCTCTCCTCTCTCTCCCTTCCCTGAAGATTTTTCTTGAAGAACTTGAGTTCTTATACTTTCACTTTGCAGTTGTTTATTTAAGAGATATCAATATACTGAAGAGTATTCCTTAAAGTCAGAAGCACTAGCACACCTCAAGCATATCATTACCTCAGCATGATTTACTTTTTTCTTGTGCTCCTAATCAAAAATGGGTAAAAAGTTGTAACCATAGACTCAATTTTTTTACATACTTTGTAAAGTGTGGCTGTGGAATTACACCCTCCTGTACATATGAATGTAAAAAGGGTTCTTCCTGAAACGTAAGCTGAACATTTGTGATTAGAAGGACAGATAGAGAGAAAAGAAAATTATTATGATTCTGGAAAACTGTTCTTATTCCTTTCCAATAATTGTCTCAATCTGAAGAGGATTATCTACCATAATGTGAAATGAGCTCCCCTCCAAGCCTTAACTCAGTTGTGTGAAGAAAATCTGATGGCTAATGGCTTCAAAATAACCAGGTTTTTTCTTACAAAGACTGTGAAACATCTGTTATATTTCAAATCAATGCTTATATGACAAAATACATTTTTAAAACTAACAGAGCCATTATTAAACAAAATCAATTTATTTTGAATTGTGTATTTCATGTCGTTATTAAACCTATGTAGAGGCTTCTATCTATACAAAAGCATGCTGGGTATTTTGAATTTGGTGAACTGTTACTGTTTTTGTAGTGAAAAAGGGAATGTGGAAACTGCAAAAAAATGGATTCTAAGATGCTCTAGAAGTGTCCAGTTCCTAACAGCATCGTTCCAGTATGAAGAAGAATCTTCTGGTAAGCAGTAATTACCAGGAAGACATTTTTCATAAGGAAAGCACAATATAGCAAAGAGAACACTTTCATATTGGTGCTGCACCAGAAGCTCAGTTGGGTCTGATAATTATCTTTCTGCAACTGCATCACTGTTCTATTGTTAGCCTGCTTTCAGGGACAGTTACAGTTCATGCCACTTATCACTCTCACAGGCTTCCCTGGGTACTCTTAAAAATTTGCTATTATAGACAAAGTCTAATCTGCCTGAAGCATCCTGTGTTACAGACTAGTTTTACTGATTTATGAAAGGTAATGTCAGAAGTCATAATTACCCTGTATTTGCATGTGTTCACATTTTGACTATGCATGGAAAAAGCAGAGAAATGTTAGGATCAACTTCCAGAAAGTTCCAGTTAGAACAACACAGGGTGGAAGCAGGGTGCTTCCACCCTGCATCTCCAAAAGCTGAATTTGTGGAATTTAGGCAGGGTACAAACCAAGGAGACTACAACATGGCTGCTAAGGTCTCACCAGCTGAGCTCCCCATACCTAATTTTTTTTCTGAGCTCTTACCATCTGTGTTTACTCCATCTATCCTTTCCTGTTGCTATAGGTGAGGCAATGAGGGAAAAAATATTCATTTGATCAGTACAGTAAGAATGGCTGACATGATGGAAATAACTAGAAAGAGCTCATTTTTCTGCTTTCTTAGTGGGTGCCACAGTTACTCTTTATGTCTCATTGTACCCACCAAAAACTCATAAACTTCTAGTGTTTGGAGTCCAAATGGATGTTTCACATTGAGGTAAATCAGAAAAAATGAAATATTGGTGCTGTCATGTGTAGATGGTGATGCAAATCTGGTCTCTATATGCCCATAAATGCACTATCTGAGTCAGCATTCAAATAGCACTTAGCGTTTTCAACTTGCTAAAGCAAGAAAACAGACATCTGACAAACATGTTTTATTCTGCGTACTTAGTATTATTTAGAGAAGTGCATCCTTCTCAAAAAACTTATCATTCTCCCACACCTTCTACAGACATGGCTTCTTTCTCTGCACAATTGGTCCCCCAGAGCAGATAGTTAATAGTGCAGGCAGTATGGAAAGTTATTCTGAGCTGATCTCTGGGTGTCTATTTTGTATTTTCCCAACGGTTTTACACGTGTTGGTATTGGTTTTCCAAGACAAGACTTCTTAATATTCCTACTTTAATTCTCAAGTAGGCATTGCAATGTTTAAAGTAAGCTTTTACTGTACAGCAGAGGAAATGTTCACACTTGATTCCAGTTAGCATTGCAACAGCACAAAATGCCAGCAAGAAAAGCTGCTTAAGGACAGCCAGGATATTTATCATATAATGGTCTTTATATTAGCTCAACAAAGGGCTAGCAAAATCATCTTAATATATGTCATTCTGCTTAATATTTGCCATTTTCATAATTTTCTGAAAATAGTTCAGAATAAAGTCGAAATATTTCCTGAGCTCTGTGGCTTTATGACCATTAATAGCAAGGCTATAGAAATCTCTATTAAAAGTCTGACAGTTATTTTTTGTAATGACATTGACTTATCTCCACATCATTCAACCTAAGCAGGAAAAAAGTCAGATAAAAAAGACCAGTTATGTTTTGGAAAATTTAATCTCTGTGAAACTATAACTCATTCTGAAATCTTGAGTACAACTTATTTGTAAATGTGATTCTTTCCACTAAAATAGTTTCAGCTATGGCCACAAAGGTAAATGAATTTAAGTATCAATGAAACACTATGTTTATAAAACTTTGCTATCTTGAAGGAGAAAATGTGACAAAGTAACAGAAAAGGCATCATGAACTTGTCTTGCAAACTGCTGGAAAGTACCACAGTTGATCTGCTATGAATATGTCATATGCTTTGAAAGGCAAAAGCTGACCCCCAAAATAAGACAAGGTGAATACATTACAATAGGAATAATAAAGACTACTAAAAGGATGTCTGACCAAAATATTTAAGAGCTAACAGGTTGACTGCAATAGAACCGAGAGCAAAATTAACATCTAAGCGTAACTATGCACAGCTTTTTTTCTCCACAGAACTGGGGAATGGGCAAAGATCAGAGAACCTGATTTTTGAGACAATTGAGGGAACACTATTTTGGCAAAATGTGCAAAGGAAATGGTCTACAGCAGTGAAAACTAATGTTTTCAAAGATGACTGGATTCCCTTTTTTGTCATAAATTACCCAGATATAAGTTTATATTTTCTCACAAGGTCTGGCATGTGCAGCTTTGTTGATTTATAACACTGTCACTCTTGGTGTCTGCGCTTCCTCTACATTGGATATTCATCACAGCAGTGTTGGTGGACTCAAACTGTGTTGGCTTTTACACCACTGCATCTTGCAGTAAATACATTCACCTGAGCCATGGCCTTTGTCAGTTTAAGCTGGTGCTGTGCACAGTGAACTAAAACAGAAGTAAATGCATTGCCTTAAAACTCATTCCTCAGCATTTTCTACTGTTTCACTGTTGTGTGAGCTAAGAATTAGCACATTTGATTTTCCTGCTACAACTAAGGGGCACAGTGGTGGGTCATGGCAACATCATAAAGTCTGCAACACTGCACAGCACCTTGGTAAAATTCATCGTATGAGATGCAGACAGAGGTCCAGATATCTTAAGACAAGCTGTGTGGGTTCACACCTGCATTTCATACTGTCCTTCATCTTTAAACCTTTTTTTTCTTCCACCAACTCTTGGCATTTCATATCTAACTAAGAGAAATTATTTGTGATCTCATTTTTTTCACTAAAGGAAAGATACTTTAATATTTCTACCCATTACTCCCGTTAAAATCTATTATTTTATTAATGTTTATTTCTGCTGCAGCAATTGACTACTACAAAGATTTTAGAATCTGATCTTTTATTGATTGTTGCTGATAAATAAGCTAAAGCTGAATTCAACATCATCTGCTGATATTTGTGTTCACTCAAAAAAATTTACAGCTCCAAATTTTTTTTATGTAAATTGAATCAGTTAGTATAAAATCATCAGCTATAACCTCAAATAGAGTGTCTTAAAAAGGAAAAATATTCCCTTTTCTAGCAACAATGCAGCTACATTTTAACAGCCTAATCTGTATCTCTTCTAGCTGCTGTAATTATTATAAACATGTATTTTCTCAGCTTTTCAATTTTCTTCTTTTTTAGTTCTAGAACTCCAAATTTTTAATTATGGGTCCCTTATTATATTTAATTGATTATATTTTCTGTGATTTTTTCTTTTACTATATTTTAAAAAAGTGTTATCTGTTTCAATTTATTTTCTGAATTCAGCTAATGAAATCCTCTGTAACCTGAAGTGTCTTCTTCTGCTTCTTTTTCCTTCCTGCTGTATATGGAAAATCTGTTTCTGTTCCTTTTAATCCTTTCAGTTAGCATATCATCATAGTGGTGATATTATTCTCTTTCTATTTGTCTGAGTATCAAGCTTTCTGTATTTTCTGGCTTGGTTGGTTTTGCCCTCTACAAAATTTGTGGCAAAATAATTGAAATGGCTCACACTTTTCCCATTTTTTTTTCCTGTGCTTGCATATAATCCAAGAATTGCACACTTCTGAAACCTTCTCAAGATACAGATCTTGTTTTGTCACCTAAACACTGGCATATTTATGAATTAAAAAGATATGAAACCCATTTCTATTGCATTAAAGTATTGCAAATTACTTCATTGGGATCCTAGAAAAATCCAAGGTAATATTTTTCTCAAGTCTACCAGGTCATCCTTTAGAATACGGAAGGGGTAAAGGTAAAGAGTGGTAGTATATGGTATTCCTGGTTAAAGACTGCTTTTCTAATTTGTTGATAATTAAAACACATTTTGAAACAACTGGCAGATCTGCAATTAAATTTCTCATTCTTGCTTTGATGAGTAAGAAAATTTGGCCTACTGTCACAATAAAATAACAAAGTACACTACTGGATGAAGAGTCCAACCATAAGAGAAAATTGAAAATTAGAGCTGACAACAATACGTTAAGCAATGAAACTACAGGCGAGTGATCACACATAAATGCCAATTAATTAAAAACAAATTGCGTATAGCATTTAAGTTTTGTTATACATTTTCAATATGGTTCAATGGCTTTCTTAAATCAAGCATTAAGTAGCTTTTTATTTTATTTATTATAACAGCAGACCAAAATTACTTCTTCCTCATGTAGCAGTACTGTACATTGCAAAGTAAGACAAAAGGCAAGATAAATTAAGTAGCTGAATCTCATAATGAAGAAAATCAATTTCTACTGCCTGATAAATCAAAGCAAATTCAAAGTCAATAGACTGATCCAACATTTATGCCAGAATAAAGCAGAACCTTGTTTTCTTCTTTCTCTCAAATACCAACTCAAGCATAGGGCATTTCAAGGAGTTTAATGACTAACTGGATTTAATGGCACTTGACTGCAATTCATACCTTCAGCTTCTCTCACTAGTTATCAATACCCAGGAAATTATCTGTGCTTCAGTCATGAATGTTTGTGAATGAATTTTGAACAGTTTGAGCAGATTTTAAACACAAGAGATGATGTCTTAATGAAAAGTATTTGAATCTATAAAACATATTTTTTCCCTTGGTATATTAGGTTTGCATGGCAGTATGTGATGACTAATCTCCCCTGGTTCTTATCTCAGCTAAGGAACTTTTTTGTTACATTTTTCTCTCCCCTGTTCAGTGGTACAGGGGGGAGATAGAGTATTTTTGGTGGGTACCTGGCATTCAGACAGGCTCAACTCACATTTCAATTGCCAAAGATGGCACCAAAAATACCACAGAAACACATCTTCACTCCAAATAGACTGGCACTTTTCTTCACTGGCTGTTCCCACTCTGCTCATAGTTCCTTAAATTGGTATATCATTCTGCCTCAATTAAAACTGTGGCAATAGTAGAGATCAATTCACAGAGGGATCTTATGGGGCCAACAATAGATAGACACTGTTGTACAGGTATGCTGAAGACCCTAAATGAAATAAAAAATATCACCAAACCATGTTTCCCAGTTTCTTTAGATGGGACACGTTTCCTCATTTGCACATGCCAAATATCAATTAACTTAAGCCAAGAAGAGTTAGCTACAAGAAATTTATTGGTGTTTGCTTTTCCTCAGTTTTCCTATCAGTGCTGTCAGGTGTTAAACAGTAAGAACAGCTTAGAGAGAGCCCTTCCCTTTTGTGCCCATTCATTTTCCAGGTCTGGCACAGTCCAAAATAGAAAGAATTTTGTTACTAACCTTGCAGTGAACTGCTAGTTATTGCGAGGCTTCTAACATTTACACATGACTACATGGTCGTACACGTGAAGCCGTGTAACAGTGCCTGATATGAGTCTCTCTATTTCACTGTGTCACTGATGTCTGCAGATTCACAGCAAGATGACTCAGTCCTGCAGTAAATCTTCAAATGTGTTTCCACTGAATGAGCACCTTTCCCATTTTCCTTATCTTGGCTTTACTTTTGAACCATGTCAGCTTGTCAGTGTGGGCAAGGGGATCTTTTATTGAGAGTACACTTGGGAAAGTCTTGTCTCCTCATGGTTACAATGGTTCATCTCCTTAAAACCAAAACTTCCAAGTCTCTTTCTCCTGCCCCTGGAAATGACATAGGGTGATATCAAATAACCTCCTAGGTCCACATGAAGCCATGCTCCCTCAGTTACTGCAAAAAAAGAAAAAAAATTATCTCTGTCCTGGCTAGGACTAGGATAATCCTATATGCAGTAAATAACATTTTTATGTATAATACTTCCAATAATTCGTGAATGACGAATAACTATGCAAAAATTCAGTTTGTTATTGAACAACACCCATGTAGCCTGATCCTATTTCCTACAGTGGGATTTTTACCATGCATTTCTTGATTCTCTTTTCTTTGGAGTTCAAGAATAATAAGAAAAGGTTTTGTTCACTAGATAAACTAAATATTTGGTAATAGGCTTTAGATCACAAGCATGCTAAATACTTAGAAGGAATAGATAAGATCAGCATTATTGAGTCTGATGTATAAAAATAGCAGAATGGGATGCGAGAAACAAGAGAACATTTTAGCTTTAGATTTTTTGAATTTTTTTTTTTTAGAAAGAACACTCTAGGGAGAGAAAAATAAATGAGCCATGTAGGAAAATCACCAGGGTTGTTGTTTTCTGGGTTTTTTTTTGTTTTTTTTTTTTGCAAGGGACATAGTAAGTATTTTCTGGCAGCATTGGTTTTATGAGCCGGTTATGGGTTGTCTTCCGGCAACATAACAATGAAATTAATATTAGCAGGATAGTTTAGGAGTTTACATTTATACAGAAAGAACATTGATTGTTTTCACTCTGCATCTACCATGTAAGCATCACTTGAAGGAACAGGAAAGAATAGGCAATGGAGAACATCAGTATTAAAACCTACTTAAAAATAACTTTATCTTAATTAGGAAAGAATAAAAACATCAGGAATATATTTAATCTAGTCAGAGACAAATAGCTAACTGAAAAGAGGTCTAAGTTGATCAGAATTTTGAGGCTTCTCTATGGGGTGCAATCTGCACTATTGCATTGATTTATATAGTGTCAAGGGTAAAGCCTATTGGTTCTGATCTGAAAGAGCTATCCTCACACTCATGTTCCCATGAATTGGAAACATGGGTTTCTTAGCCTCTTCTTATCTTAGATCTGAATGCTTTCCTTGACTGGACTTCAGTACTGTGCAAGAGACAAGGTTAACCTGCCTTTGAAAAAACCCTATGCACCAATATTTAGGCTACTGGACTAGAACTTTGGAGATGAGAAACCTCTGCTCTGCTGTGCAGACTCAATTAAGAGCATGTTTTCCTGGCTATTCTATTTGAACTGCAAACCTTTGGGGCAAGGAGTCCTTCTCAACATGTATGTATTTATCCATTAGTTGTTCTAAGGGGACTCTGAGCTTAATGTGGATCTCCGTGTAAGTAAATTAATAAAAGGAATATCATTAGATGTGCATTATCCCAAACTATAATTGTGCAACTTAAAGAAGAGCTTTAGTGATGGTGCTTTGGTTTAGGTCTAACAAGCTTCTATAAATTGACAAAAGGTAATGGAATTCATAAGCATTTAGGTTCTTCTTCAGAATTGCCTCTTCTTTGCCTCAAAATCTACAGAAACCTGTCAAGTTAATATCCATGTAGCAATGGATTGTCCTTTTTAACATACTACTCTTTAAATAGGTATTCATTTGCAAGGGCCCTAAGGTTTTTATGAAATATATTCATGTATAATGCATAGAGAGTACATTCATTTATAATGTCAGTATTCTTTTGCTTTTCCTCTTTAAGGCTTTAGACATATTAATTTTAATTTTTCTTTCTTAATTATTTATTTATTTATATTAGGGACTATTCCTAATAACTGTCTTAAAAAATGGTTACTTTCTGTAAAATATGTTCATCTGAGGGGACTCCACACACTGACAAAGTACGTTACAAATATTTGATTTATGATAGCCCCAGGAACCTGAGCTTGTACTACTACTTTGCTGCACAGACAAAGATGAGTAAAACAAATTACCTGATTTCAGAAGTGCATGTAAGTTCTTGTTAGACTGTGGCTCTGTGGACAGCAAGGCTGCACTTTTTATCTCCAAACATCACCTGCTGATTTTTAGCTGACCTTTCAGCAGAATATCTGAGAAACAGCATGTACAGGTCCCAGTCACCCTGTCCATTGCTCTGTAGCTTGACAAATCACAACCCAGTTGCAGCAAGACAGGAACTTGGCATGCTTTATCACCCTGAGAGACATGAGCCTCTCTCTAGATCCTGATGTATTCCAACCAGAAATACTCTAGCCAACTGTTTGCTATAGTATGAGCAAGAACATGATCAACAATGAAAACTGGCAATTTGCAGTCATTTTTTGATGAACAAATGTAGAATTTTAAAGAAACCCAATCTGCCACTTCTCTAAATCTAACTTTTACTACTGAGAATGCCTCACAGAGGAAATAGCACATTCTGCAACAGAGCTAATACACAGAAAACTGAATGCAGAATTATGCAGAAAAACCAGAATAAATGAGATATTTTAGAGCTGAAAGCACTAATTTCATTCATGTTTTGAGCCTGATCTAGTTCTTCTCTTCTGCCCTGTGAATGCCTTGTGAATGTGTATTGTGAACAAGATAAGAAAATCTGTTACAGAATGAGAAAGATTACACTACACAACTTATAATAAAATCCTAATTTGTTCATTGACATTAGATTTGTTTCCCCCCAACGTTCTTTCTAATATATAAACACTTCTTTACATATTAACATTTCTCTGTCACCTCATTTTGAGTTTTACAGGCACTTCAATTTCCTTTACCTAGCCTTAAACAACCCCCTGAATTATCAAGACAACTCGTCATCACCAGTTTTTGTTAACTGTTGCTGATCAAGGGCAAGTTATTTATATTGAACAGGGTAAAGATAACAAAGAGGTCTCTTTGCAGTCTGAAGGCAGTGGGTTATTCAATTTGTTCTGAATTTTCAAAGGTAAAAAAGCAAAGTTTCAATCTAATATACTAAATGTTTTAAGAACATTTTTTGTTCCAAGGAATGAAAAGGGAGTTCATAGGATAGTTGTAATGTATTCAGGATTGCCACAAATAATACAAAAAAGCTTTCTTTTATTTGAGGGTCTATGAGTATTAAGGTGTAAAGAATTTTATATCATTCTTGACTGAAAAAAAAAAATAGGTCAGACCAAGTAAATATTATAAAACTAAAAATTTATTTTCCCTCCTTTGGGAGAAGGACCACAATAAATGATCTGAAGTTCTACCTCATCCAGGCCAGTCCAGTCATACTTTGGCTGCATTACAGATGCACCCACAGATGCACCTACAATCACTGTTGTCTTCTGCAAATGGAATGTAGGATTCCCCGTGCCTGACACATACATTGTCTTCAATTCATGTTCCTCTCCCTTTAGCTCATGATACTTAGAGTGGATGGGAACTTACCAGCTGAATTGTAGAGAAATTTGCTGACAGGAGACTTGACCTACTGTCACTACAGGAAACTGCTGAGGGCAGAAAGGGTTTAACTAGAACAGAATGCATTATCTTTTGACAGCTCTTCACACTTCAGTCTCAAAAAAATACTGTTATTAGAGATGGAAAATTAAGGTAGTTTTTTATTTAGAAAATAAATTTTGGAAATGAATAAAAAGGACTGAAATATCAAAGATGTGTTTACTGTAGAACATCTACATGTCCCTTTTGAATGAATCACACTTATACCCATAAATACTTTGGAGACCAGTCATAATCCAGGGATATACCAAGTCTTCCTCTCTGATTTTCAGTTAGCAATGTCATTCACTTCATTTTCTCTCAACAGCCTGCATGCTGGCAGGATATTTTGTATTTTGGAACTATGGGTGTCAGATGTCGGTGGTGGAAGGCATACCGTGCAGAGAGGCTCACCACCTAGAAAAAGGGCGTGTCATTCAGAGGGCATCAAATAGGGGCTGTTCCTGCTTGTGTAATCAGGGGCAGATACAGGTCATATTTTGTTGTTGGGAGCTGAAATGGGATGTGTGAGAACATGTGTGGAGTCTATGCTGAACCTATTTCAATAACAACTTAAAGTATCAAAAAAAAATCTAGACAATACATTTAAATTTGAATTTCACTTGAATTTATAAGAACTTTAGTTTCTGCCTGGAAGGTGTATTGAACTGATACCAAAGAAACAAATCTATCCCAGAGGTGAATTAGGTCCTGAAACAGAATTAATATCTTGGATATAAATCTTGACAATATACGTCATATTCACAATAAGTATATTCTGAAATTCTCCCAAACAAAGCAGAATTGACTATACCAAAAGGCAAAATTAAACCCTAATACCAGTGAAACATGAGGTTTGATTATATGTACTATGCTAGGAAGATAGAAATCCATTGTAGCAACAAAGGAATTTTTATGTCCTTTGAGGCAACCACCTCATTTCAATGAGCATCTGGAAAACATTCAAATTAAGCTAAGTGTACTTGTGGCTTAGTCATGAATCTGCTTATGAATTGCATAGAAATCTATCAAAGAACTATATTGCATAACTGTTTTCAAATTGATGCAGCCTATAACAACTTTCCAAATTTAGGCTCATATAACATTTAAAGTAAGTTTCTGTGCATTTGATTTTTTAATTAAAATTGTGCATTTTTCTTCATCCCTATATTGTGATGATTATAAATAGGGGTGCCTCATAGAATAAAATGATTTGGATATGTTGGAACTTTTTTAAACAGTAATGATAAATGAAAATTATCCTGTAGTATTACACTATGTCTTAATTCCTTTTGATTATTTTGGTTTAGATGTGTTCTTTTTTGCATGCTGTCTTGGGATAATTTCTTTCTTTCTTTCTTTTTACATTATTGTATAAAACTAAAATATAGAAAATATAGTAACATAATGTAAGGAAAATATAAGCTAAATCTCAGGAAATCATTCATGACAGTATGCCAGCAATCTTTGGAACATTCTGTGCTTAAAAGTAGCAGAAGTCCATTCAAAATTTATGAGACAAATGTCTGAGAAACATTTTAATATATTAAAAAAAAAATTGGCAAAGCAAATGTGACTTAGCTAGTGTTTCTGTCTCCAGATATCTCCAGTGCTATGCAAGGGGTCTCTATACAGCTGAACACTCTTCTTATGTTTTCATAATTTCCCAGTCTGGTCAGTAAACAAATCTAGCGTGTAGTCTATCTAGTCAAAGACTTGGAAATTTACCATAATTTTCAGATTTGTCCTCTCTACTGCATTATGCCTCTTTTAATATAAATATATAAATTTCCCCATTTCAGTCATGTTACTCACTAGTTGTAAGGATTTTGATATATGTTGCTATCAGGAAAATACAGACTTTTCCATCCCTGAAAAAAATTTCAAGTTCAGTATGAATTTGAAAGTATGGATAAGCTGATGCTTCAAGACATAAGGTGACAAGGCAGACAAGGAGAACTTAGAAAATTTTCCATAGTAGGAAAGAGTCCAATCTGACAGATGGGCTGACCAGTCTAAATTCTCAACTATGAAAATTCATTATCACTTTCTTACCTGCACAATATTCAGTGTTACTATGGATAATAAATTTATTCATTGCTTTTATAAATCCATCCACATTTCTGCATTCAAGCTTACTATTTTCTCTGATAGCACATTAAAAGACTGAGAACACATCTCTGAAGAAATAATTCATTTAACTTCAACTATGGTTACGCACTTTTTCTTTTCCCTGGGTGGTCCATAATTCTTATTTGTATCTTTTTAAATACCTTTGTAGTCTTTTAGAAAATTCATATCTAAGGAAATATTGAAAGGTCTTCCAGATAGAAATGCTTTCTCTGACAAAATACTTAATATTGACTTTGGCTCTACTGCTGTTCTACTTCAAGCCTTAAGGTCTTTCAACACTAATATTTGTATATGTTTCTGTTTCCTTTAGATAAGATAAATCTAATAACTGACACAATTTCAAATTGACAGACAAAAATTAAATGTATATATTGACAAGCTAAACTGAGTTATTAAAATCTGACATTGTAGGCCTTCCACTCTATTAGAAAAAATATTTATCCATAAAATTAATTACTTTAAATCTTCTCCTTTGTGTATAATCATGGCAGCAAAATGCACTCAGAGAAACAATTAAAAAAGGATTGCAGTTGGATATCCAACATATAGCCCAAGATCTGGAGCTCCTCTAATTAATTGTTTCTATTCTTATAAAGCTCACACATAAGTTGAGATGCTTTAATTTATCTGAGTTTTCAAATATTCAATTACCTTCATGTCAGAACTTTTCAACATATTTCTGAAGCATCTTTTCTTCGGGTTATGTGCTGGGTTTTTTTGGTTTTTGTTTTAGACCCAGTTATACTTTATGCCAATGAAAAAACTGTCTTTTTTGTCAGAAATCTCCAAATATTTTTTCATATGGTGTTATCCAGCACTTTTTTCTCCTGGGAAAAGGTGTAATGATCACTAGTGCAGCAGGTTCATTTTTCTTGCACTGATCTGACCTTTTGTGCATACATTCATTAAGGCTTTATGAAATCTCTTACTGATATCTAAATGAGAGAATGTCATTCTTTATCAAGACTGTTGCCGTAAGATCCAGAAAATACCCATCACGTCAAGCCAGAAAGAGTCTAGGTGCTTACACAGGTGAGAAGTGTATCCTCACAGTTGAACATTGCTAGTGCCATTTGCTCATTCTGCTATATAAATTTTCTCTGTGAATGCTAAGTCATGATACTGGCCTATCTCTAAATGAAAATAACTGCCTGTGTACAAATAAGAAAGGTGGATAGGATAATGAAAACACTTGGACAATATTAAATTATAAAAATAGAGAATCAGTGGAAATTGAAATTATTTAGACTTCAAGGAAATATTTAAAAATAAAACTCACAAAGGAACTGCAGAAAATGCTTGGAACAAAGATATAAAACCACAGACTTGAAAAAAAATATAAAATTAAGACAAAATTATATTCAGCCTGGATTAAGTGAAATAAAATGTAATCATACACATATGGAAATAAACACTAATACTTTTTGAGAATGGGTTTTAGCAAAGCATAAATTGAGATAAGCAGTTTACCTAGTTTTGATTTGCATAGTATAGACTTTTCCTGCCTAAACGATCGTTCATGTTGATCCACTGTCTAAATTAATAGAAAATAAAAGGATGGATGAAGAGTTGGTAATGAATATTATATTATACATTTTTTAACATACAGATATCTCAGAGATATT
Source organism: Motacilla alba alba (assembly GCF_015832195.1). Classification (NCBI taxonomy): domain Eukaryota; kingdom Metazoa; phylum Chordata; class Aves; order Passeriformes; family Motacillidae; genus Motacilla; species Motacilla alba. The sequence goes on from NC_052017.1 coordinate 75,496,605, forward strand.
TTTCCTTTAGGGGTCTTCTTACCTCGCTGCAGATATGTTGTTGTATTATGAGTATCAGACTATCCCTCCAAGAGAGACATTTTGCAAGTTCCAAAGAAAACAGCACACTTCAGAGAGCTCAAATTACTAAATTGCACAGAAAGAATGAAAGCTTTAGGCAGTGAGTCTATGCTGAAATGTCTGCAACACCATTATAGCGCCAGGAATTTCTGTGAAGCCCTGCTACACCTGTTGTTCCTCTGCCAACTGCATGTTTCTTAGCTAACAGAAGGATAAGAGAGCAGACAAAAATGGTTTCAAACAATGGGATGGCATTCAGAAGACCTCATTTAAATTCCAAGTGCTCTTACCAATTTCCTATCTTATTTAGACTAAGTACATAATCTTTCTGAGATCCTATTGTGTGCTCAAAATGGTGCTTTTGTGAATTCTTTGTAACAGAAAATATCCTTTGCTATGTTTATATACCTACATACTATATTCATGGTATTATCTAGAGTAGTACATTCACAGCGTGGCTGATATGAAATTGAAGCTTAGTGACAGAGGAAGCAATTATGGTTTAGCAATTAGAAAAAGCAGGAAGTTTAGAGTAAATTAAGATGGCAAAACAGGAACAGAATATGAGAAACCGATTGTTGCTAATGAGAATGATAGCGATGGAAAAAAATTCCTTGTGTACTAAGGTCTTAATTGCAGGAATTCTCTGAACACACAAGAAAATAGACTTGCACTGAGGGTGTCCTGTATGACCAATGGGTCTTTTCCAAATTTATAAGATGCATTGCAACATTAATTACACTCCATAAATAAAAGAGGAATGTATCTCATACTGTTAGGAGGGCAACCAAAATGATTAAAATACCTTTTTCAGACTTTGCATTTATTTATGATGTATCAAGAAAAAGATTTTTTTAGCTGAAGTTTATTCCAAAGCCACTTGAGAGATTCAGATGCTCCAGTCCCTGTTAAAATTAAATCTACCAGGCAGCTTTGAAAGTCACAACTTAGCAGCAAAAACAAAGAGCTGTCAATGTACAAAGACTCTTGCAAGTACGAACCATATGTTGTCTCTGCAGGACATCCTAAAATTAACCAGGCATCTTGGTTTCCATTATATTATATCAAAGAAACAAAAGTTTAGAATTTGTATTGTTTCCAAAAAGGAGGATTCATTAAATTCAGATCATCTCCATCTGGAGACCATTACAGTCATTGGGATTATTCAAGCTGAAACTGCTTTTATGTTGCAACTTTTTTTACTCCAGAGCTTGCTCTCTTTCTCTGACTCATGAAGATACAGAGGGTTTAAAGATATCTCTACAGAATGCTAGTACTGAGCAAAATATATGTCCATATATACACACATAATCTTGTTCTACATGTTTCTTCAAAATGAGTGTAGTCAGGGAAAAATATGTTTTTCCAAAACCCAATTAAAAATCTAATCTGGAATGATCATTTTCACTCAAACACTACAAAAGTAATTGAAACACTGGGTTTTCTTATGTAATTCAAATGGATAGGAAAGAATCTTCCCCTACCCTCCAACAAAATTCTGATCTTGAGAGTTAGAATGTCCTAAATGCATACAAAGGATAGATATGCAATCATTATTTTGATTTTAGGAACCAGTCTTTATATGCAGGTAGATATTGCAAAGGTAAGATCAGATGAACATTCTGTTTGCAATTATTAATATGGAAACTCTCACAAAATGCTTCTACAAAGTGTGTCAAAGACTCCAGTTTTAGTGATCTCTTTTTGCAATAATTGGCAATTCCCTGCTTCTTCAGCTATCTTTCTCAGTTTCTCTACATTTTAAGTTTCACAATTAATGATACACCCACAAGTAGATAAGATTAGGAAGATGATTTGCCTCTGGGCAGGTTATTCCATAACTGTTTATTATGTGTGCTCATTCCCTGAAGCAGCTGGTATTGACTGCTGGCAGAAATAGCACATTGAATTAGCAGATCAGTGGTTTGACCTGTAATGGTAATTCCAATTGTCCTTTGCTGCCATGAGCACAAAAGTTTAATCAAAATGGATGTAAATTAGCTCAGACATTTGAAAATTGAAGCACATTATACAAACTGCATACAGAAAAAATCTTCTAATGCAATTTTTCCAAATTTTATCTTCAGAGTAAAGATAGGAACAATTAAGAATCTGGATTTTCTGAGTAATCTCTTACATGAAAATTCATGTCTCGCTGCCCATCCAGCTCCACCATGAACTTTATCAATTCTTGCCCCAGTACTGCCTTCTTTCATTCCTCCCTCAAGAAAATTACTTCCAGTGACCTAGAGAAATCATAGGAGCTATGTTTTTGCAGGAGGATGAGTGAGATGGAAACAGCATGGAAATATTTAAGACAAATAGGGTTTCTAAAGATCATGAGAATATTTCTTCTAAACTGGAAGTGTTAATGGAAAGGTCCATCAACACTGAAACATGATATTTGGAAGAACAGCCGGGGTATAACAGATATTTTACTTGTAACTACTTCAATAAAAGTATTTGAGGATGTCAGGATGACTGCAAAACCAAGTAACTTTGGCAGATTTAAATTGATCTACATATTGGCCTAAGCTTTTATGAAAAGCAGGTTTTATTTAAGTGTATAAGATGTAAATGGAGTGTGGTGTCATTTCATCACTTAATGCACTTTTAAAATTAGTTTGTACACTATTAATACAGATGTTGCAGTTAAAACAAAATCCTAGAAAGTAAACCACCTTTATAAGAAGCTAAGATAAAAGGCTTTGCACATTTTATCCAAACAGAGAATTCTGGGTTTATTCTCTTAATGTTCAGTTCTAAAAAGGAATCCAACAGAGGACTCAGAGTTCCTTCATGTACTGAGACCATAAGATGTCTCAAAGTCATGAAATACTTCATAAATAAGTTTAAGAATACCTTTTTTAATAAGTATTTCATCAGGGCATTGGTAACGCAGTGGTCATAATTTAACTAAATTTATGATTAACAGTGAAAATACTACATAAATGATTAAATTCTTGCAGCTGTCCCCACTACTTCCCTTTTAGTTTCTGTTTCTTAGTTAACTTTCATGAAGGGCACCCGAAACACAGACTCCTCAGCTTTGGCTCAGGTATACTTTTTTTTTCCAGTGTGCTTGACTCCTTTTTTTCTAACAATATAATTTCAAGTGTTGAATTTTATATTAATATGTTCCAGCTTTTTTAAAGTTTTACCATGGAGACAAAATAAGAAATGTAGGTGTTTTACTTGCTGGATATCTTTGTCTCATTTTCTACAATTAAATGTTTCATTCTGTTGACCTTGGAGCTTAATCATGTTCTCATTATTTTCAAGGAGATTGTTCCTGGGATGCAAGAGGTGAAGAAGGAGATCCTTGTTTTTATATCACTATACCTTTCTTACAGTATTTCCTTCAGAAAATTACTTTCATACTTTTATAATACCAGTATAATTTAGGATAATTTAGTTGAGGTGGGGATAAAAGAAGATATGCTATTAAAATCGAGCATCTGAATTTTGCTGATGGGAAAAGAAAAAAATTTTTGTTATGCTGTGTGAACATGTGCAAAGCAGATGTCTAATTTCTAGTTTCCTCCATTAACTCCAGAGGTGATAGAAGCCTAAACCAGGTGTGCTCGAATAGTATCTGAAGATAGGAATAGGAGATAAAATTGCCAATTGTTAGTCTGGAACTGGTTTTGGTTTGCACACACTGTTTTACTATGTTTGAGTGACTTTACACTTGCAAATTGAGGAAACACTATGTTTATAATAGTGTAGAGAAGTGTAGGCCAACAACATCTGAATCTGCCTACAGAGATGTCATGCTGAGTTAAAGCTATGTTTTCCAGCTCTGGAGTGATGGAGTTTGATTTAGACTGGAATAAAACAAACAACAACAAAAGATGTCTCATCACATAGAGGGAGAATAAGAGAAGCTGTTGAAGGACTTCCTGTGCTTTAAAAGGTAGTGTATTTTTTTCAGTACCACAAGCAGTTTTCCAAAAGTTGGAGAATTAAAACTGTTAGCAAAGCTGCTGGATAAGGCAGAAAGGGGGGGCAAAGTGCTGATAGCAGAGCAATTCAAGGCTACTGGAAGAAGCTTGTGTGGGAAAAGGCTGTAAGGGATACTTTGCAGGACCTCGCAGGACAGCTGATGAGAGGGAAAGACTCCCTTGAGTTTGTCAAGGGGGGGACAGGTGGTAGATGAGAGAAGAGCAAGAAGCAACAGACAGAACCAGGTCAAACCAACTTGAGAAGTCGGACATGCTAATCAGGCCCAGGAAAGCTTGGGTTAATTTTCCTAGCTTATTATGAGCTAGCTAGCTTATGCTCCGAGCTAATGCCTGAATAGCATCCTGCTTGACTTTTAATTCAGCTTTGTTGCTGTCCATCTAGAATCTGTGGGAGAATTAGAGGCCTGAGTTCTGCTAGTAGCTATTAAGAAGTACAAATAGAAACATCAAAAATTGTAGCTATGGCTATTTTAAAAACCTAGGATTCCTGGAAGTCTTGTTCTGGCAGGGAAGAACAGACTAAAAGTGTTCTTATGTGAATTCATCAGTACCACTCGCAAACCAAGGAACTGTTTATTATGCACAGTACAGAACCATCCTGCAGTACCTAAGCTGAAACCAAACTCCTTTTTGAATGTGAAGCAGTTTGAATCTGCATCTGTGTGGCATTGAGAAGTACTACCAATTAGCTGCATCCCATTGAAGCAATTATTCATTTCGCAAGATGCAATTTGATATGTCAGTTTAGACTATTCTGGGAAAGTGCACCTGGTTTTCAATGCTATCTTAGGTAATTTTAACAATACATTTTGCTGAAGATAATGTTTTCTTGCATTTTATTCTATCTTACGCTGAAATTAGCAAGTAGTGTGGAACAACAAGAGTAGAGCCTGACAGCTGTTGCTGGGGCCACAGTGTTTGTATCATCTCTATTACAGGCAGTTTTGCTCTGCAGGCCCAGGCAGGTCCTGCAGTCCCAGTGGTTGGTATCAGCATGACCTGCCTTTCTTGAGCACATCTTCTGCTTCAGCTTTGTCTGAAAGGAATTCAGTTCAGCCGCCTCAGGGCTTCTCCGTGACATCAAATGTTAGTAGGCACAACCAAGACATATGCTTCTAAATCAGACTCACAATACGACTCAAAATGATAACATAGGTCCATCTTTATATACTAAAGCACTTCTGGATTAGTCCTCTGTGTTTGCAGATATCTTTCTAGTACCACCGATGCCTTAGGATTTTATGAGCAATACTATCTGCTTGGACAATAAACTAAATTTGTTTTTGTTGTTGAGAAGACTTGCATAAAAAAAATGACGTCTTTTTACAGTTCTGAATTTTAGCGCTGAAAAATGTGGTAATAATCAGTTCCATTAATAAATTCAGCATTCCAGTTTCAGTGACAAAGATGCTACTGTAATTTGTGCAATATAGCTGTTATATGCCTGACCTTGACTTCATTTTGAAAGTGAGCAAAATAAGGCTGACTAGCTTTTTAGAGGATTTTCTACAATGATCAGTGAAGTGAATGAGACCCTCTGTGATGGGTTGACCCTGACTGGATGCCAGCTACTCACTAAAGCTGCTCTATTCCTCTTCTCCACCACTGAACAGCTTTTGCTTTTTTAATACTCTCTCTTGTTCTTCAGTGGGGAGAGTGAGTAGGTGACTAGATGGGTACTTAGCTGTTGACTGGGGTCAACACTCCACAGGGGGAGGAGGAAAAAATATATATTTGGGTGAAAAATTTAGGCTTCCAAACTGACTCTCAGTAAAATGAATTCCATCAGACAATCTTTGTTCTGCTTAACACTACAGAGGAACAGATACTTACAGGGGATGCAAGCCTATAGTCTAACACTAGAACCTGGCCTGAGGGAAAGTTACACATAGAGCCACAGTAAATGTTTACTAGTCAGAAAGTAAAAGGAGCTTTTAATACAATGTCAGAAACAACAGTAGAGAAGATGTCTCACTGTTTACCTAAAGGGTAAGTTAATTCAAACAGAAAATAAAATACATAAAAGAGGCAGCTGTGTCTGAGCACACTACCATGCAGTGTATGGAGGAACCCTCTGTGGGAAATCCTGCCTGCACTGAGGAGTGCAGCACAGATAACTGCCGGAGAAGGCTTCAAGGAAAGGAGCAACGCTACCTCTGACTAAACACCATGGCAGAGAGAAGAGACTGAGGGGTACAATTGCTTTGAATTAAAACACCCTTAATCACTACACAAAATACAGCTAGGTATACAAAATGTGAAGGAAAGCATTATTTCTCTGTACTTTGCCTTTACATAAACAGAAAGGCCACAAAGGTAAGCAAACAGACAAGAATGTAAGCCAAGAATAAAAAAACATATTGGATACCTACTTTTTAAATGCTGGGAAATTGACTCAGAAGACAAAACATTTTGAAAATATGATTCGACTCTGGAGCTACTCAAGTTACACTGGAGTGTATTTTAGAGCAAACTCATTGCTACAGATAGAAATTTATTCCTCCCCTGACTCTCCTTGCAGTCTTAGCTGCAGGATCACTTGAGGATGAAAATCCTTAATATGTCGATGGGTTCAGAAGCTGCACATAATAATGCCAACCAAAGTTGTCTTGTAGGCGAGCAAATACACATAATTATAGAAAACCCCTTGATATTTGTGATTCGACAATATTTTACAAAGGTGCCTGTTTCTTTTAATTTTCCCTGTCTGTAAAATATTTCTTCCCTCCATTCCCACAATCGTACACCTTAGGTAATCAACAAACTGCAAACAATGTGAATTAAGTGCTCAGGAATTTTTGAACTCATACATGCAACAAATGAGGATGGCAAATCTCTTTAGCCCTGCATAATATTAATTTTAACTGTCAGAAAGATATTTCAATATGAGTACATCTGTCTTCTAAATCAAATTTCCATACTGGGGCCACAGTATACTATATAGAACTTTGCACTAATCTTCAGTCAGTGTCTACAAATTTCTGAACAAAACCCCTTTTTAGGCTATTCATTTTGATAGGTCTAGTTCTAGAGACATAAAGGCTCCTGCATTGTTCATATTTTTGAGAAGCAGCTTAATGCATTCTCCTGTCTCCATATCCTGGTCTGTAACTTTTTATCTTTTGAAATTCAGTGTGATAATTAGACTTACTTTTGTTAATTCATCCATTTAATTTAATTTAAACTGAAATCGACTTTATCCAGATTGATGCAAGGTTATTATTAACATCATTTGTTCTCTAAGCTTTGCCTAGCTCAGTATTACCTGTTGTTTTCAGTAGTATTTGTCTTTCTAACAAAATTAAGGATAGTTTTATCCCATAGCAGACAGAATAAAGGTTGAAAAATCCATTTAAATATTAAGTTTTCATAGGTATTTCTGATTAACTGTGTGGCAACTCATATTATGACCGACATCATTGATATGAAGCAGGAGTCAAGCTGGAATTCTTAGGTGCTTTTCCACACTCTTCTTATGATACGACCCTGAATACCAAATATATACACAATTATATACAAAGTCTGTCCCAAAGTGAAAAAGCAATTGGCCCTAACAGGCATTATGAATAGTAGTCATTCTCCATCCTGAATTTTGAAGGATGAATTGAAAAAATAATAAAAAAAATTGTGCAGCCTGAAGCTTTCTTATTAGTTTTGCATGGCACACAGTTTAATGCTAAAATCATACGTGCCATAATAGAAACTGAAGTTGGGAAATAAAAGTAAGAACTCATAAAATGAATCTGTCCTAGTTTTAGGAATATGTTTGACTCAACAAGTCCAGATAAAAAGTGGTAGAGTAATAACGATGAATTTTATTTTGACAAGTCTTGTTTCCCCCTTACATTTTTGAAATGGGAGACAAAGAAAAAGAACATACTTGATTTTTGTCTTAAGTTGTTCAGATGCAACTTCTTGTTACTGAAAATCAAATAAAAAATATTTTCCTGTGGGAAAAAAAAACCTTGAAAGACTTTTCCTAAAAAGGGTACTGAACAAGGAACTAACTGGTTTTTTGCAAAACAAAACAAAACAAAACAAAATAATATCTCAAGTTTCCACATGACTGCTTTGATGAAGGATTTTGAATTTGCTGATAAAACTGTCAAATTTCAAGTTGTAAGAGATTCACCAACAGTATTTTCTTTGAACAAAAATATTCTAGAATGAACATCTGCAATCATTTGTCAATGTCTCCGTAACACCAAAGGAGTCCCACAGAAGTAGTTTCTATGTGAACAGGACAGTGATGCCTGCTCACAGAGTATGAAATCCAATGTCAATTTTGCAGTTATTAAGATTATTAACAACCTGCAATATCTTATTATACAGCAACAGATGTTGCAATCAAATAATTTTCCTATCTAGAAAACATTAATCCTTTATAAATATGATAAATGTAATCATGTTACGAAGTGTGGCTATTCAATTATTTCTGAAGAAGCACGTGATATGCAATGAAGATGTAAACAATGTAGTACAATAGAAGGAAAAAAATAACCTCTGTAGAACACTTTTGGTTGATACTGCAGAAAATTGTTCAGGGTTTGAAAGGAACTGGTTCAGGACCAGCAGCACAAACATTCAAATAGATACAGATCTCTGTGCCTTCGTTAGCTAAACCTAAAATATTTTTGTCTAGAAAAGAACACATTTTTCTCATAAGTTCACAAGACTTGATCTTGTGTGCACAGATCTGGAAGACACAGCTCATGCTGAAGTACAAATCCGTGCAGCTAAAGCAAAGTACCAAAGTCAGTTAAATTTTGCTGTGCTAGAGAACAAGAACAAAATCTGCCCTCTGAGCAAAGTTCCCACATACAAATGTATTTTTCAGCAAGTGTTATGCATCATGGGGATCCATATGGTTTCAAACGTTCTAACAGACATTTGCATTTTTACAGAAATGGAAGCATCATGTAGGAATAATTCACAAAATCAGATTTTGTTAGACAGTTTTGGTTTATGCAATCAATTTTATCTCTATTTAGAACAATTTATGTGAGATATAGGTCTTGTGAGATTATGGCACACTATAACCTGTTTAAAAAACAAACAATCTATTTAGGGAACCTGTAAACGAGGGACTATACCCATGAAGAAATACCAGGGCATCTTTTCAAGATCAAAGTTACACAAGTATTTCTGGGCAGACTGTGCTTCTAATAGATCACAAATCACCAACAGTAACACAGTTTGATCTAAAATCACATGGAGAATACTCAGCAATATCGCACCCTTTCCTGATAGTGGCCACTGAGAAAATTCTCCTGTCTTGAGTAAAGCCATGGTTGTAATTGTACTTTAAATTCCATTTGTTTCATGAGTTGTGAGATATAATAAGGAAAAGGTGGCAAAGTTATGTCAAAGAAAGGATATCTATATATTCACACACATATGGGCAGTCATGCCTATGTACAAAAATACCTGCTTTTGAAGGTGTCAGCAAATCTCCACCAGCACAGGATATTTACTGATCAGCTTAGTTTAATCGACTAAGAGGAGCAGAACCAGATGTATGTATTAATTGGCAGAAACACAGCAAAACAGAAATTAATTAAAAATACGAAATTCTAATGTCATGTGAACCTGAATTTCATGCTTCATCAAACACTTGCAACATTTCCAGCTGACTGCTGCAGAAGAATCAAAGACAAAAGTTTTCCTTCTTTTTAGTACAACCATGCTATGGAGGACTTTAGTTTGTTATTTACAGCCCTGATTCAGAATGTGATTTTTAAACTGATGTTTCAAACTTCATTGCTTTTTGTTTTTTAATTTTCTCACAAAATATGCTGTGACCTGGAAGGAAGCCATAGAAAGTTGTACTTAGGAGCCAATGAACTGACAAGAGAGGACAAATTATGTTTATGGATTCCCACAGGGCTATGAATAAAATGGTTCATCACCCACACAGATTTCTTCTACTTAGAGATTTAAAGTACATCATTCTCAAAGGGCATACAGATACAGACAATCACCAAATCCCATAGGAATAAATGCAAATCATAATCCCAATATATGAGCTGTCAAGGACCACTGGAGACTGCATTTCAATCATCTTGGCAGTTATAGTACATTGAATCAATATAGCACATGGCATTATTACTCAGGCATGTGCATTACTATTCAGTAAAACAACAAAATGTCAAGGAAAGATACTAAAAGGTAGCAAGAGTTCTGGATATCACAGACTGCTAAAATTCCAATTATCTGAAAATTAGAAAAGGCACTTTTTTCCATTTAGTAAAGTATTACATTTACAAAAAGAACTGCAATATTAGCTCCCTATATTCCTAACCATGCTAAAAAAATACATGGTAAAAGATAAAATTTACATAAATTAAAAAAAAAAGTTTAGATAGATTAAATGTTTCTTTCTGTAATACTAATCTAAGACATATAATCTTATTCACAGTCAAGTTAATTAAAATTCATGAGCAACATAAACCAACTTATAAATATGGCTATATTTTTTGAGATATTTAACCACTCTGGGGGAAAAACCCCACAACAAATCCAATAAAAAACAACCTTGTATAAACCTGTCATCTAAATACTGTGATTCCACATCTTGTCTTGCATTGATGAATGGATCTGAAAAGACTTTGGCAAGAATTTGTTACTAAGTACTCTGAAAAACACTGGAATTCTTTCAATACACCTGTGATTGTGAATCTTGTTTAAAAACATACACAAAAGCCCACTTCACACAAGTTTTATTAACTCTTCTATTGATTGAATTATTTTAGTATGTTTACAGATTTCTCCTTATTTTTCATCCATACTGTGCCCCCTGAATTAATTACCAGTTTTGATCTTTAAGTTGTACTCTAAGTACTATCAGTGAAACAGGATAATGTATTCATTGGTGAAGCCCCTGATTGGAATCAGGAAATGTGCATCTGTGTCTGTGATAAATGTTTTTTATTTTGTTTTTTTTTTCTTTATCTCATTTTAGCTACCTAAAGCATTCTAGAAGACCTTTGTCTTCACCCATAGTTTCAGATTATACTCAATAGGCTATAAATACAATTCAGTATGATTCCCATGTACTATTTTTACCACAGCTAGTTGAGGTCACAGGTCACAACTAATCAACCTTAAAAGTGACAAATAAATGTTAGACTATTCTACTCTGCATAGCAAGATGTCATTTCTTGTTTAGATTTTTTCTTGAATTCCCACATGAGGCTTTTCTTATTAAGACTTTTTCTCTCTATGCTATGTTAGGTAATCAGGTATTCAAAAACTCACAGAAATATTTCTCCTTGCAGGATTATGCTAATATTATGCTCCCCTTCAAAGATACATATCACACACAACAGAATGTTCTTACAAGCTTAACATGCTTCAGTGTCAGTCTTTGGTGCAGTTATGTTCCTAAAATCACATATGGTCTTCAGAGTTTCAATAACTTGAATTCCAGAATTTTTAGCAAAAAAACCATAAGTGTTTAGAGTCATTAATTTAAAAACTACTTCATGAACGCCACATGCACACATGCGGTAGAACTACAAAAGTTGCAGGCGCTAGCAGTACTCAATTCAAGTGAAGCAGATTTCAGCATATATTCAAGTTGAGATTTACAATTAGATTAATAAGATTTTTACAATTACTTCATTGGACAGTCTTCATAACCCAGCACTTGCTTCCTCTACCCTTAATATTTAGCACATCTAGAAGTGAATACTGAAGTTTTTCAACTTGGCTGTACAATACTGTCATAACAGAAAATCTTAAGAACAGCCAGGATGAAAGGACCTACAGTGTACTAGTTATTGTCCATAACTTTTTGAAACAGAGAAGAAAAAAACATAAGGAGTAAAGGCTGTAGAGTGATTTGATTCCTTCTGACATGGTTGACAGCATGGACATGAGCAGTTTAAAAACTCTTCCAAAAACCATTAAATGCGACAGCAAATACTTGCTTCAATTTCATAGGCAGTTATTTTGTGTGTGACTGCATGTTACTTTGGTGATCTGGTGACTATTAAACTGATGGGGTAATTTAAATTTAGTGCAGCTTTGGCAGTGAGTGCTTCATCCTATTTCTAATAGAAGATCCCTGTGCACAGAAGAAAACTCTGTGGTGATGAGGAACTGCAAACAGAGACGGTTCTCTCCTGGTTCTTTTCTCACCTCCATGTCATTTTCAAATCTTAAAATGGAGTAGAGAAGTGATCATCAAGTCAACCTTTTCCCGAGGTTCTTTATTATCAGTAAAATGCAGAAATTTGCTTTTGTTGGCCAAGATTCAACTGCTAAAACTTTGGACTGCCACAATACATGAAAAATAGCTTTCTTAAAGATACTTTTTAAAGTTTATGATGGGTTTTTTTAAGGTTTTCTCTTTATTTTAGGGAATTCTTCTCACATCTGTGAGCAATACGATGTTTGAAATTGTAAAAGATAGTCCTTATATGGCTGAAAGTGCAAGAAGAGCAGGAAATCAGTACTGTTTGTTTTTTTTTTAATGGATAAAAATGTACGTAATAATGATGAGGATGCACATTGTAAGAAGGACACTGTGATACCTGATTGGCCCTGATACCCAATAGTTCAATACATAATTTAATAAGTACATAAAATTATTATACTATGTCAAATTAAAAAACTCCATTGCCCAAATTTTTTCCATTATCTTTTCAGTTGTAGGTAAATATATACACACCTGAAGCCGGATTACATGTCTTAAAACTGTTTTCAGATCAAGTGCTAATTAAGTCTCACAAAACCTTGCCATTGAATCATGTTAAATTGCTGTCATATTTACCACCTAACTTTATTAATTTGGTCATTTTTAAAATAAATTATATTATTGTTTACCTCTCAAAAATGAGGTGCATCATTTTGCTCATGGCGCTGAGTTATAGTTTACATAGATCTAATTGTATTTTTTAACTCTCATTTCTCTTTAGCTGGAAAACATGCCATAAATCCACCTGGAAACATGGTCACTTCAACACTTCTTCCTCAGTTAGCAGAAAAGAATGACATTATACAGTGTAAAAAAAGCGCATTCAGTTGTAAAATCAAAGTTACTTTATTTTCTTGGTAGAAGATGAACACAAGGAGAAAAGAATACAGGTTAGGTTTTGCTTGTAGGAAAGATTCTCTCAGTTAAAATTCTTCTCAGCCATATTTTCACGCCATAATATGTCTTACTTGAATATTTTTAACAAAGATTAATCTCCATCTAGGAGTCAGCTATTTGCATTTATTTCTTATTTTAATTTTTCATGCATTCATTTATTTGTAGTCATGTCTGGAAATACTCTTTGACACTTTTTGTCAGTGTTAAGTGGTTAGCCTTATCTATACAGAGCACAATGAGCCTCATTGAGGAGGGCTCTAGATTAAAATTTTGTCCTTGACAGTACAGGTAGAAACCTCATCAGTGGATTTTTTAACTGTACACAGCACAGAAGTGATTGAAAGGTTATATCATTTTCAAAAAATACATGTAATCTTATTGTCACAAATCTCTGTGCTTCCTTATACTATATTTCCACCTTATGTCTTGTCACCACAACTTGTCCATTCATGGTTGGGATCAGACTGTGGGGCATTTTGGTAAACAAAGTATATTAAAGAGAATGTGTTTATTTTATCCCTTTGACTATAAAATAAATATAAATCACATTTTTGTTTGCAAAAATCACAAAAAGATTTCTTTTTCTATTAATTTTTAAATAAAAATAGCACTTAGTCTATATATATTGTAGGGTACATTTATAATATTTATTGGACTATGTTTAAAAGTTTTTTTCCCAAAACATTAATTTTCACAGTTAGCTCTTCCAAAAAAAAAAAAATTACCATTTCATTGAAATAGTTGAAATAAAGATTTAAGACAAAGGGTTTTTTATTATAAGCCACCACAAAAATCACTGTACACTGAGAAAAAATAAAATTGAAAAATTCAGGGCTTTTGAAGCTTTCATGCCATTTCAACTGATGTCTTTGATCTGTATTTTGTGATTAATAAGTAATTTACAGAAAAGTTTATATAAGTGGTGTGTAAATTTACAAAATAATTGAAACTGATTTGAAAATAAAGCTGTCTGCCATCAAGTCTTATAGAAAAAAATATTTAAAGAATTCAGTGGTTTGAAGAGACCTGCAGATGGCATAAAAACACTGAGAAGAATCAAAGACACTGCTCTAGAAGCTAGGAAGGAATTATTTACATATGGTTCTTGGAGATATAACTAAAGATAAGAATGACAGCAAATCATTCAGAGGGTTTCTGCCTTTCTGATGCTGTTATAAAATAATGACACAGAAATGTAGTTTAATGCACATGGCACTGAGAGAGGATGTTCAATAAGCAATAGTTTCTGTGAAAAATTCTGTTCATATTAAAAGAAATATAATTCCTATGCATAAAAATTTAAGTTTTTCTTACCCACTTTGATAATTATTTAAACATAAAGCATAACAACAGAAGCAAAGCTCCTTTCTTATGAGCTACAGTGATAAAGCCACAAACCCTGTCTTATCTGAGATCTGTTTGGTCCTAAATGCTCTGAAAGACATTTGCATTTTTAACACTACAGTTGTAGTGAATGTGGAAGTCTTCTCCAGCCCCTTCTTTATTGCCAAACTGACCTCTGAGTCCATGAAAAGGAGCCAGGAAGCACTGAATTCCAGGTCATTCACAGGTCAGGGTTTTTTACTGTAAGGCTGCTAAGTCTGAAGCACTGGTAACTTTATTCCAAGGCAATATTCAGTAATGGATTGGTCAACATACAGCAATAAATGTTAGAGTTTCTGACCTAATTTTCACTGGGCAGTCAGGCAGAAAACTCTCACGTAGGCTAAATGCTATCTGATTCTGTGAAACATTTCAAATTTCAATCTTGTCAAAAAAAGCTTTGTTTTCTGAAATATAGTTTTACCACAAAGAGCCCTCAGCTTTTTTTATATATTAATGGTTAAATTAATTTCAAAATTATAGCAAATACATAATGAATTCAACAAAATACAACAAATTCCCCCTGTGATAAAACACAGTACTGAGTTTTCCCAGTCCTTTTTTCTTCTCTTCCATTTCACCTTCAGCAGCAGCAGGAAGGTAAAAACAAGCTGAGTAAGACTGACAATACTAGAGAACATGTTTCAGGCTTTTTGAGGTGTACAGATGGTGATCAGGATGATGAGAATCTATATAAAATGGACTGAGCATCTCAGTTCATTGACAGTAACTCTACCATTACAAATGAATCTTTAGAACGCTCCAAGAAGAGTACGATTCATAAGGTAAGATTGAGACAGGCTGTAAGTCTTTATCAGTGGCTATTCTATCTGCTTTCTTTTAGATCTGTGACTCACAAAAGCCTAGAAGATTTGAGATGAAAGAGGTTAGCTCAACAAATCAGTAAATTTCTTCTGCTCCAGCGCAGGATCAGCTGTATCTCAAAAGTGCTTGTGAGATATTTGTCTAACATCTCTATAACAATGTCTAAAAGGAAGGGATTCTCAGTCCCTTAGCTAATCTGTTACAGTGCTAGTCTGTCTTTTCCATTAAAAAGCTATTATTAATGTCGGGTCTAAATCTTTTCTGTTGCAGTTTAAGCCCATCATGACTTTTCCCAGAGGATATGAGGAAGATTTTATTCTCTTCTTTTTTCAGTAGCGTCTTGTTGTTGAAATCTCTTACTAAGATAAATTAGGCTTGCATGGTCATCTTTGGCAGTGGGGGGCTACAAAGGCGGCTTTTGTGAGAAGCTTCTGGAAGCTTCCTCCATGTCCAGCAGAGCCAATGCCAACTACCTTCAAGAGAGACGTGTTCTGGTCAAGGCCAGGCCAATCAGAAATGGTGGTAACACCTCTGTGGTAACATATTTAAGAGGAAAGAAAAACAAAATGTGGTTGTGCAATTGTAATTGCTGCCAGAGCAGAGTGGGGTGAGAATATGCAAGAGTGACATCACTGCACGCACCAAGGTCAGTGGAGAAGGAGGGAGGGGAGGTGCTCCAGGCACTGGAGCTGAAATTCCCTTGCAGCCTGTGGTACAGACCATGACTAGACAGTTGTGCCCCGGCAGCCAATGGAGGTCAATGAAGATGCAGGGATCCACCTGCAGCCCATGGAAGAGACCCATGCCAGAACAGATGAGTGCCTAAGAAGAGACTCTGACCCTGTGGGAGGCCTCTGCTGGAGCAGGCTCCTGGCAGGGACCTGCTGACCTGTGGAGAGAGGAGCCCGCTCTCAAGCAAGTTTTCTCGTTAGGACTTGTGACCCTGTAGGGGCTCATGCTGGAGCAGCCTGTGCCTGAGGGACTGCACCCTGTGGGATGGACTCACACTGGAGCAGGGGAAGGACCCTCTTCCCCGAGCAGGAGCAGAAACAACTGTGCATAACCCTCATTCCCTGTCTCCCTTTGTTGCTGAGTAGGAGGAGGTAGAGTGGGGCTGGAGGAAGGGGTGGGGGTAAGGTGTTTTCAGGGTCTTATTTTACTTCTCAATATTCTGCACTGATTTTGGTAATAAAGAATTCAAGCAATATTTTTATTTCAAGTCTGGTTTTGCCTGTGGTGTCATTTGGTGATTGATGGCTCTCTGCTCATGTCTCAACCCATCCACTCTCCATTACATTTTCTCTCCCTTGTCCAGCTGCGGAGGGGAGTGATAGAATTTAATGGATTCCTGGAATCCAGAGAGGGCCAACCCACTACAGGTGGTCCAGCCCTTTATCTCCTTTCCTTTACCTTAACCACACACGCACTACAAACTTCTATACTATTGGATGCTATATAGCTATTATTATCCTGTACATTTATTAGAAAGAGTCTCCTCAAGTACTAGTTTATAAGAGAACAGCAATCTAAATTAGTCTTGGCAGATTTTAAGAGAAAACTAAACTGCTAAAGCCTCTAATTATTGGAGAGTGTTAGCCTATAGCTACAAAATTATATAAAATAACTTATTTTTGGGGTCACATCCAGGCAGACAGCTGCAAACATCTGCTCTGCCTATGCTCAGAGGTGGCTAGAAGCTGTTCAACACTGCTATGGCTCATGATCTGGGGCTCTGACTCAGCACAGCATGCTGCCTTTATTGTACCACTCCAGGTTACAAACAGCTTGCATCAGCTTTACTTGGAGGAATAACAGAACTGCATGGCCATCTGCACCTGTACGCAAAGATATATAGAGATGTTTCGGGGCAGTATCTACATCTTTATGAGCTGCAGTCATTGGAATGAACTTCAGTCTTCCCTGGGACCACAAGATGTTTTTTAATGCAAATAGCAAAGCATGCACAAGATGCTATAATACAGATAGCCATAACCATACTCCTGCGTAGCCTATGCACATGTACAGAATTTTAGATAGGCTTTGCTTACATGTGTATGATACAGCTGTATGTACAGTCGTGTGCCCATAGCTGAGTCAGACACAGTACTATTCAAGTTCAAGGTATACATTTTTAGATAGTGTCATAGGAATGACTCATTAGTGTCAACAATATGGATTTAGGACTCTATTATGTTGAAAAGAAAAAAATCACCTTTAAAAGAAAACTGATTTTGGTTCTTATCTTTTATATTGCTATGCCAGTGAGCCTCAGAGCAGAGTAAAATAAAAGACACGAATTTTTATTTTAAAAAAGCTTTTGATACATTGTTATTATCAGGTTTTGAGAGATGCCTCAGCCCAAATTAAGGTGCAAATGAGACCATATGCTAAAGTCAATAGTACAGATTTCATGCAACAGTAAATGTGAGAGAAAAAGATAAAAGGAAATAGCCACCTGCTATGATGGCTTGTCTTATGGCAAGCTCCTTTTGTGCCCTTAACAGTTTTTGAGGCAACTGTGATCTTTAAGTGTCTCACGTACTTTAAATGTGCTCTTTACTACACAATTTATAATAATTTGTAATAACCTCCGATGATCAAGGAACTGATATGGCACATCGTATGAAGGTAGGATTTCTACTACATTCAGTTATACAGTAGCCTGAAGTCCAAAAACATTTGGAAGAGCAGTGCAGCTCATACAAATATGATACTGTAGTGGGATGACCCTGATTGCATGCCAGGTGCCCCCCCCAGAGTAATTCTAACTAACTGGAATGCATAAGAAAATACAGCAAAGGGTTTGTGAATTAGGGTAAAAAACAGAGAAAGATTGCTCATCAATTACTGTCAGAGACGAAACATACTTGATTTGGGGAAATTAATTTATTGCAAATCAAAATTAGAGCATGATAAGGAGAGGTGAAACAAATATTAAAAGCACTTTACCACCTCCCTCTTTTCTAGTTCTACCTCCTCCCACCCAGTGGTGAAGGGAGATGGGGGAAATGGGGTTATGGTGAGTTTTTTACACATTGTTCTTGATGCTGCTCAGGGAGAGGAGTCCATGTCCTGCTCCAACGTGGGGTCCTTGCCACAGGAGACAGTTCTCCATCAACCTCTCCAGCCTAAATCCTTCCCAAAGTTCTTCATAAACTTCCAGCATGGGTCCTTCACCACAGGGTGCAGCTCTTCAGACACTGCATTCTCCATTGGTTGTAGGTGGATCTCTGCATCCCTATGGTCCTCTGAGAGAGCACAGCTGCTTCATCATGGTCTGCATCACAGGCTGCAGAGGAATCTCAGCTCCACCACCTGGAGCACCTCCTGCCCCTCTCTCCACTGACCTTGGTGTGTGCAGACTTTGTTTCTCTCACATTCTCACTCCTCTCATGTCTGGCAACAATTACGCCAGTGAAATGATTTTTTATTTCCTTCATAAATGTATTATCACCGAGGCACTACCTTCCTTAATGGGCTACAGCCTTGGCCAGTATGGGCCTGTCCTAGAGACAGTTGGGATTGGCTCTATCAGACATGGAGGAAGTTTCTGACAGCTTTTCACAGAAGCCACCCCTGTAGCCACCACTGCCAAAACTTGGCCACATTAATCCAATAAAGATACTGTCATGGTTTGGCACTAGCACAATGCCAGTGCCCCCATGAAGACATATCCTCTCCCTGGTATCTGCTGTGAGATGCGATCAGAGACAGAGCAAAGCAGGCCTCCACTTGTGAACAAAGAAAAAAAACTTTATTATCTTACAATTATAATAAAATGAACACACAGAGAAAAATGGAAACCTCTCAAACATTTCTCCTCCCCCCACTCAATTTCCCACAGCATAAAACAAAACCTTAGTTTTTTACCAGTCCATCACCCTTCAAATAATCAACTCAGTCCATCTCCACCCTTCTGACAATCACCCCTCATTTCATCAAGGAGAGAGGAGTCCCTCTTGCACCACAGGCTTCCCCTGGAAACACAGCCGAGTCCAGTTGTGTTTCCCCGTCACTCAGCAACCACCTTCGTGACTTCTTCCTTCCATGTTCAGTGCTCTCACCACTGCACATGGACCAGAGCTGCTTTTAGGGTTTCCCTTTTCAAGGATGCTTCGCCCAGTTCCAGGAGAAAATGACAGTCTCTCACCTTTTTGGGACACTAGTCCCCCCCAGATTTCACCCCCTGGGGCCAAGGGGTCACGAGAGCACCATCACCTCCTCACCCGTCGTCTCTGCTCACATCACTCCTTCGGCACCAAGCCATCGCCTCCCCCTAAAATGCAGTCTCTGTATTACAGGAAAGGTTCTGTCCATGGCCATACAAGAAAAGTCCAGCCAAAAGCCACTCCATCATCTCCTCCCACCAGAATTCTTCTCTACTTCTCTCGGTCCTTCTTCACTTGCACAACTCTGCATCACACTTGCGCATTTCCTCTTACTTTATCCCTATCTCTCTTCTCCTTCAGCTCCTGGAGGATCAGCATTTGCAAGGTTTCCATCATCCCACAGAAGGGTTAAAATCACAGTCTCTACTCATCCAGAACTCCCACCCTGGCCCTGCCGGGCACTCTTCTCACCGCCCCCCCTTCTCCTTCTGGGCCAGGCCAGTGCTATCAAATTTCAAGGTAGCACTGGCAGCTCTCTCTCTCTCTCTCTCTCTCCCTCCTGAGAAAGGGGGGGCTGCCCGATGCCTCTCCGAGTTCTTCCACCCTTCCATAATCTGTGGGGGACTCACTCTTGTCCTGCCGGGGCCAGGGGCCTCCACCTCCCTTCCTTGCCCAAGGCTCTGGCCTACCTCCCTCCAGCCTCGTGGCTTCTCCTCCCCCACCCAGCCCGAAGCTGGGCAGGGGAGGTCTGACCTCTCCATCCACCGGAGTCAAGAGAGAGTTCCCCCGGGAGTTCCTTGCTTTTAACCCCTGTGTTCTCAGAGGCGTAACCATATCCTCAATGGCCAAACCAGGTGCCAATATTCACATCTGAGCACCTATTGGTTTGACCACCACCACCTCCCAAAAACTCACTTCCTCTCAAACCACGACAGATACAGACAAAAACTTGTCAAAATTTAGCAATATTCATGGGTCCCATGAGGTCTTCTGTAGTGAAACATGTTCTATCTCTAAATGTAGTGCTGTTTTACCACAGGAAGCGTCTTAAAAAACAAGCTTTAATTTTCCTATTTGTCATTCTTTTGACACCAGACGGCACAGCAATATCTAACTATTGCAATTATCCCAATTAATTTTGATTAATTTTGATTTTGATTTCAGTGGAAGAAAATCTTCATTAATCAATTTGCATACTAGAGCTATGTGATCAAAAGGCTTACTAACCCTCTTGCTCAATTTCAGTCTTCCAAGCAAGCAGCTATCATAGTACCAGGGTCTACCTTAGTTTTTCGTTATCAATGTTCAGACTACAGTTAAGCATTAGCATCAGTTTTGTTCACCTCTTTCAGTTTCACTAGGCCTTATCTAAAAAACACTTGTTCACTGATTAAGAAGGGGAAAATGGGAATTATGGATCTAGTCCTCTTGCTGCGAAACCAAAATCCACAGCCATAATAAGAAAGTACCTTGAAGATCTAAAAGACCCTCACTCATCACCTTCCAGCTCATGTGCTTTAGCAGGGTCTGAGTTGATCATCAAGGGAAAGAAACAGCACAGCCCCTAAATCTGAGCAAAGATATTTCTATTTTCTTTACCATTTCCTGATCATTTTACATCCCTAGCAGTTGCTCAAAGCAATGGAGCTTTCTTCAGCATATCTTGCAGGTTCTCCCCTGATTCCCTTCCACCCATTCTTCATGAAAGTGTAGCCAAATATTATGTAAGAAGCGCTATTATGCCGGAAAGAAGAATTTCTGAATGTTAACAGAAACACTTAAATTGCTTCTCTTAATGGCTCCAGAGAGTTATGTAAGCAGGCATTGCTGTTTAGACCAATGGCTGGATGACTATCTCTATACATCACGCATAAGATTTCTTTAGGAAACCAATGTAATAATCCTGGGAGACCAGAATCATATCAGTATATTTAACAAGAAGTCTGCTGAAATAAAATACCAAGGAATCACAGAATTGTAGAATCCTTTTAGTTGAAAAAGAAAATTGTGTCCAAGAATTAACCCAGCACTGCCAAGTGTACCACTAATTCATCTCCATAATTGTCATGTATATTTCTTTTAAACACTTCCAGAGATAGTGTCTCCGTCACTTATATGGGCAGTCTGTCCCAATGGTTGAAATGGGGTTTTTCAAAGCCAATCTATTAATGGCTTTAAGGACATCAACAGTGTTTTCAATCAGAAATAAGTATTTTAACACCAAAAAAAAAAAGCCTTGATGAAGAGTCAGAAAATCTGTCTTGCAAAGAAGAACTGAAAAGATGTTAAACAGCTGCCAATTTTGTGTGAGGTAGGCTGAAAATTGCTAACTTCTGATTGTGCATTAAGAAAGACTTAAGGGCTTCTACTGCCTAAATAAAGCTTTGCAAAGGTCTAAGATAGTTTACTTTCTTGACTATGGCCTAGATTTGAATAAGTTTTTAAGTTCTCTGGGGGGTAAAAAAACTGTAGAGGAGCAATTCAAAACACCATCTATTTTTGAGCTATAAACCATTGATATTAGAGCTTAAAGCCTAAATTTAAATTTTAAAATTTTGGCATAATTAATTTCTTATAGTTGCAGGCTATGAAAGGAGAGAAATAAAAAGTTTCTTTACAAAACAGATGCCCACATATAAGATTTATGACCTGTCATTTTGGGGTGTTTTTTTCTGTTTCTGGTTTTTTGGTTTTTTTTTCCTTTTCCAGTTTGCTCCAATGAACTTCACAGGATTTCACCAAAACAAGTTTCTCACATACCAGATGCTTGTAAATCCAGAACAGGTGTGCATATGTGTTGATTTATGCCTCTGGTAAATATGTGGGCAGTAGAGGGGAAAGAATGATACAAGAGAAAAAAACCAAAATCACATCCCAATGGCCCCATGTAGAAACACAAACCTACTCTTTTCTATGCCTTGCCAGTTATGAGAAGAAATTAAAATAAGTTTCTTTCTCTAAGACAAATGAGAAATATTGTCATGCTTCCATTGATTTTTATGTACCCATTTCTTAGACTGAACTTTTACTCCTCAGGAAAATTTGCTGTTCTGCATCACTTTGTAAATCTGTGTACACAGCTGAAAGCAAAAGTTATTACTCTTTACTCAGGAGTGGTCTCATCTGAAATCCAGTCCTTCCCAACATTTTTGCATAAAGAGACGTAAAAGAATTTTAATTTTAACTTGTTTTTTAACACTTCAGGTTACAGAAAATAAAGTGTGACTGTTTCAATGCTAGAGAAAGTGGAGTCTTGCATAGTTCCTGTAGTAGTGCCTGAAGACCTTTATAACAGTGGCTTATGAAAGTAAAGTTTCACAAAATTCCTAAGACCGAATTGCTACCAGTATTTTTCTGAATTAGGGAAGATTTTAGAAAAAACGTTACCCCCCTCCAAAAACCCCCAAACCAAAAAACACCTAAATTTCTAAATACTTAAAGCAGTTTATGTAATAATGTATTATATTTATTTCTGTATTTTATATGCAATAAAACCTTTTGCATGATTTTTAAAATACCTTCCCTCTTATCCTCTTTATGTGTATCTATTAGATGATATATTTTAACAGTGCAAGAGGAGCTACTGTGTGTGAGATGAAATTTCATTTTGGGTTGAAATTATATTATGGAAACTGGACACACACTAATCTCCTGTTAGTGTGGCTGTCCATTACACAGTATAACAAAAAGACGCTGCTTTTTTATGGCTTGCAGGGATGTTTCCTTCCCAGGAGCTGTGCTTGAACTTGGCCTTGTTGAACCCTATAATGTTCCTGCTGGCCATTTCCTACAGCCTCTCTAGGTCCCTCTAGCTGGGAGCATTGTCCCTAAGAGTATTATCTGGTCATTCTCCCACAGTTTGGAGTCATCTGCAAACTAAAAGAGACAGCTCTTCATCATCTCTTTCAGTCTACTGAAAAATAATGTTTAATTATTTTTGATAATTCAAAAAATTTAACATTTTTATAATTTAGATTTAATTTTTAAAATTATTAAAAGGACCAGTCCTAGGACAGAGTTTTGTGATAGCCTGCTTAGACACCAGGCTTCAGTTAGAATATACCTTACCAAGTACACCTCTACACACCTGATCATCCACCCTTTTCTTTACCTGTCCATAGCATTCAAACTGGGATACAGTAATACAGCGACAGATAATGTCAAAAACTTTGCTGAAGTCCAAATAAAAAATGGCCACAATTTTCTCTGGCCCACATATTTCAGCATTTGGTCACCAAAGAGAATGAATCTGGTCAGACATCATTTACCCTTCAGTAAATTCAAGGTTTTTGGTTCCAGTCATCTCCTGTGTGTGCCCAAAAATGGAGTCCATGAGGACTTGTTCCAGCATCAAAGTTGGGCAACCTTGGGTTGATCGGTTTTTTTATTTTTGAATATGGGTGTGGCATTCATTTACCTTTATCCAGTTGGTACTTTCTCCTGAACCCCACAACAACCTTTCAAAGACAAGAGAAAGCAGCTTTGAAAGGATGTTGGTCATCTTTTTCAGCACCTTGGGAGCCTGTCGGGTCCCAACCATTTTTGTGGATCAAATCACTCAGCAGTGGGCCTGTACTTTCATTTTTCTTCCTCCCTTCCACAGAAGTATGCAAGATGTAAGGTGTATGCAAGGTCAGTCTTTGGGATGTAGGGGGTGTAGGAGTGGGGTTTTATTTGGAGGGGGAAATAAGGGTGGGTTGTTTGTTTGCTTGCTGTTCCACATATTTTTTCATTTTTTTTATTAAGCAGTATCTTGAGGACTTTCATCCTGTTGCTCTAACAAAGGCTATTCACTTCTTTCATTTGCCATATAAAGGAAATGGAGAAAGAAAATAGGGACAAAAAATTAGGAAAAAAAAAAAAGAGGAAAAAGGAAAATATACAAGACAAAAATCTGCAGACATAACAAAAGGAGAAAGAAGCAGGAGAAGAGTGAGCACATGTCAAATTATTTTGCAAGAGCATAGTGGGAGAAGATCATAGAGCTGCAGTCATCCACCAGGCTTTGATAAAAGGATAGACTAGAAAAAAACGGAGAGGTTGAAAAATGACTGAATGTAAGGCACAATCAGTTCAGTCGTCCTGAGTCTAATAATTCTGTCCTGCCGTGCTGTTTGAAAATGGCTGACAACAACAGCAGTGCCTGTCAGTCTCTTCTCTGGCTCAGGTTTGAATCTTTTTTCTTTTCTCAAAATGTAGAGATAAAGAACCATGAAAGATACATAAAATAAAACGAGTAACCACCAGGCTTGGGTACAGTCAAGAGACAAAAAGACATACTTCCAGGAAAAATTTGCAGTAGCATTAAGAAAAAAAATGCAGGAAAAAGAAATATAGACTAAAAGTGGTAAAGATGAATGTTTCTCTTAGCACATGCAGGTATCTCAACTTCAGGATTAACAGGAGGCCTAATCAGAGCTTTTCAGCATTTGACACCTGGGCACATGTACATATACATGTTTAAAATTACCTTGCATTCCCACAATTGTAGACTCTTAAGGTGAAAAGGCAGTTCCCAATGATTCTGTCACCAAAACATCTGTAGAAGCAGATGTACAGTTGGTGCTGTTCTATACACTCTTTTCTATATTCATTCCTCTTATCACATAGAAGATGATCTATATCTGTCAGATCTTGCATGGTAGAACAATCCTGGCAATGACTGACCATCTTGGGAAAAAGGAATATAGGTATTTTGATGAATTGGGAATGTGAATCTATGTCCACATAAGCCAGAATGTACTGACATTTTAAAGGCCAAAATGGATATATTATCTAGGACAATATGGTTCATTATGTGGCATAAAAAAAAAAAAAAAAAAAAAAAAAAAAGGGAAATTACCCAGATCTTTTATTTCGTAAAATAACTAATTTTACATATAACTTTCCAAGTAGAGTACAATGGGTAGTCAATGCATGAGAAAATAAAGGAGATGAGACAGTTAAAAAAAATCTAAATGGTAATACTTAAACTGTACATCAAAAAAAAATCTAAATAGTAATACCTAAACTGTACATCACCCTTCTTTTTCTGGAGTAAAAGGTGGGTGTAATCTTAGTAAGTAAAGCCTCGATTTTAGAACAGACATTTTAATCAGGATCACTTGTTTTTAGTTCATAACAACTTACCTTCTATTA
Organism: Motacilla alba alba; assembly: GCF_015832195.1. Classification (NCBI taxonomy): domain Eukaryota; kingdom Metazoa; phylum Chordata; class Aves; order Passeriformes; family Motacillidae; genus Motacilla; species Motacilla alba. Next base: position 75,522,182 of record NC_052017.1, read on the forward strand.
TTTTCTCCAAATAATCCTCCCATTGAACACTTACTCAAGAGGAACCATTTCTCTTTGTGTTTACAATGACCTGCTTTATTAGAAAAGTTGATTCAAACATAAAACTCCAATACTTCTAGTTGATGGAAATAATAACATTACATCAAGAAAATAAAATATCCAGTAAGTGCAACCAATTAACACAGTGATTGATTTTAGACCTTTTTGCTACATTTTACAATAATGTGAAAGAAAAGAAACACAAAGTCTTCCAAGTTTAAAAATGTGTGGAGATTTCTTAGCCAGTATTACTTAGTAAAAGGCTTTTTTTGCCTGAGATAGAAGTGTCAAATATCAAGAATTGTGAAGTCTTTAACTACTTTGCTTACTATGAAAACAATAGCTCTTGCAGCATTGCATTGTACTAGTCTGAACTTCGTTTCAAGCAAGCAGTTAGAGTTTTTCTTTGAAATTTCATCCAATGCAAAAGAAGAAAAAAACTAAGAGCTAAGAGTCTTGAGTCTTAGAGCAGTTATACCTTGATTGTCACTTTCCATCCTAGCTGTAATTTTATTTAATCCCATTGTCCTTCCCAAGATGTGACTTTGTAGTTTCTTTTATAACTGGTCCAAGAGATTGTCCTAAAGTGATGTAAAATAGGAAAAGAATCATTAATATCTAATGAACTACAATGGCTCATACCCACTGAAGAGTGTCTAAGAGCACTCATTTAATGAGAAGTCCAGATACAGAAGTAATTATTCTACTATATTTCAAATTTATTCAGCTAAAAGCATCGGGCTGTTACATTTTTCCACTCATGTGCTGGAGTATACTTAATGAAACCAATGAGATTACTCTGCTCATCTCAGTAGTGACTGAGAACTTCTGTGGTACAGAATACTGTATGTACAGCTGGCTGCAACTTACCGTTGCCTTAGTAGGCTACCTCCTGTAAATGGGACTGAAATTGGATCAGGTAATATCTATCTCTCATGAAAACCATCTATTATTCTTAATTTTATAGGAAGGCTGCTGGGTGCATCTACAAAAGGAACATATGATTTTCAAAGAGTCAAAAGATATTAATTCTCATAGTGAACTCTGTTTACAACCAAGTGTTTGCAAGTAAACTAGACTGATAAGAAATTCTGTAAATCATTAAAAACTACTGCCAGCCAAACCTGGTTGGTTTTAATTTCCCTCACTTCACAATATCTTTCTTATATTTTAGTTCAAGAACATTGCACTGAGACAATTTTGATATTCAAGTAAAACTAATCTTTAACTTTGAAACTAAAAGCACATCCAAATAGAAAATGAAATGAGTTCAAGTAGTTTTAGATTATCAAAAGTAAACAATTTCATTATTCTCTAAAATACTGTTCATTTGTTGGATGTTGAATAGATTTTGTTTCAATTGAGATAAAGTTTGAAAAAAGTTTTGAGAAAAACCCATCAGGAATATCAAAAGTGCTTATGAGACAGAAAATTTGTTACCTGTGTAGTTGAATCACAAAAATACTGTTCTTAATTCACTAAAAAAAAAGTAGAAAATAAAGCGGCAGATCAAACATTTTTCTGATGTAAGATGACAGACTCATTCTGAAAGTGTAGTGCCATATTTTGAACCCACTTATTAGATATTCCTTTTAAAAATATTATTCTACATTTATTCTTCTATGATTTTAATAAAATCTTTAAAATTTTCTACTTTAGATTCATATTTATTCTTATCATCAAACTTGGTACAAATTATGCATTTTTTGATGAGAGGTAAAATCACAGGGACAAAGACTGATGAAGTCCTGTGTTATTGACTCTAGGTATTTTTTTCATGAATGTATTATACAATAATGGATTAAAGTTTTTGCAGTCACATAGCAATCACAATACAGTAGAGACATTAACAGTAATAGTCTAGAAACCTTGCACAAAATTTATAAGCCTCAGGACTAAGGTTTGTCATTTTACTCTGCCTAAATTATTCTTGACCTGTCTGCAACTTGATTTTACTTGACTTAGCTGTTGCAGCAATTTCTCCGGTTGACCAGATGTTTATAGCTAATTTGTTTTGGTTTTATTTATCTTTGTGTGGTATGATGACATTTCTAAAGAGGCAACAGGAACCAGAAAATTCTCTCTCTTGAAGAAATTTGCATCCTTAACATTGAAGTGTAGAGAAATACTTGGCATTATAGCTGCTCTCCACTCACAAGCTGAAATATAGAATGTGGTGCAGGTGTATACAGGAATGGGAAGAGGGAAGATGAGGTGTGGGCTTGCAACAGGGACACCATGACTATCGCCAATTTGCCAGTGGTTGGTTAAAAACATGTGGAACTGGAATGGGGCAAAGTTGGTTGTTTGGGTATCAGGACAAAGAAGTAGGACCAAACATACATAAAAGCCATACGCCAAATACATCAAATTTGGATTTAACACGGGCTTGTGGAACAATGAAATGTAAAAGCAGGTTAGCAATTGTGTAAATAACCTCAAGCAGATGTCAAGGGTGGAAGAAGATACAACAGGCCTCAACATTGTATTTCTCCCTATGAAGGTCTCCAGATACTGAAGATTTAGCTTAACTTCTCCAAACGTGTGGACTCAAGATCCAGTGTTGCCACAACTTAAAGAAATAAAGACTTCTATTATCAGAGTAAATCTCACAGGCAAATTGTCCAAAACTCTAAAATGAATTTGTCCTCAGGTATTAAAACCACTACAAAGCTGTGGTGATCACTACAAAGCTCTGTCATGTTCCAAGACCATTCTATCCGCCATCTTCAAACTAGAGAAACATATTTTACCTCTAAGAATAGAAGTAGATGATCCAAATCCCATAAAAGGAAATAACTATCTTTATTCATTCTATCTTTATGAAGTAGATGAGAGGTGAAATAAACAACACGGTAGTGATGTCAGACAAAAGAACTCAAAGGGATATTCCTAGATCCTGCAGTCACAAGACTGTTGAAGATGCAATAAAACCATTGTCTGAAATAAACCACTTCTGTTTGTGGTGAGACAAGCTAAACCAAGATTAGTTCTTAAAAGCTTCAAATCTAAGTTACAATTATATTAAGTTTTGGCACCTATGCAAGAAAAGTGTAAGGCCATTACTTGGTCCATGTTTTAGAAACTTAAATTTAGAAGTGCAGATGACTCACCTATTTAGGTAATACAGAGAGATGGACATTTCTTTATGACTTTAGCCCAGATTTAGATATAGTATGACCTTAATTTCTTTCATTTTTGTATAATTCCTGATTTTAAATATCTCTCAGACAAGATTATTTGTGTCTTTAACAGCCAACTACGTGGTCCATCAGGCAGGATCCCAAGTTTTAATTAATCTGGACTTCAGAAACCAAGGGCATAAAGACTAATCATTTTAATTCAGCAAAAATCAAAAAAAGTGACTTACAGAAAGTTTGCTATCTACAGGGAAAAAAATTGGATCATTATTATGGATGATTAGGTATTATTTAATCCTAAAAGTTATTATTACTTTTGTTGTTGTTGTTGTGTATTTTCTATATATGGGTAACACTGACAAAAAAAGGAACTGGTAACGTCATATTTTATGAAATATTTACATTTGTACTAGCTGTTCATTATGAAAGGATGAGGTATATGTGACAATTTCTTCCAAAGAAGAAATTTTCCTTTCCTTTCCCAAGGAAAGAGAGTTTGGCAGAAAGCAAAGAAAGATTATAAGATGACCTACCTATCAGACTGAGTTTTTTCTCATAATAACTCCAAATTTTGGGAAAATAATCCCTCCAGTTGCCTAGCTTTTTCTTCATTTTCATAGACATTATAAACTGCTTGTTTGATTTGTTGTCATAACCAAGTTAAGCAAATGGTTTTTGATCCTCTTAAAATCTATGCCACAGTAGCATTATTAGTAATAAGCATTAAAGTAGGCATCTTTTCTGTGAATCTTTAATGGAGGAAAAAAACCCTCCTATCAGTCAAAGTATGTTTAAAATTGTAGTAGACACTTTTGTTCATTTCTGAATAGTAGTTGGCTCTCTGTGCACTGCAGGTGCCATCTCAGCTCAGAGCTGCCTCTCACATGCTGTCAGGAATGTACTCATGAGCCAAACAAAGTTAGTTGCCAACTTGGCACTCAGAAAACAAGTGTGACTCTCTGTTCTCTGCATTTCTCACTGTGACAGTTGTACACTGTTGTAGTCACAGAGGTCTGGCATAAGAGGAAAACAACATTTTGGCTGCTAGAGGCCAAGATGTTTTGTGAAAACTAACACTGATACCAGTTGTGAGAAGACTTTTTCCCTCAATCCACGTAAGCTAATCATGTATGCAAATTCATTCTTTATCAATCAGTCTTGTACTAATCCATGAAACCCAGGTCCTTATACAATTCTAATACTGCAATATTCTCTCTGAGCTTCGCCAAGCTCTTTTTGAATACGTATTAAGAGCTGACATAAAATAATAATATTAATAGCAAACAAATAATAAATGAGAAGAATGAAAGGGGTAATTTTACCCACATCTAATTGGCACCTCAATAAGCTAGTGATGACTCAGTGAAGTATACACCAGTTATAGGGTAATGCTGAACACCAGTACAGACTAATTTCATAGTGTCCCTGCAGGGATATGCTCCCTTCATATCCACATTGTGCTATGTAACTCAGTGAAATTTTGTTATTGGTTTCAACAGGATTAAAATGGGATCAAACCCATTTGGAATCTTTGGACATTCTCATGGCAGGAAAAGCTTGTGGCATTTTGTTGTGTTTTGAGGATCCAAGAATGAGACCATGAAAAAATCCTCAGACTTGAAGAACAGCCTAATACTACTCTTAAATGAGATACTTAAGAAACACTCATTTTTATATTCACAACCACTATTCCACTTAAACGTATTACTCTGAGGACATCTACAGACTTGTGTGCATTTTGATGTTAACATTATTTTATACTTCAGCTCCAAGGACTCAATCTCCTCACCTCAATCCCAGCTCCAGGTTTCCTGTGAAGTGTGGTAGGCTCCAGAATTTAGGCTGTCACAGATTATTAATTCTCCACACAATAACTCTTTGCTATGCCAAAAAGGAGTTCAAGATGCATCACAACAAAGGCTGTGATGCCTGTGATGACAAGAGACTTGAAACTACTTGGATTTACAGAGAATAATTATTGATTGATGGACTGAGAGGGTTAGAGAATTAAGTGATCTTGACTGTTTAGTCTTGTGATGGGACATTCACCAAGGAGCTAGGTTGTGGTCTTTGCTCCAATAAATTTTCAGTTATTTTACATTAAATAACCCCTAGCCCTTTGCATTAACCCTATATCAATTAGTTAGTCAAGCAAGTCAAGCAAAGTGTGAATGCTCATGAGTGCTGTCGTCAGTAGGCTTCAAAGCCATGATCTTTTTCACAATTTTTATCTAGGCCAATGACCTTAAATAATTTTAAATACGTTGTATCTGGATGACCACGGGTGCCAGCAGTTTCTGAAGAGTCAAAGTTTTGGTCCTCTTTCATATAATCTTTCTTCTGACAAACAGGGCTCTTATTAGTTACAAAAGCTGATTTTTATTTGGGAAGCATGTGACGCTCATGTATGAAAAGGCTTCAGCAGCACAATGGTGCTCAACAGATGATCTCCAGTATTCTGGCAGTCCAAAACTCTGTGCATATTAGACACCCAAGAAACTGCCTGGTACAGTCTGCCATAATGAATTTACTTATCCTGAGAGTTTGTCATATTACTAGGAAACAGCTCAGGCAAGATGAAAGTATTAAAGAACATGTGTTTGCAAAACAGTTACGATAATGCAATAACAGTTAAAAATATATGATTAAGATTTACATTTAAAATTTAAGCTATGTAGACTGTCTCTTTGTGAGGCTATAGTTCTAGCTCTAGAAGTCATATGAAGGTATAATGCCCTGAATAGTTCTGAATAGTTCCTATTCTCATAGTGAAAGACAACTACTTCATAGACCGCCTCTGACAAGCCCCTAACTTATCCCCCAGAACAATACCATAACACATTTGTCCTTCACAAGAGATAGGGAAAAGCAGACCTGTGATGGGGCAGTAACACATGGTAGTGCAGGGCATTCCATTATTTCCTTTCTGGTCTGGTCTGGTCTGGTCTCCTCTCCTCAAGAACTCTTAAGATTTAGTTTTTTTCTCTTAATCAGACTCATCCAAATGCCTGGCTTGAGGCTGTTTTCCTGGACATACAAGCCACATAGATCATGGTAGTCTTTGCAAATTAGATGTCATGAAAAATATTGATTTACAAGCTTATTTCAATATTTTGCATGTTTGGCTTCTGGGAAGCTTTATATGAAGACCTAAACTCTGATGTGACAAATGTTGACTGCTTTGCTAGATCTGGGAAAATCTTTCTGGTCCAGGACGTGTTTACAACAGAAAGAAGAAAAGGTATTCTCACCTATTCTTTGAGGGTAAATTACCAGTAGGAATAACAACAAAATAGATTTATTCCATGCTTACTCAGGGGAGGGATAGTAAGTAGTTACATGTTCTTCATAATCAAATGACAAAACATTCAAACTATTTAATAAAAACAATCTAAGTCAGAGCATTACAAGTGAAATAATATTTCCTTTAGAAAACAAAACAACAATCAAACTTCAAGTTTATGTTCCAGGAGATGTGTAGGCTCTGACTCCCCAGAACACAGCAGTGTTCCCTTAAGGCTATGAGAAAGAACTAAGTGGCAGAAAATAATAAGATTTAAGACATATTAGTTTCCACAGGATTTATCATCAACTGTGACTCCCAATCAGAGCTCTTGCACTCATGAATTCCACTCCAAGATATTACACACAGCGTGCAGTACCTTGCTCACAAGGTGAAAGTAATCTACAACTTTGAAGCTGCTGCAAAAGTTTGTAATGTCTTTTATGATTTTATCCCCAAATAGTTGGTGCCATGAGACTGCAAAACCAGGGATTGTGAACTGTTCTGGGGATTTTTGAGATGTAGCATTCAGGAGGCCTTTCTTCTTTGATTAATTAAAGAAAAAAAACGAAAGAAATAGAGAGAAAGAGAGAGAGAGAGAAAGAAAAAAAGAAAAAAAGAAAGAAAGAGAGAGAGAGAGAAAAAGAAAGAGCAAGCAATTATTAAAGAAACTAGCAGAGGAACAAATTTATCCTATGACATCGCAAAATGCCTTTCATGATTACTTGACCTCTCAATGCCATCAAGAGTTCATTTTCAAGCCAAAGTAAGAAAAACCCAACCCACTCAAGAGGGACTGCACAGAAGGACAGAGATCTGTTGTATCCAAAATCTGATAATTTTTTATGCATTCAAATCTGCAGATTTACAGTAATTTGAACAAAATGGTGACTGATTCTGACAGCAGCTCATTCATCCAAATTGTACTCAGTGATATGAACCAGTGATTGTTGACCCTGCTAAGCTGGAGAGCTCTAATCAGTAAATTGCCAAAATCTGGAGCTGATTTAGGACATGAAAATTCTTTCTTCTCATGTGCACTACTGCTAGAATCTGAGTGAATCTGAATGAGCTTAGAGGTATTATTTGTATAATGTTGTAAAACTTAGGTTACAAATTTGTACTGCAAACTTGCAAGTTTGTCATTGTGCTTTTGTGATTTTCTTTAACATCAGCAGGATGTAGTGGTTGCTGATCAGTAACATACGCAAACGGTTTTGTGAGTTCACTACTTCCCGCAGGCAACAGCCTGTATGAGCAAAGCACGGCAAGGAGTAAAGAGGAAGTTGGTTCTCTAGGGATTTCATCTCTGGTGATCAGGAAAAACTATTTTTATTTCACATCTGAAATTCAAAATTTCATATTCATGCTTCATGCTATTACATGTATAATCTGATCATTAATTCCAAGACCAATTTTTTGCTGCCTATGTAGGTGCTAGAGTTAAAAAAATCTCCCTGTGACTATAAAACTGGTCATGTGACTATAAAATGTGACTATAAAACTGGTCATGAGGCCCCATACAGATCACAAGTTTCAACTTTCTTCCTTTTACTTACAGTATGGCAAAAGATAGTAAGAATTTTGAATATACATTTCATTAGAACATGTAGTCACATATACTGCATCTTATTCCAAAGGGACTATATCAATGCTCAGTAGGGGAAATGAAAAATAGAATATTTGAAAACAAGTTCTCCAGTGATTTTTTTAGGAGAAGACATTTTTGTCAGACCCTCTTTTCAAGTTCTTTATTTATTATAATTCCACACTGACTCCTGTAAAGCAGGGAAAGCTGTTTTTTTCTCACATCTCAGGCTAGGCTTGCTGCCCTGTACAGCAATTAAGGAACACCGTGAATGAAAGAAACCACTGTGTTATACCATTTATTACAGTATGAAATGTGAACCCCTATCTCAACGATTATGTCCTTTCTTGTCATTTCTGATAGCAACATTGTCCTACCCTGGGCTGTATCCAAAGCGGTGTAGCCAGCAGGACAAGGGAGCCGATTCTGCCTCTCTGCTCTGCTCCGGTGAGACCCCACCTGGAGTGCTGCATCCAGCTCTGGGGACTTTAACACAGGAAGGACATGGACCTGGAATGAGTCCAGAGGAGGGACACTAACTTGATTAGAGTGATGGAGCACTTCTCCTAAGAAGACAGGCTAAGATTATTGGGATAGTGCAGCCTGGAGAAGAAAAGGTTTCAGGGTGACCAAATTATGGCCTTCCAGTACTTGGAGGGAGTCTACCAGAGAGACAGAGAGAGACTATTTATGAGACCATGTAATGACAGAACAGGTGTGAATGGTTTCAAATTAAGAGAGTAGGTTTAGATTAGATATAAAGAAAATAATCTTTAGAGTGAGGGTGTTAATACACTGGAACAGCTTGCCCAGAGAAGCGGTGAATGCCTCATGCCGGAAAATGTGTTAAAGGCAAGCTTGGATAGATCTCTGAACAACCTAGTCTGGTGGAAGGTGTCCCTGCCAATGGGGAGGGGGCTTGGAGCTACATGATTTAAGATCCCTTCCAAGCTGAAGTATTCTATGATTATCCATGACATGAAAAATCCATTTACATAAAAATTCCACAAGAAAGGATGTAGCTGACAGTGTTCTAATAGCTGAGGTATGGTTACAATAAACCTTTTAATTGTTAATCATGGTTCTGTAGGATTAAAAATTATTGCACTGCAGTGGATTCTCAAATTACAAAATTATTTCAATTTTTTTACCATGAAACAATATAAAAATTAGGTGGTTAAATCTACTGTCATTTTAACTTGGAAAGTTAATAGTTCCTTTCTATTCCTGTGAATCATCTGAAATACCTCTTATGCTTTTAAATATGAGGAGAGATTCATGTGATTCTCAGAGATGAGGTTTTAAGTGCAAAATACAAGAAAGAATGTGTAGAAAACAAAAACCGTCTCTTTATCCATAGCTTGTTTTTTTTCTCTTTCAGCATTATGTGTGGGAAGGGACAAAACCAGGCTTTCCAGTGATAGGCAGTGAGATGGTGTGCTAAAATTTGAGAAAACAAGTGCTAATAGGATTCCTCATTCTGCTCTAGCAGGTGTCAACTACCACAAACCCCACCTGAAATGTTTCTACAATAATGCAAACTTTAGGAGCAAACAAGAGGAACTTGAAACTTTGGCCCTGTTTTAGAGATTTGAGCTTATTAGCATAAGCAAAACCTGGACCTGTGGCTGGACTGTATGGAGCCCATGGTGCACAGGGGCACAATTGAGAGCCTCTGGTTAGGGATTAAGGAATGAGCAACTAGTGTGAATGTCATGGTGGGAGTCTACTGTAGACCACGTAATCTGGATGGTGATACTGATTAATTATTCTTTGAGGAACTAAGAGACACCTCTAAATGAACTGCCCTTGACCTTAAGGAGGACTTCAGCTTGCCAGAAATTAACTGGGAACAGCACGAAACTGACATAAACAGTTACAGAGGGTTCCAAAAACACCTAAATGATAACTTCATGGTACAGGTACTAAGGGAGCCAACTTGGAAATATGCATTCCTTGATTTGTCTCTTGTTAAGATCTCATGAGGGAAGTAGTGATTGGTGGCCATCTTGGCCACAGCAACCACAATGCAATTGAGTTTAAATATCTTCTCACAAGAGGAAAAGTGCCACCAAGACTCCAGCTCTGAGCAAGAGGAGATCAGACTTCAGACTGATCAGGGAACTAATGAGTAAAGTCCCCGGCAAAATTTTTCTTAGGCTGGTAGGGCCCCTCATTGCTGATTTTCTTTTAAGTACCACCTCCTAAGGGCACAGGGGCAGGCAATTCCAAAATGTCAGAAGTTAAGCAAAAAAGGGCAGAAGGCCCCTCCCCTGTCTTGGCTGAGCAGGAACATTCTTTTGGATATAAGGCAAGAAAAGGAGGTGTATGCCCAGCAGAAACAAGGTGAGGTAATATGGAAGGAACACAAAGATGCTGCTGGCCAGTATGTGGATAAAATTCATGCGGTCAAAGCTCAATTGGAGCTGCAGCTGGCCAGAACTGTGGGGGACAATAAAAGGTTTTTGTTTGTTTGTTTGTTTGTTGTTTTGTTTTGTTTTTTAACATATACATTAATGGCAAAATGCAGTGCAGAAATAACATCGAGCCTGTTAGAGGATGGGGGCGGTCACTTCACAAATGTGGACCTAGACAAGACAGAGTGGTTAAATTCTTTCTTTGATTCTGTTTTCAACACCATTGATGGACCAAGTTGGTGCCAAGCCTTGAGCTGGAGGACCATGGCTATGAGAATGATCAACCTGCAGTTGACATAAGTGTTGTGTCATTGGGATCTGCTTTTCCAGCTGCATCCCTGTACGTCTCTAGGGCCTGGATGGGCCCCTGCAAGGCTACATAAAGACTTTTCTGATGAAATCATGAGGCCTCTCTCAATGATTTTTGTATGGTCTTGAAACTCTGGAGAGGTCTCTTTTGACTGGAAGTGCTTTCATCAGAAGATCTAGCAATGTTTGTTGGAGTTATTAGTGCTTTCTATAGTCTGATTGGTGTTTCTTGGGGCAAGTACAGAAAAGCAATAATAAAAAAAACCCCTATTGTTATTGCTTTCAATATAGAGTTTTGAATTTTTTTCCACATATCTTCTGTGCATTTACGCGAATTTATTAAAAAGCAATTCAGAACATAATGTTTTAAGGAACCTTGACCTAACATGAGGCTTCTCACTCCCCGCAAATTTATTTTGTTTTGTATTTAAAGAGAAAGAAATTATTTTTGCAATCATTTTTTATATCAGTACTTGAGAGAAAATTTTGCATGTAAAGGGTATTGACATGTCAAAGATCAATTTAAAACAGTGCCATTGAATCAAGCCAATCAACGTCTGTCTGCCTCAAGACTATGAAGATAGAGCTTCACGAAAACACAGAATTTGGTCTTATTGCTGAGCTTAAGTACAGAACATTGACTGAGCAACAGAAATGGTTTAATAATACTTGACAAGAACCAATGAAAGCTAAAGGAGCAAGACCTAACAGAAGTCATTGTAATTCATGATTATGGATTTAAATTATTTAGAAAAGACATAGATTAAAAAAAATTTCAACAGCTTTCCTTTTAGGTTAACAATTTTCAAAAAAATGTTTTCAAAAAGCTTATAATAACTAATAGTGTATTCACCAGCTTGGTGTAAATCTCACTACTATTGATAAACTTACAAATGTAAAACTCTAACAAACCCCAGAAATTTTGGTATTTCAGACACACACATAGAAAAAGAAAAAAGATAACCTAAAACCTTCATGTTTTGTCTAAATTTCCCTTGAAGTCAAAGATTTAATTAAGGTCTGACATTCTTTAAGAAAAGAAACTGAATTCAGTGGGGACTCAGATTCTTCAAACTCTCTGAAAAATCAAATACTTACCAATCTGAGCATATTTAAAATGAATATTTCAGAAGGAGATATTCCACTCTTTCCTTCACCTCAGTGATTTGCAGACTTGATTCTCAGACTGTCTCTTTCTCAAAATGTCAAGAGGCCATATTGCTGTAATACTAAGATGTGGAACATCTCTAGCTATTTTTCTGCTGAGCTACAAAAAACCTGTCCACAAAATAGCTTGGCCAAAATCTTTAGACTTGTGGAATCCTTGGAAACTAGTATTTTCAAGTATTTATTTCTCTGCAGGCTTGCTCTGTAAACAACACAGAATTCTCTGCCTGTGTTGATTGTAGAAGACTATACGCGTGGATAGGTCTTCACTCATTAGTAGGGATGAATATTGGTAAAGGGATATTTTTTGTTTTCTTGCTTTGTTGACTTAAACATTATTGTCCTGATTCCAGCCAGGACAAGGTTAGTTTTTGCAGTGGCCAGGAGGAGATGTGAGTAGGACATGGATATTATTCCACACCACCTCCTATTATTGCTGGGAGTTTCTTCTGGAAGAAAGGTTTTTTTTCCAGTCAGGGTGGTGTGGCTGTGGGTGGGCTGTGAGCTCTGCAGTGAGCATTTTGCATGTGAATCACTCTTTTTACACTTTTGTTATTAATATTGTTGCTGTTACTGTTTTTTTTTCTTATCTCATTGCTGTTTCCAGTAAATTAGACTTATCCCAGCCTGTGATGATTTCCGTTTGCTCCTCCAATTCTGGTCTTCATCCTGCAGTGGGGAGGGGAGTTCCAGAAAGGGGGAAAGAGCAGTGCGTGGTTTCAGTTGGAGCACTAAATTGGAGAATACCATTCCTAAACCAAAGCAATTATTTAAAAGGATTGTCAACAATAAATATAAAACCATTTTTATAGACATTGTGGTATGTGCATTCTTTAAAAAGTACAGCCATTGTTACAAACCCTCATAAATATCAGATGTAAAGGGTAAGTAAAGCAAAAGCCTCTGCATTAAAAAAAAAAGAAAAGCCAGAGAAGCCCCACAGCAACAAAACCAGATGTTTGAAATTTGTGTAAACACAAATTCCTGAGGAATTCTTACATCAGCATTCAACTAGCTATCTTCTCATTCAAGAAACCAGATTTAGTCATTGTTTTGTATTCCAATTTTGAGTAATACAAGGAGACATAGTAAATGGATCAGCATTTTGTTCAAGGACTCTATCTTTTAACATAGTTCTCTAGCAAGAGATCACAGTAGATCTCTAGATCTACTGACAAAAATGTAACTTAATTAGAGTTTTGTTGCACTATCACAATTTAAAAGAAGAAAAGGAAAAGAAAGGAGGGGCAAATCATCTGAAACATGATAAGAGGAACTCCTGAGCAGAACCCTCCTTCTCCCAAATGTATGCAAATATGTAGCAGGCCACTTAGCAATGCTGGAAAGAAGAAAGAATATGATGATAATGACATGGCCTGCAGCTTTTTGTTAATGAGAACATCTATCAACTATCAAAATGAGAAATATTTCAGTTACCTATACAGTGTGTGTCCTGGTTTAGGGCAAAAGTTTGGAGAAAACCTCTAAAGGGGTTCCTCTAGAAAACAAATTCAAGCAGCCCCTCCCCAAACTGGTTTGGAAAAATATTTCCTTGGAGAAAAGTGGAAAAAAACCCTGTTTATTTAACAGACAAAACATTCACCAGCACAGAAAAAAAAAATTAAAAAAAGCAGTATTAAACAATAACCTCTTACCTCTCTGAAGAGATGACAAACTTAAGTCCCCTTTCTGGGCTGTAGCTCAGCTCACTCAGTCTCCTATCAGTCCCTCTGGTGCTGGAAATGGCCCGGCCCTGTGGGCCACAGGTGTAAGCTGCCTGTGCTCTTCTGGGTGTCCAGTCCAGAGCAGGTTTAAACAGGTCCAAAGGAAAGAAAAAAACCACTGTCTACAGAACTTGTCTGCCTCAGCTAGTTAGAAACTAACTAAAAGCAAAGGAGAGCTCTGTCCTGCTGTCTGTCTGTTCGCAGACAACACGGTCAAGGAGAGGATGCGGGGGAGCAAGGGCAGCTTCTGATAACAAACTCCTCACTTCTTCTCTCCCCACTTTTGCTCTCAAAGCAAGTCTTAAATGTGCAAAACTCATTTCTGGGCTAAACAGATGCGCGCTTCTTCTCTCCCCCCTTCACTCTCTGGAACAAGTCTTAAAGATGCAAAATATATTATTCACCATAAACAGAACAGGACGATTTGGGATAAAAGCATCATATAGTCAACCTAGGACATTGGGATACTAGCATCATAAAGTCACCCCAGGAAAGTGAGTTATTGACATATTTAAACAGCAGACAGAGGATGATAAGGAATAGCTGTGTGGCACCTGTTACTCCCTGCAGTAAATTGTGATGATATCAAATGAAGAAAAAAACCATTAGCCTGACCACAGGATGTTTTTTCAAGATTATTAACACCATTATCATGAATATCTATGAGCTAATTTAACAGAAGGAATGCAAGGTACCTTTTTTGACAAGGACTTTCCAGCATACATTCAGGCTAAATTTTAATTGTCTTTTCCTACATTAGCTAAATATTAATGCATTGTGTTAAAAGAAAACCAGTGCACATTTAAAATTAAACATGTACATAGTTTAGTATCACAAAATATTACCTTGGATGTAGCCCTTCTCAGCAACCCCGGAGCTTTCTGAAGCATGGATCTTTTTGCATGTATCCACAGAAAGTGAGCTACTTAGGAACTGCCCAGCTTATGAAAGGAACTTGCACAGCCAGATGGTGCTTATGTCTGGGATATCAAAATTTATGGCAAATGTTGATGAAAGTACCACAGCTGCTGCATGCTCACACAAACTGAGACATAACTCTGGGAACTGTCTTGTTGTACATCATAATATCCCTGGAAAGAAGAGTATTTTCATGAGTTCTTTGTAGAGAAGGTTTTTTTTAGGTGCCAAAGGTAGAAAACTTTATAAAAAGAAGGGAGGAAAAAATTACAATGTGTTCAAGCTGAAATTTGGCAGAGAAAGTTTCTGGAAAGTCAGCAAGGGTCTGGAGACAGAACAATGCATGGAAAAAAAAAGCAGACAACATTACTGAAGATTCAGTCTCTAGATTCAAAGGTCAGACATTGAAGTGTTACCTGACTGACTGTGTGTGGGAATATAGCGAATGACATTCAAATTGATTAGAAGTGATTTCAGCAAGGGCATTAAATAATTATAAGCCTATGTGAAGACACAAAGATAGAAACAGAAAAATAGAAGCCATTTCACAAATGTTTTGAGAAGTCATGACCTCTTCTTAGGCAGAATATAATGGCTTGCTAGTAAAAAATAGTCAAATCTGTTCTGCTTACTGCATCTCACACACAACAGGGTCCTCAGTAAGATAAACTTAAATAATTATATGTATTAATGTTTGCTGAATTTTGAGTGGTGAACTACATTAACATTAATGTTAACAAACTATTTTATGGTTGACTCAGTTGCTACCTCAGTATCTACAGTGGGGTCTCACAGAATTAATTAAGTGTTTCACCTGTATAAGGGTGCTCCAAGATGCAATGCTTTAGAGGGTCATTTACTCATAATGGATTTCAGAAAAAGGGAAGAGGAAGTTTTTATTTTAAGTATTTTCATGATGTACCTTCATAGCACATTACCATAATAGGATGACTACTCAAGTCAGATCAAGAATTCCTGGAAGTATAGGGATTAAAGACTGACAAAAATAATGATTAATTATCTGCAAATATAAGAGGAGCTTTCAAGTTATGTAATCCATATTTAGTGTCTTTCTTGTGCGTAAACATGGTAAGTACCAGCACTTTTTTTTTTTCTTAAAAGCTTACTACTGCACTGACTTTGCACTTACTGCAGAAGCCCACCACTAATAATGTAAATATCCTGGGCATATAGCTCCCTTTTCTGCCAGCACTGGCACAGTTGTTTGAAATGCATTGCAGTTAAATGACTTTGTGAACTCTCAGCATCTCAGTATTCTATCTGGAAGCAGCAAAGTTTGCAAACTCTTCTCAAAGTGATGGTTAGTCTGCATTGGACCGCAGAAGCAACAAACTGGGTCCGTGTGGTGCACACCACAGTCAGCAACACACACAAGGTTTGCTGGACAATCTTTGAAAAAACATGAGGGCAAACCAGCATCTGGAAGTATGGAAGAGAATGGAGTATGGAAGTATGGAAGAAAACCTCTCTTTGAAGTTGAAAATTTCCATGCTTAACATTACAAAAAAAAAAAAAAAAAAAAAAAAAGCATGAAATAAATTGAAGTTTCAAATGCTTAAAGAGAAAGACTCCGGTTGAGATTTACTTTGATAACCATCTGGTAATGTCTTCAAAACAACAGACAACAGTTCTGAGATTTGGAGGTTTTTTCTGAGAATGGGTTATAAGAAATAGAGCTCCCATAATCTTCTTATTTTTTTTCTCTAATGTATGACTTTAGCACATTTAAAACTTAAAACTCTTACATGTGAGAGACGGCTCCAGAACTTGCACAGGAATGTTAAGTGTTCATGTTTTACCCAGGTAATTTAGATCAATACTCTCTGTAATCCAACTCTACATAAAAAGAGAAAATTGGAGGGAATAGGTGATTATTTCAGATTCCTTCTTCCTAAAGGGATTATATTTCATACACCAACATAACCATGTTTTATCTATTTTCTTCCAAAAATAGCACAACACTGAAGCTCAGAGAAGTCCTACTTCTCTGAATTGAGCATTTACTTAGGTTTGTAAGCCTCAAGATTTTTAAATCCTTGTAGCTCTAAGATGTTCCCCTAAAGTTCTTCATCTCCTAATTTTCAAAAAAAACCCCTTTACATTCTGCAGGCTTACATATTTTAATACTTTTACCTTTACTGATAGCTGGAGACTGTTTCTCTTTTTTCTTCCCCATTCATAGCTATGGCACAACCTCTTTTCCTCCGCAACATTCAAAACACTTCTCTCTTTACTCCATATTTCCTTCTCAACTCCTGTGCATCAGCATTAAGTGCAGGACAGAATTGTATTGAACACTTTGCAACCATCTCTGGGTGTCTAGGGGAGGGAAAATTTGATCCTGAAATCTTTCCTGAGGTACTAGCAAATCAAGTTGTAGATTAGGAGACAAAAAAATTTTGTCTTAAATTCTGAAGCATGAGAATCCTTCCACATAAGTGACTTCTAAACATATCATCACCACATCAATTCTTTAGCACAGCAGAGCCCTCCACATTGTGTATAAGCAGATGATTTGCTCCCACACCTATTTTAAGAGTACCTTTGCATGAACAGGAGATTTCCTCAAAAAAAAGAGACTGCAAACACCATTCCTAATCTGTGTGTACTATGTAATGAATACAGGAGGCAACTGAGTAATTTCACTAGCTTATATTTTACTCCTAATAATTTACTAATCTTAGAAATGTCTCTCTAGCTTGAGTCAGATTTCCCTTCTTTAGGTAAGGCACAAATACAGAATTCCAGTTTGAGCACAATTTAAATTTTTACTGTCCATATTAAGTAAATTTGCAGACTACAAATAGTTCTTCATGGAATTACACCATTACCATTTTAAGTACTCACTTCAATTTTAGGGATATCAGCTAAATGGGAAATTCAAAGCCTGCTGCTCTCTTGACTCCTCCTGTTTGGTCTTCCATGTGAAATTTAAACCTGTCATTTCTTGCAATGTTCTTTTTTTTTCTCATACTTCACAGATATAAGCTGAAAGCTCATATAGAATTCTAAAGAGTTCATATTACTGTTTGATTGAAAGAACTTCCCTAGTTCTTCTTGCTGTCCATTTTTTTCCAGTGCATATGAACACAGTAAAATATTTTTTTAAAGTTCGAGTCACATTAGTTGAAATGCTGTATAAAGTAAAGGCAGACACTGACGCTAACTCAGGAAATCAGGACTAGCAAATTTCCAGTCTGGAGTTTTTAGTACTCATTAAAAGCCATGAAACAAAGAAGTGCAAAGAACAAATACAGCTGTCAGAGTGATACATAGATAAGAGTGTGTGTTGATTGTTGTTTCTTAAACAGAAGACGTAAATAAAACTCACAAGAAGGTCTAGTCTTTAGTTATTTTCAAGACTGTAGAGACAGAAAGTGGGATGAAGATAGTCCCAATTTTTATGTCTAGCCATGATCAATTTTTTTCTAGGGATTACACTGTATTGAAACACTATATGGACATATAATCTATATATGAATATATAACTTCATGCCATCTGTGGATCTGCTAATTGATTCTTCCATCTACAAATCAAAAGAAATTTGCTATTACTATATACACTGCACCTGTATTAAGAGGGTACTTCAAATTACATACTTTTAGAACTAGTAATTTGTCTTCTCTACTTGAGAATGCTGTTTCAATTTAATTCAAATAATTTTAAACATCTCTTAGTTTAGTTTTACTGCATAACATATTCCAGTTCAAACTGTCCTGTCTAGGTCCAGAAACAGAAAAATACTCTGACAACCTTCCTAATAGTCTGTAGTTTATCTTCTTATGCAAGTTTCTGCACAAAAACCATTTGTTATTTCTAGACTAAAATACACTGTTGAAAACTGCTGCTTTATCCTATGTGGAGGTATTGCTTAAACTAGGTCTAGAGTAGGGTTATCTGCTCTTTGCTGGTTGCCATGTCATACATCATTTAGTGACATTTACAAAACTGTGTGGAAGGTAAGATTTAAAGGAATTTTTATCAATATTGGTCATGATTTATTTTTATGCATATTGGTCAGGATTCATTCTTTCATAATAAAAAATTAGCAATTTTTAAACCCACCTTAAAGATACTTCCAAGATGCCTCAGCCACTGAAATGAGCTGGCTTAAATTTACATTTCGAGACTTTAAGTTATATAAACAAAACTCATGTTTGAAGCAAATTCTATAATTAGGACTTCTAGGTTTTATAAGTAATTTACATATTAAAGAAAACTCATCCTTTTATATATGCAGATATAAAAATCTATGTTACAGATATCAAAGTTAAATCTAAAGGATTTTAACACCCTTATTTTTTTCTGTCATTCTAACAATGTCTACTTTTTTTCTACTATATTTTCTACTTGTCTTTTTATGCTAATCTTGTATTCCATGTAAACATTCTTGCCACTTTACGCATTTTTACTGCAGTTGTTCATGGTGTCAAATGGATAAGCCAGATTCTTGTTTGGGGGGAGTGAGAGTGAAAGAGTAATTTTTTTTTTTCTGAGTGAAATAAAAGGATATTTGTATGTGTAGTGAGAGGTGGAAGTGGGGGTATTGGAGCAAGAACTTGAACCATACAAGGGATGCCAAATCCTCTTCTGAAAAAGATAAGCTTCCTGCCAACCCTGTAAAATTGTGTTCAATATAAGCCTCTGAAATATCACACATTAGCTGCAAAGTTCTTAAGATCTCAAAAGGTGGCAACTGCGCAGAGTATGCTCTGTCCCTTTCCAACTCCTATCTGCAATTTACAGCATTGGGAACATCCCCACTGAATAAAATGAGTGTTCTTTCTCCAGCACATCATCATAAATTTGAAATTTCAGGTATAATTTACCTGGGAAGGCTATTCTGACTTCTTTAAACCCAGGCCCATAAACAAGAACTAAGATAGGTGGCTTAAATGATATAAGTGAGATCAAGACTGATAAGCTTGGAAACTCCTTTATGAGAGAAAGTGGTTAGGAGTTAGGGAAATAATGAGCATTGGATAGACAAGAAGGCAAATGTTAATGGGCAGAAGGCCTGTCCACAACAGAGCAACAGAGTATATGCTCATCAATAGATTGAGTCTAGAAACTTGCCTCTTGAAGCCTTAGCATACTCCTGCAGTTATTAAAAATCTGTGAAATCTATTGGAGAAATAAGTTGTAACTTTATATGTGATCCTGCTCAGACATTAAGTCTCTGACACACTACAGTGGATGACAAAATAATTTAGTCATCCATAATTTAGTCAAAATAATTTAGTTTAATTTTATTAAAAAAATATAAAATCCATCCACTAAACAAACTAATGGCAAATATTGCTAAATGGCTGCAGGTAACATTTTTGCAACCGTGGCTGCAGCCATGAGAAAGGCTTTCAGCACACTGCTACAGAATAACTGCTGTGTGCCAGGATAGACAGCAGACCCTGTCTCCTGATTTTTGCCTACTGGATTTAAAACTTTACAGATTATGGGTACTTAAGAGGTCCTTCAATAACTTTTGAAATGACTTCTAAATGCTCATATAAATGAGAGTTATATTCTCTCCAGAGGTAAACTTGGAAGGATGAAATGAAAAGCAGAAAAATCACAGAAATTTCAAAGCAGCAGCAGCCTGCAATATTCCAGCATAAAAGTACTTAAAATAAATTGTCAGTTCTAGCTGACACTTGGATGGTGGGACAGCGTACAATGAGCACCAGATAACCACAGTTAAAATAATTACAATTAAGGGACAGCAAGATAAAAAAACCTTGATCAGGACAAACAAGGCTCAGTCCTGGATCAAATGCAAGTTGAGGTCAATCTTAAAACCAATGTTGTAACCAAAAATTGCATACATGATGAAATAAGTACATCTATCTATCTATCTATCTATCTATCTATCTATTTATCTATTTATTTATCTATATCCTTATTCCATCTAGAGCCGATCAATGGGATGACAAATTCTTATTTTCTTCATTAGGATATTGGATTAGCAGAAATTTTTGTAACAGCTGTAGAGGCTCTAAACAAACGGAAAAATTATAGATACTGTCATAGAAATTTTTTCATTCTTGAAAAATATATACTTAAATAGACGGATGAATACTGAGATACCACATACTGAAAGCTTACCCAAGAAAGAGTTTTATACTGCTTGCACACATTATACAACAATCTATATTTGAACCATCACATAATAACTTTTGCCAAAGGTAAATTTCCTTGGTACTTTGAGTGTCCAACACAGCAATTTAAATACTTTTCATTTAACACAGTTTTCTGTGGATGGTACTATTATATACATGGAAGCTTTAAAAGAGTCCTGAAAAATATTTTTTATTAGGAAAAACTGCCTTTATTTTTTTTCCTATCTACAGAAGGCAAAAAATAAATTTTTATTAAATACCTATTCAAATTGAATTTTAATGATCTTAAGGCCTATAGCTGGTATTTCCTTGCACTTCATGCATTCAAAAAGGTGAAATTTTCAGTGCATTTGAATTCCATACTCAAAGATACAGCTTGTTAAATATTGTTCCTTTTGCCAGTGGCATATTGTGGACTTTGAAGCTGCTTTTTGAAAGACACTCCTTTCCAATTAAACAGAAGATCAAGGACAAAAAAGGATAGGTGTAGATCACTGTGCTAGAAAATGAAATGTAAATCTGTTTCTAATATTGACTATAGAGTGAGAGGAAAATCTGACAGCCAATGAAGCTCTTCATAAATACTATGGCTAGCTTTAAATTTGCTAAGAAAGCATACAAATCCATGAAATGCTACAGCTGAAACCTAGCTGTCTAAAATTTAAAAAATGAAATGCAGTTTGAATTAAACTATTGGGGTGGAATTCTCTTATTAAAAATCTTTGAGTAATACTATATAATTAAATATATAAAAAAATAAAATAGTAAAACATCAAAGTAAAAAATATTGGCGAGTACTCAGAAAATTTTTTATCCCTCACATACTCTCCTCCTTTTTAGCTGAAAAATCTCTGATCTGTTCAGTTATCTTTTTAGTGAACAGAGTTTTAATTTGTAGTTGTGTATCCTCAAAATTACTACCTTTAGTTAGGAAAACATAATTAATTTATCCTTCTTTTTGTTGTAGAAAGACAGAAGAAACTAAGGTCTGGAGGAAAGATTTTTTGTTTTACCTTCCTGCTGGACATGCAATAGCCGACTCCTAGCTCCTGCTTGTTCAGCATCTTTTCCAAATATTTTCTTCTGTATGTCTTTCCATCAAGGAGAGAATAACTACAAATAAAACACCAAAAACCCTCACATCACCAAAACCAACCTAAAGAATTAATAATTATAGAACAAGCTAGATGTCTCCTCTTGCAATATTTTTGTATGTTGCTTCTGCCTTGATAATTTGTGATTCTTTGACAAAATTGTATATTAAACTGACATAGACCATGGGGGATAGTGGATTGCTTGGCATCTGCAATTAAATGTATATGGGGAGGAAGGAAATCAGATCTACAGCTTCAAATAATTTTTGTTTTCTACTCAGCTGAAGGACAAGCTAATATAATTTCTGTTTCACAAAGTAAAAGTTAGGCTGTGTACAACTTGAAAGAGAGCAGAAGTTCCCCTTTCTTTCTTATGTGGCCTACAAAGTGAATATTATTACCAGTCCTAATGAATGCCTAGAAATTATTTACCTCATATCTGCTTACAGTTTTTTTTTTTTTATTTTTTTAAGTATGAATAATGATTTTTAATTTGCTGGTAGTGGTATGGCTCTTCAAAATTTTTAGAGATAAGGCTCCCTAGAAACATCTTAAAGTTCTCTAAAATTTGTCATCATTTGCAGATACTTTAATCTAGTGTTATATAAAAATTTACTTCCATGGGCAAAATATTATAATAGGTTTGCATGGTTCTAGGATTTTGAAACACAGTTTTATTTTAAATAGCTGATTTTTTAATCAGGTTAAAAAGAAAAAAAAAGTGTTCTGAGGAAAAATGGATTGTGATGTGTTGTGTGTGCTTTGAAAGAGAAGCCAAGTCAAATGCACACATATTCTTTGGCCCAGAAAGATTTCTTTTGCATGAAAAATATACTGCAAAACCAGCTACATCCTCTAGCTGCCAGATTTGTTACATAGACAAGAATTTGGAAATCATGCACCAGGAGTGCGACTGTTTTCCGAAATCTTGCTTAGATTTTGGCTAACCTACAGCTTGTGCTAAGGGCTGAGGTAAGTTAGGAGCAGTACCATTATGTCGAAGTGAGGGCGCCATGTAGTCAGGACCATGGACAGAAAAGGTGAAAGGTGATTATGCACCGTCACCTGTGCTTGCTGTCTCCTGCAGCTATAATCCTCTGTACTGGTTCTCTGACAGTTTCTCCAGAATCTGCTAACTAAAGCAAAAGGTATAATAGACCAAACTTCCAAGCTGGAAAGCGTATCACTTATCCAAAAGAGTTTTTGAAACAGATCCAGCAGCAGCTTGAATGCTGAAGGTTTTGTGCTTCCCAGTATGTTACAGGGAACACCCACACCATGATGGGGGAGGAAAGGTGAGCACCCTTACCATCGGCTTGGTAGCTATTTTTTTCTTCATAGGTATACCAGCTGCAGTTTAGAGAATATCTGTATTAGAAACATCATGAATTAGGTGGTTAGTAAGTGAATTCAAATATCAGACAACTCTGTACAAAAGGAATTGTGCCCTTAGATGTTGTACTTTGTTTTCTTTGTAAGTGAGCCCAAAAAATGAAGTTTAATTCACAGAGTACATTGTCCTAGGAAGTTGAGAGATCCAAATGGACCATGGTACCATTGAACATTACTTATGATCAGCTGCAACATGATTGAAGTTAATGACCTAAAAAAAACCCCAAAAAAACAAAACCAGAAAAAAAAAAAAAAAACAAAAAAACAAAAAACAAAAAACCAAACCAACCCAAACAACAATTCAGCTGAAAATTTAAAGTGCAAAACTTTGCTTGCAAGATATTTTCAAGGATGTTGCTGTTTAATTGGAAGCCGTCTTCGTCTAGTATAAAATTTCTAAGCATTAAACAAACAATTATGGTCAAATGGAAGATATTAACACCCAACAATTGAAAAAAGCCAAAAAGCCAATATAAAAAGAAAGAGAAAATTTTGATTGGAATACAGCCTGTGAATCTGTTATTAAACGATGTGACATGCAGTATAGGAATAAGAAATGACATGATGGGGAATATGCCATACAGGATAGGTTCAACACTGAGAGTATTTAACATGCAAATAAAACTTCCTACATGTTTTCATTTTGCATACCACATAGATTTTGCTTATTGAGGATACATATTAAGTTATTCTGAAATAAAGCATAATGCTTTTAATACTGTACTGATGCAGTTGTTCAATTCATTAATCTCTTAACAGAAATATTTCTTCTTATTAAAACATCTCAAAAGATGCATTTTTTTGCATGTAAATATAAGAATATATGCATGCCCTATTTTGTGTAATTACATTAAAATGCTGCCTAATTTGTTTTCCTTGTTGATTATTAAAGAATCATGACTCATAGGAAACAATGGATTATACAAATGGAATGGAAATCCAGGGCTGTTTGAGGCCTATTTTTTAATCATTATTTTTAACTGTAGTAGACTCCTGTCCCTTTTTGTAACGAGATAAAAAATTCAACTGAACTGTGTAAATTTTGTGAATTATGTCAGTCTGAGTTCCCAGTATTAGTTTACTTAAGAAATAGTAATTTATATTGCCTTAAATTATTACTGACTTCATGTTAAAAACTTCTACATTAATTTTAGCATTTAGGTTTATAGGACAGTAATTACCGGGTGTGCACTTTTCCCTTTGGCATAATATTGACCTAATATTGAATGTTAATGAAATGTTCTATGAAATAAAAAAAATAAAAAAAAATATTTAAAGTAGAATGGCACAGTATTTGTCTTTCTACATGCTCTATTTGACCAAGGTGGATTTTTCTTTTTTCCAATAATCATTGCTTTCCAGTAGTGTTGACTGGCCCGGCATCAACCCACATTAACAAAATATGACCTCTTTAACCTCTACCTGCCCACCCTATCCAGTGCCATTGACAACTTCCCAGGTGACAATGTTTCCATATGCCTGGTGCATGCAAGCCATCACACTGCCCTTTAGCTGTCACACTCCTCACTGCCCTGGCAGAAGACTCCTTCAGCCTCTGCATTCTGGCTGTTCCTCTCACTGCTGTACATTGGAGATACACCTCTAGGGCTCTCTCTTACAGTTCTCCTCTCCAGCTATCTCAACTGAGTGTCTGACAGTACAACAGCAAGCACAGGGTGCTGAACTGAGAAAAAAGAGTCAGTGGACCTGGGCAGACAGATGGCAGAGCAATTAGAGATTAGAAGGGTAAGGGTAAGAGACAAGGAAATCAAGAGAGGACAAAAGAGAAACAAAGACAGAAATGTATTTTAATATGGAATGAAGATGGTGAACTTTTCTCTAGGTAACACCTTCTCTATGCCCACACAGAACCATATGTAATTCATCGCCTTTCTACCCTGGTTTTTTGGGTTGCTGCATAGACTTTCTTAATGCTGACTTTTGGATTCACAATAGTTTTCTACACCTATAAAATGAAATTAATCTAGAAGAGACTTTGAAAGATGACTAGAAAGCTATTTGACTCTTCAAAAAGCTCATTAAATAATTGTATAAACTGTTGATTCAAAGATACCACTTTTTTTTCCAGTGCTATAGAATAGATGCGCATGGTTGGAATGGGAAACTTTTCAATGAAGGATGGATGTTATGGTAAGCAATTGCCTCAGGTAGTGGTGAATCAACATAGAAACCAGATACATTTTTAATTATATTTAATATTTCCAGATCTATTTCTAAAACTGACTGTGGAAGTTTTTAATCCTACAAGAACAACACAAAAAACAGAATGAGAGCTGATTGTCAAACCAGCTGAGTCTTCTCAAACCAGCTGTTTTCTCGTACTTGCACATATAAAGAGTCTATACTCTTTTAGTGCCTTTTGCAGGAGTTGTTTCCCACAAAGAAATATGATTTTTTTTTTATTACTAAGAGTGATAGCAGGTTGGCTTCTAGCATGGTATTGGAATTAAAGCTCCATCCTGGATACAGACAGAGGTTTTGCTTGGGCTGAAAACTTGCATGGAAGACAGAGCTGATTTCTGTTTTGAGCTGAACAAGAGATATCGTACACTATTTATTTTATAGACCTAAAAATTTGATCTTTTAGCCAATATAGGGTATCAAGCATGTGGAGGGCCTTTGCACAACATGGATCCAATTATGAGTTTTGTGTAATTTGCAGCAATTTAAAAAGAATATCTATAGTAGTCAGAAATAGGTATGACTACATTAACTTCTACCACAGAATCTTTTAGCCAAAAGTAGTTAAGCAATGCAAGCACAATATTAAATCTTGGAAATTCATCTCTTGATGAGTCTGAGTTCTTTATTTTCTCACAGCTCAGAAAAAAAATCACAGCTAAACTAATGCATAAATTTCATCACAAAGAGAAGAACAACTTGGCAGAATTTAGGGGCAGACCATTTCTTTCATTCAGCCATTGTATTCCAGGATGTTCACTGAGAACAAGATGTCCTGTTGCTCGTCAGGATGCTTAATTTTTATGTAATATCTCCATTGCCAGATTGATTTTTAAGCTCATACACATAGTAGGAGTCCTAGTATTACTGGAGAATTAACCATGAAGATCGAACAAAGGATGAAAAGTGATCATGCACTGGGATATATCATTTGAAGACAGTTGGGACTATTCAGTGACAATGATGCTCAAATGAATTAATTGTATCTACAGTATGGTAAACATACTTCCCTTTTGCTTTTCCTCCCAACACTTATTTTAAAGCATAACCAACAAGCATAAGTCTGCTCAGAAGTAATAAACTTTAGCAATTGCGCATTCATCAAACACTAAAATGTATAAAGTTCAGTTTTTCTCCCCTTTATAATTAATCATGTCAAACATAACACTGGCCAATTTTATTTTAGAGTTTGGAAGTATCTCTTCAATACTGTATCGTTACAAGTTAAATCAACTTTAAGAAGAATAATTATTAGTTGAAAGAGCAAGAATTGAAGGAAAGCAACAGATAAATTTTTAGATCAAATTCAAGCAATGAAGTGAAATCCCTGAGGCTGTTTTGTAAATGAAAGTTCATGGTGAATTCAAAAATACATATAATCTTCGTAATGAATAATAATACAACTTCTAAATGCCATGAGGTCTGAGTCTTTGTTGCCCCTCCAACAGTTGGAATAACTGACCTATCTGAAGGATAGCTCTTGAAACATAGAAGGTACACACTTCAATCCAGTTTAAAAAAAAAAAAATCTGGGAATAGACAGCCACTTCTTGCTTATTTATTATAACTGAACTCTCTCTAGGGCTGTGAGTAGACATATTAGCAGTTAATCATCTGTTAGGCACTTTATAAACATTAAAATTTTTTCTTCATAATACTCAAGGGTTCCAGCTATCTTAATTTATTTTAGGAGTCATATTCTGAGAACTTCCTAGAGGATTATATTCAAACCCCCATGATTACACTGAGTGAAACTGAATTTGCAGGAAAATCAACAGTAATATTCTGGGCACACAGCAATCTAGAAATTATTGGATATTGCATGGATAACAGCAAAATGGATGCAGACATAAAAGAAGGGTTGGGTGAGGACTACTGCAGAGATGAGGAAGAGACGACAATGTACGTGCATTCGGCTGAAGGTTGATGCAATTTCTGCGTTACAGTTTTACACTAGGTATTCAGAGTCTGGATTAAGCTCTTTCCTATGGGTTTCCTGCATGACAAAAATTATTACACACATGTCACCAGCTAGGCTGGCACTGCACAAAGTATAATAGAAGAGTTCATCGCATTTCACCTTCTGAAGAGTCTACCTTTGTTGAAAAAAAAAAAAAAGGGACGGAAGCAAAGGAAGTTCATACTTTTTGGAATGCCATTATTACCAATAAGTAGGATTAAAAAACATCAAACCCCCCTAAACAAAGCAATTTAACCCAATAACTAATCATAGTCCGCAATGTGGACTTTTCTGTCCAATTACAAAATACCACCCAAACCGATGAAGAAGAAGGTGAAGAAGAAGGACCAGCCTCCTCCCTAAAACCTCCATCTTGCTCTATTTATATGACTATGTGCTAACACCCCAAACTCTAAGTTTTCCATCCTGTGATATTACACACTTCTAATCAACCTACACACCTGTAATCCCAGTGTTATCAATCAGTTTTGGAAGCTTTCTCCATGGCCTTAGGTCAAATGCAGTTCTCTCTTGGGGGTCAGAGTGTGTCAGCAGAGAAAGTCTAAAATTCTCAGCATCCAGAACTCTAACAGGCACCAAACTTCTTAGAGTTCAAGGAGCATCTGGTCAGTGCTCTTGGCCATAATATATGGTTTATATAGTACTGAAAGGAGCAGAATTCTATGATTCTAGGATTTTCCAAGGAAAAAAGGAAATTCCCTCAAACACTATCAGACCAAAAGAAACCCAAAACAACATTCTATCTGAAACCACAAAAAAAAAAAAAAAAAAAAAAGCTGGGGCACAAAGTCTGATGTTTTGAAAGTAAGGAAAAGAGTAGTTGATGCTTTTTTTTTTTTTTAAATTTACAGAGATTAGCTCATTTATCTTATGGCAGAAAGCAACATTTCAGAAATATCAGATATAAAAGAGTAATACGAAATGTTATCAGTAAGACACACACAATGTTAGTCTTTAGAGAGTATAATTTATTTTTTTTTGCTTCATCCCTTGTATTGAAAGTCGAGGACTTTCCCTAACACTCAATCACATATTAAGCACATGGAAAGAGAAGGTTTATCTCAGTTTTTAAGATGATAAAAGACAAATATTAATCTGATCTCCACCACAAGAGAGTCCCACAGACAAATATCCCATTACCATAAAGGCCCTATCTTCCTCCACAGTCATTTTGCCTCCTTGAACAGAAAGGTTCTGCTGGAAGTCTCTTGTCTTACCATTGAATACTGATGAGAAAGTGAATGGTGAATTCATGAAGAAAGCCTTCTTGGAATTAAAATCTCATCTCTCACTTCTGAAACAGGTTTTAGTAAAGCTCAGAAAAAAAAGTGTTTGTTGATCACTTGCAAAGTTTTTCATAGAATTTCCAAATGCACCAGAAAGACGCCAGCAAACTTTCCAAACACTTCAAAAATCTTTCAAAAACAAAGAAAGAAAAAACCCAAACAAACAGAAAATATTATTGTCTTCCATCAGAAACAAACAAAACAATCACAGTATTAAGAAATATTCTAGATACTCCTTTGCTCTCCATCAGGGGCAGTAGCTTGGAATCAACCACTAATTTTTCTTCCCTGTATCTTGCCAACTCTGCAACTTTCTGTACTTCCTGATAAGAGACATTTTCTCTCTACACTTACATTTTTCTTTCTGGACTGAACAGAGTAAGTGCTCCCAGTTTATCTTATAAAATAAACACTATTTTTTTACTGATCTATAATTTTTTAACTTGAATATGACTACACAGAGTTACAGAGAACATTTCACTGTTTTTTTGTTTTGTTTTTTTCAAAGGAAGAGCTTTGATAATCTTTAGTTGAGCTAATACATAGTCATAGGTGTTACACACTGCCTTTTATGTTCTACACTCCAAAAAACACATAACCTTAATCCATTTATTAACATTTTGCAGCTTTAATAGATTTATCAGTTGATTTGTCAACCTGTCATTCAGCTAGATCAACAGTGTAAGTGAGCCATGATGAAATAATTAAAGCTAAGTTTTTAAAATATTATTATTGGTCTTCAGAGTCTCTGGCTAAATTCATGGAGAAAGAGGAGTACATCTCTGAACAATATGATGCTCCTCTCCACAAAGTCAAGCAGTTACTACCTCTGTATATTCCCCTAAATTCTGAAGCAGAGTAACACAAATCAACTTTGTGGTTTAAAAGAGGGTGCAGGACATAAACACTGAGGTTGCAAAGGGTCCTCTCTAAAGAAACATAGTCAGCTTTTTACCATTTTCTGATGGTAATAACCAAGATAATGAGTGCACAAAAGATTTTTTCAGAGGAAATGTTACACTTCTTGCCTGTTGTCACTGCAGATATCCTCCTGAAAGTGTGAGACAAGATCCTCATATCAACAAAGCTGATGATAACTTCAAGAATTTTAGAGAGAAGGCATAGGTTACTATGACTTCCTGCTAAGGATTTCAGCCCTTTATTAGGACCAACAGACAACGTCAGTGGAATAGTAGTTACACTTAATAAAACTGTTAAGCTTCTTAATGGAAATTTCTACAGTTTATGCACTTTAGTCTCCACTGTGAGGTCTTGATCTAATGATTCAAAATCAGGTATAGCCGTTACATTATAAGCACTCTTATAAATTACATACATACCTAAGATTGCACTGTGTGGTGGCTGAATTGGCAACCTAAAAAGCAATTGCTTACTTGCAGTACCACAGCAATCATGATAAAAACCCCCACAATGCTCTAAGAAATTGCATCTGTTTTGACTTGTAAAAGCCTAAAAAGATGGAAAATAACAGCCAGAAGTGAGAACAAGAACTGGACTTATATGGGGGCAACAAAACTATTCTCTCCAGCTATCCATTTTAATAAAGGCATTGGAACATGTTTGATTTTAGTTCCATTATGGAATAAATACACAATTTTGGAACCTCAAAGCTCCATGAAATGAATCTATCACATTCTCAAGGTCTCTCTAGTATATGGCACGTTTTGAAATCTGGTCCTTTCTTTTTGTCTTAAAGAGACAGCTTGTTAAAATTGAAAACTTTGACACATGATAACCAATAACACCCTAGAGAGATTTTTGCATGTATTTGCATAACTTTGCTCCCTTTAAAAGCAATAATGCAAACATGAAGCAGACCCCTTATTATTTACACATTTTAGAGCCACCAACATACATTTGTTTTTGACTTTTGTTCAATTAGCCTAATCTCCTACAAACCCATTTGTAATAATCAGTATTTACTGCCATGACACATATGGGCATGAGTGGAACTAATCATCTGCAGGCTGTCCCTGCTGCTGAGCTGAACAAACAAGCTGTTCAAGACTTCTTCCTGGAAACATTTCTGCTTCATAAATCAATGGGAACCTAATGTAATATTTCCCTCTTTTTTTTCCCAGAGACTACACTGAGATTCACAAGCTCATTTCTGAATGTCGCCCAAAAAAAAAAAAAAAAGGAGAAAAAGAAAAGAAAGACAGGGACCCAAAGCAGACAGTAATAAACAAGTGTGCTAGTCCAACTGCAGTTTTAATCAATAAAATTAATACTACGTGTTCTGGTGCCTACACCTGTGACAGATGGTCCACAGAGAAGAAAGCTATCCCTATCAAAACTGACAAGTTCTGAAGTCCCAGTGCACAAACCACAGATGGCACTGGCAGAACAGTTCAAAGAAGTAGAGATCCAGAAATAGACTTTTTATTTTCTGTGTTGCACTCCTAAAATGTGTGGGCACTATTTGCAAATTACTTAAAAGCAAACACATCTTTGGGTTAAAGCAACTTGTCAGCCTTCATTAATACAAATGTTAGATAGTAGGTCAGGGGCATGCTAAGCCAATAGACTGATCAATCCTTTTTACATTTCAGTGCTCAGAATTTCCATTGACTCCAGGGGAGGATTGCAGGTCTCAGACCCTGAACATTTTTGTGCTACACGCAAGTAATCAAGGTACTGCTTTGATCTCCAGGTAAATGATCAGTCTTGTAAATCTATTTATTGTTCGTAAATGTCACTATATATATGTGGATATAGGTTTCTGATCAAATTTTGAAGCCATGAATGCTACAAAAATGTTTGGAGGTCTCTAAGTGATTGTTCTAGTTCACCTTTGTGTGTGAGTCTGAGCCCCTAGATCCCTACACAGATCTTTCAAATGAAGTCCAGGACCTACATCTGTAGAGGTAAATAAAAAGGGCACTTGTTGCCTGGGAGAAAAGACATCATAGTAGCAGGATTGAAATACAATGAATTTTTAGTATATAATTAGAAAAATACTACTGTAAAACAACCAACACACTCCTAGCTCCATAAATGCAGCGTCTTTCCTTTGACCCACCATAAGAGTTTGAGCATAAGAGGATAAATTATTATAAACAAAAATCTAAATAAAAGGTGTTGTTGGCAGGACTACCTCATCAAAAGGTTAGAAAATCAAACACAGCCGAGTTCCTACGAATTTCAGGAGAGCAGCCAGAGATTTAAGCCAGAGCCAGTATGGAGGTGGGTATTTAATTGTATCTTGAGAGCAGAAACAGTGTTTCTCCCAAGTGATTAAAAATAGATTTAACAAGTGTGCTTTTTTTTTGCTTACATCAGATATGAAAGAAAGAAGATGGGAAGAAACAGCATGAAAGTATAGAAAACACCAATTAAAAAAAATAAAGAAAAAACCACAAATTTAGATTTTAGGCCCTAAGTGTAACAGTCTAGGGCTATTGATTCCATGGGATTGCTGATCTATGCAGAGCAAAGAGTAGAAGGAGGACAGAAGGGACATAGGGAGGGAGGAAATGAGGGAGAGACTGAAAAGTTCTCCCTCAGCTCAAGGAGGATCTCCAGTCCTTTGAACAGTGTGTGAGGTGGCTGTAAATGCAGCTCACAGCTGGAAACTAATTTGCATGCTTTCCTGAAAATGAGTGAAGGAATGAAGACAGAGAGAGGGAGCCCATGGCTTTGAAATTGCTGCAGGATGTGTGTCTGTTCTCTTTCCTTCATCAGTCGCAAAGGAAGCCTCAAGAGATTAAGACAAGGTCAGTTGCTGCTGATTTTGTTTCCCAACCTTACAATACCAGTCCAAGTCTAGTTTATATGAATTAATTTGTCTGTGCATCCAAATCTTCCACTGTGGACAGCAGTGTACTGTGCCAGTGGCATATAATCAATATAGAAAGGCAAGATTCCAGAGAGAAATAAGTTCTTGGGAGAAGCAAGGACCAATTTCTTGTGATGCTTTGGACAGTAGGAAAAATTGGAAAAACATAGAAACACACAGCTAAGGGAACAAAGTGTGAGCTAATAGATAACAGCTCCTTTAAGACAAGAACAAAGATGCAAAATGTTAATGCCTATTGGAGTGGTCTCCATTGCATACAAATATGAAGATTAAATGCACTCTATTACATGGCAGTCTGTGACAGTAACCAGCAAACACTTGATAATTAAAACATTAAAAAGCCATCAGCTACTAAGGACAATCTCAGCTGAAATGAACACCGCTGAAATGACAACACTGTTCACAAAACAAATCAATGCGCTTTAAGCTTTTCAGCTGGATTAATGCAAGTAGAAAGGAGGCTGGATTAAAAAAAAAAAGTCATTAACTGTTGCTTTATTTCACAAATCCTAGATATGCACTCTTTCACAGGATGCTAAGAAACCCTCACAGCATCATCTTGACAGACAATTATTCCCCTATTAGGTGGCAGCCCTACTTTAGACAATAACAGTGAATCATTTTCCTATTCTGAAGGTCTAATTAAAAAGAGGAGAGGGGAAAAAAGGAAGGGGAATTTTCAGAGAGCCGGCAAATACATCCTAAACAAAAAATTCAGAAAAAAGAAATAATAGCATATAGCTGAGTGTGCACTTAAAAAATCCAGACTACCTCCAGCAGAAAACAGCCAAATAAGAGACTGTGGGTTTGTTTTCTTGATGACAATTACTCTAGAGTGCTTCTTCCTGTCTAGAAGTTGAAACTCTATACTGAAATTCCTCCTAGGTGCTTTACTACATCCAGCTGATAGAAAAATCATTATTTAAAAATAAATCTCTCTTAATTTTTATATCCCTCCTTATTTCATGTTTTTAGTTATGCTCATAAATTTACCTGTGTTGATTGCAAATGCAATCCCTTAACAGAGAGGGGAAGTGCACTTGGGAAAGTCTGTGTATGGAATCGAAGAATTTAATGAAAAATTCTTCTTTTCAAACAGTTTTTTTAAAGCAGTAATTCCTAAATGATTCTGTAAAGGCTTTTTCTGCCACGTAGTAGCCAAAAAGTTTACTTTTGCTCTGGTTTTTGTTCAAAACTTGTCTGGCATCTGGAAATCACAAGACTTTGACAATGAAATTTAGTTTTAATCTTCTCATTGATTCAAAACACATCAACCATCAGAAAATGATGAGTTTGTTCCAATAAACAGTCAAAAATGAAATTGCAAAATATATCCACCTCTCCACATGAAACTTTCTAATAAAATACACACAACCAAGAAGCAAAAACCCCCAGGTTTTAAAGTAAGCTTCCGGCAGACTCTGTGTTAGAAAAGAGATAGGCATTTGTACACAAATTATTATTAGCATGTGAGAACAAATTTGAAGGGTGTTTTTGAAACCATTAAAAAAATATACTTTCTTCATCTTAAATATTCCATTAAGCAGGTGGTTTTGGTTTTTTTTTCATACACTCATATAGTCTTTTCTGTTGCTTTTACATGCTTTTACTTTTGTAGATTATATTGCAATTTTTTACAACAAAAGCAACCCTCTTTATGGATTATAAATTGTCACCCCCATATCACTTATCCAGGATCATTAATCTTGTATAAATAACAGTTCGTCTTGAACAACAAGTAGTAGAACAAACAAGCTAGTATGAAGGTTATGAGAGATAAATACTAGTGCATTAACAGATGGCTGCATTCTTGAAATGGCTTAGCCAAGATTCCAGAGAAATGTTAAAGGATATTACCAACATAACATCCTATTGTCATACCCTTCCAACTGGTAGTACCATCCCTGAGGCAGGAATATCTGAACTGATTTTTACTTGGTCCCTGAACCCCCAGCTTTCAACCAAATTAGCACAGCTTAATTTGAGTAATAATATAAGATAAAGCTGCTTTTCCTTAAAACAAGGTATAGTAATTGCAGTAGCTCGAGAGCTGATACCCAAGGCTCAGCACCAGTCATCTGTTCAGAGAGCTGAGTTGTTCAAAGGGAATGATAATGCTTGGTGCAGGCTCTGGAGGAATGAGGCCACTGGCCAGGGTGCTGTTTTTTGCGGTGACACTACTGGCGTTTATGACACTATTGTCATCTATTTCCTGCTATAGGTGCTAGAGGTGAAGCACCGTGGTAGCACCACTGCTTTAACTCAGATGACATTTATAGCATTTTCATAATAACCATTCATTGCCTTTTCTATTACAGCCCAGTTCCCATGACACTGTATCCCTGTAAGGATATAAGCATTTATCTTTAAATTTAATTGTTAAATAAATTGAAGGGTTTGCTTCAAACTGGCACACTCTTAAACTGAAAATTCCCCAGGATGTAATTTTTCATGTTCAAATAAATACATTAACAGAAAAGTTTCTATTTTTCCTAAAAATCCAGGAGTTTAATAAGTAATATAAGTGCAGTTTTAAACAACAGACCTTTATCGGTGAATTATAGATAGTATATGTATTTCAACAGAAAGTCAAGATGGGAATAATTTTGTGGTTTCCTATTAATGCATTTAATGTTTGGTAAAATTAATTTCATTTGTTGCACAAGCTTTAAAAAATAAAAACAAAAGCCTAGAAAAGGTGGTCAAATAATTACTGTAATCCTGTGGTTCTCAGATTATTCAGCATTCATATCTCTTTTCTGTTCCTAAGAGACCAAACTAAACAAAAATATGGTAAAATAGAGAGAATTGCAGCATTCATTTGAAAGATCACAAAACTTTAGCTTCTTAAACTAGTCTACTGGAAAAGCAGGAACAATATTGTAAAGGGAGGGCCATGGACACAATACGCACTTGACTTGTTAAAACAACATAGCCTTCCAAAATGTTGTAATGCACCTAATGCAGATAACAGACAAATGCTTCAAATAATTAAAAAAATTAGAATCCCTCAACATATTATTTAATTATAGAATTGTTTTATTTCATTTTCAAGGTATATATGCCTGTTATATCTACTTGTACTAGATTTTCGGAGCAGGAATAGAATATTTATTTTGATTTGTTCAATGCTTAGGATTAGGAGGTCAATAGGTGACATAATTTCTAGCTAATACTAGTTAATCTTATCTAATTTGAGATCTAACCACTTGCTAGCATCTCCAAATGTCAGTCATCATTTATGCAAAATCCCTGGGAATATAATACCATAAATATTGCTTGCATTGGTGAAGTTGAAGCTTCTGCTTTTTTTAATAAAGAAATGGAAAGTTCAGAGCTTAAGCAAGTGAACCTTTTCTCATCAATAATGGTAAGGCTAGATAATGAATGATTAACTGTACAGTGGTCATGTTAATGCCCCACAAAAAATTGGCATGAGAAGAAAAATATTACTTACAGGACGATGATATGCTTTTTAATGAGGTAAAACTGTTTTATGATATTAACTCTATTATCTCAGCATCCTACCTCCAAGGAAAGCCAACATATGAATATGAATAAACAACAAATATATTAAAATTGTCAAGAATTCTAGAACATTCTAATACATTTTGATTTTGCAGTTTTACTGTCTATCCTATCTAATAGCAGTAAATGAAGAACTGAACCCCTTCATTTTTTATGCTACTGTAGGCTGAGTTTGCTTTAGATTTCCTCATATAGCATATCAAAGGAAAGATTTTGTCATCTAAGCTCAAGAAAGATGACTTTTTCACCTTTGACCAGGCAGTCCATAATAAATTCTCACCACAATGTTGCCCTTGTTGCTTTGTTCTCTACTTCTGACCTCCACACCCTCAATAGGTTTGTCACCTGTCTGGAGAGCTGAAGAGCTCCATATATCTGAGCTGCTCCTTAGTGCGCTGACAACCCCATCTCCTTTTCCCTGTTCCCTGTCTTTCCTAAGGAGCTTGTATCCAGACATCAATCCACCACAGCCCTTCAGACACACAGGCTGTCCCCATCTCAGTTATTGCAATCACATCTTAGTTTTTCAATAACACACACCACATGTGGTCCTCCTGCTGGTTTACCAGGCTGTGTGCAATTGTGTGCAGGAACTTCAGAAGTGCCTTTTGACACTTGTTTCATCCTTTCCAAAAGCCCTTGTACTCCCATAACAATGTCCCATGCACTTATTACCCCTGATTTCTACATTGTCATTTACCTGCAAGCTGTCGTCATCATCATCACCCTCAGTGGTTTAATATGCTCTACAGCAGACAAGCAAGACTGGGACAAAGAAGCTTTTAGACCATTACTGTCTAGTGAGTCCCATCTCTTGCTAGCAGTTCTCATTCCTCAAAAAGAGACTTGTGGTTAAAAAAGCCAACACACCACCCATGACACCAGGGAGTTGCTAACTCACAGTGTGTATTCATTCCTAATTGAGCCCTGTTCCTTCAGTAGGAGAACTGAGAGAAACTCCATTTGGCTTTCCATGTACTTATCTTTGTCTCCAGGTTACTGCAGCCCCTCCTGATTTCTTCCCAGGTCTACCTCCGAAGTGACTCACATGGACAAAATGAACAAGAGCCTCAGAGTTGGGAAGCCCTTGGCAGTCTCACTAGAGCA
Source organism: Motacilla alba alba (assembly GCF_015832195.1). Classification (NCBI taxonomy): domain Eukaryota; kingdom Metazoa; phylum Chordata; class Aves; order Passeriformes; family Motacillidae; genus Motacilla; species Motacilla alba. Next base: position 75,559,315 of record NC_052017.1, read on the forward strand.
CTCCCAGTCCAGGATATTTGCAAACAGTAAACCTCATGACAAACAAGTGTGCCTTACGACCTTTGATATGATGTGGGGCGTTCCCACCCTGCAAAAGGGAACATCCAACCATCACTATCCCGTACTTCCCCTTTACGCTAGTGCTCTGTGCATGCCCAGTTTACTCTGAGGTCTCTCTGAATGGAACTTGTTCCCTTACACAGGATATTACTATTAATCCTGTGAGTTCAGATCTGAGGGTAGATAAGGAATCATTCTTTTGCTGCCAGATGTCACAAGCTTCATGCCTCTCCTATCTTGTGAGAATTTATTCATCACTCATTCAAGCATGGTCTATATCTGTCCCCCCTTCCCTGCATCACAGGGTTCAGATCTTCCCTCATCAGGGTTTCTTGTGAAGCCCCTGTCAGGATCATGTTCATTCTCCCTGATAGCACACAGTCCACTCCATTCCCCGTGCAGCTCCATTCCCTGACTCAGGGCCCTGATCAATCTCTGCTGCTGCTGAACCCTGTAGAGGCATCCCATTACTCCTTGCTGCCACAGACTTGACTGCTTCATTCCCTGCAAGAGTTCTGTCTGGACAAAGACATACCACTAGTTATCCACTTCTAATTTTTGACTGTACAGAAGCTGCAAAGGTTCCTTTGGACTTCTTTTGCCAAGCTAAAATAGATAGAGTATTTCTAATTTTCAGCAATAGTTTTGTTTTTATTTTTTCTTGTGTAATTCACCCTATACCTTAAAAAGCTTGGCTTTTATCATGATAAACTCCTGTCAGTGATATCCTTTTTCTCTGCAGATACACAAAGATCTGCTCTCCCTGGCACATGAGCAATCTTGTTGCAGTGGAAGCCGTGTAATAATCTCCCAGAACTGATAGGTTGCAGGATAGAGTTTAATAAAGTATAATGTGTAGTTTAACGAAGGTAGAGAAAAAACTTAGCACGTTATTTCTCAGAATGCATATTTCAAGAAAGCAGGAAACTCCTAGTTGATGATAAGGGAAAACCAACTTATAGTATTGCAGCAAAATGCCTCTCAAACTAAAGATAAACTCCCCTTATCCATGCAACTCTGAAAGACACTATGTGAAGAAGTACCAAAAAAGCTATTCACAGTTTTCTGTTATTTTTGTTCTTTTTGGTGGTTTTGGTTTCAAAACCAGTTAAAGGTTCCTATCTGAATTGTTTACAAAGATGATCAGTAATAAGGCATCATTTCTAAGTTTTGCTAGCTTGTTTCATAGTTTTTTTAATGGTTTAGGAATGGTACTCCCCAATTTAGTTCTCCCTACAAGCCACTTGCTTGCTGCCTCTTGTCATCTTCAGCCCCTCCACCCCACCCCAGTCCTTGAGTGGCCTGAGAGGTGAATTGGTGCCAAAAAAGGCAAAAGTCACGGGTTGAGATAACAAGATAAGATATAATTTACTTGGAAAGGCAATAAGACAAGAAGAGGAAGAGCAATGGCAATGATATTAAGAACAAAAGTGTATGAAAGAGAGGGCAATTCAGGCAGAATGCTGCTTCCCAAATCTCCCTTCCCTGCACCTGGCAATGATCTGGCCTGGTATAGAATAACCTCCCTATCTTAGCCATACCCTCTCCCGACTACTGCAAAAATTAACCCTAAAACCAGGACAACAGTAAAATGACTAAATATCATTTTTAAAAACAGATTATTTTGAAAATTTTGAAAGACTAATCTCCACCTGTTACTTCAAACACTCAGCTCTCCAGTTTAAGTTGGAATAAGTGTCCTGGCCATGATACCTTGAAAGGACAAAACCTTTAAAACAGTCTAGTTTTTCCCTGTAGTTTAAGGACATACATTTAGACTCTCTTTCTCCTACATTTAGCTTAAAGTTATTCTTCCACTAGAAAGCTCTCTGACAAAAGCACTAATTACATAGCCTTTCTCGCCTACAAGCTTATTATTTCTGGGAAATCTCAAACCACTGGGGTTCCACAGTCCTCCCCAAGCACAAATTTTCCACAAACTGAGTAATGGAATGTCTATTATGATACAGTCACTCACATGCCTTTCAAAAGAGATAGCAAAATTCAGATAAAATTCATTAGAGTTTCCTTCCTAAGAGAAAAAGGAATCAATCATCATTCACAAAACTTTAACAATAGTTCTTAATGAAAACCATTAATCCAAGCATATCATTAGTGGAAGTAATATAAATGAAAAATGTTTAACAACATGAGGAATAAAGACTGCAATAGTGGAAAATTATACACAATGTTTTCAAAATAAGCTAGTTTCTTAATAAATAGGTATTTTTCCCCCCTTCTTTAAAAAAAAATATTCTCTTTAAAAGAGGAAGAGATAGAAAGATCCAAGTCTACTAACATTTTCTGGTTAAAAACTTCCAAGATAGAAGAGACATACCAACAATAAATTCTGTGAGAAAGCAGGTTGGAGAAGACTGTTCAGTAGCCACTCTCATTACATTAGTTGGCTATAATGCTGGGAGGAGATTCTTGTGGAATCCTGTCCTGCACAAGTTAGTTACATAAAACCAGAGACTATTGGGAATTGTGTGATGACAGTCCTTGACTTCCAGGCATTGTCAGCATGAGATTCCCAGAAGCACACTGCAACAGCCTGGATATGTTGGTTTCCATGGAAAATGAAGACATTAATTTCATCTAATGGTGAAGAGCTCAGATTCCATCTCATATGGAAATACCCTGGAATCATTTAAGGACTGGCATTTCTATCCCATCATGTAGTGTCATTGCAGGGCGCTCCAGCTCTCAATATATCTCTTAGCCTATACGAATGAATAAAAAATAAATTAAAAAAATCTGTTTACTTAGTGATTTCATTTATTGGGTACTTACAGTGTATAAATCTTGGTGATGCTGAGGAACTTTTATTTGAGAGAAATTTTCCATAGAAAAACTGTGTAAATTATGTAGAACAAAATAAACACAATTTCTGTGTCAAAAAGGTAAGTGGAAAATCTTCCTAGCAGCTGGAGCTGGATTTTTTTTTTCTTTTCTGCCAATATGGAGAAAATTCATTACTGATCATGCAACTTCAGGTGTTGCTCCGACCCATAAGAATACTTTCCTGTGAAAGCTCTTAAATATGATTTGCTATCATGATGAAAGAAATCATAATTTTCAAGATTTCATGGAATAGATGAAAGTTCTTGTAAAATTTCTTGTAAGGAAATTTTAAGGGAAATAATAGTAATAAATCAAGTACAAACAAATTCAAATCTTGCAAGAATTGAGTTTCATTCACAACCGTGTTACATCTATGTAACTTATTTGACTTCAATAAAGCATATAATTTCTGATCTATACAGCTAAATGGATAGAGAAAATGAGGTCTCAGCTCTAAGCTCTTCCTATTTTTTTCTCATTAAGAGAGTTCCATATAGACCTCACTGTTTTTTGAAAAAACTCATTACCTCAAAAAAAAAATTATTTTCTATGAAAGGTTCCTCTCTTTAGCCTTCTATCTTTAATGTCTTCCATTTTTCAAAATCAGAAACAACACTATGCTGACCTACCCTGAGAACAAATGAACATTTCTTACTGTGTTATATAAAGCTTTCAACTGATACAGAGAGATTCAACTGATAATTAAGTAAATTAAAAACACCTGATGCTTCATAATTTGAAGTCATTGGCACTAAATAATTACACAAGGAAAAAAATGTTTTGGCTTTTCATGCAGTCACACAATAATTAGAGAGATTAATGGTACTAAGTGTATTTTGTAAGCATTGAGACATTTCTGAAAACACTTGTAGCATGAAATACCATATAGCCTAAAGACTGAAGTGTACTTGGAAGACAATTACTTTAACTCCTAAACAATCCAATATGATTTTGCTCAAGCCATAACGTCTGAAAAGGAGCATATATTACATTTGTTTTGTGCTTTAAGCTGTCTTCCTTTTTTTTTCTTTTTCTGTCACTTCTATTTTACATCAATAGGAGGCATGCTAAGTTTGGATGAAATATCTGCTATTTGAATGTAAATGATGGATATAATATGATTACTTCACTCAGAGCTTGAATAATGAAAGGACCTTTGTCTTATATAGCTTCACATAAGTGAGTCAAGGTGCATATTATATGCATGATCAAAAAGCAGAAAGTCTGACATTTGAAGGTCAGATCAGAGAGGGCAATAACAAAAAGGAAATTATGCATTCTTTTACCATAGGAAAAGGGAAGTAATAAAGGTTATGTGAGAACAAAACTTTCCACCATATTAGTGACAAACTGCTATAATTACACAAGAATCAAACCACCTCAAAACCCCAATACAGTTGCTGCGAACCATTCCTATATTGCCTTATATTTAAAATTGATCTCATGCAATTTCAAGATGTTTATTTATATATATTAACATAAAGCATAGGGGAATGTGAAAATCTGCATTGACATGCTTCTGTGCTCAGATTGTACTTAGAGACTTTTTTTACAATACAATAAAACATGTAGAATTTACTGTGGTCTATACAAAAAAAATTAGCATAAGTAAGCAATCTGATAACAGAAATTTTTAAGGGAATCTGAGAAAGTGGCTTCATAAAATATGTAACTTTACTCCGTGAATACTCTGTGGGAATTACTTACTGGTGCAATGAACTGGATAAGCCATAAGTCAAGAGCAGGCACTGCAATTAATCTACTCTCTTTTCCTGATTTTGTGATGACAAATGGCAGACTGGAAAGAGATTGTACTACGGACCCAATTAGAGAATAGTTGCTGATGTGAAAAATGTGGAAAAAAGGAGTCTGAATTTACCCTTGCAGAGGGAAGGCTTTTGGAAAGAAAAACGAAGCAGCTCTGTGACAAAATACCCCATTGTTGCCATGCTGAAGGACACTGGCCACCTTGTCCAGGTTTACACACCTGCACAAGTCCACACTGATGCAGTTCTCTGTGTCAGAAACTCCACCTTTGAAGGTGGAATGCAAACCAAGCCCATTCCAGTGCACAAAATCTGACAGGTAACTGCAGGTATGGAGCTGCATCCTAAAATTTCAAACAGGATAATGCCATGCAGAAACAATTTCCAGTCATTTCAAGAGACAAGGTAGTCTGTGTGCCACAAACATGGCTGTTCAAAATATTTATTCTGAAAATTTGATAAAAATTAGTTTTTATTAATCAATTTTGATGTTAATGAAAAACTTAGGGTAAAAATCTCAAATTTAATTCTTAAAGGGAGGGCCTTGTCAGAACATGTTATACCCCTTCTCTCCTCCAAGAACTTCCTAAAGCCTGATCTCCACAATATTTTATCAAAAGTTTAGATATTAATCCAGATAAAGCAGTAGACATCAGCATAGGGACTTTGTCTCCCCATCCTCTTCTGAACACTACTTTATTAAAGCCCTGAATTGTGATATGGAAGCTATTTTTCTTAAATAAAGTTTTGAATTCCATTTAGATTTTTTTTCTTCTTCTCTCTTTTACTACACACAGAAGCATAGAAAACAAATATTAATGTTTCTATATTAAGGAAACACAGAGACTTGCCTAAACAAATAATTGATTATGAACTCTCTAACAACGAAAGAGATTTCTTTCCACCTTATCTATGTTTTTCATGGTCTTTGTATGGGGATGCATATAAGCTGTCTTTTGTAAGTAAAGAAGATCTTGCCTTCCTTAAACATTCAAAAAACCTCCCACATAATTTATGATGGTAATATATTCTGTAAGGTCTTCTTTGTTGATGGATATGACAGCTAATGAAAACAAGCTTTTAGAGATTTTTCTTACAGTGTGCTGTTTCTTAGTGAAAGTCAACTGAGTTTATTAATATTATTTTTAAAAAGTAGGTTTGAGATGAAATTCTGCTGACTGAGAATGTTCTTTTCCAATTATTTAACAAAGCTAACACCTTTTACATGCTTCTTGCATGATGTGTCAATATAATATTACTAATAGGAGAAATAGCAGAAAACAATGAAGACGTGTATGTTTCACAGCTTTAAAATGCTTCTAACCAGTTTTGAAGTTTAAAAGTGTTACTATGGCCTGTAGATGTGTACAAAAACATTTTGGAGTCACGGATTTTCCTATCAATACAATGTTAAATACAAGTGACAAGTAGGAATATATATATATATATAAAGTTGATCAATTAAAGAGAAACATCTCACTAATAGACATACTAAGACAAACACAAAGTTTCCTCAAGAAAAACCAAAAACCTGAAGAATTAAAGCAGTTATTAAAGTGGCAAAAATCTAGGCATTGAAATATATGTTTCGAATGTCACTGCCAATACAATTCAAGGAAATCTGTGGTTTTTGACCATCTAACGCATCATGTCCATAAAACATCATGTTGGCTTTTCTCCTATTGCTTTCTTTTCATTTCTCCATTTCAGTCCTGCTCCTGCCACTAGGTGCTAAACACAGAATGTACAATACAGAGCTTTGGACTTTTTAGTAATCTTTACCAGGTTAGGTAGGCAGTGTTCTCAGGCCTGTTAGTACGCTTCTCTGATCAGATGGTGGCTTTTTGTTGTGTCTGTGTTTGCAGAGAAGGTGATTCCAAACTAGATAGAGAGAGATATCCTGATTCCCTTGTGGTTTTAAATCATAGTATAAAACTGTAATTTCTGGCGAGACAGTTTTTGTTCCTGTTCATACAAAAGTGCACTATTGCCCCCACGTACCACATTGTCATTCTAGTCTTCAGATAATGTGGAATACTTACAAAGGCTATTACATGTGACTCATAGTTAAATTCAACTGCAGTCCTTTCCTCTAGGACTATTCTACTCAGGATGCAACTTGTGGATGAAGTTCTGCAAACCTACCTGTACAATAGTAATACTAAAAAATCTGAGTACAAACAGAGCTGTCAAACAGTAACCTAAATGCAGCTGTTGAGTGCTATAAATAGCTTGCTGTGGGAAGTGCACAGGTGAAAACACAAAGCTACAATTATTCACAGTGGTGACTCAAACTATAATATAAACCTATAGTAGTAATATCTGAGATACAGAATATAATTCTTGAAATTTTCAGTCCCACTGATATTCACATACAATGGAAAATTCAACATTCCCAGCGCTATTGATAGACCTGACCACACTGTCTTCAAATCAAGGCAAAAAATTTTACTATTTTGCCAATAAATCTTAACATAAATGGCAACATGTTCCAAATTTGATAATAAAACTTCCTGATGTGGTAGAATTCTCTTAAATAAAGACTGTAAAAGTTTTATTTCAGCACTCTTCAAATACACCCGGAGGGGATGTAGAGGATTAATGAAGTTCAGGTATCTATGCTTGTGAGAACAGATGTTGCCTCTCATACTTGGAAAATCGTAAGTTTTTATGCCAGGTAATAGGATTTTTCCTTTAAAGAGAGTGGCCTAAAACTGCAGTCCGTGAAAAATCCTGGTACATAGTATTCCAAAGAGACTGGGCACTATATCTGTGTGTTACGCACACCAGCTGGTGGATTGGTTCAGTTATAAAGATTTCAAGGAACAAATGGGAGGACACAGACAGCTTACATTCTGGAGCATTCCCAAAGACATTTTTAATCCAGCAGGATAAAAACTTCATGGTTCTTCACTGGGAGCTACATAGTTTGCTTTGAGATAGACAAAGGCTGAAAACATCCTATTGCAAGCCTACAGTTTTCTTTAGCAGTTCAGAGCACCAGGCTAGATGTTAATCAGAGGCATCCATCACTGCTGACTTCTTGAAACAACAGTGTTCTGAAACATCTACCTGAATAGAGATCGTTGTAGCCAGTGTTCCAGGCTGATCCTAGCTTATATTTATGTATTATCTCACATTCTCACCATTGTTTCTCAGTCAGCATACAAAGCTAAGAGATAAGCAAAGGTGAAAGACTTCAGCCCTTGGGAGATGGCACTAAAATATTTGTTTTCCTACCTATGAATCACTATGAAAATTTTGCATATTTGCCTTCTCTTTTGCAATTATTATTCAAGTCATTGGAGGGGAATTGAGACAGCTGCAAAGGGATAAACTTAGGAAAGGTGAAGGTTATTTAGGAGCACTGCAGAAAGCTGTCTTCACTGTAAGAACGCTAGAATAGGAGGAGTTATATCTTGCAGATTTCCGACTATTTATATATTGACTTGGGAATTTATACTGAACACAGAGTTCTGAATTTTGAAAAAAATTATTTTGAAAGGGTTTAATGATTATCTTTAGAAGACTAGTAGAATATGAAGTGAGATATATTCACACATTCATGGAAATCAGATGGCATTTCAGGGCCAGGCATATGTTAAGGTGGTTTGTAATCTTAGAATCTCATGAAAGTTGAATTTTCATTGAATATAGAAATGTCTTTTCTGGGTTTTATTTGTTTTAACAGCAATAGAAACACTTGAATATCACATTGAACTCATTACATAAATCAGCTTTCTACACTGCATATCAATTCAGGAAACTTTATTTGAAACACCCTCAAATCTGGTGTTTGCTTCAAGACAGAATGCTGTAAAACATCAGACATTTATTTTACCAACATGCTGCAGTGCTTGTCATCCTGCCATGTCTTTTAGCTCCCATGACTGAACGGTTCAGTTTTTAAGGCAATGAATTGGAGCATGGCATTTTTTAACACTTTGCCAAAAATTATTTTTCCCTCAAATTTGTTGCTGAGTTTCAAGGATAATTGAGAAATATTCAATGAATTTTCCATGCCGAGTTTTTCCTGTGAACTGCACCATAATTATCAAATACATTATATGGGAACATTCACAGCTCTTTGTGGCTCTGCTTTTGTCTTAGGTGATCTCAGAAGTGAAATGATGTGTAGCCTCTCTACCTTGTTCTGTTTTTTTAACCAGAGAATTCCTAATTTAAAGAGCATTGGCTGGTTCCAACAACATGCACTGAACAAAGCTGTAGTGTTGTGCTTCACCCATGAAGGAAACTCATATATTTTTGTATTCCTTGTAATTTTATTTTTTCATTCTTACTGAAGATGTGTGAAAGCAAACATGTAAACACATCTATATTTTAATTTATTTTCAGTAAAAGTCTCTTTGGTTACTCTGCATTTAATTAAACAGAACTGATTAAAAGAAACCCCACTGTCTTATTTCTGTCATTTTGATATATTACTCCAATTTCAACAGATTTCTTCTGGCTCATACTTTTGGTTAGCGTTTTCATAAATACCTTCCTTAGGCAATTCATTCTATTAGGAATGTGTATGACATTGGAAAAATCTTTTTTTCCTTCAGACTAGAGTTGCTATGATTTATGGACCTGATCCTGTCCTGTAAAGTAGATAAAAAAAGTCCCTTTTGAACTAGATTCACCATAATGTTATTCCAGATTTTCTGAAGAAGTGACTCTATTACATAGAAACTGCTTGTGAAAAAGCTGCTATAGTTCTATAGCTACAAAGGTCAAACCTTTTCACTATATTATTCTTATTTCCTAGGGCTGTTTTTTTGTTGTTTTTGATGAATGTTCTTAATTTTCATTTTTTTATCTTGAGCAAATTACATTGTGTACATTATGGATATATATTCTAAAAAGGGTGGATAATATAAAAGAAGCCTTGCATACAATATTATAGATAATAATAAATTTTTGCTATAACAGAAAATCCACATAAATGTTGGCTCCCATTTTGAAATTAAAAAAAGAAGGAATAAAAAGTTAGATTTAAACAACTAAACATTTTTTCCCCATATTTTCAGATGGCTATCTCCTTGCTTTCTTTTGTTTATTTTTTCCAGCTCCCAGGGAATCACAGAATCATAGAATAAATCAGCTTGGAAGAGATTTGAAGAGTCCTCACATCCAGTCTTTTATGCAGAAAAGTCAACACTCAATGGAGCCAATTGCTTAGCAGGGCTGTAAAAACCTCCAAGGAGAGATATTCTGCAGTATCTCTGCGAGCTACATGTGCCAATGCTCAATTATGCACAAGGTGGATAAATTACTTTCCCCTCATGTAAATTCAGAACCTCATAGACAGTTTCAATTAACGACACCTGACAATGTCTTATTCTTTTGGGAGAGTATTTCTTCTACTAGCTCTACAGGTGGGCAACTCTGCAATTTTGCTTTGGTTTGTGTTTGGTAGGTTGGTTTAATGTGTTATGTCCCAATACTTCACGTTGATTTAGAGTCCAGGATTTAAACCAGAATTATAATAGGTGCAAGATATAAATGAAAAAATAGCAAAAAAATATACAATAAACGAGGTGATGAATGCTCCCAGGATGCCCAGGGAATCCTCAAATTCAGAGTCACTTCTGGGATTTTCAGGGGTATAGAAAAGTTGAATTCTTTTAGATGAGAAATAATAAATTCCTGAGGAGGGATGTCACTTTATCATCTCCTGGTACTCAATCCCACATGGCAAAAGCTGCATGGTTTATATTGCGACCACAGCAGAAAAATTCAGTTGTCCCAAAGCTGTCCTGTAGTTATAATGGGACTGAGTGTCAGGGCTGTTCCTGAGTGCACACGCAGTGGATTTAGCCATGAGTTCCCTGGGTGGTCCAGGAACTCCACCGCTCCTCCTTCTGCACAGATAAGCCAAAAGACTGACTGGAGAGATAGGTTTAAATGAATTCCTTCCACCTTCATGTTGTCCACCTTGGACTGTTATGGACTTGGAGATTCTTCCAGGTAGTTCACGCTGTGCCTGAACAAATTGGTAAACATTATCTGCATGCTTCAATTATCAATTAGCAATTTGAATGGAGAATCTATTTATCCCAAAGACTCCCCAAGGTGGTTGCTGGTCCAAAATACCAGCTGTAGATAAATAGAACACCCTCAATAGTCAGCTGAGACTGTTCCTGAAAATGCAGACTATTCAGCTAGGTCAGTGTTTTGCTTTCTGGACTCCTTCTCAGAGAGGAGGCCAGGTGTGGCGCTGGATCCAGCCTTAGCCCCACACTTTGCCAAAGGTTTATGTCTAAAGGATTATACAGATATAATTAGACTTTTGAACAACTAGTCCATCCAAAGGATGTCAAACTTGATATATTTATATAAATACAAATATTTATTATGAAAGTGAGTAAACAAAAATATCATAATCACAATTATTTATTACACAATATAGAAGCTATAACTACTAATATAGTATAGTACATGCTTTCTAAGCCATATTGAAGAAGTTATATTAAAACAATTGTTTAAAAGCTACCAATACCAATTATTAAATACAATATGTTACTCATACCCACTACTGTGGGCAGATTTCCTTTGCTCAGACACCTTGAGAGGGTGTCCCTATTCAAGCAAGAAATCTTGACACACACCCCAAGAAGGGGTATGGTAGAAGAACCTGCTGTTAAAAAGTGGGACTTTATATGATATACTTTGTGGTAAAAACTGAATGACTGTCAGTCACATGTCTCCAGGTCATCTGTGTCAGCTCAGCAGGTTTAGGTAAGTTAATAGCAGTGTCACTTGTCTGTTCCTTTTTCTGGGTATTTCAGCAGTTCTACCAGATCTTCACCTCACTGTCAGAATGTTTAACTTTGGAATTGATGAGTCAAACTGGTTTCAGCACTCTTCAACACCAAAAACTACATGATGAACTTTCTTCCATTTGTCACTGGTAGATTTGCCAATAGAGAGGACATTGTTTGAGTTGGTTTACCCCATTCTAGGTAAGCATCCTGCTACAGGTACCCTGCCCAAGATGAAAGTTGGCCTAGAACAAAGACAAGCAATTTATACTAACAAAATCACTTAGAGAAACATTTTACACTAGACTGCTATCTACAGACCTAGTCAACTGCTTGTTATGCCTATGGCTATGCTTGGAGCCTGATATCTTAGCACAGTTACAAAATTTGAAGGGAAAATTTGATTTTTTCTTTAGTTTTCCCTCCATTCAATTCACTGTTGCAGGGCATTCTCAGCAATCACATTGATCCGGAGGGTCACAGCAGCCCTTTATCTATAACAGAAACATTCATTGCAGTCTGATTTTGTTCATGTTTCTTGAAACAACTGCTTCACCACAAACATTCACAACAGCTGGGATACACAAATCATAAATAATTACATTGTCAGTGACGTATCACCATGTAACCTAACAGATTACATACCAGTTTGGAAAGGTTGGGGGGGGGCAGTGATATTTACATGTACAAATAACTTCCAAGAGGATTGAAATGGAAGACATAATACTGGAAAAAATTGTCATTCCATACAGTTGATTGGAGGACAGTTTTTTTAAAGCTTTTGAACTGGAACTTTGAAAAACAAAGATGATTTACAGTGTACTTTCTGACAAGATAAAAGCAATCATTATTGAGTAAAGCTAAAATATATTTGATAAGACTACTGAAATATGCAGACATAGATTTTTAGAAACATAATAAAGAAAATTATGTTGTATTGAAATGTTGTTTTCCATTATTAAGTTGAGCTACTTAAAATATTTAAAATAATGTTACAAGCAATATAATGTACCTGACAAAAGAGGTTTACATATTAGTTAAAAAGTTTTCTGATGAATAATGCACACTACAGAAATCTATTCAGGAAAAATTTAGAATATTAAAGAGAATTTTACTTGTTATAGGTATGAATATATATTATAAACTAATTTTTTCAATATTGCATAACGAAAAGAAAATCATCCACACGTTTTTGGAATACTGAGCTGGGAAGAGGGTTTTTTTCCTCTCTTTTTGAATGTGTGTGTTGGAGGAAAATCTATTTCATTATCCTTTTTCATTCCTGCCCCAAATCCATAAACATTGCAATTTAGAGATGTGCACATTTTTTGTTCAAATGGAATAAACTAAAAGAAAATAGGAACTATCAATTAAATTTTAAGTTATGGTGGAAAGAAAAGAAGTTTCATTAGAGGAGTTTTGGTTATTTGACTTAATACAAATTTTCTATGACAGGAAAGAAAAATCATGTGCTAGTCAATCTGAACTGAGAATGCAATGATGGACATATAAAATCTGTGTCCTAAGAGAAAACATTCAGCTATATCTAGAGAATCAAGAGAACACAGATCAATGACGTTTCCTGATTTTCAGTACTTAACTGCAATCAGTATTTGTAAATACTGCTGAAAGAGGTGAGTTTTTAGTATGCACTTTCAAGTTCTTAAGTTGTTTTGGAGAAAATACAATTCTTTTCCTACTCACAGACATCATCTAGAGAGCCTTGTGATTCATCCACATGACTGAACTTTTAAATTTTTTCCTGTGGACCTGATGACGATATCTGATAGCCTTAGCTGGTTGTTACCCTCCCTGTGAACCAGCAAGAGAGGAAATGACTGCAAGAGCTTCTTGACAAAAAAATAAAGCAGATCATGTGCTGATTATTATTTACCCTTAGTAAGGCAACCATGAAGCCAGAAGATCAATCAGATATTATCTAGAATCAGTGTATTGATTAGGACTGTAAAAGCACCATAACCCAGTAACAGCCTCATGCTCACTGCATCACTGGAGTTGTGTGACAATAATTACATAGAGGAAAAAGTACCACAGAATTTAACTTTTCTTCTTGATAGCTATTATTGCCCAAAACATATATTTTAACAACTGGTATTTTTTTAATTAACTTTAAAAATATTAACATAAGTCATACAATTGTCTTTCCAGTGACGCAGGAAGAAATAAGTTGCTGAACATAATCAAAATTACTTTGCAGAACAAACCCTTCAATTTAGTTAAAATTAAATGACTCTTCTAGTGTAAGACATAAAGATTGATCAGACTTTTCTACACAACTGCTTATACATCCAGCAGGCTCTTTTCTTGAACTAAGAAAATAAATTTTCATAAACATCACAATTAAATCAGTTCCCTAAAAGCCTCTTACCATCAGACCATCTAATATATGCAGTTTTAGTTAACCCAAGCATATCGGGACCATTCCAGCAGTGAAGAAAAGTGTACTCCAGCAGTCATTGATTCACAGTCATTCTCCCCAAGCTTGAATTTGTCTTTCTGTTCCATCCAAACAGCTGGTATCTAAAGTCTGTTTCTTGCCCTGGATCCACCTGAAAGCCTTCTGTTCAACCCAATGAAATGACTTCACTTCATGCCTACTATTTTTATTTTTTTCATGAATCAAGAAAAAAATAATAGTGCAACAAACCATAAAATATTAATTTTTTCCTGCAAATAAGGAAGTTTCCGACCACATTTTCAGCTTTTTCTACCTAAAGTCACAATTGCTTTTGTTTTGGAATATAGTTCAGTTTTGCTTCAATATTAAGAAACTCAGAACTTTTACAGAAGCCAGCACCAGATTTTTTTTCTGGCCTTTATTAACACCAAATATTCTTCTTTTATTCTTCTAGCCTTAGAAGACAAGCACCAGCTAATGAGTCACATCCCCCAAGCTCACTCTATCTTTCCCATGCAGTTCATGGCAAAACTATGACTGAATTATTTGAGAAAATTTTTATTTTGATGATGGATCTCTGTGACACCCAGATGATTAATATTTCATTGTAACAGCATAAAAATTGAAGACATTTTGTCTGTCAGTGTGGGACATAGCTCTAGATGTCCTATTTTCACTATGACAAAATTCTTGACATGAAACCAGATGCTACATAATAGGGTAATGAAATGTCATTTATTGCAAATACTAACAAGATAAGGGAATTACAGTTTATTGTGAAGCAGAGCATTAACTTTTGAAATATTCTAAATCAAACTGGTTCTCTGATGAGTTACATTTTCACATGGAACACAAATGATTAATTATATTAAACAAGAACAAATAAAGATATCTGTTAGAGATTAACCAGAATATTATGCTAGGAAGACCAAAACCCTGACAGCATAGTTTGAAACCATATTCACTTGCACTTACCCTTCTCGGGTATTGTCCATCCTACCAGCATCCTGCTGTATTGTTCTCCATGGGAATTGGTAGAGAAAGGGGAGAAAAAGAAGGGATATTACTATTACTTTCTTTTTGGTGCTCGCTCAGTTATTATTAAAAAAAAAAAGGGCCATGCAATCCTGCTTCCTCAAAAAAAAAAAAGATGAACAAACATGAAATGTTTTCCAATGCTGCTTTTCCAGACGGGCTTGTGACTTTAGGAATTTCATTCTTTAGCCCCATTTTAGCACAAACTACTTTTTCTTTTTCCTTATTTATTTTTTTTTTCTTTATATATACATGCAGGGAAACACATGTCAACAAAATAAAATTTCTCTTCTTTATCACTCCTCAGAAATCATTCTCTCTCACACCTCATGAGAAGCTTTTTGTCCAGCTTGATTTTCCCGCTATTTTACTCCATGTGCTGTTTCATTGCTTCTCTCATTTAGCCTAAATGTAAGATGTGTGGCAACCTATGACCATTAACAGGATCTGAGATAACTTACAGGCTGAAAATAGTAAAAAGAGGTCAACTGTTCAGCCAGGTGGATGCTGTGAGTCCAGGTCAGAGTTCCTCCAGTAGAAATAGGAGTAATAATTCCAGCTGTGCATTCTTTTGAGAATGTAAAACAAATATTGCAACTTCCAATTTTATTCAGGTATGCCTAAGCTACAAGACTGGGAAAGTCTCTCAATGCCCACATTTAGTTGTGAGATTCAGTAGGATCATGGCTCAAAACACATACACACACACTAACACATACCTGGCATCTCAACCTCGTTTCCTTCTGAGGAAAAAAATCCACCCAAAAATCATATCATTAAATAATGTTGCTTTTCTGTTAAAAACTGCATTTAGTTATACATTTGACAAGAGACAGACCATAGCATAAAGAGTTTGTCCTGAAGCTTTTGTCTTGATAAGTTAATTTCCACTGCTTCTGTTATTTTTTTTTCTAACAGCATGCCATTTGTAGTTCACTGCTACTATCATAACAAATATTAGTTGTGCTAGATTTTGTTTATGTGGATATAAGTAGCTGCTTTTAGTATATGATTATGAAAATGTACCAGGGTATCTTTCAGTTTACATGTAACAGATAACTGTGCATAGAATTATGAAAAAAAAAAAAAGGAAGGAAAGAAAGAAGAATTAAAAAAAAAAAAAGAAAAATAAATAAAAGTCTAAAAGAGAAATTTGAAATTTTGAGTATCTTATCTGTAACTTTCCAAAGTAACCATGGCTGTAAAAATGAACCCACATACTCCTGAAATTTTTCAAATTACCTTCTCTGCTTTTGAATAAAAAATCTGGATATGAAATTAAAAATCTTTTCTACATAATATCTACTATTGCTTGGTAAAATGTGATTGCACATGTGGCATCTTGCAAATTTTCTGTGGATTTATATTAGGGAAAAAGTCTAGATATTTTTCAAGCTATTCCAAGGTCAATGCATATTTAATATATTCTGACATAGGAAAAATATAGAGTACAATACTACATACCATTCTATACTGTATACAGTAGCATAAACATAATAAAATTAATAAGAGAAAATAAGTATACAAAATACTCCTCACAACATCCAATATCTTCACCTCTGCAAAGACAGAAGAGAGCAATAAATCCTACCTGAGCTTTCACCTTTCATTGAAAAAAGCCACCTTGGAGGATTGAAGAAAGGTATTCCCTTTCACTTGAATCTTTCTAAACTGAACTAGAGGCGAGGGGTTTAATTGTTTACAGGACAACTTTATTAGGCTATAAGTAATGATGTTTTGCTTTCAGTGCTCACACTCTCATTGTGGTATTTCAGCAGAGGAGCACTGAATTTTCCTTCTGAAAGCAAATCTGTTAGACAGAAGGAAGAGAAAGAGGCACGAGAAGGCAGAAGAGCGAAAGGGATTTGCAATTACAGTTGTTAAGTCGTGGTGGCTTCTGGGGCCAGATGTGGATGAGCTTCTCTCTGAGCCCATAATGAGCCAAAGCAGCTGCCTCTCAAAGAGAAAAGGTGGTAGCTCTGTGAAAGGTAAGGTTTTCCCTTGCCTCCAACAATATGAACTCAGGAAGATGCAGGAGACAGAAATCTCTATTTTTTTTCTGAATTTGTTCACAGTGGGACCCCCATAGTATATGTCCATCATACCCCATCTTTCATTCAAACTTGTGTCATATTATAAGGCATGACTATTCACTAGCTTTTATTATCTAAATGAATACTTTTAAAATTAATTTTTATCTAGAATAAAAAACAATAAACCACAATGTGTACTCTATTCTTATTCAGAATGTGTGCTTTAATTATGCCTTTAGATGTTACCTTATAGAGATGCTTTACCTTGATCTAAAACTGTGTCTTATTCTGAATGCATAGGGGGTATTTTACTCTCATTCACATGTGGTTTTGTTTTTAAATGAGACAAAATGTTAGTGTGATAGTTTACTCCCCAGTATCCATCACATTTCTCAGATTGTTGTCTATTCCCATATCTTCATTTTCCTTCATGACGGATTCTGACATGTTCTGACATGTTCCACAGGGAGCACCTTTATGGCTTCTGTAGGAGTAACTGCCTGTTAAAAAGCTATCTGCTACCAACAACTGGCAGCTGGCAGAATGAACAGTGCAGATGATGCTGCTTAGCTCTAGAAAAAGGCATGCTCAGAACCATTTTCTATCTTCTCCAAGGCTTCTGAAGATAACTATATGCAGGGTAACTGACATAATTATAGGCCATCACTTTCATTAATAATAGTCTAAGAATTCAGGCTGCTCTCCTCACTCTTCTTATCACAATTTGTCTGGAAATTGTTTGCTTCTAATAATAATGCTCTTATGGACCCCTGTACCTCCCCATGAAGATAACAAGGTAAAGTTACTTCTGTATATCCAACAATCTTCACACAGACCACCAGCTTTGTCACAATACACCCATCTTCCTCTAAACACGCATTTGGCTCATATCCTTATAATCCAGTAGTAAGAAAATCACACAACCATCCCTGCTCCCTCTCATTTGTCTTGTCTACACTGCTGAATCACAGGACATGTGCAACATGTTTCAGCAATCTGGCAGGTAAGAGGGTAGGAGACAGCACTCTAAAGAATGTGAGGGAGCTCCATAGCTATACAAAAGCACACATTTGTACATTTCATTGGAAGATGAGACTGAGATAGATGTGCTTCTGAATACAGGGCAATTTGGCAACTTTGTTTTTTTCTTTTCTAGTGCCCTCAACCTATAGCCCAAAATGCACCCATACATCACCTCTGATTTATGAACTATTACCATATATTGGTAAAGTTTAAAGATAGTCTGCAAGTGCTGAATTAGAAAAATATTTGGGGTTTTATAAGCTTTGTGAACAAGACTGACTTTCTGAATACAAGATTCTTCAGCATAAGCAGCAAGTGGCCCAAAGAAATTAACTTGAGTTGCTGTTCATGGACATTGGTGAATACATTCAGAGTGGAACTGTAATGACCCAAGAATTTCTTTAAAAGTGCTTATAAGGATTTTAAAATAAGTTTAAAAATATTATACAAAAGTTTAATGTATGACACCATATTAACTGTAACCTTTTAATTTTTTTGATTTCAAGTCCTTATAATAAAGCATCAACCTTCTAAGAATCACATTTATGTTAACAGATGCTTACATTCCCATCACCTCACTTTGCAATGATTCAGGTCTCCAGTTGATGTCATATGGAATATATGCAAGTAAGCAAGACTAAGTTGTTTTAATTAAAAATATATTATAACTACTAAATTTTGTGCACCATGGTATGTCTCACAGACAGCAAACAGGATAAGTAGTGTCAGTCCCACAGTGCAATAAGACAGTTCATGCTTCAAGAGATTATTCTGCAGAGTTAAAAATGAAAGAACTTCCTTTCCAAATGCGTAAAGAACAGAAAGAAAGTAAGATATTTTATCAACATCTCACTGTCAGTTGCTGAGTATAACCTAGACTATTGAGGAATTCCTCTTAATTAAGTATAGATTCTGGGATAATGTAGTAAAAATTTAACCCTTCAAAAATATTGATACAGATGTTTTAAATTTTATGGGTTTAGATTTTGTTTTCAATTTTAATTTTTTGTTTTAAATTTGACATTCCTCTAACATAGTAGCAAAAAATAATGATAGAAAATAGTTTAATAACAGTCTAATTGTATAATGCACTTGCTTTCTGAGGTCATGAAGTAATTAAGCTTTTCTGAGACAACCAGCAGACTGGAAACAATCTGTGTTCAAATTACTTCTTGACTGTCAGGACACTAATTTTCTTCCTTTAAGATTTGCTCAAAACCTAAGAAGTCAGAAATAAACTCAAGGAACTGGTCTCATTATTTCTATGGATGAAATGACTTCTGATTCATTGCCTTTTCTATAACCGGTAAATGGAAGTTCACAGCATGAATAAAGGGAGAACCAGAGCCACAAAACTGAATTATTTGACTTACAGAGAAGTTAATGAATACCTAATAAAAACCTGAGTGAGCCACTTGAAGGCAAAAAAAGAGAAGGGAATAATGGTATTTGGATCCTGTTTTGTAGGTAGGATCAAAACAGATGACACAAACAGATTTGCTGTCCTGGTTTTGTTTGTTCTATACAAACATGATGATGTATTTTTCAGCACATACACATTAAATTTAAATTCCACTATTTTCATGCAAAAAATAATTCCATAGCTTTTTATTTTATTTAAAAAATGCTTTATCTGCTTTTATTTTGTATAATTCATATATGCAACACTTACATGCCTTTAATCTCATAAAGTTGTCCCTAAAGCAGTGTTCTTTCACCCAGTGTGCAAGAGCAAGTCAATGCACTGATCCAAGACATTTGATTTTATTATCATTGTTCAGAATAGGCTGACAGGCATCTAACAAAAGATGTCATCCCTTTTAGAAAAGGAAGCACAGTCTTTTACACAAAAAAAAAAGGTAACAAACAATGATACTGAAGCATGTGGTCTGTTACTCATGATTCTATAACTTAATTCCTAATCTGCACGTGGAGGTCTTGTTGCAGTTCATTACACTATCATTTACATAAGTAAATTTCCCCATGAGTATGTTTTTTAGTCATCTTAGGTAACTTGAAGAATAATTTTCATCCTATGAACTACAACTAAGTTATTAATTAACCTTATACTCTTTTAGTTTCTGCTTGAATCTGTTTAAACAGGTGGTTGTCAAACAAATAATGATTTATAGTATTCTCTCTCTCAAGACTCTTACTTTCATTCTGTTCCTGGGGACCCCTCATTACCTTATTACTCCAGCAACCCTTTATGATGATTTTGTTGCTGTTTTAGAGTTACTGAGAATGTTTTTTTTTTCCTTCGTCTGATGTCAGTAATGCTGAATGGAATTCCAAGAAAAGAATAATTTTATTAAAACTCATCCTAACAGAAAAATTATTCAAAATGTGTTATATAGCATCAAGAATTTAAGGTACTGAATAAATTCTAGTAGACCCCATTTGTTTTTAATACACTCATTGTCCAGGAATGCTCTCTCATTTGGGCTTTTGTTAGAGTTTAGTTTCTGAAATTTCTGTGCATAAAAGACCATGTTTTTCTTTTAATTACTAGGTAGCACTTTGAAGAAGCCTAACAAAGACATCAGCCTCAGACACAGCTTCACAACAGCACTTAGCAAATACTTAGTTTCAAGGAAAGGTTTGCTATTCTCTGCTGTAAATGGGACTCAGTATCTTCTTAAATTAGCAGTTATTAAAATTCTTGCCTGTGTTAGAACTAGTGGCAAAAAACAATGTAACTGGTATAATGAAATATGCACAGTAAAGAAAAACTGACAGCAAACTATGGATCATGTGGTATTGTTGACTGAAGGTATTGTATGGTTTTCTGTTTCAGAAGGCACCATTGTCTGTCATATGCATACTTTAAATAAAAAAGTGGTAATAAAAGCTAGAGAAAGATGAAAGAGAAAAACTAAAACTCAAAAAGAACACAAAGTGTCAAAATAAGATACTCTGAAGCATCCTGTAAGTAGGTTCCCAAGTTGCCTTGAAACACATTGTATTAAAATTAAAGCCATTTTTAAAGCCTTGCCATAATATAATTTAGGGATGCAATATCTCTGTGTAACAGACTTCACCACATGCTCCTGGGTGTACTATCTTCTGGCATAACATAAGGGCCTGAAATGTGCTCAATACTGTCAGGAAATCAGTTCTGGGTTGCAAAAGAAAGAGGACAACATCTAGACATGACTGGTGTGCTCCTCACCGGCTGAAAGTGCACCTATCTTCTGTCAGATTTTGCAGGTTCACCTGTAGTGCTGTAGCATCACTTTCTAGATCCTACACTATCCTGTGCATGATGGCTCAGTTGATTCCTCTTTCATCTTACTGTCCTCCGTCCCCTGTAATCCAGTGGCCAGGTATGATTCTGATATTACTGGTACCAAAGCACCTGTAAGGCGCTTTGGTACCAGTACTCCTCGGGGAAAATTGAATATGGAACAAATTTAAAAGAACATAGATCAAACATACAAGCAACATTTGAGAACAATGAGACCTAATATTTTTAAAGCTTAAGTTTTTTGGTACAAGGAAAATTTGAGTAATTAAAGGTAAACTTCACAAATTAATGTAGGAGTTCTGTGATAAAGTTTCAGACATTTTCAGATGAATTACTTTTGAATTCTTATTAAGAATGAAAACTAACAAATTTCTATCCTTAAAAATAGAATTATAAAAATATTTTCCTTATTACCCATCTGTGTTGCAATTATTAAGATAGTAACATTTCACAGTAAAATAGCAGAATGACAGAGAATAACTGCTCCTGAACTCAGTTGCATTTTTCAGTATCTTGCACAGAGATACTACACACAGATGGAGAGACTAGCCCAGTCTTAGGGAGCCACAATGTCAGAAATGAAGTAATTTCTCTTTACATTCCTTCACAAATAACATGCATAAAGGCAAATGAGTTTTCCTCAGCTCAATCTTGATCCCTTTGCAGATTCACAACCTATTTTTATAAACTGTCACAAAATTAATCATTTCCCACCCATGTGCAGTTTTCTTTATTTCCCACCAGCCTACCCTATGACTTCATTTTTTTATTCTCTTCTAGCTTCTTTTGTTGATCTCCCTTTTGTTTTAGATTGCTTTTTATAACTCTTCAAAGGCCTCCCTCCCATTGTCCCTTGTTCATACCTTGCTCTGCTGAAAAATCTGCAGCAGCAAGACTTTTTTGAAAAAGTGACAAGAAATGCTGCTGATTCAGTGTGGCAAAGACATGTGATACAATGAGAGCAGTGGGTGGTTTTACAGCTTGTGTCAAAATATGGGCTGGCCTTAGTTTTTCTTGCAAATTTGTTTAAATGACTGGGTTTGATTCTTTGTATCAGGAAAAAACAAGCTCAGAATAAAGTTTTTGATGATTTGGGAGAATGTTTGTCTATCTACTGCTCTGCATTTTTCTCACAGGATTCTTATATCCTCTCCCATGATGTTGAAGATAACTGCATACTATGGGGACTGGCTTCTCCAAATATTTGTGAAGGACTTCTTAGCATGTATAGATTTGCTACTGTTTTACAGAGCAATCAAATAATGAATGAGTTCCAATCTTTCCTATATTTCCCACTTTGAAAGGAAAGAGACAAAAACAAAGCAAACAAACAAACAAACAAACAAAAAACCCAAAGAAAACTCAACAAAACATCAATTCCATAAATGAAAAAATTGTAATGGATTGGGGTTTTTCTAATGACACTGCAGCAGAAACTGCATGTGAACACCCATTATTCCTTCATGGAGTAGATTCCTACACTGTATCTCTTTATTGGGCACTGCATTCTTTCTGTCAGTCGTATGCAGATTGTTACACTCCGCTAGCTGCAGTTGCAAATACATTTGGCATTTGGACTGTTGTAGCCCTCAGTAGCCATCTTCTTTTTTTTTTTTTTTTTTTTTTTTTTTTTGTGAAACAGCTCTGGGGAGGAACAGTGAAGAACAAAAGAAAGATCTTTCTCTTACCCATCCAGCCACTGTATCTGTATATTGAGAAATTGGATAGGAATAGAGGAAACAAAACCACTACAATTCTAGGCTCAGAATTCAACATCAATAATTATTTAAACAGGAGGGCCTATAAAGAATATTATTTTGAATTGAAGAATTATTGAAATGTTTTGAACAGTCCAATAACAGACAAACCTACTGGAAGAAAATCCTCTAGGTTCTGAATACCTGCAAAATATTTTTAGGCATAAAATCTTCAGTTAATATCAATACCAAGTTCTAAGTTAATCTCTTCTTCAGCTGCATTAAATTTCAGAAGTACCACAAAAAATATGCCACAGAGTTACAATTCACCACAGAAAAGTCACTGGGCATGACTGTGATTGTGGCCCTTCCTAATCCATGGCAAATGCAATGTTACTAGGAGAGAAATTTGTGCTGAAAGAGCATTACCCTAGATCTGTTTCCCAGTGGGTGAGTTTGTGCATTTCAACTCTTCTCAAGGTTTAGGTGAAATAGAAATTGTGTAAAATGCCTTACTGATATGAGCAATATTTCTTTTCATCTTGATTTACATCAGGTAGGATGCAGTTTTAACAATCATTATATAAGGTCACATTTTTAATAAAAATGTCTAAACAGAATTTTATTAGTCTCACTAGGAAATTTCTCCTATGTAAACAAAACTCAGTGCCTTTCTGTTACCTTCTTGGCCAGCAGCACTTTGAAAACAAAGCACAAATGAACAGAAGTAACTTGGGAGCTTCATTCTTTCATAATCAGTAATTATATTTCATGGTCTGAGTGTAAAAGTTCATATGAGACTTCCTGTCTGACCCTGTTTCAATTTTTCAAATTTTTTTTTCATATAGGGGATGAATTGTCTGTCCTGTGTATTATGGCTGTTGTTTCCAGCATTTTCTAATGTCTGCTATCTAACATTGGTGCTATAATAATCCTACTTTCATCTTGGCTGCACTGTAGGAAGCTGAAAATCAGAAGCTGAAATCTGGCCCTAAGGAAGTATGTCTTTTATTATGAACAGGATCAGCATCAGATCCTGCTTTGCGAGTCCTTTTTTAACTTGGTCAGAAGTATGATGAAAGAAAACAAAACCAGCATGTTTTAGTCTCTATCTTAATTCATAATATTCATAATATCTTTTCTCCTTACCAGTGATGAGCCATTCTCATGTGAAATTCACAATTTATAAATATAAATATAAATGTATTGTCATGGTTTCAAAAAACCTCATTAGTTTGGCAGCTTAGTTACAAATGACAGTTCTAATCTTCATAAGAGCAATCTAACTGTTTCTTTCACAGGAGGTTAATGGCCATGACTCATCAAAATATATTTTTCATGGCAATAAGAGGTATGAAAAAAGTACTCAATTCTTTTAATTTCAGAGTATATTTTACCCCATTCCTTGCAATATCTTTGCTGCACGAATATGTGGGTGATCTCTTTTTTCTTGCTGTCTATTAAATTGTTTTGTTTAGAAAGTTCTATACCTATATTTTTTCTATAAAATAGCTAACAAGCTGGGATTTAAAAAAAGCAAGATTTTTTAATGATTGATAATTAAAGTCTGTGGATGAACGAGCTACAGTTGAAAAGTACCAGCACATAGAAGATAAAGTGATTATCCTGAATTTGTTTTGAGACTTAAATATCTAAATCACAGAGCAAAAAAAAGAAGGTCTAATTTATTGGAGTAAGGCTTGAGAGAGGGAAGAGGTTGAAGAAGAGGAGAAAAGAACTGGCTAATAATAAAGAAAGTAGAAAACAAAATATTCTAAAATATTCCTCTTTGTTACATCTTTGCAGCATAGATATGGCACAAAAAGTGAGAAAACAGAGTGAAACTCACTGGCTGAAGAGTGAGAATCTGGGTTTAATATGCAAGTTTTAATTTATCATATTAAACTGTATTTCAGTGGGACCTTCACTTTGTGCCCTTGAAGTGTCTTGTCTTGCCAGAATAGTTGCCACTCAAAACGAAGGCCAATCTAGTGTTCATTTAACTTCTCATGTGGTTACTCTACTCTTTGTAGCTAAGATAATGCTACCAAAAAGGATTCAATGTTTACTGCAACTGTTTGAGTATAAAATAAGGCTTCTATTTATTTTCTCTCATAACATCGATAGAAAGGTTTCACATTCATGTCACATTCATGATTTTTGGGTTTTATTCCCACTGAAGTACTTTTGAGAATCTGCCATTTCAGAGAACAAGTCTTTTGTCCTTGCACAGAAACGTTGTACCTGTAAGTGACAATATACCAATGTACTTTCATCAGCAATAAGTTGCTGTTAAAACCTGAATCTTACCAGATATCTTACTGTAATTTGACCCTTTCAAAAAGAAATCTCTTTTTTTGGAAGTTCCTCTGAATAATTTTAATAAATAACTTAATTGCCTAAGTAAATAATCCAGCTTTAGCATGAGAACTGCTGTCCCATTACAATATAGATAACAGGAAAGCAGTTCAGTAGCGAAAGAGTTCCCTACATGATTTTACCACTTTGTTACAGCACAGCACCCCAGTTTTCCCAATGTCTGCAGTACAAGGCTGATGATCTCCCTAGTCTTTCAAAGTAACAAACTACCAGTAATTCTGGATGAAGCTCTGGAGATCCTGAGTATTTAATTCATTTTTCTCTTTTCACATACATCTTGGTCTGACAGTGTACGACACAAAGTGTGAGAATGTCTGTCTCCCTCCTGAAGCGTAACAAGCAGTTAAGAAATCAGCATTTTCTTCTGTTATTTCTCCCTCTGTCAGGCAATGAAAACACCAAAAGAGAGTCAATTAAGCACATCAAAATAGCAAGCGTAAACATATGGGAACATTTCCCTTTGATTAATTTCTTTCACTTTCCCACACTGATGTTCTTTCCTGACATTTATGCTATGCTATGTGTTACCTTTAGAACAATTATGTTGCAAATGCATCTTCCATCAGATTCATGTTATAGCTTTTATTCTTATATACCCTTAAAAATTGTCTCAATTTCTTAATTGCATTTTTTTATTATTTTCTCTTACTCAAACACTTTAGTTGAACTTTCTGATTGTACAGTTTTAAGAAAAATCAAGAAAAAATTTAATAAAATCTTGTATTATCTTGGGTATTTATTCCCTCTTGACTAGAGGCTGGAATTTAAATATAAGAACAGTTTCTGTTCCAATATTCAGTGATGCTGGGAAATACATAAGACTGACCAAGACCTAAAAAAGGTGTTACTAGTCTTAGAAGCAATCAAAAAATTTGCAAAAAATGCTAGTTTTTGTAATGCTGCTAAGAAAATTGCATGAATGTGCTTATTATTAGACAATATTATATGCTTTTTATTTCAGTAATATTTTTTCTTAGAATGTATCACTAATCTAGGATCATACCTTAAAAACTAATGGTTTACTAATGTGTTGCTGAGTTTAGGAAGAATTGCTTTTTCAGGGGGAAGAGATCCTGAAATGTTATCTTCTTCCACCTTTTTACTATAATAAGCATGTGCTGTGCTAGTTTTTTGGTAGACAGAAGTTTAAATTCATGTAGCATGTCATATTGTTGCCTTGGCAATCTTCAAATTATACAGGTGGGTTTGAGAAGAGGTAAACAAAATGAATGTTTTCATTGGAACAGTGAAATATCCACATGAGAAGCCTCAAGGGATCTCCAAGGCTTTATATTACAGAGTTACATAGACAGATACACATTTAAAAATCTATTTCTCCACAAAATATGCTGCATTGCCTAGCCAGGTTGTGTTTGTACATATACTTGTGCTGTTTCCCACGAAAACTAAATATACCACAACTTTAGAAATGAGAAACAGAAGTAACTTCAGCCCTGTGATTTTCTGATCGTTTTTGATTCAAGCTTTTCAATGCAGGGACCTTTTCTCATCCAGTGTGCCTTATACTTCAGCTCACTTTTTCTAGAAGTTCATGGCATGTGGTAACTTGGGTTTTTTGTCTGCAAAAATTCTCTGGAATCATAAAATGGGAAGAAAATATTTTTGTTATCATATCCATAAGAATCCTTGGAATGCCATAATATAGAGAATTCTCTTGTGAGAACATTTTACATATGAGGATATTGTCCTTGCAAAAGATTTGTTTTGTTAAAAGATATATTTTACAACAGTATTGTATAGTACAGGAAGAAAAACTCAAAAAATTAAACATAGGCTGTTGGAAGGATCTCTAGATTAAATAATTCTATCCAGGATCATGACTAAACCAGCCTTTTTGTACTAGGGTTAAAGTAGCTTCATATACTTTAGATTTACCTATTATTTTGGAGTGAGAATGGGAAAATTAGCTTTCCAACTGTGCTTTTCAGATGATATATCTAGACTCAGCTAACAATTGTGATAGACAGTAAAAAGATGAACAAATATTTTGGTATGTGTAATTTGAGCAGGATGATTAAAAAACAAAAGATAAGCCAAAGAAATACAGTTATTATAGCCAAGACAAAAAAAGTATCTAGTATCTTAAGGTGTTTCACAGTAGAAATAGAAGTGGAAACATGTGGAGGGATCCAGTGGGCTGAAATTCCCTTAAAAAAAAGGGAAAAATTATATGTATCTAAATTATAGAAGTCTAAATTTCAAAAGATGAGTCAGGAAATAGAAAAAAAAAATGTTTCATTAGGCTGACCTGATTTTCCAAGAGAAGCAGTAAAATAAGTGGTTCTACTCCAACTGCCTAGAATGCTACTGAGAAACATCTCTCAAGGACTAACATTGATATGACTAATGTTCTGAGCTAGAGAACTGATGCAAACAGCTTTCTGCACAAAATTTTGTTAAATTTTAAGACTAATTTGCAGTTTACTTGTGTTCACTTTTATTTTGTTCTTTTCCCATTAGCATTCCACAAAAGGCTCTTCAATTTCCAAAATGTGACAGGAAGACAGAAGTCTTACAAAAACATAATAGTAATAGTTCCTTCACCATACTACAGTAGAACCTACAAGTTTTTGTCTCCATGGAGAGTCATCTCCCTCAGATTATTTAAAGCAAATAAGTAATCATTACATAAGGTGAAGAAAATAATTGAATGCGGAGATTTATGCTAGGAAATTGTGGCCAGTCTAAAAAAATTTACATGGTAGAAAAAACTATTAAGTTAAGAGAACTTCAGAGTATTCTTCCTGCTGTCAGCTACCAGCCAATGGCTCACATGAAAGAAGAGCAGGAGGTATTTTCCACCAAATAAGAAGCATAAAACAACCAAAAAAAAACCCCCAAAAAATTTGAAAACTTAAAATTTTCAGTGTTGACCCCTCTTTTTAAGAGTCCAATGTTTGAGGCAGTGCTAGAATTTGATAATCTACTTGCACCCAGATCACAGCAACTGTGCACCAGAGAGACTGGGTGCTTCTGTGTATTGCTTCTCTTGGATTTACACCACATGATTGTCTGCACTAACAACACAGCAACTTGATAAGTCCAGTACAACTGTAATAGGAATTCAGTTGATTCCTGGATATAAATAAAGTACTCTGCTAAAAATGAGGACTGAGAGTATGCCATTCCTATTAGAAGTGCAAAGGTCTAAAAATGGAAAAGGATGGATATACTGGTGATGTGAGTTGTAATAAAGAGTTATTCACCATCTCTGTACTTCCAGGTGAATTTTATTTTATACAATTCAATGTAATAATTAAAATATTTTAATCAAACCGTCACAATTAGATTATTTGGCAACAGGACATGTATAAATAATGCATAACTAGTTCAGAGAATTCATGTGATTTACACAGACTAGAATTGGTAACAGACTAGGATTTGGCTCCCAAAATAAAATCATCTCAGTCAAGACTGGTAATGAAATAAGACCTCACATGAGTCAAAAGGCAAAATTCAGGAACTCATGGCAGAGTCTCTGTGACATCCAAGCTTTGAGGAAGGTTACAGGGTGGTATTTGGCACAGTCAGGTCAGTTGTGGATTTATTGTAGCAGAGATCTAGATTTCCTCACAAACAGAAGACATATTTAGTTTAAGCATGAAGATATCTGCACACATGCACACATACAAACACATGTGCTCCAAAACGCAGAGAGAAGGTTAAGGAGCAAGTTTAGAAAGTAAAGATAAAGCTTCAAGAACTTTAAATTTAAGAATTTTAATCAGAAATTTTATCAGAATATAAATAAATAAATAAATAAATAAATAAATATATAATGGACAGTTTTGGTAACTACAACAGTTTAAATATTAAGCTACTTATCACACTTAGTAATCAAGAGTAGTTCATGGCCTTTGGGATAAGTGGAGAATAGTCCCAGATAGCAAAAATATATATTTATCGTTCAAAATCAGAGTTCCTTAAAGCTGTCAGATGATGAATATAAATAGGATGTCAGAGTAAGTGGTTTTATTTTTGAAGGTTTTTTTGTGTTTGTTAATTTATTTCTTTAATGCTCCTCTTTTGAAATATTGCCAACCTGTGTCTCTCAGTCTTGCACATCCTTATCATTCCCTTTCTACCCCACCCCAAAAACATGGTGGGTTTTTCAGTCCTGAGTTCATAAGAAAAATGAAAGGTTTTGCTCCGGGAACAATTCTGTGGAAATGGGAAGTTTTTTGTGGAAAGTTTGCAATTTAATTTGAATACTAAGGTAAGTTCTTGTGGTATTTTTTAATAGTCTTAAGAAAAATTCCTAGCAGCCTTCCTGATGTTGATATTTCCTACAGCTAAATTAATGTGGAGACTGATTATTTTGTAGGAATTTTTGCAGGTGTTCTGAACATAGATTGTAGCTAACTCAATTTTGTTGTATTTTTTCTTTATTATCTTTCATATTACAAAAACTTAGAGAGTTCATATACTAAATCTTATATGAAAATTACTCTGGTAATTTTTTTTTTCAGGAAGATCATTGAAATCTCCCATAATGTCTTATTTGCTGCATAAAAAGATCAAACTTCCACAGGATTAGAAACCATTGATATTACATTAGAGTTTGAAAGCTTTGCTAGCACTTGACAAGATAGTAGTTCATTCTCCCAAAAATTGGGCATTTGAGAAGATCTTAATCATAACAAATTTTGGGTTTTTTGAGTAGTGGTAGGCAGAAGAAAACCTGGAAACTATTAAAATAGATTTTAAAGGAGAAACAATACTCATTTGGAAATATCAAAACAATTTTATATAAACTTTTCAACATTTCTTTTGAAAGTTATATTTTATGTCCTGTCATTTTTTTATTTACTAACAGGTTTTGCATATTTACTATAGCAACTAGGGAAAAAAAAGGATGAATTTGAGTAAAAAATCAGCATTTTTTTGCTTGGGTTTTTCACTTGTCAAAGATAATACTAAAAATAATTTGTTTCCATTTGAACTAATTTTGACCTAGTTTTGATGTTCAACTATCAACTTGAAAGAGAACCAATATTCTTCCACCTTTACTTTGAACCTCAGGAACAAGATAATAAATAAAATGTTTTTTAGATGGTTCAGCATTTTTAACAGCAAAACTATGTTGTGAGTTACATTTTAAAAAATATGAATATTGAAGAGGTGTTGATGAATGTCCAGGGTAAATAAAGGAGTAATACTGTTGCAGCTCAAACCTTACTTCAGATGCTCTCATTATAAATAATAATGTGGGATTTACACCAGTAAAGGCTGGGTAAAAACTATTGGAAAGAGAATAGAGGAAATGGAAGTCCTTTTAATGCATTTACTGCATTGAATGGTAGCTGTGATAGTAATTTGAATTTTGATTTCAGACATCATTTCTCCTGGCCTTAACAGTAGAGTTAAAAAATTT
Organism: Motacilla alba alba; assembly: GCF_015832195.1. Classification (NCBI taxonomy): domain Eukaryota; kingdom Metazoa; phylum Chordata; class Aves; order Passeriformes; family Motacillidae; genus Motacilla; species Motacilla alba. Next base: position 75,589,980 of record NC_052017.1, read on the forward strand.
TATTTTTAAAGTTTAGCTTAATGATTAGTTCTTTTAAAGATATAAAAATTGGAAATGTTAGGGAAAGTTTTTATGATTTTTAAATTGTTTTCAACAGATGTCATATTAGCAATGTCTATAGCATAATCTTGGGGAAAATATTTTCATTTAGTAATGATTTTGTAAATGGCTTCCTCTCTGAAGTTTACTTTGAAATTTCATTACTGCTAATAAAAAGAGCTTTTGACATTTTGAAAATTGATAACTTTGCTAAAGAGCTTATGAAGTGGTTGGCAATGACATGACTTCAGAATGAATACACCAAATATAAAAAGGGCCAGAGATTTCAGTTGATATAAAATTTTATAGTCCATGGTCACTACCAAATATTGTGTGATTTTTTGGTTTTGGTTTTTTTTTTTAATTTCATTATTTTTTTTCTCAAAAAACTGCATTTAAAGAAAATTTTGAACACTAATGATCTGATGGGCATTGGTACTTCCACTGACAGATTTGCATGGGTTCACTGAGGTTCAAGAAACATATCATACCCATGTAACTGAGTGCAGAACCCAGTTGCTAAGTTTTTTTTTATTATTATACTGCATTTAAATGCAAATTACTCAATTTCATCTTGAATAAAATCACGTTTAAATGGATGGCAGTACTTAAGAGCTACTGCCTATAATATTCACTATATTGGAAAAGGATGCATTTGACATCCATTAAATTGTGTTACACTGTCATTTGAATGGACATTTTAAGTATTCACTGCATAAAATAAAAGGTAATGAAACAGTGCTTAGATGCCAAAGATATTTAATGTCATTCTTCAGACTATCTCTATATCCAGTGAGAACTAAAATTCTGTTTTAATGGTAATAGCTATTAAAATGTACACTTTCCTCTATGGAAGAGTGAGAGCTTTACTACTTTGCCAAGCAGAGCTTGGCAAACACATATGTCCATACAGTATGCTGAAGTGGACTAAAATATGTCTTTCCTTGGGACTCAGATATTCATGAGGTTTCTGTGGTCAAAAAGCCAGAGGGAAAACTCATGTCAGACATTCGAGGTACAGGTTTAATGGACCATTGTTAAATGTTGTCTTTGTGGTCATCATAATGTCTCAGTAGAATAATAATAATGATACCTATTTTAAACAAAAAGATCAATTTTCTCATAATTAACAATAGGTAGCACCATATAATGAAAATGGCAAATAGAAGTATTATCCCATTCATTTAAAGTAAGAACCCAATAACAAGAAAAAAACTTATGGACATAAGTCTGAGAAAGAAAAACTTTGGTAATTTACCTGGCAGAAGAAGAAATACTAAAATTAAAATGATTATGCCCAATAATTACTAGGGTTTTTAACTAACAATATCAACTACCTCCAGGAAAACAGGGTGCCATAGCATGTAACCATTACTTGGGAAGACAAACACCATAATTCTAAACATTACCACCTTCCTCCTTCTTCCCACTTTATACACTGAGCATGATGCCACATGGTCTGGAATATACCTTTGGTCAGTTTGGGTCACCTATCCTAGCTGTGTCTCCTCCCAACCTCCCAAGCACTCGCAGCTTCCTCACCATTGTGGCAGTACAGAAATAAGAAAAGCCTTGGCTCTGTGTGAGCCCTGCCAAGCAATAACAAAAATATCTCTCTATTATCAGCCCTGTGTTCAGAGCAAATCCAAAACTTAGCCCCATACCAGCCACTGTGAAGAAAATTGATTCTACCCCAGCAAAAACCAGCACTCCATATGAAGCAGATAATTAATTCCTTGTTTTGCTTTGCTTGTGTGCAGAGCTTTTGCTGTCCCCATTAACCATCTTTATCTCAACCCACAAATTTTCTTCCTTTTACTCTCTGACTCTTTCCCCCATCTCAGCAGAAGGAACTGAGCAAGCAGGTGCATGGGGCCCAGCTGTCAGCAGAGATTTAACCATGACAGTAGCGAATTTAAAACATTCTATTTTCACTCTCATCTAGAACTAACAGAAATTTTGAAATCTCTTGTGAAAAAGAGTCTGTACTCCGCAAATTACTTGTTACCACATGGTCAGTGAGATACACTGTAATTTTCACTCTTGCAGGTTTAAATATTTGATTATTTCTCTTTCAAATATTTCCTGCCAGCTCCTGTGAGAGGTTCTTTCTCTAACCTCTATCAGAAATTCTGCAAATGTTTATTTTTTTCAGGTGCATAAGAGGGAAATAACAGCAAGAAAAGATGGAAAATTACAACAACTTAAACTGTAGGAGCTTTAAAAACATCATTGCATTCAAATTTTTCTTTGGTCAACCATGTTCTCCAGAAACATGCCTCAGCTCAGTGACACATTTACTGTTATCAAAGTAAAGAAATAGCTTTAGTCAGACCTCTGACAGGTGCCTACAGTGTTAGAAAGTAGCAACAGAGAGTTTTCCTTCAAAGGCTAAATAAACCCAGGTGTCTAAGGGCTGTAACCTCCTGGATAACAACACCTACCATTGCCTCCCACCAAGGCAATACGAGAGTTCACTGGCGCAAATGGTCTGTTGGGGTAAATCATATCTATTTCTCCAAGTAGCAGATAAAAATATGAGAATCGTGTCCAGCAGGTCTGATTGAGTAGAGCATTAACTTTCAAAATACGTGATGATGCCTTTATTTTCCTCAGACCTGTAGAGCTCTGATACTCTTTTCCCTCTTTATAGAAGTTATCAGTGAACTTCCTTCACTCTAAAACAGACCTCTATTACAGTCAGGGCATCTATGATCCCTACATTTGAAGGGTCACTCAGTGTCTGCTGAATGCTAGTTTGGGAAAATTGCCATATTTTCTTTCTGTGATGGCTTGTAAGGGCTATTTTTGTTAAATCCTTTCATGCAACACCAAAATTCCACTTACATGTTGTGTCACTGCTGTCTACTATGTCCCACTCTTCTTTCCTGGTATTCCTGCACAAGTAAGAATAACTTCAACACAAACTCAACCAATTCAGGTTTGTCTGTCTGCTCTCATTACAATTTGATCTGACAAAATATGTATGCACACATCTGAGCTGTCTGATGAGGTTCTCCCATAAGGCATTGAACTCTTTAGACATGATTCACTTCATAATAAAATAGACAGAAAAAATAGGTCAGATGAATCTGGCACTAAAATGTCTATTTTTCTGCAGAGACAAAAGTACTTTTAGGTAACAACTGGCAACGTAATTTCAGTAAACAGAAATTCTACCTTTCTGTTTTCAGTAGGTTTTTCTTTTTATTATGAGCTGTGTCCCATTGATGCCTACATTGTGTTAAACATACCCACATTACCCCAAAAGATTACAGTGTAGTACATCTTGTTATTAAATCAGTTATGATGCTATGCATAAAGACATCCATGAAACTACTATGTTCCTCTTAGTCCCTTGGCTTAAATGCCAGAAAGAATAAAGCATCTAATGTCAAAACTGCTTAAGTGGGTTTTATACAATCCTCCCACACAGGGCACCATTCATCAGAGTTTTTTTCCTTTTCCTCCCAAAAAAGGCTTTTATTGTAGGCTGTTAAAAAGAGAAAAACAACAACAACAACAACAACAACACCAACACCACCACCAACAACAAAAAAAACCCACTAAAAACAAAACCAAAAAACCCAAAACAACACAACCCAAACTTAAAAAAAAACTAAACCACAATCGAAACAACAACAAAACTCCCACCGGTAGTTCAGATCAATTAATTATTAAATCAGGGTAATGTTCTTTCTATGGTTTTGCAAGTCTTTTTAAATGTTTGTGACTTCAGAAAAATAAACAGACGCCTGCATTGTACATTGGGAATGCACACTTTTTTGTTTGTTTGCTTGTTTGTTTGTTTGCACTCTTTTAATTTTTGAAAATTTTAAACTGTGATAATTCATTTAGAAGACCCTTGGTTACTGCATATTTTATGATGGCATCTTTAGATTTTTAAAAATCCTACGAATCATGTATGGAAAAATCTAAGAAATCACTCTGTAAGATTAAAGTGGAATTATTTGAGTTGTGTTCATATACAGTGTCAGCAGAACCTCTCAGCCCTTGTCACTGGTGGAAAAAATGTTACCAGACTAGAAGTTACACTTGCTTTTTAATTAAATAACTTTTTTTCCTAATTTTGTTATAATCCATTTGAATAGTGAACTGTAGTTGTGTCTGGGATGTATTTCTATGATGCGTGGTAATGATGTCTCTGTGCACATTGATTTGTACACATTATTAGTGAGTTGTGAGGGTTTTGGTGGGTTGGTTGTTTGTTTGTTTGTTTTGCAGAATTCAGCTGAGTATTATATGTGACCTGTATGTGCATAACTAGAATTTTGACAGAGAAGCTACCAAGCATATCACTGCAACTTAAAAAACAAAACAAAACAAAACAATAAAAAAACCTCAAAAAACTCAAAAACCTGTTTGCTTAGCTTTCTCCATTTATATCTGCAGAGTAAGAGTTGTCATATGGATTATTACTGTGCTCAAGAGCAAAGAAAAACAAACTCTTTGTACTATACTCTTGTTAACTATCCATTTAGGTGTTACACTTAAGACAGAGAATGCATCAGTCCTGATTAAAGCACTTTTTGAGTGTTGTAAAAAAAAAAAAGGCCTCTTCAATATTGCATGCATTTGAGATATATTTTAAATCAGCACGAATGTCCGTTTACTGTCTTTTGCACAACAATTTTGTTTGAATTTCACTCTACCAATGATGTCGTAGGATTCTTAAAGATACAGGTATATTTTTTATTATTATTTTTATCCTCTGGTTCTGTTATTACTCTTTTTAAAATTCATTTCTCCACATTCTTCCTATCCAGTATGTCTCTAGAGGCTACTAGTATTTATTTATGTAATTATTTCTGTTCCCTAAGTATTTTGAATTGTTTTCTCTACCTTTGTAACTAAGAAGCACTTGGATCTTTGCAACTTAATTAAAAAAATAAAAAAAGGAAAAAAGAGAAAGACAATGCAATTATCATATCTTGTAGGCAGAGAAAAATATTTTAGATTTTAGATATATTGAGGAAAGAGATAACAAAGAACAGTGCCTTGTCTGATTTTTACTGCAGTCAACCTCTGGAGCTGTTCAAGCTGCTCATATTCCATGGAGGTAGGAAAGGTCTGAGAAGGGAAGACATGAGGAAGGAAAGGATGGCAGGATAAACTGAAAGCTCAGCTACTTGTGTGATTTCTAACACAAACAAAGATCCACACATTGTACCAGAAGCCTTTTATTATCCTAAGTACATGGAAAGTGAACCATCCTTTAAAATCCTGACACATAATCTTAAAAACCTGCGATTGAAAGACATCAAAACTGAAGCTGCATAAGGTTTAAAGCTTCCAAACAGCAAATATTTAGCACTGAAAGGGACAAACCAGATACATATGCATGTGAAATAGTTTTTTAACATCTTTATGTTAAAATCAGGAAACCTGTATAAAATTCAAAGATAAGGGGAGGAAAAAGATTTGAAGAATATTTAAGGTGTATGTATCCCAACCTCAGAATCACCATGGAGTTTATATGAAATGGAGAAAGATATATTTTAATAATTAATAAAAATTGCATACAAATAAGAAGGACATCTATCAAAACGGAGGTTGAACTCCTAAGAACAAGTTTTTTCTCTATGTATTTTTGTCTTTCCTACTAATCTTTTGATTATATAAATAAATATAAGACTAGACTTGAATTGTTTTGTGAGATTAACACCTTAAAGATGAGATCTCTACATATAACCCCAAAATCAGTAATTTTTTCTCTGAACAACAGTATTTAACACTAGAGCAAAGGCAGAGTAACTACAAAAACCTGTGTATGCAAATTTTGATAACCATATCCAAACTGGAATAAAAATTGAAAGTGCTTATCCTAGGAAAATTAAGAAAAGATAATGAAAATAAGTTTAAAATAGACAGTCTTCAGAGCTCTGGAAAAGCTGGGACATTAAATGACAAACATCTCCAGTAAACATTTTAAGCAAATCTCTTCAATAGGGAATTATATTCTAGTAGCAGACAGAGGAAAAATAAAAACCAAAACTTTATAAATGTAAAGGAGATGCAGGCAACTAAAAGCCTCAAAACAGGCTTCCCCTAAAAACTTGGAGTATCATTAAATATATTTTTAAAATTAGAAATAAAAAATTAAAATAGATTTAATATAGATAGAAGAGCTGGGTCCAATTTGAAGTCTTTGCAATATTTCATTTTGATATAAAAGATTTTATAGGCAGGAATAAAACTATGCATGGAGGGATTTTTGTGGTCTTCAGCAAATCTTTGGCATACTAATAAAGAGAACACTAAAGGCTAAACCAAAAATAAATTGGATTACTTCACAAATGAGGCAATGACTACAAAATAATTGCCACCTTAATATCAGAAAAGACATCTGAATAAATTTCTTTCAGTAGTCTCATATTTTCTGGACAGCTTTTTACTTTTGAAGGGTTCTAAAGATAATTTTCATTGGAAAGCCATTCACTGTTCACTTGGAGAAAATATTTTTTCTTAAGATAGAAACAATCACAAAAGACAAAGTTTACTGTATCACTGCTTCAAATCCTCCTGGGGTTATGATTTCAGGAAATGTTGGTTGTTTGTGGTTTGTTTTAAAAATATATATGCAGAAGATAAATGTTGCAAAGGAAAAAAGCCAAAGGGCAACAATCCCTTGTGCATTTCCTATTTAAAAAATTATGTCTTTTTTTGTTCTTGGCATTATTATTGCCTACAGTGAAGAAATTGCTAGGAAGAAAACCTGCATTGTTTTACAATTGTGTTTTAGCTTGTTTTCTCTTGCAAAGCTGCTTGCTAAGAAATACCTCTAAAACAAGACAAAACTATAAAAGAGCCTATTTGGCCACCTTTTTGATCAGCTTGTTCATATGACAGAACTGATCCAATAACTTGAAAAATCCAACAGATATAATTCTAGTTCCTGACCAGACCTAGAAGTGAAAACTAGATGGAAGCAAGGAAATTGACCTCACAGAGCATTTATTTGAAGTCAGTTGTCAAAGGATGAAAGAAATCCAACAAAAACTTCAGACAAGCTGTGCCATGTAAAGTTATTCCACAGCAAGTTTTGTTTTGTTTTTTTTTTCCTTAGGAAATTAAAATATTCTTTCTCTTTCTTCTTAAAAAAAAAAAAAAAGACCTGGTGAATAAAAGCAATTAAGTTTTAATTAAGAGAGATTACACTGTACTAGTTCTGAAAAACTTTAAGAGCTTCAAAACAAATCCCATACTCTTTATATTTATGATATGTCACATGTCATGGTTTTCTAAGAACAACATAGTTAATGGTGGTGTCTTAGGGAATATGCACAGTTAATACCTTATGAAGAAACTTCTCAAAATAACCAAATAATTCACTAAATCAAGCTTTTGCATCGATATCTATTCATAGATAAGAATATACCGTTCTAGGAGTGCACCTCATAGGTTAAGATATGTATTATACACATAATCTCAATATTAAAATGCCACTATAAAGTTAATGAATATTGGAGTAACGCATCTTCTACTTTTTTTCTTTTTTTGTAAACAAAAAGAAACCTGAATATAAAGAAACTTAGCTTCAAAATTATTTATAAATTAAACTTTGAATTTCATTTCCAATAGTATAAAGTATAAATGTATAGTATAAATGTATAACTTTATACATTATTGTATAAAGTTATGTTTAATTGGAGAAATGTCCTGTGGTGGTCATTTTGAAGGGGAAAATCACTAGAGTACCATGTTTCTAAATGAAATTACACTAATATAATAATGTCAGCCCATACAGAAGTAGCAATAGTCAGATGTAGTAGTAAGACAGCACAGCTCTACAGAAGTCAATAATGCATCTTTACATGTCAGTGATGTCATGTCCACATGCACTGAGGCCAACTTCCTCCCTGTATATTTACCACAGCTATAATGAACTATAAAGTAAATATTGTACTGTTATAGTGATGAAAGCCTTTGCATATCAGTTGACAGAGGCAATAAACAAAAGTAGTTATTTCAGAAGCACAAACTTTTCCTGTTACTGATTTTATAAACAATATACCGAAAGTAACCTTAAGGCTGCATAGTTAACCTCAGCTGAGCCTTTTTACAGGGTCTCTAATTACATGACCAGTGTGACAGATCCACCCAGCCTGGGCAAGTGCCTGGTGCTGTGGTTCAGTCCTCACTGACAGGCAATCCTGACTGAAATCAGCCCAGCTGTGCAAACCATGAGATCTGCACCAATGTGCCTCCTCTCAGGAACTAAGGAATTTAAGTTGTGTCTTATCAGCAGCCAACATTATGAACTCAAGCTGGGACCGCATGGAGCTAAAACTGCTACAGCTGTACCCCTACGCACACACTAAAGTGGGGAGGTTGACTAGCAGTCAATCACTTTCATGCTACAAAATCTGCAGCCTTTGTGAGCTCATAAGGCTATCCCATGTGGCATCAGGCTGCATGCTGGTGAACTCTCGCTCGATGAGGAACTCCCTCAAGGCTGCCCCTTGAGACTGAGAGACCCTTTACCTAACATCTGATATCTATAATGAAGCAAGCGACAATTTGCATTAAGTCTAAATGTAGATTATATGCTACTGACATTTTTATACGGCCAGAGATAAACTTAACAATTAGAAGTGGAGGAAGGAGTACTTTGACAGCTGTCCAAATCATTGTCCATCATCATCTAGTTACTGCTTAAATTATAATTTAAATAATTGTCATATTTTTGTTAAATTATTGTTTGACTAAAAACCAATTATTGCATAATCACTGTTTGACTTCCATTCAGCCATTGATTAAATAACCTCTGATCATAGCTTGGTAATTAGTAAGACCCTTCTAGGACACCTCACAACTATGACTTCTCTTGATAATTCAGCTGTGCTCACATAGAAGTTTATGCCCAGAATCCCTGCCCAGAATCCATAAGGTGGAACAGGAGGGAGGGTAGGCTAGAAAAAGCCAAGGGAATTGTAAAGAACGAGACTTTTATCTGTATGACCTGTGTTGAATTTTTTAATGAAGTCAGCACATGGTGTAGCTAATACAGATTAGAAAGACAGACAGGAGAATGGACACTATTCTACTTCTTCCAGTGCTGTTCCCAGTGTGCTTCTTTGTGGCAATACCATTAAAAGAGTGGCACTATGCTTCTGCCACCAACAAGCCAATGGACATGAAGTTATGTGTTGTCTGTGCAAAACTGGTGACAAAAATATTTATCCTAATACTGTTTGTCCCTTTTAATAAATGGCCCAATGTTGATGGCTGAAGAAGGAAAAAGGAAGAATTGTTATAATCAATGACCTTTATTGATAGAGGTAATAAAATTGGCTTTGTTACTAACAATAAATCCAGGACTTTAAAACAAAATAAATTAAAATTAGTTACATTTGAAGGACATGACTTTTTACAGCTGTAAATACTTACTCTGTGGTATCTTAAACTCCAGGTTAATAAGAAGCCTTGCTAAAAATACTGGTAATACTGGATAATATAAATCCTGTACTGTATGCTTCTGTCTGTAAATGAACATACGATTCTAATTAGTTGCTCAGCAAATGACTAAACCCTCTGATTACCTGTTTAGAAAGCCCACATCTCCCTCTGTTGGGAGATAGCTCATTGCAACCACACAAAACACTATGTCCCCATGAATAATTGTGTCTTTCTTAGGCTTCCGGTGTCTGTATATTCAGACTTATTTGGAAAGCTAAACTCCTAAATGTTGTTCCAGTTGAATCATTGAATCATTCTTTGTATTCATTAGGAGACCAACAGCTTTGTTGTCCTACATTCAAAACTTTTTACATGTAACCACTTTTCTCCCAAGTGAATATATACATGCACAGCCTTGGATGGAAGTGCTGTCTGGCTGGCAGGCTATCTTTAGTGTTATACACTGAATCATCCCTGTAGAGCTAGATCCCAGGTATCTCTCCTCCCACACACTGATTACCTGCTATTAAATAGAGCAGAGTGAGCCCTCAGCTCCTCTCTTCCTGCCTTGAGACTGCAAGAAACTCTATATCTTAATTCAGAAGGATGGGGAAGAGGATAGGAGGCATCATGTGCTGCTTTTCCTTTCCTGTGTCTGTCTGGATGGTGCAGACGTAATCCTGAACTTAATCCTGACCACGAACCTATGGCCAGGGTGAGAGGCCCCAGCTGTATTAAGTCAAGACTGCAGGAAGAAGGGCTCAAATGAGTACCATTTGATGCCACCCTGGGTCACAATTACAGTTTCTTGGAGCTTAACTCAAATGACGGAGATGAAGAGCCAGCAAGGAGAGCAAAAAGAGTATGCTCAAGCAGGTTTAAACCTTTTTCCAGGCTGAGCATTTTGTTGCCAGGGTTAGCTCCAACTGTCAAGTGACATCCTTGACTGACAGATGCAGAAAGAAGTTCACAGACCTGAACTCAAAGGTCATGGAAAAGTCCTCCAAAATTTGTGTCAAAGCTGACCAAGTAGTTTCAGTTGAAATTATGAATATAAAATACTTTTAAATTTTACTTTTACTAATTCTGACATATTTTGTGATGTAGCATGTACTATAAAACAGAATAAATGAAAACTGCAAAATATTTTCCAGTTTCTTATGGGTGAATATTAGTAATACTGTATGTGAAATATATGAGGATAACATACTACAAGGAAAGGGCTGAACCAGGAGCTTTTACAGGGTAAATGCAATGACTAAACTAGGAGGAGAAACAGAGGAAGTATTTTCAGGTTTCAATTTGTACCTCCAAATGAAACCAGGTTTTGATACACTAAATGAATGAATCAGCATCATGCTGCTGCATATTAAACCCTTGCAGATTTAGATTTATCTCCTGTGCTTTCACCACAATGGATAGACTGCTTATATATTATATAAGCTGGAGAGAATGCCTCCACAGAATTGTTGTTTAGGTACATTGAGACAGAAAACTAAAGTTCATTTTATGATGGATATTAAGTTTCTCATCTGTCAGAAATTTTTCTACATCTGAAACTGTAGATTAATTATCTTTCTCTAGTGAAACATAAATTTAAATAATCCATACAACATGGCTCATTCAAACTTCACAGTTTCTTCTCTGTTTTATGCGATGTTTTTTGCTTTTCTCTTTCTCCAGGAATCTTAGGTTATACACATTTACACAGTAACAAACCTTTTATGTTTTTTTCCAGCTCTTTCTCATTTGTTTATACTCTCCAGTAAATACATTTTTCATGTGAAGGTTTTTGTGCGTAGTGTGCAATGAGAGATTTTAACTATGGGAATGCCTGACTAACCTGGATGTAGCACATCAGCTTGGATAGCAGTGAAAGCTGTGCATTCCATATCAGTAAAGATGCCTCCAAAGAGTAGATGCTAAATGCATTTTGGCTCTGAATCTCCCTAACTATGTGTGTATATGAATTAGATATACCTATAGGCAAAATAATTCTTACTTTTGACCATTAGTACTGTATTTTGGGGTCAAATTCTTAATTGTAATCAAAATTTCTACTAAGCTGGCAATGGCCACATGAGACTTCAGATTCTAAATGGCAACCCATACCCATACTCAAGCAAATTTCTTCTGTGAAAAGGAAATCCAGTAACATCACTAGACAGTGGTATAAAAGAACAGCAAACTCCTACAGAAGATAATGGCAAGATAATGGTTTTGAATTTCCTTTCTAGAGAAATTCATCTCTTCTTACTGAATCCATGAACTCAGGGGAAAATCAATATTCAAAGGATTAAAATAAGATGTGTACATCCTTCTGTTTTAACTCTTTGGAAATGTCACTACTGTACTTAAAACTCTGTAAAGCCTACGAGTGCTATTTTTCTTCTGTGGGCGATCTGTGTGCAAATTACTAAGAAACATATAAATTACTCTAGCTGTTTTAGGAAATAGTAACTGACTCTGTGCTCTGAGAATTCACATTAGCAGCTGGTGAATTTGGAGAGGAATCAAATGAAGGTAGAGAGATTTTTCAAGTGCCTCAGAAAGGAGTAATGTTGACAGAATCCAGTTTGTGCTACTATTCTTATCACCTGCAAGAAAAATCTATCCTTATATTATATATTACCTTATAAAAAAAAAGTCATTGTCAGTTTGACTTATGATTATCAGAAACATCTGTCACCTTAAGGCAAACCTAATTTGAATAACCAAATCATGTACAATTTCAGTAAGAATTGCTTATTTATACTGGGGAATATGATTCCTCAACTCTTCATGCCTCTTATGTATTTTAGTATTTTAGTATTTAGTATTTTAGTATTTTTATGTATTTTATTATTTTTCTTTGTGAAAATAACAAATGAATAGAACAAGAGAAGTTAAACAACAATGGCAGTCTGAGAGTGAGGTCAGAGTCTACTTTCACTGCTTTGGTCTTATATATAACCAATATTAATATCGATTTCTCTCTTATATACATAGTTTTCCCATTAAATTGTCCAGCTCAATATAAAGCTTCCTAAATCTGCATTCAGATAGTAAAAAGAAATCAAAATCCACAAATAAAGCAAAACAAAACACTGCAATAACAATAACAGAAAAAAGGAGGTTGAATTCCTATAATCATTGAATTTGAATTCTCCCTGGATGTTTTATTTATGTCTTTATTTTGGATGCATAGAGAATTTTGGAATTTTACAATTAAATTGCTTCTGTTTAGAATCATGAGTGTTGGGAAGACATTTCTTCAATCTCCGAAACCCAATAATGTTTTAGGAACTAGATTTTTTTTCAACAAAATAAGACCAATAAACATAAATCCCTCATTTTTTATGTGTTTGAAAAGTTTATTGAACAGCAAATAAGTAATCATAATAGTGAGGTATAGAGAAGTTCAGTCTTCTGGACAGTTTTTCAAGGTTTGTGAAAGAGTTTCCCACAAAAGATAAAAATTCTAGTACCCTTCCTGGGAGCAGGACAATGAATCACAAACTTTACTCTTCTTTGTAAAATGAGATGTGTAAATATTGCTTATGTTCATAAGAAGATGGAACCTTTTCTGAAACTCACCCTGCTCACTTGGCTCTTCAAATTATATCTCATGACATTTTTCTCTAAACAGCTAATGGTTTTTGGCTTTTATTTTAGCCGGTTTTTTATTTCCACTGAAAACTTTGTCAGAGGCGTTCACTTTCATGTACTTCTGACAGATATATCTTGATCTCTGAGAAAAGTAAAGTTACATTTTTATATCACCAGGAACTTGAAGACATTTTAAAAAGTGAGCTTGGTACTCATAATGATTAATACACTGGAAGTCAGAAAACATTGAAAAAACATAAAATAAAGAGAAGGTCCTTGGTTTATCAAGCTCTGCCTTAAAGAGCTTGAAGTCAAAACTAGAAAGATACACCAAAGAAATGAAGTATTGTGCACCTTTTACAGACACAAATTGGAGGCTGAGTTTGCAGACTAAAACCAAACCGTGTCTCCTGAATCAGTCCTTTAGTCCAGAAACAAGAACAATGGAGAGCAGAAAGGCATGATTCATGGACACTGAGACTTAAGAAATATCTGCTATATTTTGATTACCTGTAAGAGACAATTTCTGATTGCTAGAAACATGTTGTGCCATTTTGTGGTTTGTAGTTCATCGACGGAATAGAGCAATGCTCTAAAATATGAGGGAAGTTGGAAGTATTACAGATGTAATACCTTAAAAACCGAAATTTTAAAATTAATTACCTGAGCTCTCTTACAATTTGGTTTTTCTTCTGATTTTAATAATGAAGTCAAGTCTTTGGAGGCTTGTTTTTTGTGTAAACACAACACAAACACATTTTTTCATTAACATTTACATTCATTTTACAATACAAACATTCAATAAATGAACTAGAAAGACGCTTGTTTTCTTCTGTTATCTCCCATATTTAGAAGAAATATTTTTCTGTGTTTGTATCAAAAGACCTTTCACTGAAGCCAGTCAACAAGCAATTTTTATTATTTTCCATCTTCATAGTTGATAATAAAGGAAAACACATACTGGCATATCTTAGGGAATAAAAAACCTGAGGGAGCAAACAAAAGTAAAATACCAGATAAGACATACCTGAAAAAGTTTAATCAAAAATATATCTGGAAGATAACTTTATTTATCAATTTTTTATTTACCAAACTTCTGTCTTGACATACATGATAAGCATGCAGAACTCAAAACCATTTCTTATGTTGCATTAGATTTGTTTAAAAGTCTTCATTATAAATCAGAATTTAAATAAGCTTAAAATTATGCCAACAAATCCTAGGTGAATGATGGTAATTTGAAAGTTTTAATACAAAAAAAAAAGCAATGTCTTAAATATTTTTCTTACACAGTTCAAGAAAATAAGTCTTAGTGTAACTTTAGTAATAAATCAGGCTTGTAATATTACCTGCTACATCTATTCAGTCAGTGCTTGCTAATGATGAACATCAGTATGAATATTTTTATAAACAGATATTGGAGATTTTTGACATCTTGTTAACTCAAAGTGCTGGCATGCTACATAAAACATATGCACTTCGAGCATCTAAAGTCATATTTGTTCAGAATTTCTCTGAAAAAAACCCTTTTCTTTCCAACACATTTACAGAGGAGCCAGAAGTGCCTCCTTGTGTGGAGCAGGGCATTGGGACAGGTGATGGAGCCTCTGTCCTGAGGACTACCGACAGCAGCCAGGCAATATCCTGCCTATGGTGCCCACCCAGACTTGGAAGACAGCTCCAAGAGAGCTGCAATAGATATGGACTTGAAATTTAGGATGAAGATTGCTTGTGAATTTTAGGTAGAAATAAAGACATAAGTACCTTTCAAGTTTTAGAAATCAATACTCTTTGGCAGAAAGCTGTCCCTCTCAGCTTAATTCTGATACAGATGCTGAAGAAGGAAGTATTTATTATCATATTACCTTTTTATCATTCTACTGAAAATCGAATTGTCAAGCAGAAAATACATGTGCATCTTTTCAGAACATATGGAAAATATTTAGAACAAGAGGTTTAAATATATCTTACCTAGAAAACTTCCAAAGATATCTAAAACATTAAGGTAGCTGTAACCCTAGATGGGCACATATGTGCCCAACTGTCCTGATTCCAGACATTAGAATCTAGTCCAAAATGTACATTAATACTTTTTGTAGAGTATCTGCTTTCCTGATTCATTAGAACAAAACAGGTTTACATCAGCTCTAGATCTTATTCTTTATAATTCCATGTAACATATTTTCTGAACTAAAAATGGGCTCTGGGGAGGCAGCTTCTGCAATTGTTACAAAGTAAATTGACTCTGAGAGGCTTTAGCTGCTGGCTAGTTGTTTTTATCTGGAAAACAATCTTAGTTAATGAAGAATGTTAATGAAAAAAGTCCCAAAGAGCTCTGTTCTCTCAGATCAGGTCTATGAACTCTCCATCTGACTCAGTTTGTGCTATTGAAGCCGGTTAGTTTTCTACCTGAGGTGTGAGATTCATGAAAGGGGAGACAATCAATTACTTCACATGCAGAGTCAGAAACCTTCATCACTTTAGCCAGAATTCCTTATCTAACCAGAAGCAGGTATAAACAAGTTAACTAATTGATATAACCCTATCATTCAGGTTCAGAGGTGAATTGACCTTTATTACTACAAGAACACAAAAATCTCTGTTTGCATGCAGTGAAGTGTTGCATCGTTCTGTTCAGATTTTGGGCAATAAAATAGGATCAGAGTATCTTCATGAAGATTAGAGGATTTTTTAGGTGTGTAGGAAATAAAAAAAAAAAAGTGCAGAAGTCATAAAAAAAAGACATTAAGACCCTTGCAGAGGCCTAAAATTTCATCGTGACAAGAAACTATCACAGTTTGTTTCATAAACTATATAAAAAATTAGAGAGACTATATTGAATTGAACACAAAGATGAAGCAATACCATAATAGAGGGTTGTTGAAGACTACAGGACTGCAGTTTGAAACTGAGAAAGCAAATTCAGTGCAAGGGATTTTTGCTGACTAGAACAAGAGAAAATTAATTTTTATGGCCATAATTTTTATCTAAAATCTTTAATTTAACTTGGATGTGCGTAGGAAGAGGTCATTTTTATCATCACTTTTTGATGCCATCCATTTGTAATCCTTCCATCTCTGTCACTTTGTTTGCCTATAGCCTGCCTTAACCAGTTAAGTTTCAAACAAAATCACTAGCCTGAGCCTGCAAGGCAGGGAAAGTGATGCTTTAAACAACTCATTTGTGTAGTTTTCTATATTTCCAAGTGTGATATACTGAAAATGCAATTTATAACTCTATTCCTAGTGATAGGCAAAGGCTCATATCTGCTGTTGTCCCTTCTGAAGATACAGCTTCAGAGACAAGTAACATCTCTAATACATTCCATCATTTTCCCTGACCTAAAAGAAAACATCAAGGCTTAATATTAACTAAAAGTAACTGAGAAGGTTTACCCTACAAAATTTGTCACAGGCTAAAGGAAAAAATACAGAGGGAGGTCAATAGAAAGGAAAGATTTTTTACAGTTTTAAAGTTCTAATGCTTAAATTACCATCTCTTCAGAAGGTTTAAAATGATCAGTTGTTCTTTGCCATGGTATCAGGGCAAAGGATAAGTGGCAGATAACTCTGAAGCCTACAGTTCTAGGCCAATATCATCAATACTGTAAAAGAGAAATTCCTAGTAATAGAGACATAGGGTGAGTCTCTTCACAGGAAAAAAATTACCATAAGCAGCTCCAAAGCTCTGAGATTACACTGTATTGGTCTCTGGCTGTGACATGGGAACACAGTTCAAGAAAGCAAAGAAATAAAGATCTCTCAGTAAGATACATGAAGAATTTATTATAAAACTTTATAATGCAAAGTCCAGGTTGTTAATCAGAATAGTATTCCACAGGTAAATACAGGAAGCTCCATATGTGGTATATGTGAGGCTGAAATCCAAAGACAACTTTTTCGGCTGCAGAGGAGTGTGGATTGTCCATAGCACAAGACCGAGTAGTCAGAGGTGGAAAGGTGAATATAGAGATTTTATACTGATTTATCTATTTCACACTGATCACATCTCAGACATCAGAAAAATGCATTGCAGTCTTAGACTCATTGCCATTTAACCATATTTCAAAGAACCTTTTCAGCACATTTGTACATAATATGTATCATCATATAGCAGAACAAAGATTAATCTGTATATATTGGTGGAACATTACTGCTAAGGGCAACTAAGATCAACATTTTGATATTATTAACAAATCAACATTATTTTTGTTGTCATTTATTCTTGTTTGGGCTCTTCCTGACCAAATTTGAACAATTATTTTGCTTTGTCATCATAATATCATATACATAATATTGTATTAATTATAATATGATATTATTTTATAATATTATATCGATTTCCCCTTCTTTCCCTTTGTTCCTTAGACCCAAAGAGTAATCAAACTTCAGCAAAAACTCCCCCAGCTTTTGTAAAATCATATACCAACAGAGTATGTGGTATTGGAAAGCCATTAAGATGTCTTTTTGAGTTGAAGTATATTTAAAAAGCAGGAGAAACATTTCTTACTATGAAGCTGAAATTTAAATTTTAACAAATTTTCTTTCCCATATACACACACACAGAGACATACTCAGATACGGATGGTCCCACTACTGCAGACTGCTGGAAAAGAAAGAGTTTACATGTTTGAATACACACACTTATTCAGTGTATTTATCTTCTCATACAGCAAGGTCAGTAATAACAAAATCAAATTTGAGCTGCTAATGACCATTTTTACTTCAGTTCAGCTATCCCTATACTTGATATTCAGTAACTAAATTAATTCAGATAGTTTTATAAAAGTTTACAACTTTAATTACTTCAAGCTGCCAAAATACGGCTAGCAAAACATAAGTTCTAAACATATTACTTGAATCTTTACTATATATCAGCAAAATTCTCAAGTTTTATTAAAAAATGTTTCTCAGACCTTATTTTTTAGAAAGTGAATAATCTGGGAAATGTATAATATGTTATTTCTGTTAACAAATCAATATTTTTGCCAGGTTATGGGTAATGTATTAAATACAATGAAGTAATTTTATAATAAAATAAATTTTACTCTGCCAACAAGAAAAAATTCTACCTGCAATTTGATACATGAATAAATATAGTATACTTGAAATCAAGACCAGACTTTGATTTAGCCACAAATATTGAAGCTTAATATCCTGTAAAAATTATGTTAATCTGTGGTAGCTTCAAGGTCTCAAAATAAAATGAGCTCATAGGTAAAGCTGTCAAACCCCAACACCACCAAAAAAATCAAGAGATTTTTTTTACTCTAAAAAGAGAGTATCTAGGTCACCTGTTACTCAGAGAGTCTGAGAGCCTTACTCCAATGTCTAAAATGAGCAGAACTGAAAAAAAAAGCTGAAACGAGCTCTGATATTACCAGAAACCTTTGTTAGCATTTGCAGATAACTTGTAATGATGAAAGGCTCTTGTAAGTGCTTGAAAAAATTAAATCTAAATCAGCTCTTTTAAATCTACATGTATCATCACTTCCCCATGTCCAATAAAGATCTCACAAATTTTCCCACAAAAAAAAAAAAAAAGTTATGTATGGAAAGGAATGTTACTGAGTTTCTAACAGAAGCAAATGACTTTGTCTTTAGCTCAGCTGTTGGCACTGTATCTGTATTAGCTGTGTTATTTCTTCAGGTGTAATCTATCTAGAAGCATTGAGATACATATACATGTTATGAAGTCATTGGCATTTACACTAAGATTTATTTTATTTTCCCCCTTCATTTACAATTATAATTAATTCTTCCTTAACTGACACCTAAATTTTATATCTTGAGTAATCTTCAAAGGCAAATGTCTGCTCACTCCAGCTTTAGAAGTGAGTTTTCCTTCTGTTTCTTTTCTTTGATGAGATGATACTTTACACAGATCTCAGTAGAAAAAGAAGTTTAGAAAAAGCAATTAATAATAGCTCTTCACAAAAAACCACAAATAACCCTTTATTTTTATATTTATGTGGCTTTTTCTTTTTGTCTACAGTCATGTACAAAGAATGCATTCACACTGGTCTGAGGACTCAAAGAAATAAGAGTAGTCTTTAATACTTGAGATCACTGGCCCATTACCTGAAAAATATATGCTTTGTTTGAACAGTCCTATGACTAACCAAAGCCTTTATTTTCCATGATTTTTTTTTACATAATATAACATTCTTTTGTGCAACCATTTGCCCAATTTTTGTCTTCACAATTTTCTCAAAACCTTAGCAGTCTGTCTCAAAAGCTGAACAGACTGATGTATTCAGTAAACACTAAAGTATTTAGTACATAATGCATGTTAGTTAAGTGCTTTAAGCTTAGTTATGTCTAGTCCTTTTACAGAGTTATATTTAAATAGTTTGTGATCAGGTCAACATCACTACATCACTAGCTTAATTCCTACAAAATTGTTCAAGATAAATACATATAACACCTTGAAAAATGAACAGAAATCTGTGCTTTCTTCCTTGTCCTAATAAACTCAAATGTTTAGGAAGAATATGGATAAGACATTAAGTTCCTTCAGACTTCTTTTTCAATAACTTTTCTAAATTGCAGGACCTTCTCTGACCTATTTGATTCTGCTTATCCTCATCACATAGTTGACATATTGATGTGTTAACACCTGTCTTCAGGCTGTATTATCCAGTCTTTAGATTTCAAAAGAGAATATACTCAGGTATTTTCTGTGCTATCCTTAAAACAGAAATGTGTTCCTCTCAACGCTTTGAATGGGAGATTTTGCTAAATAAGTTTTGTGAATGACTTAACTTGCATCCCATATCCCGTGGCACATGAACTTACCATGGAACATGGATCTTACAGCAGGTTTAATCAGAGGGATGGTGTTTGGACAGGATGCAGAAATCATAAACAAAGAGAAAAAGATTGCATTACATTTCTGAAGGTTGCCAGGTGAATTTGATCTGGGTTACTACAGGTCTTGTTGCTGTATTCACTTTCTTCCTTGATTTTTCCTGGATTTAAACAGGCACTTTCCATCTCTTCCTTGTCATTTTTATTTAAATAAATTTCATTTATCTTTTAGACACATTTATGCTTTATCCTGTGGTAACTGGAATTGTTAACAAATACACAGATCCTTCAATCTTGATTTCAGTACTGTTATCCTTCTGTGTGCATTAAGCCACAGCTGCACTCTGCAGTGCCAGCAAAATCAGGGATTCTCTGTTACTTAGCTGCAATTCATGCTTGAAATGCTGGACTCTCAGCCATCATCTCCTCTCAGTTGATCAATGCCATAGGAAGACTTTCTAAATCCTTGCTTTCCTCCTAGAATTCTTTTTGCTGCCCTGCTCTCTGCCGTGCTCACCCAACTGCCTTTGGCAGAGCACATTGATAGGACTAGGATGTGGACTTGTGGGCAGAATTAACAGGGACCACATGAGATTTCAAGAGTACCCTGCTTTTGTCCTAGCCTGCTACTTCTCAAAATGAGCAATCCTGACCTCTATTAAGCGGTGTTTGAAATCACACTGGATAAACCTCTTTAGATTTTTTTTCCTTTCTATATTTTTTCCTACACATAAGCTGACAGCTAAAAAGACCCATTTGTAGGTATAATCCTAGGAGAAACTCCTTTTTATTATTCCATTCAGCTACACTCAAGCATATAATAATTCCTCCTCCATAAAGTACCTGTACATACTTTGGTCCGGTATTCACCCATTACTAATAGCTGTACAATCTTATTTTGTTTATGACAGAATATGGTCTTAGTTTTTATGCTTCTGTATTATGCAAATAAATACATGTAATTTCTCTACCTTGTAGACTGAATACCAATTATTTCCCTGTCCTTGAATTCAATAAATGTTTTAAAGAGCTTTTACGAAGACATATCGCATAGATATTTGTAGCAAAGAAAAAACCATTTAAAATCTAATATCTTAAGAATGTAGACATATTTCCTTTTTCTTACTTTTATCTCCTGTCTCAAAGTTGCTTATTTTAAATGTCTGAGGGAATAGACTATCTGAGCTTGGAAGGAATGAAGCTATTTCTTTCTCTATGTTTTATTTATAAACATACTTTCTTTTTTCTTGTTTACTTCTTTATAAGCAGCATTGTGTCTTCACTAGAAATACGCAAATAAATCAAGAGCATGAAAACATTTGCATTTTTAATTGCACATTTTCCTGCACAGTAATTTAGATAATAAAGCCTCCTCCTAGGAGAATCACTGCAACTGGGCTAACTGCTTAATTCTTAATGACCATTTTTTAAATTAAGCATGCAGCATCCAAAATGATAGAAGCCTCCAAAACAGTTAAACTGTGTCTTTGCCTCATTCCAGTAAAGGTGCTGGGAAGTTGAGACTAATGGTCATACCCTTTATTCTGATCGTTCTTCAAGAGCCCGCTGCAGCCTCGATGCTCCATCCCCCTTATCTTTCACCCTGGTGTTAACACTGATTTATACCTAAATCATTGCCACTGACAATTCATCCAGATAATTTCAATTTGCTGCTAATCAAATAACCATTAGTGTGAAGTGGCATGCACTTTCATGATGGATGCAGTGATTTAAACGTGGGAAGAAGGGAATAGGGAGAGCATAAATACCCATAAGTATTGGCTCATGCAGCTTCAAGGTCACTTACAAGTGGACAGATTCAGTGATTGGGTGACAGTAGCAAGGAGCAGAAAATTAGGCAAAATAATACACATAGAGGGGTTTAGGGAGTACTGTGACCCTCTTTCTGTAGTCCTGCCAGGAAGAAACAAGGGCAGGTTGCCCTGTAGAAGGCAAGTCAGGAGCTGAGCATCACAAGGCAGGCACAGGCAGTAAGGAGCCTAAAATGGAGCCAGGAAAGTAAGCCAGTAAGCCAGGGTCCAGATCAGACTCAGTGATGGTAACCAGGATCAGCCAAGAGTCCAGCAAACACCCATCAAGTCCAAAACCAGGATAAAGGACCAAGGTCAAACCAGAAAGTCAAGGTCCTAGGACAAGGGTGGAACGAGATGGGACACAGATGGAACATCATTGTGTCCACAGACTAGCTCAGATGGGAATCAAGTACAGGACCCTCCAATCTTGGTCACTGCCCCAAGCAGAGGTGGAGGGAGCTGCTGCTAAGGCTTCTTCTGACTGCTCCTTCACAAGAGGCCTTTTCAGTGAGATGGCCTCCAAAAATCAGCTAAACTCCTACAGGGGAGAAGGGGACCATACTCTCAAATACACTTCAAGAATCATAGAAATGCATGAAGTATAAGATCACAGAGCAAGAATACTCATTTCCAGATCTCTTTTCAGGTTTTGTAGGCAGCAGGTACTTTAATTAAAATATGAAGACCAAACAGACTTTTCTAAAAGTGGAGCTTTGCTGTAGTAAAGTCGACAAGTTTTGTGCACTGCACTCTATGAAAATACAAGGTGCAACAGATGAGTATCTGCATATTTACCTGTTTTGAATAAGGCAGCAGTATTTGTCTGTTGCTGTAAAACTGTTAGATTTAAATTTGTGTAAAACAAAATAAACAGTGAAAATACATCAATAAACTTTCCTCTCCATATAAACTCATCTTGTTAACCGAGACTAGGCAGTTATTTATCATATCTCCAGAAGATTCAAACTCAATATTTAAAGAAATGTCTGTATTTGAGAAAATAACAAAACTCATACTGAATATATTTTAAAAATAAAAAGGCTAAACTTTTTAAACCAGGTGCTTTAGTGTGTTCTAAACATAAGTACTGGAATAGCTAAAAGCAAGATCTGCTCCAAAGGTATTCACAAAGTATTCTGAATTTCAATGGTAACCTTTTTCTCTATATAAAGCAAAGCCTTGTTACAAATGTTGAAGGTGTGACCACAATGGACATTTTTGCATACAGAAGAAACAGATATTTTTGTGGAAGAAAATGCCTCAAGTTACATCTCAAAATTCAATGCAAAGAAACCCACAATGCTACTCAGTTTTACCTGGAATGAAAGCCAAGTCAGAGATAGGCTGAGGTACTGGCTTTTAATTCTCTTGGACAGTGAACTCTTCACAAAATATAGAGAATAAAACTACATTATGTTTCTTGTTTAATTCCCTGACTATTAATATTTAGATGTGCAGATGAGCTGAATTTCATTTTTCACTGGATTTTAGGCAACAGCGCAGTTTAGATTTAATCAGTGTGGGAACCCAGGGCACAGGGAATATTTCTCCATCTGCTCTGGGGGGTTCTGACCCCCAGAGAAACACTGCCTTTAACCTTCACCCATTGAGAGCACTTCCAAGGCTTTGAGATAGACTAGAGTCTACCAAAATGTGAAACAGATAATAGAAAGAAGTATAGCATGTCACTTGGGTGAGAAATTTAGGGTTTGGGATTTTTAGTATGGTGTGGATAGGACACAAGATGGAGGAATTTGAGTGTAGTCCCTGTCTTTTTCTTCTTCTTCTTCTTCATCTACTCCATTTTCTGCAGTATTGGTGGCACAGGGTGATTGGTCAAAGAAAGCACAATTCTGAGGTTATGTGGACAGTCAAGGGATGAGTTATTGGTAGATAAGTAGAAACAATGTATGTTTTAAGAGTTAATTGGATGAAACAAGTTTAAAAGACCTTGAAATTGTATATTTAAGGGCCATTTTGCAGTGCTTTTCCAGCGTGCTGAGCCTGGTGTGGACAGCATGCAAAACTTTAGATATATAACAACAAACAAGAAGTTAAAGATGAAAAAAGTGACGTGCATCTCCTTTTTCCTGGCACAGAACTGCTACAGGAGGGCTTCCCCCATCCGGGGAGCCCCTATAGGGTCCAACATAAAAAAAAAAAATCAATAAATCAGTTTAGATTTATCAGCATCTTGTGGAAATTGAAAAAAAAATTGTCTTCATTGGGACACTTTTTATTCAGTAACTACATATTTGAAGTGATTCTTCCTTCCAAACATGGTGTTGCAAACTCTTCTTTCATTTTTTCCATGCATTATTGAGAAAAAAAATCTATAGCAGAGAAAGAGTGATAGCAGCAACTTCTTCTGACCTTGTACAAAGATTCATAAGAGGAATTAGCTATGAAAATTTAAAGCTTCAACACTATTATTTTTGAGTGACACTGTAAACCATCTGTGTTTTTTGAAATTGTTCTATACAAAAGAGGGGAAAACATATCTCAACTAGGAGTGGCAATAAATTAAATAAAACCAAAACCAACCCCAGAACAATACAGGATTCGCTACTTTCCCATTGCAGAGTACTGAAGTTTTATTGTTTTAGAAAAAAGTGGATATTCCTTTTATAGCAATATTCTATTATATATATTCATAGAGTTATGTTCATTTACATCACAACCTTTGTTTTTTATTTTAAAACTCCTTCACTGAGAGCTCAAACCTTCTTCAAGTTCTTTATTCTCAGTCATATCTTAGTCCTGCTTTAGTAGCAGTGCTCAACCATTTGTGGCAGGTATCCTGCAGAATATGTATTAAGTCCATTTGCTCATATCTCCCCCTTTATGAGAAGTCACTGTCTTAATAAAGTCATTGTTGGGATCAAGATAAACCAAATCTGAATGAAATCAAGTTATTTTTAAATACATACTATTTTTTTTCCCTCATGATACTGAATTTTTCTGTTAACAATTATAAATAATTATTTTTAAAACAAAATGAGCTATGTATAAATCATATATATAAGGTAGTTTTCTCCAGCAACAGGGTGGATAGAGAAGTATATTATAGGATTTGGGGTTTTGTTTGGTTTTTTTTGCTGTTGGTTTTGGGGGTTTTTTTTGTTTTCTTTTGTTGGTTTTCTTTTTCTTTTTTTTTTTTTTTTGTTCACTTCTAATGTATTTCATGTAGTCTTGCAGATAATAAAGTTTTAAATACAGTTACTAAAATAAAGTAATATTACTGAACTAAGAATCACACATACTCCATAAATACAGCTGGAAATTTCTGACCTTCTAAAATTAGATAAATGAGAAAATGTTCCCACTATTACTGTTCATAAAAAGTGGTGTGGCCGTAAGGCCAAACTTTATTTTCTTATTCAGCACTTTCAAGTTAACAAGCAAACATAATATAGTGGATTCTACACGAGTAAGTTGCATCATGGATTAGAAGGATTTTGATGATTCAAGCTATGCACCTCATCTCTATTTTATGCACCAGCAATGACTCAATTCTGGAAAATAATGTGCATACTTACTCTTATTAATATATATAAAGTTCACAGTAGGATTAAATTATTCATTAAAGTCCTAAATTTGTCGGGTCAGCTAAATCCGAGTAAGCAAAAAAATCATAGAATACAAAACATCTAATGAAAGGAGCAAGAAGTGCAAATATCAAATAAGAAAGGTACTCATAAAAACTAACAAAAGGATCAGCCTATGAACAAGTAGCATAACGATAATTTTAGAAATGCAGCATTGTTTGCCAAACTCTAAAAATTAATGTCAAGAAAATTTGTCCTAAAAATATCAAAACACTGAATCTATAGTGCTCACTCTCAGAAAATTGAAAGATAGGGCTGAAAGTAGAAGAAAAGCACTAGCTGAGAAATCTTCCAGAGTCTTCACATGTGAAACCTGGGGAATAATGTGAAGCAGTGCTCTTGAGCAAACATTAAAACCTGATGCTAAGAAATTAGGAGGAGCCAGTGTTAATATGAAAATATTATCAACAAATACAGAGATTGTTTAAATACAATCTTGTCAGTAGGAGCAAAGGCACAAAAATATAATATGTAAATAAGCACATTTAATAAGTGGGTTTGGATATAAAATTTCCCGTTTAACTGATGTTTTTGAAAGCATGGGATGTCACTTTTGGTGTGGTACTGTGGCAAATGCCACTGGTGAGTGGATCATGGTCTAACAAAACTAAGACAGTTTGTGAGATGATCAAAATTACCCAGAACATTGGAAGAAAAGTCATTTGTGAAGTCAGAAATATTACTGGGTGGTGAAAGATACTGGGCGGTGAAAGATACTGGGTGGTGAAAGCAGAATTTCTCTGCAGTCTTCTGTCCCTTGAATAAATATAGAATACCAGTACAAAAGGGGATGGAGACAAGCTGTTGTCAGAACCACACAGGAAATGCAAGGTTTGTCAACACTGTCCCAAAGTAAAACTCAAAGCTTCAGGCTGTCCTGAGAAGAAGGAGGAGTGTCCCAAGAACTGAAATGGTCGTGGTTTCTCAGAGAGGAAATAGTTATTTCCATGTATGAGAGAAAAAAATGTATTCAAGAAATACCTTTGATGAAATCTAAAATTATGGAGAACCAGAAGTTGGAATGAGCAGTGTAAGACATGCAAGAATAAATATATAAATGCTTCAAATTTAGGACTGCTGCAATGCCTGCTTTGGGCAAGATGTCCACTTATATGTTTCATTTTCCAGATATGTTTTGCACTCTGGTCAAATAAATAGATTATTTGTTTATAAAAAGAGTATAAATAATAGCAATAGTAGTATTTAGCATTACAGTCCATGACAGCTGGAAAGAAAGACTGTGAAAATAAGAATTAGAATGTTACCTACCCTTAGGAACAACTTCTCAGACTTATCACTTTATGAGATTTAAACCTCATCCATTTCTAATACTGAAATTGTTGATTCAAACTTCAGAAGAAAAAACAGATTTTTCTTCCTTGCTAACCTTCTCTAAGCTGGTGTTTACAGAAATGCTAGAGGCAAACATCTTCTTGGTATTCTTAGGTTTTAAAGTGGGCTGCAGCTCCAAGCAAATGCTGCGTGTGATCCACTTTCTGCTTAGATCAGACCCCAGTCTGAAGTTTACTAACTGCGTTGATAATTAAATGTTAGCATTTTCATCACGTGCCATGAAATCAATTGATTTGTTATCTCTGCAGGTCTATCTGATAGTGAAACTAAGCCCCTTTTAAGTGTTTGAGTGATGTCAGCATGGGATTAGTTAAACAGCAAGTTGATGCTGCAAAGGCGTGCCCTGAGAGACAGGAGTACCAGCAGCGAGTTCATCACGAGGCAGAAGCACACTTACTGGGGCTATGGAAGAGTCAAGGTCAGGACAAAAAGAGAGAAATCCATGCAATAAGAGATTACTTCCTGGGGCTATTCCTTTCTTTGCAGATTGCAAAAATTCTTTATAGGTGTAGCTCTGGGGGTTTATATACAGAAGACTTTTCATTTTCTTTCTCTTTTTTTTTGCTTCTGCCAGAGCTTCACATTCAAATGGAAAACTTTAGCAGTACAGAATGGATTAATAGAGGATTACAAGAAGAAGATTATATTTCTGGGTCCTCTCATCCCTTTTTTTTTATAACGTATATCCCAATATTACATTGCACATATTCAAAATGACTCCTTTATGCAGAGCCATATGTTAAAATAGCTGTCAAAAGAAAGTAATTTTTTAAAAGTAGCTGAGATTTGTGAAGAATTCTAAGAAGATTTACCTAGGTTATAAAGAATGTTAACAGGGCTATTCATTAAAACTCTAGAATAATTTAGGATTTAAACGTGTCCTTACATCATGCCCACTTTCTATTTGGCTTTTACATCCAGTATTACCTGACATTATATTTCTTTCTTTTCTTTCTTCAAATACTTCATGCCCTCTGACATTTTTGTGTAATAGAAATTCCAGCACAAAATATCATGGAGTCTCCCTGCTCCTTTTATCCTAAGAACATTATTTCTCTAAGCTTTTCCAGTCACAAACATTTGGTAATATGAAAGGTCTGATTTTGCCCTTACTGAGGTTCATTGAAAAACTTCAAATAAGAGTCAAACAGGCTTTCCAGCTCTCTGGAAAGCCTTTAATCCAGAATATTTTAAAAGGAAAACCTCCTGTGTTCTTAAAAAAGTAAAATATTAGTAACTTTCGTAGAGTTAAGACTCACAAAAATGTTACAAATGATGAAATAATTCTGCTGCTTTTGCATACTTTAGTTCACTTAAACACAACAAACTGTGAATTCTGGTTTTTACCTAAGACATGCGGTAAGCCTCACAACAGAAATGGCTATTGTTACAGTCTGGTTAGATTGGTTTCTTCCCACAAAGAACTGGGCTGAGGCCCTTGTCTTTACTCCCCTGTGCTCTACTCCCCTGTGATACCAGTCTGAACACTGGTATCCAAAAGTTATTCTTTCTTCTTTTTATCTTCTTGTCTTGCCTGATGAATTGCTAAATTTAAAAATCAAACATACTGCTTTTTGCTTGATTCTCCAGAGAGAGTTAAATCTAAGAACTCAAAAAGAGTGATAAATATCAAGTTCTAACAGAAGATTTATTAGCATAAGATAATCTCTTCTACCTCACTAAGTACAAACAACAGAAATTTGGTAAATCCTGGCATAGGTTAGGCCTAATTTCTCTTTCTCACTTCCGGGCAGAAGAGCTATTAATGTAGATATTTTCTGTAGTAACATAACCAGTCATTTTTCATGGCATCATAGGATCATAAAATGGTTTTTGTTGGATGGGACCTTAAAGATCACCTATTTTGAGAGCCTGTGACATGATCAGGGACACCTTCTACTACACCACGTGGCTCAGAGCCGCATCTCACCTGGCCTTGAACACTTCCAGAGATGAGGCATCCACAACTTCTCTGAGCCGCCTGTTCCTGTGTCTCATCACCCTTAGAGTAAGGAATTTCTTCCTAATATATAACCTAAACATGTACTCGTTCAGTCTCCACCCATTCCCCTTTGTCCTGTTGATTTATTAAAAAAATATGGATATTGATCCAGTACAGATATCCAACCGTGACAGACAAAAATTCTGTAACAATTAAAAGTTAGAAAGTGTATGTTTATTGTGACGCTGGGCAGCGCGCGGGATAGCTCCCAAATACACACCACAATTTACAGATGATTACAGATTTTATCCATACAAGTATTTAATACCCAAAATACAAATGCATATTCATAGCTTTGGTACATACCTTTCCCTGCTTCTTATGGTAATTAGTTCAAAAGCTATTAAGCATGAGTAGTTTGTTCCTTGAAATGGGTCAGTGGTCCCTTTCATGGGGAGGGGTCCCAAAATGAGGAAGTAAATGAAGTCTTCCTCATTCTGACCTTTCTACCTTTTCAATGGAAATATGACAAATGAACCCTTGGTAGAACTCCCATTCCCTGTCTACTATTGGTTTCAGAACAGAGGAGGCCCACAATTATGTTCCTAAAAGCTATTTATCGCTTTCTATATTCTTCATTATAAACCCAGCTAACCAAACATTGTGTTGACAAGCAATCAATTGTTAGTTAACTACTAACACTTAACTTCATTAAGGCCTGCCCATTTATTTTAATTAACTCCAATAAAGCTTATCTCTAAC
Organism: Motacilla alba alba; assembly: GCF_015832195.1. Taxonomy (NCBI): domain Eukaryota; kingdom Metazoa; phylum Chordata; class Aves; order Passeriformes; family Motacillidae; genus Motacilla; species Motacilla alba. The sequence continues at coordinate 75,619,315 of NC_052017.1, forward strand.
TAAAATCTTAGCTCCTCTAAAGTCACTAAATTCCTTAAAGTTTATGTCTCACTGTCACTACATGCTCTTGTAAAAAGTCTCTCTCTATCTTTCTTGTACTGGAAGGCAACAATTAGGTCATCCCAAAGCTTTCTCTTCTTTATAAAGGAAAGAATGAATAATCAGTCACAGAAATAAAGACTTTGTGGAAAGATCCTGACATTCATTTTGATAATCCATACCATGGAAGAGATGTGCAAAACTGAAGGTCAACAGTAAAAAAAAAAAATGTAGAGAAATACATTCACTCCTGTAACTATTGCATGCCATACATCTCTGCATCATGAAAGTATTAGGATAAAAAAATATTTCTTTTTTGTGTTGGAGAAATTTAGGGAGAACACAAAAATACCCCCCTATTTTTTTTCTCTGAAATCAGTTCTTGCAAATTTCCTTCTGGCTTTTACCATTATTCTGCTAGTTTTCACTCTGACTTTCTCAAACCTGAGCCCATCAGGCAGAGATCTGACCAAAGATGATGAGTAAGAGGGGAGGAGTTCTCTTCTTACACAAACTGCTCTATGTCCAGAAATAGAGAAAAAAAATTCTTTAATGACTCCCCAGCGTTAGAGAGCAATCTTAGGGATTATGAGAACCCATTTCATGTGCTTCACATGACCTATGTTCCCCTAACTCCAGTTTTTTGCATCACTGCAGAGCAGGAGAAGAGGAGCTGTGACTCATCCATCTCACCTTTCCAGAGATAAAAAAAATAAGTGTAGCATATATAAGCACAGCCATTTAGGCTGCACTCCATTTTTCTGAAATGAAATTTATTTTAAAAGCTTTTTACCAGGAATAATATGAAAACAGTATCTCAACAAGCAAGCAGCACTAAGCAGTCAATAATTTCATTAATCAGCCTCTGTAAAAAGTCAAATATACCAATAATTTATGCACCTACTGAAATATGCGAGGTCAGCATAGGAATGATATGAGTCATATTGAAAATTTTGAACCCTATTTGTTATATTTCACTTTAGCTCCTGGCACTTTGTATCACATTAAGTATAAATAATATCGTATACAAGAGCCCCAGGCATGATTCAAAATGTGAGACAGCAGAACCTGCATGCAGGTATCTCAATTAATTCCCAGATTCCTACTCTCTCCCAGCAGCAAGAAAGTTACTTCTCTGTTGCTGTGTCCTTAGCTGGTTAAATGATTAGTTGTTTATTTATTTTCACTGACCTAAATGAATCTTTAAAAAGGTGTCTATCTGTTTCCCCTGGGATCTCAAATCTAGGCAGTTGATTGGAAGAGCATTGCAACCTTTCCGATTGGATTAACTCCTTCTATCAGCAGACTTATATTTTTTTGTTGTTTCTAAGAAGATAGAACCCATCTTTTATAATTGGCATGAGCATAAGCCTTTACTGACTTCCCTGTCACCTCTGTTTGCTCAGAGATTAGACCTGTGCTTGCTTTATTTCAGGCTCTGCAAATTCAAGCAGAAGCAGATGCTTCATTTCACCTATCTAATCTTAGCTCACAATTTTCTCTCCACAAAATATCCTCTTGGGGTAGAGAATGTTTCACTTCAGAAGCTTGGGATACTTCTGTCTATCCAAATTTTTTTGCAGTTATTGAAGAACAGTATGTGGAATTAAAAATACTTATATACAATGAAGTTTCTTGCAGAGCTCTTTTAGTGTCGGTTATTCTAACTGGATAGACAGAAAAGCCTCATGGGTAATAGATGTAAGCAAAGAGACTGTTGGGGTTTGAATGTAAAATTTCCAATTCTTTCACCAAAACTGCTGAACAAATTTGACCTGTGCCTCAAACACATAAGGAACATAAAAGTTTGGGGTTTAGCTGTAGCATTTCTATTTATCCTGCAAACATCAGGCTGGGAAATAGGTCAAATCATTTTACTCTGCTCTCTTTCACCACTGTTCCTCAGTTCTGAGGCAAGGGAGATTCTTCAAGAAATAAGAGCAATCCTGTCTTTTACTTTTCAATCCATGATATCCAGACAGAGATTTAATAATGGATAACAGTAACTGATCATGGTAATGATGGCAGCTGAGTCTGCTAGGAGCTGAACTAAAAGCAACAACTAATTTCAAAGACACTGGATAGAGGAACTTAACATTTGCACTCAAAATTTAATCTGTTATTTTTGATTTAAAAAAAAACCCATAGTAAAATAAATTAAAACCACATTAGTGAAAATATACATTGTATTAATGATGACATCAGAAAGACTCTTATGTGAATCATACTTAATTCACCTCAGCCTATTGCATGGTCCGCACATGGATATTCAAACCAGGGAAATGGAAAAGTTTATCTCCTTTTACTAAAATCCTGACCAAAGACTTCTAGACAGGTATTTCAGGCTTTAAAAACAAACAAACAAAAAAAAAAATTAAAAAAGAACAAACAAACTGAACCAACCAAAACCCCCCACCAAAAGCTCAAACCAAACAAACCCAAAACCTGCCTGCCTCCACAGAGTTGGCAGATTTTACCGCCTCAACAGCATTCTGCTTTAGGGAGCACTGGACACAATAAACGAGGTATATAGCTTAATTTATTTATTTTCAGGGTAATGGTCAATCACACTCCTTGTCCTCTATTTATTATTTTTGTATAGCATTAGAATTGTATGTGCTTGCACAAGAACAAGATTGCAGTTTGTCTAATATACTCAAATATACTCCAGATCGTGTATTTTTCATTAAAAGTTATTTTAGGCATTTTTACTCTGAAAATGTATTTTCTAATATCATAGGGTCAGTCTATCATACATATCTATACAATATTTTACTCCACATGTACTGAAACCAATGGGACCAGTAAATAAACAAGAAACTGAGTAGGGGTGGCCTAATTTGGACCTTATACAATCATACTGCGTATTTGTTTTACTGAAAACAGAAGGACAACAGACTGCATTCAATTTGGTTGGCATTAAATCAGTGTAATCTATGTGGTTTCTTCTAGACTGTGTATGTTTTCTTTCCTTTTTCCAGTGTCTTCTCACCCCACTCACCCCACTTTCATTCCTTTCCTCTGCTTATAAGTGGTTGAAAAACATCACTGTAATTAAAACCATATTTTAAAAACTTGACTGTGCTTAAGATTTCAAAACATCTTTTTTTTCATCCCATAAGGATAATTTTACCTTCCATGTCCCCCAGAAACTTCTGAAACATCTGAAAGTTTTGGTGTTTTGGTTTGGGGTTTTTTTGTTGTTTTGTTTTGTTTTGTTTTTTTAATTTCTTAGTGTTTTCCTCTTCTAGTAATAACTTTTCCACATTCTCATTTCCCCCTTCAGAATATATCCTCAAATTATACAGACACTGATCCTTTCCTTACTTTTTTCATATGCTAACCAAACATAATGTCACTGCAATTGCTGTGCACATAGTCCTTGCCAAATAATTATCATTCCTAGAGGAACGTGTGAATCCTAACAGACAAAATTGAGTATTGCATCAACCATGATAAGAAAAGAGATTTACCAAGACCGGTCTAAAATAAAGGGGCATTATTTAGGCCCTGAATCTGAATAATTGAAACTGGAATCAAAAAGCGTATGCAGAAAAAGGAAAGAGTTTTGTATGGCAAATTTAACCATTTCAGAGCAAGATAATTATGTTGTATTTTTGCTGATGGATTTCAGTGAAATCTTTTCAGGTAATCTGCCCACAGTATTTTCAAAAAGAGCATATAATCTTATGGCTCAGCCGGTCTCACTTCTCTGTGGGAAGCAGCTGCTTATCTTCTCAAGCAGCCAAGGTTGTGATACCTCCTTATTTACATACCTCATTTATTATGGCTAGACCAGTGGTTTTGTTCAGTGATTTGAGAGAGTAGTCAGTTTGTCATGGAACTACTTATTTTTCTTAAAACTCGTCTTTGCTCTAGAGTTTGCCTCTGATACTTGTAAATATGAGAAAGACTTTCATGTTCACAATTATGCCCAGGAGAACAAGACTCATTCTTTCAATTGTTGCTCTAAGCAGTAGAGAAATTTATAGGATGACATGACGGATTATTTCCATGTTTTCACTGTACTTAGAAGCTGAATACTTCCAAGAGAAGTGTAGACTTCCAAAGGTTACCAAAAAAACAACAGCTAGAAATCCCTCTAAGCTTCAGTAACATGTTACAAAAGATTTGTACCATGTTCCTTGCTTGAGCAAGAGCTCCTTCTAGACCATCACAGTCTTATTTGCCTATGTTGCATGGCAGATTTTGGAAAATTGCACAGAATGTCTGATGCATATACTGAAGCCCTTATTAAGGTAAAGGTACTTAGTATAGCCATGCAAAAGAAATTAAGATATTTCTAATTTATTGTTATTTTTCTAGGCCCTGTGGGTGTGGAGCTATGCAGGTCTAAATGCTGGTTATGAACTTGTGGTGCCAGTGAAAGTTCCAGTAGCTCCTCTAGCACATTCCATACTCTTCAGGTTGATGCTACGTACAAACTATTCTGCTGAAACCTCACATTCTTGCTCAAACAAATTCCAATAATCCAAAAGAAGGATTTTATTCTGTCTTCATGTCTATGGCATCTGGCTGGGAATCAAAGTACAGTTAACTCTATTATTCACTCAGGGTAGCAGTTATTAGATCTTTCATGCTGCTGAAGTACTTAAAAAACAAGTTTAGGAGGGAGTAGTGATATAAAACATAATTCAATATGTACTTCTAGTGGAGAGGTTCCCAAAACACTCATGAAGATTTTGGATTTTTAGTGATATGTCCTACTCAACAGAGGAGTAAGCTAATGCTTATATCCTAAAGCTGACTTGCTGTTTCTCTTCTTTCTGGTGATACAGATAACTGGACAAGTGGAAAGGACACAATTGCAGCAGACTTTCTTTTTTTTTTTTTTTTGTATCTGTTTTTAGATATTGCTGTTTTACCCAGACAGTTTTATATGTACTGGAACTTCGACCTAGCATCAATAATTGAATGGATATATAAGTCCTCAGGATGAACAATTTCATGCTTATTTTCCAGGATATTCATATGCTCTACACTGGGTGAAAAAATAGCTTGAAGAAAACATTCTTCTGTGATTTAGTTTGATTTCTTTTTCTATCCAATACAAATAGTGGAAGCATCTTGAATTTTCCCACAAGAAAAGACAATGAAAATTAACTTTCTGAAATCTTTTCATTGCCATATAGATACAATAACATCTGTGAACATTCAGTGTACTAGCTTCTTAATGTAATGTGTTGGTTTAAGAAAATACAAACCAACTATTTGTGGTCTTTGTAGAGCAGCCAGGACGAGGGAAGAGATGAGAATCTTGACTCCATGTTTCAGAAGGCTGATTTACTATATTATCATATATATTATATTAAAAATGGTATATTAGAATTATACTAAAAGAATAGAGAGAAAGGATTTATTAGAAGACTAGACAAGAATAGAATGGAATGAATAACAAAGTCTTGTGACTGACTAGAGAATCGATGCAGTTGCATCCTTGTTGCATTCAACAGCAGCAGATAGTTATTGTTTACATGTCTTTCCTGAGGCTCCTCAGCTTCTCAGGAGAAGAAAATCCTGGCAACAGGATTTTTCATAAAATATGTCTGTGACAACTATTTATTTCAAAGACAAAATTACAAAATTAAAGAACAAGATTAACCACATCAATAATCTTAGGATGATAGTTTAATATTTTTTCCTCATTTAGTCTGTGACACCTCAGGACCCCATCTTGATACCTTTCTTGACCCTGCAATGTACCTGTGTTTTAAAAATGGCTAGTAGAAGGGAAAGGGAAGCTGGGAAAGCAGAGGCATAAGTAACCTCTGCACTGCAGACAAATTATGTGTCCTAAGGTGTGATTGTCCATGGCACAAGTTCTTGCTTAGAGTGAATAGAAATAAAAGAAAGAAAAATCTAGCAAAGTTTTTTTTCTCATTCAAAACTATTGGATAAGATAAAAAACCCCAAACCTCTGATGCTCTGAGCACATATTCACCGTTTCAACATTGTCAATGATGCAGTTTTGATTTGGTCTGTAAAAAAGATCCAGTCTCTCAATAGGATACAGAGGCACATTTGTTCCTCATTTCACTAGAAACATCTCTTTTCATTTCTATCCACACTAAGCAGGACTACCTGCTGTGGAACAGGACTTACTGTGAATGGAAAACAACTTATTTTGTAGTCCTCTGGTTTGTTTTAGGCATTGGTATAAAATAGTGATAGAGCTTCCTGTGTGTTCCCTGCCACTTTATTAAATACATCCCATGACATCAAAAGTGATGAAGTAAGTGTTCCCTCATATGCAAGTGTTAGGACTCTTCTGGCATGCAAAAGGACCAGTGTGAAGGAGGAAATAAATGGAAGTCTTTCTTTCTGTTTTTTTCTTTGTATGTTCCATTGCCAGTTATAGGCATACTTCGGCTCAAAGAGATTTGAAGTTAAAATTCATTTATTTGCATCTTAAAGACAGAATTCCTATCTGAAGTACCATAGTATTTATCTAACATTCTTCTTGACCAAACCTAAATATTATCTCAGGCAATTCTGATTCTCAGCCTCAGTTCTTTTTTGTGCTGGCTCTGGTGACATCAGAAATTCAAGGAAAGGATAGACAAGATGAAACCACATATAACTCTAAATTACAAGGTAACTCAACAGCGAAATTGCTAGAATCTTTAGAGCAACCTAGTCTACTAGAGCAAAAGGAAATTTCTGAAACTAGGTAGCCTTAGACACAGGAGATCTAAAATCACCTTCTCTGAAGCTTATAAAACTTAATATTTAATAGTTCATTCAGGTTATGCTGCAGTATGCATAAAAGAAAACAGAAACAAACTGATCTTTTTGGATTCCTGTAAGTCTCCTGTCGGACAGCATAGCTATATAGCAAAATAATTCAAAATATTAGCCAAAATTTAAATTTCTGACAGAATCACAAAATCTTGGGATAGGTAATGTTGGAAGGGACTACTGGAAGTCAACTAGTCCAGCCTTCCTGCTCAAGCCATCTACCTTGCAGCACATTATAACGCATCACTCAGGATTGTGTCCAGACTGCTTTTGAATGTCTCTGAAAACTAGACTCCACAACCTCTTGGGAGGTTGTTCCAGTGTTCTGTGACCCTCTCATTAAACAGGTTCTTCCTCAATTCAGGTGGAACTCCCTGTTCTTCAGCTTCTCCCCATTGCCTCTCATTGCTAAGCAGCACTGAGAAGAGTCCAGTTCCGTCCTCTTGACATCTGCCTTTCCAATACTCACATGCATTGATAAGATCCTCTCTCAATCTTCTCCAGGCTAAACAATCTAGCTCCTCCATCTTTCCCTCATAAGAGAGGGCTCCAGTCCCTTAATTATCTTTTTAGACCTCTGATGGACTTGTTCCAGGAGCTCCATGTCTCTCTTGCACTGAGGAGCTCAGAACTGGACAGAGCACCCCAGACGTGGCCTCACCCAAGCTGATGAAAAGTGTAGGATCACCTCCCTCAATCTGCTGGGAATGCTGTTTTTAATGCATCCCAGGATACCCATTGACCTTCTTGGCCACCAGGACACAGTGCTGGTTCATGGAAAACTTCTTGTCCATCAGGGCTCCCAGGGCTCCCAGCAGTTCTGTGCAGAACTGCTTTCCAGCAGATCAGCCCCTAGGCTGTCCGGGTCCACAGAGTTATTCCTCCTGAGGGGTGGGATGCTGGGTTTGCCCTTGTTGAATTTCAGAATGTTTTTCTCTGTCCATCTCTCCATCCTACCAAGGCCCCTCTGAAAGGCTGCACAGCCCTTTGGGGTACTGGCCACTCCTCACATCTTTGTGCCACCAGTGAACTTGCTGAGCAGGATGATGCTCCTTCATCCAAGTCATGGGTGAAGAAGTTAAACAATATTGGACCCAGTATTGAGCCTTGGGGGACACCCTTAGTGACAGGTCTCCAACCAGACTCCGTGGCACTGATCAAAACTCTCTGAGGCATGACCATTCTGACAATTCTCAATTCACTTCACCGTCCAATTATCCAGACCACACTTCCTGAGTACATATGAGGATATTGTGAGAGATGCTGAAGTTGAGGTAGACAACATCCACTACTCTCCCCTCATCTATCCAACTAGCTGTCCTGTCATAGGAGGCAATAAGATTGGCTAAACATGATTTCATTTTGAGGCCTACATGTTGACTACTCCTGATGATATTGCCTTCCATGCACTCCAAGATGGCCTCTAGGATTAGCTGCTCCATCACTTCTCTAGGGATTGAGAAGAGGCTGAAAGGCTGGTAGTTCCCAAGTCCTCTTGTCCTTTTTGTACATTGGGGTGACATTTGCTTTCTTTTAGTCCTCAAGCAAGTCAACCCATCACCTTGTAAAGATGATTGAGTGACCAAAGACATCCACACTTCTGGGTGCAGCCCTCCTTTTATGAGGAGCAAATAATATAAATTGGTATAAACATTCCTGACAGAATACTGTGAGAAAATATGAAATGTATTTATTGAATTAAAAGAGTAATAGAGAAGTGTAGCCAGAACTATGTCTTTCTCAGTGTGAGCGAATCTGCAACACATCAGACCAACATGCAGTTTTCATCACTCTCTTTTGGCACAACCTTTTGGCAGTTCTGGTTTTAGACAGATAGGCTACCACAACCATAAAATAATGGAACTATGCTAAAATCATTTACTCTAAATATGCAATTATAAATGTTCTGAATTATAGATCATTTTATTTTACTGAATTTCAGACAAGAAAACCACTTGAATATCCAAGTTCAAATCAGGAGATTGAGTCATTTTAGAGAAAGAAATATATAAATACAATTTCAAAATAAAATTTCCACTCGGTATAAGTGTTTCTATGTATATATAGATATTTAGGCACAAATATTTATAGAAACATGGCTCTTTTCAATCAGTTTGCTGACTTGCAGGGAACATACCCACTCTGCAAAACACAGTTAAAAGTAATGTTACTGTACACTCTGGTATAAATTCAGGTTAGTCTGAGCACAAGGCTGTATTCTGTGTTTAGGAATTTGAAGATGATGAAGTATCTCAGATGCCTCGAGCAAATTATTACTCTGAAGTGTAATTTATCTTCCATTCTCTGGCACCCCATGTCTCCACAAATAATATCTTCCCCAAAGACTGTTTTAATGTTCACTGCTCCATTTCCCCACATCCATGTGCATAGAAGTAAGTGGTAAGGAAAGTCATCATCAACACAGATTTTTCTTTCTTATATTAGAGATATATTCCAGATAGATTAGAGATATATTCCAGGATAAATCCAGCATACACAGAAGAAAAATATACTCACTTTTGAAATACTGGCAGAATCTGGGTCTTTATTGTTCTGACAGGATAATTCAAGACAGATACTGCTGACCAAAAATGTTCCAATTCAAAGGTTCTGCTGGTAAAGGTAAGTGAGCCAGCAAAACCAAAACACAGGAGGTGACCAAGTATACCAAGTAGGACTTGTTTTATTCATTTTGGAGTCTTTATATTTAAATCAGAGAATTATCATGAACTTTTGAATGAACAGCTTTTAGTTTGCTAAATTCAGTAACCAGTCTTCATTACTTCAGTTTCTTTGACCTGAAATGACATGAGAAAATGCCTGGCAATTTCTCAATGGAACTTCATAACTCCATATTAATGGATTTTTAATAGACCAGGGAAAAGTAGAAGTTAATATTTCTACAAACACTAAGTGAAATAACACCTACTATGTTCTCATAAAAATACAAAATTAGATAGCAGTTTTAATTTTTTTAAACACAGGATTACTTATTGAGTCAGCTGCCAGAATGTATAGAAAAGACATTTTAAAATAGAAAAACCAAACAATGTTATAACTTCTCCTTAGATAATACAATGTACTTAATGCCTAATTTTAATGACTCCTTGAACATAGCCTTACCTGTACAATCTGTTCTTTTTATTTATCATGTAGTCCTCTCAAAGACACGGCAGCCTATCATTGTGCAGTATGTTCAATCCTTCACTGCACACTTGTGCACAAGTGGATGTTTACAGACTAATATGAACTGCATGCTACATCAAAGTACAAGATCAAATCTTGTTTGATGAGTGAACCACAGTGCAGAGCCTGGTACTTTGACCCCAGTGAGGGTTCTCTTCAGGCAGCAATTTCACAGGAAAACTGAGCTGCTGAATCTTGTTTGAATTTAAATCCAGAGGTGACAGACTTAGATCTTGACATTTTCTAGGAGGCCCTTCAATGTAATAACTAAGTAAAAACTATGGCTATTGGTCATAGAAAGTAGGAGAGGCTTTTTTGATCTCAACCTGTATCTCTATCCTCCTTTCTTCCAAATGAAATAGATATTAGCAGCAAATCTTGACACCACAAAAAGCAAAATCTTGACATCACTCTCTAAAGCATCTAACTTGCAGAACAGAGCAGTTGCATTGAAGACAATTATGCTTTGGTAGAATATATCCAGACAACTTTTGTTTTCGGGGAAATAACCTGAGAATCCACTTTGTATCAATTTTTGAGTTAGAATGTTATGCTAAGGTTATTCAATCAACAGCTTGAGGACGAAAGATATAGGCTAAAACTAAATTCCACATTCAAACAGTGGCAGCTGAAGAGAATTGAAGTATAATGCTGATTTTTTCGTCAGAATTTGTGGTCCACTGCACTCAGCTGCTGACAAAGATGGAACAAGTATTAAAATGCATGTATGCAAATATTCAGAGTAAACATGTCTCTTCATGCTCATGGAAGTCACCTGATGTACTTAGTGTGCACAGGAGCAGAGTCTTGATCACTTTGACATTGAGACATAAACTAAATTTGCAACTTGATAATTTACAGATTTAGCTTGGTTTCTTTGGCAGGCAGGCAAAGATGGTTTCTGTCAGTTCACAGAGAGGTCAGCCATATTGATTTTGGCATAGGTTGCAAAGTAGATTATACAAATATTTTATTGCCTATTATCCAGTAAAAAACCTTGGAATAGAATCTGAGTACACAGCTTGTTTATAAAGATAATAATTCTTTTTTTACATAGTTGCCTTGCGTGATAAAACTTTCAATACAATTCAGATAATGTTTGTATAGTAAACCATGATCAAATAAAATAGAGATATAAATAAATCTTCAATCTATATAGCAGTCTGTATGTTTGGCTAGATGACAGAGATGGCAGGAGGATATAACTGTATTAGTACATTATTATGCATTAGTATATGTGGTCTGCACACACAAAACCATTAATAGTTCAATACATAATAAAGTTTTATTGTTTTGATGTAATTTTTGAGACACAAAATAGCTCATTTGAAATTACCCACTATATACTATTATGAACAAAAGGTAACAATAAAAGCTATGCAAACCTGCATGATTTATATTAGAAAATACTAAGGTGAAATTTATTTCTTCTATATTTGATTTAAAGTAAATAAGAAAAGAGCTAATGAATTTACTAAATCACATCATACAGTTCCTTTGGAAATTTTCCTTTTATTTAGGAAATGTTTATGGTAAGGATTATTTTCACAATGTAGACAAATTAACTGGTGTCCCTTAGATAACAAGATTAAGATAAAATCTCCTTTTCTAGTAACAATATATTGATTTTAACTACTGAAGACCAAAATAAAAAGCTTTCCACAAACTCACTTTCTACTGATAAAAGAAGACAATGTGAAGAGCATGTGAAACAGAGCAATGAGAAAACTCACTTGAAGCTGCAAATCTACCACAGCTAAAATTTCTAGCTAAACGACAGGTAGCATTTAGTTCTCACAAAAGTGCTAGCTGTTATGCAAGATAACTAACACACTGCAAAAAGCAAGTTTCGATGGTTTGTTTTGTTTGGTTTTTTTTTTTTTTTTTGAAGATGCAGAGATTTCCACAGAGAAACTATTGATGTGATTCTGCACCACAAGTACCTGGGAAGGTAAAGTCCTTATACTATGAGGAAGTTGATACAAAATGCATTGATTCAAATTAACAAGTAGGAGAAAAAGGCTGCTTTACTTTTCTTCCCAGTAGAAAATTCCTTTCTATATAGCCCCCAGTGAAAAGACAGAAAGCAGACAGTGGGTGTATTAGTTACATATCATAAGGACAGATTTGACGCTGTACCTACTGGCACCATGATAAAGCCACAGCTGTTACAACTTATTCAAAAATCAATTCCTTGTTACAGGCTTCTTACAATTCTCCTAGAAGTGTCTTGAAGGGATTTGCTAATCTCACTGCAGGTGCAAAAAGTACTGACAACTATTCATGTAGTCTAGAAATGATAACCAACTTATTACACTAGCAATAATATCCTCTACTGTACTGAGATATAATCGTTGTACTCACTGATAAGCATTATAAATAGGAAAATAAATTAAAATTAAATCATTATAAATAGGAAAATAGTTTCTAGTGTTCATTTTAACAGATTTTTAAATCTTAACAAAATCAGCTCTTATTTTAAAGCCTGGTGAGAAACTCAAGAAAGGAATGTGTCAGGTGTTACATATTAACAACATGTTTTAAAAATAATATTAAAAAAAAGCTTATTAAGAATATGTATAATACTTTGGGGAACCCTTAGGTTTGATATATTTGTGTCTTAAGAGAGAACTTCAGCAATGATAAGGTGATTAGAAAGACCTAACTGGTTAGCCAGTGCTAAGTTAAAATTCATAGTATTAGAAGTGGAAATTTAAATCCTGCACCTTTTCCTGTTTTGCATATTTAAACATTTTTCTACTTCCTAGGAATTCCAATATTTAGACATATTTAGAAAATATGTGGTTGGGTGGCCTCTTCTGTTTTTTTTTCTTTCCCTCCCCTCTTTCTTTTTAATAGAATAATGAAATGGAACAGTTTTGGCTGGAAGGGACATTTAAAAGTCATATAATCCAACTTGCCTACAGTGAACAGGGACATCTTCAACTTTATGGGGTTGCTCAGAGCCCCATCCAACTGGACCTTGAATGTTTCCAGAGATGGAGCATCTCTGTGCTACTGATTATCATATTTCATAACCCTCATTGCAAAAAAATGCACTCATATTTAATCAGCTCAAGTACATCTACCCTCCTTCAGTTTGAAACCATTACCCCTTGTCCTGGGTGAGGATCACTGTGGCAATGGTAATTAGAAAGAAGTCTGGAAGTAAATAAAACATCATAAACCTATAAATATATTTACTTGAAGTGATTAGTGTAAGCTGCAGAAACTACTACTTGAAAACCTCACAAAAAAATCAATGGAGAACCAAAGTTGCAGCTGAAGACTATTCTGTTTCTCAGGTGGAGTTTGGGAATGCACTGGGGGAGAGATACCAAATACAGTCTGAATGCCAAATAAATTCAAAATAAACCATTGCTGTGTGGGGTTGCAGCTGGGAGCAGGGGAAGAACTTGAAAGAATGCTAAAATTTCAATGCTGAACAGCAGAAGATAAATCCCTTGAAAAAGAATGTGGCAATTGAAAATGAAAGACTAAGGAAAAAGATAAACTTCTGTTATTATGAGCATAACTCTGTAAGAAATTTCAGCCAGCAAATTAACTCCACCTCCAGATGAAAACAGTGATGAGGCCAAAGGGAAACAGCTCAAACAGCTGTTTGCCAACACATTCAGTTTGACATTGTTAAACAACTTTTTCAAAGATATCTGTGAAAGATATGAAACCATTCATTAAAGTCATAGTAGGAATGCAAAACAAGAAAATTTGTAACTAGGCTAGAGATGAATGAAAGAATTAACTCTTTAGAAAGGATGGAATTAAAATTAAAAGTGGTGGTTCAGCACTGTGAACTCACCAAAATGACTGATTAAATAAAGATAATATTCCCCATTAATTTTGAAAAGACCACACTTTTTGGGGGAAGACTTCTCAGGTATATGCTAATACTTCTCCTGCATCAGGGCTGAAAAATGTTTAATTTGATTTTGTAAGTTTATGTGAGATAGATAAAGTAGTGTTATTTTTATGCTTCCTACTGATTTCTTAGCATTTCTCTTCCAAACTGTATCAATTCACAATGGCAATTCTCAGTCATGCTTTGATATAAATAAATATTAAACTCCTAATTTAATTTACCTGTGCTGACCTGGTAAACACTCAAGATGCTGCAAAAAGAAAAACTCACCTTTTGGTTGAGAAATCTCAAGATAATTATTTTTTTTCAAATTTATACCAAAGAAATAAACAGATAAAAAAACTATACAACTGGATTTATTAGTATAGCAAACAGAAAAATTAGGAGGATGAAAAACAAGATCAACAGAAGAACAGAAATATTTGAATGTGGAGGTAGAGGTACTGAATTAAAATAGAAATATAGTATCTGGAGTCTTCAGAAAGAAAAGAGAAAATTGAAAGGATAGTCTGCTTGGATAAGTAAACAGAAAAAACAGAACTTTAAAAATGAAAATACGGATAAAGGATCAATGACTTACACAAATCAAAGCCAGAAATACAAATATCCATAAGCACATTTGAACTTCAGTTTTGTAAGGAAGTTAAAATAACATAAAATTAGTTATCCAGAGGTAGGGTAATGGAAGTGACTGCATCAGTTGTAGAAGCAAGCTTTCTTTGCAAAAACTGAAGGGAATTAAAATCCATAAACTGGGATATTTTAAGATTTCTGGTGTCAAATATTCAATTAACAATTCATGTAAAGGTTGTAACTGGGGACTAAGAAATAGAAAGCCTGCTACTCTTCTTACTGTCAGAAGTATGTATGGGGGGCAAAAAAGGAAAGAAAAATGCCTCAACTACTACAATCCTGCTTAACTACTGTTCAGAAACAACTCAGAAAGGAAATTACAAAGAATAGGTAACTGTACATGGAGGGAAGTGAACTAAAATCAACATTTTTTTCAAACATCAAAATGTGCCTTTGTTGTTTTATCACTCTTGTCAGACAACTGAAATTTATCCATGCTAATATATCTAAATTTAAGCAGAATCTCTGATGGAAATTACTCATGGGAAAATATTTTTTAATTCATAAAAAGGTCAAGTTTTATAGAACTGATTTACAGCAAGAAATTTTATATAAACAGAAAAACTGCAGCAGGAAAAACTTCCAAACCCACCAAAAAACCCCAACAACAGAAAAAAAAGACTTACGTTGAAGGGTAGGTTATCGCATGAGAGATGCCAAAGATATTCTTTAATAACAGACTTTGATACTGATCCCATTTATTATTTTCACTGGCGACAGCAATACGAGGAATTCTAGCCAGTTTCAGAGGCAGTTTCTGAGGCAGTAATACTACTGAAGGCTGCTTTACAATCCTTCAGGAGTAATTAGATTTCTCTGCAGATAAAACCGAACAAACATACAAACAAAAAAATAAACAAACTCACATACAAAAAATCCCAAACCTCCAACAGAAAATTTCATGCACTTGGAGACTAAGAAGAAGAATGCATGTCCTAAGATGAGAAAGGTAGTTTTGGTTGATTCTACTATTGCAGGTGATTATCATGACTTGGCTGAAAGATAGCCAAATTATTTTCCAACACGCGAGAACTGAGAAGCATTCAGCAATGGGGTACAAGGTGTACTTATCTACAAAGCACTGAAAAAGCCTCCTGGATAATATTTTACAGACATCTGATAGATATTTAAAAATAGAAGGTTTATTTAGAGTAAGTTGGTGTGGAGAAGAGTTTCTAGGATTATTCGAGTAAAAACATGTTGTTAAAACAGTCTCATTTTTCATGTTAGGGGTAAAAAAAGCTGTAATGACATTCAGTTACTGTTCAGGATATGAGATCTATTTATGTTACTTAGGAGAACTAAGCTTTTTTGTATTCAGTAAGATCCAGCTTCTCCTGCTCACTGTAGCTGTAATTATCCTATTCAAAGAGTTGCACTGGGAATCTTTTTGGGTGATAATGTAACATACCATGGTGAGTGTGGTTAGATGGGGTATTAGCAGTTTTATAACCATCAGAGGTTAATCATTTTGAGATTGGATTTTACAAGGTCATGAACAGTAAAGAAGAGCAAAGGGAGAATATGAGACTAAGTAAGTAATCTTCCAGCATGAAATCTTAAGAAAATGAATCATTGGTATATTTAAGATGGCAGTGTATTATTGTGCATTGTGGGTTTGTATCTAGTAGACTCTAAGCCTCTATGGCTCCCAAGTAATACTGAGTAGTTCTTGACATGACAGACAAATATATAGAAAAGGAGAAACTGTGCAGATACAAAAGCTGGGAAAGATTCCAAGCCCTTACCTTCCCTTTAGATCAGCAGCAGCATTGCAGTGGGAAGTGCCCTTGTATGTGATTGTCCGGTTCACACGGGAGCTGACACACCTGAATGGTTCTTATTGTGGATGGAGGAGTCTGTGTCTGCACACAGCTGCTGAGGTACACACAGAAAACAAAAATGTCTCAGTAGGCCTAAAAATATATGCATGCCTGGAAGACATAGGAGAAATTTCAAATCCTATATTAATGCAATAATATCAGTCATTTCATACAAGGCAGAAAATCCATATCAAACTCAGGGTAGTGACTGATTATTTCCAAAAAGATTATTTGCAGTTAAAAAACCAGAATCTTTATTTACCAATACCTTCAGTATTTCCTCTTGTGCATTCTCTTCTATCATTTATTTAAAATAAACTTACATATACAATAAAATTCATAACAGTATCAGAGAAAAAAAAAACATTCTGAATTCTTCACTTACTGACATTACATGGCTCAGAATCTGATTCACATTAGCACAATACTGTCCATGTTATGATTTTAGGGTAACTTTTCATAGTTTTTCTAGAAATTCAGGTTCTGAAGTCATGAAGCAATGGTTATAAAATATAAGGATGACAGATAAAACTCCCTTAACTTTTAATGGTGAACCTAAGCATCTACAAGTTATTACTTGTGCTGGTTGCTCACCTGATCTTGAACAATACAGGCATACAAAATAGAACAACCTGGTCTATATAACAACATGAAAAATAGTAGATAAATAAAAATCCTATTCAGTTTATCCCTAATGTAGTTCTAAACTGACTCAATAGTTCAAGTTGAAAAAAGAAAATTAAAAATTATTTGTACTAATCAGCTTAAAAATAATAGTGAAATACAACAGAGTCAACTTAATTCTGCCCCATGTTTGACTACAGTCACTACTGAATGGCAATGAAAGCAAAGGTTTTTATATCAAAAAAGTGAAATACACCCCAAAATTTCAGAAAATCACAGACTACAGGACACATACAAATCATGTGTTCAAAGCTCACATTTTAAGTCTCAAATGATATAATCCTATAGGTTTCTCCATAGTTACATATGACCTATATGCCCATCAGTGGCTGAATGTACACTGGACCACAAATTTCACCAGCATTTTAGAAAGCATTTTTACAAAGGATTCACTGACAAATTCTTATGAAGGAGAACAGCTCCATTTCTTAGTCTCCAATTTTACACTTAGCAAAAGCAGAATGCATGAAGTTTCAAAATAATTTTAATGGTGTAATGGTTCTAAAGTATTTGGTTCATCATGACATCTTCTGCTGCTCTAAAAAAACATAGCAGTGAATTTCCTAATGCCAAAGTGTTTTGTCAGTGAGTAGTTTAGACAGTTTCACACCTTCTCTGCACTTTTTATTCTAGCTATAAAAAACCCTGAACATTGAATATCTCCCAAAATAAGATATTTATATGGCTAACATAACAGCAGAATAAAAAAAGTAAGCTTAGGATAAGCTCTGAGGTATGTTTGTAGGAAAAAGGTTGATGCTTATTGGTATCACAGAATCACAAAATTTGTGAGGGTGGAACGGGACCCTTGAGGTCACCTGGTGCCACCCTTTGTGTTCAAGAAGGGACACCCAGACCTGGCTGACCAGGATCATATCCAGGTGGATTTTCAATGTCTCTAGGGAGAGAGACTTCCTTTCTGGGTAACCTATGCAGTGCTCACTGACCATCAGTATGAAAGTGTTTTCTGATGCTCAGAGGAAACCTCCAGTGTTTCAGTTTGTGCCCACTTCCTCTGTCCTGCCACTGGGCACCTCAGGAAAGAGCCCTGCTCAGTCTTCTTTGTGCCCTCCCTTCAAGTATGGGTATACATTAATAACATCCCCCTGAGCCTTCTCTTCTCCAGGCTGTACAGTCCCAGCTCTGAGTCTTTACTCATGGGAGAGATGTTGCAGTCCTTTGATAATCTTGCAGCCTTTTGCTGGACTTTCTCCGGTATGCCGATGCTTTTCCTGTTCTGGAGAGCCCAGAACTGGACACAGCCTTCCAGATGTGGTCTTTTCAGTGCTGAGTAGAAGGGAAAGATCTCCTCCCTCAGCCTGCTGGCAATACTTTGTCTAATGCAGTTCAGGGTACCACTGATCCTTTGTGGCAAGGGCATATTACCAGCTCATGTTCATCTTGGCTGATTACCAGGACCCCCAGCTCCTTCTCTCTGACAAGATATTTTACAGATGTGTTGTTTCCAATATCTACTGATGTGTAGGGTTGTTCTTTCCCCAAGCTGAACTTCAGGTGGTTCCTTCCACCTTATTTCTCCAGTTTGTCCAGGTCTGCCTGGATGTGATCACAATCTGCAGCCTGTTAGCCACTCCTCCCAGTTTTGTGTCATCAACAACTGGCTGAGGATACACTCTGCGCCATCATCCAGATCAGTAACAAAGACATTAAGCAGGACAGGACACAGCCTTGACTTCTGGGCTCCTTCTGGTCTGTCCTTCTTAAAGATCCTGTATCCCTCCATTCAACACTCAAGTCATAGGAGTCATCCAACCACACCACCATGATTCCATCAAGACTGTTGCCTTGCTGCTGGTGTTACCAGGATTCCTTGAGTGTGGATCACATTTGTTACTGCCAGGCATTGAACACAGTCAACTGGATAAGGTGTTCACTTGAGAGAAAAAATAAAAGCCAGGAAAAATTAAAAAAAAAAAAAAAAAAAGAAAACCATTACTGTATCTCATGACTGTTTTAGAGAGGATAGCAACAAGTAGGATCCCAAAGCAGGAAAATGCATCTGCATGAAGAAAATCAGAGTACATGAATTTTTCCTCCTCAAAGCAGAGGCTTTATACAAAATCATTGTCCATAAGACAGCCAGTTTTTAGCAAATGGCTACCATGAAACTTTAAAATCATCATCTTCATTGTGATATTAAGCTCTGAATCCATATGTGTGTCACAAACCCATAATTTCACTTTACAGTAACTCAGAGCTCAGTTCAGCCTCTTCTTACACCTACTAATAGCTTATGATTTATGATTTTTGGGCTACGCCTTTACACCATAATCAAAGATCATAAAATTATTATAATGAACATTTGCAGATGCTTCTCTGTCTAGAAATATTTCTTTTTGGACAGATTTTTATAACATCTCTCTTCTTTTTGCAAGCATTTAGAAATCAGAGCTGAGTCAAAATCTGAGTTTCATTTTTATCCTTTGGGAACTTTATGGAATATTAAATCTCTAATTCCCATTTTTGAGTCAAATACTATGAAATAAAAGAGAGCTCAGAAGGATCCTGTAGCCTTTTATTTTCCCTTTTCCTTCCATTCCCTGCAATTTTTTTGATTAACAACTTATTCCGACTATGAAAAAAGAGAAAATACCATGGTTAATGCTTGTCGACAAAAATGACTGAATTTTGTGTAAATCGCTTGTGTATTACATCACTCTACGTGAGAGAATGTGATGTCAATAAATATCAAGCAGTCTTCCTGATGTGAACAGATACTGTAAGATTTACTTTCTTAATTGCCATTAAAAAATAACCAAAATGAAGTTTCACAAGACACCTTTATTTGAAACCAGTAATGTCTGTGTTCCAGCTTATCTATCCCAAGTAATTTAAAGGTCATTGTGACTGGAATCAGATTGCCAAATCAGACTGCCAGCCTATCTGTTTTTTGGGGTTTTTTTATCTTGCTTGATTATGATATTGAATAAACAAGCACTAGTATTTTGGAGAAGTCTATTGAGAGATCTTTTGAGGAAAAATAAGTGGGGTAAAAAGAGAGCTGTACAACAATTATAGTTGCTACTCCCTAGATGGAACATGGTCAACATATCTGACCTCCCCCACACAATACAATTTAAGGACGACTAAACAGAGGGTAGAATAGAGTGGAAACACCATGTTCAGACTCTGTTCAAACCCTTGTAGGGAGGGAACTCAGGGAACCTTTCAACTGATAAGCTGCACAGCAGCTAAAAACCGAGGGAGATAAAAGGAAATGTCCTGCTGCTGAATCAGCAACCGTGGTGAAATAATTTTCCTTGGAGTGATGCATGTCCCCATCCCAGGGTTATCTCAGATACCATTCTGAGATACCCACCCCCAAGGTACAGCCATCCCTCACTGAGTAAGATGCATGACTAAAGTAACTCAAGCTCCCCCTAAACACAAATAAAGAGTATAACAGTAAGTTAGGAATGGGCTGAACCTATCTTTTCCCCATGGGAACAAGAACAGTACTATTTATGTGCTGAATGATTATCTTGTGCTAGCTTTCCTTAGGGATTAGATCTTGTTACTACTTCACTTTGAATACGTTTTTGCAGTCAGGTACTATCATCAACAGTCTTCGAACCTTAACCTGTTACAATTTTATTAATTGTGCTATTCTGTGCACTGTTACTGTGAGTCCTTCAAGAGCACTGTCAGTCTCTGGCAGTGGTAAAGGTGTGGTGACCCAGGAGGAAACCCCAACAAGGGGTCTCTCTCTTTGGAGTGTGACCCTGAACATGTCGCTCTAACTGCCCTCCAGTCCAGTGAACTGCTCAGTGAAGGCTCCCCATAACAGGGCTTTGACATACTGGTAGGGCAGAAGGGTCTCAGATTTCCTGGGGCTCTGACAGACTAATCAAACACGAAGGGTTTAAGATAATCTCCCCTTTATACATGATATTTTTGAAAAAAAAATAAACCAAACATTAATGTTAGTTTTTTACTCCCCAATCTCTGAAAAATTTCTGGCTATTTGCTTTGGTGCTTGTTGGTTTATTAGATACTTCTGAGCTTATGAGGATTCATTAATCCATTATTATTCTTTCAAGCACTGAGCATCATTTTCCCCACTTCTGTGACAATTGGTCAAAATCAAAAGAAACTATACAACTCTGTGATTTAATTACTTACCAATATAATCTAAGGACTTTTACAACTGTTTAGTTTTTGTTTATTTTGAATAACAAGGTTACAGTTAAGCATTAACTCCTGAGAACCCATGAAGTCATCTCTTGTTTTTGTCAGGAAACTAAAAACTCTCACCCAAATTTTCAATTTCACACTCTAATTATGTGTTTAATGTCTTTCAGGATTTGATGCATCTTTTTTTTTCTCCCCAAGTAATTATTTTTTTATCTTCACCTGTTTTAAGAATCAGACTTTTAATTTGCCATTAAATAGGAAAAAATGTTCTGAAATAAAGCTTGTATTGTAATAATAAAAGAATGATATATGCTTTGCTACAGCTCACTGTTCATCTTTGTGGAAGTGGACAAGAAATTGAGTTAGTGCTTCCTTACATACAGCAGTCATTGGGGCCATCTTTCATTAGGCAGTAGTACTGAATGCTGAAATCTATTCCCTTACACTGGATTTCTGTACACATGCAAATAAATATGCTCTCCTCCACAAGGTCATATTCTCAATATAATTGCAGAGGCCAGCCTTTCATAGCATTTTATAATGGGGAGGTGCTCTCTCAAATATTATCATTTGATGGTTCAGTGCAGCACTTTCATAGCATACACCTTAATGTAGCATGTAAAAGTGTAATAGACCATTACTGCATTCAGACATATCTCCAGATCAGTGATCAGCTAAGACCTTAAATGGAAAGAAAGTCTGTTCAAATAGCTACAACCAACTTGTCTCTCTGCAGCTGCAAAAATATTAGTAAGTTTTCAACACACAATTTCTCAATTCTTTCCTTTCAGAAAAGAATAGTCACCTGGAAAA
The DNA here is from genome assembly GCF_015832195.1 of Motacilla alba alba. Taxonomy (NCBI): domain Eukaryota; kingdom Metazoa; phylum Chordata; class Aves; order Passeriformes; family Motacillidae; genus Motacilla; species Motacilla alba. The sequence goes on from NC_052017.1 coordinate 75,641,287, forward strand.
AGCAAATGAATAAACATTTTTCCAATAATCATTTTTACCCTGTCAGATATGACAGCAGGAGAGGATTTTGAGGTGTTCAATTTTTGTTTATTTACTTGTTCATTTGTTTGGTTTAAATTAAAGTGCATGCATCTATGCTGTTTACAAAGATTTGTGCATCTCCAGGTTTCCTTCACCTCATCAAATGGGAGTATGAATGATTATCAGGAAGTTGTTTTTAAATAACTTTTGTGAAATAGCATTTTTTTAATCAGGAGGCTTATGCATAAAGATATCTGCAAGATAAAGATTTTCTTTTATGAGGACAGTGGACTTGCATAATGTTGATAATCAAATCTAGTCATGCTTTTTTCTCAGTTCACAAACCACAGTGATGGAAAATAAGATCAAATGTATAAATGAAAATAATAATGAGGAACAAAACAATGATGAATAATTCATAGTCTAAATACAACACAAAACAAAAGTGAAAGAAAGCTGGGAGGAATGGCCAATATCCCTGAGGTCTGTACAGCCTTTCAGAAGGACCTGGACAGGTTGGAGAGATGAGCAAAGAACTTTTTGAAATTTAACAAAAGCAAGTGCAGGATCCTGCACCTGAGGAATAAGAACCCCATGCACCAGGACAGGCTGAGGGCTGGAAAGCAGCCCTGCAGGGAGGGACCTGAGAGTTCATGCAGACAACAAGCTGTCCATGAGCCAGCAGTGCGTTCTTGTCATCAAAAAGGCCAATGGTATCCTGGGATGCAGCAGGAATAATATTGCCAGCAGGTCGAGGGAGGTGATCCTGCCCCTTTAATGTGTCCTGCTGAGGCACATCTGGAGTGCTGTGTCTCCAGTTCTGGGCTCCTCAGCACAAGAAAGACATGGAGCTCCTGGAGTAAGTCCAGCAGAGGGTAACAAAAATGAGCCTTTTCAGTCTTGAGAAGTGATGACTCAGAGGAGGTCTCGTCAGTGTAAATTAGCGTCTGAAGGGAGGCTGTCAAGAAGATGGAGCCAGATTGTTCTCAGTGATGCTGAGCAATGCAAAGGAAACAGGCAGAAACAGGCATGGGAACTTCCACCTATGAGGAAGAACTTCTTTACTGTGCAGCTGTCTGTGCCCAGAGAGGTTGTGGAGTCTCCCTCACCAGAGGTATTCAAGAACACTCTGGTCTCAGTTCTGTTCAATGTGCTCTAGGATGGTCCCACTTGGCCAGGGAGGACAAGATGATCTGCTGTGGTGCTTTACAATTTTACCGATTCTATGTGAAATAAAGTTATTTTCTACCAGTTCTGTTAAGCTGGAAGTTGGAATTCTCATGCTAAAGGATACACTTCAAAAAATTTTAAAAGCATAATATGTCAGCATATCATTATATTGGCATTATGTATCTTTTAATACTGTAAAATAATAAATATATAAAATAGTTCATAAAATGAAAATATTCATTTGAAATATTTCTGGGCTTTTGGTAGTAAACAGGAAAACCTGGAAAAATTATAGAAAAATGGAATTAAGGATTGAAAGGGATCTTGAAGATCATCTAGTCCCCTCTAACTGTGACATATCCTAAGGCATTCAGGTGACACAATCTTATTATTACTAAACTTGAAAATGTTGTGGAAAGAAAAAAAGCTAAAAGTAAGGAAGGATAGAATAGATACCACAGAAATTAATACTAAAATTGTTCACTTCATCACTCAAAGTTCTGAGTCTTCTATGTTGTATATGAATATGACTTACAGTAATTTAAATAATGCATATATTTAAAAAATTATAGGGAGAAAAAATGGTTAAAACTATTTTTTTGTAAATAAGAAAATCCAGTAGAGCAAGAAAAACTGGTTTTGGCAAGAAAGAATGGTTTCACACTAGGAAGTTGTAAGAAAACTGCAGAGACTGAGGAAAAAAAAAGGTAATTCAAGACATGTAACTTAGTTATGTGTAGATATGATTTCCACAGTATACAATAACACAACTCTTTGAGTTCTTTTAAATCCTGTGAAGGACTACTGGGCCTACTACAATTCCCTGTAAACTGACCTATACTCTAAACTTCTTTGAAATTATTTGCAACTATTCACTTGAGCCAGAGTACGCTACAGTGAAAACTAGATTAAGTTAGTATCATTCATTTAAAAAGCATGAGAAGTTGAGACTCTGTAATATATTGGTAGGAAATGAAATACCCAGAACGTGTAACTGTAAGAACACTCATGCCATGTGTAATGTTTTAATAAGCACAACACAAACTGAAAGATAAAGAAGTGGAGAATTCTACATTCTATAACTCCCTGATCTGAATGATCAACTGCAAGCTCAAGCAGATAATCTCTGAGAACAATTGATAGTGTCTATAAAATAGCTAGATAACTAATTTAGTAAAATACTTCAATTATATTGTCAACTGGAAGTCACTAAATATATGTAATAGTCATTGAATTACCTTCTGGGGTAGCCAGAAGAACTCACAGGTTTTAAATAATGTCAGTGAAGACACAGGAGATATTTTTAGCAGTGATTTAGTTTCTTTGCAAATCTGAAAGAGAAACAGCCGCTGGAGTTGTATTCTGGGATTGGTCAATTTCTGATTATTCCAAAATATCCCCAAGTTACCATCTAAAAATGTACGAAGTGAAAGCTATTTTCTCAGAGAAGATTTTAGGCTTTTAGGTTTACATTCCCTCTGAAATAAGGCATCAGGAATTACACACACAGGAACTAAGCAATCGCCTCAGGGGTCTGAGTTCTAATCTTCCTTCCACTATTTTGTTCCACCTTTCCTTCCCCCACTTCTTCATTTGCAGGGAAGCTTATAATAGATATGGGATAGGATACAAAACTTGTCTCACAACAAAAAAACCCATCTATTTTACAATTGCTGCAAAGTTATCTATACACCTTGAAAAATTAGTGGAAAGAATGTAAAGAAAGTTACAACAGATATTAAATTCATTTGAACATACACATATTTAAAAGTCAGGAAGAGTTAGAAGAGATATGTGTAAGATTGAAGTGTTGTCTTAAGCATGTCCAGCTAAATAGGTATCAAAGTGGTTCTGGTATCTCAAGTAACGCTTAAAAACATTTTTATTCTATTTCAAATATGTTTTGTCTAATCAGGTTTTTAAACCTCATATATCACTCATAAAACCACTCACTGAGATACTCCTGAAGGTGATGTGAGGAAAAAGTGCGTGTTAAAATGAAAATCTCAAGAGAATACTCCATTGAATCTTCTAGAATTATATGTTACTTGAAATATTCTTTTTATTTTTTATTATTAATTTAATGAATTATCAGGAACTGAAATGACTGGTACATTTGCAATCATCTTCCTCTGAATGCAAACTATATTGTGAAAACTATAGGGAGTTTTTATGGGTAAATCTAATTTCTACCAACTGTGCATTTTTTTTTTTATTTTTTTTCTTCAAAATTAGGGTAAAAGCCCTCAGTAGCCTAGGATTAACTAATATTTCTTCCCTCCAGAAATTTTAACATGAGATGAAAATTATTTTATAGTCAGAAATTAGACCAGAAATTTAGTGGAATTTCTCAGATTCCTTCTATACTATAATGAATATATAATGCCATAATACAAAATGAATATATATAATAAATATATATCAGGTAGCTAAAAGTTGTCATGTTTTATATGCACATCAGCTAAAGTCAGATCATAATTCTAATTTCACTGAGCTGAGTATTCACCGTAGTCAACAGTAAGTCACCCTCTCACTCATTTTTGTACTGCACAGCAGAATACAGCTTAAATCCAATGCTAATATAAATTTAAGCTGGTGGAGTCTACATAGTCCAGTGAACTGGGAAAATACTACCTCTGAGTCCTATAGCAATGCAGCTCCATTGCCATGGCATCAGTCCTGGACTAGTTATACCTTTCACTCCCAGTCAATCAAATAAGGCCCTGCATAGTGGAGATCGAAACTTCGAATTACAAATACAGCTCAGGCCAAGAGTTCAGAGGCTGGGTCCATCGCATGGTATGATAAAGTGAAGGTATGCTCCACAGTAGGAATACAAACCTACAGTGATGCAAGATTCAGGAAACAGCTGTTCCAAAAAAGATACATTTAGGCTATAAACTGTATAGGAAGAATACCTTTCACAGCCACATTAAAGATTCATGGGAAAGAAAAGTAGGTCTTTATTAAAATCTTTATAATCATAAATCATTTCCTTATAAACCAAATGAAAAGTAGAATGACATTTTCTAATCTTTAACTTAAAAACATTAGGATTGTGGAAAAAGCATATATGAAATCAAAAATTATTTCCAGGCTTTACTGATTTGGTCTCTACTCAACTTTTAGAAGCAATTATTTTATTTTTTATTGAAATAGCTCTCTTCACTAAGAAATTTCAATAGAAAATACCCTTGTTAAAACTGTTTTGTTTTTCAGCTTGCTCCCTTTAATTAAACTGCACATTCCAAAGGAAAATGCAGCTACTTTCTGAATATTAATTATAATTCCCTAGAAGTCTCTTAGGTCATTAAAATATGATTAGCTAAAGGCTTTTCCTAGGTGGAATGAATAATAAGCTTCAAATATACAGATCCATTTCAAGTCTACAATGATTATCTTGTTGGGATTCAGTTAATGAGAAAAATCCATCTCTGTTTGCTCAGTGACATGGATGAATATTTCAATTCCCAAAGATGCACAGCATGACAAACATAAATCACAACACCTGAAGTATCAAGTTAGCCACATCAGACTGAAGGGCCTGCAAACTACTAAGAAGGACAAGCATTCCTGCTGAGTGTCTTACCTAAAGTCTCCTCTTCCTTAATTATTTTTATCAGATTACTTTAAGTTAGCCCTGTGCTAAGGCTTATTAAAAAATGAATCCTGTTTCCACAGCAATAAATTTGTTTCACCAACTTGTAATAAATGGATACACGAAAGCATCTGCAATTTTTTTTTTCATTTCATCTTCGATATAAGCAGGAATCAGATAAATCTGTCCAGGAAGTGTGATATGGAACATTTCATCACTTCTTCAGTATTTCCAAATGCTCCTTCTGGGGATTAGCCATAGTTCAAATTAGAAAGAAATGTTGCAATCATTGTTATCAATCTGTATGAGGTTTTAAAGGATATGTTTGCATGGTTATATTTAATTAACACCATCAGGAAATGGGGCATTGTTATATTACTCACTATCTCCAGAAATCTTCCACCCTGGAATGGTCTGAAACCATCTCACCTTAGTGAAAATTCGACCACAGCAACAGCTGTAACAACTTGCCTTAGGTGGTGACCCCTGGGAAAGTCTAGAGCTAGGAAGATTTACCCTCAGGGATACAGTATCCAATTAAGGTATGTTTAAACATACTGGAGGTAGACAGGCCTGTGGGACCTGATGGAATGCACCCTGTAATGCTGAGAGCTGGCTGATGTCACTGTGAGACCACTCTCAGATGTGTTGTAAATGTCATGGCAACTGGGGGAGATAGCAAGGGACAGGGAGAAAGCAAATGTCACAGCCATTGGCGGGAAGGTCAAAAAAAATAAAAATCCAGGGAATCACTGGCCAGTAGGCCTCACCTCCATCCCTGTATAGGTGGTGGAGTAAGCAGCCTGTCTGGAAATGGAATAGCTTTCAGTACGAAGTACAGGAGAATGGATTTACAAAGGGAAAATCATGCTTAACCATCTGATAACCTTCTTTGATGACAGAACTGGACCAGTGGAATAAAGGAGAGCAATGGATATAATTTATCCTGATTTTAGGAAAACTTTCAGTAAAATCTCCCATGACATCCTCACAGACAAATTGATTTAGTTCATGCCAGATAAATGGACAGCAAGGAGGGAGAGCTGACAGCTCTCTAAACTTCTGGGCTCAAAGGATTTTGTCACATGGAGTATGATTCATCTGGAAGCCAGTCACTAGTGGTGTCACTAGGCATTGTTATGGCATCTACTACTGTCTAACCTCTTCATAATGACCCAGATGATTGGCCTGAAGGCATCCTCAGCAAGTTTGATGATGATAAGAAAACTGGGAAGGATAGCATCGGGTGGATGTGCTGCCATTCAGAGGAACCTAGACAGGTTGGAGAAATGGGCTGACGGGAACCTCACACAGTTAACAAAGAGATGTGCAAAGTCCTGGTGACAGAATAGCCAGCACCTGGGGAAAAATAACTCCACAAAACACTATAGACCGTGGCTGACTGGTTGGAAAGCAAGTCTGCAGAAAGAGATCTGGATGTCCGGGTGGACACCAAGCAGAACATGATCTGGTGATATCCCTTTGCAACAATGACCATCAATAGCATCCGTCCTTTGCTTCATTAACAGGAGTATCATCAGCAGGCTGAGGGAGGTGAACTCTTCTCTCTGTTCAGCCCTTGGGAGACACATCTTAAGACCTTTGTTATGGTCTGGGTGATGCCTTGAGAGGCCATCCAGAACGGAGGCTAGACACTGTTAAAGGAATAAAGTATGTATTTATTAAAAAGGCCTTCAAAAGATAAACCTTGGGCAGTACAAGGGCCTGGCCGAGGCTCTACCCAATGGATGCTGGCTCACACTTTTTTAAGTTTTGGTCCATTTACATATTGGGGTTAATTGTCCAATTACAGCTTCAGGTTATGAAGGCTCATCCTCCCAGATTGCTTTCTTCAATTCACTGTTGTTTATACTTTTTGGGCCTAAAGCTGCAACAGTGTCTTTGGTTCCCGGGCTGGAAAAGGATTGTTTTGTCTAACTAAACTGTGAAGACAACTTGCTAAAACTCTATATGATGTTCAGAGTTATATACTAATGCAGTACAGAATCTGGAAAATATGAAAGCTAAAACTTATGGCATCATGGGTACCTCTGTACAAAAGGGTCGTAGTTCTGCTACTGGTATAAGTGCAGCAAATGACCAACCACGATGATCAGGAAACTCATGCTTTTTTCATGTGACGAAAGATTGAGAGAGCTGGGACTCTTCAGCCTGAAGGAGCAAAGTATCAAGGGAATCTGATCAATGTGTATAAGTACCTGATGAAAGGAATAAAGATGGCAGAGTCAAACTCTTCTCAGTGATGCCTTGGAGAACACCAGTGTGTAATCAACATTATTCAAATTCTAAACCCTAAAGCCACAGCACTTTACCAGCTACTATGAAAAAAATGAACTCTGTCCCAGCTGAAAACAGCACAGTGAACAAGCAGCAATGGGTACAAAATTACATACACAAAATTCCACTAAACTGTTGGAAAAAAAATCAACTATTTTTTTTTAACTCTGAAGTGGTCAAACACAAGAAGGAAGATAAGCAGTCTTTTTTTTTTCTTTTAAGATAGGCAAAACCTAACAAGAAAAAGTCTCAAGTAATTGCAGTAACTAGGTGACCTCTAGGTGTTCCTTCAAATTTCAATGACTGCTTAATGGAATTCATCTAATCACTTGACAAATATGGAGACAACTTTCTCACTGAAAAAAAAAAAATCAGACTATTATTAATTCCCCCACCCTTGAAAAAAAAAAAAAGTGGCATTATTCTGACACAATATTTTATTATTAAATAAGTAGGGTATTACAATGGCTACATAATTTGTTTATCTATTTTAAAGCAATTCTACCATGACCCTCTTCTGCAGAAAACTTCCTGAAAATAATTCAATTAGACTTCAAAAAGCCCAATATTTTTCATGGTTGCAGATAACAGATATAAAGTATATAAAGCAGACATTAGCAAAGTAAATAGTAAATCATCTTACATTTCTGCCATATTTATTTTGAATAGCTACTGAGGTAGGTAAAGATCAGACCTAGCTGATAAGCATTATATTGCTCTGGGTTGAGTCCCTCCATTGAGCATGTGCACACACACCACAGGCGTACACGTACGTACACGCACACACACCACAGGCATACATGTACGTACACACACACACACACACACACACACACAGCAATGTTATCTAAGTTTCAGGTAATTGTAGTCTGAAACAGCTGAGAAACAACAACTACATACAGGTAATTAAATCTTCAACAGAGCACCATTACAACTGTAAGTAGTTAGTGCAGGTACCCTGGGCTGCAGAAAGTAGAAAGAAAAGAGTCAGATCAACAGATAGGCAGATGCAGACGCAAAACACACTAATGTTCTTATGTATACAATAAATACATATATTGTCTATCTCTTCAGACTGAAACACGAGGAATGAGAATCTATCTATATACAAAATAACTCTCAGAACTGCTAGTTGGAATTCTTGAAAGTCAGCTGCCTTTTACTTCCTTTTTTTACTTTCTTATACCTTTGATCATTCTATTAAAGGCATAAGAAAGTATTTAATCATTCTTTTAACAGCAAAGAGCATCTAATTGAATCTACTCATGTAACTTACTTGTTTCAATGCTAAATAGAAGGGCTAGTAAGTGACTGCAATAGTAAAGAAAAAATAAAGTTATGATATCATTATTATGCATAGAAGGGCTGATAGTTTTTTAATTTGTTTTTGTTGTTAGTTTTTTTTTAATTGTAATAATAAATGAGGAAGTTAGAAGAAAACCATATTTGGCCAAAACCATGTAAGAAACATAAGGAAACAACTGCACAGTGATGCATTATGACACATATCAGAAAATAGAGCAACAAAATACTACAGAATATTGAAAAAGTTGTGCTTTTTTTCAAAACTGCAAATAAAACACTTCCTTTTCTTCATTGTAAACAGTAATCATGGGCCAGACTCTGACACTGCTTTCTCTATTACTGGTTATGATGAGTAAAATTTTATTTTAAAAGCTGTCTCATTGACATAAGAAGCTTCATTATATTAAAAAGGTGTTATTAAACTGAGAATGTTAATTAGTCATCAAGAATATTTAATCCTTTTCTAAAGATACACAATGTCCTATTTTCATCTTTGCTGTGAAAATATCAACTTAAAAACCTATGACCCTTTAACAATATGGCACATCTCTCTGGACCTTGCATGACACATAAAAGTGCTGCAGTACTTTTTATTGATAAAATGTGATACTTTCAAGCTCTGTTCATATACTGGTTTTATTTTTCTCAGTAGCTGTGTGAAATGCCAAGAACAAGAATGGAAAAGATGTATACTTACAATTCATAGCAAGACAAAAACAATTGACAAGTGAATTTTAGTAGCTGAGGTCTGCAGGGTTTGTGTGCATGTTGGCCAGTGCCATTCACGTCCTGGTTAACACAAAAAGGAGTCATCTGCGCTGGCTTCTCTTTCTGGAGAATACAGTAATTTGACTTGTCTTCAACTGTACAGTAAAATTTGATCCAAATTCTATGAAAGTTTTTATAGAACCAGAGAGCAAATGGCAGATTCCTTGCTTTTAATAATAAATGTTCCGGTCTAAAATCCTGACATAGGACATCGTGTGTCAAATCAAGGGATGGCAGGATACAGAACTGGTAGGATGTAACCGTGTGCTTAGCAAAGCTGATGTACTTGCCACTGATTTCTCTGGGGGTCAGGATGTCATTCTCAGACAGTGAACAGTAGAATGGAATGGCACAGTAATTTACACAGACACTGCTAGAGGAATGGTAAATGAAGAGGTGAGAAAAGAGTAGTAAGGATTAACAAAGAACTATATTACAAGCAATGGTGGCTAACTGGAACAAATGTGGAAAGAAAGGCATCTAATGTTTATGATGCTATATGTGTAATTAAAGGCCTATCTTCAAATGATTATGAGAGCAGGAGAAAGCAAATAAGATCAATTCAGTGTTGAAGCATAACACTCAACTTCAGTTTCTTTACTGTAAATGTTGTTCAGTTTAGACAATTTGAGCAAGAATGAGAAAGATGCTATCTTCATCTTACTGACAATTTCATAAACCAGATTTCTTCAAAGAAATGCCTCAAACTAACAGTAAACCCTATCAGTGTCCATGGGAACTGCAGCTGGACAACAATAAGTGCATGAAAAATGCATTTGTGTGTGTTTATCAAGCAGTACATACCCATGTGTTATTTACATAACCTATTGTTTAAACAACTATAAAATATACATTTAAAGTATATATAAATAAAACCTTCTAGAAATCTGTCAAAAGCAACACAAGACTGTTGGACACCAAGGAAGGATTCTTGCAATAAAAATAAGAGTCAGGTAATGAGTCATCTGATCTCCTCAAATGAAAATTAGTGATATCTGTGTAAAGAAAAACACATTTAAGTGATAATACAGGTAACGCCCACCCCCAAAAAAGCCCAAAACACTAACTACAGCACCAACAGATTCTTGAAAGAGCTAGGAAGTCAGAAATATTATTTTGTACTTATTACCAAAGTAACCAAACTGAAAAGAATGAGATACATACTAGGAACTGTTAATGACAGTGGTGTTCACAGCAAACAAACATAGAAGCTGACTGCCAGTGCACCTGCAAGTGTGGAGTATGACTTTCTGAGAGACTGCTAAAATGCCTTCCTTAAATAATATTTACAAGTCTGCACAGTGTGTTCTCAGTTTACAGTCTCTGCTGCATTCTAACTTTCTGTTACTGCTTCATATGTGTTTCTATCTACTTCAACCTTGCTTCTCATGAAAAGAGATGTAAAAAATTTTGTGTGTTTTTTTTCTAACAGCTAATCTAAGCAGAACGGTAATTTTTTCAGCTTGCTCACATGACAACAAATCCAACTACCCATGAGCCGGTTGGAAGCCAACGATACCAGAACCAGGGTTTTCACATAGCTGGCCATTGAGAAGATAGTAACATCAAATCTTTAAAAGCAAGGAGTCAGTTACAGTCTGCCTCCCTCAGCCTTATTACCTGAAATAAAAGGAAACTGGGGAGCTAGAAATTCTTGTGTTTTGGATGCCCAACTGAAGGGAAGCTGAAAGGAACGGGGGCTGCTTCCCAAATTCTCCAAACTAGGTAATTTTTAGTTGCAAAAGTCTTTGTCAGTTGAATGAAATAAACTTGCCAGCAAATGTTAAATTGCTTAAGATTAAAGTCATCAACAGGACTGTCATTGCTTGTACACAACACACAGTCTGATAGGAGCAAAAATTTTGCCTGCTTCAGAGAGCAGCTGTATGTCTTCCTTGTTTACAACTCTACTGCAGCATGCCAGATTAATCCAAACTTCCATTTCTGTATCTCTAATTTTGCAAGAAAACTCCTGGGTAGACAGGTATTTATGTGCCTGATTTGCAGACTCCTGTAACACACATACAAACCCTTCTGCTGACAGCAGTATCAGCAAGATTTATGTAGGCAGCTACCATACAGATTTAGGAGTCTGCTGGCACACATTGCACAGTACAGTCAATGCCAGGCATATATTTAGACAACATATTGGTGATACAGATAAGTGGGGAAAAGTATATTATTTTAGAAAGTTTGATCCTGAATGTCAATATTTAAAGTGGCAATATCATAGACTATTAACACAGCGACAGAATTCTCATTATTATAAAAAGCCACATCTCCATGAATACTATTATTATTATTATTATTATTATGAAACATTCATACAGCCTATTAACTTTACATGATCTTTGAATGAGATTGCAGAAGGACAAAGCCCTTTCCTGAAATATTTTAAAATTCAAATAAGGCAAAGATGAGTAAGAATATGCAAAGAACAGGGAAAAAAATAAAAATAAAAAATAAAAAGAAGGAAAAAAAGAAAGGGATTTAGAAAAGAAGATTAATATGAGCTGTGAATATTTTAAGGACAAAAACCTGTTAATATATTTCATTGCACAGAGTGACTTACACTAAGACATAAGATATGGCACAGAGGGAGAAAATCATAACTGTAACTAAGCAGAAGGTAGTGGATTGGTGACCAAAAAGGACTTTTAGAAAGTGTTTCAGAAGGGAGCAGCAAAAATACTGAAAAATATACTCTGAAGACACAAATCAAACAGAAAAAACAAAAAATCAGTACAGTCTCAAAAGTTTACTCCAAAAAATTAAAAGCAGTTAAAGGACTGAGCATTTCCAATGCCCCTTCAACTACTACAAGAACCTCTAGTAGGAAGATTAATTTTTTCCCCTACAGATATTATCCTAAATGTACCATTCCCAAAAGGAGGAAACTGTATCATGTATATCATGTGATATTTCAGAGACACTTCCTTCATTGAGAAAATATTTTCTCAGACTTTCCTGGTACCACATAAACTGTTTTTTGCTGACTCCATTTTCACTGGAAATGTCATTCTGTTCTTCCCCCAGCCACCCAACTTGAGCCAGATGTTTTGTGGGAAAAAAAAAAAAAAAAAAAGGACTCAAACAAACTTTACCTGGACTGTACAGAACGATTCTTGTGTCAAATCTGGGAAGTAAAAATGAGAGAAACCATCCAATACAATCAAAAAAGGAGATATTCTGAGCAAGAATGTTTTTTGTGCTACCTTAATTCTTCTGAAGAATATAGAAGACAATAGATTTACTTCTCTAGCCTGCTGCAGTGGGGCAAATTACTCAAAAATCATGTATCACAAAAGGATAAAGGGTGTCAGGATTTGAGTGACCATTTATTATAGAGAGCAAAGGCCTTAGAAATCCCTTCATTTTTGGCTAATGTAAGTTTTTGCTGTTCTGTCTGGTTTGCCATGGTACACAATTAAAAACCAACTACAAAGGTTGTCCACAATGAGAATGCGTCTCAGTGGAGCAGATAGATGGAATAGTCCTGGAGGAGCAGAGATGACACACATGGACACAAGTTCTGGTTTGTTGCAATGAATCACATTTCTGCTAAAGAGGGGACGTAGCTGAATGACTGTCAGGTTAGCACTGGTATTTTTTGTAGCAATCAATGTAAGGATAAACTTTGAAATATATTCTTTTCAATTCAATAAAGATTGCACCTACCACCCAAAAAGAATACAGTTATACAATAACCACCTGAAAAGCCTTCCTGTCATTCATTTTTGTGGATTTTTTAGTCACTTCCAATGCTTAGCAGAGCTGTTACTAATAGAAATATCCCAGTGGTTTAAAGTTTTCTAAAATTTTCTGAAGGTGCAGCATGATTTCAAATATCCTCTAGAACTCAGCACATTTCTTAAACCTCACTGAATCATGTACTTGCTTCCATTTTCCTCTGTCCCTCACTTGTGTTTATGTTGTTTCAGCCTGCCCCCACCCTATAATGTGTTTTCATTCGGAGGATAAATGTTATGACCTGTACCAGATACCATCAGATGGAGATGCTGAATGAAGAGCTTAATTTATACAAATTTAGGGGATTTTGAGGATTCCAGCGAACTTGCTGACTACCCCTGTGATCGATAAGCCCTTCTGAAGTGTGAACAGCTAAGGACAAGCCCACTGCACTGTGCAGCACGTTCACTTGAGGTATCCAGCTGGAATTATATACTCCTATAAAGAGAAAGTTCCCCAAGTATATCAGTCTTTTCTCAGACACCTCAATTTCTAAACCTGACGTTTGTTACATATTGTCAGGGAGGGTCCACTCCCACAGTAGTGCTTTCATGGGCACAGAGGGCTCAGAAGACTGGAAAAGAGCAGAGTGTAATGGGCCTCATGTGCTAAAATACCATTCTGAATCCCACTCTGAACACTAGTTATAGGGGAAAAAGAGAAAGGCTGCTACAAGGACCACATCCAATACACTAATCAAGAAAGTAAAAAAAGCAATACCTGTGTGCTTTTTTCTGGTACATGGCAAAAGTACTTGATGAAAAGTTGATTTATGTCAGAATGGAAGATGTATAGTTGTTGGTTTAAGGTATTAGAAAAAGATACTCCTTTCAAAAGATGGGCTATATTTTCAACAGAGATAATAAATATTTTTGGTAGTAATGGACCTTAATTTTTCCTGGTTTCTCAAAATACATAATTCCCCAAATTTGGATCTCAAGTATATAGCTTGTTTATGTGGCCTCTTCAGTGTTCTATATTGACAAAAGCTTATACATACTATTATGCACCAAACTGAAGACTTCTAAACCTTTGCCCTTATAACATTCTACTTGTCACTGAGTTTGCATGGAGTGCATATGTAATGTTCAAATACCAAAACCCAGTGATTTCTATATGGATTTCTCCGATTATGGCCTCATCCTCACCCCCACTAGAAGGAGAAACCCTCATACAAGGCCTTCTGAAACATAATTGCCATTTCACCAGACTGAGCATGAAGAAACTGATATATCTGGTCATGGAACAACTGCACGTGTGTCTAATTGCCCTGCAGAATACTACAGAAATTCAGTAACATTCCTCAGTCATCATCTTTACTACTTTTGAGGAAGTGGCTTACCTAATATATTCTAAGATACGCACATCACATCTTGACATGCAGCAAAATCGCTGTGTAAAGTTTTTATTCCTTATTTTAAAAGTTAGAATATTTAATATAAAAAGATTCTATTTCCAGCTAAACAAGATGAAAATTACTGAAAAACAACTGGATTTTTCTCTTCCCTAGAACCCAAAAATCACAGTTAATTTGTTCCTCCCTGAATACATATTTATTAGTGCCACATGCAGGAAGAATATTATGCCAAGAATTCTATAGTTGCAGAGAAGATACAATAACTTCTTAAAAGTGAATGTACTTCCAGGATATTTTTAGCATGTTACATACTCTTAATTTCACAGAAGAAATTTCTTACAGGTAGTCCAAAACTCTGAGCTGCTAAAATACAAAACTGGTAGGGTAGTGGGCTGTAGTAGAACATTATTTAGGATCTCCAGTTGACAGTTTAGACAGTCTAATAATTCACTTAGTAACATTAAAAGATATGAAAATATTTTTGTAAGGAAGGTTTTTAATTTTTCAACAAGGTCTTTTTAATTTTAAAAAAATTGAGAATGACAGATATGCATAAAATAGAGAAAAAAATTATTAGCATATCATGGAACACCCTCATGGTCCAGAATAGTCTAGTATGGTAACAAAGTTCTATCTTATTAACCACAGGAATTATAGCTCCTAATACCAACAAATGTCGGAACCCAGGACACCCCTCTGGGTGCCCTGGATGGCCCGAGCCCCTGGCAGGGGGCTCTGAGACCCTGGCATGCAGCCAAGGACACGAGGGTTTTGATCTTAGCCCATGGAGAAAATTACCAACTCTGTATGAAGAATCCCAAGTCACAAATGTTTAGATAGCACAATAGTAGTAATCATGAGGTGAAGGGAAAAGTTTTTGAGTGCTGTACAGGGGGGTTTTGGACTCTGTACATGGGGGTCAGGAGTTTTAAGATGGAGGGATTTGGGCGTGCCCTGTCCTCCTTATTTCTCCTTCCTAACCTCCATGTTCATGGTGATGTTGGCCCTTTTAGATTGGTTTAGAATAGAAGCTGACTGTCTAACATAGGTGATAGCTATTGGAACGGAATTGTAAATATAGTACACTTAGTTTTTAGTGTAAAAGACAGCACCAGCCTCGTGGGAGGGAAGTGTGCCTCTGGCTGACCTGCTGAGCAGACCTCAGCAGCCCAGGGAGAAAATCTTTTAGATAACACACAATAAACAACCTTGAGACCGGACGACTGAAAACTATTGCGTCTTTCTTTGAAGGCACGGGTTGGAGCACAGACTTTTCCACCTTTCAGGGTCACCCTTACCTGGGGGAGACTCCGACAAACAAGGACTTTGAGTTTTATCCTGATTAACCTTCTGCAAAGAAGAATCTAATCCCCAAATTTCTGCATTTACTGTCTAGTGTCTATCTGCTTCTTCCCCAAGACCATTCAAAAAATGTGAAGATTTTTTTATATGCCTCTACATTTTCTTTTTGTTCAGATAATATGATTTGCTCATAAGACACATACAGGTGATGTAAATTCAAGGCTCCAAATTTAGCCTCACAGAATTTCATTTGGAGGAGTAAAAAAATAAAACAATGTTTTCCATTGCAAGTAGTGATGTATTACCAGCAATTCAATCAGCTATAGCAGTCATTAGCATAAGAATCTATTAGTCAGTAAATTTTTTTCAAAGTATGTATAAAGTATAAATAAGTTGTACTGCATACATCCCTTGTGTATCCTTGCTCAGAACACATATTCCATAGTACTTAACTGTGCTGCTTGCTATAAAATATGTGTGCCTTGCTGTTCCTGATAGATGTATCTTAAAACTCCAGACACAGAAAAAAAAAGCTATTTCTTACATCCAATGATACCCTGTGACTCTTACAGGCTTTCTACAACCCACAGGATTTCAACACATTTCCCTATGCCCTGCCAAGCTCCACAAAGTCCTGAGGCATCATCAGCAGCCGCTGGACCACATTCCTGCTGCCCCTGGACCCTGGACCTCCATCTGGTTCATATGGCAGAAGTCATGGTAGGCGCCTGTAGCTCACGTGTAGTTCCTTCTAGCAGCACCTACAGAAATTCATCATGTCTTTAAATGGGCAATACCTTGCTTTTAACCAAATACTTAAATAATCAACTTAAAAATAACTAATATAAAATGTAACAAGCATTTTTCTATGAAATCCATGTCAAATAAAAGATATAAATGTGCATAAAGGATACAAGTGAAGGAATGAAAGCTAAAATATACCGAAAATAAGAAGTTCTGAGTTACCTCAAAATCACCTTCTTGTTCCTCATTCAGCTATCTTGCTGTGTTCCCTGTCTCTCCTCCTTTCTTCTTAAAATGTGGTAAAATGTTTCCAGCTTTGTATCAGCTATAGCTGCTACAAAGCCTATCAGAAAGTTCGGCCATAGGACAAAAAAGCATCTCCTGGAGCACCACCATTAGAGGACACCTCCAGTAACACTGGCGTCCTTCAATTGTCTCATGGTGAAGAATGTTAGTTCCTGTGGTAAATATTCCCTTCAAGAATATTTTGAGACCATCCTTGCAGGCTTCAGCTTTCATCCACGATTCGTTTTCAGCCTCATGCTTTTGCAAGGAGAGTTCAGTTAATCAATCCTTTCGTTAAACAAAGAGTGTTTCCTATCCTTAGGAAAGAGTGTTGAGGACTGAAGTAGAAGAAAATTTCACCACACCCTCCCTCAGCTTCAAGAAGCCTGAAGGAGAGTATGCTGAGGAGTGAAGAGGCCTATTCTTGACAATTAGACAAGGAAAAGAAAGCTAAGCTGGAAGGATCAATGGGTAAGCCTAAAGCATAATTGATTTGCATGTCATGTAATATTTGAGAGGCATTTTGTTTAGAAGGAGGGTATGCAAGTTCTGAGTTTAAACTAATATACAGTTCTAATATACAGGAATATCTGGAGTAATTGTAACATCAATGCTTGTTAGTAGCTTACAGTGTTGCAACAGAAAGGCTAAAAACAAAGCAAGGTATTAGAAGAAGAAAATTCTGACTTTAAGAGTTTATTGTCAAGCAAGAGCTATAGTGCTAGCCCTATGGCGCTGTTCTATAGGGTGGTGATGGGAGGGAGCTGATGATGGTGTTTTAAGTGCTACCAAACAGCATCCAGGGCTACTGCTCATCATTCTGTGGCACCCCCAACCCCCCAGGCTGAGGGTGGGCAGGAGTCTGGGAGGGGACAGTGCTGGGACAAGTGACTGAACTGGGCACAGAGACCTGCATCACACCATGTATGATCATGCTCAATAATAGCTGTGAGGGAGTTATTCCAAAGGAGCCACTGCTCAGAGCACAGCTGGGCATCCTTCTGCTGGTGATGAGGGAGTACATTAGCATAACTTGGAGTTTGATTTGGGGTTTTCTTCCACTTTTTTTTTTTCTTTTCTCCACACCCTCTCTGCATTCTTCACTCATTAAACTGTAGTGACTCACAAGGTTTTCTTGATGATCTTCAAATCCTCTTCCTTACATTGTGGTGGGGTAGCTGCTGGGTGCTTAGCTGCTGCCTGAGGTCAAACCACCACACAGCAAAGTTCTGAAGTTGACTAGAATGGCTGGCAGGGTGTATAAAATGAAGTGAGAAAATAGCACTCTGAAGCACATCTAGCAGGAGAAATGACAGAAGGCAGAGGGAGAGAGAGCAGGAGGGTGGGGGAGAAGTTGTGTGAAGCATGTCTAAAGGGATGAGAAGCAGAGCAATGGGTAGTGCAGAACAGCAAGAACAGGGGTTGGGAGTGTGAGACAGAACAAAATCAGAACCAGGTGAGATCAATGCACCTACTCAGCCTAAATGCAGCCTTACCCCCCATCAAGGCTTCAAAAATCTTAAACAGTGAGTGCCAATTATTACAGGAGAGAAAAAACAACAAGCTGATCTAGCAGCTACTTCCTCTGAACAAAACACAGGAAAATGTTATTGGTCTAGTTTATATTAAGAATTAAGTACTGTGCTTACTTACAATTTCTGAGCTTTTTAATTTCAATTTAATAAAAATGTGCTTGTTAGCAAATTTATTTACTTTTCATAGCTGCATAACATAGTTCACCGCATAAAGCATTTTTCATTGCAAATTGCATCCTATATCAATCTTTGTATCAAAAAATGTGCAGGACTCAAACACCTAAATGAAATAATTCTGTGTAGTTCTTGAAAGATGAAGATAACATACTACAGTAATTACTTTTTTTTTTTTTTCTGTTTGTGACTGATTTCCAACCTCTTCCATTTTGGTATACCATGAAAGTGACCTTTATAGAAAAATTACTGTTCTAGTAACATCTTCAACCTTCCTTGTCAATATGCTAAGTTGCAAGAGCTAATCAACTTAATGCATTTCATATTATGGCTTAAGTGGGGTGCTTTTTACAACAATGGCATGTCCATACAAAGAAACTGCATTTTCTTATACAATGATAAAATTAAGAAATCTCTCAGTACAGTAAAAGAATCACTGCCATTTTTAGCTTAAAAAACCAACCAAACAAACAAACAAAAAAACCCAAAAAACCCCAATAAAGCATCAAAAATTGGAAAACCATATGAAAAAACATCTGAAAATTTTCTCCTAGGATTGTTGCAAGACACCTAGACTTGGAAGGTTTGGTATGGGAACATTCAAGAATCTCATTAAAAATGTCTACTTATGTGGATGACTATAGATCATGCTCTCTGAAATGACCAAAAGGCTCACCAAAAAGGCAGAAAAATATTCAAGTCTGATCCAAATGTGAGTGGCGCCTTAATATAGAAGACCAAAGTACCATTTTTTTTTTTTGTCCAGGATGAACACATATCACCCAGAATTAAATAACATCTTTAGGAAGTAACAAGGATTTCTTTTAACCAAGTTCCTCAAAAAGAGAAAACTCTGTGTATGTTATTTGACTACAAAGTCATTCAGTTCAAGATTTGTGCAGAATCTAGGCAAAAAATGTGGCAAAATTAACAGAATGCCATGCCTCTTTATTTGCTGTAGTGTTCTAGTGCCCAAGGGAATTGCTTGTTTTGTTTATTTCAGTTCTGGGATCTGTGATGTATTTACTCAAAAAAGAAAAAAAAATCTTTGTCTCTGTCTAGCAAAGCTCTTCTAGAAGACCTACACCTGCCAAGATCATATGACTGCTAGAGGAAAAAATCCTATTTAGAATGCTGAGTGTAATTCTGTCACACATGTTAATCTTTCTCAAATTTATATTGACATAAATGAATTAAAGAAACTTGGCTTGATTAACCATACCAAAGGCTAAGATGGAATGGAAGCATTCCCTGCAAATAAATCAGGATGCAAATACTGGGCAGAAAGAGATAATTCAGCTAAACAAAGAGGCTGGCAGAAGAACAAGGGCTGCATAAATCAAGCTGGTGACTAGAAGAAAGCTCCCAATCATTAATGGTGTGAGGGTCTGAAACAGCTTCTCAAGAGGCACAGTGGAACACAAGCCAACCAGTGCTGACAAGCTTGGTCATTTATTGAATTACAGTATATGAACCCTATGCAATGTGCCTGTGCACTTCACAAGACAGATCCACCTTGCTCCCTGCTCATACAGGTTGGATTAAATCTTTGTCTGACAATGTCCAAGTTTTCTCTTGTCTGATGTACTGATTTTGGCTGAGATAGAAGTAATTTTCTTTATAGCACCTGCTATTGTGCTACTCTTTGGAGTTGTTCTGATAACACAGGGATGTTTTAGCCATTGCTGAACAGTACTTACACAGTGCCAAGGTCTTTTGTGCTTCAGATACACTGCCAGTGAGCACACTGGAGTGGCAAGAAATCAGGAGACAGCATAGCCAGGACAGCTGACTCCAACTGACCAAAGCGGGAGGCTCCCTACACATGCTCAGCACATAAAGCATGTGCATCACATGTGCATCATGCTCAGCACATAAAGCTGGAGGAAGGAAGAAGGGTGAGATGTTTGGAGTAATGGCAGTCATTTTACAAAGTCACTGTCATACATGGTGGAGCACTGCTTGTCTGGAGGTGGCCAAACACCTGCCTGCTGTTGGGAAGTAGCGAATGAATTCTTTATTTTGCTCTGCTTGCAAGCACATCTCTCTATTTTTTTTTTACCTTTATTTAAGGACGTTTATCAACCCACTTTACCCCTCCAATTCTTTCCCCTGCCCTACTGGTCAGGGAAAGAGAAGTGGCTATGTAGTGCTTAGTTGTTTGCAGGAGTTAACTCAGAGTCTCTGCCCACTGGCTGAGCCTTTGTTATATATTCCTGAGTACATTGCTGTTGGGCTGGCTTGGAAAGGATGGGATACAAACCCAAAAATTAAATACAACAAATAAACAGCTAAGCATGCCTTCTACAAACCAATTAACAATGCTTTAGCATGCACTACCATTATGATAAAAAATTTTGAGATTTAATACTACAAAAACTTCTCACTGGCCTGCCACTGCACAGCTTCTCATTCTACTCAATTTAAACTTCTATATTTACTGTGTAGAATGATGCCCCAGGCTACTTTCACCATCAAGGAAACTACCAGAAACCACAGTGAATCCAGGAACAGACCCTCATTTTTAAGAGAAACCTGCAAAGAGACCCAGTACGCTTAATTAATAGAAGCACCCAACATCTCCCCATGTACAACTCTTGGCAGGGAAAATGTCCAGAAAAGGCCAAGGTGCTCTTTCCTATTGTAGCTATTTGAGTTGTGTGGATTTATCATTTGTCATTATTTACAGAATAAAGGCCATACCCCAGTGCCTCATGCAAAACCCATGTAGGCATTCTCCTTCCATCCTGCAGATCTTGCTCTAGCTGGCATATCACATGTAGAGTGCTCAATGAGATGGATCTGGTTTTAGCTCACAATACCAAAAAGAAAAGGGAAACATAATTTTTTATTGATATTACAAACCTTTTACAGAAAGTAATAGCCTAAGTTACCTATTTCCAGTGTTTTATTCTGCACTACTTCTGAGCACAACTTGAAAAATGGTTCTGTTTATTTTATCTTATCACATTAGCCTGGTATTACTTTTTGCTCATAACCATTCAGACATGTTTGGCATTTAACATATGCTATTTTGGAAAAGATTCTAATCTGTTAAATAAGTTTTAAGCTTATCTGAAAAGGCATTTTTCTTGCATACAGCTATCTGCAGATAGTGTGATGGAAGATTAAAAGAAACTTCAGTATCTCTCCCTTCCCTACAAGCAGCTCCCCCTCTACTAATCTTGGTTGTTACAAGCAAGGATGTCAGAGACCTGGCATACTGGTTTTTAGAGCAAATTGACAATTTTCTTTTCATGCTTTTAGGTAATTATATTTTAAATTTATGCAAGAATACTGATATATGAGCAACTGAACTGTAAATTCCAGTTCCAACAAGTTTTTTTAGAAGAGGAAAGCTCTTCCTTTGAAGAGGAAAGGAAAAAAGAAGTGAAAGAAAAAAGCCTGGGGATATTGTGACCATCTTCAGCAGCAGGCAGCCCCAATACTTCTAGCAATTAAGCTTGTCAGAATTCCTTCTCACAAACTCCTGCTGCTCTAGCAACACCAAGTGCCAGCAGGCAGCTGTGTTCCAAGAGACTGCGAACATAAACCCAGCAGAAGACAACTTGGTAGCTCCTTGTGGAAGATGAAGAAAGCCAGACATATGAACTCCCTAATAAACTTCTGTGAATTAAGAGCTGCAGGGAGTTTAAGCTTTTATGCTTTTATTTGCATAATGGCCAGCATAAGCTCTCAAGTCACAAAAGGAAATGGACTTTCCTGCCTGAGGCCACCACACTACATCAATCACTCCATCACTTAAGCAACACAGCCTGATAAAATCATCATGCCTTTATAAAACAAATGCCTTGTAAGGAGTATAAGAGAATTCAGCGTTAAGAGCAGGGGAACTCACTTAGCAAGAGATTTGCTAAGGTGTGAATCAAACTGGTGAGCTTCTTTAGTAATTAGATATTAAAACATTAAAAGTCTACCTGAGCTCTTTTTATCCAGCAATTTATTTAAATCTCCCAAAGTGCAACCAGCTTAAGAGAAACATTTTCAACTAAACTAAGAACATGGGCACAGAGATGGTTTTGGCCAGCATATTAGAATCATAGAATGGTTAGGGCTGGAGGGGACTCTGAGGACCATCTAGTTCCAACCCCCTTCCATGGCCAGGGACTACTTCCAGTAGATCAGGTTGCTCAGGGTCCCATCCAACCTAGTCTTGAACTCTTTCAGGGATGATGCATCCACAACTTCCCTGAACAACCTGGTCCAGTGCCCCACCACCCTCATTGCAAAGACTTTTTCCCGATATAAAATCTATAACCTACTTTCAGTTTAAAGCCATTCCATCTTGTCCTATCGCCACATGTCCTCATAATAAGTCCATCTTCAGCTTTCTTGTAGGCCCCTTTAGGTACTGGAAAGCTGCTGTAGGCAGCTGCCCAGAGTCTTCTCTCCTCCACGAGGAACAACTCTCAGCCTGTTTTCATAGGAGAAGTCCTCCAGCCCTCTGATCATATTAATGACCCTTTTCTGGACTCAATCCAACAGTTTCATGTCCTTCCAGTGCTGGGGGCTCCAGACATAGGCACAATACTCCAGGTGGGATCTCACTAGAACAGAGTAGAGGAACAGAATAATCTAATTTGGTCATGCTTCTTTTGATGCAGCTAAGGATAAGATTGTCCTTCCAGGTTGGAAAGTATTAACCTAAAAAGAAAACTACTTCCAAAAAACTGACAGCAGCCATACTTTGAATTTTTTAGTTTTTGTTTTGGTTTTTTGATTGGTTTGTGGTTGCTTTTTCTTCTTTTTAAATTTGAATTGTGATTCTTTATGTTCAACAAGAAGACAGAATACACCTAAGTAATTCAGTCTGATATATACAAGCACTAAGATATAGACTAATTGTTCTTATTCCCAATTCAAAATTCAGTGCTTCATTTGGTGCAAGGGATAAAGCAAGATCTCATCAGGTGCATGGACCTCAACTGATGAAAAATGAGTCTTCTCACATACTTATTTTTGAAAAATTAAGCCTTCAGAATCCTGATATACTTCATTCATATTCTTTAAATATAGTGAAATTTCTTTGATGATTTTTACTCTGCAATCAGACATATATCATGGCAAATTCATTGCTTTAGTGTAGTCCCTTCTCAACCGAGCTCTATAGTCAAGTATAATACCCTACTCAGATTACAATTTTTAATATTGATGCCACTGACAGTCATTACTTCATGGTAATGATAACATGAACCACCTGATTTTCAAAGGATAGTAGAAAACAGGAAGATATTATAGTAAATACATGACTCTATTTGGGCACAGGGTGAAAAATGTACCCAATGTATTGATAAGGAAAATGACTTTCAAATACTAATTTACAGATTTTAAAAAACCTACCATTACATTCATGAGTTATTTTAGGTTGTTTTTTGTGTTACTGTTAATAAAATAATTTTCTGGGCAAATATGATAATTTAGTTAGATCTGGAAACACAGGGACAAGCAGGACAGAAAGTATATATTGCAGGAGCATTCTGCCAAAATGATAAATTAAGTTGCATTCAAGGCTTATTGTTCTTTTATTAATAAAAGCCTATCCAGAAGTCATCCTCAGGTAGGAGTGTAGCTGCTTTAATTTGCTGTCCCAATGCCTAGTATAAGTGAACCAAACCTGGGTTTCATTTTCTCCTCCCAAGGTGTCTAACTTCTCCTAAACAGGCAGGAAACCTAGAAGAGAAAAAACATTTCTCCACTGCTGAAAGCATTACATACTCTGAGAAAGTATCCCTTTCTGGGAAAGGAGAAGGTTCTGGCCAGAGGAGTTTCTCCTTGCTATTTCACCTTCAGTGGGTTATAAAACTGCCAACCAGACCTTAGGAGTTGCCATAGAGCCTTCAGGACCATTCTGAGAGGTAGAGAAAAGGGGACAAAAACAAGACTGAAGCCCTACAAGGTCTAGGCTCACAGGATGAAACTGCAACCAAATTTTCAGAGTTTCAGAATAGATAACAGAATGCCTGGATTTTGATTTGAATCTAAAGTGCATCTCAACTATGAACTGTGAATGAGAGATAAGAGGTAAACTCAGACAGCTTTGCACTTATCTTCATTATTCTCTCAAAAAGGGTACATGTTTCTATAGTTGGCAAATGCAGGCGGTCACCAAATAAAGTCCCAAATTCTTCTTGTTGAGACAACAGCCACAACACATAAGCTTGTCATGTTCCAGATGTCTGATGGTAGACAAGGGAAAAAGGCCTGAGATTGTCTTTATGCTCTCTGTATACCAGTACCAGAGGGGATTATCCTCCCTCACCCTTCCATTCCTCTGGCTCCTTTAATTCTCTTTTCTGTAATTAGAATTTGACAGACAGAATTAAAGAGATGCAGTATAGTGGATTCTCAAAAAAAGCATCATGCCTACCTGTCTCATAACCATCATCCTTCTTCATGCTACATTATCCTGCATAACATCTGATAAAGGTATAAATTTAATCTGTTTCAGTTTAAGTAGTATGATTTTCAACATACTACTTAACTGTGTGACTGAAATAATTTTATTATTTTCTCCCAGAAGGGTGAAGGATGCATTGCTTCCTTTTCTTTTAAACCTTTCATTTTAAATCAAGTAATATGGCTCTGTTAGCCTTTGGAGGGTGGGATTGTAAATTACTCCCTCTGCCATTGAAATCAACTGTTCTATGCTTCCTATTTGCATCGAGAAGTCATAGAAAATTTCATTTTATTTCTCATGAATCATGTTAGCAAAAGCCAGTGAATAGCTATCTTAAAAATCCTTGAGGTGGAGGGGATGAACAGTCTTTGAGAACATGGAGTGTACTCCAGGTGTGGAGGATATAGATGTGTAGGAGCAAAAAGATGGAAGGTAACAATGAAACGCTGCAACCCAAGGAGTCCTTCAGACAGTCGTGAGAGTGTAAAAGCAGTGGCCAAACAAAACAACTCACTTACCTGTAATAAGACTAGGTATTCCTTTAAGGATAGGAAAAGAGATCACGGTCCCTTCAAGATGGAGGGCTCACAGCCAAGTCTGCTCACTGTTCAATCAGCAAACACAAATCAGAAATTCTGTATTATCGGGACAGCCAAGTATTTACAATGTACAAATCTTGGCAAAACACTCTGTGCTCAAGCTGAAATAAAATGAACGCTTGTTCTTCTGGAAACTGCAGTTAATTAACCAGAGAATCATTCCACCTTGCTTGCACTATTCATGGCACTTACACAGAAGATCAGTCTATAGAAACTAAATCTCAGCTAAAGTGGATTTAAGCTTATAAAGTATTTCTTAATGTTCAAGCCTATGCCTCTCCTTTGATTTCAGCATGGATTTTGTCTGATGTCACAAAATTAAGCTGGGATGCACATCTCCCCAAAAGTCAGCAAGGAAGAGCATTATTTTCTGTTTATAAGGCAGAAGTAATTTCCTGAATGAGGGGGAAGTTGAGAGTGGGAAGGGGGGGAGTTACTTAAAGGGAGCCTGAAAATTGAATGGAGAGTAAATGTGTTAGTTCTTGAGACAAAAATAACTATCATTGAAATTCATGCTTATGTGAAGTTTCTAAACATCAGAAAGGATAATAATATATGCTGCAGAAAACCTATGATCAGAGTTTTCGGGTACAACAGATTTGCCCACTAGGAAGCATCCGTCAAAGAAGATTTAATGATCTAAATGTCACTGTAGAGCAAAAAAACTCCAGGAATGTTCTTTTATTATGCCTGGAACAGCAACACTTATACCTGCAATATTTAGAAAAGAATGTGCTGAATGTTTTTTATCTTTGCAAGGAACTCTAAGTGAGGCATGCCACCATGCACTAACAATGCATAGTTCAGGTAATATAATTTTACCTTATTTTAGGCCATAACACCTATTAATAGGAATGCAGATATCAAGTGAATTATTTAACACTGAATTTATTTTGGAAGTAGTAGAAGTATGCACCATATAACAAAGTTAGTTACTATTACTATATGAACCATTTATTTTATATTGTTGAGATCAATCAGATCATTGCCTCATTGTCCCCCAAGTGATCTCTAAGTTTTGCCAGTTAGGAGTTGGAAGGGTCAAATGAGTCCCTCCTAACTCATGTGCTTAAAAATTCAAATTACTTCATTCACTTTATAAGTAGTCATTAGTATGGACAAAAAATGAAATGTCTCTTCATCTAGTAAAATTATATAATTTGCAGACATTTAGATACAATAGATGAATATCTAACATTTTCCCCTGTATTGTTCTGCAATAATTTGCTGAAGCTGGAGGAAACCATGAGTTAGAGTCTAAAGCCAACCATCAAAAAAACAATAAAAAAACTGAAAACAGTTAAGTCCATGAAAGAATTTCCTCTTTTTCTTAAATTAAGATGAAGTGGAGGCCAAAAAAACTGAGTTCACTTAAATTTTCTATGAAATTAATATAATTTGCTTTATTTAAATATTCTTTAAATTATTTAGTAGAAAAGCATATATTTATACCACCTTGCAATGAAAATCATTGTCCTACATCTGAAATACAAGTTTCGAGCAAGTATTCTTTGCAACTATTTAGAGCAAGTCTTGTGATTGATAAAATTCAAAGATAAAAATGATGCCATTAAGGTTGCTTTAAATATTTTATTTTTGCTGGTCAAGAATACTTTTAATCAAAACTCACAAAAAAAGGGGAAAATTATCATTATTTTAAAGGAATTTAATGGTAATTTGTCTTGATGATTACAATTCTGTTAACCTGCAAGGCAAATTAGAAGCAAGAGCCTAAATTCAGAAAGCATACCAAACCCTTAATAGAACTATGATAGAGGCAGGGAAGAAATAAGATGAGAATTTTTTTGTGTTTCACTAAACATACCAAGTTTACTACGTTTAAATTTTCCCACACCATTTCAATTGTGACAGTACTATGAAGGATGGAATACCTTCATAATATTTCATCTAATGCCCAAATGCTAGATTATTTTGGTAAATTCCTCTGCCATCTGTAAGCCACACTGAAATTTATCAACAGACAACTGAAACTGTATTATCTAAGTTAAACATAGATTAAAATTACTAATGCTCTACAAGTGGTTGTGTTCCTTGGGATATTGAGACAGCTTATCTGAGAAATTCTGAATAAGTCATGATTGTCATGGGCTAAGACTAGACACCAGCCCTAAGAAAGTGGCTTGAATTTCCCATATGAAACATGAATATAGTACATGTTTTCTTTTTTTTCTCTCTTTCTAATTGTATTCTCAGTTCCCAATTTCAGCTGGTTTTCTTCCAAATAAAGATGTGAAGCAACTTATTATAAGCTCATAAACACATAAAAGTGACTTGAACTTCTATAAATTTCTTCCTAATAGTTGAAAAAAGCCACACACCAAGGATTTGCATCAATTTAACTCTCTTAAATCAGTATGAGTGAATTATATTGATTTAGTTTAACTCTCTAACAAGCTAAATGAATGCACTCTAATTCAGAATAACCAGAGTTGTTCCTATTCAACAAACTCAATTTAGAAGGAAATTTACTAAAATTCAATTCAGTTTGTTTATGTGTGTAGAAAATGTCTATGGGGAAGCATATGCTGGATAGACTTAGGAAATAGCATCATATATTTCTGTTCCAACATGGCATGCAGCACCCATTCCAGAAGTTCAAAAGTTCAAATAGGACATTCTACCAGTAAGTAATAATTTTTAATTCTTTTCTTACCATATTATCGCAACACATAAAATGCATGTGTATGAGGAGATATCTTTTGGTGTATTAAAAAAGAAACAAGTGGTTTTGGCCATGAAATAGAGATTATCAGTATCAGTAAGGGCTTAATACAAAGATAATGCATGAAAGCATGAAAAAATGTGCAGGAAAAATTGAGTAGAATCTGTAGAATCATAGAACTGTAGAATATGTTGATTTGGAAGGGATCCACAAGAACCACTGAGTCCAACTCTAAAAGCTACAGATACTACAGAAATCAGGCTTCAGATTTTTTTACCCCCATTTAATCTTACTGCCAAGAAACAGGTTTTGTTAAACCTGAATGTTAAACCTATTCTAGCAAAAGTTAAAACCTGAATGTACTGTTCAAGAAATGTACTGTTCAAGAAATTAATTAATCCCTAGCATCTGAATTATTGCTTGACATTGCTTCAAGATTGCTTTACACTTTTTTCCACTGTTTCCCATGGAACACTTGCAGGGTGAGGTGCATTATTTTGAAATAATGGCATCAGGATTCATCCCAATTTGGCTAAAGAGGAAATTCAGATGTGTATTTCTATTATTTAATAAAGTAACTCAGCAGGATTTCATTTTTTCCAACAATTGTGAAAAGAAATTACAAATATATACAACACTGGTCTGTCCTCCCAATGAAAATCCAAATCTTTTTCCATCTTCAGAGTAAAAAAGTTTCAGTAATTTTGCTATTTCACAGTTCAGCTAAAAATAAAATAAAATAAATACATGTCAATTTCAAAGTGTTTCTATTTTAAATGCCCAAGATACACTTTTGTTCACCTTTTCTTTTTTTTTTTTTTTCACTTTGGCTGCTGAAAAAACTGTCTAGTTGCCATCTATAG
The DNA here is from genome assembly GCF_015832195.1 of Motacilla alba alba. Lineage (NCBI taxonomy): Eukaryota > Metazoa > Chordata > Aves > Passeriformes > Motacillidae > Motacilla > Motacilla alba. The sequence goes on from NC_052017.1 coordinate 75,670,157, forward strand.
AACTGGAGAAACACGTTGAGAGCTTATTGCCTTAAGAATTTTCCATCCTTCAAAATACACTTCAGAAATCTGGGAGAAGGAGACAGTATTTTGTGGGTTTCCTAATTATGTTTTTCTGTTGTTTTCTAAGAAATATTCCCACTCCATCACCTTCATCCATGAAGGAAAGACTAAGAGATTCTGTCCTTCCAGAAAAGCTTTATACAGAATCCTCATTCAGATCTTCTGTATTTAAATACAGATTAAATTTATTGGCTTCCTATAATGATAGAGAAAATAGAATTTGAACAAAATTACAAAAATGCACATGCTTTCAGAACCACTTGAATGTTTTCAAAAGAAGAGGTTATGCATCTGCCGACTCCCAGCTTGTATCTGTGTTTCATGTATGTATGCGAACTCTGATTTTGAATGACAAAATTTTTTTGCAGTTTCAAATTCTTTCAAAACTTTACTGAAGTCTAGGAATACACACACAGCTGAACATTTCCAGCATCTTCTAAGAGTTCTGTGTGATTCATACCAAAGCTATATATTCTAAAAGAAGTAAAGACGTGTTATTTAAGAACCCTAAAAATTTATTAGCATTTTCAGGGATGCTTGGCAAGCTTTAAAGTAAATTTTTGCTATAAAAATAATTTAAGAAACCTACATGCAAAAATATGCTTATCACAATGCTCACCAGTAAGTCATTAAATTCAGTGATGCTGTTTAAATTCTAAATTTTAAAAGCTCCAAATCCTCATATTCACATCTATCCCTACGGTACCCAACTTTCTTCCAAGAGAAAGGACAACATTTTTTGTCACAGAAAACTGTCAGTGCATGACAGATCATATGCCATAAATAGTAGTGGGACTTCTTTGAAATTACGGCCTTGCTGAATACTTAGAATATGCTTAAGCATATGCAGACAATTGTGTTAAGCGTATTAAGCTTAAATAAAGCTTCCAAAAATAGAGGATTTTTCTGACACTACTGTGATTATCAGTCTTGAATAGAAAGAAATAATACTCATATGTGCCCCAAAAATTTTCACATATCAGAGAAGGGATTCCTCAATATAAAAAATTTGTAAAATGGTCTCTCAATATGCCATTGTTTTTGTTTTATGAGAGGATGATTTACCCTGGTTTTCCTGGGGGAGGGATGTGATGGCTTTATTGAAATCAGTGCTCTTCTGACTTGCGTTTCTTTATTACTGCTTGCAGAAAAAAACACTCTCATAGTCCTGCAGAAGCAGAAAATAGAACATAGATCATTACAAATACAAAATTGGGTTTACATGACTTGATGTCCCATCCTCCAAAATCTTACTTGTGAGATTAAAACAATAATTTTGAAAATATTGCAGATAAGACATAAAGTGATGTGTTCAGTCACAAAGGCATGGGAAACTCTTGTGCTAATTTAAGGCAAAACAATGCCCAATGATCAATTAGAAAGTTTTATTTATGGCAGAAATTATTTCAACCTTAAACATTAGGGTAGTTTGAATGGCCCATGGTAGCAATAATTCAAACTTTCCTGAGCAGAAGAGCAATTCCAACTTTTCTGACTTTGACTTTTCATAACAGCACATGACAACAATTTCTGAACAGCCCATAGTAGCAGTGTTTTATACTTTTAACCTTATGCCAGGTTGAACAACCGACCACAGAAACAATACAGACTTTTAAGGAGAGGAAGAGAAGAAGAATGAAAGATAAGAAAATAGAGGAAAAGATTGGGATCACTAGGCAGAGTTCCAGAGACATCTCTGATTAATTTCCTTTGGATGGTGGGTGAACACCCAGCGCCTCTCACTTGTGCTATTTATAGGCTAGTCCTTGCATATGCACAATGTGTTATTTTCAAACTTTTTAGAAGTGTACAGGGGGAGCCTTTGTTTTCAGTCCCACTCTCTGTCAGACACCAAAGTGCATTGCTGTCTCAAACTTGGGTTTAGAGATAGTTGTTATCCAGGATAAGGAAGCTGGTCTCAGAAAAATGCTATCCTGCCTCTGCAAGTCCTTGTTTTCTAACTGCACCTTATCTTGTTGGCATGGTAACATTCCTTTTCTTTTCTGCCAAGTGTTTAAAATATTTACTCTTCCAGGTTTTTAGTCTCTTAAGCAAACATTCCCAAATTGTTTGCAGGGGGAGAAATCTCCAAAGCACTTCAGAGCATAATTCCCTGAAGTAAGAGTTGCTACCACATTTCATGTAATTTACCTATCTCCATTTTTAAACCATTTCTAGCTATCCATAACTGGCAAAAACCCCCAATTGCCAGTAGCAATTTGGCTGGATAACCACCTTTATCACTCTTTTATCCAATTTGAGAATTATCTGATTAATTTGGTATTAAGTTACTGAAACTTTCACAGGAAAAGCTGTGACCATGCACTGCCATCATGAATTTTCATTATAGCAGTGCATGCTATATTTGGGGACAAGAAAAAAAGGAAATTTTAAGTTATAGCAAAAAGGAGATCAGAAATAAGGATGGTCACCTCACCAACAGGGACACAGACAAAGCAAAGCCGATGAATGCTTTCTTTGCCTCAGACTTCAGCACTACTGATGGGTTATCAATACCCCCTGAAAAAAACAACAAGAAAACAAATCTCCATATCCAAAAAAACAACCACATCAAAATAATCTATTAAAACTCTAGGGTATTATCCAATTTACCCACATTTGAAATTTTTTGCCATTTATTTTTTGTACTAAAATCAGTGAAAAGAAGGGAATAAAATACTGTACAGATTTTTTTTTTAATATTTTCTGCTACTTAAGTGATGCTCAGCATGATTGTTTAAAAGTTTATGACAAGACTATCCTTTCCTTCAGCTGCTGGATTTGGGGGTTTTGAGTGGTTGGTTTTGGTTTTGGTTTTGTTTGGTTTTGGTTTTGGTTTTGCTTGTTTTCCTGGATTTCCTTTGTTTTGTTTTGGTTTTTTTTTTACATTTCTAAGAAGGACGTTTTTTTCTTAAAAAGTGATCATGCTTTTCAAGAACTACATTGTATATAATGTGTTTTGCCCAGCTTCAGCAGTCTGGAGAGCATTGTAGAGGGTGACAGCGTGTTTCAGATCACTCTGACTCTTTGAGATAAAGTGTAAATCTAGAAATTGTATGAGTTCTCACTTTGGACATCAGAATTCAGAAATGTCCACAGAAACCTGGCAGCCATAAATGTAAGGCGGTAATTATGCCCACAACTATTTGACATCCTTGCATAAATGCACGGCTTTGCATGTGCAAGCATTTTTTGTCATTACACTGATTTTGCCACTATCTGGAAAAGTATTTTTTTTTTCTTTTTGTGTTCTCTCCATTCAGCAAATATCAGAGGATCCAACTTAAGGCACAGATGGGCAAAATCAGATATTTATCATGAAACAGTAAACACACTTTTTCATTCAGAATTTGCTCCATTTAGTTTGAAAGTAGATGCAAGATATTGGCTTAGGAATTTGCAATGAGTCTTTATGCAATTATTTGCTTTCCAGTCTATAAGAAATTTGCAGCTGAAGAATACTGTGATGGTAGGATTCTGACTAGCAGTGTTACACAGTGTTACACTGTGGCAATGCTTCCTTTATGACCTGCACAGTTCTTGCTGAACGCAAGCCACTGCAGAGGGATCTGGACAGGCTGGATTGATGGGCCAAGCCCAGTGATATGAGGCTCAACAAGGTCAAGTGCAAGTTGTAGCCTGTACTTTGACAACAACAACCCCATGCAGCACTACAGACTGGGGACAGAGTGGCTGGAAAGTGGCCTAGTGGAAAAGGACCTGGAAATGCTGGCCAACGGCCAGCTGAGCATGAACCAGCCAGCCCAGGTGGCCAAGAAGGCAAATGGCATACTGGCCTGTATCAGCAGTAGTGTGTCCAGCAGGACCAGGGCTGTGATTTTCTCTCTTTACCCAGCACTCATGAGGCCACACCTCAAATCCTGTGTTCAGTTCTGAGTTCCTCAATTCAAGATGCACTTGGGAGCAGAAATAGCACATATGACAAAGGGATGCTTTTTGGTGTCTATAATAGAGGACACCTGCCAGCAAATCTGGCAATGTGAAGAGCTTTTGGGAGGGGTTGTTCAGGTACTGGGGGCATTTTGAGGGATGTTTGTACTGGGGTTTTTTATGCCTTACTGCATCATCTCACAGCTTCAGATTAAAAAAATCCAAAAATCCTATATTAAAGAAGAAAAACTCTGTAACACTGCAAATAATTATAAAAAAAATCTGTTTATAAAGTATTTCAAGTCTAACTATCTGCCCTTAGGTTAAAAATCAAGAAGTATCAAACTCAAACAAGAAGTTATTACAAAGGAATCGTTGAGTATGACAGAGGATACTTTTTTCAAAAAGTCTTCTGGCAAACTAGAACAAAATCATTATGAAAAGAATAACTAAAGGGCTGAAGAACATGCTTTATAGTCTTTCAGGAGCTCAATCTATTTAATATGTCAGAAAGACTAAAAAGATAATTTGTTTACAAGTGGGAAAAGCCTCCAAGGAAAAAGAAGTTTGATTGCAGAGAGTTGGTACAAAAGAGTTTATTAAACCCAACAGCTGAAAGTGAAGCTAAACAAACCCATCTATTCAACAATGCAAAGCAGATATTTTGATATTTAGGAGCATCAGGGATACTTGAACATTGGCTAATGATTTTTCTAATACAAAGAATCAGAAGATTTCTGAGGCTTCTGTCTAGTAAACCCACAAATGCAAAAAGAGCAGACCAAGTTAAATGTACATCTGTCACTGTGATCTGTAGCTCTACTGTTGTGTGATTTTGTACTTCACAGTAATGACATCTGGAGAACCATCTCACTGAACATTTGGAAGTAGCATAGCTGCTACGCATGATAATGCATTTGGTTGATGATAGGTTACATAGCACTATATAAACAACACAGCTCAGTCAGTACTGCCTTCCTTCTCCCAACATTTAGGGATATACCTTCTTAGTGCCCTGCTTCTGATCAGAATTTCCTTTGGACCATGAGCATGAAGAAGCAATGCTTTTATTCCTTGGACAGTGGCTTTTAACAGAATGCCAGGGGAAAGATGTTGCTCCCCTTTTCTTTGTCTCACAAAGGACAAAATAAGATTCAGACTTTTAAATAAAAGTACTCATTTTTACAGAGTTTACCTGACAAGGTACCATCAGCAGCATGGGAAGGTCTGCAGGGGATGTCTCTCTGTGGGATGCCCAAGCACAGCTGATCCCAGCAGCTCCAGTGTCCCCAGTGCAGGGCATGGCTGTGCCCCTCAGCCACAGGCAGGTGCCTCACCCCAGACTGGAATTATGGATAGAAAGAGCTAAAGCAATACATAGCTATGAACATAAAATTCAGGATACATTGTACTGGTATGCTATGCAGTATGAAAAAGCGAGATATCTAAACTTATCCCTAAATTTGGAATACTTCATCATTTCTTGCTGGGCTGCCTTCAGTTAGCAATGCTGCCCATCAAAATGTTGTAAGGACATTTACCAAGTAAGAGAGAAAGCCTGACCTGTAAAGTCTTGATCATACTCTTTCCATTGCTTTCTAGGACAATTTTGACATTTATCTTCATTTTCCTGTTCTGTGCAGGTAATAGCTATTATTGTACATCAAACCTAGACAGACATAGGAGATACATAACAGCAAAAATCCATAAAGTTTTTGTGACATCCAGGAAACAAGTGTGCTGCCGTCCTTACAAGATTTGACTGGCATGGTCTGAGATGTGCTTAGATATTGTAATGAAAGTTTGATATTCACATGGAATTACTGAAAAGGAATTGTAGAAGCGAAACTAGAGAAACAAAGCATTACAATATGTTGTTACATATGAGTGGGTTGAAATTAAAGCAATCAATGTATTTGGGAGGTCATCATTTACCAGCAATAAAAACATAGCATTAGCAAATTGTCTTCACAGAATGTTAAGTGAAAGGGAGAATATGAGCTGCAAGTAAAAGTACTTGATCTAAAGGTAAGAAGAGTCATTTCTAGTACAGGTAGACTCACCTCAGCTCCAACTGGCCCATCTAAAATATATATTCCATGGACACATTTAAAAGTAGAAACATGCAAGCACTGGATAGGATTCAGAGAAAGTCAGCTGGCTGATCTGCATGGGTGAAAATTCACACACATACAAACATTCCCTTCATAAGGTCTTTCACGACTTGCTAGGCTATTTAAATGAAAACAGTAGACTAAAATAAAACATTCTCTTCCTTGTGCTTTTCAAATAACATTCCATATAATCAGAAAAATAGCCTGTGGAAGGACTTATCATCTATTATTTGAAATGTCTGTGTTAGGAAAGAGGAATTCAATCCCTTTATAACAAACTTTTCATCTGAGTCAGTGAATTTAGGCAGCTTGTTTTTCCTTTTATCCTGTACCATACCATGGCATTTCTTCGCAGCAACATTTTATAAAGAAATACAGTAGTTGTATGCACTCACCTTCAGATAACCTGGTTCAAACAAAGTAACATGTCTGTTACTAATTTTTGCAATGGTTGTATTTAGTCCCCGCAGTTGGTGGAGGCAGTGAAATAATATTGATTTCATACTTCTTACACAGATCATTCCAGGAAAACATCACAAGCATGCAAATTAATTTTCTGCTTCTATTTTTTTTTTTTTTTTAATTCAAGTCCTATTGACATCACGGGGACCTGAGATTTCACAGGGAGAATAAACCTGCAAGGGAAGGAGCAACATTTATGGAAAAATGTGTGCAACTATACAAGAGGGCTCTGCAGAAAGCAGAAGCTGATATTGAGGAAAAACTGATAAAAGGATAACATATTGGACCTCAATATTACATACTCATTATTTAAAAAAAATCTGGAAATCCCAATAGTGAAATAATCAACAAGGAGCAAAGCCCTTGAAGTGAAATATTCTTTCACAAATCATGACAGTTCCCTTTTACTAAGTTGATTTACAGCACAGAACTAACAAAGAACCATAATAATTGGGAAAGCAAGCCAGTCATTCAATTTAAAAATAAGACAGAGGTTTACCAGAAACACAAAAGACTTCTGACAGTCTTTTAAATAGCTACAAGGAGAGCTTTGCTCATCAGAAAATGAAAATCAGAATGTGAAAATGAAAAAAATAGTCTTGAAACTTTAGCAAATTATTTTGAAAAAAACCAGTTTCTGGATTTAGTACAAGATTTTCTCTGCTTCAGTTTATGACAGGAAGATTACTTTTAAAGTAAATAAGCAAACACTTTGAGTGCTTTGGAGACCATTTAAGTCAGTAACTGAGATGAAAGTTCACATATGTTAAATAATTAAATATGACAAAAGTAAATTCCACTCTAAATATATTGGCTATATGGATTTCTATTTTTAGTCATTTTGCAAAGATATGTCACACTTGTCATGTTGCTAAAATCCAGAAGTATAATAACAGATCTTAACTTTTCTAAGGAAAATATTTAAGCATCTGATTCATCACTGAAGGAAAAAAAAAAAAAAAGAATATCAGACAAGTTTGCCGAAAAGATTTTGTAACCTTCCTGATTAGAAAGGTTGTGTGTATGTGGAACAAATTAAAGTCAGTGACTCATCGCAATGCTAAAATCTTTGAGTGCAACTTCAAGATGTGTCGAAAGTGTACTTACACAAAAATTTTCTTTTTTATATCTAATAGCATCTGCCAGTTACTGTTTGAGTACTTGACAGGCACAAAATCTTCATCTATGTGGAAAATAATTACATCTAGTTCTACTAATTCTTCATGGATTTCAAACAATCAGATTCTGTCTTCTCTCCCCTTAAAGAATACTGCCTGAAAGAACAGGGAACAATTATTTATGCTTCTGAAAGATATATTCTGTTTACATGTACACAGAAAAACAGCTCATTTTCTCTGTTCTCTCCTAAATATCAATTCCATATAAAATATAACGCCTGTTAGTTAGCTCAGTCTTTGCTTCTGTCCAAGTAAAGTAAATTCCTCCCCCTCTGTTACATCAAAAGGGGAGATTTACTCAAACCCTTCATGTTTGATTAGTCTGTGAGAGCCCCTGGAAGGTTGAGACCCGTTCGGCGCAGTCAATCTGTCAGCATCCTGTTATGGGGAGCCTTCACAGAGCAGTTCACTGGATTGGAGGGTAGGTTGACCAACATTTTCAGGGTCACATTCCAAACAGAGAGACTCCCTACTGGGTCTCCACACCTTTATCTACTCCCAGCGACTGTCGGTGCTCTTGTGGGACTCACATTAACAGTTTACAGAATGAAACTCAATACAATTGTGATGAGTTGAGGTTAAAGGATTACTATGATCATGTCTGACTTCTAAAATATGTTCAAAGCAATATATTAATTCAAAGTAATATGCAGACAAGCTCTAATCCCCCCAAAATCTACTGTGAGATCATCATTCGGCACTTACCAAGTGTATATCTTACCCAACAGGCTTCTCAACAAGGGAAAAGAGAGGCTTAGCCTGTTGACTGATCCCAAAGGTTACAATGGATCCTTCTCCAAATCTTCCCCATTCCTAATTCACTTTTATACTCTTTATTTGTGTTTAGGAGGAGCTTGGGTTACTTTAGTCATACATTTTACTCAGTGCATGGTCATTGTACCTTGGGATGGGTATCTTAGGGTAATTCCTGAGGTAACCTTGGGATGGGAACATATATCAGTCCAAGGAGAGCGATTTCACTACAGCTGCTGATTCAGCAGCAAGACATTTTCCTTTATCTCCCTTGGCTGTCAGCTGCTGTGAAGTTTATCAACTACGAAGCAACACCGAGTTCCCTCCTCTGCGAGGGTTTCGACAGAGCCAGTCTGTGGTGTCTCCATTCCACTCTCCATCTTGTCTCCTTTAGTATTATTTGTGGGAGGCTGGATGTGTTGACTATGTTCCATCCAGGGAATAGCAATCATATTTTTCCCAGTAATTTTCACACCATTATCTTTTTTTACCCTCAGTCATCTTCCCACACTCTCCAAGACAAAGTCTACGTAACATATAGAAGATAGTTTCATTGCTAGACTGAGCCACCAGCAGGATACCACTAATATCTGGTTCCTACAGCATCTATATAGCTCTACTATGGTGTTCCAGCAGATTTTACTCATCCCAAACTCTCTATTTGGGGCATAGGTGGGATCTTGAAGAGATTGACACACTGTACTCCTAATTATTCATAATTTTCTCTCTCTCAGAGACAATGCTTGTTGGAAAGTAAAGGGGAAATTTGGTTTATTTTCTGTCCAAAAAAGACTATTTTGGATTTTTGCCTGTTGGAATTTTATATGTTATTCTTAAAAAGTGCACTAATAGTAAAAGTGTGAGATTGAATAATACTTTTGTTGCTATTACTCATTTCATACATCATTAAATACTGACATATTCCCAAAAGCCAATTTGTATTGCATTTGAAATACAAACTGTTAGTTTAGGAGGAATAAACCTAATTATTAACTAAGGATGGAATTATGAGAACCAAATTTCCATTGAAGATTCATAATAAAATGTCAAAAAGGGCTAACCTACCCTACCCCCAACCCCAAAATGAAAAACAGCAAAAAGGTTGTTTTTTGTTTACAGCCTCATAAACACAATTGTTTCAAGTGCAACATTAAAGAGTTAAGTATTAGCATAAACATACAGGTAAACCCCCATTTTCTATTATTACTACCATTTCTAAACCAAATTAATTAAAAAAAAAAGAAAAAAAGACTTAAACCAAACATTTTGTGGAAGAAGAATTTGGCATAGAATGAACTTATATTTCCCTTGAGTTCCCAACATCAAAACCACAATATTTTTCTGTGTGGTTTCTGTTCAGCCCTAGGGTAACCTCTGCTTTACACTGAAGGAGAAAAAGATTTATCCCATTTCTTCTCCATCGTGCTATCCACTAGCAAAGGCAGAGAGAGGCAGAGAGTGTTGATTATCCCTCAGTATTATTTTCCTCTTTGAAACTGAGAAAGAAGAAAGCAATAAAAAGGAGACAACTGTGATATATTTATCGAAGGAAGGGGGAAAATTGGTATTTAGGGAGAAGAAAGCAACTACGAACAAAACTAACAGAGCCATAATGAGCTAGACATCAAAACAACCCAAAAACCAAAACAACAAAAACAATTGAAAAATCAACTGACAGATATTACCACAATATAAGCATACATTTACATAGTAGACTTTCACACTCACTGTCTGACAATCCATCTGTACTCATAGCAAGAATATTTTTTTTTCCCTGAGTCAGTATAATCCAGATTGGCAGTGTTAAGTAACATCAGAAAGAAATAGCTGCATAAAAAAAAAGGCATCCCTATACTTGGGAATGCACCAAGCGTATTCTAGGAAAGCATATTTAAATGTATAAGACGAATAGAAGGCAAACCCACCTGGACATCAATTGGTATGTTTCTTTATCCCACTCCCTCAGAAATTTGAGGTTTTTTATTTGATCAAATATATCCTTTTATTCATCCTTTATTTGGAACAAATATTTTTCCCAAAAACCCCACTTGTGTAAAGCCAACAAATCAATTTTTGTAACTCAAGGGGAAAAGCATTTTTATTGTATAAAATTCAAATATTTCTGTTTGAAAATGACAGCATAGTACTCCACGAAAGTTCCAGTTTGCATTATCTGTGTTATATGATGAAACCTTTACAGCTACTTTTAGGTATCCTGATGCATAAAAAGTTGAGGTACGGTACAGGATTTGTACAAGTATTCTTAGAAAATGTCAAGACAGACATGATAGACCAGGAAGGTGTTTTCCTCCTTTATGTGTGGTGGTCTGTCATTTTTACTGCAGATGATGTAAAGTTGGTATGTTCTGTTCACCCCTGTTCACTCCTGTTACATGGTTCTGCCCTGGTTCTCCCCTCCCCATCAGTTCATGCCAATCCCCTTATCTCCACCCCAATTGTCCTTATTTGTGATAATTCATTACTGTAACCCCTACCCAGACTCCTATCCATCACTCAGCGTCCCCTCCCATTGTTCCAGAATCTTCTGCTGTTCCCATCGAGTGATTGGATTAGGAGGTGGGGTCCCGCCCTCAGTTCAAATGCATTTGTCACCCCAACTGTCGCTCCTTTGTGTCCCCCCACCCCCCTGTTTCCCGATTGGAGCTGGGTCCAGTTCCACCCCTGTTCTCCGCCCCCTTTATAACCCCGTGTAGCCGGCTGCCCGGGGTCCCCGGTCGGCTGGTTCCGCTGGTGTTCAATAAGGCCGGATTTCTACCCCCGGACGGAGACCCTCTTTTCGTCACTTTGCCGCAGCTGCCTCTAAATATTCCAGCTAGGCGCTCTCTGGACACGGCAGTGCCTCTGGAGAGTGCCCCCCGGTGCTGGCTGTGTCGGAGCTAGCCGCTGTCGATCCTGCTCCCCAGCTGGGAGCAGAGGGACACAAGTGCAGCATTTACGGAAGAGTTTTATTCTGGATATAAAATGGTAGCTGATATATTTTCATTAAAATACTGCTCATAAATTAATGGGGGAAAACAAACAGAAAAACAAACAAACCTCCCCCCCCAAAAAAAAACAACGAAAATCTTACCCAGAAACAAAACAAAAATAACTCAAAGTACCACAACAAGACCAAGTAGCTCAGATTTCCTCCTACTAATATTGATGGCCACCATGAACTCCACCTGGGAAGGTATTGTGTGCGTTAGTAAGTTGAAAAAATTTTCAAAACATGAATTTTATAAATGACCTTTTTATCCAGAGTGGTAATTTAAAGTCAAAAGGCGTATCTGGGGTTTCTGAAGAACTATACTATCAGATGTGTGAAGCCTTCCCGCCTTACCAACCATTCTCTCTCTACTGCTTGGAAAAAAAAAAAAAAAAAGTTTTCGCAGCTTTATATCTGCAGATTATAAGGGTTTTTTTCCTGCATGAGAGCATTAAAGAAACCTATTTATCTATGCACCTTAGGGAAAACCAGCTTGCCACAAATGGTGGTTTATAAGATTACATAACAGTACTTGCTATAGGCTATTTAATAGCTTTAAAACTCACTATGAAGCCTTTTGAATTTCACTGAGTGCCTTTATTTAAAGAGAGAAATTTTTTCCCCTTTGGAAAACACTGCATTATTTAGCAACATAAAACACAACTTTTGAAAGCACTGGGTATCTTTGTTTACTATATTTAAGACCTGATGACTTGTGGAATTAGTGATGAAAAATTATGGGAGAGGGAGAGAGAAGGGAAGGGATTAAAATAGTAACATGGGAAGTTGTACCTGAGATTTATGCAGAGATATCTCATCAAGAAATTTCTGAAAAAAAAATCAATTAGGCCTCCCCTTTGTGGATTTTACAAAAACCATCCACTGTAATATTTGTCTACTATGTCCTGAAAACAAACAAGTTAGTATCACTATACATGACAGAAATATTTCAGTTTGATCCTTTCTTTACACAGTCATCAGAAGTAAGTTAGAGAAGTATAAATACTGTTTTCTACTTAAACAAAGAAAATAATCTAAATCAATATCTGAAACCTTAAAATTGATATCTGAAACCAGAGACTAACCCATAATAGCTTCAGGTTCTTATTTTAATATCCCAAGATATGGGTCTGTTTAGAGGCCAGATGTGTGAACACCCTTCCCTCTCTATAATGTTATTGTCTTTTGCTGTTGTCAATCATTTCTACACAAAATGGGTTCTTGAATGCAGTAATGATGAGGTTGACAAAAAGGACATACTTACTGTCTTGAAACACATTCAGCCTCTAACACTGTGGGATGGAAATGTTATAGACTGCAAATTACTTAGACAAATGTCAAGGTTCAGATTAAAAAAAGGTTCAGGAGATAAAGAATTCATATGTAAAAAAGAATCCATAAACTGTTACAGGATGTGAAAAATGACTAAAGAAATTCAACCTGTATGCATTTGAAGAATATAGTTTAGTGGGTTCACTTATCATATGGCTACAAAACCAATATAAAATCTAATCTTTGCACCTGTGTCTAAAGAGAGCTTTTGACTTCAATATTTTGTTCATATAGTAAACATGGTGTTATGATGTACGTTATAATGTACACAATGTGTACGTAAGATATGTGTAAAGTGTAGCATTATATTTAAATCATAATACCCTGAATTTTGCAGACTATGAATAAAATTTACAATTAGTGATTGACAAATATTTTTAATTTCTCCACTAAACATCTTCTTTTCCCCTACTTTCTACATTTTTTTTACTTTTTTTACTAATCCAAGTCTAAGGATGTCAAGTTCTGTGGTAGACTGAGATAATCACTGAGACCCATTGCTTTCTTCTTCTTAAACCCAGAACATATGTGAATAAATCCTTTTTTTCCAGCGTTTTTTTTTTGTCCTAAAATAATAATGTGATATTTTACAGACATTTTATTGACTAATGACTCCGAAGAAGTTAACTGCATATCATTCTCAGAAGCGATAATTTTAGAGCACCCTGTCTTGCACCATGCTTTTCTTAAATGCAATTTTAGTTAGACAAAAATTATACTTTATAAGTCATTCCATTAAACTTGAAGTTTCTGTAAGTTTTGGTTACTGCATAAATCCTCAAGCACAATACATTTAAAAAAGTATTTAATTTAATTTGATTCTGTTTTTATCCTGAACATGATAGGGGGTTGGTAGAAAATTTCAAATCTGTTTTAGGCTTTATTTGCATTGCCTTATAATGACAAGTTGAACCCTAAATTAGCTGACCCTTTGATTGTAATATTGTGAGAAACGTTCCCATTTTTGAGTAATTTACAAGTAACCCACCAATATAATTCTTATAATTAAATCTTCTGGCTGAACATCATTGCTATTTGAGGAGAAGGCTCACCTGTCCAAATGTAAGGAGGTTTGGGAATATGAGCCTCTGCCTAGGACCGTCCACCTACATGTCAGGAGCAAGCTCCTGTTCCAAGCAAAGAAGCCAGACAGCAATCTTTCTGCTATCAAACTTTCCATTTTCAAACTGGATCATGAGTCATCTGCAGCTTTCTAAGAGTTTTTAATATCTGTATTGTCAGCTGAAATGTTATCTGTATTGCATTAAACACCATTTTGCAAGGAAGCTACAGGCAGGGCAGCTAGCTTCTCCTTCAGATTTTTCTTTTTACAAAAAGCAGTTAGAATTAAAAGCTGCTGCCTTTGTCATTGTAAGAATGGACATTTCCACCATTTTGCCAGCTTTTAGTTTCAATAGTATTTTCTAATAGGGTAATAACTAGCAAGTCCTAGCTGGTATTTCCTTTCATGATAGCAAAACTCATTTTTCATTTATTATCAGGAGGCCTTTTGAGCAACTTCTACTAATGTAATCTTTCTATTACACATATATTATTTCTTCTTTTCTTTCTGTTCTCATGTTTCATCACACAGAAAACTCCCAATGCTGACAAATATAATGGTTCATATAGTCTCAGGTTAAACTGGAATTTTTCTATTTGGTTTAATATTCTATTCTATTCTAAGTGAAGGAAAAAATTGTACAATTACTGACCACATTCATCATTATAAGAAAATAGCCCTTATATCTTATCATTCTCATTAGGGATATTCTTGGTAAGACTTACATAGTTCTTCTTGGTTAATTTGTGCAATTTCATTAACGGTATTTGTGCTGATCACATAAAACTGAGGAAGAGGCTCATACACCAGAAGATTGTGCTGCCATCCAGAAGGACATGGTCAGGCTGAAGAAATAGGCTGACAGGAAGTACATGAAATTCAACAAAGAGGAGTATGGAATCTGTACCTGGGATGGAATAAAGTTATTCACCAATAAATACTGAGGGATATCCAGCTTGAAAGCAGCTTAGCAGAAAAGTCCTGGTGGACACTCCATTTGAATGCAAGTCAGTAAAATGCTGTTGTGTCAAAGAAGGCTGATGGTGTCATCAGCTGCATGAGTAGAAGTGCTGCCAGAAGTCTGAGGGATGGGATAATTCCCTTCTCTTCAGCAATGGGGGGAAGTGTCCAGTTCTGGGCTCCTCAGCACCAGAGGGATATGGACACACTGACAGAGCAAAGAGCCAGGAAGGTGAAGTTCTGAAACATTTCCCACATGAAGAAAGGCTGAAAGAGTTGGGACTGTCCAGCCTGGAGAAGAGAGGTCTCTGGTGGGATCTTTGCACACTGTACGTCAGTGGAGCAAGGGCAGAAATGGAACAGAATGAGGCTATTTTCAGTGGTGCCAGGATCTGAGTCAGTACTAATAAACTGAAACACAGGAGGTTCCTTATGAACATCAGGAGACACCTTGTTATTGTGCACATGAGTGAACCACGACACCGTTTTTCCAGGCAGGCTGTGGAGTCTCCATCCTTAAAGAGTGACTGGACTGTTAGTCAAAAGATGTCTGGACATGATCATAGGTATCCAGGTATATGTAACTCTGTTTGAGCAGGAAGGAATTGGATCATATAATCCCTAGAGTTCCCTTCCAAACACAACTATTCTACAATTTCATTTGGAGATAGGAGATCAGTGAATTATTTTGTCTAGATTTTGAGAGCAAACATATTACTCTTAAGGGATTTAGCATTACAAGTGATAATTAATTGCCAGTGACTAGAAACTATCAGCTAATTAAAAAGTTTCACCAGTCAATATATTAGTATATCAGCATTATGGTATTTAATTTTGTTCCAAATACCTATCAATTTTCACTAAATATTAACCTGAAGTTTCTTCACAATTATAAATGAAAAAATATAAATAAAAACAATATCATAGCTTTCCATAAGATTCGGTGCATGCAGCAATAATATAGATTCTTATGTAGATGTGTACTCGGTTTTCTTTAGTGTAAAGGTAGACAGTTCAACTACATGGAGGCATCTTTACCTGGTCATATGTATGACCAGATACCAGACTACAAATTAGGCAAGCCAGAACATATCCACCACAGAACTTTGTTATAGTCTTAAAACCCCCTTATTTTTACCTATTAACAACCTTACTATATGCTTATTTGACCCTAGGAACACTGGATTTCAGCTATTTGTATGGACTAACAGCTATCGAGTCCTTTAGTTTAGCCCAGAACCTGTCTTCAGAAATAAGAGAATGACGTAGATTGCCACAGCATTGTCCTTTCCAAAGCAAGACATTTTCTCAGGTTTGACTCAGCTGCACAGGAACAAATCCCGGAGCCCAACAGCACAAAGCAGCAGGGCTTTGCTCTCCTGGGCACTCGCGTACATTGGTTCAGGGACAGCAACACACAGAAGGCCTTGCTGTGGGAATTCTTATACTCAGGTTAGGCTAACTGGAACACTCTGATCCCAGTGCTAATTAGCTCAGATGAGCCTTCAATGGAGATATTCCCTTTGTAGATGCTCACACCATCAATGCCTTCCAAGCACTTTTTATATTTCCTCTCTGGGTCTAATGTGTATTGGATGGCCAATGGTCACAAAACTAATTCTGACTGCTGAGAATGAAACATCACAGAACATAAGAATGTGAATGGAATTGCATGAGGGAACAGAGTCTGAATGGAAAAAATAATGACAACAATATTAGCTGATCACCTCTGGCTACCAAGAAGGACAGAACACATGAGCAGAGGAAGCAGAAAATGCACTTCAAAGAATGGAGGGGCCAGGAAATACCTGCCCACAGCATTCAAATAGATTATATAGGCAGTAGAGAAAAAATTGCTTTCTGTCCTAAGATATGGCAAGAATATTCTAAGGGAGATACTAGAAGATGTCTGTTACCTACATAGTCTTTCAGGATTGAAGCCCTCTTGCTGTTCTTTGAACCATATCAGACAATTTGCAAGTACAAACAGCAATGAAGTTATTATTTCAGTTTGTATCAGAGTTTTTCTCTTCCCTTAAAATAAAAAAAAAGTTGAAAAAGGAAACTGTCTTTGTGAGAGATATTATGGACACTGCTTTTCTTTCAGAGGCATCCTATTTTGCTCTGTAGTTTTGCTCTCCATTTATCACATCAACTGGAGAGAGATAGGACTCCTGGCATTTACCTAGGGAATACATTGTGTCATATATTGGGGTGGCCCTGACTCTAGGCCAGGTACCCTCCAAAGCACTCCTCTTCTCAGCTGAGCAGGGAATCAAAAATATAACAAAAAGCTCATGGGTAAAGATAGACAGGGAGAGATAATTTTAAAACTACTGTGACTAGCAAAACAGATTCAACTTGAGGAAATTAGCTTGACTTGTCACCAATCAAATCAGAGTAGAATAATGAGAAATAAACCCACATCTTAAAAACACCTTCTGCCCACTGCTCCATCATTTCTGGGCTTACCTTCACTCCAGAATTCACTACCTCCTCCCCCTGTAACTGGTGTCAGGGAATGGAGGCTGCAGTCAGTTCAACATACATTGTCTCAGCCTGACCTTATTCCTCAGAAAGACACCTCTGCATACTCTTCCCCTGCTCTGCCATGGGGTGTCTCCTATGGGAGCTCTCCATGAACTTCCAGTGGGCTGCAGTTCTTCACAAAATGCTCCAGCCTGTCCTTTCCACAGGGTGCAGTCTTTCAGGAACATGCTACTCCAGAGTGGGATACTCTCTCCTCAGAGCCTCAGGTCCTGCCAGAAGCCTGCTCCAGCATGGGCTTCCCATGGGATCACAGCCTACCCTGGGCATATCAACCTGCTACAGTGTGGGGCCCACCATGGGCTGCAGGTGGATCTCTGCTCAACCATGGACCTCCATGAGTCACAGGGGGACAGTTTTCCTCCCCATGAGCTGCAGGGGCATCTCTGCTTTAGCACTCAGAGCATCTCCTCCACCTCTGTCTCCACTGACATTGGTGCCTGTATGGCTGTTGTTCCTCTCACTCCTGTCTCCCAGCTGCTGATGTGCAGTATATGTATTTTTCCCCCTGCTTAAAAAACTTTTATCCCAAAGGTGTTACCACAGTCTCTGATGGGCTTGGCTTGGGCTAACAGAGGGCCTGCCTTGGAGCTGCCTGGCATAGGTTTTGTGGCACACAGGGGAAGTTTCCAGCAGTTTCTCACAGAAGTCACACCTGTAGTCCCTACCACTACCAAAACCTTGCCATGCAAACCCAATATACAGACCCATGTGGCAGCCAGTTGCAAGCACAATCTCCTCTAATTATTTAATTTCTATGCAGGTCAAAATCTGCACAGACTCTCTGCTCAACAAGAAATGTATTCAGTCGTGTGGGTTTTGACTCTTCAGCCAGGAGTCCCAGATGTGCTAAAGAAACGAGCTCTCTACTAAATCTCACTCTACATAAAAGCTGTTGTTGTGGAAAATGAACTTGCTTGTGCTGGCCAAGTATAAATAGTTTCCATTATACACATTAAAATCTGTTGCTGTCTGACACCAAATATTTTGTTGGTAGCTTGTGCTTACATTTACCTTGTCTGATGATTTATTCTTATAAAAACAGGTAATTCTCCACCTTTCATTTCAAGCTCTAGAATGATGTTTTGTTTTCTGTTGACATCTTGCTTGTAGATACCTTCTCAAAAAATAAAAAATCATCAGGATATATTCAATTTTCAGTACTATTTGTTTTCTGCTTGCTTACTCATCTACCATGTACTGCCCTTGATGACTTTGCAGACTTAGAGGTATTGTGGCAGGATTCTTTGCAATTACAGAATAAGGTTTGTGACCCCTTTTGTCAACATAATAAGGAGCGGGATGCTGTAGTGATATAATACACTTAAATGTGAATGGTAGAAATTTAAAGAAACAACCATGAAAATGTTAATCCAAAACATAGATCCAGGCTTAGATTCTTTCTGTTTTAATTTACTACTTGAAGCTAGTTATTTTATCTTTCAGTACATTCTCCACCCCCATTGGAACACTAATTCAGAAAGAAAAAGCCAGCAAACAACACATTGGTTATTTTGAGGACATGAACACCTGCTTAAAAATCAGTCTCATACATCTCAATTGCCTGGAATGACATAATTTTTGATTAGTGCATATAGTTAAGGGTGAGTTAGTTTAAGCTTTATTATGAGCATTCCAGTGGCTACTAGAGAAATGAGACTAATTCTCCATTTTGAAGGACAGATTTTACTTCCACAGCACTCAGATGCAGAAGCAGATTGCTATTTGATGAACACAGCTAGATTAGTTAGGAGTGAGAACATGGTTTCACACTGCTATACTGCATCTTTGAAGTGATCATGCAGTCATTCTGGGCCTCCTGAAAGGTGAAGCTGCATGTTGTCACTGAAGAATGGGATTACCATACTGAACAAGCATGTATTACTGTTCTAATTTAATGGAGATGTGAAAAGAATAAAAGCCTTAGCACATTACAGTGTTTTATAGATTGTGATCTGCTTCCTGAATATTATTAGTTTGGCACAACAAAGAATCTGATCTTGATAGACCTTGATTGCATTATTGGAGGTTTATACCTCTATGAGTAATGGCAATAGAAACTCCTCAGGCAAAGTTCTGCATTACTGAGGTTAATGGAAATTTTGTCACTGTATTCAACTGGACCAGGATTACACTGCCAGAATTAAAGCAAAAAATAAGAGGTCTAGCTCCAATCCCAATTGTTACGATGAATGCCTTTGTTATGTATTTGGTATCAGAGCATTGATGAAGCCAATCTTCAAATTTCAAATTGTCAATGACTGCTAAAATTTTGTTTAAAAATAATTAGAGATGTAGGGATTTTTCTTTTCAGGAAGGTAGGCAAATGAGTTAGATAAAACAAGGATGTTGGACAGTCTGTTTTACTGCAGAATTCCAATATTTTTTCAGGAAAGAACTCCAAGAACAGAAACAGTCTGTACTGCCCTTTTTATCAATGGTCAGGCATTGTTTAGCTCCTACACAAATAAATACAAAAAGAAAATGCAGTGAATGTGGTAGAGAACCTGACTTGTTTTTCACTCCTCCATAAAGCAGGACTGGATTCCTGAGAAGAAACTCCAGAGTACAAAAACAAATTTAGAAATTTCAGATCAGATCTGGAAATACTGCCTAATGGTTCTCAAAGGGCAACACAATTTCTTCCACCTGACCCCAGTTCAGCTGGATATGGGATTTGTAGGGGGTAAGCCTTTTAAATCTGCAAATACATCACCAATTTGTTCTTCTGTTGATTATTTCTCTAAGGGAAAAATGTGACCACTGCTGAAGTAAGCATTAAAGCCAGTGTTAATAGTATAATTTCAGTACTGTTCAGGATCCAGAGGCAGTTACTGATTTGAGTGTTATCACCAACTGAGCAATTCTATTAACCTTTACGCCCGGGTTTCTGCATAAAGCAATACCAAGGCAGTAGAGGATACAATAAGAGAAGTTAAATTTGTAGAACACTGTTCTAGGCATAGTCAGAAAAAATTCTCAGAGCTTAAAAATTTCAGCAAGAAAAGTGCATTTTAGCATTATAGGAACTTTATTCTGCTTTTCTGTATTTGTGGATTTTGCTTTGGTGTCCACCCTGCTTTCCCCAACAGCTATCATTCAAAAGGAAGGTCTCTACTTAACTAGAGATTTAAGCATATAGAGAAATATGAATGTTTTGCTTGGTTTTTTTTCTGTAAAAATTTGTTTAACAAGATGTTCAGTTTCATCAGTAATGAGCAAATCTCACATCTAAATCTTTCTAATACTCCAGTCTCACACTCAAGTCAGAAGGAAAATGAGTGACAAGAGCCCAACAGTTAATCTGCAAGCCTTTAACCAAAAAGACACTCCTGTCCACTTTGAAGTATGTAGTGAGCAAATTGCAAGATGGTTTCCACACTTAAGCAAATTAAAAACCTAAAAGTGCTGTAGAAAGGCTGAGAAAGTGGCAGTTCCTTACTAATTACTGTGTGAAAAATCTGACCATTTTATACCCTGCTCTCATGTTAATCTTGGAGAGAAAGATGTATGTCTGTTACAAATCGTTGCTTTAGTCTAACATACATTTATATAAGTAGATTTTTCTTCATTTTCATGCTGTAGCACTATTGTGAGCTAACCCAAACAGGCCACTGAGCTCCATTCTGCTGCTCACTCACCCCTCCCCCAGCTGGATTAGGAAGAGAATGGGAAGGATAACAGTGAGAAACCCATCACTAGTAATGTTACTTGGGAAGATACATGCTATAATTCTATGAGTGTGCCACACTCCTCCTCTCCACCAGATTTTATTTTTGAACATGACATCATATGATGTGAAATATCCCTTTGTTCAGTTGAGGTCAGCTGTCCTGTTTGTGTCCTTTCACAGCTTCTTGTGCACCCTGCTTGCTGGTGTGGCACTGTGAGAAATAGAAAAGGCCTTGACACCATTTAAACACTTTTCATAGTATTTGCATTCCTATGTTAACAATACTGTTTTAGGCACAAATACAAAATGTGGCACAATTGCAGCTACTATGAAGTAAATTGAAGTAAATTAATTCTATTCCAGGCAAGCCTAGCACAAGCCCCTGGGCTGTTACAGGGAATTTTTTGAATTTCCACCAAATTGCTCCAGAGTAGTTAAACAGACACTCTGCATTGACAGAGGAACCATGTAAGAGGTTAAAAGATAAATCCTGGCAGTTTAATTGGTTAGTAATTCAATTTGCTTTCACTGTAGCCATTAGCAACCAGGATACCTCAGGGTACTGTCAGTCTATCCTACTCCTACTGCTATGGAATAGCCTCTGGACTGCTCAGGGATGTAGATCAACAGCAAACCAGCTCAGTCCTTTAGTCTAACTACCTACAGAGTCACACTGCTGCCTCCCTGGCTGCATGCAATTATTTGGTTCTTAATTCTCTGCTGGAATTCGTAGTCACCATAATAATGTGACTGCAAAAGGAGGGGTGGATTATTTGTTTGTTAGACCTGTAGAAAGAACAGATACTGTTAACAGTTCCCTTCTGGTGTCTGCAAATGCTGCCTGCAGGAGAAGAAGGAAACATGGAAAGGGACTGTTTTTGCTACTGTCTGGCAACATTCAACTCATTCTTTCTTTGCATAATGTTTTTGCCCCTCAAAACAAACGAATAAAAGAAACCTGGCTGCACACTGAAGTGCACACTTAAGGGAAGAAGAACACACTTCTAGGATTTTTTCACTTAGAGGAATATAATCACTTATTGCTTTCTTACATTTGATGCAATGCAGTTGGAAGGCAGCAATTCATCTACAAGGTGAAATGCATATAATGTATATTTTATATACATTATAATGTATAGTCTATATACATATAATTATATACATGTAAAGTATATTACCAATAGTAACAAGTTCTTTGTAGAATAACCTAATCTGTGATAAATAAAATAAGCATGGGATGACAGCAGCAACTTTGAAAGACACGCACAAAGAGCCAGGGCTGTAAACAGCCCTCCAATGACAAACTACCAGTGGCTAAAGGCATGAATCCTTGACAGCTGGAGCTTGTTTGGGATGTAAAAATGGAATGAAGTGATAACCAAAGAAGGAAAACAGTATTTATTCACTCCTTCATTCATTCATTCATTCATGAGAATTGAATCAGCTCAACTAAAAAGGGAGGTCTTGTTACCTTACCTAATTTTTAAACCACTGGAGTGGTTTACAGTGCCAGTGGGCCTCCCCCTTGCACGCCCAGGCAGCACAGACACCAAGGGCTAGGCAGGGATTGCTGCTCCTTCATGCTGAGCTACTGCTGCCTATATCTACACCACAGCTTCCCCAAAGTAGGAAAAGCAATGACAGCCATTAGGAAAAAGCATAGGGCTGACCAGAATTCTCTATCCTCCAATGGGTTGAACATTGCATTTTAACCTAGTCTGGGATGCAAAAAAGTGGCAGTACTTTTCTCTTGTATTTCACAAGGGCACAGGTGACCCTAAGGGTCACTCTTGTACTTATTAGCTAGCAATCCCTCTAAAAAAGATGGCTGGGGGACAGAACTTCTCTCTCCAAGCCATTGAGACAAACTTCAACATCCAGATAAATAATTTCACAAATACTTGGTAAGATTTCAAAATATAAATAATACTACACAAAGAACTGCTTTTGGCCTAATTTACTGAGAGAGATAGTCTGGTACTTTACAGATATTACTTCATCTTGTGATACTTAGCACCATGTCATTATTACGTGAAGGGAGAAAAGTGGATTTCTTCAACCCTACAGCTGATGACAAGGATTACTAAATTAAAAAAACAAAACAAAACAAAACAAACAAAAAAAAAAAAAGCAGAAAAAGTAGAAACCCCACCAGTGAAAACATGCATTCACACTGGGTTCTATGAGTTTATTTCAGCTGTGACTTTGTACAGTACCTGGCAGCTCTAATACCATTGCATAAACATGGTGAACAACAGAAGTGTGTGTGGGGAAAAAAAAATAGAAATATAGTTTGTTATCTTTAATTGTTGTGCAAAGTTGTAAATCTCTTGATAGCTGATTTCCCACACTCCTTCACCATTATTTTCGCTTCTCCTTCCACATGAATGGTTAATGTTTTCAGTCAGAGCTTTGACTGAGCAAACAGGACAGAAGTACATCTCTCAAGCTCACATCCCAGGAGTGTCAATATTTTTTTCTTGACAGCTACATTCAAACTGCCTCTAATTTTTTACTTCCATATGCCAATTAAAATATTCTATCTGTTTAAAAACTAGGTGTAGTGATGGGTTACTGATTTATATTTTTTAGCATTGTGCAATTTTCCAGATGGTTTCTTGTATGAAACAAGGGTTTCAATAAAGTATTTTTCACAAAGAGCACCTGAAGCTTCTAAATTCTAATACTTGATAACCAAATTTTAATAAAACACATGAAAGACAATGGCAATAATTAAATATACAGTGTTTCAAATGTTATTTCATAAGGAAATACAAGAGACCGTGGAAAGAAAAGACTAAACTAACAGATTCCTGAGGACTTTACATTTATGAAAAAATTCCAGTACTTTAATACAGCAATGTGAAATATTCATAGAGACATAGAGACATCCTCAATGCATGCTTCTAATAGTCAGAAAAAAGCATGCAGAAGTGCCCCATAAATGTGGGCACTTATTTGCACTTATTCCCATGCTTGTGATGTGATTTCAAAAGAAAACTAGAAATTTAGGTTAGGAAAATAAATAACAAAAAGTCTGAAAGCATAAGAAAATCACAGCCTTTTTGATAGAATTTTCTCCAACTTTTACTTAATTCCTTTTTTTTCTTGCTTTAAGATCTCATCTCCTACATCTACTCTAAAGCATCTCTTCACCTAAGCATAACATAAAAGGACAAGTTAATAAAACAAATTTAAAGAACAGCAAAGTAGCCAAAGAATTTTTTGATTTGCTGTAGCACTAGTAGGCATTGTGTCTGTTCTAATCTTTATTATTTTGCTGGTTTATTCTGTAGTACAAATATGTAATCCTTGGTGCCACAATAAATTGTAATGTTGTGGCAAGTTGTGTAGCTAGGATATCCCTCATAACTTGCTCCAAATCTTATCCTATTCCAATCTACACAAAGAAAAATGGAGCTAAAAATAAAAAAAAATCTTCCTTTTTAACTATCCAGAATGATACAACTGAAATATCTGTTTATCATATTCAAATCCAATTGTACTCTGCAATTTGTAGATCTTTTTATAGTTGGAGATGTTTAAAAGCACCTAATTGACACTCAGAATTTGGGGGTTTGGGGTTCATGGGTTTAAAGGTGGTGGGTATTTTTTTGCAAAAGAAATCATTTTGTCCCTGCCATGCTTTGCAAATCTTTACTACTCTAACTCTATCTTGAAGTCACACTATTTCAACAAGTGAATTTTCACAGCTACATACCTCCTGCAAATAACCATTATAGGAAAGGATTGCCTCTTGCTGCTTTGTTTTCTTATTTCAAAGTCACTGCCTGTGGTTATTTTAGTTGCTGCAAGAGCAGAGGAGGGAAGATACACAATTCCACAGAGAAAAGTCATAGAAAAAGCAGCTTAGATGACAAGTATTCAACTCTAAATTTGGGGCTGAAGAGTCCTTTATTCAAATGCAAGTAAACAAGTAAACCTGTACTGACGGGACTTCAGTTCTTTTGATAATATGTTTCTGCTCTTGCTTATTTGAGAAGCTGTTTCCAGAGTTCAGTTCTAGGTGATCAAGTTACCGTCACAGTTATTTTCTATAGAACATATAGAAGTTAATAATTCCTCTATAAATAAATACTCATCTGCAGGTGAGTAATAATAGGTGTGAACCACAGCCCTGAAGTGGGTAATTTACAGGCAATGAGATTACTTAGCTCAGTACCACTGACTAGTAGCTTTCAAAGCCAAGAGAATTTGCTTGCAACCATTAGACATGGTCAGATTTTGGGTACTGCCATAAGAATGCATCCCCATTCTAACAGATGGAATGATACTACATTTCTAAGAGAATAAACTCCTTGTTGAAAAGAATTGTGTCAGCTATTGTGCATGTCTGCACAAGAATTAAATCTCCAAAGTTGTTTTTTTTTTTTTTTTGGTTGAGTTTTTGGGTAAGCGTTATAAGAATAATTATGTAATGCTTTGGAATTTTCCCATAAAATTCTCCTTTAGGCAAAATACAAACCTCATATTGAAAATTGTCATAGCAGTGTTTTCCAAACTTAGTGTTTACTAGCAATGGCTAATAAGGATACTTCAATCAACATCAAAAATTCAAACTGCAGACTTAAAAAGAGTAATTAAAATAATGGGGTAATACAGATCAGCGATCGCATAATATGGATATCTCACCAGTGATCTGGTGGTTTCAACTCCACATATTTTAGGTATTAATTCAGAATAACCTCATGGGTGTTCAGAAATAACTCAGTGTTAGCTTTAAACAGAACATCAAGTTTAAAAGCAAAATGTAACATGTCTATAAATGTCAGAATCTCAAGTAAAAGTTGATGTCTAACTTATCAGTTACCACATACAGAATTTCTGGGATCTTTATTTGCAAGGTGTTAAGAAAACCCTGGATTAGTTTCAGAAGCAAGCTGGAAGAGTTATTAATTATTTGAAACATCTAATCTCTGGTAAGACAACAATAAAAATCTGTTCATTTTTTTAAAGATGTTTTCCCAGCCCAAATTTACATGCAATTACTTTAATAGAGGACCACATAATGGAACAGATGAAGACATAATGAGACACAACAATAGAAAGCTATTACATAAAAGTACATAAATTTCACTCAGAATGACTAGGATGGAAGAGACCTGCAAGATCATCAAGTCCAACCCAGCCCTAACACCTCAACTAAACCATGGCACTGAGTGCCACATCCAATCTTTTTTTAAACCCATCTAGGGATGGTGCCTCCATCACCTCCCTGGGCAGACCATTACAGTACTTTATCACTCTTTCTGTAAAAAACTTTTTCTTAACATCCAGCATAAATTTCCCTTGGTACAGCTTGAGACTTTGTCCTTGTGTTCTCAGTTGCTGCCTGGTGAAAGAGACCAACCCCCACCTGGCAACAACTACCCTTCCGGAAGTTGTAGAGTGTGATAAGGTCACCTCTGAGTCTCCTTTTCTCCAGGCTAAACAACCCCAACTCCCTCAGTCGTTCTTCACAGGGCTTGTGTTCCAAGCCCCTCACCAGCCTCGCTGCCCTCCTCTGGAGGCGCTCAAGTGTCTCAACGTCCTTCCCAAACTGAGGGGAACAGATCACTCAAGGTGTGGCCTCACCAGCACAGAGTACAGAGAAAGAATGACTTCCCTGGTGCTACTGGCCACACTATTCCTGATACAGGCCACCAGGATGCCATTGGCTTTCTTGGCCACCAGGACACATTGCCGGCTCATGTTCAGCCGGCTGTCGACCGGTACTCCCAGGTCCCTTTCTGCCTGGGCACTGTCCAGACACACCATCCCCAGCCCATAGCACTGCAGGGGGTTGTTGTGCCCAAAATGCAGGACTTACTAAACTTCATCTTATTGGACTCTGCCCATACATCCAACTGTTCCAAGTCTCTCTGCAGAGCCCTCCTACCTTCCAGCAGATTGACACATGCTCCCAGTTTAGTGATGTCTGCAAATTTGCTAATGACAATACCCTCATCCATGTCATTAATGATACCCTTATCCATGTCATCTTTTTGTCTTTACAGGTTACAATAAATCCTAGGAGCTATTTACCTGAAGCTTTGTAGATTCTTTGGTACTACAAGCCCAAGACAAAATGGTTCAGAAACACAGGCCCTAGCTTCATGTGGCCACAAACTATATATAATCCAGAGGCTCCTCTATGTCCTACCATTTTGTAGAATATTCAGTCGCTTTTTTTGCAAAATTAAGAACTAAGTAATTTCAACTGGGCAAGCAGTCTTTTGAGGACATGTTTATTCATGAGTTTCCTAATGTTTATTGTCTGCAATAAATGGCATAAGGTCATACTATTCCTAAACACATTTAGGTGTTTGTTGAATCTTGTGTGTGTTTTCTTTTAAAATGCAGGGCTATCCTCTGCAGCTGCAAACCAGTTAGGTAATACTCATATTAAACCTTAGACTTTCTTCATCAGAAGTGCTGTCAAAACATGGATTTTTATATTGTTCAGAATCTGCACAAGAAAGAGTGAGGGTTTATTTTTCTGTTTAAGAGGAAGATTCAAATATGGTGGTTAAGACATTTGTTTTTAAAATGCTTTTAAAATTATGATGATCTGGATTCCCTTCCTCCTCCCACTCCTCTCCACGACCCCCTCCAAAAAAAAGGAAGCAGCAGTGAATTCTAAGCAGTGAATTTAGTACTCTCATATCCAAATCCTTCAGACCACTCAAAACTCAAAATGATAATAAAACAAAATATCAAAATCTCTGAAATTAAATCATTTATAAAAGGTCTTGCATACTCTTCTGCTAAAACATCTAAATTATATATAAATTTTTAAATGTTGGCCTTAAGACTTTTTTTTAACTAAATTTGGAAGTTTAGAGAGAAGTTCAATAACTGAAAGTGATTTGAGAGAAAACCAGATCCAATTTCACATTTCTGATTATTTTTGTCTGTGTTTTAGAAATCTGGATCTCCTTAAAAAACAGTCACAACTCTTTTCAGTTGTTCAGCTGAAAATAAATGTGTTTAAATGGGATTATAGGTGTTACAAGGGTCAGAATATGGTGGAAGAGTTGGATAACTAAAAACTTGTATAATACAAATCATGGCTGAATGGGATATTCTTTCACATTAAGTACAGACACCTTGTGTAATGTAGTATATACTGGGTAAATATATTTTAAGCAGAGAAGAGATATGCTGCCATATCTCAAAAGGGATATGAAAATAATTCTGAAAGGAATTATTGAAAGGGAAAAGGAAAGAATTTTAAAATATGGCTTGCTACACACCTCTTCAAATGCTGATCAAGTGATCTGTATATCAACTGAAATAACTTCAAAAAAAGCACCTACTAGCCCTATGTTGAAGTTGCGTCCCAAGCCTTGTTAACCTTTTGTGAGAGCTGCAAACAATCCATTTTCCCTGTTTCAAGCTGGAGTGCCAAAACCTAGTCCTAATAAGGAAATTCTCACAGGCCCACAGCTTACTCTGGTGTTTCATCTTCCAGAAATTCCTCATCTTGAGGAGCTGTACGTGGCATCTAATTAAACAGATAGAAGTCTGTTAGAACTTATGTGACATGCTAATTTATTAGAAAATTAATAGAGGCAGCTTTAGAGAGCTGTGGCCAAATATATCACCGATTTGACTAAAAATCTACACTAAGTGCCTTTTTCACTGGAACTAATGACACACATTGCAGTTAAAAAAAAAAAAAAAGGTAACAGAAATGAAAGAATGATATTATGGTGGAAAGTAGCTGTTACCCACTCGAAAAGCAGAGGCTAAAGAGAAAAACATAATCACGAAAAAGAAGTGTAAGAAAAAATAAAATGCATTTCTCTCCTCACAGATTTTAATCTGTTCTTTCAACATTTTTAGAATACACCTATATGCAATTTTGCAAAGATCTTGGACATGAAAGTTCTCAACAGCAGAAACTTTTCAATAAACTAGTTTCATCATTGAAATAAAACACTGAGAAATACTAAAACCAAGACAGTTCTTATTATGCCATTCCATATAAAATCTAAAATTCTGATTTTAATCAGCATAAAGATGTAAAAACACTAATAATAGAGGTAAAATTTACATGTCAATTGATATCCTCTAAAATAAAGTCCTGTGAGATGTAAAGTGTTAATTTCAATATGTCTATTTCTTTTCGCATCCTTTGAGAAATTTTAAGAGAAGTGTCAGTATTGTGATGTGAAATTTCTATTGCAACATGGAATTTATAGTTGCTAGGCAGTAGGAACATATGAACTAATGCAGTAATAGTAATGAATGTTAAAACTGCTAAATATTTCTGAATAAAAGATAGTTGTGTGATATTCAGATTTATTACTGCACTGGCACTTAGTCTCATAAGTATTTACAAACATTTTTAAAAAAAGAGTCATCACAGTCCCTTAATCAATGTTTTATACTCACAGGAAAAGTCTGCATAAAGAGCCAGCATATCACTGGCTTGTGTTTTAACCCTGCTGATTAAAGCACTTAGAAGCAAATTTTGCTGGCTCACCAGCAAAAATGCAAAACTGTTTGCTGATGCATCCCCTAAAACCCAAAGGGAACACTGGTAGTACTGGAACACTCCAGATCCAGATTTCTTGCTTTAAACAGCACTAGAAGCAGCAAAGTTCTGTAGATAGTGCAGGAACATAAGTGAACAAAATACATATAAGAGATGTATTGTCCTCTAGGAAGTATGATTTTTTTGCATCTCTGACTTAGAAGGGGCTTTCTTTTCTATGGCATTTTTGCCTTTTTTCCCAACCTAGAAATGAAACTCAAAATAATTGTAGAAAGGAGGTAATATAAAAGAGGAGCTTTAAGAAAGACCTTCAGGGGCAGTTATGGAAAGATGTCCACAAAAGCCTACCTCTTCCAGAGGTGAGAATATTTGTATAGGTTTTAGGAAATTAGTATAATTAATAAAAAGCACCAATTAGGAGGACAAGTGGTGATGCAATTCCCCCCCATGACAAGCTCCTTCTCTGAAGGGCTCCCCTTGGCACTAGCTTTGTCCATGAAATGCATCTCGAAGAGTTGTTCTTGACCTTGGTTCCCAGGAAGAACCAAATTAGCACTGGGGCCTTGTACTTCCAGGGGCTTGGAGCTCTGGAATTTGTTTTCTCTTCCTGCCTAGGGAAAGGCCACGGAAAATTGCAGGAAAAACTAGCTACTAATACAATAGGCTATAGAGCTATAAATATATGTGCAAAGAATACAGGGATCATATAACAGAAAAAAAAAAGGCAAAACTCAAAATGGCAACAGCATGACTTAAAGCCATGATTTCGATTAATGTCTTGGAACCTCTATCATACAGGTAGAGGCTGAGAGATCTGGGACTGCTAAGCATCTGAAAGAGAAGGTTTAAGAAGGATTTCTGTGTATTTATACACAGCAGAACGGAGAGAGTCTGATTTGTCTCATTGGTACCCAGTGAAAGGACGTGATGCAACAGACACAAACTGAAATAATAACGATCCGAATCTAAAAACAAAGGAATAAAAAGAAAGAAACACCTTTCGTCATGATGATGACCAAATACCGTAACAGGTTGCCCAGAGAATTTGTGGCATCACCATCCTTAGAGATATTAAAAACCTGAGGAGACAGAGTTCTGAACAACTGACTCTAGCTGATCCTTCCTTGGAGCAGGGGCAAGAATTAGGTAAGGTGTCCTCCAGAGATTGCTGCGTACCTCAGCTGTTTTGTGACTTGGCAAAATGTGTTTGAAGGTGTTCCCAGAGGAGCAACTAAAAAAGGAAAAACAAACAAAATAAATTTACTTGCAGAAGGCTGGTATAACATCTTACTTTTCTGTATTTTTCTGTCAAAAATATGTTCAATATGCTCCAAAATATACTTTATAAATATTTCATAATACAAAAGGTATTACTTTGATCATTGTCACAATCGTTTTGGAAGAAAGAACTGGCTGCTTATAGTCACATTTTTTATGTACCTTCTTAAATTATAGAACCACCAACATCTATGTAAGAGTACAGAAATACAGCACAGCAATGAAGAAAACAATGTTTGTTTTCTTTTGATAATCCAAAAAGGTATTTGAAAAGGTCTAGCCAGTTCAGTGGGAAAAGTGAGGTACAATGAAATTGCATTTCTACTTTTGTTTGTACATGGAAAAAGTAAAAATGTCACTTTAGCTAAGCTAAAAATGATTTCTCGTATTGTAAAAATGTTATCAAACCAGAAGAATAAAAAAAAAGGTCAAGTTCATGACTGGATGCTTCACTGCGTCTGTTTCCACATGGACTTGCCATTTTATTGAAAATATCAAGCATATAGATCAAGGTTCCATAGAAATGAATTACTAGACCTGATAAGAAAAAAAAAATCTTTAAAAGTTTGAAGGTTGTTTCAGCACAGGTTAATTGTATCATTACCCATGAAAAAGGGCAACAATAGCCCAAGAATTTTCCCCTCAAAAAGCATTATTGAGAGCACTGATTTAAAAGGTGACCTGAAAGCCACACAGGAATATAGAGAAATAGTTAGAAAAATAATAATAAAATAGAGTAGTATCAAATATGACAGTTGTTTATAAATATCAACCCTTTGGCTTGGGATGTTTAATTAGTGTACTCAGATCTCATTAGATTTTGCTTCTTTGGCTTTTTTTTCCAGGCAATATGGCCTGAAGTCAGCGTAAATTAAGTATACTGAGTGCCCCATGAGATTGGAGTCATAATTATTTCTCACCTTAACATCATCTAGTTCAGTTCAAAACAGCTAAACCATGGGAAAGAGAAGAACATGCTTTAAATGGGCCCATTTGAATGCATTAGAAGTTTTTAATGGATATGCCTAAAGTGTCAGGCACCTGGCTCACAAGTTGTCAATAACATATGCTCACTTTGATTGTATCAGAAGCTCAATTGGAGATAAGGCAGAAAATAAAATGTAGTATGCCATGGGCTTTTGTGTATGCCAAGACTCAAACTATGCAAATTTTTAACAATTATGGAATGTTAAGAAAATAGAGCTGTGTTTCATCTGCTTTTTTGCTTTGTGTTTTTTTTTGTTTTTTTTTTCTTTGAAGGAAGTATTTTTATCATTACAGTGCTACTAGTAGTATTAATATTGGTATTGGTATGTTTTAGTATTAGCATGTATTAGTATTGGTATTTATTAGTATTAACATTTACTCCAGCAAGTTATCATACAGCAGAGAATTTAGTAAAATCTAGATGCATATGAGGGAAGTTTAGATTATGCATTTCTGCTTCCTATATCACTAGATCTTTTAAGTAGTGCTTTGTGCATGTCTTACCCTTTTGGTACACAAATGATATTACAGTATTTCTAATAGTTTTAGTTGTGCATGTTCTGGTACAGCCACTATTAATTTAAACACATTTTATATTCCTCTTTTTTCCTTCAAAAAACATACATCTAATACAAAATGCTTGGGATACTACTGAGATTGAACATGAACAGAAGATATTAACCTTGTGTGTTGTAGAATGGAAGATCATAAACTTTGAGTTTGTTTCATGAAAAGCACCTCAAAAGACTATTCCACCCCAAGTTATTCTAAATGGGAATGGCCTAGGATTTGTCTCTTGTGAATAAAAAGGCCAAAAGAGCAAAAGGAGGCCCACTTAAACAAGATGCATGAAAAATACCAGGATATGAGGCTGAACTTTAATTAATCTCTTAAGCTGTCTCTAAAACAGATATATCTACATCAGATACTGTGCTTGGAAAAGGAGTTGAAGAAATCTGTTAGATGCTGACATTTATTCTGTGCAAGGACATCCTAGTCAAATTGCTAGCAATCATATGCTGCTGTCTGTTGCTGTTTTTCAAGATAGCACAGATAGCCACTCTACATCATCACACACAAGCACAGGCTGTACTTGAGGTCCACAAAACAGCATCCAGAGGCTAGTAGTAAGATTTTCCCTCCCCTATTTTTCAGGAGAACACCTGATTTGCTAAATCTTACCTTGAAAACCAGAATAAAAATGTGCCAAATATAACTATTTTACAGGAAGAGAATAGAGGGCCGTTTAATTCCTGGGCTTCTCTTAATGGGAAAAAAAAAAAAAAAAAGGGAAAAACTAAGTTCTTTCTCCAAGAACAGATTGCAATTTTAGTTTCAGGTAACTTGTCAAGACAATTACAGATGCAGCTCATGCCTGTATCAATCACAGAAGCATGGGCCTTGATGATGGAAGTTTACATTGCTGAAATATTTAAGGTAGGATAAGAAGGACCTAATAGTGAGAGATTAAGATCCACTAAATTCATCAGGAATTTAAGACAGAACAGCTTACAGGATCAACTCACCACCCTTCACATGAATTGCAAGTGTCAATGAAAATAATATTGGTCACCTTTGCATCTTCTGTTGAGAAAGGTCACCACAGGGGAAGGATGCACTAATGCACAACTTTAGGTAATTAATGAACACTTATTATTTCTGGCTCATAAAATTTCAGCAACAAAGTGCAAAGACTTAATGGTCACACAGTTTTGTTAAAGTTGCTGAGCTGGAAAGCTGCCAGCCTGGAGAGCTGATGATGAACAATTATCAGAACCTTTATTTAATGAGTGCTACGAAAATTAGAAAGAAAAAAAAAAACAACAAAACACAAACACACACTTTCACAGAACAAAGCTATAAGCAAGCTTAGTTAGTGCAATTGAAAAGGTCTGTTGAAGGATTAGCAAAACCAAGGTCAGAGCACTAACTAGTTTCTCCTGTGCATGCACGTGGGCACACACGTACGCACATAATTAGAAGAATGATGTTGCTTACTGAAAATGAGGGAAGTGCTTCCACGAGACTCTCTTAAATTAGTGAGATGAAAAAAACAGGGGAGAGCATACCAAAACCATTTTGAAAATACAAATAATGGCTTTGTTTGACACTATATATAATTCCTTCTGTATCCCACACTGCAGAAAAAGTAGCTGCTTTTCATTATAGAAAACATAACTTGGTGAGGAAGGGAGAAGTGAAATTCTTCACCATTATTTTCTCTTTTCCTAAAGAAACAATGAACAAATCTTAAAAATCTTGCCTATCATTTAAGCTAGAAGTTTGTCAGCACATTTTCTGAGGAAAACCCTAATACTCACCCAAAACTAGCAGAAAACCCTTAATAAACAGCACAGAGTTTATCAAAACTTTACTAATTTCTGTCAAAATGTATGATATATTTCCTATATTAGTCATGTACAGAAAATTACTTAGATTTCATTTTTATCTCTGTCAACATTAATCACTAATGTCTCTGTATAAGTCAATAATGGACTGTTATTAGCGTCAAAATTTCTCAAGTTGTAAGATGCAAAGTTTTGTTACAAATAAAAAGACTTTTTTTAGGATAGAAATAAAAAGATGCAAAAAAAAAAAGTTACATAACCATAATAAAAAGCAATGTGAATGGACAGATTAAGACTCTAAAATATTTTAAACTCAAACATTGTTCATAGAGTCTTTCTTGTACTGACAGCGCTGACAATTTAAGCTTTGCTTCAGAGTATCACTCCAAAATAAATGCTCTAATAATTTTATATATACAAAAAATGAAGTAACAAAAGTTTTCTTGAATTCACCAGTGAAAAAATCAGATGGATGGACCTTTTCATGACATAAAACACAAAATTCATTAAACAACCAACCATATGCCTCATAATGAAGTGAAAACAAAATTTGGTATTTTCTTGTTTCACATAAAAAACTCTAAGCTTGTTTTGAATTTCAATTTGTCTGTGAGCTGTATCCTATGCAGAGTTAATAATGAACCTTAAGATTTACTTGTAAATACATTTTTCACTATGAAAAGATATATCATAAATACAAATTATAAGGCTAAATTAAGTATCATCTATGTAACAGGAAAAAAATAAAACACACCAACAAAAAAACCAAAAACTGAATAAATAAAATTAGGAAAAATTAAAGAAGAAGTTTAGTGGATTCATTTGCACTGCTTTGAAGGAATAGTTCCTGGTCAAGGCTGGAGGCCAGACTTACCATCTATTCACATCAGCACCTGAGCAGGAGAAAAGGCAGAGCTGAATTTAATATGGTTATCATGAAACGCAGACATAAGCATGATCCCTATGGATGCCCACTCTGGACTGGAGAACCTGACAACCTGGGCCAGGTCCAGCACTGGGCCAGGTCCAGCACTGCCACCTATATGATAGCACTACGTGTACATCATATGAGAAAGACAGGATTGGGTAAGACCTTACAAGTACTAGGCCCTTTATGGCTTGCTGGAAAGAGAGATGGGATTTCTGGGTGTGTCAGACTCAGCCTGGGTCAGGTCCTCAGCAGAATTGACTAAAATGTAAAAAAAAAAAAAACCAACAGAAGATATCAATATATAAACTTAAATATATATACTATATATACTATAAATTTATTCAAATATATACTATAAATTTATTCATCTCTGAGTAACATGTATCTTTAACAAGTATCTTTAGTGATAAAAGCAAGTTTTCTGTATTTATAGATAAACAGCACTCCATGAATATTCAATTTTTCTGCTTAGCATATGTATCCCTGTTTCATATACAATATGTGTAGAAGTCTGGAAATCACTAGACTATTTGACACTCAAAAATATCCAGAGAAACAGTTTTTTACCCATCAAAATGCAAGTAGCTCAACCCCTTTATACTTCGTTATTTGCATCCTTCCAACATGTGAATAAAAGAAAAAAAAATGATTAATTACAGTGGTAACTGGAGAATCAGATCATATTTACTGGCAATAAAAATATTTTTTAATAATGTTTCTCCATCACAAATTAACAGTAAGAGGTTTCCAGTATCTTACAATAGGAGAGTAATTCAGTAAGAGACCGCCAGTTTCAATATTTCATAACTAAGATAAATTAAGATAGCTTTTGCTGTATGGCATCCAAAGGGGAAAGCTGGAGTCCCTTTATAGTGAAGGGACTCAGCAGGACACTTCAGACCCTCAAACCAGAAAACTGCCTCCTTCACCAATGACACCACAAGAAGTTGTGCTGCCTCCTTTAGGCTCCTAGGAAGACAAAAGGAGGTACTTGAAAGTACCTTGAAAGAATTTGGTACTTTAAAATTATCTGAGAAGTCAGATGCCTTGAAAGTACCAAATCCACCAAAGCTCAAAATGTCCTTTTGGACAAACTAGGGGATGTCCTTTCCTAGGCATCATTCAGCCATCTCCTGAGTTTGAATTCAAACTGGAGACTTCCCTTCAAGAATGGAAAAAAAAGGCTTCTTATGAAGCAATATATACTATTTCACTAGAGTTTATAGAAGGCATTGGCCTATGCAGTGATCAATTAGTTGGGTTGATGCAAAGGAGAATGACATTTCTCTGATGAAACAGGGAATACAGCCTGCAAAGCATATCAGCACTGTGCTTCCTAGTGTGTTGGAGATTAATGTATTTGAAGATGATATATGATACTACAACCACTATGTTCTTTGATACGCATCACAAGAGATTACTGTGAAATAGAGGTGGTCTCTAAAATCATTAATTTTATTTCAGTCTAAATGAAACAATATTTGACTTGAGACAAAATTCTGGAAGACTTTCATCTCCTTTTGTTTTTCCTCCAGTTTTTGAATTTGGTGAAACAAACTTAATTTACAACAGCCAAAGTCTGTAACATTAGAGAGAAAGAAAAAAGAATAACCTGCATTTTTAAAGAAGAATATTATTGTATTTGGAAATAGCATCAAAAATATCTTATATTTGCAGGAGCAAGGATTAAAGTTCTGAGTTGTTCTTTTAAAGAAATTTGCAATTTAATAGGCTCTATAACAAGAAAGAAATATCAATGCAGCATAAAATACCTACTGATAGTTTTATTCTTCTTGTTAATCTCTTTCCTTAAATCAAATCCGTGTCTTCCAAGATACTACTGCTTTACTGTAAATACAAAATATATGCAATAAACGGTCTAGTTTATGACACAGGGTCCTAGGTTTTCTGGTAAACCAAAAAATAGTACAAACGTTGTTCTTTTTCACAATCTGAAAATCCAGTTTAAGAAATAATTCAAATAAAACAAATAACACTAATTTTCTAAGATGAATATCATTCATCTAATATGAATAGTTGTTTTCTAATTTTATAACAACTGGCACAATTAAAACAATACTATTTGAAATAATATTATATTGAGCTAGTTTCTTCCTGTCTTAGTTTAAAATCCACTCTTCTACTTCTTCAGCCTGCAACTGGAAGAGGAAAACAGAGGAAAGAAATGCTGAAGCTCATAGTGCTCAAGAAAACAAAGATTTTTAACAAAAGTTTTTGAATTTATGTTGCTCACAGGTTTTGATTTTATGGAAATTTACATGTTTAGACAGAAGAATACCCAATATGTTCCCATATAACTTAGCTTTTACCCACTTAAAAGGATTTAGTTTCAAGTTTGAGCTACACTTTATATAAATGAAACAAACCATGACATGGTATGGAATTAAATCAAATATTCTTAATTTTTCCTAGAAAAGTAAATTCCCCCCTTCATTATGATATCAACTACATTTAATCTTTTCAATTTGTCAGATAAAAGGCAAAATGCAGTTCTGTGAAGAAATATGTAAAAGTATTTTTTACAAATATGTAAAAGGCAAAATGCAGTTCTGTGAAGAAAATAAAAAAGCTCCTATATTTCTGCATAAGAGTAAAATGATCATATAGTATATGCCATTTTCCCCACAGTGAACATGTTGTTGTGATGATATGATCACAGAAGCAGTGAAAGTGGAGTGTGGCCTCCACAGAATCCTTTGTTTTCCCTTCCACTCCCAGTACAGACTTGCTTTACAGAATTAACTGCTATAGAGAGAAAAGACCAATGGATGAGCTGATTTTAGTCATTCACATACTTGGGAAAACTTTCAAGTCTTCCCCTTGTAATTTTTACTCCTTTTTTATGTTCTTCTCATCCAACTTGGCAACTGCACTGCCATTAGAAAATTATATATTAGATACTAAGGGATGCGGGCCTTGATGCACAGTAAAGAGGTCTCTCTTGGAGAGCTGTACCTGTCATAAGAGTCCAGTCATTACCACAAATCTTAAAGAAAAATTTCATTACTCTTGTAATATATGTAAGGACCTAAAATAAATGTGGCTAGTGGATTTCTTTGTATTTGAATTTGTTGCTGAATTTTTGGGTACTGATTTTTTTTTTCTTTTCACAGAAAATAATTTTGAGTGTTTCAAATGCTAGATTAATCTGAGGAAATACATATTAATATTTATCAGAAGTTGAAAAACAAGGAAATAAGAGCTGAAGTTTCTGGACTACTGCTTTATTCAGTGGTCTCACTGTGCACTGAATCACTGAAAATTAAACCACTGTAATGCAGTTTATCAGATGATCAAAGGCAAATTTGCAACAAATAAAAAATTTCAAAATATAGCACTATGTTTTTAAAAACCGTACAAAACCTTATTTCTTTTAACAACTTTTGAGGTGACACTTAAACAACCATCAGACACAATACAACATTTAGAGATTTCCAAATGTGACTGGATGTGATGAAACTTTGCAATCTTTTTACAATGTAAGCCTCAAAAGATTTAGTACATATTTTAAAAAAATCTGCAAAGCTTTATAACATTGATCAAACAAGAAAGGAAAGCTATCATTGAAATGGATATTATTTCCACTAAATCTAAATATATATGACAAAGATCCATTCATTTGTCATGCATATCTGGATTTAGTGGAAACAATCTTCACAACATTTAAAAAAATTCTTAAAGGTTTTGAAGAGCAATGTTAGTCTGATGGAAACATATTATCCCCTCATTTTTCATTTCTCCAGTGTGTAGTCATTAGCAGCAGACTTCCACATTCTTAATATCTTAGTTCCTCAATTAGTTATCAAAATTTCCTGCCCAATTTCCTTCCCATGCTGACTCTTCCTATTTATTAAACTAATTTTCTCTCCTGATATAAATGCTGTGAAATAAATACTCCTACAGCATTTGCTTCCAAAAGAATTGAGTAAAATTTTCAGTATGGACTTCATACCAGATGGCATGCATGAGTTTCTGAAAATGAACAATATATGAAATTGCTGTGCTGAAAAAACCTTCAAAAATGAAAATCTTACCTTCCTGATGTTAAGATGAAGAGTTTGGGTGTTTGTAGTTGGTGTTTGTTTGTTTATTTGCTTGTGTATAGGTGTTTTTTATGACACAGGAATATACAAAATAATTCATACCTCAAAAATCATAGTATTTCTACAACACATGAAGAAATATTTCAAAAATTGCACTTAGAAGAGTTTGGTTTAGGTATTGTATTTAATCCTCTAAAAGGAACCTTGTCATAATGTTGTTAAAGTCACTAAAATAGTTTTCAAAAATAGGATAAAAATTTCAACGATTATATACTGAAGAAGTTAAGTTAAAACTTCTTTTGAATTTCAGGAAAGTTTTCTGTACTCTCTCTCACAGTATTTTTCAGGACAAAATATTGTAGTAAATGGAGTTAAATCAGGTTGGCCACTAGTGGGGTTCTACAGGGCTCCACTTCAAGGCCAGGTCTCTTCAATGTCTTAATCTGCAGTGGTCACAGCAACAGCCTGACTGAGTTCAAGGAGCGTTTGGACAACCCTGTGAGGCACATGGTACGATCTTTGGGGTTGTCCTGTGCAGAGCCAGAACTTGAACTCCGATCTCTATGGATTTCTTTCAACTCAGAATATTCCATTATTCTGTATTGGATTATGAGTTACATATAAGGTCTGTAACAAAAAAAAAAACCATTGATGAATTATTTTGAGCCAAATTCAAGACTTGTGGCTCTGTTGAGAAACGCTGAGAAAGTCTGTTTCCTCTTTTCAATAGTTCAAATGTAGGTTTGCTGTAGCCTTGCACCCTTGCTTGTAGCAAGCATCCATTTAATATGCACCATTACACTTTGAAGAAAATATCAACAAAACAACTGAATACATTTTTAGCTCCTCAGCATTCTGATCAACTACCTCTAATTTTTCACCCTTTTTTTATATTAACGCATAGTAAGATAATATTTGTAGTGATAAACTATCTTTGCATAGTACTGCTTTTGTGCTTATAAAAAACGTCAGTATTTTATCACTAATAACAGTGATTTATTGCTTCCAGTACTCTGCGGGTGAAACAATTCATGTAACAACCCTAATGTCACTCCCCATTGTTTTAATTTAATCAGCTGTAAAATAGAAATAATAAATTATGTCGTCTTTTAGGTTATAAGATTATGTATGTCCAACGGTCCATGAAAAATTCTAAGCAATGTGTTTGGTTCTTACTTTTCATTAGCCATATACCACGCTTATATTGTTAAATATTAATCCAGGAGACCAAAGCTCTATTTGCTTTACTCTGCAAGAAACTAGGTATAGCTATATAAAACTTAAACAGCTACAGTTAATGCAAAGAGAATTTGAATGTTAAACAATTTCCTATTCCTTATTCTGAAGAGTTTGTAGTCCTGAATTTCATTGGGATTGCTAACTTGCTAGTTAGAGATAGCATATTGCTTTGCTCTGCTTTCATCCTAATTTTCCCAACATTCCAAGAACAATGAGAGATGGATGAGAAAGACAGAATGTTTGAATACTTGTAAATCAGTGAACATCTAACATGTCAAATCTATTGATATTAACAATATCAATATATAATAATATTGATATTAACAACTTTTTTGTCTTAGGACTGCTGGCCATCCACCTCACAGTAGTCACTAAGGAGTGACTACCTTGATCTGCTCATTCAAAAACCCTTCTCCTCCCATATCACGGGCAACAGTCTTAACATTTAATTAGCAGCTATTTCCTTTCCTTTCCTTTGAAGGAAAAGTCCAGTGTGTACCGAGGGGTTGGTATCGGTTTGAATATTTGGTAGATGAGGCTACAAAGGCTAAATCTATTTTCAGGTCATCCAAATACAGTGAGTGGAGACTCGTGTCTGTAGAAATGACAATGCATGTTGAAAACCATTCCTGCATTGCCAGGCTGCTTAAAGAATTTTGGATTAAAGTCTGTTGCATCATGCATTCACAGTACTGTATCTGCTTAAACTAAACAGTTGACCAGAACATAGAAAAATACTCCTGAATTAAATGGTAACCATTTTTTTTAGTTGCAGAAAGATTTTATCCACTGACTGTAGAAGTCAAAAATTTTCTCTAATAGATGTGTTTTGTAAATTTGCATACAGTCAGCTATACATTTCAAAGCTGCTTGATAACCTTGTTCAAATGAACTGTGAACAACAGAAATATCCCCAACAGAAGACTACAAATTTATACCAAGTGTGTTACAAGAAAAAGTCTGCATTCATCTTCATTCACTTTTATGTTAAGGTGACTTAGGTGTCATGATTGTTTTGAATTAATTAAAGCAGAGAAAAATATGGCCTAAAACTATACACAAGTTCTTATTCAATAGACTGGAAAGGCTTCATCATAGTATCATATTTTCCCTATATGGTGTAAATTTTTAAAGCTAACAAAAAACTACTCACACCACAGCAGTAGAGTTTGGATTTTTTATTTAAAGGAAACTTCTTGATGCTCTGTAATGAATTTATTATTCTGAGTCAATAATGAGGGAGACCTGCTAAAGTTTGGTTTCTATCATACACAAAAACTCTAAATTATTTCCTTGGATTTACATGAAATGAAAACAGCAAGAACTGAGATATTATGTACAGAATACCTTTGTTAATAGACAAACCCAATTTTTTTAAAAAATCTAGCATCATATCTAAGAGTATATCTCCTGTAATTTTGTGAATGTCATTAAATTGTTTTATGTTAAATAAATAGCTGTCATACTATGCTCTGACTTCTCAGTGTTTCAGTAGATACTAAAATCCAGTTATATACCGATTAAATATATCTAACAAAATTAAAAAATCTTTTGATATTTATTATGCAGTCATATTTAGTTTTATGAATCTCAGGATAAAAGGGACAATATTTACTGTATTATTGAAAGTGAAATTAACATTTCAGTTTCATGGAAAGTCAGAGGGACTATATTAATACCTTTCATGATACAGACTACTGTGATAGGAACTTGTGGCTCTTCATCACAGAGAACATTTTCTATTGCTTGTTTGGCTTCAGCAGCCACTTTAACATTTCTTATCATACCCATAAATCTGAAGTTAATTGTTTATCTCTATAAGTTAATTGTCTTATCATTGAATTTAATACTGAACTGTGCATATCAAAAAAAGATGGTTTGTATCTCTGAAGACATGAAAAAAAAAGACAAAACTTAAAATCTTCTTGCAATTACAGCTTTACTTTAATAAAATTTTTGGGTCCTGCAGGTTCTCTCAGTTGCACCAATTATCCAAGAAATGAATACTGCTTCTTCAAGTAAGATGTTAAGCTGTCCAGACCATGCAACAGTAGCTGAGGCACTTCAATTTTTCTGGTAAGATAGTTGAAAAATAAAATCACTATATTCATTCTTTGCTATAATTTAGGAAAAAAATATTTGGGATATACATTTTCAAAGCAGTACAGTTCCACAAGGAAATATAGAATAACTGCCTAGATTAACACTACTGGCTTTCAAGGTATTGAGGAAGTGTCCAAATTCTTCTGAGTCAACGGAACCCGTTAACCCTGAAAATAGTAGAATAACTACTTCTCACCACTAGTAAATATAACTGCAAACCAAAAGATACATAGTTTTGTAACAATTTTTAATGACTAGATAGAGCCTTTTGAAAATTTCACATACACAGACAAAACTTTGTATATACATCTACACTCATCCTTGGCTACTGTTTGTGAATCCCTTAAAAGCATGCTGTGAAATACAGGGGGAAAAACACTCATGTAGACTTCCAAGTAGTTGGATGTGACTTGTTGTGAATGGTGTGCACTGTATCTGGGGTTTTGCTTCTGTACTTGGAACTTATGTTTTGCAGGTTTTGAGAATTTGGAAGGAAACTACACACCCTGGATTTCATGAATACAACTGTGTTTGCTAAGCTGCTTAATAAGCATATGCTGGGTATAGTTACATTCCCATCAGGAAATGTAAAACACTATTTAAAACAGTGAAATTACCATAATTGAAAGAACACAGATGCTCTTTAATAATGTAGTAGATTGCACCCTCAATGGAAATGCTCATTAATTCTATTTTAAGACAGTGTGATTCACCTGTATGTCAGACAATTATCATTGAAAGCTAGGTTAGCAGAAAGGTTACGTATTTAGATTTGATGACTCCATCACAGAACATGAAATATTTTCCATTTGAGAGCAATATGACTACTCATTTGCTTCTCCCATATCATGCAATTTATAAGCAGGGAGAAAAAAATGTCAGAAACATTAAATTTCTCTTTCACAAAAAAAAAAAAAGGCAAAAAAAGCAAAAAAAAAGCAAAAAAAGCAAAAAAGCAAAACCACTTCTTAGATCAGATTAACTTCAGAAACTTATAATACCTAAATAATACCTAATACAGTATCATCTGCATCTGAAGGAGAAGGTTATGATCCCCACAAATAGATTTTCAGTATCCAAAACTGAGTTATATCAGTAGCAATAGGTAAACATTGCTAAATTGCTGCAAACTTGAGGAACACGAATAGCATGCAGTGAGCAACATAGAAGGATAGAACTGCAACACAGATTGTCACCAAGATCATCCATGTTATTTTGCACAGGCTTACTATATTAGTAAGTATTCAAGATTCTTTAACAGAGCCTAATGTAACATGGTGTAAGTCCCTGTGACAACATTGTTTAAGCAATTAATAAATTTCTGACAGAGATATCATTTGACTTGTGTACTTTTTAACTTATATATGATTTCCATATCCATACTAAAAAAATGTTCAGGTAACTCCTTAGTTGTTGGTTTACAGAAATTTGTGAAAACTCCACAGGCAAACATCTAAAGTCATTGGAAGGGGTAGTTCAAACTCATTCATTGCTCACTGACATGTCCAAGCATTTTTCAAATGCTAAATCATTTTTTATAACTTGATTTTGCTTTTCTATATTTTCTACATCTTGAAAGGAGTATCAAGCAGTAATTAATCAACTCACACACACATGCTATTTGTTGTATTCTATTAAAGTAAGTTAACTGCAAACTCAGAAGAAACAGAATTTTTCTAAGTTTGTTTAGTCAATTTTAAAATATACTTACAAATGTCTTTTCTGTACACTTAGAATTACAGAACTCTTATACAGACTTAAACATGTCACAACTTATTTTATGTTTCTAGATAACATACGCTTAGACAAAATGCCAAAGATGAATTGGATGTCTCCACTCAGCAAGGGGAGTAAGACTCCTTCATCTGCTATTTCAACATAATATGTGTATGTAACACTGCACTTATCAAACCTTGCCTTAAACACTCCTAGAGAAGGGGCTCAGGCTGTCTCAAAACAGCCTCTCACATTCCCACATTTATAAGGACGTGTAGTGACAAGATCAAGAGGCATGGCTTAAACTGAGAGATTTAGATTAAACATTAGGAAGACATTCTTTATTTTGAGTGTGGTTAGACACTGATATAGATTTCCCAGAGCAGTTGTGGATGCCCTCTCCCCAGAAGTGTTCAAGGACAGATTGGATGGGGCCTAGTCTAGTGGAAGATGTCCCAGCCCATGGTTGGGAGGGCTTTGGAACTAAGTGGTATTTAAGGTCCCTTCCTATCTAAACTATTCTATGATTCTCATATGTCAGTTCAACAAAGGTAGATTTATATGTTTATGCTTTTCTCTCCTAGACTACTGTTCCTTGCTCATGTCCAAATGAAAGAGACTATCTCTTGAAGGTCAGACATTCTATCCACCCCCACAGATTACCTTCCCAGCATCCTAATGAATCCAGGATAATCCAGAGATTATTCAAGAAATAAAAACTTGCTTCATTGTGTTCTCACCATTCCTTATATGCTCCTTTAAATGA
Organism: Motacilla alba alba; assembly: GCF_015832195.1. Taxonomy (NCBI): domain Eukaryota; kingdom Metazoa; phylum Chordata; class Aves; order Passeriformes; family Motacillidae; genus Motacilla; species Motacilla alba. The sequence goes on from NC_052017.1 coordinate 75,715,117, forward strand.
TATTGGCCTATGTGAACTTAAGAAAACAACCAAGCACTTTGTGAATGGAGTAAGAATATGCTTTCTGCATAGCTCAGTCTAATACAGAGCTGGGGATCCAACCATGAAAAGCTTTGCTGTTGAGACTCAATGATGTGTTACAGCTGGTTTATGACAGTAAGTGCTCCCTTTAATTTTTCTTTTATAAAAGAGTATTTTTATTCAGAGGTTTCATTGCATCACAAGGTTAATGCTGTACTTCAAAGGCATAAACTGTCCAGATTTAATAAATGTGAGAAGACAAAAAACACAGCACGGTTCCACCACATTACCCTTTCAGATAAAATTAAAATTCAAGATGAATTTTGACATATTTAGAAGCTGTAACTTTATTGATTTCATGAATAATTGGAACTAGGACTTCAGAGGTTGGTAAGGGTTTTAAGTTATTTTATTTTAATCTTAGCAGTAGTACAGTAAAACCAAAAGAATAATAAAACATAAATATCTTCTCTTTACATAGCAAAGCCAAACAAGCAAGAAAATGGAATGGACCTGTTTTATGCTTTCATGATCACATTTGAGATGTTTTTAATAACTTGTAATGACTGAATATATCTGTGTCATTTCTATGTTTAAAAATCCCACAGAAACAAAGTGAAGAGGAAAAGAGGGAAAATAATTTCTCTAGCAAAATAAATGTATTTGCTAAGATCTACTAAAGAAAAGAGTTGCAGAAAAATGTAAAAAAAAAAAATCAGTGAAAAACAACTCAGATTCAAACCCCAAAATACATCCACAAAATCCTGAAGAGCAGTACTATCAAAGAAAAAGAGCTTACACAAAATCCACTATTTCATTGGCTTCTAAAGGTGTATATAGTGTTCATTTTAAGGTTGGAGAAATAGCAGTTCTGTGCATGAAAAGATAATATTTATCTGGAGCATATCAATAAATAAACCACTTCAAAAGTATAGGACATTTTTGAATAAAATAAATATGAGAATTGAATAAAATAATTTAAATCTAAAAAAAAATCTGAAAAGATTTTGTCATTATCATTCACAATGTAGAAATACAGTATAGAATTATGTGCCTAAAATGACTGTCTTTTTGATGCCTCTTAGGTTATTAAATATAAGATGCAAATCAAAAGTATGACTGAGCCAATTATTCTAGTATTCAAAACAAAAAAAATAGCTGTTTTCTGTTTCTTTTAGTGATCATGCATAGTCTAAGCATATTTTGCTAAAGGAAAGTGGAACTAGAGAATATGGTATTACTCTAGGGATAGGAAGTTATCTGTAGAGCTGCTCAAATATAGTGGAGCATTAACAACCAGTGCACAGGCCATACAGCTTTTTACAAGACCATATCTAAAACAAAAAAGGGTACAAAAGCCCAATAAACCCAAACCACAGGAAACCCTCCTCTGAAATAAAGAAACCTGCATTCTTGTAGCTTTTAGTGCACTTAACATTTCAAGATAAAAAACTAAAACTATCCAGAATCTTGGTAAATCTTGGTAGCTTGAAATCTCTTTTTGAGCTTCTTCCACTCTAGAAAGAACATATTCAGAATCCCCATGTAGTTATGATAGCCAGAAATAATGTTCTTTCTCTAGCAGTGGAAAGAAAGAGTGTTTGGGGGAAACAACAACAACAGCACAAACCACCATCAACAACAAAATATCCCCAATGTACAAGCAAACACTTTTTTTTTTCTTGAGCCTCACAGGTTAAATTCCCCCTTCCCATCATCTAGATATGCAAATGGTGAGGATCAAGGACAGATTAGTTCCTTAGTACTACTTTGGTCAATGGGACCTAGAAAGGATCAGACAATTTTAATTAAATATGTAACATTTTTTTTTCTGAACGCAATACTACTGATGACCACAACCAATATTTTAAATGCCCCCAAATAAACACATAAGTGAAAAATTGGTACTGATCAAAAAGATTATAATCTTGTATTTAAAAAAAACAACCAAACAAAGAATGTTTTCATTTTTTTTCTAAAATGACGTATAAATCACATCTGGTAGTCTTCTGTCTAATATCAATGCAGTCATTAGTTCTAGAAAAATTAAGAGAAATAGGAACAATTATTTTACCCCAGTCCTGCTTTAGAAAGAACATATAAAATGTATCAGTGGATATTAGGAAGAAGCTGAAATATCATTTGTTCTGCCTATTACATGCATGTGGGTATATTGGATTAATTTTAAATTTCCTGGTTTGTTAAAAATGCTATCACTTTATTAGTGTCTCTAATTTGAAAAGCAGCCACAAATGTGAAGGTCCAGCTGGATTCTCAAAAACAAAAAATACCCAAAACCCTGAGAAGTTGGTCTTTCAGAAAAAGCAGCTCTCCTCGTGAAAATGAATTTTACAATATCATGACCTTGCATATTCATTAAAAATATACTGTATATATTCATTAGAATATAGCATATTTTGTATATTCATTAAAATAACATTTCTCTGTTTCTTGACAAAAATATTTTCTGTACAAGAAACACCAGAAGATTCAGCAGAGATAAAGCCACTGGCTTAATATCTCACAGAGATATTAGACTGTGTCATAATTAAGATTCCTTAATAATGTTGGTAACTCAAAATGAAATATGATAATGCTATTTACCAGTTTTTCTCTATAAAGAATCATTTTTCCAGCAGAATTCTACAATATCAAACAGAACTTTACCCCTGCAGACTTCTTGCCTCGGCTGGCCAAATTTTACTTTGTTGTTTACTCAATGTATTTTGACACTAAAGGTCTATTAAAAAAAAAAAAAAAAAGCAAGCAAATAGCTAATTACATGCATCTGTGTATTTTTCAGCATTACACCTTCTGTTAAGACTACAAATAACAGCTCAATTTCAGACCTTTCTTGTCTACTGTTCCTGAAAGTTACAGTTTCAGGCTGTTTGTTTCAAGAGGAAGGTTGGCAGCTCTCATCTCCTCAGTTATGGAACGGCTAAACGTCAAGGTGGTTGGGCAGTCAAGTTCTTCACATCAAACACAAAGCTTACATACTTATGAAGCACCAAGGTCTGCTAAAATTAATAGTGAAACTAAATAAATGGGTTGTGCAAGAACTCTATGCCAATAGATTTCCAGCACCCCAGGGTATGCACCAGAATATAGTGTAGCCCTCCTGGATGCATGGTAGCTAATAGGAAAAAATACATTTTAAATTAGATTGCTTATTTAACAATTCTCCACTAGGTGTTCATTTTTCACATAGCAATTGTCTGCAAATATAAAATGGAGAATTACAAAAAAGTGAGTTTAAATTGAACTGCATGAAAAAAAAAGTTAATTCACTGTTATAAACAGTTCCTGGATCTCTAAATATATTAGCTTCTTCTGTCATATAGAGGAAAACTACCACAACTATTAATTCTTCTCTCCCCCCATGTATGGAAGAGAATACAAAGATGTCATGTGAAAGCCCTCTGTGTAAATAAATGTCCTCTTCAATTTTAAAAAGACTGTCAAGAAAAGATGAGCTGAAATGTGAATTATAACAAAGTGATGACAAAATTCAAATAGAAATAGCAAGGCATGATGAGTGCTGCATTGTGTGAATTAGATGATTTGACAGTATTGAGAACCAAAAGAAGTACAATTCTGCATAAGCAAAAATGTGAAAAATCTACACAGTGCTTCTTCAAGCTATCTTCAAATGACTTCAGACTATCAAAAACATTTCACTATTATTAATTGAAAAATTCAGTTATGCCACTATGTGTTAGTCACTGTTACTTGACAAAAAACCCAATAGCTCTTTAAGTATTTTAAAATATATAGGAAATGGACGTAGAAGGAGTCATCCTACTACACTGACAATTCCAAATAATGATCAGTGTCTCTTTCTGTGAATTTTTAAGAGGAATCATGGAAGAGAAATGCAAAGAAAGCTGTTGGAAAAGAAAGATGCTTTTGAAAGAGAGGCATAAAAGCCTACAATGAATAAAATACTTAAACATGCCTATATTTTAAGGCAGATGCTTAGACCAGGTTTTTCAGAATTTCCTCCAAAAACATGTTAGGCACAGGCTATAATGGTATATGAGTTTTACTTAGTAGACAGATAAAAACATATTATTAAAATTTTAAGGTCTACTGGTAATATATACAGAGAAGTGTGCAAAAACTTTACAAAGTGTTAGTGTACATGGTTAGTCTTTAAAAATTGATTGTCAAATTATACAAATGATAATTAGTCAGTCTACTAATTTGGATTTTTTCCAAAGACTTTTTCTACCCTTCTTTATAATGATCAGCTTCAAAGGAGAGTTAGATCAGGATCAAAGGAGATGCCAGTATTGGTGCTCTTGTGGAAGGAGATAGATCCAGACCACCTTTCAGCATAACATGTCTTTTTTTAAACAATTTAAGATCTCTAAATCATAGAGCCAGATTCTTAGGGTGGATTTTCATCTTCCTGCAAACTATTGGAAAAAGAACACAGCTAGAACCAAGCAGTTGAGTTGTTGGGGAGGTGTCAAAGATAACTCCTTGATGCAAGAAATGGATAGGGCAAATGCACAGTGGGTCTGATTATTCACTAACAGGAACAGACTGATTGGTAACACAATAATCAGTGGCAGCTCTGTCTGTGGTGACCATGAAATGGAAAAGCCCAAGATCCCCAGGAGAGGGAATAGAAGGTAGCAAGTACCACAGTATAGATTCAGGGCTCTAGAAGTGAAAAATTTAGCTTACTAAAGAAATTGGTATCAGTGACCCTAAGAAAGGCAGCTCTGGAGGGAAAAAGAGCTTGTAAAAGCTGACAAATCTTTAAGAGCAATCTCATAGTTCAAGAAAGGTGCCTCACAATAATCAGGAAAAGAAACAGATTAGCAGATCAGTTTAACAAGGAACTCATGACTGTGTTTCAAAGCAAAAAAACACAGTCCATAGAATGGGGAAGCAGGAACAGTTTACAAGGGAGACTATTGCTCAGACAAGCAAGGACAGTATGAGGAAAGACAAGGCTCACCTAGAGTGGATACTTGTGAGTGATGTCAAACACAACTAGAGCTTCAAATGCTCTATTAAGAGTAAACACCTGTCAAAAGAAAACATGGCTGTATTATTCTGTAGGGCAGTTGGCTGAAATGAGAGCAGACAAAATAAGCCTGAATTACTTGCCTTGCTTGCAATGGTAGCCTGCCCATACCTGTGTGCTGGATACTGAGAAGATGGAACTTGCATCTTCATACCCACACCTGGCAGAAGCACATGAATCATGGCAGGTAAAGTGGACATATGGACATATGGAAAAAAAAAAATCACCAGAGGAAAGTAGAGTAGCTGACCAGAGAGGCTGTGTAGTCTCTGTCCTTGGAGGTTTTCAAGACTCCAGAAAGTCCTGAGCAGCAACATCTGACCTTGTAGCAGGCCCAGCTTTTCATGGGAAGTTGGACTAGAGAACTCTTGAGTCCTTTCCAGCATAAATTGTTCTGCAACTATCTTATAGGAAGAAATAAGTTTGATGAAGACTTTACAACACAACAGACAGAACATTGTGCAAATAAAACTGCTTTCTTTATTTTAAAACTTTGTGTATGCACTCCGAGATGAAAGGAGTTCTGATCAACTTCACAGTTGGGAAAAAAATGAAGATGAAGATTCTGAGCTCTAAAAATATACCTTTCAAAGTAATTTCTGAGCTTAAATGGGAGAAAGTGAATAATTGCACATAATATTTAGAGTCGTGGTAAACATTTTTTAAAGTTCAATAGATATAATAAATAGCTTGTGAAAAACTTATATGAGATGAGGACAGTTTTTATAATAGATGTGTTTTTCAATCAGAGAGTTTGTAATCACCAAAGCACTTACTTCCTCAAACAGATGTAATTTTTCTGATACTCAAGCTAAAAATCAATGACTATAAGACCTGACCTAGATAAATCATTATTTTCTTCTCCCTGAAAACATTGTATAACACACATAGTATTGTGGCAATTGAGAAATTTAATAGTATGGTAAACATCACTAAAGCCTTTCTATGCCTTCAGGCAAAGCTGTAAATATCAGCTTTAAAAGTACTGATGGTGAGCTGTTAGGAACTTCCAAATAATTTTTACTAATAATACCAATTTGTAAAAGAAGTGCTAGAATGAAAGTGATGAAACTCTCAGTGAAAATGGCCAGAATTCCTTGCACAATACTAGTAACAAAGTATTCCAAAAGAAAAGAAGAAAATGAAAAACAGGCAAAAAAAGGTAAAATAAAGTGCCACAGAGGAAATAATCGATTAAATCTTACTGAAGACATTAATTCTCTGTATATAAACATCATAGTAACATGGAAAAGCATCTATAGTTGGAAGACAATTCATCAAATGCAGAGTGAACCGAGTGCATATTGCTTGAAGCATACTTAGGAGCATACATTCAAGAGCCAGGTAGGGGCTGTGCATAATACATGATGTTACTCTGTGGATTTGCCAAAGTCAGGCAAGGATTGATGGAAGAAACACTAGGCAAGGTGTCTGATGCCTGTGTTTTCAGAAATAACAACCTTTAAGTTTCAGCATCAGTTATTTATACAAATGGGCTCATTGTCTATTTACAGGCAATATTTTAACATTTAAACGTTTAAATCAACATTTTCAAATCCTAGGAAATCTAACTGCCTATCAAGACAGAGAAAAAGAACAAGCAAGCTATCCAGGTTTGTGATTTCTCTGCTCTATTGTAACATGACAAGTAATCTCACCTGGAACAGAGAGAGCAGCAGCAGAAATACAAATGAACAGGTAAATGTAAAGTGAAGCACAAGGGAAGTGTGCATATGCAAGTGATGTGTGTATGAAATGATGAGCCCTGAGCTGACTAGGTGGGCACTGTGGGATTATCACAGCTCTATTAAATCAGCAGCTCACTGTTCAGTACTCAGTAGTAGGCAAAAACCCAAAGAGAAATTATTAGGAAAGGCACAACGAATGAAACAGAAATGTTATTATGCTGCTTTTTAAGTCCTTCAAAGTAAGATCTGGTAAGACAGGAAAAGGTCCAGAACATGTTGGTAAGAACGCTCAGTGGCACTGGGCTATTCCCACATGAAAAGCAGCAGACTGGCTTGGCATCTTCAAAAGACTCGTCTCCTCAAAAGTGAGACAGAGATAACAGAGGACTGTAAAATCAAACAGACATAGACACAGTAGACATGAAGAAATTGCACACTGTCTTTTCCAATATAAGAACTGGGGGCATAAAATGAAACTAGTATAAGCCAGTTTCAAAACAGAGGAGGCAGTTGCTCAGGCAAAGCAAGAGTGCCACAAGATGTTGCAAATGCTGAGTTTACAGAGCCTCCAGGGTAAACTGGAGGCTGGTAACATTACATGGAAGCAAAACACTCTGAAATCACATTTGGTTCAGAATGTCGTGTGAGAAAAAAGTACTTACAAATTGAAAACAGTTCAAATGAAAACCCTTATTTGCCCTTATTATTGTCCTTATTATTAGGCATTTGCCATACAAGCTCTGGTGGGCACAGGTTAGTAGGACAGATAAATCTTTGGTCTGACCCACAACAATCTTTTTTCTCTTATAAAAATGTCCTTTTCTGAACCTTAGGTAATGCATCTCCTTTGTGCTCTTAAATTGTAGTCAAACAAAATCAACATTGACAAATCAAAGTTCATATTACCTCTGCCATATGCAAATTTCTTCTCTGTGGCTTGCATTAATGAAATTAAACAAGAAATCCTTCCATATCCACAGGACAAAAATTACTGTTTTACTAGATACACTACCTAATGAGTGTGGGATTGACATAGTATACTTTTTGAGCCTTTAATTTTTCTTATTTAAACACAATGGAATCCCATTTTACTATATAATATGCATATATATACTAAAGGATATATATTCCTTACATGAAAGGGTTTGCCAGCTGAAAGAAATCATGCAGCATGTGTGGGTAAGTACATAAGAGGAATCTCTATCTGCACAGAGATAGAAAGCAGATAGAGAACATAGGATCTAATGTATTACAAATCAGATGAGCTAATCAAGCTGAACCTAGCTCTAGATGCAACGTCAAGCCATTGTGGCATATAAAGCGATACTTCTTATTTTCTTTCTTCTTCCCAAGAGGTTAATATATGAGGAATTTTATATAAATTAATCTATCTTTGGCTTCTAAAGGTTACTTCTTTGTGAAGATCACAGCAGGAGCTAATTTTCTTATATGTGGCAAATAAATTTCCTTATGATAAAAGTATGTTTCCTGAACCCATTCAATCCATGCTAAAGACAGTCAAATCCTGAACTATCATTTTTCCTATGTGGGTGACACACGCCACGTAAAGTAAAAACTGAATCTTAGTGGATTAATTCTCAGCAGGTTTTTCTCTATATTCCCCAAAAAGGACGGAGAGAAGAGTTTGATAAAGCAGAGAGAGTCAAGATTTTTCCCAGTATAATAGGTGATCTGAAAAGAAATAATTTTTAGAGACCACATTCATTGTTTTTACAGTTTTGTTTGCAGTTTTCTTACTGCAGAGTGCACAAACAGGCATTGTGTGTTTGGGATGAATGCGAATGACAGAATGGTTGGGGGTGGAAGGGACTTCTGGAGATCATCCTGTCAAACCACTCATGCAAGGCAGTTTTACCTAGAGCAAGTTGCACAGGATTGCATCCAGATGGGTTTCAAATACCTACAAAGAAGGACATTCCTCAACCTCTCTGGGCAGCCTGTGCCCCTATTCTGTCACCCTCACCGTAAAGAAGTTACTCCTCATATACAGAGGATCTTTCTGCGTTTCAGTTGTGCCCATTGTCCCTTTTGCTGTCTCTGAATGCCATGAAAGTGAGATACAACATACATAGTATTTCAGAAATGTCTTTGTGATTTTGATTAAAAATGATACTCTGGTCCTTAGAAATCGAATTTCAAGGTACATGGTTAATTTGATCTGAGTTACTGATCTCTCATATACACAGAATCTTACCTTATATAAAGACCATTAATGATGCATGCAGTGGAAGGGAAAGTTTACTACCAGGAAGATAAACTAAATTGCACTATGGTTGACAGAGATCAGATTGAATATCCATTTAGGGATTCAGGTTAAAGAGATGCCTACTTTTGCATGGGCATGGATAGCCAGAGTCTCAACAGAAGCAGAAAAAAATGAGTTTGGGAAAACAGAACATAAATATCTGTCACACAGTATTTTTTAATAGCCCCTAACCAAAGTTTGACCTGCAAACATTTTTATCTGGTTTTCCTAAGGAAAAATTGAACCATTTGCCAAAATCACTGGTATCTCACGTTATGTTCCTAACAGCAGCATGCAACCAGGAAGCCTGGCAGAGAAGAGAGAATATACAGCTGCTTATACTCAGAAGATGGCTAAACTCACATGTCAGTTTCCTTCAGACTTCAAATACCCAGTCGGGAAAAAACAGAATTGCCCTAGAACATGTTTAATGCAGCATTACACCTTTTCATGCACCAGGATAACTAATCATGCTTTATTTCTTTAGGATAATAGTGGGTCAACAAGTCCCATCAATAGAGTTTTTTACTTACAGATATTCTTTTTCATGTTTTGAAGTTTGTGCTATAAAATTATAAAATCCTGATAAAAAGCAGTTCTGTCATTAAAATCTTAGGGTGTCTGAGTAAATATCTTTAACACTGAAGAAAAAGGAGAGAGAAGAATATTTTTTCTTCCCAAAGATGTTTTATCTCCCTCAGTGCTAGATATAAAAAAAAAAAAGTGGATATATTTACTTAAGGGTTGAAGGGACCTTCCAAGAAGAATATCATCACAGTCCTTTTTTTTTTTTCCTATTACACTGTATGATGTAGTGCTATGAAGAGTTAGCTGAGAAATGGTGGAGATCTGCACAGTAATTCACCATGTTTCTGGCTTGGCTGTATACAGCTGGTGACTGGAAGGAGTACCTGCCTTAGTAGATTATTGACCCCACTATCCACTAGACAGTATACTTCCGAACTATTTGGAAAGAAAGAAGATACCCACTGATATCCAATGACTTTCACAATTTTGTGAGCTGTAGGAATTGCCTCATTCATTAGTACATTATTGGCACGTTTTTCCAAAGATGTTCGTAGTTCTCAGGGAACTGGTGCACAGAAACTTGAAGATAGGGGCCTTACCATGTTATAAAGGAATTTCTTTTAAACCTCAAATGAAAAAAAATGTTTCATTTGATGGCATTCCATCTGTAAAGGTCTCTTCCAAGCCAAACTATTGTGTGATTCTATGATGAACATACAGCATCTACCATATTCTTTTCCTGGTTTTTGTATTGTTTTGTTTGGGTTTTTTGTTTGTCTGTTTGTTTGTTTTCATATGTGAATTCAAAACAAACAGCCTGTATTAAGAGCATCTAAACAGATAATAAATTCTGGAGACCTACCATATGTTAATTAACATATCACCTATTTAAGTCTACCAGCTCACCTTTGATCCTATTGAGCAAAACAGAATTATTTTCTTAACTAAAAAAGAGAGTCATAAAATGCAGAATTTCATATAATCTAAGACAGTATACCAATTATAACCTCTCTGTATTAAGTATTCCATGTCAAATGGAAGGAAAAACTGTAATTTTTGTATTTAAATTAAAAGAACATTAGAAACAAGACAAGTTAACACTGAAAAAGTTTTTTATTCTGCTTACAGAGAAAGATGAAAAATATCTAGGATATTAAATACAATGAAGGCAAAACAGGGGAGAAAAATGCATAGGTAATCTTAATGAATTACAAATTAGAGCAATATACCTTTAGAGATCACCCAACTCATACATTTCTGCAAGCCATGATCAGTGGGAAAAAGAAGAAAAAAATCACTTCAAAATTTCTGAAAACAATCTTGAATTAACAAATGTTTTCTAAAAGACAAAACTATCAAGATTAATAGTTCTGAGAGAGCAAACAGGAAAGCTGAAGAAGAAAAGTGTAACAAAGATTTTTGTAAATGGGATTTTTCCCAGCATCTGGAACTAATATCTTATTTTTGGTATTGTCTGACTGGATATCAAGTATCACTGAAATAGCATGTCAGAGCACTGATTGGAAAGCTATTTCTTTTTTCTTTTTTCCCTGTGCACTGTGGAGGTAGGAATATTTGATTTCATACATCATTTGTGAATTGCTGTGGGGATTCCAGAAAGCCAATTTCACTTTACAAAATTGATGAATGAAAAAAAATAATACTGCTGGTTTTGTGTCTGTTGCTTTTGGAAGCTACATGCCTGGGACTTTGGCAAACTGGGCATTACTAATGATTCATTGCCACAGAGCTACAATGAATAGAAGCTGAAGCTTCTTTTAACCCTTAAGGAACTTGTTCATCAGAATTCATAAATTATTTACATTTTACTGGCATCCCTTAATAACACCAAAAAAAAAGGAAACACTAAAAGCTTTACAATCTAATAAAGCTTTTAAATGAAAATACTCAAGCAGCAAAACCCAAGGAAGAGCACAATACAGAGAATAAGGAAACAAATGACTGCAAAGGGGATGATGATGTGCAGCTACTTCTGCATCAGGCATAGGGAGCTGGTTTGCACTGCACTGCACCAGTGCTGATGTGAAAGGAGACAGTGAGAGACCCACTAAATCACACTTTGATTTTTAATAATTTTAACAGAGCTTCATCAGATCTAAAGTGAAAAGAAACTAGTAAGATCATCTGAGCTGTTACATGCACAAGACCTGGAATCTAATCCAGTTATATTTTGTTTGAACTGTAGTGAACATCATCAGCACACTAAATGAAACAGACTTCCATTAAATAGTCAGTGAACTACAAAGCAATCATTCACAATTCAAAGGAGCAAAAATGATAGGCATCCTAAATCAAAAAATATTATATAAGCATTTGAAAAATGTTACATAAAAGTTCCTATGTGCTAAAAATACTGAGAGAATTTTTTAAAACAGAGAGAACGATTATTTTATATAGAATCATGTGTGGTTTTACCATTTCATTATACAATTAGTAATCTGTGTTCTATAGACAATAATCTGCAGAAATTAATAAAAATAATTATATACAAATTGAATATTTAATAGATGCCAGCTTCTTCAACTGTAAGTCGAATGGATAAACTTTAAAGCTAATAAAGCCATAGACAGGGGTACCAGTGGTGATCATCATGAAGTTCCTACTCTGCTTCCAGATCAAAGGCAGCTGGTATTGTCCTGTTGGGTGGCAGGAGGCAGATACACCTGATGAGGAAGATGGTCCTGAGACTGCTATTTCTCCCTCACACCAAGATGAGGAAGGAATTTCCATTTTACACACCCATGGGTAAGCCCATTGTAGGGACCTGAACTATCACAGTTATCATGTGGATTAGCCAGAATAAAGGAAGTATTCCTTTCCATAAGACATACAGACTACTCCTCAGCCTCCATGGAACAGAGTCAGATATCCTGAGGGTTAATATCGTAACCATCTCAGACGCACTGTGCCTCAGTCTCAGCAGGCAGCATTCAAGACTTACTTCAGTGAAAAAAAGAAGCAAGGCAACAAGGACATCATGTGTGAACAACTGGGGTTGAGCCTTCACTGAAGATTTTGCCAGATTAACCAGTTTCACTGCCCAGGAGAGGGACAGTACAGATGCTTCCTGATCACTCTGACCATACTTCCTTCCCCATCCCTATTAAATCTGCAGTTTGGCTGGATAATTATCTTGGAGTAAAAAAACCAAACAAACAAACAAACAAAAAAAAAAAAAACAAACCCTAAAACATTCTTCATCACTTACTGGTTAAAATGTATGCCTGGATTTTCAACACATACATCTGTGATTGAAGAGATGGGTCCTACTACATTGCCTGTGCCCTGCACCTGTAAATCAACAAGTATAACTCCATCAATCTTTAGAGAGAAAAATGGGAGTGTAGCATTGCCTAACCCTGTGCACTTAAGTGCAAAAATCAATCCTGACATAAAATTAGCAACATTTGAATACCACTGTTAAAACTTCTCAAAATACCTATGAGAAATTAATAATTCTGTAAAAGATGAAAAAAACATTCAGAAAAAGTTGATGCAAACCTGAGGATATATCAAATATCATGTCAGAAGAAATTATCGAGTTTATCCTTAAAAGTGATATAATTTATACTTTACATTTGGACACTACCCTGGAAAAGCTTACAGAATCCCTGCATGTAAAGACATCCATCATGATATATATGCATTAGCAATAATATTTACTTTGTGATCCTTGCTGCATAAACTATTAACAAATACATTAAAAAAAAAAAAAAAAAGAAAGAAAAAAGAAATAGACAAACATCCCCCAGGCTTCAGATATCAAAAAAACCCCCTCATTTTTCAGTCTTGATTTATCCAAGACAACATCCTCCAGAGTGCTAGAAGGTGAAGCTGCTGGGATAATACATATCCTTACTCATCATTTTACAAACTTTCTGTTAAGTCACAGAAAACCAATTGGCGGCATCAGGGATGGTTTCTCTGAGAAGCTGCCAGAAGCTTCCTACATTTCTGACAGGCCCAATGCCAGCCAGCTTCAGGATGGAGCTGCTGCTGGCCAAGACCATGCCCACCAGTGGTGGTGGTCCCAAGCCTGGGATAAAGTATTTCAGAAAGCAGGAAAAGAAACTGCACAAGAACATTTGCAGCTTGAGAGGGGAAACTACGACCCTGAGGGAATCCAATGCTTGAGCAGGCTTCTGGAAAAACTTGTGGACCAGAGGGTAGAGGAGTCAATGATGGAGCAGGGTTTCTAGTAGGACTTGTTATCCTACAGGAGTCTCACACTGGAGCAGGTGGAGAGTGTGAGGAGGAAACACGGCAGAGACAATATGTGGACTGGTTACAGCCCTCATTTCCCTTGCATCTGCACCACCACTTGGCAAGGACGTAGAGAAAATCTGGAGTAAAGTTAAGTTTGGGAAGAAGGGAGGGAGGATAGGGGGAAGGTGTTCCAAGATTCAGGTTTATTTCTCATTATCCTGCTGCCATTTCATTTGCAATAATCTAAATTATTTTGTCTGAGTCAAGTCTGTTTTGCCCATGACAGTGATGAGATCTCTCCCTGTCTTCATTTCATTCCACAAGACTTTCATCATATCTTCTTTCCTCTGACAAGTGAGAAAGGGAGAGATAGAGCAGCTTGTTAGACATCTGACTCCAGCCAAGGTCAACCCACCACAGAGTGAAACCTAAGTTCCAGTTTTAATTACAGGCTAATGCAACTGGAACAAATGAATCCCTTCATATGAATCCTAAATTTGCATTTCCAGGAATAAATATGCTTGATATGCATAAGAACTCAAGCAATATCTGTTACAGCCTAGTACCACACCAATTCCAAAAGCTCAGCAACTGAGAAAAAGGGATATTCAGCTTCACAAGTCACCTCAACCAGGTATCAAGCATGCTTTCCACTTCAAAGGATGACAGAACCAAGAACTAAATTAAAATGAAAGCACAATCCACCCATGCATATCCGTTCACACATGCAATACTTTCCTCCAGACTAAGCAGAAGCAGCAGCTCCCACCCCTGAGTAGCAGAGCAAATAACAAAACACCTTAATGCTCAGTAGACCTGACTGGCACCTGAAATGTCAAGACAAAAGTTTCTGGGAAGAACAAATCTAAGAAAGCAATAAAAATGCTTCAGGACCCACCACAATATTAGCACAGAAACAGGCTATTTTAGCACAACCAAACGTGCAAAGTTAAGTCAAACCATATGCCAGCTGACCTATCTCAAAATTGGTGAGGATATAAACAAGCAGAAAATACTGGATAAATAACTGTGCTCCTTTCTTAGCATAAACAAAAGCTGTTAAAGCTTGATACTGCATGATACCTATTAATTGCACCTATACTCAAAGACTAAACAGGAGAGTGACAGTCCAGTTTCAACTCCTTGGGGAAATTGGACAGACTTGTAGCATTTTCATCTTCAGTATTTTTACGATTAATCAGGCTAGACAAAAGAAATTTCACTTACCAAGAAATTCTGTTGTTTCACCTGGGATCTTATAGTGAATTATAAAAGCAGATGTCATATGAAATTTATCAATAATCTAAGTTCAGAAACAGTGTTTTTTATGAATACATCTATTCCTGCTAATTAAATATTTTTCTTTGGTTTATACCACAGTACATAAACCATTAAAATAAATGCCTGTAAAAATAATTTCTCAATGTAACATTAAAATGCCTGTAGTACTTAACTTATTTTTTTTTTTAATTTTGGCATTCTCAAGTCGTTCTCTGCTGCACAAAAAACATCAACAAACCAACCAACCAACCAAAAAATCTCCAAGCCAAAAAACCAAAAAAATAGCCCCTCACGGAAAGCCCAACAGATTTTTTTTTTTTAAATTTTCATATTGCCAGATAACTTACCAGTCTTACTAATGACTGGCAAGAAAGGGTAGTGTATTAAAAATATTTATTAAACAGGAGCTCTTGAGTTTAGAGTTTCAGGGAAAATATTATTACTGAGTTACAGCTCAATGTTTGACACTGATATTATTAATGAAAAAGTATAAAAAGACTCTTGTCTGAATGCAGTGTTATTATAGATACATACAAATCTGAATATGACTTTAATTAAATAATTTCTGGTAATTTTAAATCAAAGCCTTTACATTAGAGAGCATGACTCATCAGTCAGAACAACAATCATTATTTCTTCCAAACTGTCATCTTAATGGTTATGAAAAACAGTCACAAAATTTAGGATTTCACTTTACCTCATATATTTTTAATTATTTTTGATTAGATGAAATTCTTACTGAACTCTGAGGATAAAAGACAGAAGCATGAATGATGGAGAAAACAAAAAATGAATTTGCAGACCTTTACCAGCAGAATTTATTAAACAAAACAATATGTTTGAATGAATAAGTTTATTTAAATTAAAAAAAAATAAATTTTTCTATTGCTCTGAATTACCAGTCCTTCATAATGACTTTCTAAGCCATTGTGTTACTTAAAAGAGCCTCTTGTTTTAGTATTAAAAATGCTGTCATGTCTTTGAATGAACAAAGAAAAAAAAAAGGATTTAGATTAAATAAACTAATAAAACTTCTCTCCCTAATAAATCCATACTTCCCTGACTATTTATTTATGTGGTTCTATTTGTGATGTACTTCCTGCCTCCTTCTATATGCTGAACTTCAAAAGCTTGCAAGCAAGGTTTATTTTACTCACCATTCATCAGAGTTCTTACTCAGATTTTTTACAATCTTATCGTGTTTGAGCAGGATTATGAAGAAAGTCTTCAATACACACAAAATGGAAAATGCAGACCACAGAACATTCTTTTTTTTTTCAAGGGAGACACAAATTTAGATTTGTCACTATATTTATTAGGCAGTTGAAATAGGTAATAACAATGGTTTCTGTATTTTATTTTAATTTAGTTATCTGGTAATTCAGATTACCAGAACTTTTAAAAGATAGAAAATACAGCCAGAAAACTGCATAGGCTTTTCTGCATGTGGTCTTTAAAGGAGAAGCTAGCAGGGAAAAAACAAAAATTGTTTGGTTACCTTAGAGTGCCTAATAATTTACAGAAGTTTATGATATACAATTTTCAAAACAAACAATTTGCAAAGGTTTATTCCCAATGCCCACTTCAAATCCTATTTAGAAAATTACCTTTGCATTTCAAATCAGAGTTCAATACTCAAAGCACTCTGAAAAGCCAATGAGATATATATGTTTAGCTTGTTTTAAAATCACTCAATTTAGTTTGAATGCCAGAAAGCAGAAATTGCACTAGGTAAAGTTTTGTAATTGTTTTGGTCTTGCCCCAAATCTTTGTATATTTTTAGGAGCACCAATGTACTTTGGCTGTCAGTTCCAATGTCAGAATAACCAATACAAGAAGAGCTGTTTTGTTTACTGTGAATGCGACTCTTATTAGTTTAAAATGGTAGCCAAGTTCCTATATCAGAAGAGAGAGGGCATAATCGTTCCTTTCTACTCTTCCCATGTAACCCATATGAAAACTCAATAAACCTGTTGATCATATCCTTTCTGAGACATAATTTTTCAAGACTGAGGAGTCTTGAAAAGAGTAGCCTAGTCCAGTGTAGCCTACTTATTTCTCAGGTGTAAACTTTTCCACATCTTGTATTACCACAGTTGTACTTCCCTAAATTTTCTCAATTTGCTCGCAGGCTAAAAGGAAAACTGTACAAAGTATACATCCTCCAGAAAAGCATGCAATTATACAATGGTTTGATGATTTTTTTTTGCTCTGATCTCTACTGCCTTCCTAATAAACCCTAACAATTCTTTTTTGACTGCCAGTGATGAGGAAGTTTACAGTTTTTAGGCTCCCTCCTTTCTAATTGAAATCTACCATCTGGCTACAATGACTTCAAATCTATTTTAAATGGCAGGTTAAGGTTTGCCCACTCCCTTTGCCATCAGTATCACTTCAAATTTATCTACATTGAATTCCATGCTATTAGTCACTTATTCTTGTAATACTTTGTGCAATTCACCACAGTTGGTCCTTGTTGCACAACCGGGATTTCATTTTTGACAGATTCACAGAAGTCTTCCACCACACACCACAAGTTCCAATGTACTTCACTTAACCTATGGGATATGGCATTATTCACAGAGTTCTTCAGCATCAAAAACACCACAGATATCCACTCTCATGCAGTTTAGAAAGCACACATTAGCTTATAAAAGTCTTCATGGAGCTGGCAAAGTGGAGAGAGTATTTAAATATTTTGATCTATTTGTATTTGAGAAGAACCTCCGGAACTCAAGAAATTACAAAATTTTCAGTCCCCTGCATGGTGTATAAATTGGGTCAGACCTTATCTAACCATACCATTATTTGTAACAGATTTTATTTTCACATATGCAATATATTCAGTAGCTGCTGGTAATAAATTGCGCATTAGGTGACTAGTGACATGATAAGTCATTGTTATTGTACCTGGCATTGTCATGGAATATTATATTGGAATAGCTATTCACTGTTGTTGTAAGGATTTTTTACCTATCTTATTTTCATGTAGTTTCCCTTTTTGAAACTGAGCAGAGATGCAGTGATTTCTGATTGAATCTGGAGGGACATTGAATATAAACTCATGCTTTTTTATTGTGGAGAGGCCATATAACTGAAAATTTCAGACCTGTTGCATGTTTGCTTAAGGATAAAGAATTTCCATTATTTCAGCATCAGCAGATACCTCCACACTGAGCAATTGTCTCTTTCATCATGGCTGACTTTACAGTGTTCATAAATTAAAAATATGCTAGTAAAGCTTCAAAATCAAAAGTCCCAGCTCTTAAATCAAATTAAGTGCACCTCTATTGTATAGGCCTTCTATAGAATAGAGGAATTTCCAGTCTCTGAAGAATTTGAATTCCTGTTTACTCCCCTTCAAATCCAGACACTAAAAAATCAGTCTTCCTTAGGATTTCCAAAACAACACTGAGTACTATGAGAACTTAAGAAAATGACACTACAGGTGTCCTGGCCTTCAAGGGCCTTCCTTAAAAGGTCATATTATGCTTCCATAGTAAAATGACTTGTCAAATGATTTGTAGAGAAAGGGGAAAAGCTATGGATGGCAACTATCTTGACAGTAACAAGGCTTTCAACACTCCAACATTGATGTTGGGGTGGTTGAACTGTTAGATGAACAAATAAAAGGTGAACAGTTCGAATCAGAGTGGTCAATGGTTTGTACACCAACTGGAAGTATGTAACAAGTAAAATCCACTTTGTACTGTACTGGGTTCTACACTGAATCCAAAGGATTTGACCAAAACTACACATAATCCACTGCAATGGGTCAAGTCTGGGAAACCTGCTCTCTTAACGAATGCCGAAAAGAAGATAAGAGAGCACAAAAGCAAGAAACTTGCTTGGCAATTTAAGTAAGTGTTATCATACCTGCTTTTCTTAGTTCTTTTTCTCTTACCCTTTAATTATTTGAACTGTGTTTACTTTTCTGGGACTGTTGTTTTCACTCCTGATGCTACCTATTATTTCCTGTTTCTCATTTGAGTTCTTCCTCACTCTATTGCTTTCTAGGGAAAAAAAAAAAGGTACAATTTGAACTCTATAAAATTTCAATAAAATTTCAAAAAAGTAGTTACAAAAATAACCCTCTAGTAACATGGTCAATATATGAAATTTTGTACTAATATCATAATATCATGCAGTTCAATCACTTTGAAAAAAAACTACTTTTTTTATTGTTGGAATATTTGATTTAATTATCATTTTTCATGGCTGTGTTCAGATGTATTGATCATTTAATTATCTTGTTGCTGATAAATAATTACATTGATAACACTTGTGGCAATCTTCTACTATAGAAAGACTCAATTATCTCAGTAGCACTGGGCTGAATGAGTGGAAGTTTTTTCTTTACAAGAATAAAACTCTAGTTTTAAAATTTTCTGACTTGAAAATATTGTTCTTACTTCTATAAATTTCTACCAGCTACAGTCAAATTTTAAAATGTAAACAGACATTATGAAAAAGACATATTGTTAGACTTTAAAGGATTTTAAAACACAGTAGAATGAGCTACTGAAACCTTCTACTGTCTGGGTATTTTTCCATGGCACACTCTAAAAATCCCTTTTGAGTTTTACACTGTTTTAGGATCCAAGCACACAGCTGTACTTACTTGTCAGTTTGATGCTGCCCATTTGACAGGTTATCTGTCGTCTTTTCTGATAAAAATGTTCACAACAAAGTACCTCCAAGGCTTCTACCAAAGTCTTTTTGGTATTTAAAAACTCCAAGACTAGTAAAGCAGACGCTTAGGAATTATTTTACATACTGTAGCGTTTGTTTGGTGAATGTCCCCCACTTTCCCCAGCTGTTAATCACATCTATTTTCTAGTTTGCCATATTACTAATAAATCATGTTTAGTTTTAGCTGCCACAAAGTAGGTAGTAATATGTAGCTACTGTATAAGGTCCCACTGTAATTTCAAGCTGTGGTAAAGTACTCAATTCAGCAGCACTTGCAGTTTCACAATAAACCTGCACAGTACAGCAGAGATTATCATATCTCATGTTATAATAGAGAAGCATTTTCAATAGTATTAGAAACACAACTTGTTATGCTTCTATCTTTTAGATTATTTTGATGGCATATTATAATGAAAAAAAGTTACAGAAAATGTGGAAAATTAAAATAATTTACTGCTGGACTCCAGATATGGCAGCATACAGAATAAAGTGCTATTGGTCACACAAACAGAAAGCGGCTCTCTCTCACTGAAATGCAGTGTCACAACGGAGAAGTAAAATCAAGAATTTCTCCTATTACATGTTTGAATCACATAATCTCCAGTGTGAATGAGTTGACTACCACCAGCAGCTCTCTCACCAGTGCATCTTGGGTCCTCTGGGCTTGCCTTTTAAGAGAGGGATTTGTCAATAGCCAGCTGCAAAGTTTTGGTGCAACCATTCCCAGAAGCATTCTTAGTGCAAATAGCCTAAAGACCCATCTAACCTCCTAGCAGGAATTTTCCTTCAGCTACAGCACCCTTGGGAGGCTGAGCACCTGGAGCAAACTCGGAGCACAACTGGCAGCAAACTGCAGACTCTTGGGAGAGTCTCCCCTTCCCACACCTCTAAGTTTTTGGAAGGTCCCTCTCTTACCTTACATACACTTTTTGGTTTTAAATCAGATTTTCATGTGACATTTTGTGTAAGAAAGGACAGAGTTTTCAGAACTGTGGACAGATGAAATTATTTTTGTTTCAGTTTGATTTTTTTCTCACTAACATACACTTGCTGAGAAAAACTCCTTTTTCAGTAAGATTTGGCAAATACATTACCAGCCAAATGTCAAGTTTCATACCTATATGAAAAGTAACTAAATAGCTTTTGATTAATTCTATTTAAATTAAAAATTGAAACCACCTATATTGGATATTTTGTAAATATATATTTTTTTAAAATAATTGATCCTGAAATTTTTGATATCATTTAAGTTTTTAAGGGCAACAATGAAATGGATATTTGAAACAAGTTCAATACTTTATTTCAAGTAGAAAATTAACACTTTCCCCTCCAATTAGGTAATGCACCATGAAAAACTTTTGGTTTTTATTTAGAAAACCCAATACTTTTTCTCTTCCACTATTCTACTTCTCCCTTTGAGAAAAAAAGAAAACAAACAATTGCTGCATATCTTTACCTTCATACATACAAAGTGTCACAGGCTAGCACTCCATATTTCAAGAAATAAATATGAGTAAGTGAAAATCTGTCCCTGTTCTGTCACGTCCTCCACAGCCATGCTGTTACGCAGCCAGCATTTCACAGCTGAAACAGTTTGCCTCCCTTCTCTACAAAGGCACACTCTACTTACAATACATAACTTAAAAGTAATGCTGCTGGCTGCTATGTTCATGAATAAAACAGTTCTAAAACACATATGCTGTTAGCATCAGAGAGTGATTATCTATTGTGTAGGAGCACAACAAAGTAATCAAACAAATAATTATATAGGCCCTTACAAAGTTTCTTTAAAATAAAGTCTGCATAAGTTTTGATGATGTTTCTTATCATATCCATTTCATTGTGAACAATTGGACACATATTGTGATGTAAAGAACAGACTCTATATAAAGAATTTCTGGTGCTGAAGACAGCATGGGAACTTCTTAAGGCCTTGCTTAGAGTATTGCATTTATTTTTAAATTATATTTTTAAAAGCAATTATAATAGACTGTTATATTATCAGCTTGCCTACCCAGGCTGGGGAGCTTTTTCCACATTCCCCTAGATTCCCTGAATTTATTTTTTGTTTTAAGTGTTGTCCTTATAAATAAAAAAGTCAGCTAAATAAAAGTTGTTGATATCAAGGAGTATGATGAATGGTTTTTTTTTTGTTTTGCACTGTCTTAGCAGTTTAGAAATCTAATTGAAACTTCAGCTGCATGTTCTTTGTTCTGCTCAGTAATCACCACTCTCAAATATAAAATATTATATCTTAAAAATTCTATAGACCTTTTTATAAGTGGAAAAAAATTACACAAAGTTTTCATTAATAAATGCAATTTAGAGTGTTCACACTTTGAATGCATCTAGGCTTAGTTGATCCAATAGCACAGAAAATGCAATATCTCTACTTTCTATTTAACAAGCTCAATCAATATCTTTTTAGTTACATATAATGACATTCTATTTCTTTATCCATTAGTGGAATAAAGGAGAAATCTAATATATGTGTAGATTAGTGATGAAACTTCTCCTGAAATAAGCATGATAAAAAAAACTTGCAATGTTTGTATTTTTCTGCAATGTCTTGTAGCTCCCAAAGTAATTTTCTTCAAGAGACATTATGGAACTCTACATTAATCTTGCTGGTTTTAGCCTTCATTTATTAAAGTAGCACATACTGTTACTCAGCAGCTCAATTTGCATGAACGTGTTCATGTCTCTGCACCTAGGCAAGGATTTCTACTTCATAATATGGTTTTGCACATTGGTACCAAGTCAGAGACAGATTTAGCTTTATGAAAGTGATCACCACCTTCAAACTGTTTTATATAAGCTATGGTTATATTCAGAATAACTCCAGGTCCACCTCTCTTTTTTTAAATATATGGAAGGAAGAAATAAGGAATTACAGAGGTTTTCTCCAGATCCCACAGAAAACTATGTCAGACAACATAATACATTCAGCTCTCTTGTATCTTCATCTTTCATCCCAACCTTACAACCAGGCTTCCCATCACTGCTGCAGATAAAACTGTAAGGTTTTGAGAAGAAAAGTTCTTTAAGGTCTGGAATATAGCCTTGAACACATAACAGTTAGAAACAAATACTCACATACAAAATAAGCAAAGCTGGAGGGAGGACAGAATAAGAAAGTGGAAAAAAAGACAAGTCTAAGAATTTAATTTAGAAAGAAGATTTTCAGAAACAAATATTCAGTCTGTAAAATCAAGCCAAACATGATTGAAAAACCTTAGTTCAATCAAGGGCTTTTCCACAAATGAAATTCAAACCATAACAAACTGCTTCATCCTCAGAAGACACATATGGCAGATGATCCTCAGGCTGGAGCATCTCTTGTAAAGTACATGGAGAAACTCCTGCTAACTCATAGTTTCTTAGAGAGAATGCTTCTGTTGAACCTTGTTGTACAGATGAGACGGCAAGGTTTGCTGTCCCTGTGGTCACATTTAGGAGGAAAGTACACCGGTGAGCTTAGGGAACATTCCTGTCCTGCTCTGAATTCAGGCTGGAATCTTGGGTAAGATCATGCCTACAGTCTTCAGTTTCTCTTCAAGGGATTGAGCTTTTGCTATGCTTCACCTAAGGGCCATGCTGGATAATAAGCTTCCCCCAAACAAATATCAAGAACTGAATACTTTTAGATGAGAAAGTAAAACTAAGTATATAGAGCAAATATGATGATATACACTCATGCCTGCACCAATAACACATATTAAACTTTACAAGCTGGTAAGACTGTTTTTTATTAGACACTATTAAGATTAATGAGTTTTGCTAACATAAATATCTGAAAACAACAAAAACCATTACTAAAATCAAGACACATTTCTGAACTCTTTTCCTAGCTTTCTTTCATCTTATTAGTGAAAGACATGTAGGTCCCAGCTGTGTTTATATTTGCAAGGTTTAAAATTTTATCTTTTTTAAATCAAGCTTTCTTCAGCCCACAGCTTAATCCCCAGCACTGCTGAACATGAACAAATAAATTAATGAGTTAAGAGGCACTCAATCACTATTCCAACACACTGACTATGCAAAACTCAGACGACAAATATCAAGTTTTTTCTATAAGGTTAAAACTTAAAATCTGAGAGGATTCTTATTTCTCTAAGGATTAAATTGTACAGATTGTACACACTAAGGTCTCAGCAATGAGGTGATAGAGGTTCTAAAAGCAGTTTTTCCGGATATGTCATTGACAATAACAAACATAACTGACGACAATTACATGTTATCCTAACCAGATAAAAGCTAATGGCTAACTAATGAACAAATAGCTGAAAATACTGTTTCTTAAAATTATTAAGTATATAATTTTTTTTTTAAATTTCAAACATAGACAATTAACATGACCTTCAGATTAGGAGAATAAAATAATTCACTGAGAATATTTAGGAGGCTTAAAATTCTAATTGAAATTTTGCATTCTTTTTTAGTTACTTATTTTCCCCCAAGGGCTCTGAAATAAAACTGAATAGTTATAATTTAATCACAAACCCATTCATATAATTTCTCTTCAATGTACCATACAGCAATATAGTAAATTGCCAGCATCTAGTACGCCACACCATAACTTAAAAAATAACAGATTTAGGGGTGGGGGAAGAATTAAAGTTAATTTCATGGTCCAATTGAACTCAAAAAAGGATGATGTTATGTAAAGCATTTTGGAGGTACTTACCAGTAAGTCTGAATCTTACAAAAGATGTCTTGCAGGAATAATAAATACAGGAATACTGTATACAGACAAAAGTATGACAGGAAAAAAAGTATCCATAAGTGTAAAGGCTATGCTTATCAGGAAGGATATGCAAGTGCTGATAAGGAAGAGGATCCCAAAATGTGAATTCTAGTTAGTCTTAAGACACTTTTGATGAAGAAAACAGAATGGTGTTCTGTAACATTGCATTAGAAAAACAGGATTTAAATACTGCTTACAGAACAAACAGAAAAGCCATATTACTTTAATCTAGAAGAAGGGAAGAACTTGATCCTGAGGAACTTAAACCAAGAGAAATTCCTAGCAGAACTGTCTTTCATTCACTTTTCCAGATCAATGTGAAAAACAGTTTTTTCCATACTAAAAAGGGTTCCTTTCTAATCAGAGAGCTACTGTCTAATCCCAAGAAACATCAACATCCTGAATGATGATCACTGAAATTCTAGTGAAGTGTTTTGCTGGTGTCACAAATTAATGCACTTCAAAAGATATTTATCTGTTACAGACTAAGACATTGATGTCAGTATTTAAGAAACTGAACAATCAGATCATTTCCATGCTTCAAAATTCCTACTAGACTGATTTTCAACAGCAATACATGTTGACAGTGCATAGTTCCTATTCATTATCAATCATTATCAATAAGTATTTAAAGCAACAATCCATTCCAAATGCATTTTAGAGTCAGAAAATATATAATGCTCCTTTATGGACTCTGATGTGAAGAGTGTGATTTCAGTGATATCCTCATCTACTGGTGTCAGGACATTTGTCCATGTATCATTTTATTTGAGTCATCAATAGCTGATTTGTGCTGTTCAAGAGGTAGATTTGGATTATGGATTATCTGGCTCACATACCAACTCTAAAGATTGGCTCTTCAGCTGAAAAATAAGGGGATAGCTCATGCACTGCTCCAGTAACAGACAACAGTGGTACTAATACTCATTAGTGCTTGAAATTGCAATGTTTGGAGGAAAGATGGGATACATCTCCCTGACCAGCATACAATTGCCAAGTCTTCACAATAAAGACAACTTGGGCAACACATTCTAACTGTGATCCCTGCCCAAGTATAGATGACTGGAAGATGAGCCTGTAAATGGAGAAGATTCCATGAAAGGATATACTTTCTATACACTGTTCAGGTCTTTTCTTCCAGTGTATAGACTTACGCATGAATTCACATCTCTAGGGAGCAAACATCAAACTAGATAATGTCTACATAGCACCAGATTTGAACATCAACTTCCTGCACCAATGGGTATCAACAGGTGATGAGAATGCACTCTCATGCCAACCAGAAACAAAAGGGTGTGCTGTCAGTGTATGGTGGCTGCAGTATAGAGAGGAGATGAGTCTGATCAAAATCCTTGCTGCACTTCGATAGCGCTCTGTGAGTGCCACTCACTTGGGGCTCACCAAATGGGACCGAGTTTGAGGGGTCCCAGGACAAGGGAAGAGACAAGAATCTTAACTCCATGTTTCAGAAGGCTGATTTATTATATTATGATATATATTATATTAAAAATGCTATATTAAAACTATATTAAAAGAATATAAAGGATTCATGAGAAGGCTGGACAAGAATAGAAAAGAATGAATAACAAAAGCTCGTGACTGTCAGAGAGTCTGATGCAGCTGGATTTTTGATTGGTTATTAAGTAGAAACACCTAATGTGGACCAAGCAAAAAATCACCTGTTGCATTCCACAGCGGCAGATAGTTATTATTTACATTTTTTTCCTGAGGCTCCTCAGCTTCTCAGGAGAAAAAAAATCCTAGCAAAGGATTTTCATAAAAATGTCATGGTGACAGTGCTCTTAGGAGTTCTATCTGCTAACCGTGATAGATGCTGGAGAGCAGAGAATTTTTGTGATTTTGTTTATGCAATTAACTGTTTGGAGAAAAAAAACAAAGAGTCATCCTTTATCAGTCAGTCACCAAGACATGGATCTGACAGTTAGGAACCAGAACCTTTACCAGTGTATCAATTTATTCAGGCATTTTTCGCATCACGCAGCAAAACTGGGCCATCAGGTTATATACAGCGTCCCTGGTGGCCAGCCAGTCCAACAAAATCAGGAAAAGGCTATCTCCACCTCTTCTCATAATGGGCAAACCCCATGCTAACCAAATTGCTGTCTTTAGGCTGACCGCCTTTTCCTTTGTATCTCACAGATTCTTATTTTCTCTTGAATCCTTGAACTGCTGTCATCATCTCAACAATTTTGTTTCTGCATTCTCCCTTTTATTGTCATACATGGCTTTAGCTCATGTCCTTTCTCATTCCTTAGAAACAGACTTCATAATAAAATTGAATCAAGATCACACCACTGTGTTGCACCAAATGAGGTCTGAAGTGACAGACTGAAGGTTACAGCTGGCTGTCACTGCAACTCTGAATGTCATTGAACACCTGCTCATTAAATACATTCAGTGCCATGTGAAAACCAAAGGCCAGAAGTAAGAATGGATAATGATCCCGGTCTATTGTGAATCTAAGCCATTTAGAGTACAAAGAACTGGTAAAGACTAGGAAAAAAATCTTCCGACTGAGAAATGGGAATCAGCCTTTTTTTTTCTTGAACAAGAGGATTGTCTCCTGTGCCTGCTGCTCTCTGTGAAGAGAGTTGTGGCCACAATCCCCACCAAGTCAGTATGCTGCAACTGAATTTTTCAGAAGATGTTGTTCAGGTTGGTCAAATCTGGAAGTGTTCTGAAATAACAGAAAGTGACTAATGTTAGACTTAAAATGCTGATATGGACTGCTCTTTGAAAAAAAGCCCATCCCCACTTATATTAAGTCAAGATTTAGTTACTAAAATCCTAACTTATCAGTGAATTACAGAACTCCAGATCGAATTATAGAGGAAGAAAAACTCAAAGAAAATAATTCTATTCTATTAAAAAATATTTATAAAATTAATAGTAATATAGTTTAAACTATTCACATTTCCCAGTAACTGCATCTTTTTAATGTTATAGTTAGTCCTCTGCTCTCCAGACTCTAAGGTTGATGTCTTCAGTCTGGACTGAAGACAGTCCGGACTATTGGGAAAGTAAAGCAAAACCACAGTATTTTTTTCATCATTTCCTGGGAGGATAAAGTTTGTTTATCATATTGATTGTTTCCTCCTCCTCACTCTGGATCTATTTGGAATAATTTTATGTATTTCCTGATATATTTTACACCTTGTTTTCTCCACTGTTGGCAAGTCCATATTGCACTGAAATTTTGCAGTTCCTCCTTTTTGTGTTTCGTATTCTTACAGCAATTGAAACTGGGGAAACTTGATGATGTGTAGAGAGAAAGTACTTGGGAAACGGATTTTCTTGTCTGGCCCAGTATGAATATTGTTGCATTCTCAGTAGGCTGGAGTGGGTAGCCTCTGTGTAAACGTAAAAAAGAGTGGTGCCTTTAAGAGATGAGCTGTTTCTAGAAGCCGCTCCTAACAGGAAGCTGTTTGTAAGACATATAGTTTAGCCCAATGTACAGTTCTGATGAAAAAAACAATACAAAGAAAAAAATCCAATGTATCTGTTCTACAAAATGACCAGAAAGGCAGAGTCTGCCCAAACTGTGAGGATGGATCAAGCTGACAACAAAAAAATATGATAGCAATAATTGCTATAAGTCTCCAGGGCTCAATAAGGAAACTGGTCAGAGATTTGGAACTGACTTATGAAGATAGAAGTTAAAACATTTATCATAGCAAATTTCATTTAGTTTGGCAGTCAGAAGCAAATATGAAATGTGGAAATGTTAAGAGAAAGAACATAATATACTGTCTTCACTTTCCAGGACAGTGTGCCCAGGAATTCAGTCTTTCTTGGTTTTAGTGATAGGGACACACAGGTACATTTTTTTTTATAACACTTCAAAGCTTAAGAATCTTTGCATTTAATAATAATTGCAGCTTTAGTTGTATGAAATGCTGGCCAAAGCATATGTATTGTCTTCAGGCTGTACAAATGAGAAACTGATTTAGAGGATTAGATGTACTCTTCACATGTAACAGAGTTTCCATATTGAGATGGTGTGTTATTAGATCAAAATCAGGAAAAAATACATAAACATATAATTTTAGTAAAGGACATAAACAGAGTTTATTAAAAATGTTTTACTGAATGAAATGTTTAATTTGAGTCATGGCATGATAAATAAAGCAAATTTGTTTGTGAATTGAATGCCTGTAAATCTATGCTGACTAAAATGTCTTTCAAAATCTTGGCAAAAGATCCATTTATATTAAACAAAAAAAAAAAAAAGAAAACCCAAAACAAATAAAATAAAAAACCCCAGCCACATAAAAAGTGATAGTTACATGATGTGATAATTTAAAAAGTAATCTAAAACCAAGGCAAAACACAAATACAGCATAATAATAAAGGAATATGATAATGTAAGAAATTAAAGAGGAGAAGGAAAAAACAATCACTGGAAAAATTGATAAACAATGAGAAAAAAAAGGTGTGCTCTCATCTCTGAATTAAAAAAAACAATCACTAGAGAAACAGAGAAGGAAATCCAGGCATAACTGAGATGCTGTAGATTTAGGCTTTGAAACCATCTTTTTTACTGGGAAACTAAAATGCTAAGGGGTTACAAAACAGATTCTAATAAATTATTTTAACATTAGAAGAATAAGAAAAGACAGAAAGGTGAGAGTGGGGCAAATACTGAAATTAATCTGAGAGAGAATATTGCAAGAGCTGGTTCTGCAGTGGAGAGAGAAGAATATTAAAGTTTGATACATAATCAGTGGGAGAATTCTGGGAATGATAATGACACATGATTATACACTTATGTAAAATATGCACATTTGAGAACATAGCTGTGACATCACCATAAGTAGTAGATACTTAGACTGAACTATTAATGATCTTAGAACAAGGGAATATGTGTGAATAAATTTGCCTGTAGCTCTATTAGTTCCCCTGTCAGGACACCACACTTGAAATATTGTGTTCAGTTTTGGTACCTAACATTCAAAAGCGATATGGGCAGTCTGGAGAGGGTCCAGAGAAGGGCACTAGAGATAATCAAAGCTCTGGGAAACATGCCATATGAGGAAAGACTGCCAGAACCTGATTTGTACAACCTGGAAAAGGAAGGTTTAGGAGATCCTTCAGAGCACGTTCCAGTGTTTAAAGGGTGGCTGCAGAAGTGATGAAGACTCCCTTTTGACAAGAATTCACAGGTACAATTTACTCTTGGAGCGATTCTGTTAGACAAAAAAGGAAATTTTTTCACAATGAGACAATGATCCATGGGAATAATCTTCCCAGAGAAGTGGTGAATTCCCCAATGAAGAACATTGGGGGATTCAGCTGGGCCATCTTGTCTGGATCATGCTCTTGCCAAGAAAGGTTGTACCACATGATCCCTGAAGTCCCCTTCCAGCCTGATATTCTATGATTCTAAGATAATGCAGTCCTATTCACACTTAAACAAACAAAAATAAAATCTACTTATATTTCTTGGCAGGATAATTCATTACACTGGATAATAATGTACACCAGTTAACATTTTAAAATGTCAAGCACATTTGTTTAATTGCATTAGTACCTTTGCAAATAGGAATATATAATTTTGACCTTCTGAATGGTCACATTAACAGTTAAGACAAATCTACATATATCAAGTAACCTAGAATATTTGTTGCAAAGTTCAGAATACTTTGAATCAATTCATGCAAGATTAGATAAGAACATGCAAAGGGTAGAAGGAAGACACAGAACTGCATATTCAGCTAAATGTTGATTACCACAGATATAGAAGTTTCCATCTGAATTTGAAATCACAAAATAGCGTTTATCTGTTGTGTCAAAAATTTACATGCCAGCATAAACCCAAATTTAAGCTGAAACCAAATCTGTTATAAAGAGCTCTGTGTCAGTAATCTAGACAGAATAGAGAATGAAAAAACTTGTCGCTCACATTAATTGCATATTTATGTCATGAAGGTGAAGAGGCTTTAGTTATTAATTATTACATTGTATTAGACAATGTTTTACCTCCATTATAGATTTCATGACCATAGTTACAGTAACACACAATATCTAGAAAATTCCAAAACAATATAAAAAGTAGTCCTTTAGACATCAATAGACATGAAGTACAGTATTATTTCAAAATTCAAAATGCTGCCAGAAATAGCCTGAGAGTTGACATATGAGAACTTTATCCTTGGAATGGAAAACTTCAATTTAAACAATTTGCTGCACAACAGAAGACAATTTCAGCAGGAAAATAATTTTTAGATAATTGTTAGGTCAAATGATATGGAATGGTACATTTAAAATTTTATTATTAAAATTTATAGGAAAAAAAAATCTTTGTGCAAATACTATTCCCCAAACATGGAAGTGCCCTTTCATTAAAAAAAAAAAAAAGCACAAAGGAAAATTAATGCTGATTTATAAAGTGAATTATCATACAACATTCATAATAAAAGAAGCTAACAACACTTATTCATATTATTCATATTGATTTGGGTAAAACAAAATCTTGGAAGATGTAATCTCTGTGAAATTACTTTGACCTCCAATGCTTTTAGCTAATCTACATGGACAGATTAATTTTATAAACATGTACTTAGTAATGGAAGAGCATAAAATCTAACTTAATGACTGCAATTCTAATCTTGAGTAACTAACTGCACACTTGTGGCAGGTTGACCTTAGCTGGAGGCCAGGTGCCAACCGAGCATCTCAATCACTCCCCCTTCTCAGCTGGACAAGGGAGAGAAAATAAAATTAAAAAGTCTCCTAGTTTCCAATAAGGCAGTTTACCAAAGCACAAGCAAAGAAAAAATGCAAAGATTTTGTTTTCCAATTCCCATCAGGAAATGATGCCCAGCCACTGGCTGGAAAGCAGGGCTCCAGCATGCATAGTGTTTGCTCTGGAAGGCAAATATTGTAAATACCAAATGCCCTCTTTTCCTTAACTTTTTATGTCTGAGTTGATCTCATATGGTATGGAATATCCATTTCATTAATCTGGGTCAGGTGGCCAGGTTCTGTACCCTGCCAGGATCTTGTTTACCTCCAGACTACTACTTGGGATGGGGAGGAGGGGGGGGGGGGGGGGAGTGTGTGAATATTGAAGCTACTTTTCCACTCGGCCTCTCACCATTTCCTGAGCTGCAAACAGAAGGATTCTAAAAATGGGAGAAAAGTTCCTGAAATTAAGCTTCTTATAATAAGAAATGGTTATCAGGAAAACCTACAAAAGAGCTCAGAAGGATTTTTCCCTGGACCCCGTGTAATTTTTTGGTCTCAGGGTCTTGGTAGGAGCTCTTAAATGTTCTGGATCTCACATAGCATGAAGAGTTATTCTGGGCTGTATGACCTTATCCAAATTCTTAGCACACAAGCGCATTTCTGGGTGTTGCTTAAACTAGAAGAAAGGCTGTGTTCACTTAATTATGGAAAGTTCTGTGTAAAGAGTTACTACATTTGCTGAGAAGTGTTTCTTCTGGTAGAATCAGTTACCTATTTAATACACTGCACCAGCAATATTTTTACTGGAAGTATGATTTTTCTACAAAAAGGTAACACTGTTGATATCAGATACAGAAACCTCTATAAGAAAAGGAGAAGAAATGTTTCCAGAACAACACCATTGTGGATGTTTCTGTAGATGAGATATAACCATTTTATTAAATAACACCGCTGTAACTTTTAAACCTTCCCATCAAAGTTATTACAAGTATTTTTTCAGTGTTTAACCTCTGTAGTATTATAAACACTATATTGTCACAGTATATGTCGCAGCACATGTGGCAATCCAGACGGCCATGATACACACAGTATCACCATACAATATCAGAAAGCTTTCAGCATCCCCATACAGAGTAACACCATACAACGTCCAAAGGCTTCAAGTACCAGCTCCCGTTGTTCCTTAAGCCCAACCTTTTACATCCTCCATCTACATGCCTTACACCTGTGTCCCTTCAGTTCCTTTTAGTGATTGGTCAGTGCGCCTCGGCACTCCATGTCTCATTGCTTTCAATGCTGCTCACCGGCTTTTCACAGCTGTAGCCCGTTAGGGATGAGGCTCAGCCCCTCTCCCAATTACCATAAAATGTGCACCTACACTACATTTCTTGAAATTTGTAATCTAATCTGTCTCATTAAGGGTTCTGATTGTAACTCAAGTAACTGCAGCATACGCAAAACTTGAAAGGCCAATGCAAAACTTTAAAGGGTAAGCTTAGTTTTCAAGAAATTTGGAGTGGGTAATAATTTTTTGTTTTCAATGTAGTGTTTATTAATGATTACAACAACTTAGCATATCAAAGACCTTAGTAGAATTATATTATTTTACATAGTATCTAATGAACTACTCAATAAGTATTAATCACACGCTACAGTTCCTATGCTAAATGGGACCATAAATATTGTTTCAGCTGAGTAGTAAAGCTGAGTTAATGATACTGGTCATTGTATTGACCATATTTCATTGCATGTCATGTTCAATCTGTTGTCCATATTACCACAGCCTTTTAAAAACTATGGTTTGGATTTTTTTCTTTTCATTTTTAATACTATTTACTGTAATTTCAACATCATAAATTTAGTTTGGTCTCTGAATTCCATTAACATACTGCTTATTCTTACTACTGAATGACCAAAAATATTAAATTAAGTATTTAATAGTCCCAAGCTGAACAGATCTCCCAGTGTTTTGTCAAAAAAAGTGGCTTTTGGAAGTATTTCTTGTTCCTATAATATATACAGAATATATTTTAATGAAAATGGTAAACTTTTTAAATTGAAAACAAATATATTTACAATTCATTTATAGACAAATGATTGCAGAACTTAATGATTAATTTATTTCAATTATAAATCTATTTTAACTGTGATTTTACACAGTTTCAGTTATTTCAAGAGATTGGATATTAAGAACAAGGAAGTAAAGTATTAAGTAACTGTATTTACTTCCCTGGTCATAATAGTTCTCCATATGCATCTCTAACCTATTTTTTTTTTCTTGATATCTTTATTTTAGATTATTGGGGTTTATACTAAGCAATTTTTTCTATCTTCATTAAACCTTCTGTATTCAAATAGTTATGTGAGATTTCTTTTATTCTTGCAAGGTTCTAACAGTAATTTTCCAGATTTTATCAAATTGTCTGTTATTAAAATCAATGGTGACAACTGTCAATAGCAATTGAAATGTAGTTAATAGTCTTTTTTCCCTTTTTTTTTCTTCCTAAATATCACTAGTTTGATTCCGCTTTTATCTATCAGGCTGCTGTATCTTACTAACTCCCTTAAGCCTTTTAGATGTCTCTCTGCTCTTTTGTTTCTCTTCCAACATCTGTAGGTGCTGGAGAATTACATTAATTTGCCTTATATTTTCCCATATTTCATGTAAAGCTGCAAAGCAACTACTTAAGAAGGAAAAAACCTAAGGAGTTCTTGTTTGTTTCTTTTAGAGACAGAGTATCCAAACCCACTGCTCTGAAATCCTCTCTGTTGATGTATCAGAAAGCCAAGCCCTGCCTAGGGCTGGTTCTATGATCCCAGCAGTATGACATGTAGGCCTTACTCCCTTGAACTATAAGTTGCATGAATGATTTTACGGTGGTAACTCAACTCTGATAAGATCTTTTTTCCTGAAACTGTATCTCCTTACACTGTTGTATTATGTAAGCTCAGAGCTTCTTGAGCCTGAAGAATTCCAGTCTTCAACAAAATTAAGGTGTTTTGAATTTACTAGGCACTTTCTTAGTCCTATATTCTACCCAACAGAAGGAAGCTCATTTCCTTCTCTGGATCATAAAGGAATTATTCTGAATCAGCTCATATGTACTTTTCCTTGGCTTGAAATATAAGGAGACATATAACATCAGGCATAAAATATCAGGCAACAACAAGGGCAGGCGGCTTCTGGGAGAGACAAAGAGTTAAGCATGGCAAGGCAAGCAGAGGCAGTTGTCACACTGACAATTTATGATCTTTCAGCTAATGAAAAACAAAGGCCTGAAGCAACTATCTCAATTTCTTTGCCTGCAAATTGCACTTCTGTGTAATTTTGGGTTTTAGAATATAATAAGGAAAGGAGGCAGAATTTTAGTTCACAGAAGGATGGAGTGATTAAAAATGTAAAACACAAGACTGTCAAGTAGAAGTAGGTTTAAAACTTTCCTTTCAATAAAACTGACACACTTTTTTTCTCATAGTATAACCCATCATGTTCTTTTAAGGAGGAATCTTAACTAAATATTTTAAGTGAGATTCATATGCTGAATAAAGCCATTGTTTTGTCTTATATTCTAAGATAAAAAACAAAATTGAAGCTATGTGTTGTTCACATAGAAATGAACAGCACAAGTATTATTTATGAGGTCTGTTTTTTTCTTCTAGCACAATCTATGCTGGTATATATCCTCTTTTCTTCACTTGCACATCAATTGTACTTCTACTGTTTTCAAAACATTCATATTCCATCTCAAACAATCTGTCTTTGGGTTTTTGTTTTGTTTAGATTTTATTACATTGCCCTATTTCAATTTGTCCAGACACAAGTCAAAAAAAAACCCCTTACACCAGGCTCTCCCTGCTCCTTCATTTTGTCTAGAGAGGGGCTGGATGGCTGTATGAACTAGAATTTTCCATTCAAACCTTCATTTAAATTCTGTCTGCTCTTCCCTAGACATTTGCATACATGCATTGACACGGTGGCAAAAGAAAGCACACTGAATCAATCTACCAAAATCATTCATTGCATAGTCCTTACGCATGCACTATGTACCTCGAAGTTCTGAGCAGAAAATTCCATTAGAAGGGAAGCAAACTGTTAGCCAAATACATTTGAAGTTTCTCTGGAGTATCCATGCCAGTTTGAGTGCTACTCTTTTCCTCTGGTGAAACAGCTTTTCTCTTTGACATTCCACTCCCTTACCTTTCACCAGTGATTTAATGATGGAGCTGTTCTCATAGTCTGATGCATTACTGGTATGATATATCACAGTCTGGTATGTTAACTAAACATGCATTTTTAATCTCATTCTGCTGACATAAGTAAATGCAACAAGATCACTGGCATTATCCAGTAGAATTTTTGGTCATACATACATATATGCATTCACACACACACACCCACCCTTATGTTCTGTCTTATTTTAAGAGTTCATGTTGCAAAAATTCTCCATGCTGTTTCACACCAAGATATTCTAATGCCTTCTTCTATTAATACTTCCTTGTGTTCTGTGTAAATGTTTTACACAGACTAAGGCTTCATTCTTGCAGAGGACACTGAGGGGAGACCTCATTGTAGTCACAACTTCCTTATGAGGGGAAGCAGAGAGGTGAGTGCTGTTGTCTCTGATCAGCTTTGATAGGAATGACATGAAGCTGTCAGGGAAGGTTTAGGTGGAATACTAGGAAAAAATCCTTTCTCCACTCAAAGGGTGGTCAAATACATGAAACAGGCTCCCCAGGGAAGTATTCACAGGACCAAACATGACAAGAGTTCAAGTGCTTGGACAATGCTCTCAGGCACATGGTGCGATTCTTGGGGAGATACAGGGCCACGAATTGGCCATTGAGTCAATGATCCTCATTGGTCCTTCTAAATCAGGATACAACTTGATGAATCTTACTCTCTTCATAACATAATCATACCAATGACCTAGACCTATGATGTGGTACTCAAGAACCCAGATGTTTTCCTCCTTAATATACATCTCAGGGTCCCAGTGTGCAGCCAATACTATTGTTACTCCTCTCTAAGTGCTATAATGTTCAGCATTATGCTACTTGTACTGTCATAGACATTCAGGCTCTTAGTTCTTCCTAGCTGATACTATTATTTCCCTGCTTCCTAATACTATTATTTCTTACCTTTTTGCCTGCAGGTATCTTTAGCCCACTTCTACTTTTCCTACTGTGATGATTTTAAACAGAAAATACATTTCCCAAGGAGTAAGTTTAAAAAAAAACCACATTTAGTAAGACCTTTCCCTATTATTTTCCATTTAGGTGCAAACTCTTGTTGTCTCATATAGGCAGTTCTTCAAACTGGGATTCGCACAGCGATTGAATAAGTAATAGTTCCTCACTTTAATCCAGTACATTTCATTTGACACTATACCAGATATTTTATAAATTATGAGATTGTATGGTGGCTTGGTCAAAACCAGAAGAAGTAGTAGAAGAGGAAAATCTGAAATTATATCTCTGGTATATTTGATTTGTACCATTTCCTTCCAAATCCTTTAAGATTTGAGGTTGAATTTATATGCATCAGCCAATCCAGTAACATCCTAAGAGTGGAGAAATGTGGTATAAATCCATAATGCCTTATCCTATTTCAATATGAATGCATCCTGTATCTTACACTAAACACAAGATTAAAAAAAAAAACAACCAAAAACAAACCCTTAAAGCATTAATCCACCTTTCTAATGGAAAAAGAAATAAGTATTTTCCATTTTAGTTGATCCAAGCTTTTAAAATAGTCCTCTGTGTGAATTTTGTTATTCTTTGATGCTTTGTCCCTTTTAGTATCTTCTTGGTGTTGTGTAATTGACCAAAGGAAGCATAAAAGTGAGTCACTGCACTGACTGAAAAAATTTCTGCAGGTAACACAGTTCAATTTCTTTCCATGTTATCATTATTGTCAGTATTAATCTATGCCAGCAAAATGCATAAGATTCATTTTCTTATTTTCACTTCAGGAGGCAGTGAAGAGATATTGAATATTCAGAATTTAACCTTTTATGTAATCCATTTCAGCTTAATGCACCAACAAACAAAACTGATATTGATGCACTTAATCATTGCCAGTGCTATTTTTACCTAGTTTTCATGTATTAACTTTTTGAAAAAACTTGTTGATTTTTACAGTTGGAGTTCACTCCTTCAAGAGCAGCTCTGCAGTCATAAACAAACGAAATAAAAATGGTGATGTTGTATGTGGGGAAGTTTGACTTAAGTAAGGTAAACTGATGTGCTGGTTTTGAATTAATTGATTTTTGGTGAGGAGGGAAGGAGCCATGGAAGTGACGTTCTAAGAGAAGCTGCTAAGAGCTTCCTTCATGCCTGGTAAAACCAATAGCTGACTGGCTCAGAGAATGGGCATCCTGAGAAGCCAATTAAAGGGCTGGACGAACCTCTGTGATATCCACATTTTAAAATGAAGAAGCCTGGGAAAGCTCTCTTGCTTTCTGACTTCTGAGGAGAGAAGTTCCCCCCACCCCTCTTCCTGGCCTGGTGGCTGGGTTGGGGAGGGGAGGCCGCAGGGCCCCGGCTGAGGCAGGGCTGGGCTGCAGCCATTAACATCTTGCCAACATTGAGCCCTGCCCATCACCACCCCAGGCTGAATCAGGGTCTGCCGGTCCCCGGGAGCAGCTCCAGGCTGGGCTGGGCCACAGGGCAGGCTGCTGAGATCCCAACCACTTCTTCCACCTCCCACGGCATGGCCACTGAAGAATGCTCCACTGTAAACATCTCTGGCTGCCCGGCAGGGATCACACAGCCGTGCACAGGCCCAGGTTAGATATTAACTCTCTTACTGCACAGATGAGTCTGGCAGACCTTCAATCCTCTCTCTAGTGAGAGAAAAGGACAGCGAAGACACGTAGAAGACAATATGAAGACACCAAGGTCAATAAAGGTGGAGTCAAATCCCAGATGGGAGGAGAATGACGAGAAGCCCTAGTCTTGGGCTGAAAATCTTTTGTAAGGCCATGGTGATGGACTATGATACAATAGAATATCCCTGTAATTAATGAAAAAAACCATGGGGGTGTGTTCAAACTGTACACATGAGCAAAGGCACCTATGCTGAAGTAAAGCAGATGTTGAAGTAGTGATCCAAATAAGTTTGAACAGAGAGAGAAAGAGTGACGAAGACTCTTTACCCCCAGGGAAAGAAGAAGACAACCTCTGTTCCCAGAGATTAAGATGATCTCAGAGATAGATTAAGAGAAACCTTTCTTCTGAAAAGCTCATCCTTAAAAGTCTACCCATTAGCCAAAGATTGAGCATTCAAAAACTGTTGTGGGGAAGGCTGTAAGTCAAGGGGAGAGGCGTTCCATAGAGAACAGATTTCCATTTCCTGGGCAGCTGATTGGCTGTGTCATTGGAGCCACGAGAGAACTCCATGGAATTGCATGACAAAAGTCTCCATGGAATTACAGGAGATATTCCTCTCCCTAAGTGAATTGAAAAAAGCGTATTCTAAAGGTAGTGAACTGACTGAACGTCCCGAGTTTTGTTTCTTTACTTTGTCAGTAAGAAAGAAAAGAAGGTGTGGGGGTAGAAGTGTTCTGAAGGTTTTATTCTGATTCTTACTATTCTTTCTTTTAGTTCTGTTAATGAAGTTTTTTTAATATCCTTTAAAGTTTTGAGCCTGCTTTGCTCGTCTCCTAATCCAATCTCACAGCAGAAAATGAATAAATATATTCTACTGGGTGCACTGGCATTTAACCATCACTAAACCCACTACATAAATTGGTCCATTGGCTGGGAAATCTCAGATTGGCGAACCAAAACCACTACAAATAATTGACGTTTCTGCCTGGTTTCACACTGAAACTGCCACAACTGAAAACTCCAAGTAGAAAGAAACCAAACCTCCATAAACTGCTTTACTCAGTGAAAATTTAAATATATGTATCATGCCCAAAAATACTTCCATCAATTTCTTCTGGGAAAAAATCCACATCACTTGTACCTTCACATTAGTCCTGAAACAGATCATAAGGAAGACAAATGCCTTTTGGCATCAATCTACTCTCCTTTGCAATCTGGACAGAGTAAGGACGCAGGTTAGGTTTCAGTCTGCTATCCCTGATGTTCAGTACAAACAAAATCATTTTCTGAATATAATTTTATGGACACCACATTGAAAATCATTTGTTAGACCTGACAATGTACAGACACTTAATGTTAAAGAAATTTCTCTCTTATTTTTCAGCTCCAAGTTACTATAACTCTGTCTTCTCTAAATCTACATATTTTTCACTTATTCTGCCTCTTGTCCCAGAGGTCATACACCTAGATAAGCAAAAAAAACAATCTGTAAATAACAGTCTTGATGACTGCTGTTGACTAAAGTTCAGCTCAATTCCTTTAGCTGTATTTTCTGCACTCGACACAAACTATCCTTCTCATAACACATTATGTTCAAGATGCATATAATTTCTCAGAAAATCTTTTTACTTCTATTATTCTACTCTTTTCACTTGCTGTTGGATGCTGCTAATGTGAATATCCTTAGATTTTGAAATAGTTTTATTCTATATTTGATCCTTTACAGAACTTTGATGTATGTTATTTTGCAGTCTGTTCATTTTTTTAATACTTTCTGTAAGTGTTTATAACAGCTTACACCACATTCAAAAATCATTATTTGAACATATGAGTTCAGTAAAGCTACTGCCAATGCTCACATTTGCAGAAGACAGCTTGATATGGCTAATTATAACAATCTAGATTCTATCTTCTAGTAAACCTTTGACCAAGGACTCTATGCTAAAATTAATCTTCATTCTTTGAAGGTTTAGATTAGGCCAAGTGATACTTTAATGAATTTTCTATAAAATATAGACTTCATTCTTCTCTCTCCCTGAGATTTATTTCTGAAAACTTTTCCAAAAACACTTCCAGAGACCTTGACAAGATTTTCTCTTTTTAAACCTATGTTGGCAGCTGACGATATCATTCCCAATTCTTCTTCAAATACCTGGTCTTAGTAGCATATGGATTGTAAGCCTTCCCTGATATCACCCCATAATTTAAAAAAAAACCTTTTGCAGTTCACTGTTTTTTTTTCCCAAATAGAACTCCCAGTATGTTACAGATTAAAAAAAAAAAAAAGAAATTGCTGTATGGTTCATTATATTAAAATCTTCAATAACAAAACTACATACTTAAAATATTGCGCATGTTTTAATGCTAAAAATGCTGACATATTAATTAGAATTTAAATTTCAGTGAGTGGGACCCATTCACATGGGAGGGAGGATGAGATGGAAGCCATGAGAGATCCCAGCTCACGAGCCAGGACACAGTAGCACAACACCTGAAAGCGGTGGGCAGAGCAAAATGACAGGCTGCACAGTCTGTCCCAGACAAATTGAAACACTTGACTGGGTTCAGAGCCTACCTGGTGAATCTAGTCAGGAGATGGGGCCAGAAACATGATTGGAAACTATTCATCCAGAGACAGAACTTGAGAAAGCACACCTCCAGCACAGTTCTGACAAGGAGGGGGCACCTGGCCTGCCCTGAAATGTGGTCCTGGACACTCAGGCATAATCCAAGGACACTATTCAGGACAGTTAATATATCATGGTGCACTCTGGGTTCTGATATTTAGCTAAGAGATTTTTTCAAATTTCTGTATCTATTTTTGGGATTGTGACCTAAATGTTCTACCATTCCAGGTTCAGTTAAAATTTACATGCAAGAAAAGCTTAAACATAATAAATCTTGGATGCTAGAACAAGATTTTGGAAATATAAATGCAATAAGAAATAAAATATAGACATGCAAGTACAAAGGTTTCTCTTGATCTCGTTCACCAAAGATTTCTGAACTGGAAGTTTTCATGTAGCCTTCTAATATGTTCTCTGCTATTGAAGTTCTTAGCCAACAAATAGAATGTAATGAGATTAATTTATGCCAGTATCAAGCTGAGCATTTGTAATGCCATTTCAATTGTCTTTAAAACTTGAACATTTTCTTTTCTCCACTAGAAATCTCCTGTTTCATCTTACGATTATAGTTTCTCTTTTAGTTAATTTTCTTAAACTCATCAGATAATTATTCAAATTTTTATTCAAGTTATGCAACAACCAATCTGACTGCTTTTTTTTGGTTTTAGCTTTTATTTTTTTAAAATGCATTCATCTTATAAGTTTTGTATCACTTGGGACTTTGCATGCAGTCTAGAAAGCCATTTCAAGAAATTTGTATTTGGGTTTTCTTGTTTGTTTTGTTATGTTCTGTTTTTTCACCTCTTCCCACTCTCTCCACCCCCCCTTTCCCCTAGAAAAAACACAGGGATACTTTTGCGTAAAAGAAGTAATTTGACATAGTTTCAAAACTTAGCATTTTGAAAATATCTACAAGAGGTATTTAGTTAGCTGATATGACTGTTGTTTTATTTTTAGAGCTGCTCATTTATATTCTTTTCCTGAGATCTATCAGAATAAAAATTTCACAATGGAAACAGTGTAGAAATTTTTTTGATTATCAGCTCTTCAAATTACTGTAAATATCAGGAGGCAAGGATCAGAGGATCAAGTAGCTGTGTATCTTTGTCTCTACACAGCTTCCAAGCCATCCTGTGTCATCATTTCTAGATATGTGTAGAAGTGAGTGAGGCATCTGGAAAATATTTTTTCTAAAGAGATGGTTTAATATTAGGCATGAAATCTCTGCATACCTACTTGCCTAAAGAAAGGCAGACTTTTCAAGGACTATTAGCTAGTTACCTCCCTTAGCTGCACAATTCTGTGCAAACACTGGGGAAAACAGGGAGACTTCTGCACTTAAGTACATGTAGGTACACTTCATGTGGGAGTGAAATTTTTAATTACAGTACCTTAAAAATGTATTTAAGGAAGAAAGGGGAAATAGAAGCATATATCTGGCATACTCATACCATTATCAGACTTCTGTGACCAGCTAGGAGTCTTTCTCTTGGTAACTTACACCTATTCTCAACCTTGAATAATATTGGTCCAATAAAACCTTCACTCATTAATTTAAATGAATAAGCTTCTTTTTTTGGTCAAAT
Source organism: Motacilla alba alba (assembly GCF_015832195.1). Classification (NCBI taxonomy): domain Eukaryota; kingdom Metazoa; phylum Chordata; class Aves; order Passeriformes; family Motacillidae; genus Motacilla; species Motacilla alba. Next base: position 75,757,363 of record NC_052017.1, read on the forward strand.
TTCACAAATATGAAGTCTCTGATATCATTGAAGAACTGTCATATACCATTGCTATCAAAACAGAAACAAAGGGACATGGACAAATAAATTAAATTTAAAAGTGTATTATTTAGTAACTAATGATGTACTGCTGTATGATTCAATTGCACCTCATCCAGAAACTTACTTCTAATAATAAAATTCCATAAAATAGTTCAATTTCTACTGCTTTTCATGGACCTATGTTATCCTCCTAGGAAACTGACATTCATTTCATGAAAAGAGTTTGTGAAATAATACACTCCTCTATGACTTACAAGCACAAGGTTAGTAAAAAAAAAAGAAAAATTTCATTTTCTGCTACACCCAATAACATGTACTCTCAACTCTTCACCTGCAAATTAACTTTGCAACATAAATACACAGTTACCAGAAATGAACAATTTAAACTCTAAATCAGATCAAAATGACAAGGACCTGTGATTTAAACACAAGTGAATCTAAAACTTCTGCTACGGAATTTGTTGGAAATTGAAAAGCCTCAAAAGAGTTTAGAAATCATATGGTTCTCTCAAAGGGAATATTTAAAATATATTTAGATCACCTCCTTTGTGGTCTTTTTTTCAGAAATGATACATCAGTGAGAGAGTATGAGCTGGGAGGAACAACAAGATTTTGGCAGCAAAATGCCTTCATTAATCACAAATGTGCTCCTTGTTTAAGACTGCTTGCCACCAAGGGGATCCTCATAAACACATGACAACACCTGGTGATCTAAGCATACCTATTTATCACCTGGTGACTAAGCATACAGACAGTTTAGTAGGTGGATGTGTACAAAGACAAGCCAAAAACTCAGCACCCACATCAAGGTGAAGTATTTCATGTGGAGTCTCTATCCAGCTACATCAAATGCAGGCTTGTGATTAACTACAGCCTCAAATGTTTAGGATTATTACAGACTAAAATTAGTTTACTTCCCAGCAATTCTAGTAATTTAGAACTCTAGGTTTTTTGACAGTTCCTAAGGAAGGGAGCAATTCACACACTTGTCCAGTTGTTCATAAGAACCTTCTGCAGATATGGAGACCTCATTTAAAAAGAAATTTATGTGCAGAAAATCTAAGAGGCATAAGTAATTTGATACACATAGAAATATTGTGAAACTAACACAAATAGCAAAACTCTATGTAAGATCCAACAAGAGGGAAAGATGAGTTTGTTTTAACACAAAACGGTTTCATTCACTTACGCTCATAGTATCACATCACCATTAACCACCAAAACAATTGAGTCCAAGTAGTCCGGCCCACAGCACTAAAACATATATCCTGTGGTCTACTAAAGATTAAAATTACAGTAATAACAATTGACAAGAGCGATCCACTTCTGCTTATCCAGGTACCATCAAAATCCAAACATTCCTGAAATTTTGTCTATCTGATGATTGTACAACTAGACATATCTCTTCTTTCTCCATTCATATCAATTTAACAAATTTCTCTTTCTCTTCTTTACAAGTCTCTACTTATAACGGTGATGCCTGATATTTTAGAATTATGGTGTGCTTATCAGGGTCCTAACTACCACGGCATGAAATCCACATTATTCTAACAGTTGCTCAATCTCACTTAAGAACATAGATGTTCTCAGAATTTTGTGTTCTGTATAGCTGATGGCCTAACCTGTTTTTTCAGAATCACTAATAATTTTTAAATATTATTTTATTTTGTGATTGATTTAGAATAGCCAAAATTATTAAACAGCTCATGCTTCTGATAGCCAGTCCTAAGCATTGTCATTAAAGGATTAAATGCAATAAGACTGTCATGTAGTTCATAATGGAATCATAAAAATACACAATCAAAAGAGTGCCAGTCAGATTATATAGACTGAAATATAAATTAAATAAACTCTGTGATCATTTGAGCTCAAAAGAGTATTTGGTGGTTATGCTACTACACAGAATTTATGAAAATAAGTGGCTGCACTTATGCCAAAAAAAACCCGACACGTTATGAAACAAGTAGTGCACTGAAGCTAACCATGTTGTGAATAATTTCTAAAATCTTCTTGGAGCATCCTGC